>NW_024429205.1:0-1200000 GCF_017639785.1 Mesocricetus auratus
GCCTGACGATGTGTCGAGTGATGTTGTTCCAAGCTGGTTTCAGGATGGTGCCTGTCAGGTGGGGCGATGATGTGGGGCAGTTTAGATGTATCCAGTCGAATCAGGCGGAGTTGGGAAAGTGAATCCACATTCTCTTTCTGAAGCAGTTGAAGGTTGCTGTCAAGAAATCCCTTTGTCTCACAGACTCTAGATATCCCCTATGTGGAAGGATTTGGCAATAGGGTGGGAGGGGGGGGAAGGGGAGTGCGGGAAGAGGGAAGGGAGAGGGAACTGGGATTGACATGTAAAACAAGCTATTTAAAATTAAAATAAAAAATGATAAAAAAAGAAATCCCTTTGTCTCTGGAAAACTGAAATATTAATGTTAGCACAGAAATTCTTAACTTCTATGTGTATGAATACTGGGAAAGGCAACCCTAAGGAAGATAATACACATGAAGGAGATTAGAGTTTTAGAAAAGAATCAAATATACACAGATGACAGTCCCCATATATGTATATCTTTTTTGATGTCGTTGTTTCTGTCTTATATCAATGGCTCTTTGATATAATACAGAACGTCTGAATTGCATTTTAACAATATGCTTGGGTTTAAAGCAGGAGAGCCAATCCAACTCCAAAGCCAGCAATAATTAGATGAATTGGGACTCAGGCATATTAAGAAGTGGAAGAAATAGAAATTATAATAATAAAATACAGAGATTTAGACATTGATAACACATCGTATTATTGCATGTTTGGTTGTCCTCTGAGTAGCTATCCTTTCTTCTTTAGGTATCCATATACCTAGGTTTTTTCACTGTTCAGAACTAATTGTCCTGTAAAGACACAAACAGAATACTTCTCTTTCCTTTTATGAGGTCTCCTTATACTTAGCAGACCTTGTAGATGAGCTGTCATCCTTCCTCCTCCTGAGATGTTTTCTGTTCTGATCGAATCTTAATTAATTTAGATGGGATCCAAAGCTTTTCTTCTCCTGTGGAAACAAAAGCATAACCCCTTCCCCAATGTAACACATATCCTGGTTTCCAGACTGAGGTCATAACATCCTTAAAATACACTGGTTGGTTCAGTTCGGAAGTCTTCTCTGTAGTCCAGTGTCTTTCTGCTGCAGTTTGTCCTTTTTCATCAGCATTAAGAAAATTCAATGTTAGTAAAGCATTATGTAATTACTTAAGTCAGAGCTAGCCAGTTAGAAACAAGCAAGGCCAACAGCTTCATAATTAATACAGCGTCTTGTGTGTTTATTTGGGGACTACAAAGCGGCAGAGCCCAGGCAACTGGCGGGAGATAAACCAAAGTGGCTAGCAAAGAAAAAGCTTCTCTTTACACTCTAGTACATGAAAATTCAAGTTTTTAATTCTTAAAGTAATCAATAGGTTAAAAGGGAAAGTAAAAATATTTTGAATCAAATTGAAAGTAAAGTATCAATATTTCTGGAATAAAGCTAAACAAGCACTACTAAACAATAAAACATTACATGATTTCATGTGAAACTGAATCCATGTGGATTTTAGTTTTTATATTGTAAAATAAGACCTTACTCTGTAGCAGGGCCCAAGCTACCTACAACTCCCTGTGTAGCCTAGGTTGTTCTCAAACTATTGGAATCCTAATTACCAAGGGCATAGATTACAGGCATGAAATATTTATCACCTGACTTAAGTAGATTTGTAATATGGGATATAAATCTTTGCATCAAAATTAAAAAGAAAGTGAAAAAGAAGACACTAATCAAATTTGAAAAATTCAATCAATTGAAAATAACTATGACAAGATGTAACAGAATATGTATATATACACATACATACGTATGTGCATGTGTGTATACATTTAAAATTAATATGACATGAGTGAGAGAATATATATATATGTGTGTGTGTATGTGTGTGTGTGTATGTGTTACTGATAAATCTCTAGGCACACTAGCCATGAAAAAGGAAAGAATATTAAATTTACTCACATAGGGAATGAGAAATAGGATACTGCTGATCCCACAGGTACTAAGATGGAATAAAGAAGCATGGACCACATTAAACTCAGAAATATAAAATTTGGATTAAAGCCCACAATAATACTTTCAGAACTGCATTCTGCTATCCTGAACTTCAGAGTGGGCATTTCAGCCTCATGAGTACTTGGGCTGTGAGGAGTCACCAGGCTCTGAGAAGACTGCCCTGGCCCTCACTAGAGACCTGCTGGACTAGGAGACTGCAGCCAAGAAGGATGTTTTGCCTTCACCTCAACTGCACAAGAACTGGGAAGCACAGATTCTGAGGAGACGTCAGTATCCAAACTGAGGGCTCACTCCTCAGAGACCCTGGACCCTGCCATCCTGGCCTAGGGTTACTTTCACCATGCTGTACCCCAAAGACCTCTTCTTCAATGTCTGGGCAGTGTATCAACAGTTCTTTAATGGCCTCTAGGCTGAGCATGCTCAATTTTCCAGACAGGGAGCACAAGTTAGGAGAGGGAGGTTAACAGTCTGGATGCTCATTGGTTCAGAGTGCCTCAGGGGTAGGCTTAACCCAACATGCCATTTATCATTGAATGTGTTGGTTGTGACTCTATTTGAAGGCCAGTACTTTCTGGTGATATGTGTTGGCTTTGATGGGAAGGGCCAGGATTGTCTCAAGGATGACAACATTGTGGATTATCTGAACACAGGTGGTCTGCACATTGCACATTTCCAGCTCAGCACAGGACAATGGGATCTTCCTGGTTTTGTCATGAATCACAGAAGGAAAGTCATGTGTCCAGAGCTGCATACCTACCATGCCACAGTTCTTATTCTGTTTCACATTGCCTCATCTCACATTTTCTTAACTGGCCTAGTCACATCTCACCTAGAGAAGAAAACCTGTTTGGCCCTGCCTGTTAGGTAATCAGATCATGCTGCTTTATTGCAAAGAGGAAAAAAAAATTATACTGACAAGCTGATAGTCACTTTCTCAAAATCATATAGCTGCATGGATATGACAGGGACTCCTCATAAATCAAGTCCACAAATAGATACGATAGTTTGTTTCTACTCTGCAGAAATAGCAAAGAACTATTTCTTTTAGTCCTAGTGGGAAGCTGTAACTAGTGATGTTGGTTTTCTATTAGGCTATTATCTTGGAATTCCTGTGATTCATCCTGGACAGGGTGCTTATGTCAGACAAGTATACCCTTTCCTTTCATTCTCCTGAAACATTAGGCATGTAAAAGGATAATATTGAACCCACAACAATTTGACAGAAAATCATGAATTAATGAAATTGACAACTACATTATAAAACCGTTGCTTTACTAATATAAAATTTCTGTTACCTTTTATTTTTATTAAAATAATAATGTGTTTGCTGCTTACTCTTTTCAGTTTTCAGTATTCATCCATGAATTGAAGTAAAAGCCCTATTTAAATATTTATGAAATGTGTTTTCAACAAAAATGTAATTTGACTACCCAAAATTTGTATTTTTAAGTTTCTCTGAACAATTTTACACTAGTGAATGATAGCCAAATTCAAAAGAATAATATTAAAATTATGTTATGATTATTGGGAATAAAATATAAATTCAAAGTCATAATACATCATAATAAGTTGACAGCTAATAAAAATAAAATTCTCTAAATGCTGTGAACATGTGTGAAATAAACAAGAATCAATCCACACCCATGTGCCCAGCTTCACCCTGCCAATTAGCCCCACCATCAGCTCCCCACACCAGAATCTAGAGATTATACACCAGCAAGAACTGAAAAGCAAAATACAGATGAAACAGAAGAGACAGAACTTAAAATTTATTTTATGAATGCAGTAGAGACCCTCAAAGAGGAAATGAGAAAACCCCTTAAAGAAGTGGAAAAAGGAACCAAAAAATTCAAGAAATAAAAAAAAAATCTCTTAAAGAATCTAAGGAGAGTCAAGAAAAAAACAAACAAGTGAAGGAAACAACTCAAACAGTCAAATTCTTGAAAACTGAAATAGAATCAATAAAGAAACCACAGAATGAGGCAATGCTGGAAATAGACAATAATTGATCAGGAAGTACAGATCTAAGTACAACCAATAGAATACAAAAGATGGAAGAGAGAATCTCAGGTGTTGAATACTCATTAGAGGATATACAGTCATTGACCAAAGAAAATCTGATGTTTAACAAATCCCTAACACAAAATATACAGGAAATATGGCATACCATGAAGAGGCCAAACCTGAGAATTATAGGTATAGAAGAAGGTGAAGAAATGCAGCTCAAAGGTACAGAAAACATATTCAGCAAAATCATAGAGGAAAATTCCCTAACCTAAAGAAGGACATACATAAGAAAGTGCAAGGATCTTACAGAATGCCAAATAGAGTGGACCAGAAAAAGACATTCCCTTTGTCACATGATAACCAAAATATCAAACACACAGAATAAAGAGAAAATATTAAGAACAGTGAAGGAAAAAGGCCAAATAACATATAAAGGCAGACTTATCCGAATTATACCCAACTTCACAATGGAAACTATGAAAGCCAGAAGGTCCTGGATAGATATCCTACAAACGCTAATAGAACAAACATACCAGCCCAGACTACTGTATTCAGCAAAGCTTTCAATTACCATAGATGGAGAAAACAAGATATTCCATGACAAAACCAGATGTAAACAATACATATCCACAAATCCAGCCCTACAGAAAGTACTGGAAGGAAAACTTCAACCCAATGAAAACAACTACACTCACAAAAATGTAGGCAATAGATAATCCCTCTTTACCAAACACCAAAAGCAAAAGGGGGGGTAATCCACACACATAACACCACCACCAACAAATCCAAAACAAACAAGAATCAGCAATCAATGATCATTAATGTCCCTCAATGTCAATAATCTCAACTAGCCTATAAAAAGACAGAGAATAACAGAATGGATATGAAGACAGAACACATACTTATGCTGCTTAGGAGAAACACATCTCAATGTCACAGACAGATGTTACCTCACAGTAAAAGGGTTGGGATTTTCCAATCAAACAGACCCAAGAATGAAGCTGGTGTAGCAATCCTAAAATCTACCAAATTAGACTTCAAACTAAAATCATCAAAAGAAACGAAGAAAGACATTTCATATTCATCATAGGAAAAATCCATCAAGATGAAGTCACAATTCTAAACATCTGCATCACCAATACAAAGGCACTCACATTCAAAAAATGAACATTATTAAACTCTAATCACACGTAAAATCTCACACACTAGTAGTAGGAGACATTAGCACACCCTCTCACCACTAGGCAGGATCTCCAGACATTAACTTAACAAGGAAATAATATAACTAACAAGTTAAGATGCAATTGGGATTAACAGACACTATAGAACTTTCCATCCAAACACAAAAGAATATACCTTCTTCTCAGCTCCACATGGAACCTTATCTAAAATTGGCCACATAATTGGAAACATAGCAAACGTCCACAGATACAAAAAAATTGGAATAACACCCTGTATCTTATCAGACCACCATGCGTTAAAGTTAGAATTTTTCAACAACACAAATTGCAGAAACCGTACAAACGCATGGAAATTGAACAATGCACAATTGCACTATCCCTGGGTCAAGGAAGAAATAAAAAAAGAAATTAAAGACTTCCTGGAATTCAATGAGAATGAAGACACAACATACTCAAATTTATGGGACCCTTTGAAAGCAGAGCTGAGAGGAAAGTTCATAGCACTAAGTGCCCACATGAAGAAACTGGAGAAGAGTGACAATAGAGAATCACAAATAAGAGCTCTAGAACAAAAAGAAGCAAAATCACCAAGGAAGAATAGACCCTAAGAAATAATCAAATTGAGGGCTGAAAAAAATAAAGTAGAAACCAAGAAAACATTGCAAACAATCAATGAAACAAAGAGTTGGTTCTTTGAGAAAATCAACAAGATAGACAAACCTTTATCCAAATTAACCAAAAGACAGAGAGAGACCATGCTAATTAAGAAAATCATAAATGAGATGGAGGGCATTACAATGGACACTGAGAAAATCCAGAGAATCATCAGGTCATACTCTTAAAACCTGTACTCCACAAAAATCAAAAATTTAAAGGAAATGGACCATTTTCTGGATAGATATCATTTGCCAAAATTAAATCAAGAATAGATAAGCAGTCTAAACACTATAACCCTTAATGAAATAGAAGCAGTCATCAAAAGTCTCCCAACCATAAAAAGCCCAGGCCCAGACAGCTTCAATGCAGAATTCTACCAGAAATTCAAAGAAGAGCTAATTCCAATACTCCTCAAAGTGTTCCCCACAATAGAAGCAGGAAGCTCATTGTCAAACTCTTTTTGTGAGGCTACAATTACCTTGCCACCCAAGCCACACAAATACACAACTAAGAAAGAGAACTACCAACCAATATCCCGCATGAACACTGATGCAAAAATCCACAAGAAAATACTAGCAAATTGAATCCAAGACTACATCAGAAAAATCATTGACCATGATCAACTAGGCTTCATCCCAGGGATACAGGGATGATTCAACATATGAAAATCTGTCAATGTAGTTCTCCATATAAACAACGTGCAAAGGAAAAACCACATGATCATCTCACTCAATGCTAAAAAAGTCTTTGACAAAATCCAACACCCCTTCATGATAAAAGTTCTGGAGAGATCAGGGATAACAGGAGCATTCCTATACATAATAAAAGCAATATACAGTAAACCAACAGCTAACATCAAGCTAAATGGAGAAAAACTCAATACAATTCCTCTAAAATCAGGAAAAGGACAAGGCTGTCCACTCTCTCCACATCTCTTCAATAGTGTATTTTAAGTTCTAGCTAGAGCAAAAAGACAACAAAGGGAGATCAAGTAGATACAAATTGGAAAGGAAGATGTCAAACTTTCACTATTTGTAGATGATATGATAGTTTACATAAGTGACCTGAAAAACTCTACATGGGAACTCCTACAGCTGATAAACACCTTCAGCAAAGTGGCAGGATACAAGATTAACTCAAAAAAATCAGTATCCCTATAATATACAGACGATAAAAATGTTGAGAATGAAATCAGAGAAACATCACCCATTACAATAGTCCCAAGCAATATTAAATATCTGGGGATAATGCTAACCATACAAGTGAAAGACCTGTATAGCAAGAACTTTTGAGTCTTTAAAGAAAGAAATGAAGGAAGATACCAGAAAATTGAAAGATCAACCATGCTCTTGGATAGGTAGGATCAATATAGTAAAAATAGAAATCTTGCCAAAAGCAATCTACAGATTCAATTCAATCTTCATCAAAATACTGGCACAATTCTTCACAGAACTTGAAAGAACAATACTCAACTTTATATGGAAAAACAAAAGACCCAGGAAAGCAAAAACAATCTTGTACAATAAAGGGACTTCTGGAAGTATCACCTTCTCTTACTCAAGGTCTATTATAGACTTATAGTTCTGAAAACAGCTTGGTATTGACACAAAAATATATAAGTAAACCAATGGAATCAAACTGAATACCCTGATGTTAACCCACACACCTAGGAACACTTGATTTTTGACAAAAAAGCTAAAATTATGCAGTGGAGAAAAGACAGGATCTTCAACAAATGGTACTGGCATAACTGGATATTGGCATGAAGAAGACTGCAGAAACATCCATGTCTATCGACATGCACAAAACTTAAGTACAAATAGATCAAAGACCTCAACATGAATCCAGCCACACTAAATGTCTTACAAGAGAAAGTGAGAGGTAGTCTTGAATGAATTGGTACAGGAGACTGCTTTGTGAACATAACTCCAGTAGTACAGACACAGAGATCAAAAATTAACAAATGGGACCTCCTGAAACTGAGAAACTTCTGTATTCAAAGGACACAGTCAACAAGACAAAAAGGCATCCCACAGAATGGGAAAAGAAATTCACTAATACCACATCTGACAGAGGGCTGATCTCCAAAATTTACAAAGAACTACAGAAGCAAGTCTCCAAAACACTACAGGATCCAATTAAAAAGTGGGGTGCAGAACTAAATAGAGAATTCTCAATAGAGTATTGTAAAATGGCTGAGAATCACTGAGAAAGTGCTCAACATCCTTGTCATTAGGGAAATGCAAATCAAAACAACTCTGAGATACCATCTTACTCCTGTCAGAATGGCTAAAATCAAAACACCAATGACAATTTATGCTGGAGAGGCTATGGAGAGAGGGGAACAATCCTCCACTGCTGTGGGAGTGCCAACTTGTACAGCCACTTTGGAAACCAGTGTGGATATTCTTCTGGAAAACGGAAATCAGTTTACCCCAAGACCCAGCAATTCCACTCTCAAGCATATACCCAAAAGATGCACATTCATACAACAAGACTGTCTGGTTCCACTATATTCATAGCAGTATTATTTGTAATAGCCAGAACCTGGAAGCAACCTAGATGCCCCTCGAATGAAGAGCGATAGAGAAAATGTGGTACATTTACACAATGGAGTATTATTCATTGAAAAAAAACAATGGTATCTTGAAATTTGCAGGTAAATGGATGGCACTAGAAGAAACCATCCTATGTGAGGTATCCCAGTCACAAAAAGACAAACATGGTATGTACTGACTCATACATGAATTTTAGACATGGATTAAGGGAGTGTCAGGCTATAATCCCACTGCCAGAGAGTCTGAGAAACAGGAAAGGACCATAAGAGAGATATGCATGGTACCCCAGAGAAGGGAATTGAGCCAAAATCCCCTAAGCAGATTGGGAGCATGTGGGGAGAAGGAGGTGGGAAGAGAAATGGAGAAGAGGGGAGAGTCGGACATGGGGGAGCAAGAAAATTAAGTCAGGGAAAGAATAGAGGAGAGCAGGATGAGAGATACCATAATAGAGTGAGTCATTATAGGTTTGAGGAGAGATCTAGCACTAGTGAGATTTCCAGAGATCTACAAGGATGACACCATCTGGCAAATTAAGCAAGAGTAGAGAGACTACATTAAATGCCCCTCCCTGATAATGAGTTTGATGACTACCTTTTATGCCATCTTATAACCTTTATCCAGTGACTAATGAAGGCAGAGGCAGACACCCACAGCCAAACACTTAACTGAACTCCTGGAACCCAGTCACAGAGAGGGAAGAATGATGAGCAAAGGGGTCATAACCTGGATTGTTTAACCTACAGAAACAGCTAACCTAAACAATAGGGAGCTCTGGGACCACTGACTGATGACTGGGAGGCCAGCATGGGAATGACACAGACCCCTGAAAGTGGTTGTCAACTAGGAGGACTGGACAATCTGTGGAGCCTTGGGCAGTAGATTAGTACTTTTGCCTGGCATACAAATGGACTTTGGGTGCCCCTCCCACAATGTGGTATGTTCTCAGCCTGGACTCTTTGGGAAGGGCCTCGGCCCTGCACTGAATGAAATAACAGTCTCTCAATATCCTCCATGGAGGACCTCACCTTCCCTGGGGAATGGAGTAGGGGTTGGGAGAGGGCTGGAAGAGTCTGGGGGTGGGGGAGGAGGGGAGGGAGAGGGAGCTGGGATTGACATGTGAAACAAACTTGTTGCTAATTTAAATTAAAAAATTACCTCTAGTACACCTAGACATTTTCCATGTAAGCACACACTATTCTATTATTTCATTTATTTTAAATCTTTTCACCTAGTACAATATTTCTTTGTATAAAAAAAACAAAGAATTCAAGCAGAAGGGGGTGGAACTCTTTCTGATCTTCATAAGGAGTTTATCCACTTATTGTATAACATGTGGCATGTGGTTGGTTATGCATAACAAATAATTTGGGCATTCTGATTCCAATAGAAATAAGTAAATGACGGATTCAATAGTTTTATTTTAAATGTCAGTCTAACACAAGCTACAATTTATATCCTATGTTTAAATTTATGATAAACAGGTTCGATGTCAACTTCAAATTTAAAGAAGACACATGGTATCTTTTCTTCAGATTCAGCAGTAATATACTAACAAAATATTTGAGTGCCCTTCAGCTCTATAAAGTATAAATGTATTAAATTTTACGTAAATACTATCATTCTTTTTTAATGAAATGATTATGCTAAAAGGTAAATGCTGTTTTCTTATTTCTATTGATCATTTAAGGTCATATTAATTGAGACAATATTATCAGTCAAATTTGTAAATCTATACAATCAAAGTTAAGTTATAGGACTCTAAAAGAATAAACATTCCTCAAAAGAGTTTGCTATCTAATGTATTTCTGAGTACAGAATATTTATTCCAAATTCAGGACGTTGTTCAAACATCAGGTTATTATTTTCTATGTTTTTACTATGCTTTGATTGCCGATCTGCTATGGCATATATTTTCTATTCACGTTGCAATAGACAATTTTACCATAATGTGCTGTTAAGTGTACACATTGTTTCTTTATACTCTTAGGGGCTCACAGTTGGATACATAGACATACGTACATGCATACAAATACACACACACACACACACACACATGACTTTTAAATTATTTGGATTTTATGGCTATAAAATATTTGAAAGTAGAATGCATTATATTGTGAACCTCCTATGAGGTTTGATGGAGAAAAGCATTATATTGTCTTTACAATTTAATTTGATTATCATTTTCTAAATATTTTCCTTTTTCTTCTTTCCTTTCTTGCTTCCTTGCTGTGATGTCTATATGCTTTCATCTCCATATATTTATGTTTTTTAAAGTGATCAGACGAAAATGGTGGATTGTGCAAATTGATTTTGATGTCAACTTGCCACAAATTAGAATTGTCTCAGTAGGGACCTCAACTGAAAAGTAGTCCTAATTGTCTTCATTTCTGTGCACCCCCAACAAGTGTGGGTGAAACCTTCTCATAGCAGCCTAGATTTGAAAAGTAGAGTCAAACACACACTATTAACCTTGTGCCTTTCTGGTTTTCCTCCTGCTGCTAGGTTGATTTAACCTGTTCCTGCTGATGAAGATTGTTTTGCTGATACTAGAAACATATTTACAGTATCTGTCCATTGACTAAGGACTATCAGCTTTCCAGGAAACTTCTAAGGTTCTAATACCACAATCTAGCCCTGTACATGCTCACAGAATCATCTGTATCATGACTCAGAAGCTGTTATCTTAGTCACATTAGGATTGATGATTTGCAGCTAGGAACAAGGGACAAGAGACAATATGTGGCATTTGTCTTCCTGTGTCTTGATTATGTCACTCCCTATCTTTCTGTTCCCAAGAAACCCCTTTTCCAAAAAAAAATGGTCTCTGCTTGCTAAAACTAAGTAATCTCCTTATGTGTGGGATAAAGGACTTTTTGTTCCTCCATTCCAAATACCTGTGGTGCCTATTAGCATATCAAAGTGTATGCTAGCCTTTAGGCTCCTTCAATCACTTCCCCTAAAATTAGGAACAACACAGGAATCTACTCTTCCCATACTTATTCAAATACTTCTTGAAGTCTTAGCTAGAGCAACAAGACGTTTGAAGGAAATAAAGAAGATGTGAACAGGGAAAGAAGAAGTAAATTTTCTTCACTTGAAGATGATAAAATTTTATATATATAAAATGTCTTAAATACTCTACCAGGAATATTCTTCAGTTGATAAACACTTTCAGCAAATTAGCCAGGGACAAAGCTAACACAAAAAAATCAGTAATCTTCCTATAGACAAATGGAAAACATAAAGAAAATTCAGGGGAACAGGGCTTTTCATAATAACCCCATAGAAACCCTGGGATAAGTCTAACCAAGCAAGTGAAAGACTTGTATAAAAATAAATGTTAAATCATTGAAGTAAAAAATTAAGGAAGACAAGATAAAAATGTAAGATCTTTTATCCTCATGGTTTAGTACAATTAATATTTTGAAATTGGCCAAAAGCATTTTACAGATTCAAACAAAAGCATCAAAATTACAATACAATTCTTCACAGATAAGGGTGTAATCTCTCATGCATTGCTCCAGTGCAATGCCTGCCAGCCTGCTGCCAGGCTCCCTGACTAGATGGTAATGGACTCACTCTATGAAACTGGGAGTCTGGAATGTGCTCTATCTTCTATATGTTGATTTGGTCAAGTACCTTCATAGAAGTGAGAACTTACGCTAGACAGACATAAATACAAATATGTTTTATAAGTATTTCTACATATAAATATTATAAAATAACATTTAATATTAATTTATCATAATAATATATTAATTTTGAATATGACTTTTTGAAATATTCCCTACGTCATTTATCACTCCTTCACTATCCTCCTGATTTTGTTCCTATCCCCTCCTCAGTTTGTTTTTTATTATTCCTTTGTCATCCACTATTTTTGTCAATCATTTCATAACAAAATAGGTATCAGATATACAATTGACAAATAATGTGTCCCACTCTGTGTGGTTCTCCTTCACTAGAATTACTTTTTTTTTGTTTGTTTGTTTTTTGAGACAGGGTTTCTCTGTATTGTTTTGGAGGCTGTCCTGGAACTCAGTCTGCAGACTGGGCTGGCCTCAAACTCCCAGAGATCCACCTGCCTATGCTTCCCGAGTGTGTGTGCCACCAATGCCCAGCCTAGAATTATTGTTAATTTTGTTATGCAGAGCATTTTCATTTTATGAAGTCCCAGTTCTCAATTGGAAACTTTACAATAGATGTCAAAGTAAATCACATCATTATAAGGAAATACCTTAGTATTCTGTCATTCAGTAAGTTAGAAAGCCTGAAAGAAAAGGAAAAATTGCTACCTTCATCCATATAACTACTAATAAGGCAAAAAGATGCCTAAAAATGAACAAAAAGTTTGAAACAATACTGAAAATCTTTCAGAGTACAAGATACTCAGGTTAGATTGATTCCCAGGATAATTCTACCATCCGTTTAAAGCACTATAATAAGTAGTTATTGACCTATTCTAATAAAAATAGTAATGGGGGGAATGCACTTACCCATGTATTCTCCAAAGCCAGTTTTATTCTGTGTTTCATAACTAGATAAAGACAATACCAAAAGAGAATACTACAGGCTAACCTTGAGGGACATATACGTAAAAATTCTAAATAAAATACTGTCACTCAAGGCGGGTAGTTACTACACAACAGAGTTGACTCAGGGTCCACTGAAAGACTTGGAAATCTGACTATGAGCCTGCCACTATTTCTCTGATGATCCTACCAACCTTAGGGTCTTTTATGGTTCCAAGCACATGCTCTTAATAGAGCTTCCTTCTTAGGCCATAATTTTTTTTTTTTTATGAGAGAGGGTTTCTCTGTATTGTTTTGGAGGCTATCGGTCCAGCCCGGCCTCGAACTCACAGGGATCCGCCTGCCTCTGCCTCCCGAGTGCTGGGATTAAAGGCGTGCACCACCACCGCCCGGCTCTTAGGCCATAATTAAATTGCCATTCAAGAAAGATTGAGAGCCCCAGTCACTTTGAGGCAGGAAGGTTAGGGACCTATGGCCAGTCTGTGTTCCACATGGAGACCTGGTTTTTGGTTTTGGTTGATTTGAAAAGCAGTTGAGTGCTTTCCTGCCCTCTCTGGAGGCCTGAAACTGGAATTAGATTTTGTTGCCTTACCAATTTAAGTTGCAGGTAGGACTCTGGGGACTTCCAGGTTGCTCTGCTCCTGGGATCTAGCGACTGTAGAATCACAGACTGTGGGGTGTGGAAATCCTAGAGAGGCCCATAGAGATGTCTGTTTTATACATGGCACATGCCTGTTCCAGAGTCCTTTCCCTTTATTTTCTAGCTCAGGGGCACAGGAAATGTTCCAGAACCTGGCCATTCACAGGGAATGTGCCCTCCCTTCCATGTGCAGACAGCGTCCTTGTTGTAGGCCTGACCTCTGCCATTGTAAGCTCCTCTGATACCTGCATAGAACACTGCATGGGACTCTGCTGCCCCCAGACCCTACTTCACTTCCTACAATATCCCTATCTGGCACAAGTTACAGTGTAAACTCCTACCCACATTTGTGGGGGGTCCCAGGATCTGAACATCTCTGCTTGGACTCCTCTCATGTCCACACTGAATGCCCTGTTACCAAACTAGCTACAGCTGGCTTGTGCCCTCACTCGACTCCTTTCCTCATGCTTCTTGTACATCTGTCTCCCTACAGCTGTGTCGGTGTCTGCAAGCTTCCCTCCTTCTCTGCTTTCACATTCCAAATGCCCACCTTATCATGTGGAGTTGTGGATGTTCCAAGCAAAATGATGCTGAGTATGGCAGTCCTGGCAAGGATGCCTAGTGACTGTGGGAATATGCCTTTTCTGTGGCTGAGTGTCATTCACCTCCCTCCTGGTCATATTCTTATGGCAGAAACCCAATGCCAGACTGTGTAAATACTGGAGAGATATACTTTGCTGGGAAAGGAGGGTGCAGGTGTCACAAGTCTGTCATTCCAGTGTTGAGGATAGTAACATAAAATGATTCAGAGTTCCAGACCAACCTTGGTGATAGAAACTCTGGTGAAAAAAGGCAGGTGTGAGCCGGGCAGTGGTTGCACATGCCTTTAATCCCAGCACTTGGGAGGCATAGGCAGGAGGATCTCTGTGAGTTCAAGGCCGGGCTGGACCAACAGCCTCCAAAACAATAAAGAGAAACCCTGTCTCGTAAAAACAAAACAAAAAAAAAAAAGAAAGAAAGAAAGAAAGAAAGAAAAAAAAGAATGCAGGTGTGCCACAGTGAGCATTCAGTTGGTGAAGGGTGAAGGGTTTTCCTAGGGTACACAAAGCTGTAAGCTCCATATCTTCATATCAGCACCACATAAACATGTCTTGACATCTAGGCAGGCAGGAAAATCAGGCTGTGAAAGTTAGGCTTGGCTGCATGGTGAGTTGTAATAAGAATAACAATTGACCCTGCTCAGAGCTTCCTGAGGCCTGGAGACTGAGTGTATGGGAGCCTTCCCAGCAGATCAGCCCATGCAGTCTCTGCCATTGTCCTAGTCCTGTCCTGACCCATGGCAGGAAGCCTGTTTCTGACCTGCTGTCTGGTGCTCTTCTTGGAGCCTCCTGAGGCCTGGGGATTCTACACAGAGGAACCTATCCTGGCAGACCAGCCCATTCAGAGGCTGTCAGCATTGCAGTGCGAGTCCTGCCTCCACCCACAGGAAGAGGAGAGCCATGGAAATATTGGACCTTTTACATCAACCAGAAGAGAACCTTGGACCTGTACCACCAGGAGAGCTAGTAGACCCCACTGGTACCCACTGGCAGAAGGGATGGGAAGACCAATATGATGCCACCAGTATCTAGAACTCCACACCAGCAAGACCTGAACATCCCAACACAGATGAAGCAGAAGAGAGTGACCTAGAAAACAACTTTATAAAAAAAGATAGAGAACCTCAAAAAGGTAATGAGATAACCCCTTAAAGAAATGGAAGAAAAAACAAAAAATTCAAGAAATGAAGGAAAAGACAAACCAAAAATTGCAACAAATAACCAAAACACTTAAAGAAGTAAAAAAAAAAAGCCAAGAAAAACCAAGCAAGTATGTCAAGGAATCAATTAAAACAGTGCAAGGCTAGAAAGCTGAAATAAAGAAAATAACACACACACACACACACACACACACACACACACACACACACTGTCTGAGGTAATGTTGGGAATTGAAAAGTTGGACAAACAGTTAAGAACTACAGATGCAAACATAACCAATAGAATACAAGAGATGGAAGAGAGGATCTCAGGTGTTGAAGATACACTAGGAGAAATAGATTCATTGACAAAAAAATTCTAATTCTAGCAAATCCCTAATAAGAAATATCCAGGAAATATGGGACACCATGAAAAGAACAAAGCTAAGAATAATAGATATAGAAGGAGGTGAAGAATCGAACTCAAAGGTACAGAAATAATATTCAACAAAATCATAGAATAAAACTTTCCCAACCTATAGAAAGATATGACAATGAAAGTACAGGAAGCTTACAGAGCATCAAATAGAGTGGACCTCAAAAAGAAATACCCTCACCACATAATAATCCAAACACCAACCCTACAGAATAAAGAAAGAATATTAAGAGTAGCAAAGGAAACAGACCAAGTAACATATAAAGGCAAACCTATAAGAAATTCTTCTCTATGGAATCTTTGAAAGCCAGAACTTCCTGGATAGATATTCTACCAAAACTAAGAGACCACAGATGCCAACCCAGACTACTATTTGTTGAGGTTTCTATGTTGCTGAGTATGTGGTCTATATTAGAGAAGGTTCCAAAGCTTTCAATCACTATAGAGGGGGAAAACAAGATATCCCATGCCAAAACCAGATTTAAACAATATACACTGAAAAAGTACTACAGAAAGTTCTGGAAGGAAAACTCCAACCCAAGAAAGTTAACTATACTCACAAAAAATAGGCACTATAATCCCACTATACCAACAGCCAAAGAAATGGGGGAGATCCACACTCAACACTACCACCAAAGACAAATTCAAAGCAAATAAGCACTAACAATAAATGGTCATTAATGCCCCTCAATATTAATGGTCTTAACATGCCTATACAAAAGCAAAGGCTATTAGAATGGATATAAAGAAAGAATCTATCATTTTGCTGCATAGATGAAGCTCCTCAACTTCAAAGACTGACGGTACCTCAGATTTAAATGTTGGCAAAAGATTTTTCCAATCAAATGGACCCAAGAAATAGCAATCCTAATATCTAACAAATTTGACTTCAAACTAAAATAAAAAAAAGAGATGAAGAATGTCATTTCATATTCATCACAGGAAAAAATCCATCAAGTTTAAGTCTCAGTTCTGAACATTTATGCCTCAAATACAAAGGCATGCACATACATAAAAAATATTATTATTATTATTTTGGTTTTTCGAGACAGGGTTTCTCTGTATTGTTTTGGAGGCTGTCCTGGAACTTGCTCTGTAGACCAGGCTGGCCTCAAACTCACAGAGATCCGCCTGCCTCTGCCTCCCAAGTGCTGGGATTAAAGGCATGCTCCACCGACGCCTGGGAAGAAATATTATTAAACTCAAATCACCCATTAAAACCCCACACACTTATAGTGGGAGAATTCAACACCCCACTCTCACCACTAGACAGAACCACCAGACAGAAACTTAACAAATAAACAAAGGAACTAACAGAAGTTTTGGCCCAATTGGATTCTACAGACATCTACAGAATATTCCATCCAAACCCAAAGAATATACCTTCTTCTGAGCACCACATTGAACCTTCTCTAAAATCAGTTACATAATCAGCAACATAGCAAACCTCAACAGATACAAAAAATTGGAATAACACCCTGTATCTTATCAGACCACCTTGGTTTCAAGTTAGAATTCAAGAAGAACACAAATAGCAGAAACCCTACAGACTTATAGAAATTGAACAATGCACAATTGCACCATTCATGGGTCAAGGAAGAAATAAAAAAAAAAACAAATTAAAGACTTCCTAGAGTCTTTAATTTTTCTAAGATGTAGAGCACAAATCTAGCATCCAAGCCATAGTTCCTGATTCTAGAAAGCCTAGGTCAACATTCAAACTTAGTACATACTTGAGTCCATCTTTTTGGAAATCAGGAAGAAAGACCCTCTCCTGGTGGTTGACTGGAAAAGTCAATTGAAACACACAAAAGCAGGGGAAACAAGAGCAGAACTATGGTGTCTATGTTCCTGTCCTCATAGGTTCATCATCACTGACATGACTTTCCATGTTTGGCTTGGTCAGCAACCTCTTAGTAGGAAACATAATGGACTTCCCTCATCCCAAGCCTTGCTCCCTGTGTCCCTAATTCTGTCGCAGTTATGTCCCATGCCACCTGTCACTATAAGGACCTGTCTGATAGTAATGTCATCCTTTCCATGTAAAGGGACAGTAACTGTCCCTCTGAAGAAGGATATCTTGGCTCTGTTTTGGGGAGGCAGCCAAGCAGTTAATAAAGCAGGCTGTTGCTGGATTAACTATAAAATATAGGCCAGTGTCTAGAGTTTCTTATTGACTAGCTGTGTCATAATTACTAGCACATTTCTATTAATCTAAATATTTCCACATGGTCTTATCATACCTAAGAAAGGTCCAGACCTCTTACTCCTACTTCTGATACATGTCAACACATGGTGACTGCTAATCATCTTTGCAAAGAAGATAACCATATCCTCTTTGTCCCTGCCTGCCTATGTCCTGATTCTGCCCATCTACATCACTTCCTATCTGTCTGTACAGACCTGCAGAGCTCCATGGTTAGCTAGTGGCAGTTACTGCCTAGCTATGTCACTTCCTGTCGGGCCAATCTGTGTTCTATTCATTTATCAATAAGAGAAACATATACACAGAAGAACATTCCCCATCATAAATCTCCAATCATGTAAGGAATATCTTGATGCCTCTGGCCAGTGGATCATTGACAGTCCAAAATGGTACTAGATGCTACCCTTCTTAGCCCCATTTCTCCCTTTCTCAATCCTACTAGTTACAAGGTATAACCTTATTAACCTTATACAATTCTTGTCTAGATTTCATCAACAACAGGTACAAAAGATTTCTTTTTTTCTTTTTTTTTTTTG
Organism: Mesocricetus auratus; assembly: GCF_017639785.1. NCBI lineage: Eukaryota > Metazoa > Chordata > Mammalia > Rodentia > Cricetidae > Mesocricetus > Mesocricetus auratus. Next base: position 18,512 of record NW_024429205.1, read on the forward strand.
TTTTTTTTGAGACAGGGTTTTTCTGTATTGTTTTGGAGGCTGTCCTGGATCTAGCTCTGTAGATCAGGCTGGCCTTGAACTCACAGAGATCTGCTTGCCTCTGCCTCCCAAGTGATGGGATTAAAGGCGTCCGCCACCAATGCCTGGCTTGGTGCAAAAGATTTCTAACCCAACTTTTTTTTTGGTTTTTTGAGACAGGGTTTCTCTGTAGCTTTGGAGGCTGTCCTGGAACTCACTCTGTAGACCAGGCTGGCCTCGAACTCACAGAGGTCTGCCTGCTTCTGCCTCCCGAGTGCTGGGATTAAAGGCGTGCGCCACCAACGCCCGGCTTCTAGCCCAACTTTTAATCAGTTGTTATTATAGGATTACCTACACTTTGGTATGGTACCAGGGGCTGCATTCCAGATTATATCCTAATGAGAAAGGTCAACTTTGCCCTAAGGATTTCGATTTCCCAACTCAACAAGAAGTACTCTAATGATAACATCACCCCTGTCCAGACATCTGATGGTTTATCAATAGTAACCAAAGGAAATTTTAGCCATTTGAAGTACAATTGGTCAAACTCCACACCTTGACTATTCTAGTAGCCATATCAATTATTTCCAGGCCCACAAAAACACTGGTATCCAAGAACCACCCTACATTAAAAAAACGCCATAAGACCAGATACAGAATCCCACATTAGCCTGAATTTGTCCCAATATCAGGCCACAAAAATCCCACCAATCCTTGATCTTGCCTAAAGCCTGGCTATATACATCTAACAATCCCATGCCACTTTGGCTACCCCCACCCTTATGATACACTAGCCCACCCAAGCATGTGGCTTCCACATGACTTGACATTATCCCCATTGTCTTGCCTTGCTAAAAACCATTATATATTATTCCTAAAGCTAGCCACCATGGTCTGTTGACTTATTTGACCACAACCTCCTCCTTCTGAGGCTGATTACCAAGGCCCAGGAATCAAAGGTCCCCTTTGGTTCAACTAATTAACATGCCCAATTAAAGTGCAACACCTGAGCTAACATGGGGTTTCAACCTTTACCTTATAATTGGCTAATGTGCACTGGGTGTCCCTTTTATACAGAGGCAGTTATTTGTACCACTGGAAGAAGTCCCTTCCCCCTTATCCCCTTCTCCTTCTCTATCATCCCCTATCACCTTTGCTGCCACACCCTAGCCCATTCTAACACAGACCTCCCTTTTCCCTCCTTTTCCAAATTACACCTGTAAGGTCATTTGCTGCTGTTTTCTGCCTGAGTCAGAAAGGAGCCACTTTAACTTTTATTTCCACCTCCCCCAAATGTTTTCTCCATGAAAATAGATGTTTGGATGTGGTTTGTGCCTAATCTGGGGTCCAATAGAAAGTTTTCCCTTTGTGGGAATGTCATTCATCCTTACCCCAAGAAACCCAATATAAACCCTGCTCAGTTCTCTGCTCCTTCTAGTGAACAAGTGGGAAGCAGTTGATTTAAAAATATGAGGCATCAAGGCTCAATGGTTGTGACTAGTGCTACTGGCTGATACTGTGGAAATGCAGAAAGGGGAGAACATGGATTTCTTCAGTAAGGACAGTTCACCATGTCCTGGGACAGACAGGCCAACTGACCACTGAGTGCCCATAACCCTCCTGACAGAGTGAGGAGCAGGAAGCAAGGCTGGAGTGTGAACCACAGCCAGAAGTCTCAGAGGAAGGAGTTCAGCAAAGAGACTCTGCAGCTTCTGGGCCACAGTTCCAGGGACAGGGATAGGACATACTGAACACAGCTCTGGGCCCCCAGCTGTGTTCAGAAGACAGGGCAGCAGCACCTGATAAGGAGTTTGTATTTAAATTGGGGGAGCAATAAGGGGGAAGGAAACAGCTTCTAGCAGAGGGAGATAAACTGGATGTGCAGAATGTGCTCTTTGTACTTGGACCAGTCTAATGGCAACAATGTTCTTTCAAAAAAGAAAAGCTTGGATAGCTCTTCTGTTATGGTAATGTAAGGGTGATGGTGGGTTAGTTTTTAAAATGTTAATGAGGAAATTTAAATTTCAGGATAATATGGATTTGCTTGTTTGTTTTTTACAATTTTAAATAGAACTCAAAGAATTGGCTGGAATTACTGCTATGTTACTGCAAGGGAGATTGCTGTAACTTTGGGATTCAGTAGCAATTAATGCTGTACTTTGAAGAGTTTGAGAATATGGAAAATAATCTGACAGTGAACAACTTTTGCACTCCCTACCCAGTTGTAGACACATGATGCTGAAGGGTCACTGGGATTTTAGTCCCAGATGTGCATGGTGGAAAGTGAAGGAGCACAGTCTGCAGATAGAATAAGTATCATCGAATGCAAACAACTGCCAGCATTTTCTGTTCATCTGAATGACCTTAGGTAAGGAGAGACATTCTACATGTCCTTTGACAGACTCCTTGTACCTCTTTCTTCTTGTATCATAAAACAAGAGAGTTTCATTTTCTGTTGCTCATAGCTGGGCTCTAACTCTTGAGGTTTTTGTCTCCTTTTTGTATTCCTAATTTATTATTCCTCCTCATCCTAGGACATCCATCTGTTTCTCAAGCCTCAGTTTCTTTATCTAGAAAAATAGAGATCTTTCATCTTAGTGTGTTCAAAAGTATGGCTAAGCAGAGTGATGGTGGGACATGTCTTTAATCCTAGCACTCGGGAGGCAGAGACAGGCAGATCTCTCTCAGTTCAAGACTATCCTGGTCTTACAGGAGTTAGTTCCAGGACAGCCTCTAAAGCCACAGAGAAATCCTGTCTTGAAAACCAAAATATAAAAAATAAAAAACTCTGGCTAGAGCCTATTTTATGACAGTATTACAGATAAAATTGACACCATGTATAATTGTGATGTCACAGTGCACTATAGTGATGTCACCATGTTTAATTGTGATGTCACAGTACACAATAGTGATGTCACATTGTATAATTGTGATGCCATAGTGCAAGACTGTGATGTCACAATATATAATTGTGATGTCACAGTGCACTATAGTGATACCATGATGTATAATTGTGATGTCAAAGTGCACTATCGTGATGTCCCAGTGTATAATTGTGCCCTTAGAGTGCTGTATAGTGATGTCACAATGTATAATTGTGATGTCACAGTGTAGCATATTCATGACACGGGGTATAATTGTGATGTCACAATGCACTATAGTGATGTCACAATATATAATTGTGATGTCATAGTGCAGGATAGTGATGTCACAATGCATAATTGTGATGTCACAGTGCAGTATGGTAATGTCACGATGTATAATTGTAATGTCACATTGCACTATAATGATGTCACGATGCATAATTGTGATGTCACAGTGCAGTATAGTGATGTCATGATGTATAATTGTGATGTCACAGTACAGGATAGTGATGTCACAATGTATAATTGTGATGTCACATAGCACTATAATGATGTCACAATGCATAATTGTGACGCCACAGGACAGCATAGTGATGTCATGTTGTATAATTGTGATGTCACAGTGCACTACAGTGGCGTCATGATGTCATTGCACAATATAGTGATGTCACAATGTATAATTGTGAGGTCACAGTGCAGCAAAGTGATGTCACGATTTATAATTGTGATGTCACAGTGCAGAATAATGATGTCATGATGTGAAATTGTCATGTCCCAGTGCACAATAGTGATGTCATGATGTATAATTGTGATGTCACAGTGTACTATAGTGATGTCATGATGCATAATTGTGATGTAACAGTGCATTATAGTGATGTCACAATGCATAATTGTGATGTCACAGTGCAGTATAGTGATGTCACTTTGTATAATTGTGATGTCACTGTGCAGTATAGTGATGTCATGATGAATAATTATGATGTCACAGTGCACAATAGTGATGTCACGATGCATAATTATGATGTCACAGTGCACTATAGTGATGTCACGATGCAAAATTGTGATGTCACAGTGCAGCATATTCATGTCACGCTGTATAGTTGTGATGTCACAGTGCACTATAGTGATATAATGATGCAAAATTGTGATGTCACAGTGCAGTATAGTGATGTCATGATGTATAATTGTGATGTCACAGTACACTATAGTAATGTCACAGTGTTTAATTGTGATGTCACAGTGCACCTTTGTGATGCCATGTTGTGTAATTGTGATGCCACAGTGCACTATAGTGATGTCATGGTGTATAAATGTGATGTCCCAGTGCAGTATAGTGATGTCAGAATGTATAATTGTGATGTCACAGTGCAATATGGTGATGTAATGATGCATAATTGTGATGTCACAGTGCAGTATAGTGATGACATGATGCATAATTGTGATGTCTCAGTGCACTATAGTGATGTCTGAGTGTATAATTGTGCTCTTACAATGCAGTACAGTGATGTCACAATGTATAATTGTGATGTCACAGTGCACTATAGTGATGTCCCAATGTATAATTGTGATGCCACAATGCAGGACTGTGATGTCATGATATATAATTGTGATGTCACTGTGCACTATAGAGATATCATGATGTATAATTGTGATGTCAAAGTGTACTCTCCTGATTTCCCAGTGTATAATTGTGCTCTTACAGTGCAGTATAGTGATGACACTATGTATAAATGTGTTGTCAAAGTGTAGTATAGTGATGTAATAAGGTATAATTGTTATGTCACAGGACACTATAGTGATTACACGACACATAATTGTGATGACACAGTGCACTACAGTGATGTCACAATGTATAATTGTGAAGTCACAGTGTATCATATTCATGACACGATCTACAATTGTGTTGTCACAGAGCACTATAGTGATGTTGCGATGTATAATTGTGTTGCCAAAATGGAGGATAGTGATGTCACAATGTCTAATTGTGATGTCATAGTGCAGTATACTGATTTCCTGATGTATAACTGTGACATCACCGTCCAGTATAGTGATGTCATGATATATAATTGTGATGTCGCGGTTCAGGATAGTGATGTCACGATGTAAAATTGTGATGTCACAGTGCACCATAGTGATGTCACGATGTAAAATTGTGATGTCACAGTGCACCATAGTGATGTCACGATGTATAATTGTGATGTTACACTGCAGCATAATGATATCACAATGTATAATTGTGATGCCACAGTGCAGCATAATGATGTCACTGTGTATAATTTTGTTTTCATAGTGCAGCATTATGATGTCACAAGGTATTATTGTGTTGTCATAGTGCAAGATAGTGATGTCACAATGTATAATTTTGATGTCACAGAGCAGTATAGTGAAGTAACAATGTATAATTTTTGTGTCACAGGGCAGTATAATGATGTCACAATGTATAATTATGATGTCACAGTGCACTCTCAAGGTGACACGGTGTAAAAGTTTGATGTCCCAGTGCAATATAGTTATGTCACCAAGTATAATTGTTACAGTGCACTGTAGTGATGTTATGATGCATAATTGTGATGTAACAGTGCAGTATAGTGATGTCATTATGCATAATTGTGACGTCACAGTACACTAAAATGATGTCCCAGTGTATAATTGTGCTCTTATAGTGCATGTGCCGATGTATAATTTTGATGCTATAGTGCAGAATAGTGATGTCACAATGTATACTTGTGATGTCATACTGCAGTATAGTATTGTCACGATGTTAAATTGTGATGTCACAGTGCAGTATACTGATGTCACGATGTATAATTGTGATGTCATAGTGCACTAGAGTGATATCACGATGTATAATTGTGATGAAACAGTGCACTATAGTAATGTCACAACATATAATTGTGTGGTCATAGTGCAGTACAGTGATGTCATGATGTATAATTGTGATGTCACAGTGCACTAGAGTGATATCACGATGTATATTTGTGATGTCACGATGTAAACTTGTGATGTTATAGTGTAGCATAGTGATGACACGATGTATAATTGTGATGTCACAGTACAGCATAGTGATGTCACAATGTATAATTGTGATGTCATAGTGCAGTATAGTGAAGTAACGATGTATAATTGTCATGTCACAGTGCAGTAAAATGATGTCACATTGTATAATTGGGATGTCACAGTGCGGTATAGTGATGTCTCAGTGTATAATTGTGAAGTCACAGTGCACTATTGTGATGTCACGTTATATAATTGTAATGCCACAGTGCACTATAGTGATGTCACAGTGTATAATTGTGATGACACAGTGCAGGACTCTGATGTCACTGTGCAATATAGCGATGTCACAATATATAATTGTGATGTCATACTGCAGTATGATGAAGTCTTGATGTATAATTGTAATGTCTCAGTGCAGTATAGTGATGTTACGATGTATAATTTTGATGTCATAGTGCAGAATAGTGATGTCAAGATGTATGATTGTGATGTCATAGTGCAGCTTAGTGATGTCACAATGTATAATTGTGACACCACAGTGACAGTGCAGCATAGTGATGTCACAATGGATACTTTTGATGTCATGGTGCAGTATAGTGGTGTCACAGTGTGTTATAGTGTTGACACGAAGTATACTTGTGATGTCATACTGCAGGTTAGTGATGTCACAATGTATAATTGTGATGTCATAGTGCAGCATAGTGGTGTCACCGTGCAGTATAGTGTTGACACGATACATAATTGTAATGACATACTGGACTATAGTGTTGCCACGATGTATAATTGTGATGAAACAGTGCACTATAGTAATGTCACAACATATAATTGTGGGGTCATAGTGCAGTATTGTGATGTCACGATGTATAATTGTGATGTCACGATGTAAACTTGTGATGTTATAGTGCAGCATAGCAATGACACGATGTATAATTGTGATGTCACAGCACAATATGGTGATGTAATGATGTATAATTGTGATGCCACAGTGCAGTATAGTGATGACATGATGCATAATTGTGATGTCTCAGTGCACTATAGTGATGTCATGATGCATAATTGTGATGTAACAATGCAGTATAGTGATGTCACAATGAATAATTGTTGATGTCACAGTGCACTATAGTGAAGTAATGATGTCATAGTGCAGTATAGTGGTGTCACCATGCAGTATAGTGTTGACACGATACATAATTGTAATGACATACTGCACTATAGTGTTGCCATGATGTATAATTGTGATGTCACACTTCAGGGTAGTGTTTTCACAATGCACTATAATGATGTCAAGATGCATAATTGTGATGTCACAGTGCAGCACACTGATGTCATGGTGTATAATTGTGATGTCACAGTGCAGGATACTGATGTCAGGATATATAATTGTGACATCACAGTGCAGTAGAGTGATATCACAATGTATAATTGTGATGTTACATTGCAACACAATGATGTCACAAAGTATAATTGCACTGTCATAGTGCAGTATAGTTATGTCACAATTTATAATTGTGTTGTCATAATGGAGAATAGTGATGCCATAATGTATAATTGTAATGTCATAGTGCAGTGTACTGATGTCCCAATGTATAACTGTGACATCACCATTCAGGATAGTCATGTCCCGATGTATAATTGTGATGTCACAGAGCACTATAGTGATGTCACAGTGTAAAACTTGATGTCATAGTGAACTATAGTGATGTCATGATGTATAATTGTGATGTCATCTTCAGGATAGTGATGTCATGATGTATAATTGTGATGTCACAGTGCAGCATGATGATGTCACAATGTATAATTTTGTTTTCATAGTGCAGGATAATGATGTCACATTGTATAATTGTGATGTCATAGTGCAGCATAATGATGTCACAATTATTATTGTGTTATCATAGTGCAAGATAGTGATGGCACAATGTATATTTTTGGTGTCACAGTGCAGTATAGTGATGTCACAATGTATAATTGTAATGTCACAGTGCAATCTCATGGTGACAAGGTGTAAATATTGATGTCACAGTGCAATATAGTGATGTCATGATGCATAATTGTGATGTAACAGTGCAGTATAGTGATGTCACAATGCGTGATTGTGATGTCACAGCACAGTATAGTGATATCACATTGTAAAATTGTGAGGTCACAGTGCAGCAAAGTGATGTCAAGATGTATAATTGTGAGGTCACAGTGCAGCATATTTATGTCACAGTGTATAATTGTGATGTCACAGTGCAGCATATTTATGTCACAGTGTATAATTGTGATGTCACAGAGCAGCATAGTGATGACACGGTGTATAATTGTGATGTCACAGTACATTATAGTGAGGCAATGATGCAAAATTGTGATGTGACCCTGCAGAATAGTGATGTCACAATACATAATTGTGATGTCACAATACATAATTGTGATGTCACAGTGCAATATAGTGATGACACAATATGTAATTGTGATATCACAGTGCAGGATGGTGATGTCATGATGCATAGTTGTCACAGAGCATCATAGTGATGTCATTATGTATAATTGTGATGTCACAGTGCATTGTTGTGATGCCACAATATATAATTGTGACATCACAGTGCACTATAGTAATGTCACAATGTATAATTGTGATGTTACAGTGCAGGATACTGATGTTACGATTTATAACTGTGATGTCACAGTGAAGTATAGTGATGTCAGGAAGCATAATGGTGATGTCACATTGTACTGAATGATGTCACGATGCATAATTGTGATGTCATAGTGAAGGATACTGATGTTACGATGTATAACTGTGATGTCGCAGTGCAGCATAGTGATGTCACGATATAATGGTGATGTCACCATTCAGGTTAGTGATGTCGTGATGCATAATTGTGATGTCACAATGCACTAAAGTCATGTCACAAAGTATAATTGTGATGTCACAATGCACTATAGTGATGTCACAATGTGTAATTGTGATATCACAGTGCAGGATGGTGATGTCATGATGCATAGTTGTCACAGTGCATCATAGTGATGTCATTATGTATAATTGTGATGTCACAGTGCATTGTTGTGATGCCACAATATATAATTGTGACATCACAGTGCACTATAGTAATGTCACAATGTATAATTGTGATGTTACAGTGCAGGATACTGATGTTACGATTTATAACTGTGATGTCACAGTGAAGTATAGTGATGTCAGGAAGCATAATTGTGATGTCACATTGTACTGAATGATGTCACGATGCATAATTGTGATGTCACAGTGAAGGATACTGATGTTACGATGTATAACTGTGATGTCGCAGTGCAGCATAGTGATGTCACGATATAATGGTGATGTCACCATTCAGGTTAGTGATGTCGTGATGCATAATTGTGATGTCACAATGCACTAAAGTCATGTCACAAAGTATAATTGTGATGTCACAATGCACTATAGTGATGTCACAATGTGTAATTGTGATATCACAGTGCAGGATGGTGATGTCATGATGCATAGTTGTCACAGTGCATCATAGTGATGTCATTATGTATAATTGTGATGTCACAGTGCATTATTGTGATGCCACAATGTATTATTGTGACGTTACAGTGCACTATAGTGATGTCACGATGTATAATTGTGATGTCACAGTGCACTATTGTGATGCCATAATGTATAATTGTGACATCACAGTACACTATAGTGATGTCACAATGTGTAATTGTGATGTCACAGTGCAGGATACTGATGTTACGAGGTATAACTGTGATGTCACATTGCAGCATAGTGATGTCACGATATAATGGTGATGTCACCGTTCAGGTTAGTGATGTCGTGATGCATAATTGTGATGTCACAGTGCACTAAAGTCATGTCGTGATGTATAATTGTGATGTCACAGTGCACTATAGTGATGCCACGATGCATAGTTGTGATGGCATAGTGCACTAGAGTGATGTTGCGATGTATAATTGTGATGAAACTGTGCACTATAGTAATGTCACAATGTATAGTTGTGGGGTCATAGTGTGGTACAGTGATGTCAATATGTATAATCACTTTAGTGATGTCACAAGGTATAATTGTGATGTCACACTGCAGCATAATGATATCACAATGTATAATTATGATGTCACAGTGTAGCATAATGATATCACTATGTATAATTGTGTTCATTGTGCAGCATTATGATGTCACTATGTATAATTTTGCTTTCATAGTGCAGGATAATGATGTCACAATGTATAATTTTGAATCCAAAGTACAGTATAGAGATGTCACAATGTTTAATTTTGGTGTCACAGTGCAGTATAGTGATGTCAAAATGTATAATTGTGATGACACAGTGCACTCTCATGGTGACACGGTGTAAAATTTTGATGTCACAGTGCAATATATTGATGTCACCAAGTATAATTGTGATGTCACAGTGCAATATATTGATGTCACCAAGTATAATTGTGATGTCACAGTGCAGCATAGTGATGTCTCGATGTATAATTGTAATGCCACAGTGCACTATATTGATGTCATGATGCATAACTGTGATGTAACAGTGCAGTATAGTGATGTCACAATGCATAATTGTGATGTCAGAGCACAGTATAGTGATGTCACATTGTAAAATTGTGAGCTCACAGTGCAGCAAAGTGATGTCAAGATGTATAATTGTGATGTCACAGTGCAGGATAGTGGTTTCACATTGTATAATTGGGAGGTTACAGTGCAGCATATTTATGTCACGGTGTATAATTGTGATGTCACAGTGTAGCATAGTGATGACACGGTGTATATTTGTGATGTCACAGTACACTATAGTGATGCAATGATGCAAAATTGTGATGAGACACTGCAGAATAGTGATGTCACAATACATAATTTTGATGTCACAGTGCACTATAGTGATGACACAATGTGTAATTGTGATATCACAGTGCAGTTGGTGATGTCATGATGCATAGTTGTCACAGTGCATCATAGTGATGTCATTATGTATAATTGTGATGTCACAGTGCACTATTGTGATTCCACAATGTAATATTGTGACATCACAGTGCACTATAGTGATGTCACGATGTATAATTTGATATCATAGTGAAGGATACTGATGTTACGATGTATAACTGTGATGTCACAGTGCAGTATAGTGATGTCAGCAAGTAGAATTGTGATGTCACATTGCACTAGAATGTTTTCACGATGCATAATTGTGAAGTCACATTGCAGCATAGTGATGTCAGGATATAATGGTGATGTCACCGTTCAGGTTAGTGATGTCACGATGCATAATTGTGATGTCACTGTGCACTAAAGTCACGTCATGATGTATAATTGTGATATCACAATGCACTATAGTGATGTCACAATGTGTAATTGTGATATCACAGTGCAGGATGGTGATATCACGATGCATACTTGTGTTGTCACAGTGCATCATAGTGATGCCATTATGTATAATTGTGATGTCACAGTGCATTATTGTGATGCCACAATGTATTATTGTGATGTCACAGTGCACTATAGTGATGTCACAATGTGTAATTGTGATATCACAGTGCAGGATGGTGATGTCACGATGCATATGTGTGTTGTCACACTGCATCATAGTGATGTCATTATGTATAATTGTGATGTCATAATGCACTATAGTGATTTCATTTTGTATAATTGTAATGTCACAGTGCAGGATAGTCATGTCACAGTGTATAATTGTGATGTCACAGTGTATAATTGCCATGTCAAAGTGCACTCTTGTGATGTCAGGTCGATAATTGTGATGTCACAGTGCAGTATAGTGACGACACTATGTATAAATGTGATGTCAAAGTGTAGAAAAGTGATGTCATAAGGTATAATTGTGATGTCACAGGGCACTGTAGTGATGACACGATACATAATTGGGATGTCACAGTGTAGTATACTGATGTCATGATGCATGATTGCCACGATGATTAATTGTGATGTCACAGTGTAGCATATTCATGACATGGTGTACAATTGTGATATCACAGTGTACTACAGTGATGTAACCAAGTATAATTGTGATGTCACAGTGCACAATATTGATGTTCCAATGTGTAATTGTGATATCACAGTGCAGGATGGTGATGTCACGATGCATAATCATGATGTCACAGTTCACTAAAGCGAGGTCACGATGTATAATAGTGATGTCATAGTGCAGGATGGTGATCTCACGATGCATACTTGTGTTGTCACAGTGCATCATATTGATGTCATTATGTACAATTGTGATGTCATAGTACACTATTGTGATGTCACAATGTATAATTGTGACGTCACAGTGCACTATAGTGATTTCACGACGTGTAATTGTGATGTCACAGTGCAGGATACTGTTGTCCTGATGTATAATTGTTATATCACAGTGCACTATAATGATGTCCCAGTGTATAATTGTGCTCTTACAGTGCAGTATAGTGATGACACGATGTATAATTGTGATGTCACAGTGCAGGATAGTGATGTCACCTTGTATAATCGTGAGGTCACATTGCAGAATATTTATGTCACAGTGTATAATTGTCATGTCACAAGGCAGTATAGTGATGTCACGATGTACAATTGTGATGTCAGAGTGAACTATAGTGATGTCACCATGTATAATTGTGATGTCACAGTACACAATATTGATGTCACATTGTATAATTGTGATGCCACAGTGCAGGACTGTGCTGTCATGATATATATTTGTGATGTCACAGTGCACTATAGCAATATCATGATGTATAATTGTGATGTCAAATGGCACAATCGTAATGTCCCAGTGTATAATTATGCTCTTACAGTGCAGTATAGTGATGACACGATGTATAATTGTGATGTCACAGTGCAGGATACTTACATCACCATGTATAATTGTGATGTCACAGTGCAGCATTGTGATTTCAGAGTGTATAATTGTGATGTCACAGTGCACTATAGTGATGTCATGATGCATAATGGTGATGTAACAGTGCAGTATTGTGATGTCACACTGCATAATTGTGATGTCGCAGCACAGTATTGTGATGTCACATTGTAAAATTGTGAGGTCACAGTGCAGGAAATTGATGTCAAGATGTATAATTGTGATGTCACAGTGCAGGATAGTGATGTCACGATGTATGATTGTGATGTCCCATTGCAGCATAATGATGTCACAAAGTATAATTGCAATGTCATAGTGCAGTATAGTGATGTCCCAATGTATAATTGTGTTGTCATAATGGAGGATAGTGATGTCACATTGTTAAATTTTGATGTCATAGTGAACTATAGTGATGTCAGGATGTATCATTGTGATGTCCCGGTTCAGAATAGTGATGTCACGATGTAAAATTTTGATGTCACAGTGCATCATAGTGATGTCACAATGTATAATTGTGATGTCACACTGCAGCATAATGATATCACAATGTATAATTGTGATGTCACAGTGCAGCATAATGATGTCATAATGTAGAATTGTGTTCATTGTGCAGCATAATGATGTCACTATGTATAATTTTGTTTTCATAATGCAGGATAGTGATGTCACAATGTATAATTGTGATGTCATAGTGCAGCATGATGTCACAATGTATTATTGTGTTGTATAAGTGCAAGATAGTGATGTCACAATGTATAATTTTGATGTCACTGTGCACTATAGTGATGTCATGATGCATGATTGTGATGTCACAGTGCCCTACAGTGATGTCACGATGTATAATTGTGATGTCACAGTGTAGCATATTCATGAAACGGTCTCCAATTATGTTGTCACAGTGCACTGTAGTGATGTCCTGATGTATAATTGTGATGTCACATTGAAGCATATTCATGACACTGTGTACAATTGTGATGTCACAGTGCACTACAGTGATGTCACCAAGTATAATTGTGATGCCACAGTGCACTATAGTGATGTCATGATGCATAATTGTGATGTAACAATGCAGTATAGTGATGTCACAATGAATAATTGTTGATGTCACAGTGCAGTATAGTGAAGTAACGATGTATAATTGTCATGTCACAGTGCAGTAAAATGATGTCACATTGTATAATTGGGATGTCACAGTGCAGTATAGTGATGTCACAGTGTATAATCGTGAAGTCACAGTGCACTATAGTGATGTCACAGTGTATAATTGTGATGACACAGTGCAGGACTCTGATGTCACTGTGCAATATAGTGATGTCACAATATATAATTGTGATGTCATACTGCAGTATGATGAAGTCTTGCTGTATAATTGTAATGTCTCAGTGCAGTATAGTGATGTTACGATGTATAATTTTGATGTCATAGTGCAGAATAGTGATGTCAAGATGTATGATTGTGATGTCATAGTGCAGCATAGTGATGTCACAATGGATACTTTTGATGTCATGGTGCAGTATAGTGGTGTCACAGTGTGTTATAGTGTTGACACGAAGTATACTTGTGATGTCATACTGCAGGTTAGTGATGTCACAATGTATAATTGTGATGTCACAGAACAGCATAGTGATGTCACGATGCATAATTATGATGTCACAGTGCACTATAGTGATGTCACGTTGCAAAATTGTGATGTCACAGTGCAGTATAGTGGTGTCACCGTGCAGTATAGTGTTGACACGATACATAATTGTAATGACATACTGCACTATAGTGTTGCCACGATGTATAAATGTGATGTCACAGTGCACTTTAGTGATGTCATGATGCATAATTGTGATGTAACAATGCAGTATAGTGATGTCACAATGCATAATTGTGATGTCACAGTGCAGTGTAATGATGTCACATTGTATAATTGTGATGTCACAGTGCAGTATAGTGATGTCACGATGTATAATTTTGATGTCATAGTGCAGAATAGTGATGTCAAGATGTATGATTGTGATGTCATAGTGCAGTTTAGTGGTGTCACAATGTATAATTGTGGTGCCACAGTGCAGCATAGTGATGGCACAATGTCAGTGTATAATTGTGATGACACAGTTCAGGACTGTGATGTCATGATATATAATTGTGATGTCACTGTGCAGTATAATGATGTCAGTATATACGATTGTGATGTCATAGTGCAAGATAATGATGACACGATGTATAATAGTGATGTCACAGTGCACTATAGTGATGTCACTATATATAATTGTGATGTCATACTGCAGTATGATGAAGTCTCGATGTATAATTGTAATGTCACAGTGCAGTAAAGTCATGTCATTATGTAAATTTGTGATTACATAGTGAAGTATACTGATGTCACAGTGTATAATTGTGATGTCACAGTGCAGTATAGTCATGTCACGATGTAAATATGTGATGTCACAGTGCAGTATATTGATGTCACAATGCATAATTGTCATGTTATAGTGCAGTATAGGGATGTCACGATGAATAATTGTAATGTCACAGTGCAGTATAGTGATGACACAATGCATAATTGTCATGTTATAGTGCAGTATAGGGATGTCACGATGAATAACTGTAATGTCACAGTGCAGTATAGTGATGACACAATGTATAATTGTGATGTCACGATGTATAATTGTGATGTCACAGTGCACTATAGCAATATCATGATGTATAAATGTGATGTCAAAAAGCACTATCGTGATGTCCTAGTGTATAATTGTGCTCTTACAGTGCATGTCCCAATGCATAATTTTGATGTTATAGTGCCAAATAGAGATGTCACGATGTACACTTGTGATGTCATACTGCAGTATAGTATTGTCACCATGTTAAATTGTGATGTCACAGTGCAGTATATTGATGTCGCGATGTATAATTGTGATGTCAGAGTGCACTATAGTGATGTCATAATGCATAATTGTGATGTTACCGTACACTATTGTGATGTCACGTTGTATAATTGTAATACCACAGTGCTCTATAGTGATGTCACAGTGTATAATTGTGATGACACAGTGCATGACTGGGATGTCATGATATATAATTGTGATTTCACTGTGCATATAGTGATGTCACTATATATGATTGTGATGTCATAGTGCAATTTAGTGATGTCACAATGTATAATTGTGGTGTCACAGTGCAGCATAGTGATGTCACGATGCATAATTGTGATGTCACAGTGCACTATAGTGATGACACAATGTATACTTGTGATGTCACAGTGCACTCTAGTCATGTCACGATGTATAATTGTGATGTCACAGTGAAAGATAGTGATGCATAATTGTCTTGGAACAGTGCAGTATAGTTATGTCACAATGCATAATTGTGATGTCACAATGCAGTACAGTGATGTAACGATGTATAATTGTTATGTCACAGCAGGATAGTGATGTCATGGTGTATAATTGTATTGTCACAGTGCAGTGTAGTGATGTCACAATGTATAATTGTGATGTCACAGTGCACTCTCATGGAGTCACGGTGTAAAATTTTGATGTCATAGTGCCCTGTAGTGATGTCCTGAAGTATAAATGTGATGTCACCATTCAGGATTGTGATGTCACGATGTATAATTGAGATGTCACAGTGCACTATAGTGATGTTGCCATGTATAATCATGATGTCACAGTATAGCATAGTGATGTCACAGTGTATAATTGTGATGTCACAGTGCAGAATAGTGATGTCACGATGCATAATTGTGATGTCACAGTGCACTATAGTGATGTCACAATGTATACTTGTGATGTCACAGTGCAGCATAGTGATGTCATAATGTACAATTGTGTTGTCATAGTACAGGTTAGTGATGTCACAATCTACAATTGTGATGTGACAGTGCAGGATAGTCATGTCACAATGTATAATTATGTTGTCATACTGCAGAATAGTGATGTCACGTCATATAATTTTGACATCACTATGCAGTATAGTGATGCCATGGTGTATAATTTTGACAGTGCACTATAGCGATGTCATGAGATATAATTGTGATGTCACACTTCAGAGTAGTGTTTTCACTATTTATAATTGTGATGTCATAGTCCAGTATAGTGATGTTACTCTGTATAGTTGTGTTGTCATAGTGCAGGATAATGATGTCACAATGTATAATTGTTATGTCACAGTGCAGTATACTGATGTCACAATGCATAATTGTGTCACATTGCAGTATGGTGATGTTACAGTGTAGTATAGTGATGTCACAATGTATAGTTGTGATGTCACAGTGCAGGATAGTGGTGTCACCATGTATAATTGTGATGTCACAGTGTACTATTGTGATGTCATCATGTATAATTGTGATGTCACAGTGCAGTATAGTGATGTCACAGTGTATAAAAGTGATGCCACAGTGCACTATAGCAATATCACGGTGTATAAAAGTGATGTCACAGTGCAGGATAATGATGCCACGATGTATAATTGTGATGTCACAGTACACTATTGTGATTTCACAGTGTATAATTGTGATTTCACAGTGCACTATGGTGATGTCACGGTTTATAATTGTGATGTCACTGTGCAGCATATTCACGTCACGGTGTATAATTGTGATGTCACAGTGCAGTATAGTGATGTCACAGGGTATAATTGTGATGCCACATCGCATTATAGCGATGTCACTGTATATAATAGTGATGTCACAGTGCATTATAGTGATGTCATGATGTATAATTTTGATGTCACAGTGCAGATTAGTTATGTCACGATGTATAATTGTGATGTAACAGTGCAGTATAGTGATGTCACAATGCATAGTTGTGATGTCATAGTGCATTACAGTGATGTTACAATGTATAATTGTTATGTCACTGTGCAGTATAATGATGTCACAATTACACAATGTGTAATTGTGATGTCATAGTTCACTACAGTGATGGCACGATGTAAAATTGTGATGTTATAGTGCAGTGTAGTGATGTCACAGTATATAATTGTGATGTCACAGTGCAGTATAATGATTTCATGGTGTAAAATTGTGATGTCATACTGCAGTATAGTGATGTCACAATATGTAATTATGATGTAACAGTGCAGTATAGAGTTGTCACAATGTAAAAATGTGATGTTATAGTGCAGAATAATGTACTACCAATGTATAATTGTGATGTTACTGTGCAGTATAGTGATGTCACAATGTATAATTATGATGTAACAGTTTACTATAGTGATGTCACGATGTATAATTGTGATGTCACAGTACACTATAGTGATGTCACAATGTATAATTGTGATGTCACAGTACAGTGTAGTGATGTCACCATGTATAATTGTGATGTCACTGTGCACTAGAGTGAGGTCACAATGTATAATTGTGATGTTATAGTGCTCTATAATGATGTCACAATATATAATTTTGATGTCACAGTGTACTATAGTGATGTCACAATGTATAATTGTGATGTCATAGTACAGAATAGTGATATCACGATGTATATTTGTGATGTCATAATGCAGTTTAGTGATGTCACAGTGCAGCATAGTTATGTCACAATGTATAATTGTCATGTTATAGTTCAGAATAGTGATGTCATGATGTATAATTGTGATGTCATAGTTCACTATAGTGATGTCATGATGCATAATTGTGTTGTCACAGTGCACTATAGTGATGCCACAATATATAATTGTGATGTCATATTGCAGTATAGTGATGTCACAATGTATAATTGTGATGTCACAGTACAGCATAGTGATGTCACAATGTATAATTGTTACAGTGCACTGTAGTGATGTCACGATGTATAATTGAGTGTCACAGTGTAGTAGTGATGTCACAATGTATAATTATGATGACATAGTGCAATATAGTGATGTCACAGTACAGTATAGTGATGTCACAATGTATAATGGTGATGTTATAGTGAAGTATAGTGATGTCACAAGGTATAATTGCGATGTCACAATACAGTATAGTGATGTCACAGTGTATAATTGGGATGACATAGTACATTATAGTGATGTCATGTAAAATTGTGATGTCACAGTGCATTATAGTGATGTCACGATATATAATTGTGATGTCACAGTGCAGCATAGTGATTTTCTAATGTACAAATGTGTTGTCATTGTACAGGTTAGTGATGTCAGGATGTATAATTGTGATGTCAGATTGTACTAGAATGATGTCACGATGCATAATTGTGATGTCATAGTGTACTATAGTGATGTCGCGATGTATAATTGTGATGTCACAGTGCAGCATAGTGATGTCATAATGTACAATTGTGTTGTTATAGTACAGGTTAGTGATGTCACGATGTATAATTGTGATGTGACAGTGCAGGATAGTGATGTCACAGTGTATAATTGTGATGTACAGTGCACTATAGTGATGTCACGAGGTATAATTGTGATGTCACACTTCAGGGTAGTATTTTCACTATTTATAATTGTGATGTCATAGTCCAGTATAGTGATGTCACTCTGTATAGTTGTGTTGTCATAGTACAGGTTAATTATGTCACAATGTATAATTGTTATGTCACAGTGCAGTATACTGATGTCACAATGCATAATTGTGTCATATTGCAGTATGGTGATGTCACAGTGTAGTATAGTGATGTCACAATGTACTATTGTGATGTCATAGTGCAGTATAGTAATTTCACAATGTATAATTGTGATGTCTCAGTGCACTATACTGATGTCACAGTGCACTATAGTGATGTCACAATTTAAAATAGTGATGTCACAGTGCAGTCTAATGATGTTACAAAGTAAAATTGAGATGTCATAGTGCACTATAGTGATGTCACGATATATAATTGTGATGTCATCATACAGTATAGTGATGTCATGATGCATAATTGTGATGTCACAATACACTATAGTGATGTCACAATGTATAATTGTGATGTCAGAGTGCACTTTAGTGATGTCACAATGTATAATTGAGATGTCATAGTGCACTATAGGGATGTCACGATGTAAAATTGTTATGTCACAGTGCACTATAGTTATGACACAATGTATAATTGTAATGTCACATTGCAGTACAGTGATGTCAAAATGTATAATTGTGATGTCACAGTGCAGTCTAGTGATGTCAAATGTATAATTAGGATGTCATAGTGCACTATAGTGATGTCACGATGTATAATTGTGATGTCATAGTGTAGTATAATGATGTCACAATATTTAAGTGCGATGTCATGTGCAGTATAGTGTTGTCCAAATGTGTAATTGTGATGTCATAGTTCAGAATAGTGATGTTATGATGCATAATTGTGATGTTACAGTGCAGTATAGTGATGTCACTGTGTATACTTGTGTATACCCAGCCTTCTGCTCCTTCTCCTCCTCCTTCTCCTACTCCTCCTCCTTCTTCCTCTTTCCTTTTCCCTTGGTCTGTAAATCCACATTTCCTCCCTTCCTTTCCTTTTTCCTTCTTTCCCTTTCTTTCTTTCTTTCTTTCTTTCTTTCTTTCTTTCTTTCTTTCTCTCTCTCTCTCTCTCTCTCTCTCTCTCTCTCTCTCTCTCTCTGTCTCTCTTGCTTACTTTGTTCATTTCTCCCTAACCCCAGAGAGAAGGAAAACATGTATGGTGTTTTTCTTTTCATGTAAGACTGTGAAAGGCCCTGGCACTGAAGTGCCAGGCACCGAACCGAACCCTCTGCCCAAGAACTGGTGCCAGACCACTGGATGCAAAAGCAAGAGGTGGTTTATTGAGTACACAGGCACCTGCAGATGCTACTGCTACACAGGTGCAGACAGAGCATACCGGGCTTGCAGGGAGCACAATATTTATAGACTTTTAATAGTTACATAAGTATCAGCATAGCAACAAGCATTTCATTGGCTACTTAAGCACAGGCTAAGGTCATCTTGGGGGCAGGGGTAGTTGCCAAGGGCTAGGTCTCCTGGTATTACCACATGAAACTCCCTGGCATGCTTCAGCAATTATCCGGGTCCCATGACTGCTCTGGTGACCACAGACATCCTGTTTGGCATCCTGTATGAGGTGCCAGCTGGGTGAGGCACCTGGTCTGGGTTTTTCCATTAGGCAACAGCTTGGCCTTGTTTTTCTTTTCCTAGGGGGCCCTGGATAGGGGTCTTTCATTCCCCCCTTGTTCTTGTGCATAGGTAGAATCTTATACCTATTGTCCAGCCCTCTCTACTTAAGGTTTACTTATGGTTCCATCTGTTTGAGGGCATGGTATTGTTGAGCTAGGACTAAGGCTTGAATTATTGTTAATCTATCTTTTATAAATTGAACTAGTTTGTTGAGAATGCAGGGCCCAAACGTTAACACAAATATGAAAATAATTAGGGGGCCCATAAGAGTAGAGACTAGTGTAGTGGACCAGGGGGATTTGTTAAATCAACCCTCATACCAATATTGTTGGGATTCAAATTATTTCTGATGAACAGTTAGCCTCTCCTTGAGTTTACCCAGAGTTTCGGTTACTACCCCAGTCTTGTCTGCATAAAAACAACATTCCTCTTTGAAAGCGGCACATAAGCCTCCCTCTCTAAGAAATAGTAGGTCTAGTCCTTTTCTATTCTATAGGACCACTTCAGATAATGAAACCAAAGAGTCCTTAAGGGCTCTAACTGATTTTTCTAAGGCCTGTAAATCCTCATTCATGGCTGCTTGGAGCTGCGTATTCTGATTGCCCTGAAGTAAGGCAGTGGTCCCAGTCCCTATACCAGTCGCTATCTCTCCAATTCCCAAAAGAAGAGCTAATGAAATAGGCTCCCTTTTGAATCAATAAGGATTTTCAAAGTATCCTAGCACAGTCTCTGAGGAGTGGTAGGTAATACAGTGCCATAGCTGGACAAGTACATAATCATCAGCTGTAATGTTAAGAACCGACACCGAGACACAAGGAGTTAGTCCCGTATTGCAGGCCCAATAAGTCCCATTAGGGCCGGTCAGGTATGAGTTGCTCGGAGTTACTGAGACTGTATGGTTACACAGTTTTTGAGATGATGTGGGAACATTTCCAAGACATAATCCTTGTCCAGTCACCTGGGGCAGAGTTAGTTTATGATTAGGTGTTTTGCTGCATCGGGAAGGGGGAGATGTATAGCTGATAAGGTCAGAGTCCAATGCCAAGCCCTCATAATAAGGGGGAACCGCTGTTAAGCAGAGCCAACAGTCCTCTGCCTTATCAGGATGGGTTTCGTTTAGGGCGTGGTGGGCTCCTCTGATCAAGTTTAATAGTCTTCCAGTAGAGCCGAGCTTTGGTCTAGGGGGTAGAGTGGCATTACCATGCACGGTGGCATGGGTAGGAGGGGTGGTGGCAGATGGCAAGGGGTTAGGTTTGGGTCTAGGGAGGCTCTGGGATGGCCTGCCCTGCTGGTCGAGTAGCACAGAGTTTGGCCCAATAGAGGCCACAGATGTGGGGGTTATGGTTCTGGAGATTAGAAAGGTGGTTGTGGGGTCCATTCCAGTATGGCACAGCATCCCATGCTGACTGTTTAGTGGCCTCGGTAAAAATAATTATTAGGGGGTTGCATCTTCCCCCAGGGGTGCTACCCTGGAGTATGGAACTTGAATCATAGCATGGTCCACAATCCTGTCCCCCGCAAGTCCAGGGGCCATCTCCATTATACTGCGGGATAGTTATTCGCTGGAGGGTGAATAAGTCCCAGGAGAAAGTGGGTTTCCAATAAGTGGTTCCAGTGGTCTCACATCCCCACTCAGCACAAAACCCATCTCCTGGTCCACCACATCTATGTTGGAGCTCTTTATCACGATTATGCCCTGGGCAAACATACATGTCAAGTTTGCGTGTGGATATGCGCCAGCCCGCATACTGACAGCCATAGCTGGAGAAGGGCTCTTGTTCCGAGGGATCCCATGGCTCACCCACTAGGTCTCAAAGATCTACATACAAAGGGGGAAAAGTTACATTTACGACACCCCACTGTGGTAGTGGAGTTAGGGATTGCCCCGGTGTCCTGATTGATAATCTTCCAAGTTATTTTATATACAGCATGGGGGATCTCTAGTGCATCATCAACTAGCAGTAATAGGATGAAGCATATTATTGGCATATTAATCTTATCTTTAAAGGGTTTTGAGATCATTGGAGCCTCCATGACTCTGGATTTCATTGGGCAGGCGTATTGGTACGGTGTTCTGGTTGGGTGGCCTTAACCTGTGAGGGTTGGACCCAGGCCATGATGCCGTCTACCTTCAACACCGTGAGAGTAGTCAGAAGTACAGTATAGGGTCCCTTCCAGCGAGGTTCTAGGTTCTTGATCTGGTGTCTCCAGACCCAGTGGTGTCACTGATCTTAAAGGGATGAGGTACGGAGAGTGATTCTATCCCTTTCTGGTAGACCACTGTTATTGGCTTCCAGACCTCCTATTGCACCAACTGCAGGGCCTGCAGATGGGCCTGCATAGAAGGGGAAGTGGCAAAATCAGAAATGTCAGTATCAAAGAAGGTGATGGCAGGAGGTGGAGCCCCATATAAAATTTCAAATGGGGTCAGACCATGTGGGCCAGGTGTGTTTCTGGCCCGGTATAAGGTTAGAGGCAGTAGTTATACCCAGTCTTTAGAGCCAGTTTCAAGTGATAATTTGGTTAAGACCTCCTTAATTGTTCTATTCATTCTTTCTACCTGACCTGAACTTTGGGGTCTGTAAGCACAATGTAATTTCCAATCAATTTCCAAGAGGTTGGCCATCTGACTCATCTGACTCATCTGACTCACCTGGGAGACAAAGGCAGGCCCGTTATTCGACCCTAATACCTGTGGCATCCCATATCTGGGGAAGATTTCTTCCAGAAGCTTCTTGGTGACCATTTTCGTGCTTGGTGGGGAAGGCCTCCACCCATCCGGAGAAAGTATCTACAAAGACTAGTAGGTATCTGTAACCATACATCCCAGGCTTGATTTCTGTAAAATCGATCTCCTAGTGATTCCCAGGGCGATGACCTCAGAGGCGCTTTCCTTGACCAATTTTGGTATTTCCTGAATTGACCTGCACACAGACCCTGCAATTTTCAGTTACTTGTTGCAGCAGCATGTCTTTCTGTGGCAGGTGCATGCTCATGGTTCCCCACTCTAATAGGGTTTTCATCTTTTGCTTGCTCAAGTGGGTTAACTTATGGAGGCATTCAATTAACTCCTTAGCTGCCTTTATGGGTATTACAGTCTTTCCTTGGTGGGTCCAGCAATTGCAGACTGAGTCATAGTCAGCTCCTAATCCCTGGACGAGGTCCAGGTCCTCGTCTGTATAATCCCAGTCAGGGACTGATTTGCCGGTTGACATGGCGACAGTTAACAGTTGAGGCCCCAGGGCTGCCTGCTTGGCCACCTCATCAGCTCAGCAATTTCCCATGGCCTTGGGGCTGTCCCCTTTTTGATGCCCTGGACAGTGTATTATGCTTAATTTATTTGGGAGAAACAATGCTTTTAAAAGGGCTAGAATTTCATTTTTATTCTTGATCTCTTTGCCTTCTGAAGTTAAAAGTCCTCTCTTCTTGTATATTTCCCCATGTATGTGGGCTGTAGCAAAGGCATACCGGCTATCAGTGTAAACATTGAGCTTCTTACCTGCTGCCATCTGGAGTGCTTGGGTTAAGGCGATCAATTCCGCACATTGAGCGGAGGTGCCAGCTGGAAGTGCGCTGGCCCAGATTTCCTGGGCGGCATCCACTACTGCTGCTCCTGCCTGCCGCTCTCCGTTCAGTAGATAGCTGCTGCCATCCGTATACCAGGTGAAGTCTGCATCCTTAAGCAGCTGATCGGTCAGATCAGGCCAAGTTCTGTGCATTTCCTCAATATGTTGGCAGTCGTGGGATGCGGGCGCTACTGGCAAGGGCAGCAGGGTCGCTGGGTTGAGGGTGATGACTGGCCCAAACTGGATCCTTTCAGCATCCAGGAGTAGGGACTGGTAGTGGGTCAGTCGAGCGTTGGACAGCCAGTGGTTGGGAGGCTGGCAGACCAGAGACTCAATGTTGTGCGGTGCCAAGATAGTTAATGGCGGTCCCAAGGTTAATTTAGAGGCATCTTTGGTGAGAACAGCAATAGCGGCTACCATCCTCAGGCATGGAGGCCACCCTGATGCAACTGGGTCCAGCTTTTTTGATAAGTATGCAATAGGGCGCCTCCAGGGTCTGAGTATTTGCATCAAAACTCCTTTAGCAAAGCCCTGCCTCTTATTGGCATAGAGTTCGAAGGGCTTAGTTATGTCAGACAGGACCAGGGCCAGGGAGGAAAGCAAAGCTTGTTTAATGTCATCAAAGACCTGTTGGTGTTCCTCGGCCCAAACAAAGGGGGTATCTGATTTAGTCAGTCTGTAAAGGGGTGCTGCCATTTCAGCGAATGCTGGAATCCATAGCCAGCAAAACCCGGCTGTCCCCAGAAACTCCCGCAACTGGTGGGGGCTTTGGGGTGCTGGGATGCGGGATATGGTCTCCTTGCATGCGGCGGTTAGCCATCTCTGACCATTTTGAAGTTCATACTCCAAATAAGTGGCTTTTTCCCGACAGATCTGGGCTTTCTTCGCGGAAGCCCGGTATCCTAACTGCCCCAGCGTCAATAGGAGAGCCTCGGTACCTGCATGACAGTTCTCCTCGTTGGTGGCGGCCAACAGGATGTCGTCCACATATTGGAGCAGGACCAATGATGGATGTCTGATGTGAAAATCCACCAAGTTGTGGTGGAGGGCCTCATTGAAGAGGGTGGGGCTATTTTTGAACCCCTGTGGCAATCGGGTCCAGGTTAATTGCCCTGATACCCCTACCTCAGGGTCCTTCCATTCAATGCAAACAAGGGCTGACTTTGAGGACTGAGCCTTAGACAAAAGAAAGCGTCCTTCACATCAAGGACAGTATACCATTGGTGTGTTGGAGGCAGAGTGCTCAGCAGGTTGTAAGGATTAGGCACTGTGGGGTGGATGTCTTCCACCCTCTTATTGATCTCTCTGAGGTGTTGGACTGGGCCGTAATCCCCTGTTCCTGGTTTCTTGACAGGAAGGAGGGGGGTGTTCCAGGGGGAAGGCAAGGGGCTAATATCCCCTGGTTCAAGTGTCTTTTTATATGTGGCTTGATAGGCCTCCTTGGTCATGGCATACTGTTTTATGGAGACTGGGTTTGCTGTTGCTTTTAGGTTTATAATGAGGTTGGCGCCTTGCTAGTTCCATACCCCCAGTCTCCACCCAGGCCAAGGGATACCTCTTGATCCAGTACTCAAGATTTTTGGTTGGTTTGGGTGGTGGATCAAAAAGTTGGTACTCATCCTCCAATTGTAGGGTGAGGACCTGGAGGGGGTCCCATTAGGGCCCAATATCCTTCAAGGTAGCCCTTGATCCTTCAAAATGTATTTGGGCTCTTAGCTTGGTCAATAGGTCTCTCCCCAGGAGCAGATAGGGGACTTTAACTGAGGCCAGGTGAACTTTCCTTTCTGTGGTCCAGCAATACTGCTTTTCTCCGGTAGCTCCTTGTACCCAAGCAGTTTGGCTGCTCAGGGGTCCTTGGGTACTAGTGAGCACTGAGTGTTGAGCTCCAGTATCTACTAGGAAGGTGACAGGTTGCTCCCCAACTTGTAAAGTTATCTGGGGCTAAGGGGGAACAGCTGTCCCTGACGTCCTTAATCTTTATCAAGGGCTAGTAACTGGGCCTGTTGGTCAGGCCTTCTTTTTGGCCCCCTTGGTCTCTTTGGGCAGTTTCTGACCCAATTACCCTTTTCTTTACAATAGGCACACTGGTCTTGATCTACCCGGGGCCTCCTGATATCTCCATTCCTTTCCTATCTCCCTGTGCCTGTGTTATTCTGTGCTACAGTGGCCAAGAGTCTATCAAGTTACCTATGGCATTTTTGATCTCTTTCTTTTTCTCTATCCTCTAATTCCTTTTTTAGTCTGTCCTCTCTTTCCTCCTGCAATTTTCTAAGTCTTTCTTCCTTCTCTTCAGGAGTCTCCCTTTTGTTGAAAACCCTCTCTGCCTCTTTCAATAAATCAGGCAAGGTATAATCTTGCAGATTGTCTAGTCTCTGCAACTTATTGCAGATATCTGGTGCCGATTGCCATATGAAGGCCATCAGTACATTGCCCCTTTGTGCATCACTTTCAGGGTGGAAGGGGGTGTACATACGGTAGGCCTCTTTTAGACGCTCCAGAAAGGCAGTGGGAGTCTCCTCCATTCCCTGACTAACTTGTCTTACCTGAGCCAAATTGGTAGGTTGGCATCCAGTGCCATGAAGGCCCACTATCAGTAACTGGAGGTAAAGACGTAGGTGTCCCCTACCTTCAGCCATGTTGAAGTCCCACTCAGAGCAGGTTAAGGGAAAAGCAGCATCGATTTCATTGGGGAGTTGAGTGGGTCGCCCGTCATCACCCGGGACATTTTTCCTGGCTTCCAGGAACACCCTTTGTTTTTCTTCCGAAGTTAAGAGTGCCTGTAAAAGCTGCTGACAATTGTCCCATGTGGGATGGTGGGTTATAAGGATCGATTCAATCAGGTTTGTGAGAACCACCAGATCATTGGAAAAAGAGGGATTGTGAGATTTCCAATTATATAAGTCAGAGGCAGAAAAAGGCCAATACTGGTATTGGTTCCCTGGGCCCGCCATTTGGTGCAAGGGGAAAGCTCTAGAGGTTCTCCCTGACTGGGTGGGTTCCCTTTTCCCTCTCAGCCTCCCGGCTACTGGAGAGTCTGATCCCTCCTTGCCCAGTGTGGGGGTTGTGCTTCCCGTCTTTCTCCTTCCTCCTTCCCCGGAGCAGCTTGGGTGGGAAGTGGTAGAGCTGGCTGATACGGTGGTGAGCAAGTCTATGAGAACTGCATCATCTGGGGGTAGTACAGGTTTAGACTTAGGGGGTTTAGAGGGGGACCTCTTCTCTAGAACTGGATAGAGATGATGATCTGGAGCCAGGACAGGGACCAAGGGTGAAGAAGGGAGGAGGGGAGGAGCCGACGGTTTCTCCGAGACTGCCTTCAGAGGAGGTCGAAGAGTCACAAACATGCCCATGTTGGGTGGTCTGTAGCCAAGTTTTCCCAAATAACAATGTATGCTATCTGATCCAGGTATGCATGGGGTCCCTTGTCAAAGACCCAATCCTTAACCTCCAATTATACACTTAGAAATTCCTTACCTGCTGACAAGCCTCTGCGTGTGATCTCTCATGGTCCACTTCTTTTTCCTGATATTGGTATCTGGTGAAAACCTGGAGATTTATCCATTCAAATATACTATCTTAGAAGTTGAGCTACCTGATTTCAATTCCTTTCTTTCCCCAGTCTCTCTTTTCTGTTTTTTTAGTCTTCTTTCTTTTCCAACTACTTTTCTTTCCCAATCTATTTCAATCTTTCCAAGACACTCCAAGTCTCAGTGAGACCTCCACTTGTGACATCTGCATGAGGAGGAAGTCTAATATATCAACCCAAGCCTAGAAATTGAAATAAAAGAGAAGACGTCCTGCTATTAATGCTAACAAGTCTCTTCCTCATTGTCGAGTGGGAGCAGCATTATATACTGGCTTAGAGCACAGTTGAAAAGCCCCAGGTAGAAGAGATCATGTGTTTTTCAGTGATAGATGCTGATATCAGTAGGGCAATGATGGGGCAGTATGCCAGAACTACAAAAAGGATGCCCTTGGACTGGAAAACAGGATGCACCTGTTGGTGATTTGGAGAGAGCCTATTGGGTCTCGGACCCAACAAGGTTCTGCTTCTTGGAAGCATTTTGATATATGGTGATGGGCAAAGGGAAACCATAAATGTTTGGAAACAAAGAAGCTCATATCTTAGATGAAATAAACTAAGGATGAAATTATGGAGCCAAGATGGTAACCATGACAATTGAAAAAATTAATACTTATTGTCAGGGGATTTTTCAGTGAAGGAGCTGAGGCAATCTCACAGTTCCTTTGCTTCTCTGGTCATTTGCTCTAGCTGGTTGTTCATATGCTGTTTCTCCATCTGCTGTTTCTCCATCTGCTATTTCTCCTCCTTTTTGGTGAGGAGGCCTGGGGTTGGTGATAGCTCTTCAGCAGCCACTGTGCAGTGATAACCACAAGCATTGTGACAATCCATAGAGGATACACAGAGTACTCTGAGCTCTAAATATGTTCCTGAATGCTCCTTGCCTGTGACTTGGTGACACAAAAGCTTTTGGACCCATGCTTTAGATAGCCCTGTAGGGAATACCAGCTCTCACACCTGTGAATGTGGTTGCATTTCTCAGCCACATTCTTTCCCCTGTCCCCTCAGCACATACTTCAGAAAAAGAAAGAAAGAACATCCTCAGGCTTATTCATAGCTACACACTCTCCTTGCAGGTTACAAGCAGAATTCACAAGCAATTACCATAGTCCACAGGCACGCAGGGCCTCCTTGAGAATCCAAAACATCCTGACATGTCAGTTCAAGAAACTGTATATAGGTGGGTGGAGAAGACATACAGGTGCAGAATATGATCACCAGACAAAAAGTCACGTTCCTGAAAACTCAGAGCACACAGACAAGGTGCACAGCACTTAAAGTAATCCACTGTTGTTGAAATACAGTGATGACCTGCCTAGACCTGGCACACTCCACTAGTGCCTCCTTCCTGTTTGTCTCATTTTGATTCTGGTCCTCCATTAACCAACACTTTACTGTATGATGTAAAACCAAGAGCTTCCAGGAGATCAGCTTTGCCTTGCCAGTTCCTGGTTTTTGGGAGAGACAAATTACTAGAGTGGAATCCTTGACTTCCAGAAGACCTGTCAGGAGGTAAAGTCCAAATTCTTCCCAGAAGCTCCACCTACTAAGCTCCATTACCCAAAGTCCAAGGTAACCACAATCTTCTCCAGGGAGCTCCCCATCTTCAGCCCAGGACATGCTGTACTTCCTTTTGAACCTTTTCATCTTTGACAGTTTAACTGAGGCTTAAAATCCACCTTGTTCATACTATCTCTGGTGTGTCTCCCCTCCAAATGCAGTTAGTGTTGCTACAACACATGTGACATCACAGGATTCAAAGTTCACCAGGACACAATGGAATTTCAAGGATGGGCCTGCTGATGTCATGTGGAATGAACATGAACACCCTGCTAACCAGCTTTCCTCATAAATCAGCAGAAGTCACATTTCCCTATTCAGCAATCTCTGCTGAGACACAAAGCAAAACCTGCAGCACTTCTTTCTTCCAACTAAGTGTTGTAAATCCTTTAGAATCTCACATATGTAGAATTGACTCTGCAGATTACAGGCTATCTAAAGTGTGCATTTGCTTCCTGTGAAAACGCTCTTCTGATTATAAGAATAATTAAGGTTGAGTAGTCGAATCCAGGCAGGTTTATGTCCTGTAGGAATAATATGAACCCAAAATAGAGTGTTGTGTAGGCTCCCATAGCAACTCTATTTTCAGTTTCCCTGGTTTCTCACAGCCACCTGGTATCTAATCCATGCCATGCATATCTGACCTCAGCTCAAGCCTTGCTACACTGTTACTTTTTATCCAAATTTATTGGTCTAGACAATTGTAGAAATCTTGCCAGCACAGTGTACTTATCAGTCCAACTTCTAGTCGATTTTTAAAGATACAGAAAAATAAGCCAGTCCCTTGGCAATTGCAGGGAATGATCTCAGGGGGTTAGGTTTGTTTATTAAAGATCCAGCTAGGCAGTTATGGGAGGAGGCTTCAGACAATCCAGCTTGGTAGGAGCCTGCACAAAAGCCAATTGCCTATGAAGGAGAGCATGTTTTTGCAATGCTGGGAAGTGAAATCGATGTTTGATTCTGCTTTTACCACAACAGATCTCAGAATGTACTGAGAATTGGTTTCTTCCAGATGACTACTTCATTCTTGTCAAGTTCTCCTGGAGTGACTTTATCACAATATGCCATAACGTTATGAAGGTTGGGAACCAATACCCTTCAAGGTCTCTTTGACACACAAATTCCTATGCTAAGAGTAAACACACTTGGAAGGCCCACTAATATTGTAACCCTTGTCATGCACACTGTTCAAATGATCACTAAGTCTCCAGTGAGCTGAGACCCCATTAAGTCCCTCAAAGAACAATTCAAAATATTTATAACTGATTGTATTCAAGATAGAAGAGCATCCCTGACTTTCACCTAAGGCTTTCATGTTCTGACACAAATAATTGTCTTCAATTACTAGTTGGTAAGTGAGGGTTCTGCCTTCTGAATAAAATCATGAGTAATTAACCATCAGATTATTGAACCTGTTTGAACTCATGGGAAAAGAACCTTTGACCGATTACCACTAGGAGAGTAAGTGAGGCTACCTGCACCCACTGGAAATAGGGATAGGAAGATGATACTATAAGTACATATTCAACAACAGTAAAAAAAATTGACTGAAAAAGAGTCTAGGAAATTTACTCCAGAAAGACCTGAATATCTCTACACAGAAGAAAAAGATATGACCTTAACAACATCTTAAAGAAGATGAAAGAGACCCTAAAAGAGGAAATGAGAAAATCTTTTAAAGAAATGGAAGTAAAGACAACCCCAAAATTGGAAGAAAGTAACAGTATAAGGTTTGAAAGCTCAAAAAGAGACAATAAAAAACAGTCTTAAGTAATGCTGGAATGAGAAAATTTGGGTAAATGTTCAGGAACTACTGACACAAGCATAACCAACAGAATTCAAGAGATAGAAGAGAGACACTCAGGCACTGAAAATTCATTAGAAGAAATAGATTCATCAACAAAAGGAAATCTTAAGTTCAACAAATATCAAACACAAAAATATCCAGGAGATATGGGATACCATGAAAAGGGCAAACCTAAGAATAATATGGATAGAAGAAGGTGAAGAAACCCACCTCAAAGGTGCAGAAAACATATTCAACAAACTCATAGGAGAAAATTTTCCAAACCTGAAGAAAGACGTAAAAATGAAAGTGCAAGGCTATAGAACACCATATAGAGTGAAGTACAAAAATCCCTCTCAGCAATAATAATCAAAATTCCAAACATACAGAATAAAGTAAGAATATTAAGAACAACATTGTAAAAAGACCTAGTACACTATAAAGAAAAACCTATCAGGATTATACCTTATTCTCCATAAAAGTTACGAAAGACAAAGTCCTGGATAGATATTCTACAAACACTAAGGGACCCAGACTACTATACATATCAATGCTTTCAATTATTATAGATGGAGAAAAGAAGATATTACACAACAAAACTAGATATAAGCAATAATTATCTGCTAAGCCAGCCCTACAGAAAGAACTGGAAGGAAAACTCCAACCTAAGGAAGCTAACTACACTTAGAAAAACAAAGGAAATAGATAAGTCCCCTTTATCAAAAGCAAAAGCTAGTCTCCAAAACATCAAAAAAATTCAATTAAAATTGGGGTACAGAACTAAATAGAGATTTGTGAATAGAGAAGGTTGAAAGGTCTGAAAGACCCTTAAGAAAGTGGGCAACATTCTTAGCCATCATGAAAAGGCAAATGAAAACAGCTCTGGGATAACATATTTCTCATGTTAGAATGGCTAAAATCAAAACACCAATGACAACTTATTCTGGAGAGGATGTGAATAAAGGGGCACACTCCTCCACTGCCGATTTGAGTGCCAAATTGTATGGCCAATTTAGAAATCAGTATGGAGATCTCTCGGGAAAATGGGAATCAATGTAGCACAAGATCGAGCAATTCTACTGGTAGTCATATACCCAAAGATGCATATTCATACAAACAGAACTTTTGGTCACAAATAACAGCATTATTTGTAATATCTAGATCCAGAAAGAAACTTAGATGCCCCTCTACTGTAGAATGGATACAGTAAATGTGGTACATTTACACAATGGAGACATACTCAGCGGGGGGAAAAAACAATGGAGTCTTGAAATTCTTAAGGAAATGAATGGAACAAGAAAAAAAATTGTCCTGAGAAAGGTAGCCCAATCACAAAAAGATTAATATAGTTTGTATATGCATTTTAGACAAAGAGCATAGGATTACCAGCCTGCAATCCACAGAGCCAGAGATGCTAGGAAACAAGGAAGAACCTTAGAGTGGCATACGTGGTCCCTCAGAGAAGGGCAAAGGGACAAGGTCTCCTGAACATGGGGGAGAGGAAGGGGAGCTAGGAGAAAGGGAAGAATAGAAGAGAAGGAGAAAAGAGAACATGAGGAAGCAGGAAGTCTGTTTAAGAACAGAGGAGAGGAAGATAAGATATAAAATCATAGATGGAGCCATTATATGTTAAAAAAGAAATCTGGCACTAGGGAAGTGTCCAGAGATCTACACGGATGATATCATCTAACAATCTAAGCAATAGTGGAGAGACTACCTTCAGTACCCATCTCTGATAGTGATATTGATGACTACCTTATATGCCATCCTAGAGCCTTCATTCAGTAGATAATTGTAGCAAAAGCAGACACCCACAGCTAAATATTGAACTCCTGGAAACCAGTTTCAGAGAGGAAGTAGTGATAAGCAAAGGGATCAAGACCAGGCTGGTGAAACCCACAGAAGCAGCTGACCTGAACATGTGGGATCTCATGGACCTAAGACTGATAGCTGGGAAACCAGGAGAGGTGTAATCCAGAAATTCTGGGTCAGTGAGGAGAACTTGGCCATCCACGGGGCCTCTGGTAGTAGATGAGTATTTATAAATAGCATACAAATGGACTTTTAGAGCCCATTTCAAATACTGGGTTACTCTCTCATGGGGGAGTGCCTAGGGCCTGCTCCAAAAGACATGACAGTCTTTGAAGCACCCTATGGAAGGCCTCACCCTCCCTTGGGAGCAGGAACATGATGGGACAGAGGATTATAGGAATCAGGAGACAAGGGGTGAAATGGAACTGAGATTGACATGTAAAAAAAGTTTTTTCTAATTTACTTTCATAAAATAGACAAAAAAGCAATCACAAACCAGGGACTATGCAGATACATTCTGTGAAATTATAAAACAAATCATAACAGCAACAGAACTACAGGAAACACTATAATACCTCAATATGTATCCAAAGGTGAATGCTCAGTGTCATGATAATTATGTTTTGATGTCTCCACCATTAATGATCACGAAGCCCATAATCTCACCATGAGTTGTTTCCTGAAAAAAATATGGTTAATATCTCTTTATATACACTGAAAGTCCTCAGATTTGATTTCTTCTCAACCTATCAACAACTTACATTGCAGAGATTTGTGGCAAGATCCTCTGTCCTGTTTCTATTTTCAAGATGTCACCAAGCTGTGGTCACTTTTCTGAGGAAGATGAAGGGACAAGGTTCCCCTACATATCTCTGACTGGGATCAAATTCACTGTACACCTAAACGCAACTACTATCAGTCCCTCACTTCAGCCTACATCCAGGTTATTCCACTTCATTCTTATTCTCATTTCCACCCCTCTCCTTCTCCCAGTTTTGATATTACAAGTTTGTATGCCAAAATATCTGAACACCCAATGCCAGGAAACATGCCAAGTTTTGTCAACTTTATCTCTTCACATCTCCAATTCTCACTCTCTCTCCTTCCCCCACTCACACCGCCATTCTTCTTTCTCCTAAAATCTCTCCCACTTCCTTTTTAACATCTCTTCCCCTTTTTACTCCTCATTCTTCCTCTCTTTTTTGAGCATCGATACAAGAGTCAGAAGAGCCTCATTCCCAATATCTCCAGTTCCCGATACTGGGATTGCAAGATAGTGCCCAGAAATGTACAAGTACCAATCACACTAGTCAGCCCAGAAATGTACAAGTAACAATCCAGGATCTGCCAAATGTAATTTGTTTTGTATAAGAAAATTTGTTTGTCTGTGTTGCTCAAATAAACCTTATTAAATCTCATGAGCCTGACTTTCTCTTCAGTGTACATCATTGTGGGCATTCCATTCCTGCCTCTACCACATAGATGCTCAACATTGATGGGGGATGTACTTCTCTATGAGCAAGTCTAATATTCTTCATTGTAGAGAGGAGCAGTCTTATATACAGGCATAAAGCACAGTGGAAAAACCCTAGGTGGAAGAGATCATGTTTCTCTCATCGCTAGATGATGATTTCAGTTGAACAAGGCCAGGGATTGAAGCCAGAACAAGAAAATAAGATGAACATAGGCTGTAAAACAGTATGCAGCTATTCAATGACTAGCAACTCACAGACCTCAAGGGGGCTGGAACACAACAAGGTTCTGCTTCTGGGAAACATTTAAAGATATTGTGTTGTACAAAGGGACATGCTAAATGTGTAGAAATACAGGAGCTCAGATCATAGATGAAATAAAGAAAGGGTAAATTATGGAGCCAAGATTTTCACCATGGCATTGAAAACAATTAATACTTATTGTTAGGGGATCCTTCAGTGAAGGAGATGAGGCAATCTTGCAACTCCTTTGTTCCTCTGATCACCTGCTCTATCTGGCTGTTCAGACTCTCCATCGGCTGTTTCACCTCCTTTTGGTAGAGGTGGGATGGGGATGGTGTTAGCTCTCCAGGAGCCACTGAGTAGTGATAAACACAAGTAATATTACATTGTGACCAACCATAGAGGATATGCAGATCACTCTTAGCAATCAAATATGTTTCACAATGTTCCTAGCCTGTGACTTAATGACACACCAGTGGATTTTTGACCCAGGTTTGAGATGCTCCTGCATGGGATATCAGCTCTCACACCTCTGAAGTTAGTTGCATGTCTTACCCACCTGCTTTCTTCTCTCTCCTCAGCACATACTTCACTTGAAGAAAGAAAGATCTTCCTCATGATTATTCACAGCTGCAGATTCTCCATTCAACTTACCTGTAGAATTCAAAAGTTTGTGGATGCAGAAGCTAGGAGGCAATTACTGTAGTCCAGAGGCATATAGATCAAACTTGAGAATCCAAAATATCCTGCCATGTCACTCCAAACACATGGCTATATATGGGTGGAGAAGCCAAACAGGTACAGAACATGATCACCAGACTCACAAAGTCACATCACTGACAACTCAGACACAGAGAAGTTTCACAGTACTTAAAGTTATCCATTGGTGTTGAAGTACAGTGATGACCAGCCTAGACCTGGCACACTCCACTAGTCCCTCTCTCTGGTTGGTCTCATTTTGTTGCTGGTCCTCCATTAGCCAACACTACTGTAAGATTTAAAACCAAGAGCTCCCAGTAAACAGCTTTGCCTTGCCAGTTTCTGGCTTCTGGGAAAGAGAAATTAGTAGCTTGGAATCCTTGACTTCCAGAAGACCTGTCAGGCAATAAACTCCAATGTCGTCCCAGAAGCCCCAATTTCTGAGATCCATTACACAAAGTCCAAGCTAAACACAAGCTTCTCCATGGAGCTCTCCATCTTCAGCCTAGGACATGCTATACTTGAACATTTTCTTCTTTGATAGTTTAAACTGAGGATTAAGGTCAGTCTTCTTCTGCCTCTCTCTGGTCTGTCTTCCTTCTCCATATTCTCTCTTAAGGAGTTTCCACAGTCTTGACAGCATGTTCATCATTGAACCTTAAGGGCACTGAAGGACTTCCAAAGATATTTGGTGTTGCAACAACACAGGTGACATTATAGGATTCTATGGTTTCCAGGACACAATTGAATCTCAGGTAAGGGACTGCTAATGTCATGTGGAAAGAACATGGCCTCCTTGCTAACCAGCTTTTCTCATAAATCAGCAGAAGTCAGGTTTCCCTATCTTGGAATCTATGCTGGTTCACAAAGCAAAACATGCATCACTTCTTTTTCCAACTAAAGTTTGGAAATCCTTTAGAACCTTTCACATGGGGAATTAACTATGAAGATTACAGATTATCTGCAGTGCGCATTTTTTCCTTTGTAAACATTTTTCTGATTACAAGAGGATTTAAGATTTGAGGAGTTGACCTCAGGCACAAACACCTCATCATTGTTTTAAGTGATCAAATAATGAGATGACTCTGCATAATTACCCCCATGGAAAAGCACCCTTAGACCTCATCATTTATTTAAATATCTAAATAATGTGATGAGGTCTCATGATTCACACTAGGGAGATGGCCATAAAATTGTCATTGATACATATAACTAAATAATGAGATTACATCAGATTATTCATCCCTGGGGGAACGCCAATAGACTTGATCATTGATTTAAGGACTAAATACTGGGATGATGTCACACAATTCACCCCTGTGAGACTTCCATAAAACTCATCATTGATAAACCTCATCATTGATTTAAATGACTAAATAATGAAATGACATCCCATAATTCACCCCTGGGGAGAGACACCTATAGACCTCATCATTGATTTAAGTTAGTAAAAATTATATGTCCTCTCATGATTCAATCATGGGGAGACTCCCATATTAATTTAAGTTACTAAATAATGAGATGACATGGCATAATACACCACCAGAGAGACACCCATAGATCTCATCATTGATCTAAGTGATCAAATAATGAGATGACATCGCAAAATTTACCCCTTTGGAGACACCCATAGGCCTCATCATTGATTTAAGTTACTAAAGTATGAGATGACATCACATGAGTAACCACTAGGGAGACACATGTAGACGTCATCATTGATTTAAATGGCTAACTAATGAGATGACTTTGCCCAATTAACTCCTGGGGTGATGCCCATAGACTTCATCATTGATTTAATAGACTAAATAATGAGATGACATTGTATAGTTTACCACTGGAGAGAAACCAATTGGCGTCATCATTGATTTATAAGTTACTAAAGAATGAGATGACATCACATGATTCACCCCTCGGGAGACACCCATAGACCCCATCATTAATATAAGTAACTAAATAATGACATGATGGCCCGTGATTAACTGCAGGGGAGATGCCCATAGACATCATCATTGATTTAAGTTAATAAAGAATGAAATGATGTCAAATAACTTACCCCTGGGAAGACACCAGTAGACCTCCTCATTAATTTAAGAGACAAAAAATGAGATTATGTCACAGGATTCACATCTGGGACATACGCATAGGCCTCAGCATTGATAGAAAACATCATTGATTTAAGTGATTAAATAATAACATGACCTCACATAATTCACCCCCTGGGAAACGCGATTGACCTCATCATTGATAAGTAACTAAATAATCCCTGGGGAGATGCCTATACACCTCATCTTTGATTTAACTGATTAATTAATGAGATGAAATTGCATAATTCACTTCTTAGGAGATGCAAATACACCTCATCATTGATTTAAGTTAATAAAAAATTATATGTCCTCCCATGATTCAAATCTGGGGAGGCCCATAGAATTCAACACTGATGTAAGTGACTAAATAATAAGATGACATTGCATAATTCACTACCGTTGAGACACCCATACACCACATCTATGAATTAAGTGATCAAATAATGAGATGACATCACATAATCACCACACTGGAGATACCCATAGACCTCATCATTGATTTAAGTGACTAAATAAAGAGATGATGGCCCATGATTAACCCCAGGGGAGATGACCATAGATCTCATCTTTGATTTAAGTTACTAAATGATGAGATGACATCACATGATTC
This sequence comes from Mesocricetus auratus, assembly GCF_017639785.1. Lineage (NCBI taxonomy): Eukaryota > Metazoa > Chordata > Mammalia > Rodentia > Cricetidae > Mesocricetus > Mesocricetus auratus. Next base: position 56,686 of record NW_024429205.1, read on the forward strand.
ATCGCTGGGGAGACTCCAATAGACCTCATTATTGATTTTATGGACAAAAGAATTAGATGATGTCGTATAATTCACCCTTGGGAGATGCCCATAGACCTCATCATTGATTTAAGTGAATAAATAATAAGACAACGTCCCATGATTCACCTTGGGGAAACACTCATTGACATCATCATTGATTTAACTGACTAAATAATAAGATGATATCATTCGATTCACCTCTGGGGAGAAGCTCAAAGAAGTCATCATTGATTTAAGTTACTAATTAATGTGATGATGTTCCTGTATTCACTCGAGTGAAGACACCCATAGACCTCATCATTGATTTAAGTGACTACATACTGAGATGACATCTGATTAATTAACCCATGGGGAGTCGTCCATAGACCTCATCATTGACTTAAGTGAGCTACAAATGTAGTTTCTTACATATAGTTGTATCATTAGTTTTCAAGAAGTTACACAAGTAGGATCTCATAGAGTGTTGTATAGTAAGTTTTCAAGAAGTTATTCATATAGTTTCTCACACATTGTTGTATTGTTAGTTTTCAAGAAGTTACACATGTAGTTTCACACACAGTATTGTATCGTTTGTTTTCAATGAGTTACGCATGTAGTTACTCAAATAGTGTTTTATCGTTGTTGTAAATGAGATAAGCAGGTAGGTTCTCATAGAGATTTGTATAGTTAGTTTTCAGTAAGTTACACATGTAGTTTCTCACATAGTGTTGTGTCGTTAGTTTTCAAGAAGTTACCCAGGTAGGTTCTCATAGAGTGTTGTATAGTTAGTTTTAAAGAAGATATGCATGTAATTTCTCAAACAGTGTTGTATCATTAGTTTTCAAGAAGTAACCCATATAGTTTCTCACACAGTGTTGTATCGTTAGTTTTCAAGATGTTACACATGTAATTTCTCACACATTTTTGTATCATTAGTTTTCAATAAGGTACACATGTAGATTCTCCCACAGTGTTGTATCGTTAGTTTTAAATAAGTTACACATGTATATTCTCACAAAGTGTTGTATCATTAATTTTTAAGATGTTACACATGTAGTTTCTCACACATCGTTGTATCATTCGTTTTCAAGAAGTTACACAGGTAGTTTCTCCCACAGTGTTGTATCATTACGTTTCAATAAGTTACAGGTGTAGATTCTCACACAGTGTTGTATCGTTAGTTTTAAATAAGTTACGCCAGTAGTTTCTCATAGAGAGTTGTATAGTTAGTTATCAAGAAGTTAGGCATTACAGTTTCTCAGACTGTGTTAGATCATTTGTTTTCAAGAAGTTACTGGTATAGATTCTCATACAGTGTTGTGTTGTTAGTTTTCAAGCTGTTATGCATATAGATTCTAGCACAGAGTTGTATCATTAGTTTTCAAAAATTAACATGTATAGATTTTCACACAGCGTTGTATCATTAGTTTTCAAGAAGTTACACATATAGATTCTCACACAGTGTTGTATTTTTTGTTTCAATGAGTTATGCATGTAGTTTCTCACACATTGTTGTATCGTTAGTTTTCAAGAAGTTATGCAGGTAGTTTCTCACACAGTGTTGGATCACTAGATTTCAAAAAGTTACCCACATAGGTTCTCATTGAGTGTTGTATAGTTAGTTTTAAAGAAGATACACATGTAGTTTCTCACACAGTGTTGTAACGATAGTTTTCAAGATGTTACACGTATAGATTCTTACGCAGTGTTGTATCATTGGTTTTCATGAATTTACACATGTAGATTCTCACAGTGTTGTATCATTAGTTTTCAATAAGTTACATCTGTAGATTCTCACACAGTGTTTCATCATTAGTTTTCAATAAGTTTCTTGTGTAGTTTCTCATAGTCTGTTGTGTAGCTAGTTTTCAAGGAGTTATGCATATAGATTCTCACAGAGTGTTGTATTGTTAGTTTTCAATAAGTTACAGATGTATCTTCTTACACAGTGTTGTATCGTTTGTTTTCAATGAGTTTCACATGTAGTTTCTCACACAGTGTTGTATCGTAAGTTTTCAAGAAGTTACTCATATAGATTATCACACAGTGTTGTATCATTAGTTTTCAAGAAGTTACACATGTAGGTTCTCACACATTGTTGTATCATAGTTTTCAAGAAGTTATACATGTATATACTCACACAGTATTGTATCTTTAGTTTTCAATAAGTTATGCTTGTAGTTTCTCATAGAGATTTGTATATTTAGTTATCTAGAAGTTACGCATGCGGTTTCAAACACAGTGTTGTATCATTTGTTTTAAATGAGTTATGAATGTAGTTTCTTACACACATAGTTTGTTTTCAATGAGATAAGCATGTAGTTTCTCATAGAGAGTTGTATAGTTAGTTTTCAAGAAGTTACACACGTAGTTTCTCACACAGTGTTGTATCATTTGTTTTCAATGAGTTACACATGTAGTTTCTCATAGAGTATTGTATAGTTAGTTTTCAAGAAGTTACGAATGTAGTTTCTCACACAGAGTTGTATAGATAGTTTACAAGAAGTTTCACGTGTATTTTCTCACATTGTTGTATTCTTTGTTTTCAATGAGTTGCGCATATAGATTCTCCCACATTTTTGTATCGTTAGTTTTCAATGAGTTATGCTTGTAGTTTCTCAAATAGAGTTGTACAGTCAGTTTTTAAGAAGCTGCGCATGTAGTTTCTCACACAGAGTTGTATTATTATTTTTCAAGAAGTTACACATATAGATTCTCACAGAGTGTTGTATTGTTAGTTTTCAAGAAGTTATGCATGTAGTTTCTCACACAGTGTTGTATTGTTAGTTTTCAATGAGTTACACAGGTCTTTTCTCACACAGTGTTGTATTGTTTGTTTTCAATGAGTTACGCATGTAGTTTCTCACACAGTGTTGGATCTTTAGTTTTCAAGAAGTTACCCAGTTAGGTTCTCCTACAGTGTTGTATAGACAGTTTTCCAGAAGTTACAAATGCAGTTTCTCAGACAGAGTTGTATCATTAGTTTTCAAGAATTATGCGTATAGGTTCTCACAGAGTGTTGTATCGTTTGTTTTCAAGAAGTTACGCATATAGATTCTCACACAGTGTTGAAACATTAGTTTTCAAGAAGTTAAACATGTAGTTTCTCACACATTGTTTTATCATTAGTTTTCAAGAAGTTACCAGTGTATATAATCACACAGTGTTGTATCGTTAGTTTTCAATAATTTAAACCTGTAGTTTCTCATAGAGAGTTGTGTAGTTAGTTATAAAAAGTTATGCATTATACTTTCTCACACAGTGTTGAATCATTTGTTTTCAAGAAGTTACACGTATACATTCTCACACAGTGTTTATTGTTAGTTTTCAAGAAGATACACGTATAATTTCTCACACAGTTTTGTATCATTAGTTTTCAAGAAGTTAGGGATATAAATTTTCACACAGTGTTGTATCATTAGTTTTCATGAAGTTATGCATATAGATTCTTACACATTGTTGTATCATTACTTTTCAGTAAGTTACGCATATACATTTTCACACAGTACTGTTTCGTTAGTTTTCATGAAGTTATGCGTATAGATTCTCAGTGTTGTATCGTTAATTTTCAAGATGTTACGCATGCAGTTTCTCACACAATGTTTTATCATTTGATTTAAATGAAGTAAGCATGTAGTTTATCATAGAAACTAGTATAGAGAGTTACCAAGAAGTTACAAATGTAGTTTATCACAAAGAGTTGTATCATTAATTTTCAAGAAGTTTCGCTTGTATTTTCACACACAGTGTTGTATCCTTTGATTTCAAGAAGTTATGCTTATAGATTCTCACACAGTGTTGTATCCTTAATTTTCAAGAAGTTATTCGTGTAGATTCTCACACAGTGTTGTATCGTTTGTTTTCAAGAAGTTACACATGTAGGATCTCAAACAATGTTGTATCATTTGTTTTGAAGAAGTTATGCGAATATATTCTCACACAGTGTTGTATCATTTGTTTTCAAGTAGGTTACATGTATAGATTCTCACACAGTGTTTTATCGTTAGTTTACAAGAAATTATGTGTATAGATTCTCAAACAGCATTGTATTTTTAGTTTTTAAGAAGTTACTCATGTAGATTCTCACAAAGTGTTATATCATTTGTTTTCAATGAGATAAGCATGTAATTTCTCATAGAGAGTTGCATAGGTAGTTTTCAAGAAGTTACCCATGTAATTTCTCACACAGAGTTGGACCGTTAATTTTCAAAAATTAACCCACGTAGGTTCTAATAGAGTTTTGTATCGTTAGTTTTCAAGAAGTTATGCATGTAGTTTCTCATACTATGTTGTATCATTTGTTTTCATTGAGTTACACATATAGTTTCTCATATAGAGTTGCATAGTTAGTTTTCAAGACGTTTCAGACGTAGGTTCTCATAGAGTGTTGTATGGTTTGTTTTCAAGAAGTTACTCAAATAATTTCTCACCCAGAGTTGTATCATTAGTTTTCAAGAAGTTAAACCTGTAGATTCTCCCACAGTGTTGTATCTTTAGTTTTCAATATGTTACACGTGTTTCTACTCACACAGTGTTGTATCGTTATTTTTCAATAAGTTACACCAGTAGTTTCTCATAGAGAGTTGTATAGTTAGTGTTCAAGAAGATACACATGTATTTTCTCACACAGAGTTGTATCGTTTGCTTTCAATGAGATATGCAAGAAGTTTCTCACACAGTGTTATATGGTTTGTTTTCAATGAGTTACAAATGTTGTTCTCATAGACAGTTGTATAGTTAGTTTTCAAGAAGTTACATGTGTAGTTTCTCACATAGTGTTGTATCCATAGTTTTCAATAAGTTACCAGTTTAGTTTCTCACAGTGTTGTATCATTAGTTTTCAAGAAGTAACACATGTATTTTCTCCCACAGTGTTTTATCCTTAGTTTTCAATAAGATAAGCATGTAGTTTCTCAAAGAGAGTTGTATAGTTAGTTTTCAAGAAGTTATGCATGTGGATTCTCACACAGTGTTGCATTGTTAGTTTTGAAGAAGTTATGTGCATAGATTCTCAAAAGTCTTGTGTCGTTAGTTTTCACGAATTTATGTGTATAGATTCTCACACAGCTTTTTATGGTTTGTTTTCCATGAGTTACACATGTAGTTTCTGAAAAGAGTTATATAGTTAGATCCAAGATGTTACTCATATAGTTTCTCACAGCATTGGATCATTAGTTTTCAAGTTATACTCGTAGGTTCTCATAGAGTGTTGTTTAGTTAGTTTTCAAGTAGTTACACATATAGTTACTCACACAGTTTTGTATTGTTAGTTTTGAAGAAGTTACGCATGTAGTTTCTCACACAGTGTTGTATCGTTTGTTTTCAATGAGTTACACACGTAGTTTCTCACACAATGTTATATTGTTAGTTTTCAAGAAATTGCACGTATAGATTCTCACACAGTGCTGTATCATTTGTTTTCATGTACTTACACATGTAGTTACACCTACGTGTGTAACTTCAAGAAGTTACCTATATAGTTTCTCACACAGTTTTGGAAAGTTACTTTTCAAGAAGTTACACGTGTAGTTTCTCACAGTGTTGTGTTGTTAGTTTTCAATAAGTTACGCATATAGATTTTCACACACTGTTGTATCGTTTGTTTTCAAGAAGTTAAGTGTATGGATTTTCACACAGTGTGGTATGGTTAGTTTTCAAGAAATTATGCATGTAGTTTATGGCAGTTTTGTATCATTAGTTTTCAATGAGATATGGCACATCTATTATTGGACATTAACCTATACAAGATCACAGACTAACAGAATTATATGAAGATAGAATCCAGTCTTCTGTTGCATTCAAGAAATACACTTAAAATTCAAAGGCAGACATTATCTCAGAGTAAAACTTTGGGAAATTTTCCAAACATAGAGAAACAAGAAATAAATTACTGGAGCTATCATAATCTCTATCAAAGTTAGACTTAAACATGATTAATCAAAAAAGATCAAGAACATTATATTATATCCATCAGAGGAAAAACCATTCAAATGAAGTCTGAATTCTAAACACCTGTGCTGAATCACAAAAGCATGTATATTTGTAACAGAAATATTACTAAAATTTAAATCACACATAAAACACAACACACTAATAATGGAAGACTCCAACACCCAACTTTCACCACTGGACAGGACTACCAGACAGAAACTTAACAAGAAATAAATGACCTAACAGAAATTATGGCTCAGTTGGGTTAACCTATACTTTTAGAACATTGAATTAAATCTCAAAAGCAATACATGGAAACTTGCCAACAAAACAAACCTTATCACATATGAAGAAATTGGAATAACACTTTTATTTTATTGGTTCATTGTGGTTTTGAGTTGTATTAAAAAAACAACACAAATTTTCAGAAAGCTTACAAACTCATGGAAGTTGAACAATAATTAAAAGCATTTCCCATGTGTCCAGTAAGAAATAAAGACTTTACAGAGTTCCTATAATTCATTGAAAATGGATGCATAACAATACCCAAATTTATGGGACACATTAAAAGCTGTGCTAAGCACACAGCACTAAGAGTCTATATAATTAAACTAGAGAAGTCCCATACTAGTGCCATAACAGCATACTTGAAATATCTAGTAGAAAAAGAAACAAACTCACCCAGGTGTATTAGATGACAGCAAGTAATCAAATTGGAAGGTGAAAACACTAAAACAGAACCAAAGGGAAACAATACCAAGACTCAATGAAATAAAGCATGGGTTCTTCAAGTCAATTAACAAGATTGACAAAACTTTATCCAATCTAACCAAAAGTAGAGAGATCATAAGCAAATTAATGAATCAGAAATCAAAGGGGAGATATAAATATGCACACTGAAGAAATCCAGAGAATAGTCAGGAAAATACATTGAAAACCAGTACTCCACAAAATTGAAAAACTTAAAGGAAATGGACAATTTTCTGGATAGTTACCACATACCAAAATTAAATCAAGAACAAATAAACAATTTACATATACTGATAATTAAATAGAAGCAATCATCAAAAGTCTACAATGCAAAAAAAAACCACAGGGCCAACTGGAATCAGTGCAGAATTCTATCAGAAATTGAAAGAATTAATACCAATACTCCTCAAATTGTTCTATGTCATAGAAACGGAAGTTTCAGTGCCAAACTCTTTTTACATAGATACAATCACCTTGGTAACAAACCACACAAAGACACAACTCCAAAAGAGAATTAATTATATTATTTGGTGTTTTTGTGGCTAGATTCTTTTTTGTATTTTTGTAATCAGTCCTCTCTCAGATGTGAGTTTAGTTAATATCTTTTTTCATTCTGGAAAATGCAGTTTTTTGTCTGTTTGACTGTGTTATATGCCTGACAGAATGTTCTCTGCTTCAGGAGGTTCCATTTATTGTCTATTTCAATGTCTGTGCTAATGGTGTTATGGCCAGTAATTATTCTGCACTACCAATTACTTCAATGGTATGTCCCACTTTCTCTTTTAACAGATTCAGTGTGGCTAGATTTATTTCAGGTCTTTGATCCCTTTGGAAATATGTTTTGTGCATGGTGATAGATATGGATTTATTCTTGATATTTCAAGAGAGTTTGAAATCTTACCCTCACTGGTGAAGTGAAGTGTCCCTGAATTCATGTCCTGCCCATAAAAGCAAACAAAAGTTTTGGGTGCATCAATAAGAGAAAACTGTTTAAAGATAGTGTTTCAACTAGAAAGACAGACAGTTTTAACACTAGATTCATTCACAGGGACCACTGCTCTTCAAATTCCCCATTCATATTCCTACAATAAGGCTCACAGATTACCTTCCTAATATATGTTTCCAAGGTTGCCAACCACTAACTTATACAATGCTTGCCAGAGATGGTAATCCCAGGTTGATTCTGTAGAATGATATTGGGATTAAAATTTCTACATGATTCTCATTTATAAGAACTGGGGCAATCCACCAATGCAATGTCATCACTTGAATCCTCAGAGAGCATATATACAGAAAGCAGAAAGGAACCTCTTTCTTCGTCAGCATGTAACAGGAGTCTCAGAACAAACATCATTAACTCTGGGCAGTGTCAGATTCACATGTGTCTCAGTTTGCAACCGCAACATCTTCACATGGACAGTGGTACTGGACATTATGCTGTCTTCTAAACAACAAGTTCAGTAGAATCCTGCAATATGTACAGTCTTGCAAGAGGAAAAGGAAGAAGAAGAAGGAGGAGGAGGAGGAGGAGAAGAAGAAGGAGGAGGAGGAGGGGGAGGAGGAGGAGGGGAAGGAGGAGGGGCAGGAGGAGGGGGAAGAGGAGGGGGAAGAGGAGGGGGAGGAGGGGGAGAAGAAGAAGAAGAAGAAGAAGAAGAAGAAGAAGAAGAAGAAGAAGAAGAAGAAGAAGAAGAAGAAGAAGAAGAAGGTGGCAGTGGCAAATATGTCATAGAAGTATAGAAGTTGTGGAGTACTGTGTGGAGTGTAATGCAACCCCTCCTCTCTGAAACTGAGAAAAGAAGAGGGACTGAGGAGGAAGACATGTTGAGTCTATGCTGGATCATATATGAGATAATACTTCAAAATATAGTAATAAAACATGTGTGATAAGTAAGTTGGCAGCATTAAGCTGTGGGAGCATCAACCAAGTATTCTTTAATGTCAACATTTCTCAGACTAAACTGTCCACAGTCTGAATGTGGGTCAAGGCCCTTCTTCTTGTCTTTCATATAAAAATTCCTAGTCTTGAAAGCATTCTATTACCTGTTCTTAAGGACAAGTCTTATGGTATCCAAATTGACAGTTCAATATTGTTGACACTTGCCTTGCAGTAATTGTAGCAGATGAATGGAATGCTAATTCAGTCTAGGAATGTAACTGAGAAATAGGGAACTTGCCAACCATGTGTAATATCCTAAGTTCAATCTTAGTATTGGGAGAAGAAAGATTGAAAAACGAAGCCTGTAACATCTTATAGAGAGGCATACAGAAAACTGGAGTTTTCATAGATGCCACTAAAATTCTCCAAACCTGAATTCTTGTCCTTACTGGAGTATGACAGTCAATCAGTTGGAGGACAAAAATGTCTAATGAAGGGCAGACATACATAGAGACCCTATATATAAATATATAACATTTAGATTTAGTGCTTCTAGTGATGGACTGGCAAGTAATGACAAGATAACAGACATGAGGTTATTTTTCATTTATTAGTCACCTTATTGAAGAGGAAATTGATATCATTAAACGAACCAAACAGTAATGATGAGATTCCAGGAATGGGGTGTGGTGTGGTGACATATCTTTGATCCTAGTAACAGGGAATTAGTGACAGAATAATCATGAGGATTAGGCATATCTTTGCTACATAAGATTTTAGAAAAATAATATAAATAGAAATGAATAAGTGGGATGTTGGATAGAGCAATCTGTGGAAATACGGGATGACTTGGCCCTGAGCATTCTCATATCTGGTCTCGCAGAGGTGTCAGTTGGAGATCTGAAAGGCTCCTCTATTTGAGATACAATCCTGGATTTTCTGCATCAGGCAGAACCCTCTATAACCATCTAGTAATTGGAGACAATTATTGGCATTAGAACACGAAAGACTTAGGTGTAAGTCAGAAATGCTCTTCTATCTTGAATTCAATCAGTTATAAATATTTTGAATTATTCCTGGAGGAACTTAATGGGGTCTTAGCTCACTGAAGACTTAATGTTCATTTGAACAGTGTGCAGAAGCAAGCTTATTTTATTAGTGGGCTTGACATGTGGGTCTAGTTCAAGCATAGGAACTTGTCTGTCAAAGACATCTTGAAGGATATAGGTTCCCAAACTTCATAAGGTTATGGCATATTTGCGATGATGTAACTCCAGAAGAACTTGACAAGAATAAAGCAGTCATCTGGAAGAAAACCATTTCTGAGTGCATTCTGAGATCTGCTGTGGTAAAACAGTAGCATCAACCATCACTCTCATTGCCTAATCTTGCAAACACATGCTCTCCTTCACAGGTAATTGGCTTTTATGCAGGCTCCTACCAACCTGGCTAGTCTGAAGCCTCCTCTAGAACTTTAATAAACACTCCTAAACACCTGAGATCATTCCCTGCAATCCCCAACAAACTAGGGTAGGGTGCACATGGGCCTGTCTTGTATTTTCTTATCTTTTAAAATCCACTGGAAGTTAAACTGAGAAGTACACTGTGATGGCAAGGTTTCTCCAATTGTATAGACATATTAATTTAGATAAAATTAACAGTGTAGCAAGGGTTGATCAGATATTCATGGCATGGGTTAGATATAAGGTGGTTGTGAGTAAACTGGCAAACTGAAAATATAGTCACTAGGGTAGCCTATACAACACTGTACTTTGGGCTCTTATTACACCAACATGACACAAAACTGCATGGGTTCAACTCCTAAACCCCTAACTCCTCTTATAAACAGAAAAATATTGTCACTGGAAGCAAGTGTACACTACACAGAGCCTGCAATCTGTGGAGTTATTCCCCTATGTGGGATATTCTAAAGCATTTTCAACCTTTAGTTGAAATAAAGAAGTGCAGGAGGTTTTGCTTTGTGATCCATGAGATATTCCTGGATAGGGAAACCTGACTTCTGCTGAGTTATGAGCAAAGCTGGTTAACAGGGAGGCCAAGTTCATTCCACAAGTCATCAGCAGTCCCTTCTCTGAAATTCCATTGTATCCTGTTGAACTTGGAATCCTGTGAGGTCACATGTGTTGTAGCAACACCAACTTTGAAGGGGAGACAGACCAGAGAGAGCAAGAAGAAGGTTGATATTCAGCCTAATTTTAAACTGTCAAAGAAGATAAGCTTCAAAAGGAAGAACAGGAAGTTCTGCTATGAAGATGGGAAGCTCCCTGGAGAAGGTTGTGTTTAGCTTGGACTTTGTGTAACAGAGCACAAGAAATGGGGCTTCTGGGAAGGAAATGTACTTACTGCCTGACGGGTCTTCTTGAAGACAATGTTTCCAGGCTAAAAAATTGTCTCTTCTAGATGCCAGGAACTGTCAAGGCAAAGCTGTTCTCCTGGGAGCTCTTGGATTTAACTCTTACAGTAAAGTAATGGCTGATGGAGGACCAGTATCAGATTGATATCAACCGGTAGGAGGGACTAGTGGAGTGTTCCAGCACTAGGATGGTCATCACTGTACTTCAACAACAGTGGATAACTTTATGTACTATGCAACTTCTCTGTGTGCCCTGAATTGTCAGTGATGTGACTTTTTGAGTCTAGTGATCATGTTCTGCACCTGTATGGCTTTTCCACACACATACAACCACATTCTTGGAGTGACATGTCAGATGTTTTGGATTCTCAAGAATGATCTGCATGCCTCTGGACTATGGTAATTGCATCCTAGCTACTAAACCCACAGATTTGTGAATTCTACAGGTAATTTGAATGGAGAATATGCAGCTGAGAATCAGCCTGAAGAAGTTCTTTTTTTCTTTAGGTGAAGTATGTGCTGAGGGGACAGGGGAAAGCAGGTATATAAGATATGCAACTACCTTCAGAGGTGTGAGAGCTGAGATTCCCCTTCATGGGCATCTCAAGCGTGGGTAAAAATCTACTGGTGTGTCACTAAGTCACAGGAAAGGAGCATTCTCAAACATTTTTGATGGCTCAGAGTGATCTTCATATCCTCTATGGTTGGTCGCAATACAATTTTACTTGTGTTTGTCACCACACAGTGGCTGCTGGAGAGATAACACCAACCCCAGCCCTCCTCAACAAAAAGGAGGTGAAACATCAGATGGATAGTCTGAACAGCCAGCTAGAGCTGGTGACCAGTGAAACAAAGGAGTTGTGAGAATGCCTCATCTCCATCACTGAAGGATCCCCTAACAATAAGTATTAATTATATTCAATGACATAGTGAAAATCTTGGCTCCACAATTTTACTCTTAGTTTATTTCATCTATGATCTGAGCTTCTGTATTTCTATACATTTACATGTCCCTTTGTACACCACAGTATATCTTAATGTTTCCCAGAAGCAGAACCTTGTTGGATTCCAGCCCCCATGGGTTCTCTGTGATTTGCTGGTCATCCAGTAGCTGCATCCTGTTTTTCAGTCCAAGTTCATCCATTTTCCAGCCCTGGATTACTGCCCCGACCTTTCCACACAGACATCAACATCTAGCACTCTTTCACCTAGGGATTTTACACTGTTCTGTAAGCCTGTATATAAAACTGTCCCCACTCTACAATGAAGAAGAGACATCTTAACACGAAATGCCGGACATCTTCCCTTTCCTCTCAATCTCCAGGTATTCACCTATCTCATCCCCTTCCTCCTCCCAAGGGAGGGTGGGGCCTTCCATGGGGATTTTCAAATCTGTCATATCATTTGGTGCAGACCCTAGGCCCTCCCCCATGTTTCTAGATTAAGAGAGTTACCCATTATGCGTTATGGTCTCTAAAAGTCCATTACTATGCTACAGATAAATACTCATCTACTACCAGAGGCCCCATAGATTTCCAAGGCCTCCTCAATGACACAGAAGTTCAGAGGTTCTGGATTAGACCTATGCTGGTTACTCAGCTATGAGTGTGGGGTGCATGAGCTCGCACCTGTTCAGCTCAGCTGCTTCTGTGGATTTTGCCAGTCTAGACTTGTCCCCTTTGCTCATTATTCCTCCCTCACTTCAACTGGTTTCCAGGAGTTCAGTGTTTAGCTGTGGCTGTCTTCTTCTGCTACCATTACCTACTGAATGAAGGCTCTAAGATGGCATGTAAGTTAGCCTTTATGAGAGAAGGCAGCCTCTCCACTATTGCTGAGATTGATAGATGATGTCATCTTTGTAGATCTCTGGACACTTCCCTAGTTCCAGATTTCTCTTTAAACATAATGGCTCCATCTATGATGCTACCTCTTATCTTGCTCTCCTTTATTCTTCCCCATACTTCCTGTTTCCTCATGTTCTCCTCTCTCCTCCTCTTCTGCTCTTCCCTTTCTCCTAGCTCCCATTCCTCTTCCCCCATGATCGGGGATCTTGCCCATTTGCCCTTCTCTGAGGGACATGTATATCACTCTTAGAGTCTTCCTTGCTTCCTAGCATCTCTGGCTGTGTGGATTGCAGGCTGAAAATCTTATGCTCTTTGTTTAATATCCATATATGAGTGAATACAAACTATAGTAATCTTTTTGTAATTGGGCTACCTTTCCCAGTATGATTTTTTTCTTGTTCCATTCATTTCCATAAGAATTTCAAGATTCCAGTGATTTTCTTCCTGCTGAGTAGGTCTTCATTGTGTAAATGTACCACATTTTCTGAATCCATTCTTCAGAAGGGGGGAATCTAGTTTACTTCCTGGATCTAGATATTACAAATAATGCTGTTATGAACATAGTGATGAAAAGTTCTTTTTTTTTTGAATGTGCATCTTTGGGTATAAGCCTACCAGTGGAATTACTGGATCTAGTGCTAGACTGATTACCATTTTCCTGAGGTAACTCCCTACTGATTTCTAAATTGGCCATACACCTTGGCACTCAAACAAGCTGTGGAGGAGTGTGCCCCATTCACCACATCCTCTCCAGCATAAATTGTCATTGGTGATTTTGATTTTAGCCATTCTGAGGTGAGAAAGTTTGTATCTCAGAGTTGTTTTCATTTGCCTTTCAGGATGGGTAAGGATGTTGTCCACTTTCTTAAGGGTCTTTCAGCCCTTTTGGACTCCTCTATTGAGAATTCTCTATTTAGTTCTGTAGCCCAATTTTAATTGAATTTCTTGGTGTTCTGGAGACTAGCTTTTCCTTTTGGCTTTTGGTAAAAGGGAGTTATCTATTGCCCTTGTTTTTCTGAGTGTAGTTAGCTTCCTTAGGTTTGAGTTTTCCTTCCAGTACTTTCTGTAGAGCTGGATTAGTGGATACATATTGCTTATATCTGGTTTTGTTGTAGAATATCTTCTTTTCTCCAACTATAATAATTGAAAGCTTTGATATGTATACTAGTCTGGGCTGCCATACATGGTTCCTTAGTGTTTGTAGAATATCTATCCAGGAGTTTCTGTCTGATATATCTTCATGGAGAATAAGGTGTAATTCTGATAGGTTTGCCTTTATAGGTTACTTGGCCTTTTTTGATGTTGTTCTTAATATTCTTACTTTATTCTGTATGTTTTCTTCTATGATTTTGTCTGATATGTTTTTTGTACCTTTGAGGTGGGTTTCTTCACCTTTTTCTATACCTATTATTCTTAGGTTTGTCCTTTTCTTGGTGTCCCATATTTCCTGGCTATTTTATGTTTGAGATTTGTTGGACTTACAATTTTCTTTTGTTGATGAATCTATTTCTTCTAAAGAATCCTCAATGCCTCAGTGTCTCTCTCCTATTTCTTAAATTCTGTTGGTTATGCTTGCATCTGCAGTTCCTGATCATTTATACACCTTTTCTCATTTCAACTTTCCAAAAGACTGTGCTTTTTATTGTCTCTATTTGAGCTTTCAAACCTTGTACTGTTGGAATGTTTCTTGCAACTTGTGTGTTGTCTTTTCTCCCATTTCTTTAAAAGATTTTCTCACTTCCTTTTTTAGGGTCTCTTTCAACTTCTTGAAGACGTTGTTAAGGTCATTAACTTCTTCTCCATCTGTGTAGGGATATTCAGGTCTTTCTGGAATAAAGTCCCTAGACTCTTTCACAGTCATTTTTCTATTGTTGATTATGTTCTTATAATATCATTTTCCTATCCCTACTTCCAGTGGGTGCAGGGGCCATCTTTTCCTCTCCTGGTGGTTATCGGTCCAAGGTTCTTTTTCCATGGGTTCAAACAGGTTTAATACCCTCATGGTTCAATACTCATGGTGGGTGCAGGCTGGATTGAGACACTCCCTGTCCTGCTGCGTGGGAGCAGGACTAGCACAGCAAAGACTCAAAGTTGCTTGGTCCCACATAGTAGAGTAGACCTGCCTGCAGTCTCCAGACCAGGAGATCCCAGAGTGGGCAAGCATAAGTAGAGCCTGTGACAAGTGCCCAATCTCACCTCTACCCTGAGTATCCCAGCAATATCAGTGGAATAATCTTTGCTTCCTCTGCCAGGGGTGAGTCCACTTTGGTTTATGGATCTCAATTTGTTCAAAGGTTAAGTATCAAACGCAGTTCTACCTCTCTCTTCCCATGAAGTTTCAGGATAAGAGGACAGCAACAACGCCCTAACCACGCAACAGTTGTTGTTGATGTTTTTCAGATAGAGTGTATAAGCAAAACAGTTCTGGCTGAATGGGAACTCATTCTGCACAGCACGCTAGCCACAAACTCAAAAAGACACACCTGTCTTTTGTGTCCTAAATACTGGGATTAAAAGCATGTGCCTGGTATCTGGGATACATGGCTCCCGCCAGGATGGGGAGCTCTGTGGTAATCCCTAGGCAATCCCTAGGGACTGGAATGCAGGCCTGGATGCAGGGCCTGTTTTACCTGGTCCTGCTGGTCCCCTGGACCTGATGATCCCCAGGTCTCATTGGTAGAAGAGAAGACCTAGGATCTGGAATGCTTGGTTCCCTCTGGGATGGGAGGCTCTGGGGGAGTCCCCAGACACAGGAAGGCAGGCCTGGATATGGGCCTTGTTTACCTTGACCCACTGGTTGCCTGTTCTCGTTGGTGGAAGGGAAGACCTAGGATGTGGGGTGCATGGCTCCCTGCTGGAATGGGAAGATCTGAGCTTCGTCTTTATCCATGGGACCAGGACTAGGACCAGGAAGAGGAGAACTACTGGAGTATTGGACTTGCTTGCACCCAGCAAAAGGGAACTCTGGTCCCCTAACTGCCAGACAAGTAAGGGGCTCTTTCTGTACCCACTTGAAGAAGAGATGGGAAAGAGAAAAAAAATTCAGCAACAGAAAAGCAAATAAGACACCACCAGATTCTAGAGACTCCACACCAGCAAGACTCCAACATTCAAATGCAAATGAAGCAGAAGAAAATGACTTTAAAAACAACTTCATGAAAATGATAGAGGCCCTAAAAGAGGATGTAGGAAAATCCATCAAAGAAATGGAAGAAAAAACAAACCAGGACATGCAAGAACTAAAAGAAGAAACAAACCAAAAATGCAAGAACTAAAAGAAGAAGCAAACCAAAAATGCAAGACATGGAAGAAAAAGCAAACCAAAAAATTCATAAAATGCAACAAATGACTGAAAAGGTAAAACAAAAACTGCAAGAAACAATTCAAACAGTGCAAGGATTGAAAACTGAAATAGAGACAATAAAAAACAAAATCTGAAGGAAGGCTGGAATAGAAAAGCTGGGCAAATGGTCAGGTACTACAGATACAAGCATTACCAACAGAATACAAGAGATTGAAGAGAGAATCTCAGGTGTTGAAGATACACTGGGAGAAACTGATTCAACAATCAAAGAAAATCTTAAGTCGAACAAATCCCTAACACAACACATCTAGGAAATATAGGACACCATGAAAAGACCAAACCTAAGAATAATAGGTATAGAAGAAGGTCAAGAAAACCATCTCACTTGTACAGCCACTTTGGAAATCATTATGGAGATTCCTCAGAAAAATGGGAATAAACCTACCACAAGACCCAGCAACTCCACTCTTGGGCATATATCCAAGAGATGCCCATTCATACAACAAGGATGTCTGTTACACTATGTTCATAGAAGCATTATTTGTAATGCCAGAACTTGAAAGCAAACTAGATGCCCTCAACCGAAGAGTAGATAGAGAAACTGTGGTACATTTACACAGGGAGTACTATTTAGCAGAAAAAACAATAGAATCCTAAAATTTGCAGGCAAATGGATGGCACTAGAAGAAACCATCCTGAGTGAGGTAACGCAGTCACAAAAAGAGAAACATGGCATGTACTCTCTCTTGTATGGATATTAGACATAGACCTGGGGAGTGCCAGCCTAGAATCCCATGGCCAGAGAATCTGGGAAACAGAACCTTCATTCAAAGGCTGATGGAAGCAGAGTCAGACTCCCACAGCTAAACACTGAGCTGAAATTAAGGAATCCAGTGACAGAGAGGGAGGATTGATGAGCAAAGGGGTTAAGACTGGACTGGCTTCACACCCAGAAACAGCTGACCTGACAAGGGTCTGCTCTTGAATTCCAGACTGATGGCTGGGATTCCAGCATGGGACTGATCAAGACCCCCTGAATGTAGGTGTCAGTGAGGAGGCCTAGGTAATCTATTGGGCCTTATGTAGTAGATCAGTTTTATCCCGGGTATACAAATGGACTTTGGTCTTCCATCCAACAATGAGAGATGCGCTCCCTCCCTGGATTCTCAGGGGAAGGTCTAGGGCCTAACCTGGATGAAATGGCAGACTATGGACACCCTCCTGAAGGACCACATCCTCCCTGGTGAAATGAGGGGATACTGGAGGGTTTTGTGGTAAGGTGTATTAGGAGGGGAGGGAAAGTGAGAGGGTCTTGGAATTGACATGTGAAGCAACCTTGTTTCTAATCTAAATTTAAATTTAAAATAAAAAATAGCATGTACCATCACTGCTGTTTAAGAAACTGCCTTAATTGAAATTAAAAATAAACCTGGCACTGTGAGGAATTCAAAAGAAAACCAGGAGGCATAATGGCTCAATATAACTATTGCTGCACTTGTAGGTTGAAATTTGGGGTGAAAACTGTGATTTTTGACCAAATAATAGGACTCACGTAAAAAAATAATATGGCTCTGGAGAGATTGCTCAGTGGTTTTAAGCACAGGATTCTCTTGCTAGAAGTCCCAAGTTTTTTTCCATCAACCATATGGTTAACACTTGTCCATAGCTCCACTTGTAGTCTATTTGATGATTTCGTCTACATTTCTGGGTCCCAAGCAACACATTTGCTATACCTATGTACATTATAGCAAAACACATACAAATGAAGGGCAGATATACATAGAAAGCCTATATATAAATATATAACATTTAAAATCAGGAGTTGTAGTGATAGACTGGCAAGATGACTAAGCAGGTATAGGCAATGCAGACAAACATACTGACCACAGGTTATTTTACATTTATTAACCACCTTATTGGAGAGGAAATGGTTATCACTAAATTAACCAAACAATAACGATGAGATTAAATGCAAGGGGTATGGTGACATATCTCTCATCCCAGCACCAAGGAATTAGTAACAGAATAATCACGAGGCTTAGCAATGTCTTTTCAACATAAGACACTATCTGAAAAAATATATAAATAGAAATGAAGAAGTGGGATGGTTGACAGAGCAATCTGTGGAAATATGGGATGATGTGGGCCTGTGCATTCTCAAGTCTGGTCTAAAAGAGGTGTTAATTGCAGTTCTGAAAGGTTCCTCTGTTTGAGAGACAAACCTGGATTTTATGCAGAAGACAGATCCTCATTTACCACCTAGTAATTGGAGACAATTATGGGCATTAGAACATGCAAGCCTTAGGTGAAAGTCAGGGATGCTCTTCTATCTTAAATACAATCAGTTATAAATATTTTGAATTATTCCTTGAGGGACTTAATGGAGGTCTTAGCTCACTGGAAACTTTGTATTCATTTGAACAGTGTGCAAAAGCAGACTTATTACATTAGTGGGCCTGCCAAGTGGGTTTATTCCAAGCATAGGAATTTTTGTGTCAAAGAGACCTTGAAGGGTATTGGTTCCCATCCTTCAAAAAGTTATGGCATATTTATGTCTCTCCAGGAGTGTGGGGACACCAGACCTTGAGCAGAAACTCACTTCCCCTTTGGCCTGGGAGCAGGCAGCTGTGTAATGTTTACTGAAAACAATTCAGTGCTAAAGCTCTTGATGGGGCTCAGATAAGGGCTTGCTCACTGAAATACCATGCCTTTCACACCCCCCTACGGCTAGATGCCTCTTCCTGTCCCCCTTGTGGTGTCTCCCCGATTCTGGGGCAGGAGATTAAACCACCAGCCAGGAGGGTGAGAAGTCTGGAAAGAATGGTATGTAGATGAATGGCAGAAGTCCTTAAAAAAGGGAAGCTCCTTTTTCTTGGGGAGACTTCTCCTGAGAGCTCTCTCCTAAGCAGACTGGGGTCTCCTCCTAAGCTGACTTGGGAAGCATAAAGTTTTCTTAAAGCAACGGACCGGTCTCTGTGTCATCTATCCCGACCACCTCGCTACATTCTCGGATGCAGGCCGCACAGCAGGTGCGACACAGGAGAACTTGACAAGAATGAAGTAGTCATCTGGAACAAACCAATTCTCAGTACATTCTAAGATATGCTGTGGTAAAAGAGCAGCATCAAACATCGATTTCACTTCCTAGCATTCTAAAAACATGCTCTCCTTCAACAGGCAATTGGTTTTTGTGCAGGCTCCTACCAAGATGGCTTGTCTGAAGCCTCCTCCCATAACTGCCTAGCTGGATCTTTAAGAAGCAAGCCATGCCACCTGAGATTGTTCCTTAAAATCCCCAAGGGACTAGAGTAGAGTGCACATGGGCTTGCCTTATCTGTATCTTTTAAAGTCCACTAGAAGTTGAACTAGGAAGTACACTGTGATGGCAAGATTTCTACAATTGTGTAGACATATAAATTTGGATAAAAAGTAACAGTGTAGCAAGGCTTGATCTCATTTCAGATATGCATGGCATGGAGTAGATGCCAGGTGGATATGAGAAACCAGGAAAACTAAAAGTAGAAGCACTACGGAAGCATATACAACACACTATTTTGGGCTCATATTATTCCTACAGTACACAAACCTGCCAGTGTTCAACTCCTAAACCCCTAATTCCTCTTATAATCAGAAAGTGTTTTCACAGGAAGCAAATGCACACTGTAGAGAGCCTGTAATCTACAGAGTTAATCCCGCCTGTGGGAGATTCTAAAGGATTTAGAAGGAAGTGCTGCAGATTTTGCTTTGTGTCCCAGCAGAGATTCCTGGATAGGGAAACCTGACTTCTGCTGAGTTATGAGGAAAGCTGGTTAGGATACAGGTCATGTTCATTTCACATGACATCAACAGGCCCTTCCCTGATATTCCATTGTGTCCTAGTGACTATGGAATCCTGTGAGGTCACATGTGTTGTAGTAACACCAACTGCAATTTGAGTGGAGACAGACAAGAGAGAGGCAGAACAAGGCTGATCTTCAGCCTCAGTTTAAACTGTCAAAGAAGAAAATGTTCCAAAGGAAATACAGCAAGTCCTGGGCTGAAGATGGAGAGTTCCCTGGAGAAAGTTGTGTTTAGGTTGAAATTTGTATAATGAAGCTCAGTAATTGGGGGTTCTGGGAAGAAATTGGACTTTACTACCTGGCTAGTCAAGGATTCCTGGCTAGTAATTTGTCCTTCCCAGAAGCCAGGAACTGAAAAGGAAAAGATGTTCTCCTTGGAGCTATTGGTTTTAAATCTTACAGTAAATTGTTGGTTAATGGAGGACCAGCATCAAAATGTCCCCAACTGGAGGGAGGCACTAGTGGAGTGTGCCAGCTCTAGGCAGGTCATCACTGTATTTCAACACTAGTGGATTACTGTAAGTACTGTACACCTTCTCTGTGTGCACTGAATTGTCAGTGACATGACTTTGTGAGTCTGGAGATCATGTTCTGGACATGTATGGATTCTCCTCCCACCTATAATCATGTGCTTGGTGTGACATGTCTGGAAGTTTAGATTGTCAAGAAAGACCTGCATGCCTGTGGACTATGGCAATTGCTTCCTATCTTCTAAACCCACAGACTTGTGAATTCTTCAGGTAAGTTGAATGGAGACTCTGCATCTGTGAATGAGCCTGAGGAAGTGCTTTCTTTCTTTATGTGAAGTATGTGCTGAGACAATAGGGGAAAACAGATGAGTAAGACATGAAACTACCTTCAGAGGAGTGAGAACTGAGATTCCCCTGCTGGGGCATCTCAAGACTGTGTCAAAATCCACTGATATGTCACTGAGTCATAGGCAAGTAGGATTGTGAAACTTTTTGAGGGCTCAGAGTGATCTCTATATCCTCTATGGTTGATCACATTGCAAATTTATTTGTGTTTGTCTCCACACAATGACTTCTGGAGAGCTAACACTAATCCCAGGCCTCATCAACCAAATGGAGGTGAAACAGCAGATGGAGAGTCTGATCAGCCCGCTAGAGCAGGTGACCAGAGAAACAAAGGAAATGTGAGATTGCTTCATCTCCATCACTGAAGGATCCCTTGACAATAAGTATTAATTGTATTCAATGTCATGTGACCATCTTGGCTCCACAATTTTACCCTCATTTTATTTCAACTAAGCTCTGCATTTCTACACATTTAGTGTGCCACTTTGTCCAACACAGTATCTCTAAATGATTCTCAGAAGCAAAACCTTGTTGGGTCCAAGCCCCCATTGGTTCTCTGTTAGTCGCTGGTCAGCCTATAGGTGCATCCTCTTGTCCTTTCCAAGTTCTATTTTCTAGTCCTGGAAATTGCCCAGGCCTTGCCCCACTAGCATCAACATCTATTACTGAGAGAAACTTGACCTATTTCACCTAGGGTTTTACCATTGTACTGTAAGCCTGTATAAAAAACTTCTCCAATTCTACAATAAAGAAGATAACCTCTTAACGCAAATAGCCAGACATCTTATATTTCATTTCAATCTCCTGATATTCACCTGATATATTAGACTTGCACATTGCATGGAGGTCCCACTGAGATTTGGAAAGACTTGGAAAGACTGATAAAGTTCAGGAAAGAAAGTTGATTGGAAAAGAAAGAAGACTCAAAAGAAGAAAGAAGATACTTGGAAAGGAAAGGAATTGAAAACATGTAACTCAACTTCAAACAGTTAATAAAATGGAAAAGTTAAATTTCCAGGCTTTTGCTCAACATCAAGGTGAAGAAAGAAAGGGGAACCTGAGAGACCACCCTCGGAGGTTAGGAGGGTTGATTGAATTAACTCTCCGACACCAAGATCCTGAAAGAAATGGGACCCTGAGAGCTCACCTTCTGCGGCTGGCCAATGGGTAAGGATTTCTGAGAGTGCATTTAGAAAATGGGTACCTCAGTTACCAAGACTGTATTGATAGAACAGTTAGTAGACTTGTTAAAGAGACAAGGTACTAGCATTAAGCCAAAGACAGAAAGATTCTATTTTAGCTTTGGAAAAGACAAGTCCATGGTTTTTTTCACTCAGGTAGGACTTAATATTCACGACTGGGAACAATTTAACAATGATTTCCCAAGGGCTGTCCAGAAAGAGGGACCAGAATTTTTTTCCTATTTCAGCCTTTCACCTTTGGAGATTGGTGAAAGATACCCTACAGTGTGATAGTGCTAAGATGAAGGAACAAATGACTGACCTTGAAAAATAATTTATAAATTCCCAGGAAGAACAGTTAGTAAATTACTGCTCATGTTTAGCCTTAAACTCTACTACTAGTCACTGGTTAACATTATGCCATGCTACTTTATAAAGTGGGCCATTTTGACAAAGCTTCCATCCATACATCCTTTTCAAAACACATGGAAGTCAGAGCACCCCATGTGGGTAGACCAATGTCCCCTTAAAATAAAATTGGAGACTTCTCATCAGCTAGTGCAAGAGCAATTGGAGGCTAGACATATTGAACTTTCCACCTCCCCTTGGCACATATCTATTTTTGTTATCAGAAAAAAGTAGGAAAATGGTACCTGTTACAGGATTTGTCAGAGGTCAGTAAAACTGTGGTGTTCGTGTTTGCGGCACAACCAGTTATACCCACTCCAGTAGGAATTCCAAAAGATTGGTTCAAGTCTTTGGCAAAAAACCTGATGTTATTGTCACCAGTTGCTACTCCTTTCAAACTGCCTAGCTACCACAGAATATTGACAGTTGGAAATGGAAAGATGGTGAAGGACATGAGGGCCAATTTCAACCTTTTATTTTAACTCATGGATTGTCTGTATCTGTTCTGTCACAAGAGATCTCAATTAGATATTTTTCATTTCAACAAACTAATCATGACATAGGGAAAAAGGATGACAACAAGATGTATGTATGTTCTGTATATACCGTGTGGCCACACTGGTATGTGTGAAACATGATTGTGAATGTGTGAACCTGAACTACTTGAATTGCTTTCAAAGTGAATAAAACGATACTTAAATAGCTTTGGACAGAGTTAAGCATCTACCTAAATTGCTTTGGATGTAGCCAAAAAGAAGCTCCAGTCAGTCAATGTCTTAATAGAAATCGTTGGCGATTTAAGTCCTCAGAACCAGACAGTGAAAAAGTAACAGAAACCTACAACATGGCCTAATAGCCAAAGAAATATGTTATGATGATTCTATATAGTTTAGCAGAGGAGAGGGGATAGGGATACTCCTAAATTTTTATGGTTGGAAAAAGAAATCTAGAGAAAAAAATAGTTTTTTAGAATAAGCCTCAGAGAAACTGCTGTCCTGTTAGACTCCACTTACATAGGAGTCTCTATAGATACAAATTAGGCCATGTCAGCTAAGATATAAATGAGGCCTTGTCAGCTAGTGAGAACTTTATAGATTGGATTACAGATTGGTTTAAAAAATACTCCCAAACGTCAAGTAATTTTCAACAGTTTTTGGGATATATTATATTTTGCAATCTTTGAGTGATTTTGGAAATCTGTAGGGATATATTCAGTGGTTACATCCTGTTTTAAGGACATCTACTGGTGATTTAGACAATGATCCTAATACACCTAGGCAGGGAAATAAGGAGGATAGACAAGTTCTAGTACTTTTAGAGTATAATCCAGCGTCAACATAGGTTAGCAAACAGTTCAAACAAAATTGATTGTTTTATCTCAGGTAGAGAGAGCTCTGCAGTCTCATAACTTTCTTCCTCAGAATAAAAGGAGTCTAAGAAAGAAATTTGGTATAACTAGAGAGATGATTGTCCAAACTGTCAAACAATGCTGTGTGCCCACAATATTTATCTGAACCTAATTTAAAAAGGAACCCTCAATGCCTACTTCCTTATAACTTATAGCAAATATTTGTTACTCACATTGCATAAATTGGCAAGTTAAAATATGTGCACATGGCAGTTGATGGGTATTCAAGTTTCTTGATGGCCAACAAACAAACAGGGAAAGCAAACATGCATATGTCAAAGGATAAAAATCCCAGTACCTACATGATTCATTAAGTCATGCACTCCTCATTTTAAATTTTCAAAGGTAGAAACCAGTGAGCAATGTGCTACTGACAGATTTTGGCAAGATGGAACTGAAGCAACTTTGGGTAAGGTCAAATGGTGACATTTATGCCCTAGTGAGGTGACATTATTCTGCCCTAATGTGAGGTCTAAGTCGTATTTGTGTTTTCTTACAGGAAAAAAATATAAACCTTGGTGGTTACCAGAACATTTGGTAAGATACATAAAGCAGAGAAAATCTGACCATAAAACTGTGGGAGCCTGCCCAATCCAGTTCAAGTGAGATCCCTTGAACCAGTGTTCCTGACCCTTGATGTCATTGAATCTGCAGCCCAAGAAATAAAGAAAGCTGTCATTTCAAGATTTCTAGTTTCTTAACAGGCCTTCTCCATCAACTTCTCAGACCTGTGAGTTTTCATCCCAGAGCCGACAAAGAACTGGATGACTAGCAGTTTGCCATTGACACACTTTGAAACACAGAATTAATTTGTCAGTTTTTCCCTTTGGGGAAAATGGGACACATTTAAAATGATTGGACACTGGTATGGACAGTGATGAGTGCCAAATGCCCCTTTTCAGTATCTGAACGGGACATGACTGCTTGAAATGCTGTTGGAGTAGGGAAACATCAGACTTGAGGGTTCATATTCATAGAATCATAGCTGTGCTAATGTATTTCTAAAGAGAAATACAAGTTGCCCTAAAGCAGCAACAAAACACACTTTGACATCACTGCTGGTGTGATTGTAGTTAATTGCTTTTGCTGTTATAGCAGCCATTTTGTCTAGGACTGCTATCTCACAGTCTGTAATTACAGCAGGCACAGTGGATAAAGCAGCAGGGGAGACAACAGAGGATCTCAACACTCAGAGATCCTTAAATGACTTAGTCCTGGTAGTAATTTTAAATCTTGATCAACAAACACCCTTAAACTTGTTTGCATACCCTGACAAACATTTGTATTACTCCTGCCAAAGTTTGTGCTCAAAAATTGGCAAATGAACAGACCCAGGATCCTCCATCCTCTGGAGAGATCATCCATTGGGAAATCCAATATGGCAAGCTACTTCATCAAAGAATGATCCAGGTCCCCATCTCTGGGCATGTAGCCACAGGCCTTATTATCATACGCTTCACTTGGCTAAAGTACATTGGTGATAGACAAGCCTAGGCTCAATTTGTAACTCAAGGATCACAGAGAATCCTTCAGCATAGCTATGGTTTAACCTATAGAAAAATTAGGCATCCAATGACGGGTGAGACTAAGGGGATGCCAGGCAACCTAACAGAAAATGTCATAAAGCCTAGATGATTTCTCCATTGACAGGTAAGATGGGCATTAGCATCTTAGTCACTTGTGACAAGTGCTAATTTATATATAAAGAAGGGGGAGATGTTGGGTCCAGCCCCCACTGTGTCTCTGTGAGTTGCTGGTCAGCCAAGAGGTGCATCCTCTTTTCCATTCCAAGTACATTCTGTTTTACTAATCCTGGCTTACTGCCCCGGCCTTGCCCCACTGACATCAAAATCCAGCATGAGGAAAACACTCTTCTATCTGGGGTTTTTCCACTGTGCTATAAGCCTGTATATAAGTCAGCTTCCTCACTTCATTAAAGAAGAGACCCTTATCCCAAATGACTAGACATCTTGTGTTTTATTTCAACCTCCATGTTTTCCCCAATATAGTAGACTTGATCATGGCATGGGTGCCATATATTGCTATTTCAGCTTAGTAGTGGTAAGATCTACTGTAATGCCTGATTTGCTTTTATGATTGTCAGCTTGAAGAATTAACCCCATATCTGTTTCTGGGAGAGTAATTTCCACATTACAGAATCCATCTTCTTTGTGAGGAAGAAGACATAGTTCAGAGGAAGGAGCACTGGCATGCATGGTGTCTTCTTCCAGGAACTCTAAATTATCCAGTTATATTGCAGTTGAGAGCATGTGGTCTGTTTATTATTTCTGATTTCCCAGATAGAACACTGATTTTCTGTGGTTAAAATTCTCAGGAATGATAGAATATCAAGAGATTTGAATTATTGTGTTAGTAAAATTAACACGTTTTGAGCCTTGAAATAGAGTCTGGGTCTTGTGTGGGTGAATTAATACACATAATACAATCAATATCCACAAGCACGAAAAGGAAAGAGAATGGAGGAAGCTGGGGATAAAACAAAAATAATGTTATTGAGAAACTTTGAGGCCATAGACTTTGATTATGTTATTTTTTACTGTCTCTATTCTCTTCGTTTAATGAAATAGTTTTTAGAAGCAAAAAACTTGAGGTATCTTATGCTATTGAATGCAGTTAGATTAGATGCAGAATGGTTTCCTGGACTTACTTCTCATTGACTAGGACATGGCCTTTAAAAAAAGACAGATTGCTTCAAATACGTTGTACTTAAACATAGGGTATCTGTGTTTGTGTAAAATTTCATGTCATCTGTCCTCAGTTATCCTTCCAACATTATCAATAGCTTTAGTTTTTTAAAAACATAATAATATGAGGAAGGCAGTGTTTAATTCATACATATATTGTGTTCACTAACACGTATGTATATGAACATATGGCATGTATACAAACAGCTTGTGCTCTACTGATGTAAGCCAAGGTAAATGGGTGCAGTAATCAGTGTGAATGTGATGTGGTAAGGCAAGTGGTTGCTGTCCCCAGTGTGACTATCTCTCATTAGGTAGTATGTGAGAGAAGAGACTGCCCATAGAGGCTAGCTTACAAGACTCTGCAGACACCTGGGTGAGTTGGTGCTCTGGCTTTCACAACACCTTTTCTCCCAAGGATTCCCAATCCCTGCTAGTTCCATGTGTCAGTGTTGTATGGGATCAAGGATGCAACCAATCTGAAACTGAGAGAGTGTAATAAACACCTTTGGCTGAGACAGGCTGGGGCAGAGCTGCAATTATATCACATTCATTAGAACGGTCAATCACCAGATACATCCATATGTCCAGAAACCACCTTTATTCTCCCTATTACTTTCCTCTCCATCATGATGATAATGGATCATGATGATAATGGAATGAATCTCTGAAATTGTAATTAAGACAGGATTAAATATTTCTTGTATAATAGTGGTTGTGTTTATGTTGACTCTTCATAGCAATATAAACAATAAAATACCTACCCAGCTTATCATCCTCCCCATGGACACCCTCCCTTGGAGCTCCTGCAGATTCCACAGGTACAATCACGTCCCATACCATTAAGAATACCAGCAGACTCCAAAGGCCAGGGAAAACACATAAAGGTCAGAAGAACAAAAATATATGATGGGTTTATGCACTCAAACTCCCACTAACCTCAGCTTAAAAACCCTACTAGACAAGGATACTTGCCACTAAACAAAGTCTCTCAATCCAGAGTGCAATTAATTAAACAGATAATAGAGGAACAAGTTACTCACTCAAAAAGACAACACAAGAAACAACACTCATACCTATAAGCATCCTAAACACAGATGAGAAAATGCCAATGAAAGAGTACATAAAATTTAGTGGTGGGCAATGTGGCATCAGCAGAACTTAATAAACCTACAACAGCAAGACCTGAACAGTCCAACACAGTTGAAGTAGAATAAAACAACATTAACAATAACTTTTGAAGATGATAGAGGGTCTTAAAGAGGAAAGGAAAATTTTCCTTAAAAAATCGAGGAAAATGCAAACAAAAATGGAAGAAATAAATAAAGCCTTTAAGGAAAGCCAGGCAAAAACAAACAGTTGAATGAAATGATACAAGACTTGAAAACTGTAATATAAACAATAAAGAAAACACTAACTGAGGGAATTCAGGAAGTACAAATGCAAATATAACCAACAGAATAAAATAGGTAGAAGATAGAATATCAGGCATTGGTGATGCAATAGAGGAAATAGAAGTTTCTCTGATTTCTTAGCACATTTATCATGTTGCTGATTTTTTTAGTTAACCACATATCCCACCACTTTACTGAAGGTGTTTATCATCTGTAGGAATTGTAGGAGAGATCATGAAAGTTTGGCTGGCCATGTCCAAGAATAACATGGGAGAATCAGTGATAAAAGATGGAGCAGGTGGGCACTCTCTCTGTCTTGGATGCTGGCCATGCTTTGGAAAGCAGAGTGCTTCCCAACTTCCCCTTTAAGTGATTTTTCTTTAATAAAATATCCTAGACCCCTCTTTTCCAGTTGCATTGTTAGCTTTGCAGCTGGTGTCAAAAGATCCCTGGTAGAATTTTTCAGGTCACTTATGTAAACTATCATATGTTCTGCAAGTAATGAAAGTTTGATTTCTTCCTATCCAATTTGTAGCCCCAGGATCTCCTTTCATTTTCTAATTGCTCCAGTTTGCACTTCAAGAATAATATTGAAGAAATAATATGGAGAGAGTGGACAGTCTTGTCTCATTCCTGCTCTTTAATTATTTAATTATTGCATTTTTGTTTTATCTTTGCCTCCATTTCTTGCATTTTTGTTTGTTTTTTTCTTCCATTTCTTTAAGGGATTTTCTCATTTACTCTTTGATGGTCTCTGTTGTTGGGAGAAGCCTTTTCCTTGCCAGCCGCATTGGTTTTTCCTCACCAATCACCTGGGCTCTGTCACGTTGTAGTCCCCAAATAACACACAAGAAGCTGTATTAATTATGAAGCTGATGGCCTTTTGCTTGTTTCTTACTGGCTATGTCTGACTTAAGTATTTACTCCATAAATTGTTAATCTAAGTATTTCTCTTACCGGAGAAACGGTCCAGACTTATTATCCCTATGGCAGCTACATTGTGACTCCGTGTGTTTCTCCCTCCCAGAATACTGCTTGACACCTAGTCCCATCTATCTTACTTCTCTACTGGCCAACAGTGTTTTATTCAACAACCAGTAAGAGAGAGATTGACAGAATGGCATCTTCCATCATCTCCTCTTTTCTGTCTAAATAAAAAGAATAACTTTAACATAGTCAAATTTATATAACAGAACAGCTATCAAGCAAAAACACAGTTACAATATTTTGTCCATCAACATTTAGCAAGATTTAAAGAAAATATCATCTATCTCATCCTTGTGAGTCCAAAGTCCTATTTGTAGCTTGTCTTTTATCCTAACTAAGGAAAACTATAATTATAACTGTCTTCAACTCCATCAAAGACCACAGAAGGATAATATATAAACACTAGATTGACAGAGACATCTTTCCATTTCGAACTGTAAATATTCTGTTCTAGCTAGGCAGTTTGAGAGGAGTTGCAATGGGTAACAGTAACATCAGGTCCTTTGCCAAAGATTTGAAGCAATCTTTTGTAATTCTTACTGGAGATGTTAAACCTGGTTGTGCAGTACCCATGACCATCACAGAGTCACTGACCTCTGTCAAATCCTTTAACAGGAGTCATTTACCTATTTTTTCTGATAATAAAAATAGGTGTCTTCCAAGGGGAGGTGGAAAGTTCAGTATATCTAGCCTCCAATTGCTGTTATATCAGCTGATGTGCAGCCTCCAATTTTATTTTAAGGGGATATTGGTCTACCCACATGGGTTTCTCTGACTTGCATGTGATTGGAAAAGGCTGTATGGGTGAATGCTTATTCACAATGGCCCCAACTAAAAATGACCCACTACTGTCCAATCTTCTGACTTACCAGTAACAGAATTTCTTGAAGCAACAGTTTCAGTGAAAAAAATTCTCTGTGCCCCGTATAAACTCTCCAATTTAGAAGTTTAGAACAACACTCAGGAGCTACAGTGGCATGGCACAATGGAAACCAATGAATAGTAGTTGACTTTAAGGCTAAACACAGGCAGTAATTTACTAAAATTCTTCCTAGGCATTTATAAATGATTTTTCAAGATAAGACATTTGTTCCTTCATCTTAGCAATATCACTCCATAGGGGATCTTTCACTAATCTCCAAAGGGGAAAGGCTGAAATAGGAAAAATTTCCAGTCCTTTTTCTGAACAACACTTTGGAGATCTTATTTAACTTGTTCCCAATCAGGAATATTGAGCCCCTGAGAGTGTAAAAACTATGTACTTGTCATTTCCAAGCCTAAAATAGAGTCTTATCTGTGCTTGGCTTAATGCTGGTACCTTGTCTCTTTAACAAGTCTACTAACTCTTCTATAATACAGCCTGAGGTACCAATTTTCAAAAACACTCTTCAGAAATCCTTACCTTCCTGACAGCCTCTGAGGGTCCCCTTTCTTGTCAGAACTTGGCCTCAGGCAAAAGCCTGGAGCTTTAATCCAATCCATCTTCCTAAACTCCAAGGAGAGTCTCTCATGTTCCCCTTTCTTTCCTGACCTTGTTGTTGGAGGAAAGTCTGGAGATTTAATTATTCAATTTTACTAATTGTTAGAAGTTGAGATACATGTTTTCAATTCCTTTCCTTCCAGTCTCTCCTTTCTTTTTTGAGTCTTCTTTCTTTTCCATTCAACTTAGTTTCCTGAACTTTACCAATCTTTCCAAATCTCTCCAAATCTCAGTGGTACTTCCACACCATTTAGCAAGTCTAATCTATCAGGAGAATACCTGCAGAGAGAAATGAAGGAGAAGATGCCTGGTTGTTTGTGTAAAGATGCCTCTTCTTCATTGGAGAGTGGAGAGAAATCTTTTATACAGGCTTACAGCACAGCAGAAAAACCCTAGGTGGAAGAGATCATGTTTCTTTCAGTTTTAGATGTTGGTTTTAGTGGCACAAGGCTGGGGCAGAAAACAGGACTAAAAAATAGGATTAACTTGGAGTGGAAAACAGGAGGCAACAATTGGATCACCAGCAACTAACAGAGACCCCAAGGGGGCTGGGACCCAACAAGGTTCTGCTTCTCGCAATCATTTAGAGTTACTGTGTTGGACAAACGGACACACTAAATGTGTAGAAATAGAGTTGAAGGTAGTGGAAGGAATTAAGCAGGCCATTATTTCTTACAGGGTAAACAGCCCATATGTCAGGGAATTGCTGAATTCTTGGGCAAGTACAAATAAAATAACACCTAAACATTGGAGTCATCTATTTCAGCAGTGCTAGACAATTCGTCTCAAATACAATGGAGGGCTTTGTGGAGGGAGGAAGTAAAGGCCATCAAATCTTAGATATAGTGAACTAAGGGTAAAATTGTGTAGCCAAGATGGTCACCATGGCATTGAAAACAACTAATACTTATTGTCAAGGTAGCCTTCAGTGTTGGAGATGAGTCAATCTACTACTACTTTGTTTCTCTGGTCACCTGCTCTAGCTGCCTGTTCAGACTCTCTATCTGCTGTTTCTACTCCTTTTGTTTGATGGGGGCTGTGATTGGTGTTAACTTTGCAGCAGCCACTGTGATATGATGAACACAAGTAAAATTGCATTGTGACAAAATATAAATGATATACAGATCATTCACAGCCCTGAAAAATGTTTCAGAATGCTACTTGCCTGTGACTCAGTGACACACCTGTGGATATTGACCCAGGCTTGTGATGCCCCTGCAGGGTATCTCAGGTCTCACTCCCTGAAGGTAGTTACATGTCTTACCACCTGCTTTTCCCTGTGCCCTCAACACATACTTCACATGAAGAAAGAAAGAACTTCCTCAGGCTTATTCACATCTGCCAAGTTTCCATTCCACTTACCTGAAGAAGGCACATGTCTGTGGCTTTAGAAGCTTGGAAGCAATTACCATAGTCCATAGTCATGCAGGTCTTTCTTCAGAATCCAAAATTCCCTGACATGTCACTGGAAGCACATGGATATTGGTGGATTGAGAAGCCATACAGGTCTAGAATATGATCAACAGAAACACAGTCATGTCACTGACAAGTCAGGGCACACAGAGAAGGTACACAGCACTTAAAGTAATCAAGTGGTGTTGAAGTACAGTGATGAACATCCTAGAACTGGCACATTCCACTAGTCTCTCCCTCCAGTTGGTGCAATGTTTATACTTGTCCACAATTAACTAACACTTTACTGTAAGATTTATAATCAAGTGGGAGACTTCAACACCCCACTGTCACCACTAAACAGGATTACAAGACAGAAACTTAACAAACAAAGAAAGGAACTAGTAGAGGTTATGACCCAATTGGGTTTGGCAGACATCTACAGAACATTCCATCCAAACACAAAAGAATATACCTTCTTCTCAGCACCACATGGAGCCTTCTCAAAAATTGACCACATACTTGGCAACATAGCAAACCTCAACAGGTACAAAAAAGTTGAGATAACTCCATGTACTTTATCAGACCTCCATGATTTAAAGTTAGAGTTCAACAACAACACAAATTGCAGGAACCCTACAAACTCGTAGAAATTGAGAATGCATTATTGCATCATGCCTGGGTCAAAGAAGAAATTAAAAAAAAAGAAATTAAAGACTTCCTAGAATTTAAAGAGAATGAAAACACAACATATCCAAACATATGTGACATTTTGAAAGCAGTGCTAAGAGGAAGTTTCATAGCAGTAATTGCCCACATGAAGAAACTGGAGAAGAGTTACACTAGACAACTAACAGCACAGCTGAAAGCTCTAGAGCACAAAAAGCAAACTCACCCAGGAGGAGTAGATGCCAAGAAATAACCAAATTGAGGGCTGAAATCAATAAAGCAGAAACTAGAAATACAAAACAAAGAATCAGTGTAACAAAGAGTGGCTTCTTTGAGAAAATCAACAAGATAGACAAAACTTTATCCAAACTCACCAAATGACAGAATGTGAACATGAAAGTTAACAAAATCAGAAATGAAAAGGGGGACATAACAACGGACACTAAGCAAATCCAGAGAATCATAAGGTCATACATTGAAAACCTGTACTCACAAAATTTGAAAATTTAAAGGAAATGGACGACTTCCTGGATAGATGTCACCTGCCCAAATTAATTCAAGAACAGACAAGTAATTTAAATAGACCTATAACACCTAAGGAAATAGAAGCAGTCATCAAAAGCCTCCAACCAAAAAAAGCCCATGAGCAGATGGCTTCAGTGCAGAATGTTAACAGAAATTCAAAGAACAGCTTATACGAATTATCGTCAAAGTAGTCCATACAATAGAAGCAGAAGGGTATTTGCCAAACTCTTTTTACGAGGCTTTAATAACATTGATACCCAAGCCACACAAAGGCACAACTAAGAAAGAGAACTTCAGACTAATATCCCTCATGAACTGTGATGTAAAAGTACTCAATAAAATACTGGCAAATCGGATCCAAGAACACATCAGAAAACTCACCCACCATGATCAAGTGGTCTTCATTCCAGGGATGCAGGAATGGTTCAACATACAAAAATCAACCAATGTAATCCACCATATAAACAAGCTGAAAAACAAAAATTACATGATCATCCCACTAGATGCCAAAAAAGCCTTTGACAAAATCCAACGCCCCTGCATAGTAAAGGTCTTGAAGAGATCTGGGATAACAGGAACATAACTAAACATGATAAAAAAAACTATATACAGCAAACCAACAGCCAACATCAAACTAAATGGACAGAAACTCTAGGCCATGCTGCTTAAATCAGGAACATGAAAAGGCTGAACCCTCTCCCCATAGCTCTTCAATATTGTACTCAAAGTTCTAGCTAGAGCAATAAGACAACAAAAGGAGAACAAGGGGATACAAATTGGAAAGGAAGACATCAAACTCTATTTGCAGATGATATGAGAGTTTATATAAGTGACCCAAAGAACTCTACCAGGGAACTCTTACAGCTGATTAACACCTTCAGCAAAGGGGCAGGATACAAGTTCAGCTCACGAAATTCAGTAGCCCTACTATATACAGATGATAAGATAGCTGAGAAAGAAATCAGAGAAGCATCACCCTTTACAATTGGCACAAACACCATGAAATACCTTGGCGTAATGCTAACTAAACAATGGAAAGACCTGTATCACAAGATCTTTGAGTCTTTAAAGAAAGAAATTAAAGAAGACATCTCCCTAGTGGAGACAGAAGCGGGGAGCTGGGATTGACATTTGAAGCATGCATGTTTCTAATTTAAATTAAAAGTCATACATAAAAAGTAGTGGTAGATACAAAAATGCTACAAAACCTAAGTAACTGGTTTAATACTGTGGTGTAAGGCAACCACTCCCTTCCATTATAGATAATTGAGAGTTAATTTATTCATCAACAACTAATAAAACAAAAGTCTTGCACACTAAAAAAAGTTTTATAACCAAGAGCTCAAGGGGAACAGCTTTGTCTTGGTAGCTCCTCACTTCTAGGAGAGAAAAATTACTAGCCTGGAAACCTTCAATACCAGAACTGTCAGGAAATAAACTCCAATTTCTTCCCAGAAGCTCCTATTCCTGAGCTCCATTGCACAAAGTCCAAGGTAAACACAAGCTTCTCCAGGGAGCTCTCTATCTTCATCCTAGGACTTGCTGTACTTCCTTTTGAAACTTTTCTTCTTTGACAGTTTAAACAGAGGATGAGTATCAATTTTCTTCTTCCTTACTCTGGTTTGTTTCCCCTTAAAATGAGGTTGGCGTTGCTACAACACATGTGACCTCACGGGATTCTATGGTCTCCAGGACACAATTGAATTTCAGTGAGGGGCCTGTTAATGTCATGTGGGATGAACATGGCATTCCTGCTAACCAGCTTTCCTAATAACACAGCAGAAGTCAGGTTCCACTATCCAGGAGTCTCTCTTGAGACACAAAGCAAACATGTAGCACTTCTTTCTTCCAACTAAAGATTGCACATCCTTTAGAATCTCCCACATGGTGGATTAACTCTACAGATTACAGGATTTCTGCATTGTGCATTTGCTTCTTTTGAAAACAATTTTCTGGTTATAAGAGGAATTAGGGTTGAGGAGTTGAACCCAAGCTGGTTTGTGTCCTGTAGGAATAATAAGAGCCCAAAGTACAAGGCTGTATAGGCTTCCCTAGTGTCTCCTCTTTCAGTTTGCCATATTGCTCACATCCACCTGGTATCTAATCCATGCCATGCATATCTGACCTGAGCTCAAGTCTGACTACACTGTTACTTTTTAGCCAAAATAACATATCAAGACAATTGGAGAAATCTTGCCATCACAGTCTACTTCCCAGTTCAAATTTTAGTGGATTTTAAAACATAAGGAAAAACAAGCCAAGCCCATGTGCAATCTACCCTAGTCCCTTTGGGATTGCAGGTAATGATCTCAGGTGGTTAGGGGTGTCTCTTTTAACTCCAGCTAAGCAGTTTTTGGAGAAGGCTTCAGATAAGCCAGCATGGTAGGTGCCTGCACAAAAGCCAATTACCTGTGTGGGAGAGCATGTCTTTGGAATTCTAGGAAGTGAGAGCAATTGTTAATGCAGCTCTTTTACCCCAGCAGCTCTCAGAATGTACTGAAAAATGTTTCAGATGACTACTTTATTCTTGTCAAGTTCTCCTGGAGTGACATGATCACAAATATATGATAACATTATGAAGGTTTGTAACTAATATCCTTCAAGGTCTCTTTGACAGACAAATTCCTATGTTGGGACTAGACACACTTGGCAGGTGCAGTAATATAATAAGCCTGCTTTTGCACACTGTTGAAAGGAACACTAAGTCTCCAGTGAGCTAAGACGCCATTAAGTACCTCCAGGAAGAAGTCAATATATTTATAACTGATTGAATTCAAGATAGAAGAGCATCCTTGGCTTATACCTAAGGGTTTTGTGTTCTGAATCCAATAATTGTCTCCAAGTACTAAGTGGTAAGAGAGGGTTCTGCCTGATGTAGAAAATCCAGGTTTGTCTCTCAAACAAATAGACTTTCAGATCTCCAACTGACACCTCGGGAAGATCAGACATGAGAAGGCATGGGGCCAAATTATCCCATATTTCAACATATTGCTCTGCCAATAATCCAACTTCTTTATTTTTATTTATATTATTTTTCACATAGGGTCTTATGTAGCAAGGACATGTCTAAGTCTCATGATTATCATGTCACTAATTCCCTGGTACTGTGATCAGAGACATGGCCCCACACCACATGCATGGAATCTCAACATTATTGTATGGTTCATTTAGTGATGTCCATTTTCTATTCAATAAGCTGGCTAAGAAATGAAAAAATCATCACGTCTGTTTGCTTATCTGCATTGCCAATACCTACTTAGTCATCTTGCCAGTCCATCACAACAACCACCGAATTTAAATGTTATATATATTTATATAGGGTCTCTGGGTATATATGCCCTTCATTTGATATTTTCATCCCCCAAATGATTGACTCTCACACTGCAGTAAGGCCAAGAAATCAGGTTTGGTAATTTTTAGTAGCATCTATGAAAACTCCAGTTTTCTGTATGCCTCTCTGAAGGATGTAACAGAGTTAATTTTCCATCTTTCCTCCACCAATGCTAAGATTGAACTTAGAACATGGCACATGCTTGGCAAGTTCCCTATCTCTCAATTGCATTCCTAGCCTGTGACTTCATTCTATTCATCTGTGGCAACTACTATGAGGCAAGTGACATCAACAGATTGAACTGTCAATTTGGACTCCATAAGACTGGTACATAAGAATAGGTGACAGAGTACTTTCAAGACTTGGAATCTTTATATGAAAGAGAAGAAGAAGGGTCAGTCCATATTGCAGACCCTGAACAGTTTAGTTTGAGAAATGTTGATATTCAAAGAATACATGGTGGACACTTCTTCAGGTTCATACTGCCCACTTGCTTATCATACATAATTTATTACTATATTTTGAAGTGTGATCTCATGTATAATCCAGGATGGGCCAAATATTTGCTATCTACTCTTCAGTTAAGTAGCATCTATGTTGCTTCCAGGTTTTGACTATTAAATAATACTGTTTATTACATGAGTGGATGCTTGTCTTTGCATCTATTGAATAATCACACAATGCATACTGTAATGCCATGTCATGGGCTTTCTGAAGCCAAACCCTATCATTGATTACAGCTAAACCCTATACCAAACATTATTACATATTTGTTCCTGCAATATCATAAATGAAGGCTATATCTTCTCTTGAAAAGAATGTGTGGAACATTTTCCATTATTTGACACTCTCAGCTCTACAGAGGATCTTAAAAACTGGAGTTAAATAAGCACAAAGTAAAAGTGATCAGAAAATTTAAGGAGGTTGAAGGTAACTCAAAGGGCAGTAAAACCTGGTCAGATGGCAATTCCCATTTCTGTGGGTTTAACACCATTAGATCCCATCATTGAAGTCTCTGCTACTGCAAATTTTCACATATAATAAAGACCCATTTTTGCTCCTCCTTCCTAAGTATTCACTAACAAAACAAAATATACTGTCTTCATAACAAGCTAAAGAGCTCCATCTATAACATATTAATAACTGACATGGAGATCACTTGAAACCATACTTACTAACATGAACATATCAGAAAATGAATATAATCATCTCACCCATTATTCAAGAAAATTCAAAAATGAAAGGGAGGAAAGGAAAAAAGCCCAATGAAGTTACATAAAATCAGAACTGAATATTAGAAGGAGGAAATGAAAAGATAATAGACAGGAAGTCTTTAGGTAGACAGAGAGCTTTAAAAGATGAAGCAAGAAATGACAAATGGAAAGAAGGACAGATACGCAAGTACATAGCATTTATTAAGCCTTGGTGTATATTTATATTCATCTAAATGTTCATATAGCAATTAATCATAAAAGCGGCTATAGATTATCTAGGAAAGGAAGAGAGTTGTCCTTATAGGCACAAAACAGGAAATTTATCATATTGTTTAACATAAAAAAGAATGATACCATGAAATGAACTGTTCTTTTCCCTGAAGCCAGTTTCTATCATTCCCAGCATTCCTTACTTTTCTCTAAAATTTTGAGCAGGACCCTAGCCTTATGGTTTTCTGTATACTTTTGGACACATCTACATTCAGATACAAAGTTTCATGTTTGGGTTGTCCCACTGAAAAAACATCATATTAGAAGATAAATGCAGGAGTAATTTGGAGCTTTTTGGTGTCTTCAAAGATGAAGTATTAAACATATTATGACCTCAAAAATAAAATAAAAAATAAATATTGGGAAGAAGAGTAATACAAGTTGTGTCACCAGGACAGGAGTTATTGGTGGCTGTGGATAGTCAACAAATATCTAGGGACACTGAGTGGATCTCAGTAAATATAGGATATCAGTTTTTGGCTAGGAAGATAGGAAGCAAACCTGGTATGTGTGCCTCGTGTTGCAGTACCATGGATAGACTGCTTGTTCACTACAAATTTGTTAGATGGCTTTTTGTCAAGAATTATAGAGACATATATGCCTTAGCAAAGTTTTTTTGTCCATCACAATCCATAAACCTTCAATTTCTTCGACATTTCAAGAGAATACAGATATATATACCTCCCTGATGTGGTGAGGTTGCCATCAATTCATGTACTATCCAGAAAAGCAATAAAATATACTGGGTTCATCAGTAACTCTAAACAGTTTAAAGATAGTATTTCAAATAGAAACTGTTGGGGGAAGTCCTGTGCATTTGTCAATAAAGCACTCACTGTTGAGCCAATAGGAATCTAGATAGGTGGGACTAGGAGTCCAGGAGGACTCTGGGAAGGAGAAACAGAGAGTCAAGATGTAACCGCCATGGGGTAGGAAGCCCGGAAACTTCTCTGGTAAGAGACATACTTAGATTAACAATTATGGGGTAATTACTTAAGTCAGAGCTAGCCAGTAAGAAACAAGCAAAGGCCAACAGCTTTATAATTAATATAGTCTCCTGTGTGTTTATTTGGGACTGATGCGGCTCTAGAACCAGGCTGGTGGTTAGGCTCCTCTAAAGGAAAAAGCTTCTCTTTACAGAATGGTGTCAGGAGTGGGATTGAATTTCCACGCAAAATAACAAAAGCTTTAAAGGAATTTTAGAAACAGAAGAACGGAGAGAAGCACAGATTTTTCATAGCAGCATTTTCTCAGGTGGGCTCTGTTCTGTTAGTGACAAGCCGAGATTCATGCGGCTCGCTTATGGGAGTCTTCCTGACTCGGCATAAAAAGAAAAAAAAACCAGCAAGGTTCTTTTAAGAGACTCTGCTAACAATTGAAACATTGTACGTACAGCTGGAAGTGCCATGACCACATCTCCAAGCCGGCAACTGGAGTCATGCTTATGCTCGCCATCTTAGAAACGGCAGTTTAAACAGCCGTGGTTTTAACAGATAAGACACGTAGCCAGAAAAACATAAAGATTTACAGTAAAGTCAGACTTGGATGAAGAAAAACCTCTAAAGGTTTACAGTGTGTTTAAAAATATACGTGAGATTGAGAGAGAAAATGAAACAGCAAAGTGGTAAATAAATAGAAAAGCCGGCATTGTGGTGGCGCACGCCAGTAGGATTTACTCCAGAGGCAGAGGCAGGCGGATTTCCAAAGAGAAACCCTGTCTCAGAGAAAAATAAATAAAAGTAAAAGAAATAAAGTAATAATAGATAAATAAGCCACGTAAAGATGGAAAATACGCAGAGAGTCTGGATACTGTACGCTATTGTGTTTTTCAGTTTTTTGATTGCTCAGGAAGGAACAGCTACTAAAGTACATACACTTGATTATAAATGCTGCTGAATTAATCCAACTTCTATCTTTTGAAAGTGCCTTGACTTCAAAATTTAAGTATAAGGATGTGTTACTCAGAAAAGGAGTTTTAGTTTATGTTTCCACAGAAAATGAAAAGCTGAGAATTCCTTCCAGGCTTCTGTGGTTTGATGAACCAAGACCCCCGGACACAGTGGTCCAGGTGTTCCAACAACTGAAACAGCTAAGATGATGCAGCTTTACAGACCACGAAAATAAGTACTTATACAGGTTTTGGAGTTTTGGCATGATCCCCATGGTATGAACCGCGCCCCCTTCCAGCACGAAGCAGTTTGGAATGAGCGACGTCCTAATTCCCATCTTGTTTATAAACCTATGTTTTCATTTATATGGGATTGTTTATAATTGGTTAATGATCACAACCAATCTCTTTTAATGGTAAAAAGGGGAATTATGGTATGGGTATGGTTTTTCATTTATTGATACAAATTCAAGGTCAATTTTGTGATGTGTATATTTCTCCTCTTGATTAAGTATTGTGCTTATACTGATCTTTTACAATGTAATGCATAATTGAATACAGATTCTAGAGAGTTACTTATAATAGTCAGAATTTATAGTTAGGTAAGTTAGGTTTTCTAGATATACAGAAATATATTTGAGATAGATAAACAGTCTTCAAACCTCTCAAAGACCTTCAGAAAATGGCATTTAAAATGGTTTACGGTTTTTCTTGACAATGAGAAATGTCTGCTCCTGGCAGCACCAATTACATCTGAGAGGAAGATGGGCATCGAAGAAACTTGTTATGGAGTTTGCTTTCAACATGGCAAGATTAGCCATTTGGGCAAGAAACTGCTCTTGCCTGTACTTCTTGACTGTTGTTGTATAATCTGGACATGCAGTACCCACAGAAAAGTGACTGCTGAACTCAGTCTTACAGGGTTCCTGCTTCATGGAAGAGTCTACCAGACTTTCTGCAGGACACAGAAAAATGACTGACAGAATGCCAATGCAGATGGACAGTTTGAAATTTCCTGCTTTGCTGAGAAGTGTTCCATACACATTGTGGTCTATGGGCTGAAGATGGATGCCCCAATGTTACAGTGGAACTTCAGGTGACTGTCCAGGCAGTAAGATGTCTCTGTCAATCCTAGTGTTTATATATTATCCTTCTGTGGTCTTTGATAGAGTTGAAGGCAGATAGTTATAGTTATAGTTTTCCTTAGTTATGATAAGAGACAAGCTACATATAGGACTTTGGACTCACAAGAATGAGATAGATGATATTTTCTTTAAATCTTGCCAAATGTTGATAGACAAAATATTATAACTATGTTCTTACTTGATAACTGTTCTGTTATATATAATTTGACTATGTTAAAGTTAAGACTTTCCTTTTTGTTTAAACAGAAAAGAGGAGATGTTGGGGGAAGTCCTGTGCGTTTGTCAATAAAGCACTGTTGAGCCAATAGGAATCTAGATAGGTTGGACTAGGAGTCCAGGAGAACTCTGGGAAGGAGAAACACACAGAGAGTCGAGATGTAACGCCATGGGGTAGGAAGCCCGGAAACTTCTCTGGTAAGAGACATACTTAGATTAACAATTATGGGGTAATTACTTAAGTCAGAGCTAGCCAGTAAGAAACAAGCAAAGGCCAACAGCTTTATAATTAATATAGTCTCCTGTGTGTTTATTTGGGACTGATGAGGCTCTAGAACCAGGCTGGCAGTTAGGCTCCTCTCAAGGAAAAAGCTTCTCTTTACAAGAAACCAAGCTGTTTTTGCTTATGTTCATTCACAGAGGGCTGTGTTCTTTGAATCCCCTATTTACCTTCCTCCCATAAGGATCCCAGATTACCATCGTAATACATGTCTCCAAGGTAACTATCCACTAACTTAGGCAATGCTGGACAGAGATGGTAGTCCTAGGTTTATTCTGTAATAACTCTATTGGAATTTAACCTTGTAGTATTCTCATTTATATCAATCTGGGATCCTCCCAGTTCAATGTCATGACATGAATCCTCAGAGAACATACAGAGAGCAGAATGGAACCCCATTCTTGGTCCACAGAGTCTAGAATTCTCAGAACAAAAATTATTGACACTGGACAAAACGTCAGGTTCACATATTTCTCAGTAGGCAAATGCAACATCCTGACATGGACAGTGGTACAGAACACTGATCTCTCCTCCCCAGTTTCCTAATGTATTGAACCTGGGCTCACAGGAATAGCTGATAGCAATCTACAGTTAGGTTACTCAACCCTCCTCCCTGCAATTAGGCTACTATTTGCTATCTTCTGCATGTTAACCTCCAGTTGTGGCAGCACCATTTATTAAAGAGGCTTTCCTTTTTCCATTGTATTATTTTGGCTTCTTTGTCAAAATCAGGTGTTCCTAGTGATGAGGCTTGATATCAGGGTCTTAGATTCAACTGACTTGATTCACCTGTGTGTTTTTAATGCCCTCCACATGTTAGAGACAGTCATGAAGCTTGAACTATCAAAGAGGCCCCTGGCAGCAGGATGACAATACAAACTTGATATATTAACAAACATGTTAGAGCCCATTCTTTAGTGGGAGATGTCATGCTCAGTGTCAATAGGAGAAAGGTATAACCATGTTACAAGACCTTGCTTTTTGGAGATCATTCCCTATGCTGGCTTACCATGCTCATTCTTAATGAAGGGGAGAGGGACCAAGCCCTGCCCCAAACTAATGGGCCTAATTATGTTGACTCCTTATGGGAGCCCTCAACAGAGAGGAGTAGTGGACTGGGTGTTGGCTCTGGGAGAGTTGGAGGGAGAGAAGAGACATAAGGGTGGTAGATGAATTTGGAGGCAGAACTAAGTTTGGATTGAAAAATAGAATAAAAATGAGAAAATGGAAAAATTAGAGTTTACATAAACAACTATGGGGGTCAAAAAGTCCAAACTACAACATTCCACACACTGTCCCCAACAACCTTTTAACAATATCATAATTCAAAATACCCTTAGCCTAACTTTAAAGGCCCCCATACTGTCACACTCTCAGTCATTTTTAAAATACAAAACACAAAATCTCTTCTGAGATTCATACAATTTCTTATATGTAATCACCTGTAAGAATTAAAAAAGCAGACCACATGCTGCAAACAAATAAGGGTGCAGAACATGCAGTGCCATTTCAGAATATAGGGAACAGGGAATAGTGAGTTAATACTGGACAAAACAAGACTGAAAATGTAATGGGTAAAATAAAAAATCTACATCTTAATGTCAGATGTCAAAACACCATTCAGATGCCTAATAATGTTCAGATTTGTTGACTGCACCATATTCCTTCCCCTTTGGCTTTTCCCACTCACTGTTAACAGCTCTCTTTGCCAGGCCACTCAAGACTCCTTCTTCTCTAAGATCTTTATTCAGTATGGCGGTAAAGGCTTCAAATTCATATTTTTCACACAATGGCCTCTCCAGGCTTCCATTTACACAAACACATGATGAATGGCTGGTCCCAGTGTCTATTTTTTGGCAGAGTCAAATCCTGTAACCACTGTCTTCCAACTCTAAGTAAAAAGCCAGAACCCCATAGCTAAAGCTGGTAAAATCTGCTGCATAATGTGGTGGGAACATGTCTCTCTTTTTTATTT
Organism: Mesocricetus auratus; assembly: GCF_017639785.1. Lineage (NCBI taxonomy): Eukaryota > Metazoa > Chordata > Mammalia > Rodentia > Cricetidae > Mesocricetus > Mesocricetus auratus. The sequence continues at coordinate 99,887 of NW_024429205.1, forward strand.
ACATCTTCATGGGATCCCTGTCCTTCACTTCATAAGCTTGCCTATTCTAAAAAGGGATAAATAGGCCAGCATGTCATGACATTCTGAGATCTTCCCCCTTCTTCTGGCCAGTGATTAGAAAAGTGTGACCCACCACACTGTACTGAACAGTGTGAACACTTTGGGATGTTATATGATGAGGCAGAATTTGGAGTTCTTCTAGCTACTCCTTAGTCTTGCATTGTTCCAGTAAGCAGTAGGCTCATTATGCTCCCTTGTCACCTGCAATCTGTATTCTGTGGCATTTTATGTTAGAAGAATGTAATTTAACTTTTGCTTCAGATTTTATAGTTGGTTACAGTTAAGGTATGTTCATCAGTCTGAGAAGGGTTTTTGGTTACAGTTAAGGTATGTTCATCAGTCTGAGAAGGGTTTTTGAGGTTTGAATTTTGACTATATTGACAGTATTATAATCAATACATACTTTTGAAGGAAGACGAAATGTTATATTTCCTGACACTGACAACATTTGATGACATCTCTAAAACTCTAAATTGTAAGCCAGCACAAAGTAAATGTTTTCCTTTATAAGAATTGCCATTGTCATGATGATGCTTCACAAGGTGTAAATGTGAATTAATACATTCTTATGTAGTCAGTCAAAAGTGTAAACTACTATATTAAGAGGAGAACCTTCACCTCTGTGATCTCTGAGTTTTATCCTGTGTTGAAATTTATTCTATTTGGTAGCTGTATCTGTATGGGACTTCAACAAAAATGAATATATAACCCTTGTTTAAACTTGGAGGGGACAATTGGTACATATTCTGTACCACATCTACTACATACGTGCTATATCCTGCCATGTCTTCTCAATATTTTGAGGCCTGGCTTACTTTGTAGGGGAGAAATACATATTTCATTTTCCTTCACCAGGTCTTGGAATCTCCAATGCATATCCCTATAATGGATTACAAGTGTGCCCTATGTTATCCCTTCAACTGCTGATCATGGATAATTTTACCAAGCACAGACAAATTGTTTTAAAAGGGATGTCCATAGTCTTTCTCAAACTTAATCTCGGCAATTCTCCACTAGGCAATGACAAAGTTGGAGAAAGGTGCCAGGAGATTAACTGTGAGTCAGCTATAGGTAAGTGGGTATTTTCTAGTTAATCCACAAATGTAATGCAATATGGACGCAAGAAAATTTTCCTATTCCATTTGTTTTAAGAATGATCCCATTAATGTCTGAACATATGTGCTTCTGATTTTGATCCTCCATAAAGACAGCACATTCTTCTCCTTACTGGTATATTTCTACTATATAAACAAGATGTCTCACTGCATACTAACATGCAGTGCCCCCAAAACATTTCATTATTAATTGATGTCTTTTGGCTTTACAGAAATATTTTCTGAGGGATTGTTGATCCATGAATTTAATCTGTAGCACCAATAAATGACAGAATTGAAAAATAGAAAAAAATAGAAAGAAAGAATATTTAAAAGGGAAAAAAGCACAAACAAAAGAAAGGACAATAAGGCCAAAATGACAGAAGAGAAGAGCATTAAAATTGGTTGGTGAAAGAAATAAATGAATGGAAGTGGGTAGGAAGGCATGGGGAAAATAAAGAAAAAGGGAGAACAAAAGGAAGACCAGAAAAGGTTACAGATGAGCAGGAATCTATGGAGTTAGGGATGCGTATTCTTTTGTATATACCTAGGTACTTATCAGAATAAAGTCCACGAATGTGCAAAGAATGGAAAGCAAATTGTTTTGTAGTGACAAATGTAAAGGATAATTTCTATAACTATATCATAATCTCAAAAGAGGGAAATATTGTATAGTCAAATGTTTCTTCCCAGGGGAAGACCATTTCTCCAACACAATATTCCTTAATCTCCTTTAGCTCTTAGTGTGTGGTTTATCAAGGCTTCATTGGGATCACCCCCACCCCACATATGCTGAAATTATAATTTGTACTAGGGCACTAATTAGAGATAGAAACATCTCTAAAGATTAGATACTCCATGCATGTGAGGTTAATTATATGGAACAAAAATAATCTCATTTTACTTTCTAAGAAACAAGAATCTACTACATGTCACTACTCAAGACTCACACCTCCAACACAATATCACACAATATATACATGTTTGCTATCCCCAAATGACTTAAATCTGACTGTGAGCTGTTAACATATTTATACTTCTAACCTTGGGTGAAATCTTTGCCTAAAGTACTGCACACAAGCAAATAAAGGTATTATGATGCCATTTGAAAGGATTATTAGAACATAGGTATTCAATGTACCAATTCTCATAAGTCCAAACTGTAGACCAGCACCAGTCTATGGTCTCTTTCATACTCATCGCCTTCCCACACCAATGGAACATATTATTTTTGTACTGTATCCTTTGTGCACACACACACACACACACACACACACACACACAAACGGACACTCAATATGGAAATAAAATACACAGAAAGCAAAAACACAGGCTCACATACATTTACTTTCACAAATAACTGGTGCAGATATTTCTGGATTCCTGAGAAATTGCCCTGTGCATATGGAAAATGCTTTTACATACCAACATTAAGCCAGGTGTTCTGGAAGCACTGACCCTGAAGAGGAGTTTGTCACCTTGTTGGTATCTTTGGTATTTTCCACATAAAAAGTTCACTCTCTCTGTGCCATTGAAGCACATTTATACCAATCAGAATCAAGGGGACACCATTGTTGATGGCAAATCGCTCCCTAAATGTCAACCTGATCTGAATTCTTATTTGATGAAGGGTGTGGTCAAGATATGTAATTCAAATGAGTGATCAATTGCTGTCTACTTAGTTATGAAAAAATCTGTTAAATACTAAGACAGAAGAATATTCAACTACCCTGAGATGAGGAGATTACACTTCTCTGTAATCCAAACACTATAACTAATGTCAACATTTGCTCTTGATGAGGGATGTATTTGGAAGAGGCTTCCTAAATCAATTCTTATTCCAAGTTTAAATATGTATGGAGAATAAGAAGACCTGCTTTAATATACCTACACCCTATTAAAAAGTGGGCTGCAGAACTAAATAGAGAGCTTTCAATAGAGGAGTCTAAAACGGCTGAGAGGCACTTGAGAAAGTGCTCAACATCCTTAGCCATCTGGGAAATGCAAATCAAAACAACCCTGAGATACCATCTCACTCCTGTCAGAATGGCTAAAATCAAAAACACCAATGACAATTTATGCTGGAGAGGATGTGGTGAAAGGGGGACACTCCTCCATTGCTGGTGGGAGTGCCAACTGGGTCAGCCACTTTGGAAATCAGTATGGAGATTCCTCAGAAAAATGGGAATAAACCTACCACAAGACCCAGCAACTCCACTCTTAGGCATATATCCAAAAGATGCCCATTCATACAACAAAGATGTCTGTTCCACTATGTTCATAGCAGCTTTATTTGTAATAGCCAGAACTTGGAAACAACCTAGATGTCCCTCACCCGAAGAGTGGATAGAGAAAATGTGGTACATTTACACAATGGAGTACTATTCAGCAGAAAAAAAATAATGGAATCATGAGATTCGCAGGCAAATGGATGACACTAGAAGAAACCATCCTGAGTGAGGTAACCCAGTCACAAAAAGAGAAACATGGCATGTACTCTCTCATATATGGATTTTAGACATAGATGGGGAGGGGAGTGCCAGCCTACAATCCTATGGCCAGAGAGTCTGGGAAACAGAAACTTCATTTAGTGGCTGATCCAAGAAGAGGCAGACTCCCTTGGCTAAGTACTGAGCTGAACTCAAGAAAGCCAGTAACAGAGAGGGAGGACTGGTGATCAAAGGGATTAAGACTGGGCTGGTTTAACCCCCAGAAACAGCTGACCAGACAAAGGTTAACTCTTGAATCCCAGGCATCAGCCTGGGAATCCAGCATGGGACTGATCAAGACACCCTGAATCTGGGTGTCAGTGAGTAGGCCTAGGGAATCTATTGAGCCTTGGGCAGCAGATCAGTACCCATCCCAAGTATACACACGGACTTTGGACTCCCATAGAACAATGTGAGGTGCACTCTCACCCTGAACTCTTGGGGAAGGGTCTAGGCCCTGCCCTATATGAAATGACAGACTATGGACACCCCCATGGAGGGCCTCACCCTCCCTGGGGGAATGAGGGGATAACGGCGGGGGGGTTGGGGGGAGGGCAAGGGAGGAAGGGAGGGAATGGGAGAGGGACCTGGAACTGACTTGTGAAGCAACCTCGTTTCTTATCTAAATTTAAACTGGAAAATAAAATATATATAAAAAAATAACATAGGTGAAAATTTACCTATGACCAGTTTAGTTACTGTTAATTAAATTATGTGTCATGTGTGTACACATTTTGGAATTCGGGTCTCATTTATTTAATAAATATTATGGACGGTAAAAAATATACCTACTACATACCTGCTACTGTCTGAATTAAATACATTCTTATGTAGTCAGTCAAAAGTGTAAACTACTATATTAAGAGGAGAACCTCCACATCTGTGATCTCTAAATTTTATCTGTTTTGGGAGGAAATAGAATTATCTGAATCCCCAAGAACAAAACAAGACAAAATGTACTGTACTATGTACATTAGTAAGATAATTCTGCTTCTGGATAATATTTCAAATAGAATATCAAGCTGCTTTTAACAGAGTTTCAGTCAATAGATTGTCAACTGAGCAACACCCACAAACTGGCAGTGAACCACAAGATTACTCGGTATTATCTAAGAATGTTAATCAATTCTGACAAGGGATGTGTCTTCATATTGTGTCAGTGCAAAGAAGTGATATTTCATTTCAATATTTTTTGTATTATCATTCCAAGAAACTGAGCCTTTCCTCTGATGGAAGTGTCACCACACAATTGTTCTGAGAACATACATAGAGAAAAATTAATAAAACTCTCTTGCCTGGAAATTAGTCTATAAATCCAAAAAACAAATCTACTGACATGGAATCCAGATTCAGAAACCAAGTCTCCTCTTCATGAAATATCAACATCTAACTTGAACAATAGTAGTACAGAACCTTCAACTGTCTCCTCTACACCATGTCTTAAGCAAATATGTAGGTTTAGCATCCTCTCTGGTGCACAAACTGGCAGTGAAGTTCCACCAGATTAAAAAAAAAACAATCAGCTATTGCAGGATGCCTGATTGCTTTGTAAGCCACAAACTCAATAAGATTTTAACACATTAAATGCTTCCTATTTCACTCATATAAATAAGCATTCACTCCCTCGATGTAGGTTTTTGTTTCTCCTCATTTCACTATGAGGACATACACAGCCTTATCATCCTTGATGTAGGACATCTACTAGGTAAATCAATTCCTAGCATTAGGACTATCATAAAGTTGTCCCAACACATTTTAGTAATAACTGTGATGTGATCTTCTTCCGTATCTTTGTCTGGTAGTTTGTCCATAAATATTACCAGAAACTCAGACTAATTAGAACATGAGAAATAAATCCAAAACAAATAAATGTGAAAGGCAGATATGAAAATGAGTAGAGAATAATGAAGTATATAGGGAAGGAAGAAATTAGCAAAGAAAGCAGTCAGTGAAAAGGGAAGAATTGAAAGGCAGGTAAGAACGACATTTTTATTTACTCCATTTGCAATGTTTAATTCTATGCATAATGGCATATGTAATAACAAGTAAACTGAATATAGCCATGCTTTTCAAAGAAACAGTATATAGGTGGACTTTCATGCTTGAAACGTAGCACAGTTTAATAAAATTCCTGAATAATTTCAAAATAAAAGTACAATAATGTAGAATTAACACTTTTCTACATCCCTGCAGAATACTATTTTCCCACTATGAGCTCTTTTGATGTTCTGTAGTTTGTTGTGAATTGTTGAGACCTCCCAGTGTTTCTACCATCCACATTAACAAATCTAAATTTCTCCATTTTCAGCTAATGTTCAGACTGTCAGTTTGGGAATATATTAATGATGAAGAGAGAATGGGTATAAAAGTAATGTTTTAGAAGAAGCAAAGACAGGTATAAATATCTAATAATTGCTGGGCGGTGGTGGCGCACACCTTTAATCCCAGCACTCAGGAGGCAGAGACAGGCGGATCTCTGTGTGTTCGAGGCTAGGCTGGACCGACAGCCTCCGAAACAATACAGAGAAACCCTGTCTCGTAAAACCAAATATATATATATATACATATATATATATATAAAACCATAATGTAATATCAAATATAAATGAAAGAATGCCTTTCAGTGGAATCACTGTTTTCCCTACTCTAAGGAAAGGGGAAAGGAAAACCAGTACATTTATGTCCTTAGAAAATGTGGAATGAGTGGATATGGAAAGGTTAAAATGTATATAGGGACATGGAATGTGTATCTGTGAATTTTGGATCTCTCTTTTATGCTAGGAGAACAGAAAGGCAGAAGAGGCAAGGTGTCTCCCTGCCCAAGCTCCATATATATATAGTTTTGGACACATATTATTATGTTTTTCTTTATACCACAATGTGAACCATAATATTATATGAAGAATGCCAAGTCGAAAAGGGTCAGTATACCTTAAATACCTGTGTCTTGCTAAGAGATAAGAATCTTGGCATTCTTCTGGAGAAAGCTAAATTTCTCTGTCTTTGATATGATTTTATTCGCGTGAGGAGACATGGTGACTGTATTTTATAAACGAAAATATTTCATTAAGGGCACTTATATTTCTGCACTTTCCTCCAGTGTCTTCATGGCGGAAAGCAAAGATTCACATAGGCAGACTTTGTGCTCTTTATGTATCTCAGATGTTTGCAGGGAATTACCAAGCATTGTATTATAACTTTTTGTACATCTGAGTCTTCATAGCCCACACCTATTTACAAGATTCCCCCAATAGCACAAATCTACATCCAATAATGCCACCCGCTGTAAGAGTGTTACATCTTATGAGAGTGTGAGGGGTGAATTTTCACTAAAGCAACAAAACTTCCTCATCACAAGCTATGAGAAAAAACATAGGATGAAATAAAATACTGCATTAGCAAACAAATCCATGCTTCTAGGTTATTAATCACCAAGAACGCCAACCATTTTTTATCCTAGGTCTACTCAGAGGACAGTCTGCTGAGCACTGCCCATCAGTTAGTTGACTACTAAAAAATTCCTATGTAATAACAGACTACCTTTTTTAAATGTGACCAAAGGGGCTGGAGAGGTGGCTCAGAGGTTAGGAGCACTGACTACTCTTCCAGGGGTCCTGAGTTCAATTCCCAGCAACCACATGGTGGCTCACAATCATCTACAATTCAATCTGGTGTCCTCTTCTGGCATATACACTGTATATGTAATAAATAAATAAATCTTTAAAAAAAATAAATGTGACCAAAGAAACCTTTTGAGCTAATATCCATGGAACAGCCTTGTGATTGAGGATTTTACAGTATATCCATTTACATATACCTCTTCCTTTCCTTTAGTGGTAATGATACTACCTGTTCTGTGAGAGACCATATGCATTAAAGTGAGTGGAATTACATTCATGTTTGGCAAAATGCTCAGGAGCCTCAGATAGAAAACCTTTGATGTTGACACACAGAGATTTCTGTTTGTAACAGCAACATCTTGACTTCTACAGTGATACAAAGTCTGATGGTGTGAACTTATACCAAGTTTGAATGTGAAACATAATAAAACCTCTCTTATTAGATAATATTGACACCGTGGTTCCATCATTCAAATAACAATCAAATAGAATAAGATTGCCAATTACCCCAGGAAAGCAAATCACCTGTCATTTAATGCCAGCCTAGCTCAAGAAATAGCTTCAAATGTTGCTAAAGGGAGGTCATCAGAAAAAATACTTACTCTGTTGTACATTCCTCTTAGGCCATGAGCTCCTTTCTCCAGAGAGTAAATTCTTAGAGGAGAAGAAAACAACCACCTAAAGGATTTAGCCTTAGCTATCAAGTACATTGTCTTGAGTTATAGTTTCTGATTAATGCCACTTTCCAATACTTGTTCAAAGACTTGATTGGGAGCACCACAAACAAAATATCTGGAAATAAAATTTTGTAAAGAATACTTTTGTTGTTTTAGGAATACATGTAACCCCAACACTGATTCTCAGCTGAACCCTATTCATTGAGCCCATGTTATTGCTCCTAAAAATATTGATGGTGTTGTCAGCCAACATTTATTATCTCACAATCTTTCCCAATATGATACAACTTTGGACTTTATACAATCCACCCACTCATGACCCATCCCTATAGACTTATTTTCTCCAAATGAAACACAACAATGAATTATTACTCTTTTTATTTCTCATTCCACATTGCAGACAAGTATGGATGCAACAAAGCATATGTTCAAGGGAAGCCAATAAAATGTCACTTATGGATATTAATGGGTCCTTTGAATTATTCCAGATACTTCACACAACATATCTCCAGACTGGGTACAAACAACACTCTTATGTCTCTGCCTTCTTCAGCCCTTCCTATTCACATGAACTCAATATAACTTCATCCTGTTGTCTTTCATGAAGTATGTGGAGGTAAAACGTTTTCATCAAACTAACACACATTTGCACACAAACACAAAATTTAAAACAGCAATTATGCTAACAACAATCATGCTCCCAAAGATTCCTGACCACCATTTACCAAGAAAGATACTTATCTCTGATTTCTGAGGAAATTTCCCCTTTTACTTTGGAAGTTCTTTTAATAACCCCAAAGAATTGTCATCTTTCTAACTGTCTAACATTTCAGAAGATACCTCCTTACTCTTGAGAACTTTGGTGATTTCCTTTTGAAAATGATCACTCCTTCTGTGGCTTGCAGATGTCCTATTCTCCATTGGTACCAACTAGTATCAAAAGTGGTTCTTTGCTGAGAACATGAGAGTTCCCTAATGTGAATCTACTTTGAGTTTTCCCCAGAAGCAGGATATGAAATTCAAAATGAGTGATCACATTTTGTCTCTATTGTTCCAGACAAAGATCATGCCTTCTAATGAACAAGAACAGATAATCAAACATGAAAAGAGTGTGCACCTCTATTTTGTGATCCTTGCACTATACATTATGTCAGTCGGGTCTTTTGTTGAGGATTTTTTTCTATAGACACTGTAAGTCCTTGTACCATAAAACACTCTTTCTCCTATATCTAATATTATAGGGGGTAATTTGTGATGTGCTCTCCCATGCCAATTTCACTTGGCATGTGTTCTGATGATGTATTCTTTGGCTTCCTCTCTGCCAGGCACTGAGGGTATACTCACTAAGCATTTCATGGAATTTCAGAATCTTTGTCTGTAATACAGTTTTCTGTAAGACTGAATGCTACAAATACTTACTCCTGTGATCAAGAAGTAACTTTTCAAGGCAGGATGCCTTGACTTGGAAAGGATGTCTGGTTGCATTTCTCAAACTTGACAATGCAGAATCACCTGGGAATATTGACTAAGGTATTGTGAATTTTTAGGAGAGCAAAAAGTAAATGTGTTTACAGTATGTATGTTTACTAGGCATGCCAGCCACAAAGATTATCACCTGAAGACTAAAAGACTTCTGATTCACTGGACTTAAGTGTCATACTATACTCATAAGGAGATCCTTGATTCTGCTCACTTTACCCTGAAGAAAGACACACCCCTCTGATACAAATGCACTAGCTAAAACAAATGTATAATCTTCATACAATGCCAAAGTTCACCAAAGAATTATTGCTCATAAAAAGATTATTGTCACAGAATCATTATCTCATTATAGTTGGTCCTTGTATTCCTACTTTATCTCTCCATAAGGAGGACATTTGAAAAACACAAAAGAAAGAAAACAGAATTAATGGTGAGGGAGAAACCAAAACAAATTATCCACTGTGCTCATTTAAATTCATTGCCAAATGTATGCAGGGTAGATAGCTATCTCTGGTTAACTGGGAAATTGCCCTTTTATTTCTGGGAATGCTTTTTGTTGCTCAACAGATTGTACTCCACAAGCAACTTAGAAGACTTTGCCTACTATAACTACCTATTTTCTCTTAAGATTTTGCTGGTGTATAAAATTTTGATCTTTGAATAGAACACATACTATTCTCTCACTTTACCAACAGAATGCAGGCTAAATTCTTGCTGACTACATAGTTTCCTGCATATCCAGACAGAAATAAATTGAGTATTAGAGAATAATGAGTGCAAATGGATGATAAATGGTTAGGTTGGCAAAGGGATAGAACAAAAGTATCTAGGAATAAAGGACAAAAAGAAGGTAGAAGAGATGCCTGGGAAGATTTTATTTTCAAAATTTCTGACTTGAATTTGTGAATACATATTTGTGCAAGGATTTGCAGGTTTAAAATTGTGTGTTTCTGTGTGTGTGTGTGTGTGTGTGTTTAGCTAGGGAGAGAGAGAGTGAGGGGTAAAGACACACTTAATTAAATAGAATATAGAAAGCAGATCACAAAGGAGTATTCTGATATGCAAATGTGATCAAAATCCACACAACAAAAACCCAAAGATACTAATATTAAAATACAAATCACCACACAAATTTAGTTTTGGCTAACAAAATTTGAGATTGGCAGAATTATAAGCACCATCTATATTTCCTTCTGACACAAAGTTTAGTGACAGAAAATAGTTTCTCTAACAAATTACTGACATATGTCAGATTGAACATGATGTGAAATTTAAACAAAATATACAACACAGCCACAAACATTGAAAATCTGTCATTGTTTTAATGAGTAACATTTCTTATGACTGAAAAAAACATTATCAAATATTTTATTTCCATGCAGTTCATAAAAACTGAAACAGAAAATATCACATACATAAATTAATATTTGATTTGTTTATCCAACATATAACTGACAATGGGCATTAATGAATATTATTTGAACATAAAGTTAATAAAATTCTTTGGCAATTGAAATTCAACATCCTATTTAATATGATCAAAATAGTCATCAAAACTATTCAATTGGAAGAAATATGTTCCAAATAATTTATAATGTTAACATAGTAGCTCTTACAAATTTTCAAATATTTAAAATTCTCATCCAGACTTAATTTTTACGGGTTGAGTGGGATTTTGTGTGCGGTTGATAAGCTTAACATCTTGAAAACTAATGATACAACACTGTGTGTGTATCTATACGTGTAACTTCTTGAAAACTAATGATACAACACTGTGTGAGAAACTACATGTGTAACTTTTTGAAAACAAAGATACAACACTGTGTGAGAATCTATACACGTAACTTCTTCAAAACTAACGATCCAACACTGTGTTAGAAACTACATGCATGACTTCTTGAAAACTAACTATACACTCTCTATGAGAAACTACATGTGTAACTCATTGAAAACTAATGATACAACCCTGCATGAGAATCTATACGCATAACTTATTGAAAACTGATAACACAACACTGTATGAGAATCTATATGCGTAACTTCTTGAAAACTGACGATACAACACTGTATGAGAATCTATTCGCATAACTTCTTGAAAACTAACTATACAACTCTCTATGAGTAACTACATGCAAAACTCATTGAAAACAAACGATACAACACTGTGTGAGAAAGTACATGATTAACTTATTGAAAACTAGCGATACAACACTGCCATAAACTACATGTGTAACTTCTTGAAAACTAACGATACAACTCAGTGTGAGAATCTATATGCGTAACTTCTTGAAAACTGACGCTACGACTGTGTGTGAGAATCTACATCCCTAACTTCTTGAAAACCGACAATACAACACTCTATAAGAATCTATACTCATTACTTCTAGAAAATTCACGATAGAACACTGTGTAAGAAACTATACGACTAACTTCTTGAAAACTAATGATACAACACTGTAGAAGAAAGTACATGTGTAAATTTGAAAACTAACAACACAACACTGTATGATAATCTATACGCGTAAATGCTTGAAAACTAACGATCCAACTCTGTGTGAGAAACTACATCCGTAACTTCTTGAAAACTAATGATACAACACTGTATGAGAATCTATACATGTAACATCTTGAAAACTAATGATACAACACTGTGTACGAATGTATATGTGTAAGATTTTGAAAAAAAACGATGCAACACTGTGTGAGAAACTACATGCGTAACTTCTTGAAAATTAATGAAACAACACTGTGTGAGAATCTATATGAATAATTTCTTCAAAACTAACAATACAACACTGTGTGAGAAAGTACATGCATAACTTCTTGAAAACTAACTGTACAACTCTCTATGAGAAACTACATGCGTATCTCATTGAAAACTAATGATACAACACTTGAGAGAATCTTTACGCGTTACTTCTTGAAAACAAACGATACAAGAATGTGTGACAAAGTACTTGCATAACTCATTGAAAAGTAACGATACAACACTGCCATAAACTACACGTGTAACTTCTTGAAATCTAATGATACAACTCAGTATGAGGATATTTACTCGTAACTTCTTGAAAACTAACTATACAACTCTCTAGGAGAAACCACATGTGTAACACATTGAAAACAAACGATACAACACTGTGTGATAAAATATTTTCATAACTCATTGGAAACAAATGATCCAGCACTGTGTGAGACACTACATGCATAACTTCTTGAATACTAACTATACAACTATCTGTGAGAAACCACATTTGTAACACATTGAAAACAAATGAAACAACACTGTGTGATAAAATACTTGCATAACTCTTTGAAAACAAATGATACAACCCTGTGTGAGAATCTATATGCTTAACTTCTTGAAAACTGATGATACAACACTGTATGAGTATCTATATGCGTAACTTCTTGAAAACTGACAATACAACAGAGTGTGAGAATCTACATGCCTAACTTCTTGAGAACTGAAGATACAACACTGTATGAGTATCTATGCTCATAACTTCTTGAAAACTGACGATAAAATATGTATAGGAATCTATATGCATAACTTCTTGAAAATTCACGATAGGACACTGTGAGAAACTACATTTGTAACTTCTTGAAAACTAAGGATACAACACTGTGTAAGAATCTATATGCGTAACTTCTTGAAAACTAACGATACAACAATGTGTGAGAATCTATACGCATAACTTCTTGAAAACTAACTATCCAACACTGTGAGAAACTAAATGCATAACATCTTGAAAATTAACTATACAACTCTCTATGAGAAACTACATGCAAAATTCATTGAAAACAAACGATACAACACTGTGTGATAAATTACATTAATAACTCATTGAAAACTAACGATACAACACTGTGTGAGAAACTACATGTGTAACTTCTTGAAAACTAATGATACAACGCTGTTTGAGAATTTATACATGTGACTTCTTGAAAACAAATGATACAACATTGTGTGAGAAACTACATGCGTCACTTCTTGAAAACTAATGATACTCCAGGTGGTGGTGGCACACGCCTTTAATCCCAGCACTCGGGAGGCAGAGGCAGGCGGATCTCTGTGAGTTCGAGGCCGGGCTGGACCAACAGAAGCCAAAACAATACAGAGAAACCCTGTCTCAAAAACCAAAAAAAAAAACCACTAAAAACAAAAAAAGAAAACTAATGATACAACGCTGTTTGAGAATTTATACATGTGACTTCTTGAAAACTAACAATACAACACTGTGTCATAAACTACATACGTAACTTATTGAAAACTAACGATCCAACACTGTGTGAGAAACTACATGTGTAACTTCTTGAAAACTAATGGCACAACACTGTGTGAGAAACTATACACGTAACTTCTTGAAAACTAATGATATAACTCTGTGTGAAAAACTACAAGCATTACTTCTTGAAAACTAAATATGCAACTCTCTATGAGAAACTACATGTGTAACTCATTGAAAACTAACGATATAACTCTGAGTGAGAATCTATACGTGTAACTTTATGAAAACGAACTATCAACACTATAGGAGAAACTACATACGTAACTTCTTGAAAACTAAGGAACAACACTATGTGATGATCTATATGCATAACTTCTTGAAACTAAGGATACAATACTGTGTGAGAATGTACATGCATAACTTCTTGAAAACTAACAATACAATGCTGTTTAAGAATGTATACATGTAACTTCTTGAAAACTAACAATACAACACTGTGTGAGAATCTATATGTGTAACTTCTTGAAAACACACGATAAAACACATTGTGAGAAACTACATTCATAACTTTTGAAAACTAACTATACAACTCGCTATGAGAAACTACATGTGTAACACATTGAAAACAAACGATACAATACTGTGTAATAAAATACTTGCATAACTCATTGATAAATAGCCATACAACCCTGGGTGAGAATCTATAAGCGTAACTTATTGAAAACTGATGATACAACAGTGTATGTGAATCTATATGCGTAACTTCTTGAAAACTGATGATACAACAGTGTGTGAGTTTATATACACGTAACTTCTTGAAAACTAGCGATACAACACTGTGTGAGAATCTATACGCATAAATTCTTCAAAATTAATGATCAATCACAGTGTGAAAAACTGTATTCGTAATTTTTTGAAAACTAACTTTACAACTTTATATGAGAAACCACATGTGTAAAACATTGAAAACAGACGATACAACACTGTGAGAAACTACATGCATAACTTTGAAAACTAACTATACAACTTGCTATGAGAATCTACATGTGTAACACACTGAAAACAAACTATATAACACTGTGTGATATAATATTTGCATAACTCATTGAAAACAAACGATACAACCCTGTGTGAGAATCTATACGCTTAACTTCTTGTGTAACCTCTTGAAAACTGACGATACAACAGTGTGTGAGAATCTACATGGCTAACTTCTTGAAAACTGGCGATACAACACTCTATGTGAATCTATACACATAACTTCTTGAAAATTCACCATAGAACACTGTGTGAGAAACTACATGCCAACTTCTTGAAAACTAACAACAGTGTGAGAAACTACATGCGTAACTTCTTGAAAACTAATGATACAACACTTGTGAGAATTTCTACGTGTAAATTATTGAAAACTAACGATACAACTCTGTGAGAAACGACATGTGTGAGAAAGTACATGCATAACTTCTTGGAAACTAATGATACAATTCTCTATTAGAAACTACATGCATAACTCATTGAAAACTATTGAGACAACACTGACTGAGAATACATACGGGTAACTTCTTGAAAACTCACGATCCAACACTGTGTGAGAAACTACATGCGTAACTACTTGAAAACTATCTATACATCACTATATGAGTACCTCACTCTGTGAGAATCTACACGCCTAAATTCTTTCTCTATGAGAAACTACATGTGTAACTCATTGAAAACAAACTATACAACACTGTGTGAGAATTTGTACGTTTAACTTATGGGAAACTAACTATACAACACTGTGTGAGAATCTACATGTGTAACTTATTGCACTCTAACGATACAACACTGTGGGAGAAACTACATGTGTAACTTTTTGAAAACTAACGATCCAAAACGGTGTGAGTATCTACACGAATACCTTCTTGAAAACTAACGATAAAAATCTGTGTGAGAAAATACTCGCGAAACTTCTTGAAAACTAACAATACAACTCTTTCAAGAAATTACATGGTAACATCTTGAAAACTAACTATACAAGACTCTATGAGAACCTACATGGGTAACTTCTTGAAAACTAATGATACAACACTGTGTGAGAATCTACACATGTAACTTATTGAAAACTAACGATACAACACTGTGGGAGAAACTACATGTGTAACTTCTTGAAAACTAACGATACAACTATGTGTGAGAATCTACATGTGTAACTTATGGAAAACTAAGGATACGAGACTGGGTGAGAATCTATATGCATAACTTCTTAAAAACAAACGATACAACACTGTGTGAGAAACTACATTCCTAAATTCTTGAAAACTAACTATACAGCACTCTATGAGAAAATCCCTGTGTAACTTCTTGAAAATTAACGATCCAACACTGTGTGAGAAACTACATGTGTAAATTCTTGAAAACTAACTATACAAATCTCTATGAGAAACTACATGCATAACTCTTTGAACCCAATCGATACAACACTGTGTGAGAAACTACATGTGTAAATTCTTGACAACTAATGATACAACACTGTGTGAGAATGTATATGAGTATCTTCTCGAAAACTAACAATACAACACTGTGTGAGAAACTACATGAGTAACTATTGAAAACTAACTATACTACACACAATGAGTACCTACGTGGGTAACTTCTTCAAAACTAACAATCCAACACTGTGTTAGAAACTACATGCATAATTTCTTGAAAAATAATGATACAAAACTCTGTGAGAATCTATATGTGTAACTTCTTGAAAATGAACGATCCATCACTGTGTGAGAAACTACATGTGCAACTTCTTGAAAACTAAGTATACAACTCTCTATGAGAAACTACGTACGTAACTCATTGAAAACAAATGATACAACACTGGGTGATAAAGTACATGCGTAACTCATTGAAAACAAATGATACAACACTGTGTGATAAACTACATGCGTAACTCATTGAAAACTAACGATACAACACATTCATAAACTACATGAGTAACTTCTTGAAAATTAACGATACAACTCTGTGTGAGAAACTACATGTGTAACTACTTGAAAACTAACTATACAACTCTCTATGAGAAACCACATGTGTAACACTTTGAAAACAAACTATACAACACCGTGTGATAAAATAATTGTGTAACTCATTGAAAACAAGAGATACAACACTGTATGAAAAACTACATGCGTAACATCTTGAAAACTAAGATACAACCCTGTGTGAGAATCAATACACTTAACTTATTGAAAACTAACTATACAACACTGTATGAGAGTTTTACGCATAAATTCTTGAAAATTGACAATACAACACTCTTTGAGAAACTACATGTATAACTTCTTGAAACCTGACAATACAACACTGTATGAGAATCTATACGCATAACTTCTTGAAAACTAACGATAGTACTCTGTGTGAGAATCTACATGGCTAAATTATTGACAACTAACGATACAGCATTGTGTGAGAATCTACATGTGTACCATATTGAAAACTAACGATACAAAGCTATAGGAGAAACTAGATGTGTAACTTTGAAATCTAACAACACTGTGTGAGAACCTATACGCGTAACTTATTGAAATCTAATGATCCAACACTGTGTGAAAACGATACAGCTTTGTGTGAGAAACTACTTTTGTTACTTCTTGAAAACTAACTATACAAACTCTATGAAAACCTACGAGGGTAACTTTTGAAAACTAACGATCCTAAAGTGTTTGAGAAACTACATGTGTAATTTCTTGAAAACTAACTATACAACACTCTATGAGAAACTACAGGCATAACTCATTGAAAAAACGATACAACACTGAGTGAGAAACTACATGCTTAACTTCTTGGAGACTAACGATACAACACTGTGTGGGAAACTACTTGAAAACTAACTATACATCTTGAAAACGAAGGATCCATCACTGTGTGAGAAACTGCATTCGTAACTTCTAGAAAACTAACTATTCAACTCTCTATGAGAAATTACATGTGTAACTCCTTGAAAACAAACAATAGAACACTGTGTCATAAACTACATGTGAAACTCATTGAAAACAAACGATACAAAACTGTGATAAACTGCATGCGTAAGTCATTGAAAACAATACAAAACTGTGTGATAAACTACATGCGTATCTCATTGAAAACTAACGATACAACACTGTGTGAGAAACTACATGTGTAACTACTTGAAAACTAACTATACAACTCTCTATGAGAAACCACATGTGTAACACTTTGAAAACAAACTATACAACACCGTGTGATACATCCGTAACTTCTTGAAAACTAACGATACAACACTGTGTGAAAATCTATACACGTAACGTCTTGAAAACAAACAACACAAAAGTGTGTGAGAAACTACATGTGTAACTTCTTGAAAAATAACGATATAACATTGGTAAAACAATGTTATATCAACAACTCGCTATGAGAAACTACATGTGTAATACACTGAAAACAAATGATACAACACTGTGTGATATAATACTTGCATAACTCATGGAAAACAAACGATTCAACACTGTGTGAGAAACTGCATGCATAACTTCTTGAAAACTAAACAACTCGCTATGAGAAACTACACGTGTGACTTATTGAAAACTAATGATAAAACACTGTGTGAGAATCTACACCTATAACTTATTGAAAACTTACTATACAACACCGTGTAAGAATCTTCACATGTAACATATTGAAAACTAACGATATAACACTGTGGAAGAACTACATGTGTAACTTCTTGAAAACTAATGATACAACACTGTGTGAGAAAATACACGTGTAATTAATTTAAAAGTAATGCTACAACTCTGTGGGAGAAACTACATGTGTAAATTGTTGAAAACTAAAGAAAAATCACTGTGTCAGAAACTACATGCATAACATCTTGAAAACTAACTATACAACACTCTATGAGAACCTTCGTAAGTAACTTCTTGAAAACTAACCATCCAACACCGTGTAAGAAACTACGTGTGTAACTTCTTGAAAACTAAATATACAACTCTCTATGAGAAACTACATGTGTAACACATTGAATACAAACGAAACAACACTGTGTGAGAAACTACATGCATAACTCATTGAAAACAAAAGATACAAATCTGTGTGAGAATCTATACATGTAACCTCCTAAATAGTAACGATACAACACTGTGTGTGAAACTATGCAAGTTACTTTTTGAAAACTAACGATACAACTCTGTGTGAGAATCTACATGCATAATTTCTTGAAAACTAACTATACAACACTCTTTGAGAACCTACCTGGGAAACTTCTTGAAAAATTACAGTCCAACACTGTATGAGAAACTCCATGGTTAACTTCTCAAAAATTATCTATACAACTCTCTATGAGAAACTACGTGTGTAACTTATGGAAAACTAACAATCCAACACTGTGTGAGAAACTATACGTGTAACTTATTGAAAACTTACTATGCAACACTCTGTGAGAATCTACATGTGTAACATATTGAAAACTAACGATACAACACTGTGGGAGAAACTACATGTGTAACTTCTTGAAAACTAACAATACAACAATGTGTGAGAAACTACACGTGTTACTTATTGAAAACTAAAGCTACAACACTGTGTGAGAATCTACACCTGTAACTTACTGTAAGCTAACGATAAAACACTGTGGGAGAAACTACATGTATAACTTTTTGAAAACTGATGATACAACACTGTGAGAATCTATAATCGTAACTTTTTGAAAACAAAGGATACAACACTGTGAGAGTAAATACACATGAAACTTCTTGGAAACTAATGATACAACTCTATATGAGAAACTACATTCGTAACTCCTTGAGAACTAACAATACAACACTCTATGAGAACCTACCAGGGTAACTTCTTGAAAACTAATGATCCAACACTGTGTGAGAAACTACCTGCATAACTCTTTGAAAAGAAATGATACAACACTGTGTGAGATCCTTCTTAATCTTGAAAACTAACCATCAAACACTGTGTTAGAAACTACGTTTGTATCGTCTTGAAAACTAACTATACAACTCTCTATGAGAAACTACATGTGTAACTCATTGAAAACAAACAATACAACACTGTGGGAGAAACTACATGTCTAACTTCTTGAAAACTAATACAACACTGTGGGAGAAACTACATGTGTAACTTCTTGAAAACTAATGATACAACACTGTGTGAGAAAATACACATGTACCTTATTTAAAACTAACGATACAACTCTGTGGGAGAAACTACATGTGTAACTTCTTGAAAACTAATGATCCAACACTTTGTGAGAAACTACATCCGTTACTTCTTGAAAACAAACTATACAACTCTCTATGAGAAACTACATGTGTAACTTAATGAAAACTAATGAGACAACACTGTGTGAGACACTACACATGTAACTTATTGATAAGTAACACAAAAGTGTGTGAGAATCTCCACGTGTAACTTATTATTATTATTATTATTATTATTGGTTTTTATGAGACAGGGTTTCTCTGTATTGTTTTGGAGGCTATCGGTCTAGCCCGGCCTCGAACTCACAGAGATCCGCCTGCCTCTGCCTCCCGAGTACTGGGATTAAAGGCGTGCACCACCGCCGCTCGTGTAACTTATTTAATAATAACGATACAACACTGTGGGAGAAACTACATGTGTAACTTCTTGAAAACTAACGATACAACACTGTGTGAGAATCTATATGCATAACTTATTGAAAACTAACGACACAAAACTATGTTAGAATCTATGGGCATAACTTCTTTTTTATTATTAATTTTTTTTATTTTTAAGTTTAAATTTAGATTAGAAA
This sequence comes from Mesocricetus auratus, assembly GCF_017639785.1. NCBI lineage: Eukaryota > Metazoa > Chordata > Mammalia > Rodentia > Cricetidae > Mesocricetus > Mesocricetus auratus. The sequence goes on from NW_024429205.1 coordinate 120,319, forward strand.
CATGGTTGGTTCACAAGTCAGTTCCAGGTCCCTCTCCCTTTCCCTCCCCTCCTCCCATGCCCTTCCCCCAACTCCCCCATTATCCCCTCATTTCCCCAGGGAGGGTGAGGCCCTCCATAGGGGTGTCCATAGACTGTCATTTCATCCAGGGCAGGGCCTAGACCCTCCCACCAAGAGTTCAGCGTGAGAGTTCATCTCACATTGTTGGATGGGAGTCCAAAGTCCATGTGTATACTTGGGATGAATACTGATCTACTGCCCAAGGCTCAATAGATTACCTAGGCCTCCTCACTGACACACCCATTCAGGGGGTCTTGATCAGTCCCATGTTGGATTCCCAGGCATCAGCCTGGGATTCAAGAGTTAACCCTTGTCAGGTCAGCTGTTTCTGGGGTTAAACCAGCCCAGTCTTAACTCCTTTGATCATCAGTCCTCCCTCTCTGTTAGGGCATAACTTCTTGAAAATTAACGATACAACACTGTGTGAGAATCTATACGCATAACTACTTGAAAGCAATCGATACAACACCGTGTTAGAAAGTACTCGGCAAACTTCTTGAAAATTAACAATACAACTCTTTGTGAGATACTGCATGCGTATCTTCTTGAAAACAAACTATACAATGCTCAATGAGAACCTACGTGGGTAAGTTCTTGAAAACTAATGATCTAATACTGTGTGAGAAACTACATGCATAACTCTTTGACAAAAACTATGCAACTCTCTATGAGAAACTAAATGCTTATCTGATTGAAAACAAACGATACAACACTTTGTGAGAAACTACATGTGACACTCATTGAAAACAAACAATACAACACTGTGTGAGCTCTATAAGCTTTACCTCTTGTAAAGTAGATACAACACTGTGTGAGAATGTATATGTATAACTTCTTGAAAACTAATTATCCAACACTGTGTGAGAAACTAAATGCTTAACTTCTTGAAAAATAACTATACAACTGTCTATGCGAAACTACATATGAAACTTATTGAAATCCAACGATACAACACTTTGTGAGAATCTACACGTGTAACTTATTGATAACTAATGATACAACAGTGTGGTAGAAACTACATGTGTAATTTCTTGAAAACTAATGATACAAAAATGTATGAGAAGCCACATGTGTATCTTCTTGAAAACTACTGATACAAGACTGTGTGAGAATCTATATGTGTCGCTTCTTGAAAACTAACGATACAACACTGTGTGAGAAACTACTATTTGAAAACTAACTATACAACTCTCTATGACAAACTACACGTGTAATTTATTGAAAACTAATGATACAAAAGTGTGTAAGAATCTACACGTGTAACTTATTGAATACTATCGTTACAACACTGTAATCAAGTATGGATTAATATTAGAACATTCAAAACACATCCCATGTCCATGATATGTCAAAAGAAGATTCACTTGACCATAGTAATTGAAGATATTTTATAACATTCAATATCCATTCCCAGTTTATATACCTTAAAAAGGAGAACTGTAGCATATGAAACTATCTCAGAGCAGAAGCACACAGAAGTGAAAGTGACCAGTCCTAGAGGCAGGGGGAAGCATGACCGACATTAAACTCAGATCTGCAGAAAGTGGATGGCCAAAGTCCACAGTCATGGGAGCCATAGTTAAGTTAGTGGATCCATCTTCACAGGAACAAACCTGTTCAAGAGGAAAATGCTAGAGGCGGGAGGCCCAGAGATCCCTCAGCAAAACCAAGAGGTAAGGAAGCTCCGTGTATGCAGAGAGCTGGAAGGCTACTGATGGGGGATGCCCTTCTGTATGCTGTGAATATATGTTTCTCTTATTGGTTAATGAATAAAGTTGTCTTGGCCAATGGATAGGCAGGATGTAGCCAGGCAGGAAGTATAGGTGGGGCTACCAGACTAGGAGAATTCTGGGAAGAGGAATGGAGAGAACAGTTGCCAGAGAGATGCCATATAGCTGCTGAGGAAGAAAAGAACCTTGGTATCACCTGTAAGCCAAGAGCATGTGGAGATACATAGATTAATAGAAATGGGTTAATAATTTAGAGACAGCTAGCCAGTAAAAAGCCTGAGCCATAGAACAAACAGTTTATAATTATATACGCCTCTGTGTATTTATTTCGGACTAAACAGCTGCGGGATCAGGTGAGCCAGTAACTTCTGTCCTTTTCTGTAAACAGAGTCACAGGTCTCCAGACACATTAGCCAGCCTCCAATAGGTAAGATGGAACCAAAGAAAAGAAACTTCTAGAAAACAAAAAATGGCTACTACTTCTCTTTCCAGACCCTAAAAAAATCCATTTAGAAGTTTCCCCCACTCCCTGGCTGTTGGTTTATTCACAGACACTTCCACACAGACTCTCAAATCTGAAGCAAGATACTAAGAGGCAGAGAAGACTGTGTCCTCCATCTGATCTCTATTGTCTTTGTCTCCTCCCTCCCTCCCTCCCTCCCTCCCTCCCTCCCTCCCTCCCTCCCTCCCTCCCTCCCTCTCTTGTGTGTGTGTGTGTGTGCGTGCGTGCGTGCGTGCGCGCGCGCGCACGCGCGCGCGTGCAAGGGGAGGTACACGTGCATATTCACATTGTGTAGAGACCAGAGAATCATTTCAGATCCTCTGTCATTGCTTAGCTAGCCACCTATCCACCTTATGTTTGTTTTTTGTTTGTTTGTTTTTTCTAATTCTTTCTATTTAATTTAAATTAGAAACAAGTTTGCTTCACATGTCAATCCCTCTCCCTCCCCTCCTCTCCCGCCCCCCCTCAACCCTCCCCCAACCCCCACTTCACGGGGGACCTTGAAAGTCCACCACATGATCTGGGGCAGGGCCTAGGCCCTCCTCCACGAATCCAGGCAGAGACAGCACCCCTCCACGTGGAATGGGTTCCCAAAGTCCATCCGATGACAAGGCTAAACGCTGACACACTACCAGAGGCCTCAAAGGATGCTGAGGCCTCTCCACGGACACCCATGTTCAGGGGGCCTGGGTCAGTCCCACGCCGGTCCCCCAGCCACCAGTCTGGGGTCCACGAGCTCCCCCCTGCCCAGGTCAGCCGCCTCCGTGGGCCTCACCCGCCAAGTCATAACCCCCCATCACTCCCCCCTCTCCGCATCCGGGCCCCAGGAGTTCAACCCAGTCCAGCTGCGGGCTTCTGCCTCTACCCCCAACCCCCCCACCCCAGCCACTGGATGAAGGCTCCCGTATAGCACACAAGGAAGCCATCAATCGCATCATCAGGGAAGGGCATCCAAGGCAGCACCCCCAGCACTGGTTACACTGCCAGCTGGTGTCATCCCTGCAGGCCCCCTGGACATCCCACCTGTACCAGATCTTTCCTCAAACCCACAATGGCTCCTTCTATCACCACATCTCTCATCCTGCTCTCCTGCATTCCTCCCCCCACTCAACTATCCTGCTCCCCCATGTATTCCCCTACCCTACCCACTCTCCCCCTCCCAGTCTCTTCACCCCTCCCCCAGTGCCCCTAACCCCCCCCCCAGAAGATTCCCTCCTGTTCCCCCTCCCTGGGTTACCAAGCACATCTCTCCCAGGGTCCTCCGGGTCCCCCAGACTCTCCGGCTGGGGATTGCAGGCTAGCACTCACCTGCACACACCATGCCTGCCCTTCCATGGCTGGGTCACCTCACCCAGGATGGTCTCCTCCAGTGCCATCCATTTGCCAGCAAACTTCAAAACTCTACCATTTCTCTCCGCTGGGTAGCACTCCTCCATCGTGCAAATGCACCACACCCTCTCCATCCACTCCCCAGTCGATGGGCACCCAGGTAGCCTCCAGACTGGGGCCACCACAAACAATGCTGCTATGAACATAGCTGAACAGATGTCCCTGTTGCATGAATGTGCATCCCCTGGGCACATGCCCAAGAGTGGAACCGCTGGATCCCGTGGGAGACTGACTCCCATCTTTCCGAGGAATCTCCACCTTATGTTTTGAGACAGGGTCTCTTGACAGTTTGCAGGTCATCAATTAGGCTAGAATAACTGTCCAGAGTCCCGGGGACGCACTCATTCCCACCTCCCCAGTGCTTACCACTGCACCCAGTTTTATGACACAGGTTCTGTGGATCAAACTGAAATACCCATACTTGTGCTGCAAGCACTTGACTGAATAAGCTATCTGTCCAGCCTGGTTCTTTTTAAGTGACCTGGTTCTTCATCTTCTTGGAAATTATGTGATCCACACAATAGCTTGCCACAAACTCCTGAGCTTTTTAATAAACCAGGATCCATTTTAGTTGCTAGCCATTCAGCATCTGTCTCAACTAACTCCCAAATGTCACTAGACAAAATAGAATACAGTATTTATGGTATCATTTAAATAAAAATAAAAACTGCCCACACAGCAATGATTATGGCTGACTTTATCCTCTTCCTTTTACTGTTCTGTATTTTCTAATTATTGTGCAGCATGAATGTATATGGTAATGATAAACTGTGTTTAATAATTGATAAATGTATTCACTCACTATCACAGTCTCCCAAAAGCTGATTCTGTGAAACAAGTTTGCATACAGGAATTTCATTGGGGAATTCTCAACACCCATGAGGAAATAGAGACCCAGAACTAGTCCAGTGAACTAAGACACAGTCACAAAGACTTCAGGAGCGACTCTGAACTTGAACTGACCCTTCCGTCACCCTGAATTGGGATGGGAACCACAGCTTAACACTCATATAAACAGGGCATTATATATGGCCTACCCCTAATCATGAGCCAAGCACTTTTTAGCTGAAGGCAAATCTTTGAAAAGAGTTTGGCTAAGAGAGCTTGCAGCTGCCAAAAGCCAAGCAGCTGAGGGAATTATTTTGCACTGCCAGAGTGGAGCAATCTGCTCAGTGCTGTGCAGTACCCACAACTGTCTACTGCTTCTCCTGCTCGGTTGTGTGCTTCACATAATCAAATCTGGAAATAGCTCGTCCAAGATTCCACTGGGCATCTTTTCTGGGATGAATTTGGAAGAGGATGGTTAATGCAATGAGCTATAATGACTCCATCTACCAATAAAACTTCCTTCCTTCTTTCCATTCCTAACCCACTTCCTTCTTTACCTCTTTCTTCTCCCCTTCCCTCCTTCCTTCCTTGCTTCTTCCCTTCATTTCCCCACTCTTCCTTCTTTCTCTCCATCTTCCTACCTTATTTCCACCTTCCTTCTTCCTTCCCTTCCTCATTCTTCCTTCCTTCCCTCCATCCCTTATTCCTACCTCCAGAAGCTATTCGTGATTCCCCACCACAGATAGTACATCTGCTTGAGAAGACAGAGATTCCCATCACCAAGAGGTCCAACCACTTGGTCATCCAGCAAAAGTGGAGCAATAGCAACAAAAGACACCCATGGAAATCATTACCTTGTGTCAACGGCATTCTCCTCTGCCCTTGTTGTATCACATAAGTTCAGCTATACCTGTGAAAATTGGCCCCTGTCATTGCTCACTCTCTTTACTCTTAGCACAAGAAGCCAAAGAACATTGTGATGACTTTTACTGTTCCCTCTAGTGTAAGTATTCCATCTTGGGAATGTGGACCACTAAATCCACAAGATTCAGTCACTGGAACCACCCCTTGTTTCCAACACCTGTTCTTCCTGTGTATGTGATGCACCATAGACTGGTGATTCCCTTGGGGTTGGATTGTGTACTGGATGATGCTAGCCTACAGGCTACCCTCACTTAGCTATGTCTCATCTGTACCATCCACAAGTCACGTTCTCAGTCTATCAAGGCAGCAGTCCCTGTCCTTAACACTTGGTGGATCTGATACATGAATCTTCTTTCATCTGTCATAGAAATGGTCTTCAAGGTGAGTAACATGTGTAGTCACATTCAGAGAGGACCTTTGTTCAATTAATTACTCTGTTGTCACTATCATGAAAATATCAGTGTGTGTGTCTAAGAGAGAGAGAGACACACACACACAGAGAGAGAGAGAGAGAGAGAGAGAGAGAGAGAGAGAGAGAGAGAGAGAGAGAGAGAGAGAGATGTGATGGTCAGAGGATGACCTTATTGCTTCACAAGAGCCATTCCCTTTGTTTTTTGAGACAGGCGCTCTCATGGGCCTGGAGCACCCCAAGCAGACTAGACTCACTAACCAGTGGAGTCCCAGGGATTCTCTTACCTCCATGTCCCCAACAATGTGCCCAGAATTTTTAGTGTGGGTTCTGGGAACTGGAATAAATCAAGTTCCCATGCTTACAAGAGAGGCACCCTAATGAATGAGCCATCTCCTTGAACAATTATTTTTAACAGGATACCCTGCATTTTTCATATTGAACTGAGCTCCATAGTTCTTCCCTCTGCCTCTTCTCAGAATAAATGCCAAGAAGGACAAAGCAGGGAGGGAAAACAATGCTCCCCAAACAAAGGAAAACACTTCACAAAGCCTGCCTGCCTGCCTTGGGCATTATTTTCTGCACAGAAAAGCTTCCTCGAGGCGTCCTTTGAATCTGTACAGGTTAACTCCTAATCCATAAGAACACTGCCATGTTCCCAAGAGGGAAGGTGACTGGTGTCTTACTCAGCTTCATTCATGCCTTTCTCTCCCCTTTTCTGTTAATGATAAATGGCTTGTTAAACAGTGTAAAAATGTTTAATTAGTCATCAGAAGACCTTATTTCCAAGAAAAGACTTAGTGATTAAATCTCCTCTACATCTCCTTTTAGTGGACACAGGTCAGTGTGCAGGTGACTTTCTCTACAGAGAATTACTATGATGCACATCACTGGGTCCCCCCATTTTCAGAGAACTCATGTAAACGGTGCACACAGCAAGGTCTCCTGTGACCCTCCAACCCTGGCCAGAGCTTCAAAGGCATTGCAATTTACAATGGTTCATTTTCTGTTAGCCTGACCATGCTGCTGTGTGACCAGATGCTTGGTGGAATATTATTCTAGATGTATCTGTGAGGGTGCTTCTTCCTATTTTATTTACTGTTACATATACATGCTGTGCTTTAGCCAGAGTCTCCTCCCACATTTTACTGCAATCTATATGAGTGTTGCTAACTCATGTAAAAGTCCTATGACATCACGGTACTGTAGGCATCCCTGAGCAATTAATAGTATTTACATGATGTACTTGCAGAGGACCCAGGTTCAGTTCCCAGCACCCGCATGACTGTAACTCAATTTCAAAGGGATTGGATGCCTTTTTCTGACATCCTTGGGTATTACACATATGTAGTGCAGGCAACATAGAGATGTAAAATAAATCATTTTTAAAAGTCATGTAGACATCAGTGGACATAAAATTTCAACACTAGTCATGACATGTTGGTCCAAACCATTCTGACTTCATACTAAAGGGATACTTAAGCAAGAAGAGGATGGAAACAACCTGAGTCTTGAGTTCAAGTCTAAAAGGCAATTGATTGAAGGCAGACATCCAAGGCAGCAAGTAGGAAAGGGTGGGTAACAGATATGGCAGGCATCGTGGACTCTGTGTTCCATGTTTAGCCAGGTAGACGTAGGAACCCTATTTAATATCTTTGAGTGGAACTCTCGTTGCTTGACAAGTGAAGAGAATAACACTCCCTACCTTTGCAGAGACTCAGGGCATGTGCTTTGCCTCCTCTCTGATACATAGTAAGCCTCTCACAGAGCGCTGCTAGCATATTTGTTGTTATCATTATTTCCTGCCCATGCCCTACAGAGGAGCCTGATAAAGACTTGTCTACCAAGAATCAAGTAACATGACAGCCTTATCACCCAACATTCACCTTGTGCTAATCCCACCCCACAGCAAGCAAGTGCTAGGAAGCCCCATGGTGACCTGGCCCTAGACTGAGGCAAGTCCATCGATCAATTGCCCCCTAGTTGCTCTCCTTTCTGTCTTAAGAGGATTTATGCTTCTGGTTCCTCTAACCAAGACACGTTTTTCTCTCCTTACCCTATTTAGCCAGGTCTCAAAGTTGTGCTCAGACACTACCTCCTTTGACAAGCCATCATAGACAACCAGACTGGAGGAGCCCTTATGAAGCACTCTGAGACCTCTGAACCCAATTGTTAATATTGGATTATTTTTGTTATGTTTAATTGCCAACTTGGCACAAACACCAACATGTGACATTAATTGTTGCCCTCCATGAACATCCTAAATCTAGAATCACCCAGAAGAGATGTTCAGAGAAGGATTATCTACACTGGGTTGGCCTCTGGATATCTGTGGGAGCTTGGTCTTAGTTAAGTTAATTGATGTGGGTGATACCATTCCGTAGACAGGGTTCTGTGAGTAAAGAACTGGATTTGAGTACAATAAGCAAGAAAATGAGCATGCACTAATTACGTTCTGCTCCCGATAGTGTGATGGAATGGAGCTCCTGCCTTGTCTTCCCCACAGAGGTGGGCTGTGACCTGGAACTATGAACTGAATAAATTGTTTCTCCCCTAAGTTACTTTTCGATAGGATGTTTTATCATAGCAACAGAGACAAAATTAAAACATTTGATTATCACCCTCTTTTTGAGTGAGAACTCCAGGAATGGGAATCCCAGAACGGCCTAGATTTAATGAGATCTGATGTACCACCACCCTGTATCTCTAAACTGCACATCCATGCATCTAACCAATCACAGACAGGAAAAAAATGGCAACTGTAAGTAATTAAAGAATGGACCTGAACAGACTTTTTCTTGTCAAAATATTCTCCCTAACAATGTACTATAGCCAATGTTTATGCAGCCCTTGTAATATTAGGTATCACAAGTCTCCAGTGATGGTTCAAACTGCAGCAGGACTGCTGAGGTTCTATGCAAAGACTTCCCCATTTCAAGTTCACAGTTTTACTCCATGGCAGGGACCAGAACAGCTTTGCACATGCTCGGTAAGCACATGTTTCCAGTCCACTGTACCCCTTTATACAATGGACTTGAGCATCTGCTTATTTTGACAGTGTTGGGGGAGGGGAGCTCGAGCCAATCCCCATGAATATCAAGGGAAGACTACATATAGTTTGAAGACTACATGCTGAGAGAGATGTCAGTGCCTGGCTCTGGCAGTTGACATGAGACTGGTGAGTGTAGGAGAAAAATGATGCTTAATCTCATTGCTAGCCTTATGTCAAAGGCCAGTGAGGGCCTGCCTATATCCTCGTGGACAAAATAAGAAAGAAGTAGGTCTGGAGAGAGAAAGGGTCCAAGGGAGAGGGAGGGGAAAGAAAGGGGAAAGAAGGAGTAGAGGAGAATGGGAAGGAAGGGAAATCGGGCTAAGAAATACAGGCTTGGAGAATCATTGTGATAATAACATGGGAGGGAAACCATCACTCTGCTTATGAAGGACCTGTCGAAATGTACAAAGATCTACCGCCTCAGATGCCAGCATGAGACATTAGCTGTTGCCCACCACGCACATATTAAATATAGACTTCACAGGGTAAAATTTTTGGTGCTGATGAAGTGTTTACACAGTATCTGGGAAGTTTCTACTTTCATTTTTATTATACATGCAATGTAAGTACCAGGGAAGGAAGGCAAACAGTACAGAAGGGAATAAACAGAATTAGTAAAGTTTCAAAGGTGATGCTAACTGCCTCCCCACACACCCCTTAACTCCCCTAAAAGACGCCTGCTTGTGCTGAGAGATTTGGTTTCTTTCCAGCACTTTATGTGCAGTCCTGGGAAAATAACTATTGATATAAGTGGGACCATGCTATCCATTTTTGCTTTACAATTTTTTCTTTTTTTCAGTATATATTAGATATTGGTCCCTTTCCACATTCAGATTTTAATAGCTCTCTGATAGTCAGCTTACTAGGGATGAATCAAAAGTTTTCAAGTACTTTCTTGTGATGGAACAATTAAGAAAAATTTTCCAGAAATAACCACCGTTCACATAACGAAATGATCGATAGATTTCTTCATACATTAGCTCCACAGAAGAAAATAAGGCAGGGATTTTGCCTGATTTATTCCCTGGTAAGACCCTTGGTACAGGACCTGACACATTGTATACCTAATTAACATTCTTTGGAAGAATAAATACTAATGCATTTATACATCCATATGGTTATTGTGAGTGTGCATGTGTGCACTCACACATGTATATGTATTGTGTGCACACACGTGTTGTGACCAGAGGTTAACCTTGAGTGTCAATTCTCAGTAACTGTTCACCTTGGTTGTTTTTTCAATGCATGCATTTATTTATGAGGGGTTCAAGCCACAGCATACACGTGGAGGGCAAAGAACAACTTCAGCATCTGAAGCCCTAAGACCAAAGAGAGTCTGGCTTAGTGACAAACATCTTACCCACTGAGCCCTCTTGACAACTACCCTGTGTTGGAAATAGACTTGTCTCACTGACCTGGATGACAAGCCTCAGGACCTACCTGTCACTACCTCCCAGCAATGGAACTCTCCAGTTCTTTTACATTGGTTCTAGGACTACACACAGGTACCCATTCTTGACACACAGGTACCCATTCTTGATACACAGGTACCCATTCTTGACACACAGGTACCCATTCTTTCACAGTAAGCACTTTCCCTGCTAGCTATACCCCAGTCACTCTATACATATGCTTGAATTTTCAGTAAATCTTGACCTTCTAAACAATTGTTTCCTTATATATTCTTATCTACAGTTTGGGTTTTTAAAGATTTGTTTATTATGTATACAGTGTTCTGCATGAATGTATGCTTGCACACCAGAAAAGGGCACCAGACCTCAAAATAGATGGTTGTGAGCCATCATGTGGTTGCTAGGTATTGAACTCAGGACCTCTGGAACAGGAGCCAGTGCTCTTAACCTCTGAGCCATCTCTCCAGCCCCCTTATCTATGGTGTTTGCTGGTTTGTTTTTTATAAGATGAGAACTTAATCTTCAGAGTTCAGTGTAGTCAAAATAAGAAACACTTGTGTATTCATTTCCTATTATTGTTGTGGCAAATTACCCCAAACCCAGGGGTTAAAATAACACAAATGCAGTTTCTTCCAGCTGTAGGCACCAGATGTCCAAAATGGATTGTAGGAGGTGGCTGTTATATTTCTTGAGGGTCCAGAGAAGAAACCATGTTTCTCCAGCTTCTAAAGCCTGCATTCCTGGTCCTTCATACCTCACTCTGACCTGTTTCCCCCTTGACATCTCCTTTGACTAACCCTCCAGCCTCCCCCTTGCCTGTAAACACCTTTATGGTTATATTGGGCACACTCGGATAATTTCCCATCCATTGCTCCATCTCAAGAGTTTAGCTTAAACAAACCTACAAATTCCTCCTTGTCACGAAAAACAACATAAAAGGTTCTGGGAATTCAATGCGGGCATCTTTTGGGTTGCATTATTCTGCCTGTCAGTGTGGGAGGAACTGGGTGTAAATATCAGCATTGTCACCCACGCATGTGTTGACTCCCTACTTACTGCATCCTGAACAAAAGCTAGGAAATATATCACCTGGCTCTGTGGCCTTGCCTGGTTATGTAACCCGCTTGCAGAACTGCATGGCTCACAGGGAATGCTGTATGTGAAGTGTCTGCTTCCACTTCCATGTAAGGAAAACACTGGAGGAAACAGTAGAGAAACTCTTATAGGCTGCTGATGTGAAGGGAAATCGGCAGGCTTTCTGGGAGGCAATGTAATAAAGGTAATGAAAACTCAGATAAATATTTCCTTTTTAATCCCACTAATCATCCACTTCCAGAAAGGTACCTCGAGGGTTTGGTTGAACTTCTCTACAAAGCAGCTAGTGAAATGCTAGCTATGCTTAACGCTGGTGGAGGGAGCTGACTAATTGTTCTCAAATAAGTAATTAGATAAATAAGCACATGCATCCACGTTACAGAAAACTCTACCATATGAAGGACTTTGAAAGATTATTACATCAGAAATTCCTGAAATATCAGTGACAAATTCCGGGGGGGTGTCTACCACTGATCTAATACCAGCACTCTTTATACTTCGTGTTGGAGGGTCCCCATCTGTAACTCAGGCTGACCTTGAATTTGCTTCAGCATCTGGAATAGCCAGGATTGCAGCCTATGCCACCTGTATAAGACCAAACTCAGGTTATTTATTATTGCATACAGATAAAAGGTGTGTGCGTGTGTGTGCGTGTGAGCGTGAGTATTTCTTATGGGCTAACAATAAAGGGGACTGGGGGATTCGGAGCGAGAACAGTTCTAGATGTGCTTACCTACCAGTTCTAGGCAGTTACAAACACGACCCAAGGTGTCCCTCTAGTGGAAGGCGGAACGCGGCTGCAACTGGCAGGTACCTGATTGAGACTTTGTGAAACAGCATGTTATTCACGAGTTTTGCAAACAAGAAGCAGAAATTCATAAAATATTGTGCTTATTCAAAAAATTTTGAAGGGAATAATCACAAAAGTAGAGAAAACTGTATGCTGTTCCGGCAAGCGGTGCCGATTCTGGGTGCTCTTGGAATATTGACAGCTAACATTCTGAACTGTCGATATTGGAGGGTTATGCTAATAGACTTCTCTGTTTGCAGTTTGCTAGTTTATGTTCTAGATCTAAAGAAGCAAATTCCGAAGTCACCTGGTTACCACCTGAACGAGACAACTTTCTACGCGTTAACGCTTCCGCGCGCTAACGCCTTCGACTGCTTTCGGCGCCTCTCGGCTAAGTTCGGCTACCTCCGGCCCTCTGGCTCGGCTTCATTCGGGACACATTTGTTCCAACCTGGATTCTTCTTTGGCTACAATCGGTTGGCTCTCCTCTTGGACTCCCTTCGGCTTCGTCCAGCGCACTCTCGTCTCAGACACGGCTGTTGTCACTATCTTCGTCCCGCGTTCGTCGGACCTCGGAGTTCCTCCGTCACGATGAGGCAGCGCTCGGCTCGGCTCGGCTCGGCTCGGCTCGGCTCGGCTCGGCTCGGCTCGGCTCGGCTCGGCTCGGCTCGGCTCGGCTCGGCTCGGCTCGGCTCGGCTCGGCTCGGCTCGGCTCGGCTCGGCTCTTTCCGCCCCCGTCCGGCCGAGGCCCCGGAAGGGCGCCCATGGAGCGGGTCCTACCCGCCGTTCGCAAAGCAATGGCGCCGCTGCTGGAGTACGAGAGACAACTGGTGCTGGAACTCCTCGACAGCGACGGGCTGGTGGTGTGTGCCCGCGGGCTCGGCGCCGACCGGCTCCTCTACCATTTCCTGCGGCTGCACTGCCACCCGGCCTGTCTGGTGCTGGTGCTCAACACGCAGCCAGCAGAGGAGGTGCGACTGCGAGATGGGTGGACCCGAGGGCGTGGGGACATCCGAGCCGAGACCGGCGCGGCGGGAACGCGAAGCTGTGCGGTCGCAGGGTCCCCGAGCCAGCGCAGGTCTCAAACGGAACAGAAAGGGAATGATTTGAGGTCCCTGAGGGAGATTCGGGGCACCTACATAATCCTTGGACACTGTGAAGGAGGGAAGGGAACCCTGGGAAGTCCAAGTGCCTGTCGCGACTTGGGAGGGCACTGAGCAAGGGTCCTTGAAGGAGATCTAGGGCTCCAACACTGCGGGAGGGAACGCGACCCCAGGAAGTCTTGACTTCCTTGCTTGACAGCTAGGCCATTGAGTAGAGCTCTTTGGGAGAGATACAGGGCCCACAGCTTGAGAATACGGCTCCCACACACTCTCTGACAGTGAAAAAGAGAGGGCGACTAGGGTACACATTTAAGGTAGGGTGGTGGATTGGGTTGCAGTGAAAAGTAGGGAAGCTGTCAGAATAATACAGAGTAAAGCTGTAAGGTAATGTGTGAGCCTAGAAGTTAAGTATTATGGGTATTTCTGGGGGCAGCAGAGTGGGGTCCCTAAAAGGACAGTGATGGGCCAGGAAGAAAGTGTCAGCTGAGAAGAAGCTCTTTTGGACTCCTCTGGGTATCTCCAGTGCCTGGCTTGGGACTTGTAAGATGCCCAGGAAAGTGACGTTGAACGGAGAGGCTGTCAGTCATGGAAACTATGGACGTTCTGAAGTCTCTCTAGGATGCATCAGTACTGCTGTAACTAATAATACAGCACTAACAGCCTAAAGCGTTGTCTGGAGAGAGGAATCCCTTATTACAGAGGATATTGGCTGAAAGCGTGGCTTTGGTGGGAAGTAATTTCTAGGTAGTAGAGAACTTTTACCCCAGGGTTTTAAAGGATTCTGGTTGGGAGCAGATAACTGAAGCACAATTAATTATTTGCACAACTAAGCAAAATCCTTTTTTTTTTTCCAGCAAAATCCTTAATGTAACCCAGAATAACTTAGTTTGCATATTTGCTATGATGGTCACAAATCTGAGAGTAGAGACATCATTTTCAATCCCTGCATCCTATTTTAATAGTACTCTGCCCCTATTAAATAGCTTACTAATGAATTTAATCTGATTTAGGAATATTTTATCAATCAATTGAAGATAGAAGGAGTTGAACACCTCCCTCGACGTGTGACAAATGAAATCACGAGTAACAGTCGCTATGAAGTGTACACACAAGGTGGTATTATATTTGCAACAAGCCGGATACTTGTGGTTGATTTCTTGACTGATAGAATACCTGCAGATTTAATAACGGGTAAGAATTTGAAATCTTAACTTGTCTACAATGTGAGCATTTTTATTTGTGTCTGTCTCTGCTAACTGCTAAACTGGCTCTTATTCATCATTGTAGTTAAACTGTTGGCATAACATCTGACACATTGTAGATGTTCCATAAATATTTATGACATGAGGAAGTATGGTTACATATCACTCAACAGCCACCAGTTCTCAGGCTGAATGATGAGCTATTGTATGACGACCTTAGAGCTTACATACAAGAACATGTATGGATAGGCTAGAGAGGTGGGTCAGAGGTTAAGGTTGCACACTGCTCTTGCAGAAGGCAAGCACCCACATGGTGGTTCCAGGGGATCTGATACCCTCTTTGGCCCTCAGAGAGCAGGGCACTCAACACTCACAAACACGCCTCTCCCCCATCATATACACACAAACATATAAACATAATTTTTAAAGTAAAAATAAATTTTAAAAAATCCTAGATGTTATAACTCAATTAGATGTTGACCTTTTGATGCAGCTAAGAGACATAGTAAACATGAGCTGTTTGGGCCTGATGCTGCCACCATTAACACAGCATGCTGTTTTATGGTTGATTTGTTTTTATAAGTAGAAGGGGACCTCCAAAATAAGGAAGAAAAGCACAGTATAGAAAATTAACCAAACAGTCCTTTGCTGTATTACTGAGTATTATATGTACTGCACATAATTGCACATGTTGTATGCTTATGTGACTAGTGACACAGTGGTGTATTTGTTTTAGATATTTCTATTTTTTATGTTTAGGGATGTTTTGCGTGTGTGTGTGTGTGTGTGTGTGTGTGTGTGTGTGTGTGTGTGTGTGTACCACATGCATGTCTGATACCTGCAGAGGTCAGAAGAGATCATTAGATTCCTGGAACTAGAGTTACAGATGGTTGTGAGCTACCATGTGGGTTCTGGGAATCAAACCTGGGTCCTCTGAAAGAGTAAGTGTTCTTAACCACTGAGCCCTCTCCAGCCAGTCTTTGTATCAGCATACAAACCCATAAAGAGTCATAAGGTGAACTACTGGAACGTGGGTACTTTCCAGCTCTGTTCTAACCTTTAGGTCCATTGCCAATTGAAGCATCATTATGCAATGTGTGACTTTGTGTAAGATGTGCCTCCTTGTCTCTGAATCTTACTTTCACTAATGTTGACCGGCATTTGCCTTTTGAGTACAGCTAGACTTGATGTGTTTATCAATACTCCTCATAGATCTCCAAATGAATTTGCTGTCCTTCCTTTTCCCATGATTTAAATTAAACTAAATAGGTACCAATCTACGAGTGTAGCAGAATATCATTAGGAATCATTTCGTTGATTTTTTAAAAAGGCTTTTTAAGGTTTCTGTCCATCTAAGCAGTGTCGGGCCTGGGTCCCCTCTTGTGGCGTGGGTCTCAAGTTAAATCAGACATTGTTTGGCCACTCCCACAAGGTCTCCACCACCATTGCCTCAGCACATCTTGCAAGCAGGACAGATTGTAGGTCAAGGTCTTTGGTCCTGGTTTGGTGTCTAGGTTTCTCCTTCCATAGCTTGCAGAGTACCTTCTTAGGTCAAGGAGACTAGAATGTAGGGTGAAGGCTCCAAACCTGCACCAGCTTGACCTCTACGTCCAGTGGGCTGAGTGGAAGTTGTCCTCAACAGTGAGACCCCACTGTCAGTTTTCAGAGGCCTGTCTCTGTCCTAGCAGCAGTCTGGGTTATTCTTTTGTTGTCAATTTTGTTTTGTTTGTTTTTTGAGACAGAGTTTCTCTGTATATCCTTGGCTGTGTTGGAGCTTGCTCTGTAGACCACACTGGCCTCAAATTCACAAAGATCCACCTGCCTCTGTCTTCCTGGGATTACAGACCTGTGTCACCACCACGTGGCTCAGTCCGGGTTGCTTAGGGATCTCCACGGGACCTCCTCAGCAAACATCTCAACTGAATGTAATGCAGTCTCACCACTGAAGACTTGCCTGGCTACAAAAAATGGCCAGTTCAGACTCCGTATCCTCCATTACTAGGAGTCCTCACTAAGGGCCCCCTCATAGATTCTAGGAAGTTTCTATTGCACTAGGTTTCCATACCATCCCCCCTCAAAAGCCTCCCTCTCCAGCTATAGAGCCCTTTTCACCTCACCCCTGCCTCCTCCTGACCCCTCTGCTCCCATCTTCACCCACCCCCAGTCCACCCACAGAATCTATTCTGTTTCCTCTTCCAAGGGACATCAGTGCCCCACCCCCGCCACCAGCCCTCCTGTTTACCTAACCTCTCTGGGTCTATGGATTTTAGCTTCATTATTTGCTAATATCTACTTATAAGTAAATACATACCACATTTGTCTAGGTTACCTAACCTAAGACGATTCTTTCTAATTGGATCCATTTGCCTGAAAATTTCATGATTTTTTTTAATCGATGAGTAATATTCCATTGTGTAAATGTACCATATTTTCTTCCCATTTTCCAGTTGAGGGACATCTAGGTTGTTTCCGGTTTTGGGTTATTAAGAATAAAGCCACAGTGAACATTGTTGAGCAACTGTCCTTGTGGTAGGATGGAGCATCCTTTGAGTATATGCCCAAAAGTGGTATAGCTGGGTCCTGAGGTAGATCAACGCCCAATTTTCTGAGGAACTGCTATGCTGATTTCCATAGTGGCTGTACAAGTTTGCGCTCCCAGCAGCAATGGAGGGGTGTTCCCCTTACCCCACCAGCGATCAACTTCACCAGCATGAGCTGTCACTTGTGTTATTAATCTTGGCCACTCTGCAAATGTAAGATAGAATCTCAGTCATTTTGATTTACATTTCCCTGATGGCTAAGAATGCTGAACATTTCTTTAAGTGCTTCTCAGTCATTTGAGATTCCTTTATTGAGAATTCCCCATTTAGATCTGTACCCCATTTTTTAATTGGATTGTATTTTACTGTCTAGCTTCTTGAGTTCTCTATATAATTTTGGATATGAGACCTCTGTTGGATGTGGCGTTGATAAGAATCTTTTCCCATTCTGCTGGCTGCCATTTCATCTGATTGACTGTGTCCTTTGTCTTACAGAAGCTTCTCAGCTTCATGAGGTCCCCATTTACTAATTGTTTATCTTAGTGCCTTTGCTATATCAGTGTTCTGTTCAGGAAGTTGTCTCCTTTGCCAGTGACTTCCAGGCTATTCCCACTTTCTCTTCTGTCATGTTCAGTGTATATGGAGCAGTGTTGAGGTCTTTGATGCACTGGACTTGAGTTTTGTGCAGAGCGACACATGGAGATCTATCTGCATTCTTCCGCATGCAGCCGTCCAGTTTGACCAGCACCAATTGTTGAAAGTGCTGTCTTTTTTCCCCTAGTATGTCCTTAGGTGTGTGGAATTATGTCTGAGCTTTCAGTTCAGTTCTATTGATCCACCTGTCGTTTTTATGCCAATACCATGAAGTTTTTATTATTATAGTTCCGTAGTACAACTTGAAATCGGGGTGGTGATACCTCCAGGAGTTCTTTCATTATTCAGGATTGTTTTGGATATCCCAGGTTTTTTGTTTTTCCATATGAAGTTGAGAATTGTCCTTTCAAGGTCTGTAAAGAATTGTGTTGGAACTCTGATGGGGCTTGCATTGAGTCTGTAGATGAATTTGGTAGGATTGCCATTTTTACTATGTTAATCAGGCTGGAGAGATGGCTCAGAGGTTAAGAGCACTGGCTGCTCTTCCAAAGGTCCTGAGTTCAATTCCCAGCAACCACATGGTGGCCCACAACCTTCTATAATGGAATCTGATGCCTTCTTCTGGTGTGTGTATATATAACAAATAAAGAAATCTTTCAAAAAAAAAACCCACAACTTTACTATGTTAATCTTATTGATCGTAAGCATGGGGAGTTACCCATCTTCTGACGTCTTCCTCAATTTCTCTCTTCAAAGACTTGAAGTTCTTATCATATAGGGCTTTCACTTGCTTGGTTAGAGTTAACCCTGAGATATTTAATATTGTTTGTGCTGAATGTGAAGGGTATTGTTTCCCTCAGTCCATTTGTCATTTGTATGTCGGAGCATTGCTTTTTTTTTTAAGTTATTCTTGTATCCAATCACTATACTGAAAGTGTTTATCAGCTATAGGAGTGTCCCAGTGGAATTTTTAGGGTCACTTATGTATACTATCATATCATCTGTGAATAATGGTACTTTGACTTCTTCCTTTCCAATTTGTATCCCCTTTATCTCCTTCAGTTGTCTTTGTTGCTCTATCTGAGACTTGAATAGGTATGGAAAGGGTGGACAATCTTGTCTTGTTCCTGATTGTAGTGGAATTGCTTTTTGTTTCTCTCCATTTAATTTGATGTTGACTATAGGCTTGTTGTGAATTGCCTTTATTATGTTTAGGTATGTCCCCAGTCTCTTCAGGATTTTTTAAAAAAATCAACAAACCATGGTGTGTTTCTGTTTAGGAAAGGATGGTCTCCCATGGATATAAAAAAACATGGTATAGCAAATTGCAGTAAGACTTAGCATCTCCCCTTGTATTAAGGCTGGGTAAGGTAACCCAGTGTGAGGAGTAGGGTCCTATAAGAGTTGGAGACTGTCCCTGTTACCACTGTTAGGAATCTCATAAGAGGACCAAGCTACATAACTGTAACATGTATGCAGAGGGCATAGGTCAGTCCCATGCAGGCTCCCTGGTTGTCAGTTCAGCCTTGGTGAGCCCCTATGAGCCCAGGTTAGTTGATTCTGTAGATTTTCTTCCAGAGTCGATCCTCTGGCTCCCACAGGTCTTTCTTCTCTTCTGCAGGATCCCCAAACTCTTCCTAATGTCTGGTTGTGGGTCTGCATCTGTTTTCATCAGTTTCTAGATGAAGCCTCTCTGATGACAATTGGGCTAGGCACCACAGTCTGGTCACAGGATTTGGCCTTTTTAGGCTGTGTATCTGCTATTGCTAAGAGTAAGCTGGGTCTTCCTTGGAGATTCCTGGGAGATTCCCTTGTGCCAGGTTTTTACCTGACCCCAAAATGCTCCTCCTTCCAGTACTCCTCTCCTCTCTGCCCCCCGAACCTGATTACTCATGTTCCATCCCCACCCGCCTTCAGTCCACTCACAAAATCTCTTATTTCCCCTTCCCAGGGAGATTTGGGTGCCCCCCTAGGAACCCACCTTGTTACCTAGTCTCTCTGGGTCTTCTGTGGATTATAGAAGTTATCCTTTATTTTGCACCTAATATCCACTTATAAATGAGTATATGCCATATTTGTCTTTCTCAGTCTGGGTTATATCACCTAGGATGATATATATGTATTTTAATTCCATCCATTTTCCTTCAAATTTCCTGGTGTCCTTGTTTTTAACAGTTGTGTAATACTCCATTGTATAAGTCTACCACATTTCCTATATCTGTCTCTCAGTTGAGGAACATCTAGGTTGATTCCAGGTTCTGGCTATTACAAATAAAGCTGCTATGAACATAGTTGAGCCCAAAAGCAATATAGCTGGGTCTTTTGGTAGGTTGAATACAATTTTTCTGAGAAACCGCCACACTGACTTCCAAAGTGGCTGTACAAGTTTGAACTCTCACCAACAGTGGAGGAGTGCAACAGTGCTCCACATTCTCTGTAGCATGAGCTGTTGTTGTGTTTCTGATCTTAGCTATTCTGACCAGGTAAGATAGAATCTCAGAGTCATTTTGATTTGCATTTCCCTGATGGCTAAGGATGTTGAGCAATTCCTTAAATGTTTCTCAGCCATTTGAGATTCCTCTGTTGAGAAATCTTTATTTAGATCTGTATTCCATTTTTAATTGTATTATTTGGTATGTTGATATCTAATTTCTTGAGGGATATATATATATATATATTGGAGATCAGCCCTCTATGAAATGTGGGGTTGGTGACGATCTTTTCCCATTCCATAGGCTGCTGTCTTGTCCTGTGATGGTGTCTTTTGTTTTGTGAGGTTGTTGGTCTCAGTGCCTGTGCTATTGGTATTCTGTTCAGGAAGTTGTCTTCTGTGCCAGTGCACTTAAAATTATTTCCCAATTTCTGTTCTATCAGGTTCAGTGTGAATAGATTTATGTTGAGGTCTTTGATCCACTTGAACTTGAGTTTTGTGCAGAGTGATAGATAATGGATTGATTTGTATTCTTCTACATGCAGCCAGTTAGACCAGCACCATTTGTTGATGATGGTGTCTTTTTCCCATTGTATAATTTTGGCTTCTTTGTTAAAAATTAGTTGTCTGTAGGTGTGTGGATTTATGTCAGGGTCTTTGATTTGATTCCATTGATCCAACGGTCTATTTTTATGCCAATACCGCACTGTTCTTGTTAGTATAGCTCTGCAGTACGGTTTGGAATCAGGGATGGTGATAACTCCAGAAGTTCTTTTACTATACAGGATTGTTTTAGCTATCCTGGATTTTTTGTTTTTCCATATTTAATTGAATATTTTTTTCAAGATCTGTAAAGAATTGCGTTGGAATTTTGATGGGGATTGCATTGAATCTGTAGATTGCTTTTGGTAAAATTGCCATTTTTACTCTGTTAATCCTACAAATCCATGAGCATGAGAGATCTTCCATTTTTTGATATCTTCTTCAATTTCTTTCTTCAAAGACTTGAGTTCTTGTCATATAGGTCTTTACTTGCTTGGTTAGAGTTAAACCAAAATATTTTATATTTAGTCTTTGACATCATGCCTCTCCATCCCATTCATTTCCCAACCTTTCATATCTGCCCTCTGCCCTTGCAACCTACCCCTCAAATTAAAATAAAATTTAAGAGGAAAAAAAATGAAAATGAAAAATCAAACTTGTCATAAACACTGTAGTGTGGCACAGTGAATCATACAGTAAACCCTGTATCCATATGTCTTTACTTGTAAGTGTTCATTGCGAAGAGTCATTGGTCTGTATCGAGGCCTTTGGTTTCTGCTACGCTGTGGATGCTGGGCCCCCACTGGAGCTCCTCTTGGTTATCCTGTCATTGCTCTGTGTTGTGGAGATCCTGCAGACCAGGTTCTTCACATACTCCAGCAGATCACAGTTGGGGTGGATGTTGGGATGGGCCACCTCATAACCCTGGTTCTGGGCCTGGGTAGTTGCAGGGTTGGTCAGCCCACTAGCTCTCCCTTGTCCTCACCCAGGGAGAGTTCTCCTGCTTTTATGGCCCCAGTCATTTCTCCCTCCCACACCTGTACCTTCAGGACCAGTTCTACTGTGTTGCCCAGAAGTGGTGTACAGGCCACTCTCCTGAGTGCTGCAGCTGATGATGGCCTGGGACAGCTCTCCTGCTCTGATGACCTCAGGGCCAGCTCTCCCACCCACCTTAGGTGTTGGAGGGGGACGCATTTCTCCCCTGCCCTTGCTGCTACATGACAGATGTATAGTTTCTATGAATTTGTAAGCTCTCTGTTGTTTCTGATGTTGTTGATATCCATCTTTAATCTATTTTTTTCATTTCTTAAATCAAGAAAATAGTGCCTCCAGAACTGGAGAGATAGCTCAGTGGTTAAGAGCACTGGCTGCTCTTGCAGAGGATCCAGGTTCAATTCCCAGCAAACACATGGTGGCTCTCACCATCTATTGCTCTAGTTCCAGGCAATCTGGTACCCTCTTCTGGTCTCCAAGAACACTGAATGCATATGGAACACAGATGAGTATACACACACACATAAGTATGTATGTCAGTGCCTCTTAGGATGATAGCTTGTACACAGAAAAACCTAAAAATTGTACCAATAGTTGCTCTTGTATAGCTGGAGATAACCGTTCATCCGAATCTTACTGCTCCATGTTGTGTAACCTTGGATTTTCAAGTTGCTAACATGAGAACATTGCCTGGAAACTACCACTAGATGTCAGTATTGCACCATCAGTCACCCTGACTAGGCCTGCACAGTCTCTGACTCAACATCCTCTCCCAGCTCAGGTGGGGGTCTTGACTAAATCCAAAGTCAAGTCCATTCTGGTCCATGCTATCCTGTCTCACTAGAGCCTCCCATAGCACTGAAGCCCCCTCCACACACCCTCTATACTGATGATGCTGGTTTACAAGGCCCCAAGGGGCTTCACTCATCAGGAAGCACGTGGTAGGCCCCAGTCAACCCTCAGGCTGCCCCCCCCTTTAAATCTTAAAATAATCCCTACATGAAAACACATACATAGAGCCCCCTGAGCATAGGTGTAGGAGCAAACCTTGATGCACAGTGAACCTCTGGGGACATTTCATATACAAATCATAACATCAGATGACCCACGATAACCCAGCCTTAGCTTACTTGAATCCCATTCACAAAGCCTGTGCCTATTAGCTTTCTCCTTTCTTTTGGATTCCAAAATAATGACAGCCTCTTGGAACACATTGTCCTAATTTAAGGCTCATCTATAGTTTGAAAGTCCTGTTTTATTGTTTTCAATTCTATGTTCAATTTCTATTGTGTGTGATGTGTATATGCATGTGTGTGGTATACATATGCATGTGTGTGTGGTTCTGTGCACCTGCTCACTTACATGGGCCAGAGGAGGATATTGAGCATCCTACTCTATCACTCTGTATCTTACATCCCTGGGACAGGGTCACTCACTGAACTTGGAGGCAGGTTGGCAGTCAGCAAGCCACAGTGATCCTCCTGTCTCTGTCCCTACAGCCCTGGAGCAACCAGTATGCACAGGTGGCCATGCCAGCTTTGTATGTGGGTGCTGAGGAGTTGAAACCAGGTCCCTGTTCTCATGCATCAAATGCTCTGGGGCTGCCTCCCAGCCCCCTGTGTAATAATGCTTCGACACAGGCTAACCACTGTGGCCTGTGGGATCCTTGGGAAAACCACCTGCTAGGTTTAGAATATTTTCTGAGCAGTGAGTACGCCTCGTGCTCCAGTATGATGGAAAGGTCTTTAAAGGTCTGTAAACTTGTAAATGAATTTTCACGTACTTGCTTGTTGATTAGGGAGAGTTACGTTTTAGTGTCAGCCACCTTAGTCCAGAATTTCAAAATAAATAGAATATGTAGTGAGTTATTGAATGACAAGGAGGGCACATGGATCACTATATTCTTTTCAGGACCCAATGAGTGAGGAGAACAGATCCAAAACCAAGTGCATGTGTGTACTTGATCTACGTCTAAAAGACTGAGCATCATCATACAATGGAGAGTTTGACCCAGAAATGACACCTGGCCTCTGTTAGATCTCCTGCTTCTCTATTATTTTGTCACTAAATACACATTATCAAAATGGTACCAGCAGGCAGTGGGTAAAGGCACTCTGCCTCCAAGCCTGACCTGAGTTCTATCGCCAGAATCCACGTAGTAGGAGAGAACCAATCCTAGAAGCTGTCCTCTAACCTTCACCTGTGACACACACACACACACACACACACACACACACGCACACACACACACACACGAATGTAATATGAACGGTAGTGCATTAAAGGTCTCCGTTTTAGTATCTTATATTTAAAACTAAGAAACATTTATAATTATCTTTTATGTGCATGTATGTGTGTGTGCTCAGATGTGTGTAAGTGTGCACATGTGTGCACGTGTTTGGAGGCCCAAAGTTGACATCAGATGTCTTCTTCTCTCTCTATTGAGACAGTGTCTCTTGCTAAAGCTGCAGCTTGCCAATCCTTGTTAATTCAGCTAGCAACTTGCTCAGGGGATCCTATGCCTCTTCCTTCCTTCCCGGTGCTGCATAGCTGTCATGTGGGTTCTAGCAGCACATGGCAAATGCTTTATCCCTTGTTCTTGTTTCTAAGATTCAGGGGCATCGTACCAAACAGATCACCAAAGTCATGTGTTGCCAGGCATGGTGGTGCAGGCCTGTAATCCCAATACTCGGGAGGCTGAAGCAGGAGGATCATAAGTTTGGCCAGACTAAGTTAAATATCAAGTGCCTGCCTCTACAAACAAAACAAAATGTTGTATTAAGCTTGCTCATTAAAGGCTTTTGTTTCAAATAGTGTTACCTCCTTATTGACTGCATCCTTGATGCTGACTTTATCTAGCAGGATGCAGAAGCTGCCCAGACTTGTAAAGTTGAGCTGTTTTGTGTAGTCCATGTGTCCATGCTGCGCCTTTAAGACCTCTGCTCCTTATCTTTTGCTCGACCTGGCCCCTTTGTGGTCCAGACGCTCGTGGTCCAAATGGCTCAGGGGACTCACTCCTCACCTTCACTTTCTGTTTGCACTCTCATCACTGAAGCTGACAAGCTAGAGTCATTGGAGACAAGAGCCTCAATGAAGAACATTCCTCAGGAAGGTCAGGCTGTAGACAAGCCTGGAGGTCATTTTCTTAGTGATCCATGGAGGAAGACTGTGGGTGGTACCCATTCTGGGCTGGTAGTCCTGGGTTCTGAGAAACTTAGGAAGAACAAGGCAGTGAGCTGCACCCCTCCATGGCCTCTGCATCAGCTTCTGCCTCCAGGATCCCGTCCTGTGTGAGTTCCAACCCTGACTTCCTTCAATGATGAACAGTGATGTGGACTTACTTTTGGTCATTGTGTTTTATCACAGCAATAGTAACCCTAACTAGGACACCCCACCCTTGGACACACTCCCTCTGATTTGTTTTTGTTTGTTTTGGTTTTGGTTTTGGTTAGCACTTGTAAAACTAAATACTTTGATTGCGTTATTTTAAGTTCCACAAAAGAACAGGGATTTACATCTGCACCCAGCCTACAGCAGGGCCTGCCAGTTTTCGAGCAGATGTTCCAAGAAAGGGGCCAAGCCAGAATGAGCATAGGGATCCCCTGTGTGCACCCCAGCCCCTGTCTTCCTTGGGTTATGATTGCACTCTAGTAAACCCTTTCTTTACGTGGAGATCCATCTTAGAGTCCTGTCCTCTAGAGAACCTGACTAGTACAACTCCCCACAGGCATCCTGGTGTACAGAGCACACAGGATCATCGAGTCCTGCCAAGAAGCCTTCATCCTGCGTCTCTTCCGCCAGAAAAACAAGCGCGGCTTCATCAAAGCTTTCACAGACAACCCTGTTGCCTTTGACACTGGCTTTTGTCATGTGGAAAGAGTAATGAGGAACCTTTTTGTGAGGAAGCTCTACCTGTGGCCAAGGTAATGACCTTGTGGGGCCGCTTTGTGAACAGAAGAGTCCTAGTCTTAACTTAGCTGCACTTTCATGCAGTTGATAGAATACATGTAAAATCTGCCATTCTGTCCATAAGGACCTTTTTAAAAAATATATTTATGCATGTGCCTATCAATTTTATGCAGAATACTAGCTGTATAGTTATTCTTTATTTAATTGTTCCTTATTTCAGAAGCAAAACATGCCTATGAATGACCAGCTAGTAAGTGTTTTGGTAGTGGAGGCTCACTTAGCTCAACCTTGCTCTTAGAAGCACAGAAACAGAGACAACAAGATCACTCAAGGGGTAAAGGTGCTTGCTGCTAAACCCTGAGAAGCTGAGTTCAATCCTGAGGACCCACATGGAAGGAGAGAACTGACTATGGGCTGTCTTCTGAGCTCTGAACACTCAGGCACACCACAAGTAAATAAATACATGTAACTTTTAAAAGTATTGGAGTAAGGGTGACAAGATTGCTCAGTGGGTAAAAGTGCTAACTACTAACCTTGATGACTCAAGTTCAGTCCCCAGGACCCACATGGTGGTCCTCCGACCACACACATGCACTGTAGCATGTGCACACAAAATAAGGGTGATTGGGTTTTTGGTTGTTTTGTTTTGTTTTGTTGTAGGTAATAGGAACCCAGTGGTTAGGGCCATGTTCCCTCACGCTATACAAAAGTAGGTCCTGGATTGGGCCTGTACTAGCTTTCTAAGCCTGCCTTGCTTGAGTGATGAGCCTACTCAGCAAGGCCCAGTGTGTTCTTGGGCATTGCCATTTTGCTTGCATTGTGTTTGTAGCTGTTGATTTGGAAACTCTGTCTCCTTAGGTTCCATGTAGCAGTCAACTCGTTCTTGGAACAACACAAGCCTGAAGTAGTAGAGATTCACGTGTCTATGACACCCGCCATGCTTTCCATCCAGACAGCCATACTAGACATCTTAAATGCGTGTCTGAAGGAGCTGAAGAGCCACAACCCATCGCTAGAAGTGGAAGACTTGTCACTAGAAAATGCTCTTGGGAAGCCGTTTGACAAGGTCCACTTCCTTTTTTTCTTCCTTTTGAAGCACAGCTGATTAGGTTGTCATTTTAAAGAGTGCAAGGCATTTTAATATTCACCGTGTCCGTTGCAAAAATTAAACTGAAGGTGGTTTAAAGTGGGACTGCTTTACTTATTGGAAGTAGTAATTTGCAGTGACATCTGTGTTTGGCATGTAAGCATGAGGCTAGCTTTTTCAGTTACATAGTGAGTAAATGTCTTATTGTAAGTGTAATCAATGTCTTCGTTCCAAATTGACAATATCTGGGTATCTGTAGACACAGAGTCTACACATGAATGCTTAGTAATTATACATCCCTAAATTTGCCATCTTTTTAAGATAGAAAGTTGGGTACATTTTGGGGGAAGGGGGAGTATTTTTGGTTTTGTTTTGAAACAGTCTCACTGTGTAGCCCTGGCTGGCCTAGAACTCATAGAGATACACAGAAATATGCCTGCCTCTGCCTCCCAAGTGTTAGAATTAAAGACAGGTGCCACCACACTCAGCTCATGTTACTGCCTTTTAAACTCTGAATCAGTCTTGGTGTCACTGGGAACAGAAGGAAAGGCCTGACTACTATGAAATACTCATGCGTGGAATGGATTCCATGTGTTGTGTCCTGTCTTCCTTTATCTTAACATGTGTGTAACTTAGTGCATGGTGGTGACAAATCTTCATATTGTTTGAATGGAATAGATGTTGTCCTAGAACAGCAAAATGCTTTATTGAACACTGATTTCTGTCTGATGTTACTGGCTGGTGAGAGTCAAGGATTGTTTTGGGCATTCTTGCATTAGCCACATCCAAATATAGACAGAGCTTGCATAAGATAAAGCAAACGCTTGAGGTTCAGTCTGTCTTTTAACAGAAGTGGTCTGTGGGTGTAGAAGGGCTCTACCCCTGCTCTTACCCTGTCACATGCATCCCAGTCTGGAGCATGAATTATAAGGTCACTAGGTGCCACTTCTGCCCAGTGTGTGCTTTGTCAGATTAGATACCTACACGAGATCACTGTTCATAAGAACAAGTTGCTGGCTTTCTGATAGAATAGTCCTTTCTTGTCTATGGTATATAGTAACATGCATGTTTTTTGTATGTCTGTACACATGTGCATGCACCCGTGTGTGTGTGTGTGCTGGATGGTAGACATGCTCCTGAATGTACAGATGCCAGAGGAGGACATGGAATGACCTCTCTATCACTTCCTTTGCCTCGTTTCCTTGAGAAAAGGGTCTTCACTGGATCTAGAACTAAGCTGACAGCTGGAATGTCCGAGAGATCTTTCTGTTCTTTGTCCTTCATAGCTCTGATGTTGTAGACACATGCCCATCATTTTATGTGGGTGCTGGGGATTTGAACTCAGGTCCACCTTGCACAGTGGACATTCTTACCCACTGAGCCATCTGATAATGTTATTAAGAATTAAGGGGCATTAACTCATCCCATTATAAAAAATAGAGTAATATGACATTATCCTTTTAAAACAGTATTAGGATTTGGCAACCTGAAACTTTCTAGCCATTTTCTTGGAAGGAAATATTTAGGGAATCTTATTGTAATAAAATATAAATAAAAAACATACAGCGTTTTAAATATGTTTTTACATATACAATGAACAGCCTTTATTGAAAGTATGGCTGTGTTAAGAAAAGCTATAATGAATATATTTTAGCAAAAGTAAATTGTATTCTTTTTCAGACAATCCGCCATTACTTGGACCCTTTATGGCACCAGCTTGGAGCCAAGACTAAATCCTTGGTACAGGATCTGAAGATACTAAGAACCCTACTGCAGTATCTCTCTCAGTATGATTGTGTTACATTTCTTAATCTTCTGGAATCTCTGAGAGCAACAGAGAAGGTCTTTGGTCAGAATTCAGGTGTGAGATAAAAATACTAATATTATTCTAGGAGCTGTTTTGAATAAAGTGTTATTGGGAGGAGTGCTATATTCAACTGCATGTTATAAATTGAATTTCATGTTCCCTGCACAAGGGTGTAGAGCTTTATTGAAAGCTAATGTTCCCTCCTACTTAGCTTCTGTTCTGTAGAATAAATATTCATATCCATTCCTGGCAGTTTTATTTCCAGAAAAGACTTTGTAGTACAGACAGTCTCCAACTTGGAAATAGGTTGTGTTCTGGAAATTTACTTGGTAGGAACTTAAAATTAGTTTTTCTCAAAGAGACCTCAAGGCATGTGTTTCATCTGCTAGAGTACCAAAGACTTAAGAGATTTGTTGAGAGATGTAAACATGTACGGTGACTGTCATGCTAACCACTCAAGACCCTTGAGCCCTAGGGTCTAATGATCGGCAATTCATAATTTTTACTGCTTCTTCCAGACATTCTTTAACAAATACAGGAGCAGGAATATAGCACCGTGGTAGAGCGCATGCTTTGAAAACCACTGGTCTAATCAAGCAGAGGCCACAGTAATAAGACAAACTAAGACATAGTTGCTAGGGAAACAAGATGGCAGCTAGTGGTCTGTGTGGGTTATGTGACCATGTTTAAAATTACCACTAATTGAAGCCTTTTTTAAACCATCATATTAGGTTGGCTTTTCCTGGATGCTAGCACCTCCATGTTCGTGAACGCTCGTGCACGAGTTTACCGTGTTCCAGATGTGAAACTGAACAAAAAGGCCAAAATGTCTGAGAGTGCAGAAGGGCAAGGTCAGGCCTTAAACGCTCTCTGTTCACATTGGAGTGGAAGCAGGTGTCCGCTTACAGCAAACTTAAAACGCATGCATTGTGGGAAGAGTATGTGCTAAAACCAGGATGAGATCCATTGCCAGAGAACGCCAGTGGCTAGGCCAGACACCAGTCAAAATGTTCTCACTGCTACATAAGAAACATTTCAACCATTACTATTTTGGACACTTAAAGTCTTAATGAAGCATTTAGCATTCTTTGCAACTTTTAAATACTATAAAATCACTAGACAGAAGTAAGTGTTGGTTTCATTCTAGTTTCTGTCTAGTAAGCATCAAGTGTCATTTTTTTCTAAGGCCTGGGATGGGATAGTTAACACTTGTTTCTTCCTAGTTCAAAGGTCTGTTCAAAACAGTATGTTCATAATCAGTTTGAATACTATAGAAAAAAATAGTTGTTACCTGCCTTTAGCCATGTTCAGGATTGTAGAAAGTACAAGCGTATTAGAAATAATAGGGGTTGTAGAAATGGCTCAGCAGTTAAGAGCACTGGCTGCTCTTCCAGAGGACCTGGGTTCAACTCCCAGCACCCACATGGCAGCTCACAACTGTCTGTAACTCCAGTTCCAGAGGATCTGATATGCTCACACAGACATACATGCAGGCAGAACACCAATGCACATGAAATAAAAATAAAGTTTAAAAATTGTTATTTACAAAAGAATAAATATTGGTAGCACCTATTCCTTGCCTTGTGTAACTGCCTGTGTACAGTGTCACAAGTGACAACACAGAACTGTCTCTGTCAGCTGTGTGTCCCGTCACCTCCACACATTCCACAGACCTGTCAGCATGCTTTTCCAGGGTGGCAGGGCCTGTGTGGCATGGTTGAGGCCCAAGGACGTGTCCATTCCCGTCGATGCTAGTTTTCTGTTGCGTGGTTTTGGCTAAACATCATGCAGGATGTGGTTCTATTTTATTTCTATACAGAAACAAAAAAGGAACTGGTCCTAGAAAGCAACCCAAAGTGGGAGGCGTTAAGCGAAGTCCTGAAGGAAATCGAAGCAGAAAATAAGGAGAGTGAAGCTCTTGGTGGCCCAGGTAGGAACAAAGGGAGATGGCGACGTTGGCTTAATGTTTGTTTTTGTTTCTGAGACAAGATCTCATTGGTCCAGATTGGCTTTGAGCTTGCTGTACATCTGAGGCTGGCCTTGACATTCTGGTTTTCCCTCCCTTTACTTCCTAGTAGTGGATTCCAGGCAGGTGCCACCAGACCCCACACAGCACACTGACATTAGATGTCAATCTCCTGGCTCCCAAGACCTCTTCAGTTTGTTGTGCTTTTCTCCAGACTGAGTCATTGTGTATTCACGAAGCGCAATCTTCACTGCTTGGTCTCTTGGAACCTCTGTTAAAGAATCAGCAAATTTCCATGTATATAGTCATTAGTTTTAAATATGGAATATCTATTAATTGGCTAATGGGTTTTTTTTCTGTTTTATACTGCCCCCCCCCAGCCAAGGGTTTTTCCAAAGAAGTTTAAATGTTTCTATTGATTGAGCCCTAGAAAAACAATTCCAAGTTCTAGACCTCTACCTTCAAGCATGAATGTGCTAACAGAACTGTAAATTCAAAGTAAAACTAGGTAGAGAATAAATCTACATGTTTGAAAATACTGACTGAATCTTTGACCTGCAAGGTAGTAAAGGTCAGAAGGCAAGCAGGGTGACAAGGGGACAAAGTGCAGTGACACTATAAAATGCCACAGTGAAACCAATGCTTAGTTTCTCTAAAGTCTCTAAAGGGGCTGGAGAGATGGCTCAGCAGTTAAGAGCGCTTGCTGCTCTTGGGAAGGCTGCAGGTTCAATCCCAGCACCCACGTTAGGCAGCTCACAACTATTTGTAACTCTAGCTCCAGGGGATCTGGTGCCTTCTGGCCTCAAGGCATCTGCATGTTCACACTCAAACTTGGGCACAGACACAAAGAAATAAATCCTGTTTTAAAAGGCATTTGATCATTATATGAGTAGATCCTGGTCACAAATGCTCACTTAGATAAAGTGAAAAGAATAATGAAATGGAGGGGGGCAAGATTTTCTGATGCCAGATGATGTGGTGTTGACATTAGTGTATTTCCTTCTAGGCTTCTTTCACGTTTTCTATTTCACGTTGTTAACGTCATCTGGATGTGCCCATCCCTTGGCTTGCTGGGCTTATGGACCAACACAAAACTTACACTTAGAGCATTAGGAGGGGGCTGGTGAGATGCCATCTAGACAACCTAAGTTTGTTCCCTGGAAACCGCATAGTGGAGGGGTATAGAAAGGGTTTCTGACCTATAAACACACTAAGTAAATAAATGCAATCAAAACTTAATTTTAAAAACTGAGGGGTTTTGTGACATGTTTATAACTTGGTTGCACAGTTCTCAAGTGGCTAACTACAAACTGGTCTTGTAATCCAGACTGTCCCTGGATTTGGAATAGTCCTGCTTCTGCGTCCTCAGTGCTGGGGTTATGGGCTTGTTGTGGCATTGGTTTTTATGATAGCCATTTTCATTCTACTCAGCTAGCTAACTGGAAATCCTCTGTATTTTTGTATAGCTGTATACACACTTTACACATACATAACAGCTTCATTAATCTGAGAAGACATCTCAGATGCTATTAGGGCTAACCCTTGTCCTCAGCCCCATCTCTGACGCATATTGTCTTAGCTGCCTTGGCCTATTTAAACCACACCAATTTATCTGCTGATTATGTCTCCAGACTTTCTAATGCTGGTTTTATTACTCTAAAATCAACCTTTATATATAATAATCTCTGAGACCAATTTTCTACTTTTAAGACTAGATCACCTCCATCTTAGAGGTAAAGAGAAGCCATCCTTTATGATTGAAGATTGGACATTTGGAATGTATTTTGGAGTCTCGGAGCCTCTAGAAAATTAGAAAATTAGTCAATAGACGTGTCTTTAAAGCTTGCATTGTGCCTTGGCTCTGCTTTCATTAGACTAAATAACTGTGGCTTCAACTTTACTCTGTGAATCAGCCCGTAGGTGACAGCGTGGGACTGGGGCCCCAGCCCCTTTCTGACCCAATTGTAAACTGGGTTCTCTAACGAGGGTAAGATGCCTTTCCATAGAAGGGGACCCAGGGTGACCCAAAGGAGCAGAGAATGTGAGTGAGCAAGCCAGCATATGTTCTGATTGCAGGCCAGGTGCTGATCTGTGCAAGCGATGACCGGACTTGCTGCCAGCTGAGAGACTACCTGACCGCAGGGGCGGAGGCCTTCCTGCTGCGGCTCTACAGGAAAACCTTTGAGAAGGACAGCAAAGCCGAAGAAGTGTGGGTGAATTGTAGAAAGGGGGACGGCCCAAAGAGAACTATGAAATATGGCAAAAGACCCAAAGACACCCGAAACAAAGAGCGTGCCTCTACCAAAAAGGGGGCTCCTAAAAGGAAGAAGCGAGAGCTGACTCTGACGCAAGTGCTGGGGACTGCTGAGGAGCCGCCAGAGGAAGGGCCTGCAGAGGAAGGTCAGCACAAACAAGCCACCAGTAACCCAGAAGGCTGCGGGGGAGAGATTCAGCATGAAGCTTTTGATTTAAATTTGTCATCTGACTCGGCCTATGGCATCCTGAAAGAACCCCTGACCATCATCCATCCGCTTGTGGGGTGCAGCGACCCCTATGCCCTGACGCGGGTACTGCACGAGGTGGAGCCCAGATACGTGGTTCTGTACGATGCTGAGCTCACTTTTGTCAGGCAGCTGGAGATCTACAGGGCCAGCAGGCCCGGGAAACCGCTGAGGCAAGTCCGTGCTTGGCGGTTCTGCGGGATTTAGGACAAAAAGCTGTCTGGTCTGCATAGTGGTTTTCTTACCTTTAACCCACCGTGAGGCTGGTTTGACGCTGCTTTGTGATAAATGAGAGGAAGCGCAGCATGCAGAAGTCAGCCACCCCTCCTAAACTGCAAGCTTCCAGCAACCCTGGAGTTTTCCCTGTCCTGCTCATATTTTTTCTTTTTGTCTGAGTGTGTCTCTTACAGGGTACGGTATCTGGAAAGTCT
Organism: Mesocricetus auratus; assembly: GCF_017639785.1. Taxonomy (NCBI): domain Eukaryota; kingdom Metazoa; phylum Chordata; class Mammalia; order Rodentia; family Cricetidae; genus Mesocricetus; species Mesocricetus auratus. The sequence goes on from NW_024429205.1 coordinate 153,617, forward strand.
AGGAAATTAATAACGTTCTGTGTAATATACTAATGACTTAGCCAAATGTTTTTAATCGTCTAAAACACCCTGTAAAATTTTAAGCATTCTTAATAATGTGTGTGGTGTGGGAACATCATGACAATTGGCAGGAGTTGGTTGATGCCTTCCCTCTTTTTGTGGGCTCCAGGGATTGCACTCAGACAGGAAGTCTCTAAAGTGACTCTAGACTTCATACTTATAAAACTAAAGTGTTTTAGGAATTATTGTACCGAGTTTTCTTGGGTTTCTAGAAATATCTCTTTAAAATCTGCCAATCTATCAGGTAAGAAAGTGATGCCTCCAGAGAATACAGTGTTCTCACTTCCCAGCTGGCTAAGGGGAAATAAACACCAAAGTTAATACCCTGAACTCAGTCTGAACCAGCAACAGGGTAACTACAGCAGCCTTTCAGACCAGGGGGCTGGCTCAGAAGAACGCGGGATAAAGGCATTGGTTCCCAGGCAGTATACATGTAGCAATCTTTTTGCCCAACAACAGGACACTATCCTGTTTGAAATCAAAATGTCCAGAGCAGAAGAGACCTTGGAACTCAGCTGTTCACTCCATCAGCGGGAAACTAAGGCCCAGAAATGGAAGTTGATTTGGCTTCGGCCACATGACACATCCATGGGGCAGCTGAAATCTCCTGACTCACCCCAGGGGCCTTTCCCCTCTCTGTGCTTCCAAGTGAGACAGTTGGGAAGATGTGTGCTAAAAGTAAAGAGGGCATAACGGTGAACTCTAATGGGGGAGGGAGGTGGACGGTGGCGCTTAACTCAGCCTTAGCCACAGATGAGAAAACCCACGCTCCCTGGTTTTATTATACACTGTTTTTAATGATGGATGTATATGTGTGCACCAGTCGCCAAAGATGCAGGGTATGGCATGGGGAAAGCAGCTGTAAGCCACCCAACGTTGGTGCTGGGAACTGAACTCTGGTCCTCTGGAAGAGCAGGAAACACTCTTAACCAACAAGCCATCTCTTTAGCCCCAGAGCAAAGCCCTTTTGAGACAAAATATATATATAAAAAAATTGAGATTCCTGATACTGTCCATGTGTTTATTTAAAACGTTTCTGGCTCCAGTCTGTTGCGAAATGAATAAAGGGAACTGAGAAAGTACGGTAAGGGTAAAGGTGTTTGCTGTCACCAGCATTGAATTTCCCTAAGCTGATTCTAATGATGATCGTCCAACTTTTAAGCTTTAGTTTGGCAGAAGTACAAAGGAAAGAGTTGAAAAAGAAGCCTCTAAGAGATTTTGTGGGCTTCTTTTTTATTTGTTTATAGTTATGAAAAAAAGAATTCTTCTATCCTCTAGCTATAGTTCAGTATTTACCTTTATTTGGTGGAAAGAAAAAGAAACCTCATGGGTTAACAGCCCTAGAACCCTTAGCTGGTAGGGTTTGTGTAGCTCCATCTGAGCCTTGGAACTGAGCAGTGAGCTCCTCACTCTTTCTCAAGTTGCTGTTCCTGAGTGTCCAGGGCTACTGCTCTCAGACACTAGATTGTGCTGGCCTCCCGGGGATTAGGAATTACAGTTTTGCAACCTAAAAGAGTTCTGTCTGAACCCACAGGGTTTACTTTCTTATATACGGAGGCTCCACGGAAGAACAGCGTTACCTGACCGCTCTGCGGAAGGAAAAGGAAGCATTTGAAAAGCTCATAAGGTAAGACGCGGCTCATGGGAGCCAAACTTAGCCTAGCCTTCCCAGGATCTGTGGACAGCCAGTATCTTCTCTGGAGCACCCTGGGAAGAGAGAGGAGGAAAAACAGGGAAGGGAGGGTCATGAAGGGGGGGATGGCTGGTATTGGGGACCTGCCCCCCCACACTTCCCTTCCCTCTCTCTTCCCGCTGCAGTTGCTTAATGTGGGGTTAGTGAGTAGGATCTCTCATTGTATCCCTTACCTGAAATACTTGGAACCAGAAGTATTTCAAATGTTGTAATATTTTCATATATGTAGTAAGATGTGTTAGTGACAGGATCCAGTCATGAGCATGTCAATGTGTCTGTTAGACCTGTGGCCTTGAAAGTTGTTGGAGGCAGCAAGTTGGGCATGTCTGCAGGTTCCTTCAGCACAGGATTGGGCATGGAATTTTTCTCCTGTGCTGCCGTGTTGACCAGCCAAACACTTGGCTTTTTTTTTTTTTTTTTAGCATTTTGAGTTTCACATGTTCCATATCAGAAATATGTGAGAGAAACTGATTTTCATCTATAGTGTGTAGCATCAGACATTCCACAAGGCACTGCTGTAGGACAGAAGCTCTCAACCTTGCACCTCTGCTCAAGGGGCCTTCTTTTTGAATTGTGGGGTTTCCCTCCTAAAATCTTGCTTGTCTGCAGGTGAGCAGCTACATTATCATGAGCTGGGAAGTATTTTATGCCCCACCCCCAGTTCTGATCACTGTAGCTAGAATCATTCTAAGGTTTTTTTTTTTTTTAAGGATGTGCTATTTTTCTTAATCTGTGACATGTTTTTGAGAGTGGATGTCATGTTACCAATCCTGGTAGAAGATGTTGTTCAGTTTAACAGGAGCTGTTTATGGAATAATCACAAACTTCACCCCTAAGCACCTAGGGAGATCAGATGACCCACCAGGAGCCATGTCAATAGACTGCAGTGCACTGATGACCCAAGGGACTAAGAAGCCAGGGTTAGACCAGGCATCATAGAGCTAAGCCAGAGAAGCCTAGTCCAGAGAAGACAATGGGGTACGTCTTCATAACTGGCTTTCCATGCCTTCACCATTGGCAGTGTACAGTGGCAGTAAGCCTGGCACTGAGCTAGGCAGAATCTAAGAATGGACAGTGTCCTACAGAGCTATCTGTGGATGCTCAGCCTCTGGATTCCCAGGGTAGTCCAACACAGACATTTCTAAAAATGGGTATTCACAGGTGGGTGCCTCTGGTCCCATTGGAGGAGTTTATCGTGGTGTGTGAATAGCACCCTTCCCTTCATATCTTCTAGAATAGCGGTGTTTCCTTGAAGCTGCTAGCTGTACAGTTTTGTTACTTGGTCCTCTTAGCCTATAGAGATGCATCATGATTGTTCCTATTGTGTATTATGGGGTGTGTGTGTGTGTGTGTGTGTGTGTTTGTGCGTGTGTGTGTGTGTTGAAAAGCTAGCTGTTTCAGAAGTAGTAGTATAACAGCAGTTATTATACAGACAACCGCTTCTTAGTCACAGTTCTCAGAGCCTCCTGTCTGTCCTCTAGACCATCAGCTACTGAGTCTCCAACAGTGAAGTTATTCATTGGGCTCTAGTCTATGCAAATGCAGTGATAAAGGGATCATGTTGAGCAGAGGTATGTAGGAGAGCCCAGAGGTTCAGAAGGCCCAGAACCTTAGGACTCTGGGGCAGCACTAAACATTCTAGGTGGCATGAGGCGCATGCGTTTGTAAAGATGTCCACAGTTCTCATTGAGGCTCGGTCTCACAGACACAGCGCCCATGTGACTGACTTGACCTCTCCAACTGCAGCCTGCCAAAGCGAAATCAGGCAATCTCCACCAGTCACTGTTACCTGTGACCCAATGCCTCAGACACAGCAGTCCTCTGCCAGGCGCTGTTCCACAGGCTCCGTGCTCATCCCCAGGACCGAGCTATGGCCCAGCTTTGAGCATGAAGGCCTTTCTTGGGACTTTCCAGCAGCTGCACCCTGCTCAGTTAATGCTTCACCTTGCTGTCTCCAGGGTGCTTGAAGTCAATAGTGGTAATGTGTTGTGCACCCTCATGCCTCTCCCGGCTTGTACAAATGATTGTGTTTATCAGGGATGGGGCATCATCGGGGTAGAAGATCTGTGTAGCATGTATGTGTCCTGAGTTAGTCCCCAGCCCACAAGAAATTACACATCCATTTTAGCGATATTTTACCTAAAACTTAGCATCACTTTTTTCTAAACTCAGTACCTACTTGTTATAGTCTTCTGCTTCGCACAGAAGTCAAGTGGTTACACTGCTCAGCATCTTAGGACTCTCACTTTCCCAGAAGAGGGGAAATTTGAATGGTGTTTGTTTTAAAAACACAAAGGAACATTTGGGGTTCACTGCCAATAGGGCATTTGCACTTCGCCTGAACCGGGAGAAAATTTACTGTGACAGGAAGAGAACAGACTCTTGCCAAGGCCTCCATGGGTGATGCTGTAAGAACAAAAGCTTGGCTGCTGTTTAAAATAACCAGGGAGGACTGGCAGCGAACAAGGACCGCTTAGCTGGCTTAGAGATAATTAGATTGAGCTGCTGGAGAGTGAGGGCAAGATGCCGCCTGTTGGGCAGGTCCGTGGCTCTCGGTGAAAGGTCAGGATTACTTGGCTTTGCTGAAGAGGACATCCAAAGACTCCTGGGCTCTTCTTCCTCCGCACATCACATTTAGAGCCATTCACATACCACTGAAAATCCCAGCACTCCAGGCAAGCCTGGGTACATAGGAAGAAAAATATTGAAAATATTAAAGCAACAACAGAAACCGTCAGTCCTGAGGATACGGTGGAAAGAGGTCTGGAATTTAACTGTCTCGTGTCTGCCACAGGCAGCTAGAGTAGTTGTGTTGAGTGATGTGTACAAGGGATGGATGCTTCTGATTACAGTAAATACCCGCTGAAGGAATTTGCGCCTGCTCAGCAACTTGCTTTCTTCATGGTTACTAGTTCCTTTCAGGAGTGTAAGTACTCTCAGAAGTGGAAACAGTGCCAGCCTCCTTTGCCAGCAGACCTGTAGCTTCTTAATGTGACCCTAGAAAACCAAAAGCGGGCCAGTGGCCCTGAGGGTTTCACTTACTGTGGCAGATGCGCAATGCCAAGAACTACTCCTCAGACATTAGTGCACCCTGTAGTCAGCCTTTTCAGGTAGATTTTATCGGCATTATTCCCATTTTACAGATTTTTTTTTAAAACTGAGGCAAGGAGCAACTGAATGATTCCAGATCACACTGCCAATAAGAACTAGGTCCCTGCTCCTGAGTACACTGTCTACCCACAGCTGATTCGTCAGGAAGCTGGGGTGCCCACCCCCCACTGTGTGACCTGCAGCTTAACATGGGAAAGTGGTAAAAATAAAGAGGACAAAGCAAAAATGTTAGAGAAAAAGATACTGAGGGTCTGCTAGTGTTCGAGTATCTGGCCCTCCTCTCGGGTCCTCTGGGTGTGGCCAGGAGGTGCTGCTGGGCAAGGGTTTGCATCACAGAGCCCTTGACCTGGCCTACAGGACAGTGAGGAGAGCAAGCCCTCGTCTGTCCCCACATGCTGGGCTCGCAGCAGCTCTGTACCCGGGGCTTGTTCCACACCGTGTAGGGTTCCCAGTTACACTCTCCGGGCCACATGTGCCTCTGTAGACTACATACACGCTGTTCTTTGTAGTGTTCAAGTGGAGTCCTGCTCTGCTGCGTCTCCAGGAAGTAGGTGTTGTTCTGACCCTGGGGGAGACACATCTGTCTTGGCCGCTCCTTCTGCTTCCCTAGCCCCAGTCTCTGCTGAAGTTGTCAGTCTGTGGTTTGTTCACGTTGCCGGCTTTACTTCCTCAACTCTGCTGCAGGTCTCAGGAGAATGTTCTGTCACAGCAGGCACCCTTAGTACTTAACGGTCTCGTGAGTTAGCTGTCACATGCTTAGTGGCTTCAAAGATGCAGAACCCCCAGCTCACTGTGGGGACTTACTTGCAATAATGATGTCTGTCAAGTCTTAGCAGGTGACTTAGCAGTTCTCCTGAGCCGTGTGTGTGAGACACTGGGTTACTCTGACGACTAGAAGGACTATACGGTCATTTTTGTTACATGTGTTTATTTGTTTCATGCATGTCTGTCTGTATCCATACAAGTGTGCATGTACACTATGTGGTGGTCAGAGGGCAACTTGCGGGAGTCAGTTCTCTTCTTCACCAGGTGTGTTCTGGAGCTTGGACTTGGATAGTCCGGCAAGCGCCTTTACCCACTGGGCCTTCTTGCCAGCCCAGTGGTCACTCTTATACAGGGAACACTCCCAGTGCTTTCAAGCAAACCCACAGGAGTGGTTGCTGTTCCCAGCTCTTTCCCAGATGTTGGTTACCTGTTTTGAACCCTGACAGAAATTTTATTCTTGTATTGACCTTGCTTCTCCTTTGAAACTAATGGTGGTTGATGGGGGCCTCCGACCTGGAGGGTTTCCAGTCAGGGTTCTGTCGTGTCTGTTTTCATTTTCTTTTTCTTAATCATTGGCCGAACCCTCCCTAATTATGATCCTGAAAATATCTGACTTTAAATGATTTGTTTTTCGATATTGATAATGCCTCCGCCTTACAGCAGACTCAGGCAATCTCAGTCACATAAAGAAACAAAAAGAGCTTATTTGAACTCTGGAAAGCCCAGCCACGTGACTTCCGGCTCCAATTCTTCCCATTTGCTTGCTTATTTCGGATGTATTCCCTTGTATTCACTTTCACCATTGCAGTCAGTGTCATAGGCCATCCTCCTGCCTCAGCCTCCTAAGTGTGAGCATTACAGGTATGCACCCCTAGTGCATGTAGATCGCCTTAGATATTGGACTTTTCAAAAGATTCATCTAGAATGTTGAGATTAGTCAAATGATGCCACGATATTTGTTCCCCCAGGGAAAAGGCTAGCATGGTTGTCCCTGAAGAACGGGAAGGCAGAGATGAAACCAACCTGGACTTAGCAAGAGGCACAGTGTCCACAGATGCTCCCACTGACACTCGGAAAGCTGGTAAGTCCGGCCCTGGACCTGGGGCCACTTTTGCCCTTAGAGGACACTGTGAAGCTCAGAGCTACATAGATGAGTTTCTCTAGATAAACTCTTAAAAACATAGATATGGCTGGGGAGGTTGCTCACCTGTTAGAAGCACTTGGCTGCTCTTGCAGAGAACTTGAGTTCAGTTCCCAGCACCCATGTCAGTCAGCTTATAACTACCTGTAACTTCAGCACCATCTTGTGGCCTCTCCAAGGACCTGCTCTCCTGTGGTGTATATAAACTCATGCAGGCACACACACACACACACACACACATCCAAATAAATAAAAATAATAAATATTTGATAAAGAAAAGGAAATGATTGGGGAAGATTCCAGATGAACTCTGCCAGTGATGCCTTGGGTCAGCTGGGTAGGTTCTGTGACCCAGGGAAGCCCGATGACTCGTACGACAACTGAAGGAAGCTTTCCCTAACTTCCTCTGCCTGTCCTCTCGGGTTCACACATTGCTGGGACTTCTTAGGGTACACGTGCCCTCCCTACTCTGAGCGCTTTCTGCCTGTTGCTGTCTCTCCAGTCCCAGGTGTTCGGCATGCCACAAGGCCTGCTGGATTTCACAAGGAATGCCATTTCCCATGCCAGCTGCCATCAGCAAGCAGCAGGAGAGGGTTAAAGCTGATTTAGTCTCTGGTGCAATCAGTGTAGTCACAGTCCTGTGGACCTAAGGTGATAGCTTCCATGCCCGTGCCTTTCCTGTGGCACTGTGCCTGCCACAGACTCAGAAACAATGGAGCCAACTGCCTGTAGATGGAAACCTGAGCCAAAGTGAATTCTTCCTCCCTTAGGCTGTTTTATTAGGTATTGTCAGGGCCCGGGGAGAGGGCTGGAGAAATGGCTCTGAGGTAAATTAGAAACACTTGCATGAAGGCCTGACTATCTGAGTCCCGTGTCCCATCCCACTAGGTGGCAGGAGAGAAGCCACTACTGAGAATAACCTCTGATTTCCACACGTGCTATGTACATGTGACTTACTGGCTTCTCACGTAGAAATTCCGCTGCTGTGGGTGAGAAGGACCTTGCACCGCGCACTCTGGGGAGCACGGCTTCAGAGCATCTGTGCCTTTTTTTTTTTTTTTTTTTTTTTTTTTGAGGCAGATTCTTAACTCTGTCTAGCTTGGTGACTTTTTTTTTTTAGGAGGAACTACATCCCATAAGGCAGGGTAGAGGAGGGAGAGTCAAGCTATACGTATTGGCACACAAAATACTTCCTAGGGATCTGCCCTCTGGAAGCCTCTGTCTGAGGTTCCTATCGCTGCTGCAAAACATTACACAACCTTGGTGACTTGAAAAGCACCCATTGCCCTCCTAACAGGTCTGTATGCTGGCCAGAATCTTAACTGGATGCCATTGAGCTAGTGTCAGGGTGCTCACAGGGCTGTTTTCTTCCTGGAAGTTCATCGAAGAGACCTATCCTTGTTTGTCACAGTGCCTTAGGTATTCCCTGCATTCTTGGCTCGTGGCCCCTCCCTCTGCCTTCAAAACCATACTGATGTCTTCTCTGACCCTGGTGCCTCCCCCGTTCTCTCCCATGTGCCTCTGGGCTTACCCAGGTGTCTTAGTTCTCTGTTGCTCTGATGAATGTCAGATGAGGCAACTTAAGGGAAGGGTTGTTTGGGCTCTTGTCAAGAGGTTCCCGTCTACACTCAGCCAGCTTCGTTGTTCCCAGGCCTGTGATGAGGTGGAACACCATGGTGGAAGGGTGTGGGACGGAAAGCTGTTCATCTATGGCAGCAAACACAGAAAACCAGAGGGTAAGTGCAGGACAGCCCTCAGCGGCACGCACCAGTGATTTGGCCCTATCTCCCAGCAGACCGTTCGGCTGTGACTTCATCTGTGCAGTAATCCTCTGTGAGGCACAGATCCCCCTGAGCATGACCACAGGAGCAAACCTTGAAGCACAGTGAGCCTCTGGGGACATTACATGTCCAAATCATAACCTCATATGGCCCAGGGCGACCCAGCCTCCCAAAGCTTACCTGAATCCCATTCTCAAAGCCCCTCTTACTGTTCTAGGTAACCCCACTGAGCAGTGATTGGGGTGCAGACACTTGGGGGATATAATTCTGCCAATAAAAGCCTTAAACACTCAAGAGTGCCCTTGGAGTTGAGCAGATGCTGCGGTGGGTAGGAATGCTTGCTATATAAGTATAAAAACCTGAGTTCAAATCCCCGGCACTGATGGGGCCTTCACAACCACTGCTACGACAGGAGGATCCCTGGGGCTTGTTGACTGCTGGCCTGGATTCAGGTTCAGTGACAGATCCTGTCTGGAGAGAATAAGATGGAAGAATGACAGATTGGACACTTACCTCCTTCCTCTGGCCTCCATACAAGGGTTCCACATAGCTACACACAAGCATACACAGACACACGTGCGCATATACCACAAATAAAGTTGTCCTAAAACAACAGCATTATCACCCCTAGGGGCTGTTGGAAGTGAAGTTTGGGAGCCTTTGATGCCATACCTGTGGAGTTCAGAATCTGCTTGCTAGCTTGGCCCAGGTATGCACATCAGTGTAAGAAGCTGTTCCCAGCCTCTTCCTTAGACCCAGCAGCTCAGAAGGCAGGCTACTGTGCATAAGAGCCGGAGATAGAGGGCCCAAGACAAATGTGGTCAGTGTTCCCGTGAGGGACCAGAGAGGAGCCAGAGCAGAGTGCATGCCACTGTAAGTCATGAACTGCCAGCCCTGTCTAACTTTCCTATAGGTTCCATTTAATTTGGGGGGAACGACCTCTGTTTTCTCTATAAATGCTATTTTTTGGAATAGTAGGAAGTATTATATCATCCATGCGAGTTTAACAAAAGAAATGGATATAAACCTATCAGTTCATCTCTGAGCATTCTTCCCTGTGACATGACCTAAATATAAATATCCCTTTTCATAGGTGGCCAGGAGCGTAATGGCACACAGCCTAGCATTGTGGTGGACATGCGTGAGTTTCGGAGTGAGCTGCCGTCCCTGATCCATCGTAGGGGCATCGACATCGAGCCAGTGACCCTGGAGGTAGGCGATTACATCCTGACGCCTGAGCTTTGTGTGGAGCGCAAAAGCGTGAGTGACCTCATCGGATCGCTAAATAGTGGCCGCCTGTACAGCCAGTGCCTGGCCATGTCACGCTACTACCGGCGGCCAGTGCTGCTCATCGAGTTCGACGCTGGCAAGCCCTTCTCCCTGGCGCCACGCGGTTCCTTCTTCCAGGAGATGAGTAGCAGCGATGTGAGCTCCAAGCTCACTCTCCTCACCCTGCACTTCCCGCGCCTGCGGCTGCTCTGGTGCCCCTCACCTCATGCCACAGCCGAGCTGTTTGAGGAACTGAAGCAGAACAAGCCGCAGCCTGATGCGGCCACGGCCATGGCCATCACCGCAGACTCAGAAACGCTGCCAGAGTCAGACAAGTATAACCCCGGCCCCCAAGACTTCGTGCTAAAGATGCCTGGGATCAATGCCAAGAACTGTCGCTCCCTGATGAATCACGTGAAGAACATCGCAGAGCTGGCCTCCCTGTCCCAGGAGCAGCTCACGAGCATCCTGGGGCATGCGGGAAACGCCAAGCAGCTGCACGACTTCCTCCACACGGCCTATGCAGACGTGGTGTCCGGAGGCAGAGTGAGAAAATGACCGCACTCAGATCGCTGCTCATCAGTCATTTGCATAGCAGTTCTTTCTTTCCCAGGGCCTTTAGGGATGGGCATTCTATTCCCCACAATTTCCCCCTGAGCTCTGGCCTGAGATGTGTCCTTGCTTCCCCTCCTGCCTTTTGCCCCTCTGTGCCCTGTCTGTGCTAGGCTTGCAGTGCTCCATTTTAAATAAGGTGTGGCAGGGTTACACCACCTGAAGGAAGCAGAGCCAATGTTTGCCATTAAGGCTGATAAAAAGTACTCCTTTGTGTTCCAGCACTGTCTGAACAGGTATGGTAGAGCTGAGACAGGGCTGCTGCTCTCACATGCCCTCCAGCTGTGGTCTTCAGCTTCTTCACCTCCCGCTCACAGAGACAAGCCAGCCCACTAGCCTCCTGCTCACCACGTGTATATAGCATGCACTATGACTGGGCTGTTTAAACCAGTGCTTCAGCAAAAAATGTTGACAGGATTTGATGAGGCCATGAAAGACACCTCAGAATTCTTGGTTTTCTCAATATTTGACCTCCAAGTTCTTACTCTTAAGCCCAAATCACAGCAAAGAGTGTTCAGACTCCTCCCACCCACATGTCACTGACGTCATTCACACATCAATGACGCCGGTGCCATCCCAGAAGCATGCCATCTCTGCCCTGCCCACACTCCTGTGCTGACTGCCTCTCCCACCTGGATGAGGACCAGATACGAGCAGAGGAGGGCCAGGTGCTTTCTAGATGTGGGTGTGTCTCCTTCACATTAGCCACTGTAGGCAGATGGGAGACCAAGGCGGAGAATGCACAAGGATTCAAAAGAAGCACATAGATGTTTAAAGACTCACAAACCAGTCTCGTGATCGATGTCGTTGGCCTTTCTGTGTTAACCACAGGATTCACAGCATCCTCGTGCTGTTTGCAAAATATATTTAAGTACTAGCTGCTCATGTGTTCAGTAACAAGCAGTAAACTCCCTACCTCGAGCGCTGATGCCGACATGAATTCTAGCCTTGCCACACAGTTGATGGTTTCATCAGTGTCAGCCATCTTGCACTTAGAACCGAACCTTCCTGCTGACATCATGATTTATTGGTACTTAGAGTACAGCTGTCCCTCAGTGTCCATGAGCGATTGCTTCCTTTGGTGGTGTTTGCTGTGAACGTCAGACCATCTCTAGGTGGCTAACAGCAACTGATGCAGGGTAGGTGGTGTGTAAGGGGCTGTCCCCTGTGCTGTTCAAGGGGTAAGGACGAGAGTCTTCGTGTTTAATAGAGATGCGCTTGTTTCTGGTCCTTGGTTGGTTAATCCAACAATGTGGAGGACAGCGTAGGATCTGTCCTGTCCAGGGTCCTTCAGGAATGAATTGAGAGTATCAAGACCCAGGTAATTGATTACTGCAGGCTTCTACCCTGTGGTGTGGGAAATAGGGGGAAAGATTAAGCTTAAGGTGGAAAGAGATCTGAGCCACCTGTTTCATCCCAGGGATGAAAATGTATTCACCTTCTGGCTAGGACAGAGCTGCCTGGTGAACTGCATTCACTCAGGTGTTCACCGTGCTTCCCAGCTCACTGACATGGAGGCATCACTCCCAGTTAGGGTGCATAGCCTCTTCTCTGTGTAATTCCGCCTCCCTTTTCTGTTGTCTTGTTCCATAAAGCAAAGATCTGAGCATAGCGCATGCCATGATGGGTGTGTCATTCAGGGTTAAATTTCAAAGCCACCATTCCAAGCGTCCTCGTGCCTAGTGCAACAGTCTTTTAACACTGACTTGCATCGTCCCTCAGCTCCCTGCATCAGCTGCTCGCTCTGACACGTGAGAATAAGCAGCCGCGCAGCCTCCAGTGAGCCTGACCGTGACTGGTGGTTTCTCTTGAACTGTGAATGGCTGTCCCAGGTGAAGACCCGCCACCTCTTCCTGACTGCCCCATGATTTCCAGGTGTGGAACCCTTCCTGTACATCCTCCAGTTGTTTGGTTTTCTCAGATTTTTTTTCAAATTTGTTTTTGAATCTTTGCTAAAGGAACAGAAAGCTGCAGAGTGAATGTCTGACTTTGTTTTCCAGCAGCGTTTTGCTACCTTTGACTTTTGTTGTTCAGAAATCATAAATACCCAGTTTACTGGTGAGCTCCTGGGTAGCTCTTAAAAGCCCTTCAAAAGCTAGGTCAGCATTATGGTTAAAGCCTTGAGCCTAAAAATTACAAGAAATTATCCTTGAGTTTCCTTGCTTAAATCTTAGCACCTCTCGGTGTTTTCTTAAAATTATATGAGGAGATGTCCTATTTAATAGTAGCCATCAAACATGGTGGTTGACAGACCTTGTCCCAGCTCTGGGGAGGTAGAGGCAGCTGTATCTCAAAAAACAAAAGGTGGTGGCCATCAGTATGTCCATTTAGTGGACAATCTCTAGACTGTAAACCTGCACATGTCCACATGCTTCGTGGTACAATCCTAGCTCATAAGGAACTGGACGCAACCCAGCCCCATTGGGTCCAGAAAGTGTTGAGATACAGGGACCAGGAGGAAGGAGGCTCAATTCTGGCCTTTTGCTTTTCGAGCGGAATTTGATTTCATGTTGCCTTGGAGAATGTCTTGGGGGAAATTCTCTGTTGGTTTAATTTAACTTAGAAATGTCTACTCAAAAGAATCATAAGAAAATGTAACCAGGCTTCACAAGAATTGTCACTTTCCTTGGTTATTTGGCTCTCATTTTGAGGTTAACTATTTCCTGTCTGGTCCTGAGCTTCAGCACAAGACTTTGTCGGCAGGCACCTGGTAGCCTGCGTTGCTTGGGGCTGATCCTTTTTGTTTGTTTTAATTTATGGTTGCATAAGCCAAGATTGAGTGAGAGGGAGACAAAACGGAAATATCTGTGTGCGTCTGTACGTGTGTGCGTGCGTGTGTCCATGTGTGTGTGTGTTGTGTGTGTGTGTGTGTGCGAGCGCGCGCGCAGCATCTTCCTCAGCTGTGTGGGGAAGTAACAATGACAGTGCACAGTAAGAGGGCGTACATACGTTACAGCAACATGCCGGTGCCCGGTGCTGGTTTTCGTCATACAGAAGAGACGGTTAAAGTGGATTTGCTCTGAATTGCTGCTTCTGTCTGCACTCAGTGTCCCACATTCCAGGTCGTCAGTGGTTGTTCCCTTCTCTGTGTGCTGTGACGTCTCCTCAGATAAGCGGGTAGAGAAGAAAAGCCGTTGTCCTTTGGAAATACCAATTTGTTGAAAACAACAAATGTGTGTGTCTGGGGCACCCAAACAAGCAGTCACCTCTTGTATTTTTATTCTGTTTAACTCACAAGTTGGAAGAGGCAAATTGTCCTTTGGATAACAGTGGAATGTATGATTTCTTTAGCCAGTTTAATTACAGTTTGAATTGGGTCACACAGTGGTGTCCTGGCCGCTGCCTGTGCTTTGAGTGTTCGTGTGCAGCCTTTTCTAGTGACTGGCTATGTGTTGATGTTTCACCCCCTGAATAAAGACTGGCAAACTGCTGAACCTTTTCTTTCCAATAGCGCTGTGCCTCTGTTCAATTGACCTCTTGTTCCTTACCCAATTTAACCCTCAGCACAAAGCCATGAAGGTGCCACTGTGTAAGCCTCCTTCATGGTGACGAAGCTGAGACCAGAGAGTTTAAACAGCTCGCCCAGTGTCATCCAGTAGTTATTCATAAAACCATGACTTGAAATCCACATAGTCTGACTTCAGAGCCATAATGAAGCTTGGGCATGGGAGGGCACATGGAAAGGGGCTGTTTGGGGGATGAGTGTGTGTGTGTCCACTGTCGTGTCTGTAGCTGGAGAGATGGCTTAGTGGTTAAGAGCACTGGGTGCCCTTCCAGAGGACCCAGGATCAATTCCCAGCACTAACATGTTGACTCACAGCCATCTATAACTCCAGTTCCACAGGATCTGGCACACTATTCTGCACCATTCACATACATAGTGCACAAACATACATGCAGGCAAATGACCCAGATGCATAAAATTTAACAAAATAAATACACTTCTGAAAGGATGCATAAACATGTTTTTAATAAATAGGGAATTATAATAGATATTCTATATTTATTATGTTTATATAATATAAATAGAATTTTGCATAAATATATTACATTAAAAATACATGTATAATAAAATGCTATAAACAAAATATATAAATATAGTAAATATACATAATTTTTAAAAATTTAACATCTTTGTTGACTCTTTGGGAGTTTCATATCACATACCCCAATTCTGCTCACCTCCTGGTCTCCCCATACCGTCCCTTTACCCCTGCTGCACCTCCCCAAAAGAAAAGAAAGCAAGCAAGCAAACCCACAAAAACAAAACAACAACCACACACACTCAAAAAAAAAAAAAAAAAAACTAAAACCCTTGCTTCTTCCCTGCCTTTCTAACACCTCTTCATTTGTCTTGGTGGCAGTGAGGAGCCTTGGTGTGTCCTAAAATATATTCCTTTGTCCTATCAGCTACACTAGCAAATGTTCATTGCAATGAGTCATTGGTCTGGTTCAAGGCCTCTGGTTTCTGGTACACCATCATCACTGGATCCTTGCTGGAACCCCTCTGTGATATCCTGTGACCCACTCCAAGTCTTGGAGATCTTGAGGGTATCGTTCCACAGGACCAATCTCTTCACGAGCTCCAGCAGTTCTAGATGGGGTAGATGTTAGGGTGAGCTAACCCAAAGCCAGGCTGTGGGCCAGAGTGGTAGCTAAGCTGGTCAGTCCTTGCCCTCAGGGTCACTTCACCCTCACCCATGGTGAGAGGTGGGGCCAGCTCTCCTGTGAGGGTCAGAGCCAGCTCTCTCTGCTGTAGTGTCCATCAAGAGGCCAGGCCAGCGAAGGGTGGGGCGGTCTCAGTGTGGCCCTCTGATTTCATCTGTAATGGTTCCTAAGGCCTCTCGAGGTGACATAGGCCAAAGACCTCACAGACCTCAGCTGGACTATGGAACCAGACATGGCCCTCAGTAGCAGCTTGGACCCAGATGACATCCTGGATCTGGGTGGAAACAATGGCCACTCAGGTCAAGTTGGTCCTGGTGGCCTCATGGCCACTGGACACCACCGAGGAAGGCCTAAGGATGCAGCTCCAACCACAGGCTTCTATGTAACCTTTAGTGGCGATACAGGTCTCAGACTTCAGCACAGACCACAACCACAGTAGGACCACGGACCCAGACATGGTCCTCTGCAACATCTGGATCTGGATGTCACCACTTTCCCAGGTGGCAGTGCAAGCCCCGGCACAGATCGGCACAAGCACCAGTGGCAGTATGGCCCCTAATCTCGGTGTCTGCACTGCCTTCAATAGTAACAGGAGCCCTGGACATCAGCACAGATCCTGGCTGCAATAGGGTCATGAACTGGGACATGACCCTCAGTTGCGACTCTGGCCTAGATACCACCATGGCCACCAAGTGGCAGCACAGGCCACTCAGATCTGCATGCATCCTGGCCCTCAGACACCAACCTGGACTCAGGCGGCTGATCTGACCTTGGGCATCCTCATGGCCCTCAGTGGCAACAGGAGCCACATGCATCTATCCTGTAAGGCCGCAGACCCAGACATGGCCCTCCTCAGCAGCCTGGGCCCAGATGACAGCATGGACTCTGGTAACAGCACAGGCCACCCAGAACTGTATGGCCCTTGCTGTGGCATTGCCCCCAGACTCCAGCCAGGCCACAGGCTCCGGCACAGATCCCAAGCTTCTGGGTGGACCCTAATAGCAACCTGGGCCACAGACCCAGACATGACCCCAGGGAGCAAGCCGCTCTGCCTGGTCCACATCTCAGCTCCGAATGGTAGCCCCGGCCACTTAGATCAGGATGACTCTGGCAGCAGCATGGCCCCATCAAGCATGCAGGTTGTGGCCCAGACCCTAGTCTTCATGTGGCCTTTGGTGGTAATGTGGGCCATGGACATCAACGTAGACCTCTTGACTGCAGTAGGACCATGGACCCAAGCGTAGTCCTTGGCAGCAGCCTAGGTCTGGTTGTCAGTATGGCCCCAGGTGGCAGTGAAGGCCA
Source organism: Mesocricetus auratus (assembly GCF_017639785.1). Classification (NCBI taxonomy): domain Eukaryota; kingdom Metazoa; phylum Chordata; class Mammalia; order Rodentia; family Cricetidae; genus Mesocricetus; species Mesocricetus auratus. Next base: position 170,019 of record NW_024429205.1, read on the forward strand.
CCCAGATTGGCATGGCCCAGTGGCATCGTGGCTCCTCGACCCAAACACAATCCCAGGAGGTAGCCCAGACCACTGGAGTCAGCATGGCTCTCGATGGCGAGCCATGGATATCAACACAGACCCTGGCCGCTATAGGACCAGGGACCCAGACATGGTCCTTGGCAGCAGCCAGGCCAGGACATCATCATGGCCACCAGTACCACGCAGACCTCTAGCATCCGTCCACTCCTCTTGTCTTCATTTCCTCCTTTCTGCCTCTCTCTGCAGCACATGGACCATTCCACTTCTCTTCCCCCCCCCCCCCTGTTCTCCACCACATACTTGTTACAAGGCGCCAGACACGACAGGGCCTTATGCAAATATATAAATTTATATAATAAAATATATAATAAATTTGCATAATTTTAGAATAATGTTTTAGTTAGCATACAGGATGTTTTGTTACAACACTGCTATACACCTATATCATAACACCTTGCTTATATTTGTGCCACACCCATCTTTCCTCCCTCTGGGTCCTCTTCCCTCCCCCAGATAACACCTTTCTGTTTTCAGAGGGTGACCATCAGTATAATTTGATACCAAGATGTTAATATATTTAAAGCTACAGTTCAATGCTTACTTTTAATGTGTGTGTGTGTGTGTGTGTGTGTGTGTGTGTGTGTGTGTGTGTGTGTGGAGCTGAAGTTCCAGGCACCTGCCAGCTGTCTGACGTGCATGCTGGTAACCAAACTCAGGTTGGAAGAGCAACGACCCCTCTCTGCAGCTCCAGTGATGCCCATTTTAAGAATGGTGTTTGTTTTAGGATGCCAGTGTGGTGCTTGCTCAGTGGCATGTGTCAGTGGGGTCTCTGTTCTCGTTCTGTTTGCAAGAACTCAGCCTTGACAGAAGCCCTTTTCTGTGGAGCCACTAGATGATCCATGTTAAAGAGACAGGTTCATGGGTGACAAGGAAGAATTTTAACTAGTTCCAGGATCTAGTTCTCCTAGAGAACACAGCTCACCAAGGACTGGAGCTAAACAAAATCCATTCTTGCTGTTAGACAAATGGGATTTCCTGGGATTCCAGACAACGGCAAAGGTGTTTGCCACCAAGCCTGATGACCTGAGTCCCCAGGACCCACATGGTAGGAGAGAACCAGTGCCTGGAAGCTGCCTTCTAACTTCCATACACAAAATAAATAAATGCCATTTTAAAAAATGTTTTAAGATTCTAAACAAACCAGAGCTAATGAAATGTTGCACCCCCCCTCCCATCTTATGTGACACTTGGAACCCTTCTGCTGTCATTCTGAAGTCCAGAAGCCGTGTCAGAGAGAGAGCACCTCCTGTCTAGTCAGGATTTGTCTCCCTGTGCAGCTTTATTTCTGGGCAGAGCTCCACCCAGTAGCAGCTGAGGAGACAGCCGTGGGAAGTGTGACTGGGCAAGTCAGCTTTCTGCATCAGGCACTTATCACAGAGGGCACAGAGCCCTCTCTGTTTCCGCTGTCACTGTCCAGGTCATCAAGGCTCACTTGGTCCTGCAGACAGTTAAAGGCACAAAAGGCCACAGGAGAGACAAAAGGGCTCCAGGGATCAGACGAAGAAGTGACAGCCACACGGGGCCAGCCCTGGCATCAGAGCAGACAGAGACTTTAAGCTGAGTGGGGAAACGGCTGGGATGTTAGCAGGCAGATAATGGAGGGTGCACTTGGCCCAGTCAACTAGATTAGTGGAGGAGGAACTGAGCTGTGCTGTTTGAAGAGTCACAAACAGCAAAGCAGATACAGCATGGCTGCATTGCCAGAAGGGGCTAGCAGGAGGGGCTGCTTCTTACTAAGTAGGAAAGTGTGCCATTGAGAGAGATGTTGCTGGGCTTGGTTGTTCTCACTGGTGGTTTATTCAGAAGGATAGAGGCATTCGGGAGGCTAAGTAAACACAACACAGGTTCTAGAGTAGTCTGCTTAATAGTGAGCAAGTTTAAAACCAGCCTGAGCTTCATAGAGAAATCCTGGCTTAAAAGGATAGGAGCAGGGTCTGGAGAGATGGCTCAGTGGTTAAGATAACTGGCTGCTCTCCTAGATAGACCTGGATTCAGTTCCCAGCATGGTGGCTCACAATCATCTGTTGTGGAATAGAATATTTGTTTAACAATGTAAAGATGTGTTGCTGTTTTACCTTACCTGCCTAAGGTGCCTGATTAGTCTAATAAAAAGCTGATCGACCAATACCTAGGCAGAGGAGGGATAGGCAGGACTGTTGGACAAAGAGAAAAGGGGAGCCAGACAGCCAGGGGTCAGACAGACAGACATGGAGGAAACAGGAAAGCATGATGGACAGTACATAATGAGGTAAATGAGCCTCGGCTCAGTGGGTAAAAACACTCGCTGTTTAAGCAAGATGAACTCAGGAGAGTTCAAATCCCCAGGACCCATGGAAAAAGGTGGGCATGGCTGCACATGCCTGCAGCCCAACATACGGGTGGAGCTCAGTCTTCTAGTTCCACGAGAGACCCTGCCTCAAGGCAGCAAGGCTAAGAACAGTAGACACCTGACATTCTGCTGTGTCCTCCACACATGCATGCACCACACCACACCCATCCACCCCCCCACACACACATATGCGCAAACACACCATGCAGAATGTTTAAGGAAACCTAAGTAATGTCCAGTGTTAAGGCTGGACTCAAGAGTTGATGAGGATATCTAACAAAAATAAAGCAAGTCTGGAAAGGGTCTGGTTTCACTGGGGGAAGGACAGTTCCATATTGATTATTTGATTGTAAATTGGAGACAGGAGACAGAGTCGTTTGGAGATGTAGCAGATGCTGGCGTTGAAACAGGGCTGAAGCCCTCTGATAAATGTAAAGAAACACAAGAGGACCAATAGACACCACTTTAGGAAATGGCTTACTAGAGGGGGCGGGGAACTGGAGAGCAAGCACCTGTAATGCTAGAGGGTCCCGCTGGGAGTGCTGGACAACCTTCCCTGCAACCAAAACAGACAGCGGTGAGTGACCATTGTGGGTGACAGGTGGGAGAATCTAGGGGGACACCACTGCTTGGGAGGCTGAAAATCTCTGGAAAGGGTGAGGGCCAGAAGAAGGAATGCAGCAAACATCAGTGCAAGGCGGTCTTGGTGACGGGTGGCCAAGACGAAGGAGCAGAGCCAACTAAAAGAAGGTACTGGACCACCAAGATGGCTCCTCAGGTAAGGGTGACTGCAAGTAAGTCTGACCACCTGGGTTCACTCACCAGGATCCACAAACCAACTCCTGCAGCTGGCGCTCTCCCTCCCTCCTCCCTCCCTCCCTCCCTCCCTCCCTCCCTCCCTCCCTCCCTCCCTCTCTCTCTCTCTGTGTGCCCTCCCCCCCCGTGTGTGTGTGTGTGTGTGTGTGTGTGTGTGTGTGTGTGTGTGTGTGTGTGTATGTGTGTATAGAATGGGCTGGGGTAGAGAAAAAATAAAAGTGGATCTCACTTTTCTAACATGTCACACCTACAGAAACCGTGTTTGAGTCGTTGCTTCTAAAGAGGAACACTTACATTCTCATGTGTACCCAACCGGGGTGGAACTGGCAAGCCCCAGCAAATAACAGTGAGCCCCCCCCCTTGTGTCTGTGTTGCGCTGCATTGCTGTTTGGCTGTAGCTTCTGTAGGTGTTTGAAGGTGACTGAGGAACAGCTAGAACCCCTTCATATATGTAACCCAGCATTATAGATTCATTATTACTACTTAAAGCCTCCTTCCATAAACTTACAAAACTGCAATATGTGCTGGCTGATGTCACCTGGAAACTGAAAGTCGACATTCAGCCGCTCAGTGAGGATTTTTATTTTGGTGGTGCTGGGAGTACTGTAACTGGGGCAGCTGGGTTGCTATGGTGACTGGTTCTCAAAACAGAGCCCTCTGCTTCCATGCATCACACAGCAGATAAATCACAGGTTGACGTGGTCGTGACATCCTACTTGGGGCATCCGCCCTGCTCTCATCGGGACTTATGGGAGGGAAATTTGGGATCAGAGCCAAAAAAAGCATTAGTTAAAAAATTGCAACTTGGCCTTCTCAGTCCTCACGGCCCTGAAAATAATTGGCTCACATCTTAGACCTCTGCCTCGGGTGTGGCTTGAGGCTTGGGGAAGGTTCATCCCCAAAGCAACTGTGTGATGAGTTGCTCCAGTGTGTACACAAGTTGAAAGCTGAGACTCGGGCCTCCCTCGTGCCTCCAGCAGATGGAGTGGGGTGGGGCGGATGAGTTCAGGACTGAACTGAGAACCCAGCTGCTGCTCCTGGGGCCTCTTGCAATTTCTGACTTACTAAGACCGGTCTGGAGCAGTACCCAGGAGGCCCTTGCATCTCCACGTTCATACATCATTGGCAAGAGCCAGGTTCTGCCATTGGTGTATCAAGAAAATACGATGTTTCATTCGGCCACCAAGAAGAATCCTGTCAATTCAGGGAGATGGGTGGAACTGCAGACAATCGTGTTTTGTTTTGTTTTGTTTTAAGCCAGACTGAGACAAGTATCACTTTTCTATCATGTAAAGAATCTAGATTTTAAAAAAAAGAATCAATTAAAATATAAATACATGTGACATGGCAGTAGACAAGGAAGAAGACCTGGGCGAAGGAGGGACAAAAGGCAAGTTTCATCAACTAAAACAAAACAGAAATTATGCCAGAGCTCTCCGAGGAGAAGGTGGGTGGGAACAGACGCTGCCGTTGAGGCCCTCCAAGCAGACCTCCACGCCCACGCAGTCCTCCCGGGTCTCACCGGTAGGGGTCCCCATTGAGTCGCGCGTCTTACACTGCGCTGGGTTTACTGGGTCCTAAGGATGGCGACACTTTGAATAGGGCGTATCTGCCTTAGTTCTTGCCTAAGCATGACACGGGAAAGGGGGGTGAGATTCCTGACTAGCAGAATGACTCATTATGAACAAACGGAGGGCAGACTCCCTGCCTCTTATCAGTGCTCCAGTGTGCCCCGGGACAAGCCTGACTCAGACCAGAAGTCCTGAGTCTCCGCAGCAACCAGAGAGCATGTTCCCCCTTGAGGGAGAAATGTATTTAGGGGAAGTGCTACGGATTTCTTAATGTTGTCTGCAACCCCATGTTAAAACCTGGGCTTCTAGGTGAAGTCACATACCTCAGAAACAAGACTTTCATGCTGAAGAAAAAAAAATCAGCCACCTCCGCAAAGAAACCAAGAATAGGTAGAAATGTCTGTGATCTTAGCAGCAATGGTTCTACGACACACATACCCAAAACCATAAGCCACACCTGACTGTGTGCACCTTACTGCATATAAATTTGACCAGTAAGTTTTGTTTGTATTTATTTTGTTTTTGAGACAAAGTCTCAAAATGCAGCCCAAACTAGTTTCAAATAAAAAATCCTCCTACACCAGCCTCCTGAGTGCTAAGGTTACAGGCATGGACCACCGCACTAAACTTAAAATTTTTGTCTGTTTTTAAAAGAAGAAATACAGTTATCCAGGTGTGGTAGCACAGACCTGTAATCCCAGCTACTAAGGAAAAATAAAAAGCAACTAAGGATCTTGTCTCCATCCTCTTCTCTTGGGTACTATGCATATATGCATATCTTTTAGGTTCTTTCCTGTTTCCCAGACTCTCTATCTGTGGAAGTGCAGCCTGGCACTATCCTGATCCATATCTAAAATCCATATATGAGTGAGTACATACCATGTTTGTCTTTTTGCGACTGGGTTACCTCACTCAGGATGGTTTCTTCCAGTGCTATCCATTTCCCTGCGAATTTCAAGATTCCATTGTTTTTTTCTGCTGAGTAATACTCCATTGTGTAAATGTACCACATTTTCTCTATCCACTCTTCAGTTGAGGGGCATCTAGGTTGCTTCCAGGTTCTGGCTATTACAAACAATGCTGCTATGAACATAGTGGAGCAGATGCCCTTGTTGTATGAACCTGCCTCATTTGGATAAATGCCTAAGAGTGGAATTGCTGGGTCTAGTGGTAGATTAATTCCCATTTTCCTGCGGAATCTCCATACTGATTTCCAAAGAGGCTGTATGAGTCGGCACTCCCACCAGCAGTGGAGGAGTGTTCCTCTCTCTCCACATCCTCTCCAGCATAAATTGTCTTGTCTTCGGTGTTTTTGATTCTAGCCATTCTGACAGGAGTAAAATGGTATCTCAGAGTTGTTTTGATTTGCATTTCCCTGATGGCTAAGGATGTTGAGCACTTTCTTAAGTGTCTCTTGGCCATTTTAGCCTCCTCTACTGAGAATTCTCTATTTAGCTCTGTACCCCACCTTTCAAGTGGATCCTTTGGTGTTTTGGAGACTTGTTTCTTGAGTTCTTTGTAAATTTTGGAGATTAGCCCTCTGTCAGATGTAGGGTTAGTGAATATCTTTTCCCATTCTGTGGCCTGCCTTTTTGTCTTTTTGACTGTGTCCTTTGCCTTACAGAAGCTTTTTAGTTTCAGAAGGTCCCATTTGTTAATTGTCAATCTCAGTGCCTGTGCCACTGGTGTTATGTTTAGGAAGTGGTCTCCTGTACCAACTCGTTGAAGAGTATCTCCCACTTTCTCTTCTAAAAGTTTCAGTGTGGCTGGATGTATGTTGAGATCTTTGATCCATTTGGACTTAAGTTTTGTACAAGGCGATAAACATGGATCTATCTGCAGTCTTCTGCAGACCAGTACCCAGTTATGCCAGCACCATTTGTTGAAGATGCTTTCTTTTTTCCACTGTACAGTTTTAGCTTCTTTGTCAAAAATCAGGTGTTCATAGGTGTGTGGGTTAAAATTAGGGCTTTCGATTCGGTTCCATTGGTCTACCTGCCTATTTTTGTGCCAATACCAAGCTGTTTTCAGGACTATAGCTCTATAATAGAGCTTGAAGTCAGGTATGGTGGTGCGTCCTGAAGTTCCTTTATTGTATAGGGATGTTTTGGCTATCCTGGGCCTTTTGTTTTTCCATATAAAGTTGATTAATGTTCTTTCCAGGTCCTTGAAAAATTGTGATGGAATTTTGATAGGGATTGCATTGAATTTATAGACTGCTTTTGGCAAGATTGCCATTTTTATTATGTTGATCCTACCAATACAAGAGCATGGGAGATCTTTCCATTTTCTGGTATCTTCTTTGATTTCTTTCTTCAAAGACACAAAGTTCTTGATATACAGGTCTTTCACTTCCTTGGTTAACATTATCCCCAGATATTTGATGCTGTTTTTAGTGGAGGGACCACCTCGAATGCCCGTTCCTGATAATGAACTTGATGTCTATAACCATCCGGGAGCCTTCATCCTGTGACTGATGGAAGCAGAGGCAAACACACAACTAATCACTGAACTGAACCCAAGGAACCCAGTGACAGAGAGAGAGGAGTGATGAGCAAATTGGCAAAGAATGGGCTGGCAAAACCAGCAGAGACAGCTGATCTGAACAGGGGAGTGCTCTTGGACCCCAGACCGACAGTGGGGAGGCCAGCATGGGACTGATCTGGACCCCCCCAAATGTGAGTGTCAGTGAAAAGGCCTGGGCAACCTATGGGGCCCTGAGCTGTGGATCAGTGTCTATCCCTGGTATACAAACTGTCTTCATGTGCCTATAGCACAAAGAGAGATGCTCTCTCAGCCTGGACTCTTAGGGGAGTGCCTTGACCCTACCAAGAGTAAAATGACAGACTCTAGATATCCCCTATGTGGAAGGATTTGGCAATAGGGTGGGAGGGAGGGGGGAAGGGTAGTGCGGGAAGAGGGGAGGGAGAGGGAACTGGGATTGGCATGTAAAACAAGCTATTTAAAATTAAAATAAAAAATGATAAAAAAAAAGCAACTAAGATACAGATTGAGTTTAAGGTCAACTTGGGTAACTTGGTGAGACCCTGTCTCAAAATGAAAGGTAAAAAGGGGGCTGTGGCATGTTCAATGCTTCAGACAGACACAGACTGATGACAGAGAGATAATTTAGTGGAGGAAAAACAGCTGCCCAGCATACTTTATTCATTGTGAACTCCCAATGGTCCCTTGCTTACCCATCTATAGAGATATGTACGCTGCTTATATTTAGAGCAGATACATACAAAGGCCAGTGTAAAGGAACCACAACACCCAAGTGCCGAGTGCCAATCCTAGCCCTCTAGAGCGTGGGTTGGTGGACGCCCTACTCATTTTTACTCAACTCCCTGTTCACTGGGTTGGAGGGAAGGGAAATCAGTGGGGCAAGGGTTGGCGACAGCTCTGGAGTCAGCATGGGTAGAAATGTCAGGTTGCAGCGGAAAACCGAGGCACCTTCAGCGTACCCCATGGCTCTCCATCCCAGGCAGCCACGGGGCAGAGAAACCAGTTCTGGTGCCAGTGGGAACTCGAGTCAAGCCAGCAGCTTGAGCACACTGGAGGGTTGCTGCCACCTGTGCTTGCAACACACACTCGTGAAGTTACTGAATACCTGGAGGCCTGTACACCAACAAGACCATTAAACTGGGTGGGGGAAATGAACACATACACACTTAAAATGGAAAAAAAAAAAAGCAAAAGGCATCATAGCAGGTGGGGTTAAGGTGGGGTTAACTAAAGAGCTCATACCCTGAAGGGCAAGAGATCCCAGAATTTTTTTTTAATGTAAGTATCTTCGATTGGAAAAATGTGAGTATGAGCTTCTAAAAAGTATATAGGGTTTTCCTGCTTTTTGGTAAAACACCCTCAGTGGATAGGTACAGAGGCCTTTTCTTTTTTTCTAAATAGGTATTTCTCAGGAACACCTTCTCCTGACTGCTAACCTTGTGAGAAAGGGCCTTGCTGCTTTCAGTTTGATGGCTAACCTTACTCCAAAGACTTAATTATCTCTTTCACATGCCCACCCCACCCCCACCATGGTTTCTGATGTGGCCTTTGTCTTTTAACACACACATGTGCACATAAGATTCATTTTTTTATTTCATTTTGTGTGTGTGTGTGTCTATGTCAGGAGAAATGCATGTGAATGTAGGTGCCTAAGGAGGCCAGAGAGGTCATCAGATCCTCGAAACTGGAGTTACAGGAGGGTGTGAGCCCCTTGAAGTGGGTACTGGGAACCCAAACTCAAATCCTTTGCAAGAACCACAGAAACAAGCTGGGCGTTGGTGGCGCACGCCTTTAATCCCGGCACTGGGGAGGCAGAGGCAGGCAGATCTCTGTGAGTTCGAGGCCAGCCTGGTCTACAAAGTGAGTTCCAGGACAGCCTCCAAGACAATACAGAGAAACCCTGTCTCAAACAAACAAACAAACACAAACAAACAAACAAACCACAGAACCATCTCTAGCCCAGAGGGTTGTTTATGTAAGTGGGTTGTCTTTGTCATCAAATCTCTGTTTCTCTCTCTCTCTCTCTCTCTCTCTCTCTCTCTCTCTCTCTCTCTCTCTCTCTCTCTCTCTCTCTGTGTGTGTGTGTGTGTGTGTGTGTGTTTAGGCCAGAGGTGGACTTCAAAAGTCACTTCATAGATATTGTTCACTGATTAGACCTGGATATCTGACTAGCAATACCCAGGGATCTGCCTGTCCCCTCTCGCTGTGCCCCACCCAGTGGTGAGGTAATAAGTGGTGCCACCGTGCCAGTTTTTTTTTCTTTTCACATGGGTTCTGGGATCAAACGCATCCTTTTATTTACAAAGCAAGCATTTTACCAAGTGAGTCATCTCCCTGGTACTCAACAAGCGTTTTCTATTTAAACCCAGGATCTTCATAATTATTATTTGGAAAACTGTGCCAATCTTTCAATAAACACTGATGTACCTACTGTGTGTTAGAATAGCAGAACACAAACTTCACACTGGAGATAATTTGTGATTGTTATTTTCCTTGAAGAAGTCAAGCTGTAAGGACCAGCTCACACTAGCATGTCCTGGACACCTTTAACAGACAGGCAAACCCTGATTACCAGCAGTGTTCTGATGCACTTCGCGGGGTTCTGGGGTGCTGTGAGAACAGGTTACAGAAGTTGTAAATGGATCCTTCTCTTAGGCAAACTGCCAGGCAAGGCCTCATTTCACATTTAATGTGGTGTAGGATAAAATACCACAAGATATGTCTTCTGGCCAGTGGGAGAGTAACGCAGTTCTCAGGTCTCAGCACTAGTGGCTGGTTTCCCTTGAGGCAGTGGAGAAAGGTTTTAAGATGGAAGAGAATTTTCATAAAAAGAAAAGAAGGCTCGCAGGTAGGCCTGTGACATTTGTTCCTCGAAGCTGCTGTGGAGATCACTTTTATAATTTTGTTGGTAGGGGGCTCTAAACACTTTGCCTGTCTCTTTGAACCGATTGTTCAGTATCTGTTCTAAGGCAAGCTTTGTGAGGCTTCCCTAGTTAACCACATTCCAGTTGATATCTAGCCTTCACTTTAGTTTTAATTTGGCCACCAGTGCATAGAATTACAGTAATCACACTCTTGGATTCAGTGAAGCACATCATTGATCCAAGTATGACCTACTTTACTTCGTTGCTTTTAAATAATGCAGAAAATACCCATGAAGCTACCTGGCTCCTGTTCACAAGATTATAACCAACACCCAACTCTGCATGTGTATCCATGGCCTATCCTTTCTGCCTCCTCCTTCCAAACCATCGCTAACCTGAATCCCAATGGCTGTGCTTCCCCGTGTGATCTTATTCTTTTTTTTTTCTTTTTACGATTACTTATTTAGCTTGTGCATGTGCACATGGATGCACACAGCTTGCCATGGCATACATTTAGAGGCCAAAGGACAACCAGTGAAAGTCAGTTTGCTCCTTCCATCATGTGAGTCCCAGGGGCTGAACTCAGGTCATCGGGCTTGGCGGCATGCCCTTTACCTACTAAGCCTACCTACTCACTGGCCCCCTACAACAGCCAGAACTCTTCTTGGATCTGCCTCTCTTCTCTACTCACCCAACTTTGTGTCTTATTTTCTAATCCTTCAAGGCTAATTTGTGCTCCCCAAATAGTCTTGGGCAGTGTGGCCTTCCAACGGCATGAAAGACTATCAGGGGACATATTCTTAGAGAAAACTGACTCCCCTCTCCCATCCTCCAGTAGTTTCCAACAGCTCCTTGGCTAGGGATGGGATTCTGCACCCAAGTCCTCTCTCCATGCTGGAATGTGGTCTGCCTTGGGCTTGCATAACTCTTACACTTATCGTCACTTCATCTGCAGTGAATCCACATGTGTCGCTGCCAGGCTGTGTCCAGGAGATGCTGTTCTCGTTGTGGTCATCCACCACCCCTGACTCTTACACACTTTCAGCCCCTTCAGGAGTGAGCTGTGAGCCTTGAGAGGAGGAGGAGGAGGTGTTCCTTTTATGAGTGAGCACTCTGCGTCCTCTTGTTCTCTGCACCTTGTTGTAGGTCTGTGTGTTACCCACCATCATCTGCAAAGACAAGCTTCTCTGATGAGGGTTGAGGATTACGCTAACCTATGGGTGTTACTGCTCTCGAGGCAGTGGGACCTAAAAAACTGGAGCCAATAAATGAGGTTGGCTAAAGTCTCATGCAATAATAAGCTTTATTTGGAGCATCACACAGTTCATTTTCTGAGGGCTACGAGAAGTCACGTGAGTAAAGTGTGCAATCACAAGAGCAAGCCACACATGGTAGCAAGCTGCACATGACAGACACATGTTTTCCATAGAGGCATATAAACAAATAACAATAGCCAGCTGCGTGAATAATCTGAAGTAAACCCACTACACCTGAGACAGGCAGGAAAACATAGCCTAAGAACAATGCCATGTTTTGAAGAAACTAAGGTCACAAAATTCTTATTTTATTGGAGTTTTCTCAGAAATCTCCTTACGTGACTATTCTCGGACAGTGTTCCAACATCTCCTCCTTATTTATTTCTTAATAACAGGATATTCAGAGTGGCTTTGACTTAAGATGTTGTAGAGAAATCTAATTGTCATTTGAGGCCTGAGTATCCTATAAGCAAGAAAATTAGAAACACAATGAATAATAGAACAATGAAAGTATTGTGTGTAATACTCTGCCACCAAGACCCAAACTATGTTTGGTACTATTGTTTACATTATTATATTGAGTAGAAAAATCTAGAGAACCCATATGATTAGTAGTTCTGGTCTCTTATAGAACATAAGCCTATATTTGGCTTTAATAGGAGTACAAATGTTATGATGTCCTGTACAAATAGGAAGTGATTTAAATCCCAAGGAAAAACTAAATGCAGTCCCTTCTCCAGACTGATGAATGAGTCTATTGCAGTCCCAAGGTCCATTCATAAACACAGAGTCATTAGCAGAATATCTTCTCCCTTGGTGCACAGGGCCTGAATTTGGTCCCAGGTGGGTAGACTTGACTTCTGGTGATGTGATCTGGGGTCAGAGGAGCCTAAGAATCCATGGTGTTTCAGTGGATCCATCTGCAATGACTTCTGGAAAAGTAAAAATAGACTGGGTTAATGCGTCATCTTGCCTTATTTCCTTCTGCAATAAAATAAGGTCAGAGTGTGCATGCGTATAGGTAATAAACAAAGAATGTGTGCAGGTTTTTTTTTAACCAGATGTTGCAGTTCCCCTAGTAATGGAAGCATAACAGAATGTGAAGACAAAATCAAACCAATTTCTCTTGCTGGAAAAAATCCTACAACATAAGCAGAATCTGAAACAATATATAAGGCTTTATGAATTAACCGTAATAGTTTTCTCACAAACACTCGGAATACTCCTCACATGACTCCATTCTTGAACTGTGTTCCAACATATGGGTATAATTTAAGCTACTAGGAGTTGGTTTGATATTATGTCCATTCAACAAAATAATAGTAGCAGATTCTCCTCTAGGGCCCATGACCAGCCTAGTCATAGGTTCTTGGCCAAGTAATGGTGCTGGGTATGGGTTTCACCTTCTGGAGTGAGTAGGCTTTAAATCCAACCTAAGAGGAAAGTTGTTGGTTGCTCCCATGCTGTTTGTACCACTATTGCTCTAGCAGGCCTGTCTTCCAGGGCAGACAATATTGCATCGTGTAGGGTTCACAGCTAAGACATCATCTGGCTGCTTTTCTCCTCCAGTAGCATGCATAGCATCTTCCAGCACTGTGAAATCTAGCCAGTAGGGATGAAACTTCCAGATCGGTTTTTAAGTTTTATTTATTATTACCTTGTGTGTGTGTGTGTGTGTGTGTGTGTGTCTGTCTGTCTGTCTGTCTGTTTGTCTGTGTGAATATGGCTATATGCATGCCTTGGAGCTTGTGTCAAAGTCAGAGGACACCGCTTAGAAAATGATTCTCTCTTTCCATTCCACTCTTGCATGTGTTTCAGGATCAAGGCTGGGTCATCAGGCTTCGGTAGCAAGTGTTTTTATCCCCATAGCCATCTCACCTGCCCTAAAACTGACTTTTGAAGTGGCTGTCCCAATTATAAACAGTAAGTCAGAATACTATGAGAATTGGCGGGGCTGTAAGAATCCTCTGCGACACAACACTCGGTATAGTCAGGCTTAGTTTATGCTGCACAATGGTGAGTTAACAAGTATCACATGATTATTGCTAGCATTTCCACAGTGATGCCAAGCATCTTTTATAGGTGATTTTGAGGCCGTGCCCCCAAGATATAGAAAAACAAAACAAAACAGGAAAGCTACCCTTGGGAGTTGGTTCTGTTCTTCCACCATGTGACTACTGAGGCTAGAACCCAGGTCACTGTGCTTGGCGACAGGTGCCTTTCCCCTATGAGCTGTCGTGCCAGCCCTGGGTGTGTTTCACTAGCAACTGTCTCACTCCTGAGACTTTACTCATAGTCCTAACATACAGTAGGCCAGATTGCTCTCTCTTGCCTTCCTTCAAAAGTATCCTAGTGACTCCTGGCTCCAAATAAAACTTAGAATCACCTCTTCAAGCCCCTTAAAATCCTTCTTGTGACTTTAGGTACAGTGGCTTTGAATCTAAACTCAGTCTTCACACTATCCACGAGCAGACGATGGATGTCTCTCTGCATCTCTCTTAATACAGTTTTATCATTTTCCGAGCAGGGATCACAGGTACGTATTATCTAGATTATTTCAAGGTATTTTATATGATCTGATACTGTTGAATTTCTCCTTTGTGCTTTAGTATGTTAAATGCAACCCAGATTTTCTTGAATGTGATGCTTAGGGACATGACTGAATCCCATTTATAACAGTGGCTTCTGTATTATTTATCACCTTTTTTTATTTGAAGTCCTGAGCATTTTATCTCCTTCTTTCTGACCCTTTGCTTTTGGTTTGTTTTTATCACAGAAGTTTATCCCAGAAGCCTTCTCAGACATTGTTGGATATGGTGTTGGTGATAAGTTCCCTTGTCTGTATTGTGACATATTGTAGACAGAGTTTCTGTTCTGATAGGGCCAGCAGCTGTTTGGTCCCAGATAAATACACAGAGACTTACATTAATTAGAAACTGTTTGGCAGATGGCTCAGGCTTCTTATTGGCTAGCTCTCTCTCTCTTAATTATTAACCCATAACTATTAATTTATGTATTTCTATATGGCCTTAACTGGAGAAGGCTCTAGCATGCTATTCCTTCAGGGACTACATGGTGTCTCTCCTTCATCTCTCTCTGCATTCTCTCCTCAGAATTCTCCTTATCTGGTAGTCCCGCCTACACTGCCTGCCTGGCTACTGGCCAATCAGTGGTTTATTCATCAACTGTTGGTAGCTGTGTTTGCGATCAGAGCCATCCGAGCAGGCTAGCTAAAGGTGTTAAAAACAGGGACACAAGATGGCTGTCGGGAGGGTAGATTCAGTCCATACTGAATGAGCCCTTAGTTTATTCTTATACCATCTTATGTCTTCAACCAGCCTTGGGGACAAAATGGCAGAAGCCTTCTATTATCACGTATAAGGGGCAAAGAGATTTACTTCCCTTAATTCTCTAGGTATTTGGTAGCCACACCTGCCATCCGGTCTTCAGGGTCAGAGTAAACACACCTGGGCCCATGTCTATTATTATTTAGAAAAGAAACATCCACCGCCAAGGCCAGAACATCCTGTAGTCGCCAAACTAATGTCTTATGGACAATAAGACAGATTTGAGCTCTCTGAACTTGTGGCAAGATGGAATGGACTCCTTTTCATGGGTCTTGCAAGCACACACTCATGCTGAAGATCAAGCCTGTGGTCTCATGCATACTAGCAAGTGCT
The DNA here is from genome assembly GCF_017639785.1 of Mesocricetus auratus. NCBI lineage: Eukaryota > Metazoa > Chordata > Mammalia > Rodentia > Cricetidae > Mesocricetus > Mesocricetus auratus. The sequence continues at coordinate 185,121 of NW_024429205.1, forward strand.
CCATTGAGTGACATCCCAACCATTAAATATCTGTGGATTGGCAGCCAGCTTCCTGGATTCCCTGTAACTTACCACTTCATATGCCCTCATCTCTTCATGTGTTTAGGACAACTTTTAGCTGATGCTTCTCTATTTAAATGTCAATAAATTAGATACTGATGTCCAAATATTTATGAATTATAAACCATGAGAAGGTGTAAGCTTGTAATTCTGCTCTGGGAAGCTGAGGGAGAAGGGCTGCACATTCCAAGCCAACCTGGACAAAAGAGGGAGACCCTACCTCAAAAACCAAGCAGATGTATAGGGTACATTTTAAGAATTTATAGTCAATTGAGTTTTGTTTTGCCCCTCCTCATTTTCTTTCTTCCTTTCATTCATTCTTTTATTTATATATCTTTTATTTTAAAATTGCAATTATTTATGTATTTGCATTTGTGTGAGGGACTGCACGCCTCATGTGTGCAAGTCAGAAACAACTTCTGTCTTTTGGCCATGTGGGTGCTAGGGGTCAGACTCAGGTTTCAGACTTGGCAACAGGCACCTTCATCTGCTGACCATCTCCCCAGCTTGTCTTTCATTTTTATTTGGCTTGTTTTCTGAGATAGCCTAGTATAGAATTCACAGATATACTCCTGCCCCCGATTTAGGAGTTGGGATTACAGGAGTATGCCACCACAACCATCCAGGCCCTTCACACCACCAACCCACCCCGTTTTCCTTATAACCTCTTAGGAAAGCTATAAGAAGCTTTGAGCCAAGTCCCTAGAGAAGTCCCAAGTCACACCACAGCAGGGAGACAGGCAAGGGGTCTGAAGCCTTGCAGCTCTGTGCTGCCTACTATGCTAATCCTAATAATTTGTTTTAACAGAACCTTCCAGAAATTCCTTCTTTGCAGGAGGAGGGATGGAGGGAACAAAAGCACTGCAGACTGTGGAGAAAGCAGGACTGAGGGTGGAAGAGACTAAGAAGCCTCTTTCCTTGAGCCGCTTCCTTCTTTCCCATCCAGGAGTGACCGCAAATATGGCCACAGTCCAAACCGCCCTCACCCTCATCCAAGGAAGCCTCATGCACTGATGTAACAGCTGTCTGGGTGTGCCTGGCCAGGCTAGCTATCCCTCACCCAGGTTAAGAGTGCAAAATGAAGAGCTACACTTCTTTGGGTCCACGAGGCTGGGTATGATCTGAGTTCCTCTGCCTCAGGCACCCCTTGGAGGAGTGCTTGCTTGGGCCGGGGCCACCACCATGCAGGGGTAATGGCCTTGTCCCTCGGGAAGTCCCAGTACATTGGCAAGGCAGACCTCCCCAGTAGTGGTCCGTAGTTTTCAAAGCAGTGCCAATGCTGAGACTGAGAATTCTGGGACACAGAGAGAGGATCATTTGTGTAGTCCTCCTGCAGGTCAGGGAAGACTTTGTGGAGGAAGAGATGCCTGACCTCACGCAGAAAGCTAGATGGAACCGTCATCCAAAATGCAATCAGTGGGGTGTAATTGGAGTTTTCCCGTCAGGTTCCTCTGCCCTTCAGCCCCAAATGAACTCACAGAGACACTAATTAATTATTAAACGGTTCGCTCATGGCTAGGGCTTCTTATTGGATAGCTATGTCTTAATTATTAACTCATAACTACTAATCTATGTATTTCTACATGGCCTTTTCTTACCAGAGAACGCCTCCTGCATCCTATCCTCCCAGTCTCTACGTGGCGTCTCCTCACAGCACCTCTCCTCTCTCCCCAGTATTCTCCTCATCCCCTAGCCCCGCCTATCTTCCTGCCTCTATTGGCCAAACTGTGTTTTATTCATCAGCCAATAGGGGAAACATATATACAGAAGGACATCCCTCATCAGTGGGGAGCTGGAGTTTCAGTTCTAGAGTCAGATTTACAGTAAGAGCCCTGGGCTCACTCAGCCCACCCATGCAAGCACCCATTGCTTTTATTCATAAAAGGGTGATACTAGTACAGAAAGCATAACTTTATTAGAAAAATTAAATGATATTCTGGATATATAGCTCTTAGTCAACTCATTTTATGACCAACTCACAGAAAACCAATTTGCAGAAACCCAAATCTCCAAATAACCAATATTCAGAAATCTGCAAGGTACCAAGTGGTTTTAATTGGAATATTCAAGTCTGGTCTGTAATGGAGAGCTGTGCCTTCTGCCTGTTGATGCACTTGAGACTGACAGTCAAGAGGGAATGCAACATGTACACGTATGTGTAGCATGCTACTTTGTTATTTTTAATTGTTGTTGTTGTTAATTGTTTGAGACAGGGTCTCTCTATGCAGTGCTGACCAGCCTGGAACTTACTATGTGGTCAAGACTGGCCTCAAACCTCAGGAATCCTCCTGCCGCCTGCTCTTCAGTTCGGTCATTAGAGGCATGGTCCTTCCTTCCTACCTCTCTGTGTTTTCCCGACCCATGATGCTCAAGGTGGAACCCAGAACTTTACACGCACCAGGCAACCATTGTGTCCCTGCCCTCCAAACACTGCTGCAAACACGAAGAGGTGGCAAAAGTGCTTTCCGAGTCTGGTAACCTGGACACAGGAACCCACACCCATGTGGGAGAAGAGAATGAACACCACTAAGCTGTCCTCTGACCTCTACACATGTGCTGCAGTACACATACCTCATATGTACACACACACACACACAATTATGAGTTAATTAATAAAGAGTTTAAAGGATATTTTTTAAAAAGGTAGGACTGTGAAATCCTCAGTTGAATCCTAGACATGGGGGGAAATGGCAAAGTAAAACAGTAATATTCACAATGAAGTGCTATTTATCTCCACCAAATTTTTTATTTTTCTTTTTAATTTTTTATCATATGTGTGTATGCATTCCACTGTGCATGTGTGGTGGTCAGAGGACAACTTATCTTGGACTAAACAACTTATTTAAGGGAGTCAGTTTTCACCTTCTACCATGTGGGCCCTGAGATTGAACTCGGTTCCCCAGGCTGGCTTTACCACTGAGCCATCTTGCTGGCCCCTACATACCAAAATTAAAACATCACATGTCATTAACTTCTATTTCTTCTATTCATTTTGATACTTTAGAGTGTCTTCTATTTTTCAAAGTGTAAACATTTACAGTGATCTCTTCCCTGTTCCATTTGTGATATATCAGACTTAAATGAGTTAAACTTAAAATTGAATTTATTTCTAATTAAATTTCAAATATATTAAGTTTCAATTCACATCATAGCAAGGAAATCTGAAATCTTAATGAAACATGAAAACAGACTAAAGAAGGCTTGGTTCACTGAAACTGCTTCCCTGGAAAAGGCTGAGATTTTGGCTTCCTCAGGGATCATTTGGAATAAATGAGTGGAGCAGCAGTTCATAGTCAAGACGGACATGAAACATATTAAGAAATTCAAAGGAGGGAAAGTCTATTTCCCCACAGTGAATTGTTATAGTGGATCCTATTATCAAGATATCAAGATATTGGTAAGCAGGGAATTGTAAAGAAGGGATCTATAAAACCAACCCAGTTAAAAGTCCTGGGCTGGAGAGATGCCTTGTTTGGTAAAGTGCTTGCTGTTCAGGCATGAGGACCTGAGTTTGGGTCCCCGGCACCCATGTAAAAAGCCTGGCAATGTGACACATACTGCAACCCCAACACTAGGAGGTGGGAGGGAGATGGGTGGATCCCAGGAGCTTGTTCGCCAGCAACTCCAGCCAATCAGTGAGCTCCAGGTTCAGTGTAGAGGCCTCGGAGAGGGGAGCCTTCAAGACCGCTTTGATCCAACCGGTGAATCATGGAATTGAACAAAGATTATACTGAAACATTAACCCTGGGCTGGCATGCAGCTCAGTGGTACAGTGCTTGCTGACTATGAGCAAGGCCCTGGACTCCATCCCTAGCGCTGACAACAAACAAATGTTATTTAAAAGAATATCATCATAGGGAGAGGGAACTGGAATTGGAATGTAAAAAAATAAATTAATATAAAACAAAGCAAAAAAAAATCACCATAGATCCTGCAAGAAGGCTCGGTGGGTAAATGTACTTGATGCCAAACCTAAAAGCTTTGAGCCCAATCCTGGGCCCCACATGGTGGAAGGAGAGAACCAACAGTTGTTTGATCACCACACAATCACGTGGCATGCCAGCTCTGGCCCCCCCATAAAATAATACACCAATGATAAACCGTTTTACAGTATAGTAATATATAGTTACTTAGTGTGATCAGTGTGCCCGCTGGACATACATGTACTAGGGGAGTGTGCTGAACATCAGGCTTAAGACCATGCACATCCTCTTTAGACAGGCATTTATGACTGAGCCACATCCAGCTGGGTAGAGTATTATCAGGTGTTTAAGAAATCTGAACATGAACATGTCAGATGTCATGAACTGAAGTGATATGTCCTACAAAAAAACCTCTAGAAGGAGTTGGAGCAATGGCTAGTGGCTAAGAGCGCTGGCTACTTCTCCAGAAGTCCCAGGTTTGATTTCCAGCACTCACATGGCAACTCACAACTCCCTGTCAGTCCACTCCCAGGGGCACTGATGCTCTCTTCTGGCCTCTGCAGACACTGCACACACGGTGCACAGACATACATGAGGTAAACACTCATACATGTGAAATAAGAACAAATAAGGTCTCAAGACCCCAAACTCAGCTTTCCCTCTACAGCTGCTGAAACTTTCTGATCAGGAAATGTGCAAACTGCCTTGTTTCAGCCAACAGTTATTGTGGATGTGTTTGTGGGGGTGCTTTTGATGAATTTACCACAGACAGATCAGAACTTGAAGAAGGGAAAGCCATCCTCACAGAAAGCTATGTGGACACAAACAGGAAGCAGGGAAGAACAGGACGGAAGTTCTGTTGCTGGAGGAGGAAGAAGGAATATCCAGGGATGAGGTTCCGGGGGATTCACAGATAGAGGACAGCTTCATAGTATTTACTACCTGTGTGCTTTTTCTTTCTTGGTCAGAATAAGCATAACTTTATCTGGTTGAATCTGAGCTATGGACAAAAGTCTGGAAAAGAGAATGAAACCTATAATCCCATCATAGCCCTTCACTGTGCATATTAATTGTCTCACCTTTTGAGACAGTGTTCATTCTCCTGAAAGGTGGGTGGGCCCCTTGATATGGCCAAGCGCTGTAAGCCAGGACTAACCAGACTCTCTTGACTCTGCAGTGGCATCTACCAGTGTTGGGTTGTTTTGTTTTAATCTTGGAGTTAATGTTTTTATGTATCACTTTTTAGATGTGCACATATGTTCAGGTGTCACTCCTTGGACACCATCCACCTTTTGTTTAGAAACGCTGTCTCTCACCAGCCCAGGAATCACCACCTTAAGCACTTTATTGACGGAGTTATTTATCCAAGCTGTTGAATTTGCACTTCCAGGTTGTTCTCTTCTGGAAAAGGAGATGAAGTGAGCATCTTTTGCAGTAAAGCTTTGTACACAGTCATGACCACTTTCTCAGGATAAGAGAGACTTCCAAATCAGACTCTTCCAAAAAGGTTTTATACTGGGCTGGCCAGATGGCTCAGTAGGTAAAGTTGCTAGCCACAGACCCGAAGGGCCTGTTTCAATCTGGGATCCAGGTAATGGAAGAAAGAGTCAACTCCCAGGAGGTGTCCTCTGGCCTCTGCACATACGCACGTGGGTTGCCACACAGATAGGATAAAGAAATGCAATCCGATGGGTGAAGGGTTTGTTGACTTCCGCTCATCACGTGTAGGCACTCCTGCGTCTGTTCAGCACAGCCTCCCCATGCTTCTCTCATCGCCTCTAAGGCCACACATCTCATTATTCAACTCTGTAACGTCTTCATTATGTTACGTTTTTCATATTTCGTGACCATTTGTGTGTACTTGCTTCTGGGGTGTGTGAGTGTGGCTTTGGACATGGCTGTGTATGGCCCAATGGTGCCGTTTCTCCTTTTAGCCTTTAAATATTCCTTCATTTGTAAGTATTATGACCATTGAGAATACTGTTTAAACCTTTCAAACCTTTTTCTAAACTTCTCTTGCATCTTTTTTTCTGGTTTCACCTTTCCTGTTAAATGTGTATGCTGTTAAATCTCATCGTTTTTTCAGTGCCCTTTTGTTTAATATGTAAAATAATCCAGATTTTTTCTGGACTTCTTGGTGTGTGTGTGTGTGTGTGTGTGTGTGTGTGTGTGTGTGTGTGTATTCCATTAAAAACACAGCAGCATGTCCTGTGAGGCCTAGACCATCTTCATGATGGTGAGCTAGCCCCATTTGTTGTAAACATTTCCTTTATTAACTGAACTGTTTTGTGACACTGGGATTGATCCCTGGTCCTTATACATGCTCGAAAAGCGCTGGACCACTGAGCTACAGCCCCAGGCCCGTCTGATGATCTCAACTGACACCTTTGTAACACTTCACTGACATCTGCAGCTGGGTGTGTCTCTCTGTTCCTGTACTTGTGAGTTTCATGATCATTCTTTGTTCTGATGACATTTCTGTCACTGTGATAGATAACAGCCTGACAAACACAAGCCAGGTGAAAGAGTTTGTTTCAGATGACAGTTCTCAAAGTCTATCACCGCACTGAAGCACTTGCAGGAGCTGAATGCAGCTGTCACTGCATTCTGAGCTTGGAGCACAGGAAAATGATTCCCACATGCTCCCTTGCTTATGTGTGCTCAGCGACATTTCTTCGCTTTTTAAAAGGTCTGTTTTGAGCTTTACATATGTTGTGTCTGCAGGTACATCTAAGCACCGCTTGTGTGTCTGGTGCCAAAAGCAGGCATTAGATCTCAAGTGCCTCTCAGGCATTTTAGACTCCTCTGCTGAGAATTCTCTATGCAGTTCTGTAGCCCACTTTTTAATTGGAGCCTTTGGTGTTTTGGAGACTTGCTTCTTGAGTTCTTTGTAGATTTTGGAGATCAGCCCTCTGTCAGATGTGGGGTTGGTGAATGTCTTTTCCCATTCTATGGCAGAGACCCCTATTTCTTAGTGCAGTCATAGCCTGAGGGTCTGGTGGATATGGCCTTCATGGGGACACTCCTCAACCCACTACTTTAGTCCTGAGTAAATGCAAATTATGTTTTTCATGTCTCCCTTCCTCTGTTTCTTGGTATTTGGTTATCAGCATAGAGTTTCTTTTATAAAGTTAATTGGGTTGTTTATTTTCTTTATACTCTGGAACCAATTAAACCCTTGAGAAAATGCTTACCCTCTTTACGTGAGGGGTTTGCCCACCCACTCCCCATTCTGAGTCTTTGTTTTGTTTTTTAAGTCAGGGACTCAAATATAGTCCAGGATAAACTTGAGCTACTGCCTCCATTTCCCAAATGCCAGGATTATAGCACTCCCCACCATACCAGCTGCATGTGTGCATGTGTGCGCGTGGGTGTGTGCATGCATGACTGAGTGTGTGTGTGTGTGTGTGTGTGTGTGTGTGTGTGTGTAGGTCAGTGGTGGATTTCTACTACCGCCCCCATTTCCCAACTGCCAGGGTTATCGTGTGCTCTACCATGCCAGCTGTAGGTGTTCGTGTGTGTTCATGTATGTGCATGTGTGTGCGCACGCACACATGGAGGCCAGTGGTCGATTTCTAGTGTCTTCCTCAGTGTCTTCACTTTATTTTTTAAGGCAAGGTCTCACTGAGTCTGCAACTCACCAACTCAGCTAGACAGCCAGTGTGCTCCCAACGTCTGCCTGTATCTGCTCCCATCACCAGGGATGAGCAGTTATGCCTGGCTTTTTACATGATGCTGAAGACCCTAATGGTGCCTCACGCTTGCACAGGAAGAGCCTGACCGAATAAGTCATACCTCAGCCCCGTGTCCTCGCTCTCTTCTTCAAATCAGTTCTATAACTTTGTGTCTCCTTGGACCTTGCCCTTCCTGTGCAGGTTTGACTCAGTGACATTCAAACACTCTCAACTTTAGCCTCCCACATCTGTCTGGAAGCCCGTTTGAATTCTGGCATTATTTACTTCTACGGTCCTTTTTCACAGGTGTCTCTTTTAGTGGTCTTTTAGAAACACTTGCTGCTCTTTGATTTATCTAATCAATTCTGTGATTTTCCAGTTTCTATCTTCACTCTCTTTATCGTTCACATTTTTATTTCTGCCATCTAATAGTGTCTCTCCATTTTTCAAACATATTTTTTATTATTGATTCTTTGGGAATTTCACATTATGCACCCCAAATCCCACTCATTTCCCAGTCCCTCTATATCAGCCCTTTACCCTTGCAATGTCCCTCCAAAAGAAAACTTAAAAAACAAAACAAAAGTGTCACCTCTTCATAACCTCCTCTTTCATCTTTGTGGCCTTGGGAGACTCAGTGTGTCACACAGTTTACCTTTTTGTCCAAACAGCTTTACTTGCAAATTTTCATTGTAATGAGTTGTTGATATTGTTCAAGGCCTCTGGCTTGAACCTCTTGGCCTCTGGTACACCATCAACACTAGACCCTCACCAAAACTCCTCTGGGATATCCTGCTGTTGCCCTGAGTCATGGAGATCCTGCAGCTATGGTTCTCAGGACCACTGTCTTCACGTGCACCAACAGGTCACAGATGAGGCAGATGTTGGGGTGGGCCAATTCAAAGCCCTGGATGTGGGCCCCGGTGGTAGCTGAGTTGGTCAGTCAGGGCCTCCACCAGGACCGCCCTCTTCATTTGAGCGGTAGAGCCAGGTCTCCTGCACCCACACCCTAGAGGACAGCTCTCCCACTCCCATGGCGAGGGGTGGGACCAGCTCTCCCATGAGGAGCAGGACCAGATCTCCCAGAGCCAGCAAACAGGATTCTGGCTCAGCACAGCCCTCAGATTTCAACACACATGGTCTGCATGTACCAGTCCTCCAACCCCTGCATGTGGTAACACGGGCCACAGACATCAACACAGACCCCAGCTGTAGCAGGACCACAGAACCAAACATGGCCCTCAGCAGCAGCTCAGGCCCAGATGTCACCATGGCCCTGAGTGACAGCTCAGGCCACTCAGATCAACATGGCATGGTGGCAGCCTGGCTCTCAGACACCAACTTGACCTCAGACGGCAGATCAGACCCCAGGAATCCACATGGCCTTTGGTAGTAATAGAAGCCACAGACATCCACACAGACCCTAGATGTGGTAGGCCCATGGACCCAGACATGGTTCTTAGCAGCAGCCCAGGCCTGGCCATCACCCTGGCTCCAGGTGGGGCTGCAGAGTTCCCGGACAGCAGCCTGCTCCTTACCACTGCTGCCTCTTCGGTTAGTTCCACCTCTCCTCACAGCACATGAGCAGAACTGCTCTGCTTCTCTGTCCCTCCCGTTTCTCCACCATACGCTTGCTCATCGAGGACACTGCAGGAAAGACGGCCCCTGAGGGGACCTGGTTGTGCACCTAAATGCTGGCTTTTCAGATAAAACCACCCCCTTTTAGCTGTTGCCTCCTTGACTTCGCAAGGCAGCTAGCTCCTAGTGGAAAGGCTGTGTGACACTCTTCACGGGGAGACATAACATAATGTCCACTCACCCCAGATGGGGCAAAGTATTGAGTCTACCGAAATCCAGCTTGGCAAAGCAGTGAGTTTACTGGTATTGCTTGGGGGAGCACTGGTGAGGGGCACAGATGACACAAAGGCTTCACCTGAGATCCCACCCCAGCTGGGGACGACAAAGCTACAGCTGCACTGTGAGGCCAGCCTCCATCTTTCCAGCAGCCGTGGAGACACTGGTCCTTCTAAGTGTATCTGGTTCTGGGTGGTTTCATCTTATTTGAGGAAGCACGGGGATTTTCAGAACCAGCCTGAGAACCAGGCGGCTGCAAATGGGAGTCAGCCTTGCGAATGGGCTGTTTCTTATATGACTGATTGCATGGAGTGCACTTGCAATCTTACCTTAACTTTCCCAGTCATCTCTCCTCACCTCCTGCATCTGGTCAAGCTGATGCAAGAGTCTCACCTAAGAGCATGAAGGTTTACCAGTCAGGCATAGAGGCACATACATAGTTCCAGTGTTTGGGAGGCCCAGGCAGAAGTGTGAGGTTGAGAGTGGTCTACAGAGTGAGGGAGGAGGAGGAGGAGGAGAAGGAGGAAGAGGAGGAGGAGGAGGAGGAGAAACAGAAGAAAGAAAAAGAGGAAGAGGAGGGGAAGGAAGAATTGGAAGGGAAAGAGAAAGAAGAGGAGGAGATGATGGGCATTGGCTGAAAGTATTAAACTGTCAAGTCAGAGTGGAAAAGCTATGTCCATGTCCCCCACTCGGATGGTTTGACCACAGCAGAGGGAAATATCACACTGTCCCTGTCAGTATAGGGTTGAGGATAGGGGTTGGATGTAACATAACCCCCACGTTCATCCTGAGCAGCTGAAGTGTAGTGGGAGCTTTGGGAGGCCATCTCTGGAGGCATGCTGGGACCTCAGCACAAAGACATAAAGAAGACCTCCAGATCCCTGGCCTCTACATGGAATAGATGTGACTGTCCACTGGCCTCTTTTTAATGGAGGCCAGCATAAAGGGAGTTCAGATCTGGGGTGGTGGAAGAAAGGCACTTGCGCATCCTGGTCGTTAGGCACCTCTGCTTTGTAGAATGCTGATCTTCACTTCTGTTTCTTCTTTTCATTGTATGGGCATGCAGTGTGCGTGTGAGAGCATATGTGGACGCACATGCGTGTTGTAGCATGTGTAGTGTGTGCAGTGTTTGTGTGTATGGGTGGGCACACATGTGTTGTAGCATGTGTAGTGCGTGTGTATGTATGTGTGAACACACACTTATTCATGTGGGAGGCCTGAGGTTGATATCCAGAGTCTTCCTTGATTGTTCTTCACTAGGATATGGTCTCCCCTCACACCCAGAGCTCACTAACATAGCTAATCTCGTTAGCCAGCTTGCTCAAAGGGTGTGTCCACCTCTGGAGGCTGGAATTAGGGCTGGGTCACCACACCCACCCAGCGTTTACATGGGTCCTGATGATCCAAACTCAGGTCTTCCTGCTTGTGTGAAAACCACGTTAAGCTCCAGGCCATCTCCTAGCACTAGGAGCTAAACTTTTAATCAATCATTGCAAAATCATCCTCAATTTTATCTCATTCCAAAACTAATTAGTACTAACACAACATTTACAGGGTTTTCAATATGTGCCAAACATTTTCAAATGGATTAATTGGAGTAGAATTCACGTACCACAACACCGACCTATTACAAAAACCTGATTTAGGCTGGGTGTAGTGTCACACGCCATTAATTCTAGCACTTAGGAGGCAGAGGCAGGCAGATCTCTGTGAGTTATAAACCAGCCTGGTCTGTATAGCAAGTTTCAGGACAGCCAGGACTCTTTAAAGAGACTCTGCCTCAAAATAATAATAAATAAATATATGACTCACAGATTTTCAGAAAAATTATACAGTTGGGCAGTCATTTTCATAATCCAGTTTTAGAATATGTCACCACATCCCCAAACTTACTCATGCCTGTCTGTAGTCAGCCCCATATCCCACTCTTAGATCTAGGGAGTTGTTGATCTGTCTTCTCTCTATATATATTTGTCATTATGGGAAATTTTGTAGAGACTTAATTATGCAATATGTAGTATTTTGTATCCGTGTGGGTTCTTTCACTTGTTGGACTGTTTTTGAGCTTCATTCATACAGTAGAATGTATCAGTATTTTAACCACTTTTATTGTTGAGTAATATTTCATTGTGTATCCATTCATGAATCAATGGACATTTGGATCACTTAGAGGTTTTTTTTTTAGCTATTATGAATAATGTTGCTGTAAATATTTGCCTGCAAGTATTTGTGTGAGTATATGTTTTCACTTCTGAATAGAAACCTTGGAGCAGGGCTGGAGAGATGGCTCAACAATTAAGAGCACTGGTTGCTCTTCCAGAGGACCCAGGTTCAATTCCCAGAACCCACATGGCAGCTCACAGCTGTCTGTAACTCCAGTTACAGGGAATCTGACACCCTCTTCTCCTCAAGGCACTAGGCACAAATGTTGTTCTCAGACACATATGCAGGTAAAGTACCCATAGGAAGCAATAAATAAACCTTTAAAAAATTAAAAAAAGAAACCTTGGAACAGAATTATTAGATTGTTTAACTCATTTACGTTTAACTTTTTAAATAAACTGTCAAACTTTTGCACAGTGACCATGCCATTTTATATTCCCAGCATTGATACACAAGGATTCTGGTTTCTCTATATCATCGCTAATACCTATTATTGTCTGTTTTTTTTAAACTAAAGCTTGTCTTATGGGTAGAGGAATCAGGTATATAATTAGGTATACTTTTCTGTCTTTTTCTTCCACAAATATTGCTATAGTCAGGATAGGCTTGGTTTTTTATTAATAAACGAATTAGCAATTTTTCCTAGCTCAATCCCTTCCTCCTCTCCTCCCAGTCCCTGCCCCAACCCCCTCCCATCTACTCCTCCTTTCTCTTCAAAAAGGGCAGGCCTCCCAAGGATGTCAGTCAGGCATGGCATATCAAGTTGCAGTAAGACTAGGCACCACCTCCCCTTTTAAGGATGGACAAGGCAACCCAGTTGGAATAAAGGGTCCCCAAAGCAGGTTACAGAGTTAAGAGACAGCCCCTGCTCCCATCCCACAGGAAGACAAAGCTACACAGCCGCAGCACATGTGCAGAGGGCCTAGCTCAGTCCCATGCAAGCTCTCTGGTTGGCTATTCAGCCTCTGTGAGCCTCATGAGCCCTGGTTAGATGAGCCTGTGGATTTTCATGTGGTGTCCTTCACCCTTCAGGCTCCCATAATCCTTCCTCCCTGTCCTCCACAGACTTCCCCCAGTTCCACCTAGTGTTTGGCTGTGGGTCTCTGTGTCTGTTTCCATCGGTTTCTGACTTAAGCCTCTGTGATGACCATTGGGGTAGGCACTGATCTACGATTATAGCAGAATTCCATTAGGAATCATTTTATTAACTTTTTTTGTCAGTTATGTTTAGTTCTATACTAGGTCTCTGGGATGTCCATCCTCTAGGTCCTGGCCCACCAGGCAATGTGTGTGAAGGGTTCCCTTTCATGATATGGGTCTCAAGCTGGACCAGTCATTGGTTGGTCACTCCCAAAATTTCTTTGACACCTTTACTCCAGCATATCTGGTAGGCAGGGCAAATTGTAGGTCAAAGATTTCATGCCTGCTGGTGTCCCAATTCCTCCACTGGAAGTCTTGCCTGTTACAGGAGCTGGCTGGTTCAGGCTCTTTATCTCCCCATTACAAGGAGTCTTAGCTAGGATCACCCTCATAGATTCCTGGGAATTTCTATCACACTAGGTTTCTAGCTCTTCCCAGAGATGAACCTGATTCCTATAGTCTCTCCCAGTACTCTCTGCCTCCATCCTCCCCCATCTGATCCCTCCTATACTCATGCCTACCCCACTCCCGTCCAGGTTCTTTCCCTCCACCCACCCTCCCCACTCCTGTCCACCTGTTATGTCTATTCTATTTCCCTTCACAGGAAGATTCATGTGTCCCCCCCCCCTTGAGCCCTACCTGTTGCTTAGCTTCTTTGGGTCTGTGGATTGTAGCCTGGTTATCCTTTTCTTTACGGCTAATATCCACCTATATGTGAGTGCATACTGTGTTTGCCTTTCTGGGTCTGGGTTACCTCACTCAGGACGATCTTTTCTAGTTCCATCCATTAGCCTGCAAATTCCATGATGTTATTTTTTTAACAATAATGAGTAACACTCCATTGTGAAAATGTACATTTTCTTTATCCATTCTTTGGTTGAAGGACATATAGGTTGTTTTCAGTTTCTGGCTATTACAAATAAAGCTGTCATGAACATAATTGATCAAGTGTCTTTGTGGTATGATAGAGCATCTTTTGGGTATATGCTCAAGAGTGGTATGGCTGGATCTTGCAGTAGACTGATTCCCAGTTATCTGAGAAACTGTCATACTGATTCACAAAGTAGCAGTACACATATGCACTCTCACCAGCAGTGGAGGAGTGTTCCCCCTAGCTCCACATCCTAACCATCAGGAGCTGTCACTTGTGTTTCGGTTCTTGGCCATTCTGACAGGTATAAGATGGGACGTCTGAGTTGTTTTGATTTGCTTTTCCCTGAGGGCTAAGGATGTTGAACATTTCTCTTGTTTTCCTTTTTTTTTTCAGACAGCGTTTCTCTGTGCAGCAGTCCTGCCACTTGTTTTGTAGACCAGGCTGACCTTGAACTCACAGAGATGCCTCTGCCTCTGCCTCTGCCTCTGCCTCTGCCTCTGCCTCTGCCTCTGCCCCTGCCCCTGCCCCTGCCCCTGCCCCTGCCCCTGCCCCTGCCCCTGCCCCTGCCCCTGCCTCTGTCTCCCGAGTGCTGGGATTAAAGGCATGCCCCACCATCACCCAGCTTATTGAACATTTCTTTAAGTGTTTCTTGGTCATTTGAGAGTCCTCTGTTGATAATTCTCTGTTTCGGTCTGTACCCCATTTTTTAAAAATTGGATTATTTTGTTTGTTTAGTTCTTTATATATTTTGGAAATTAGCTCTCTGTCAGATGTGGGATTGGTGAAGACCTTCTCACTGTGTAAGCTGTCATTCTGTCTGATTGACAGTGCCCTTTGCCTTGCAGAAGCTTCTCAGTTTCATGAGGTCCCGTTTATTAATTGTTGATCTTAGTTCCTGCGCTATTGGTGTTCTGCTTAGGAAGTTGTCTCCTGTGCCAATGTGTTCAAGGTTATTCCCCACTTGCTCTTCCATCAGGTTCAGTGTATCTGGTTTTATTTGATGTCTTTGATCCACTTGGATCTATTTGCATTCTTCTACATGCTGATATTCAGTTAGACCAGCACTCATTATTGAAGATGCTCTATTTTTCCCATTGTATATTTTTTGCTTCTTTATCAAAAATCAGGTGTCCATGGTTGTGTGGATTTATGTCAGGGTCTTTGATTTGATCCCATTAATCCACCTGTCTATATTTATGACAACAACAAGCTGTTCTCATTACCAAAGCTCTGCAGTACAGCTTGAAATCAGGCATGGTGATACCCCCAGAAGTTCTTTTATTATACAGGGTTGTTTTCACTTTCCTGCTTTTTTTGTTTTTCCATATGGAGTAAAATATTGCTCTTTCAAGGTCTGTAAAAATTGTGTTGGAATCTTTATGGGAATTTCATTCATTCTGTAGACTGCTTTAGGTAAGATGGACATTTTTTTACTGTTAACACTACCTATCCAAGAGCACAAGCGATCTTTCCATCTTTTGATATCTTCTTCAATTTCTTTCATCAAAGACTTAAAGTTCTTGTCATGCAGGTCTTTCACTTGCTTGGTTAGATTTACACCAAGATATTTTACATTATTTGTAGCTATTGTGAAGGGTGTTGCTTCCCTCATTTCTTTTTCAGCCCACTTATTGTTTGTATATATAGGAGGACTACTGGTTCTCTTTTCTTTTTTTTAAGTTTAGTTTATATCCAGCTACTTTAATGAAGGTGTTTATCAGCTGTAGGAGTTCCCTGGTAGAATTTTTGTGGTCTATTATGTATGCTATCATATCATCTGCAAACAAAAATACTTTGACTTCTTTCTTTCCTATTTGTATCCCCTTGATTTCTTTTAGTTGTCTTATTGCTCTAGCTAAAACTTCAAGTACCAATTGAATAGGTATGGAGAGAGTGACAGCCTTGTCTTTTTCCTAATTTTAGTGAGATTGTTTTGAGTTTCTCTCCATTTAAATTGATGTTGGCTATTGGGTTGCTGTATATTGCTTTTACTATGTTTCTGTTGATCTCTCCAAGACTTTTATAATGAAGGGGTACTGGATTTTGTCAAAGACTTTTTCAGAATCTAGTGAGAGATGATCATGTGAGTTTTTTCTTTCAGTTTGTTTATATAGTAAATTGCATTGACAGATTTCCATATGCTGAACCTTTCATGCATTTCTGGATGAAGCCTACTTGGTGATGGTGGATGATCATTTTGATGTGTTCTTGGATTCAGTTTGCCAGTATTTTATTGTATATACTGCATCAATATCCATGAGGGAAACTGGTCTATAATTCTCCTTCTTTGTTAAGTCCTTGTGCGGTTTGGGTATTGGGGTAATTGTGGCCTCATAAAATGAATTTGGCAATCTTCCTTCTGTTTCTATTTTTTGGAATAATGTGAGTAGTGTTGGTATTAGGTCTTATTTGAAAGTCCTGTAGAA
Source organism: Mesocricetus auratus (assembly GCF_017639785.1). Lineage (NCBI taxonomy): Eukaryota > Metazoa > Chordata > Mammalia > Rodentia > Cricetidae > Mesocricetus > Mesocricetus auratus. The sequence continues at coordinate 201,235 of NW_024429205.1, forward strand.
TTCTGTGCTAAAACCACCAAGTCTGGCATTTTTTTGGTTGGGAGACTTTTAATGACTGCTTCTATTTCACTAGGGGTTTAGCTATTTAAGTTGTTTATCTGATCTTGATTTAACTGTGGTGACATCTATCAAGAAAACTTTGCATTTCTTGTAGATTTTTCCAATTTTTGGAGCACAGGTTTTTTAAGTGTGACGTAATGATTCCTTGGATTTCCTCTGTGCCTGCTGTTATCCCCCTTTCCTTTCTGATTTTGATAATTTTTATTTCTCTGCCTTTTAGTTAGTTTGGGTAAGGGTTTGTCTATCTTACTGATTTTCTCAAAGAACCAATGTAGCAGGTGCTTTTCTGTCCTGCCTGCCAGTCCCACAGTCACTTATAAAACAATCACTCAGAGGCTTAATATTAATAAGCCTCTGGCCAATGGCTCAGGCTTAACACTGACTAGCTCTTACATATAAATTAACCCATTTTAAAATAATCTGTGTATCAGCACATGGCTTCATGGTGTTACTCTGGCAGCTGCTGTCATTTCTTCTCAACCCCACTTTTGTTCTCCCTTTATCTCTGTTTGGATTTCCCGCCTAGCAATAGTCTGCCCTACCATAGGTCAAAACAGATTTATTCATCAACCAATAAAAGCAACACATATTTGCAGTGTACAGAAGGGCATTCCACATCAAACCAACTCTCTGTTTCAATGATTTTTATATTGTTTGCTTTGTGTCTATTTTATGAATTTCAACCCTCAGTTTGATTATTTCCTGTCATTTATTCCTCCTAAGTGAGTTTGCTCCTTTTTGTTCTAGAGCTTCCATGTGTGCTGTTAGTTCACTAGTATGAGATCTCTCTAGTTTCTTTGTGTACCTGCTGAGTGCTATGTACATTCTTCTTAGCATAGCTTTCATTGTGTCCCATAAGTTTGGGTATGTTGTGCATTCATTTTCATTGAATTTTATGAAGTTTTTAATTTCTTCCTTGAGCCGGTGGTGTTTAGTAAAGAGCTGTTCAGTTTCCATGAGTTTGTAGGCTTTCTGTTGTTTCTGTTGTTGTTGAAATCAAGCTTTAATCCATGGTGGTCTGATAAGGGACGTGAGGTTGTTTCAATTTTCTTGTATCTGTTAAGACTTGCTTTGTGGCTGAGTATATGGTTGGTTTTGGAGAATGTTCCATGAGGTACTGAAAAGAAGGTATATTCTTTTGTGTTTGGCTGAAATGTTCTGTAGATATCTGTTAGGTACATTTGAGTCATAATGTCTGTTAGCTCCATTATTTCTCTAGATTACCAGTCCATTGGTGACAGTGGAGTATTGAAGTCTCTCACAATTAATGTGTGAGGTTCAATGTATGATTTAAGCTTTAGTAATGTTTCTTTTACCAATATACTCTTGCATTTGGGGCATAGATGTTATTCTTTGCCAATTTGCTCTTCGCTCCTCTCTCTGTGTCGCTGGGTTCCTTGGGTTCTGTTCAGTATTTAACTGTGGGTGTTTGCCTCTGCTTCCATCAGTCACTGGATGAAGGCTCCAGGATGGTTATAGACATCAAGTTCACTATCAGGAATAGGCATTCGAGGTGGTCTCTACACTGTTATTCTTTCTTTGTTCTGCATGTTTAGTGCTGTGATTATTATGCAGTCATGAAATATTTTTTTTCTCGGTCAGGTCTATTTGATGTTCTATAAGCTTCTTATACCTCTATAGACATGTCCTTCTTTAGGTTAGGAATTTTTTCTTCTATGATTTTGTTGAATATATTTTCTGGACTTTGAGCTGGGATTCTTCTCCTTCTTCTAGTCCTATTATCTTAGGTTTAGTACTTTCATAATGTCCCATATTTCCTGGATGTCTTATATTAGGATTTCTTTAGATTTAATATTTTCTTTGAGCTTTGAATCTATTTCTTCTATCTTATCTTCAACACCTGAGATTCTCTCTCCAGTCACAATGAGGATAGGAAGACACTGAAGTCTCAGAATGCTCTTGCCACACTGATCAGAGGCAGCAGTCTGAGGTTTGGAGGAGCCAAGGTTGCCTTTCAGTCTGAGGTAGTGTAAAAGCTAGTGGTCAACTGCTTTGCTTTTCTCATCTTCAGCTTGAAACTTGAACCCCAATATCAGTCTTTGGGTCTTTTATTTATCATGTTATAATTGGTGACTAACGTGTAGCCTCTGGGGTTCTGGATACTTGCTTGGTCTCTGGGATCCCTTGTACAGTGTGGCTCTAGTACAGCAGATGTTTTTTTTTTTTTGATGAGATTGTGGGCTAGGATACGGAGTTCAGGAAAGGGTGTGAGCTGGGGGTTGTTGGGCCAACTTTGGGGAGTGCTAGTTGGCTGTCAGCAGTGTCTTACCTTTTGTCCCTGGAATCAGCCTAGCCTCAGATAAAGCAGAAGTCTTCTTCTGAAGTTGTGGTCAGGAATATGGAGCTCAGGGAGGGGGTGCAGTCTGGTGCTGTTGGGTAGGCTTTAGGGAGCATTAACCAGTGGTGGGAGATGTCTTACCTGGGGTCCCTGGGAACAGCCTGGCCTCCATTTACGTGACCAGAGTTGTGGGAAGGATAGGCCATGCTCTACTGTGATAACAAATAGCCCCAAAATCTCAAGGCTTCAAACACAAAGTTTATTTCCCATTCTTACTTTGTATCTAGTGATAGTGAGAACTGGGAAGGAACTCATCAAAGGGACTAGTTGTTGGGAGGTGTGTGTGTGTGTGTGTGTGTGTGTGTGTGTGTGTGTGTGTGTAAGCCAGAGGATGATAACCTTATGTGTTATGCACTTTTGCTTTCAATATAATATTTTTATTGATTATTTGGGAACTTTACACAATGCACCTGAGCACGCTTGCTTCCTCCCAAGTCCACCCTCCCACCCTTGTGCCCTCCCCCAAAAGAAAAAAAAACAAGTCCAATTTGTGTTGTGCATATGCTCAGTGGAGAGTGGTCAAACTCCTAGTGGTCAGCGCCTTAAAGAAAACTGAGTCCTTCCCCACCTCTCCCCTCATCAGAAGCCACCGACTGTGAAGAGTTACACTGCAGCATCCCATAGCAGTTTTCAAGGACACTCTTCAATGGCTTCCTGTCTAGACTGTTTCTTTGGGAGCAGTGTCACAGAAGCCTTCAACGTCTCTTCTCCTGCCTCTTTCTGCTGCGTACATGTAGAGTTCCTTTCTGCCATCTTTCCCACTTCTCCATCACATTTATTCATCAAAGTGGCATTGCAAACTGCAGTGTATTACAGAGTACACTCGTTTAAAAGCAAGCTCTGCCTGGTCCCCCTTCCCTTTCCCTCCACTCCGCTGCAGAGGCAGGCAGGCCCTTACGCCTCTCCCTTACAACCCCCCCTCCCGTTTTCTCCAATAAAACTATAGAGCAAGAGTTTGGTGTATGGTGTCACTCCGTTCTCGAGAAACAACACCGAGGACCAGCCCTACTCACCCACGGCATATTCCTTGGTCTGCTGCAGCCTTGCTAACCCTTCGCCACCTCTCTAGTTTCACCGCTCTCAGCTGAGGCTCTGTTATGCATCTTCCCATAAGATTTGTCTTTTGTTTGTTTGTTTGTTTGTTTGTTTGTTTAGTTCTGGAGATACTGTGGGCTCAGCCACTGTGTCTCCCCTTTGGAGCCTCCATGGTTGTCTCAGGCTCCTCATGGCTGCTTCATGGTCCCACTGGTGCCAGCAGCCACTGCCATGTTAAACCCCACCTAAAAATGTTTTTGAGACAGGATCTCTTAGTGGGCTGGAACTTATCAAGTAGAAGAGTCTGGCTGATCAGTGGGCTCCAGGGATCTGCCAGTCTCTGCCTCCACAGTGCTGGGATTACAAGTATGTACTACTACTCCTGTCTTTGGGGTGCTAATATTTAAGAAAGGCTTTCACTTTGTAGCCCAGGTTGTCCTTGAACCCAGGATCTTACTGCCTCAGCTAGATCTATAGGCATGTGCCACCATGCCTGGATCACTATCATCTTTGTACACATTAAGAAACTGATATTTGGGCCAGGTGGTGGTGGCGCACGCCTTTGATCCCAGTACTTGGGAGACGGAAGCAGACAGATCTCTGAGAGTTCAAGGCCAGCCTGGTCTACATAGTGAGTTCCAGGATCGTGGGGAGCTACACAGAGAAATGCTGCCTCAAAAAACTGAGAGAGAGAGAGAGAGAGAGAGAGAGAGAGAGAGAGAGAGAGAGAGAGGAACAGAATTTCAGACCCTAGCTGACCCAGGCCATCAGATTCACAAGCCTTCATTTCTCACTAACACAAAGTTTTCATCAATACCTAAACAGAGTTTTCAGACATCTTCATTGGGGAAAGACATGGAAAACCGCACAGGCTTTCCTTGAACCTGCCTTGGAATAATCTCACATCTTCAGAAGTCTATGTCTTGACTTCTAAGACCCAGTAAAATGGGTTCTGCTTCAGACTCCACAGCCTCATATAAGGTATACCCCCAGGCCTTAGTGTCCTCCTATGTAAGGACAATCATAGGAGGGCCCACCAGAAGGTACCTTGGAACTGAATCAGAAAATACCTTAAAGCATTTGGCCCTTGGCGAGTCGTCAGTGCTTGTGCTGATAATGTGAACAGCGGGTAGCTAGAAATAGGCAAGTCTTCAGACATAGTGGTTAGAGATTTGTCTTTGAACCGTATTCTTTGTTTGTTTCCCAGGCAGCCTAGACTGGCATTGAACTTGCAATCCTCCTGCTTCAACCTCCTGAGTCCTGATACTACAGGCTTGAACTACCACACCACTCTTTGAATCAACTCTTAACTGAAGTCATTCTTGGATAACAGTCGCTACTTCATAAAGCCTGCTTTTGTCAATATCAGGCCAGAGCTGTTGGTTATACAGTGAGGAAAAGGAAGGATATTCAAGATGGCTTCCCTCGAACAGGATCCGGGCTCTTCTGGCCAGAAGAAGTTAGCTGCAGTCCTGCTTTGCCATTCTACACCATATTCCCTTTCAACAAGGTCTCTCACTGTCGTAGGGATTCTATGCTTTGAAGAGATATCATGACCACAGAAACTCTAATCAAGGGAAACATTTTTTGTTTGTTCGTTTTTTCAAGATAGGGTTTCTCTGTGTAACAACCCTAGCTGTTCTGGAACTCGCTGTAGACACCTAATAAACTCATTGGTTCCTCAGAGTGAACTCTGGTGGAACTGTGCCTCGGTTTGTCACTGAAACCTTTGAAGGAGGGTAGATATTGTTTGTGTCTCTCCATGGAAAGAATTTTAGCAACTTTAGAATTTAGTAATTTTAGAATTTTAGTCCCTAGCTTATAGGGGTTAGGGGGAAAAATCAAAATTGATTTTTATACAGCTCTTAATAATGTCTGACATTGCTTGTCCTTGGGCTGGGTCAGAGATAGCTCTTGTTATTTCAACACTTGGTGTTGTCACCCCATGGCCTGATGAATACCCAGTCAATCCAAGTGACTCCAGCCCCTACATGGGTCATGACTGCTTCTCAACCAAGCAGGCCTCAGTGTGGTCAGATCCAAAGTCAGATGAGAGCTACAAGATGGGGTCTGTATTGTCCCTGTTCATAAATACCAGGCTTGAGAAGGTCCTTTCACTTCATAACCCACGGTCGGTCTGCCATGGGAATCCAAGCCTTCTCTGGGGCTTGGCAGCATGGAGGAAGGAAGGAGGAAATGCTCCTATTGGAAGCTTGCAGTCTCATCTAAAAGGCCAGAACACTCTGTCAAACAATCTGAACCATGATCTACTCCCAGAGGGAATTGCCCAAACTGCCCTGCTGGGGTGTTGATGGAGGAGTGACAACTCTCTTCTCAGGTGCCTCTTCCCTGCCAGTATGAATGGGGGCAGGGGTGGGGGTAGGGAGAATGCCAGTCCAGACAACAGAACCAGGTTAAAACCCAGTGTTTGGCTCGCCTGCTGTTCCCCCTTCGGGACCACACTTGAAAAGAAAACATGCAATCCTTCCCCCACTTAGTATCAATCAGGTAGCCTGAGAATGTTGTTTTAGTGAGTCTGTCCATGAAAAAGGACCTTTGGTGACACCAAGTGGATCCCCACTCTATTTATAGGCACAGTTTGTTTTATTTGAGTCCGGTCTCTAAGAATAACTGATGAGCTCATCCTGGGAACCAGCCAGAGCCTAGGACTCAATAAACCCCTCCCCCTTTCCTCTGATTTGGGAAGGGATTCTGCAGGTCAGGGGTCAGAACCTCTTTTGGCTGGAGAGGTTTGAGACTCTGGCATGTTTGCACACCGGGATTTACTGTTAGTGCTCACTATGTTTCAGGATTGGGGCTATGCAGTTTCCAACTTGTGCTTAAAGAATGGATGTGATCTCATCACCCACAAGGGTTGACAAAACCCAAGGATCTCGGTGAGATTTAAGATGGAAGGAAACTGCCCTCAGTACACCTAGGAAGGAGAATGTGACAACAGAGAAGAAAAAATCCAAATCTCAGTATCCTCCCAAATTAGCAGCAAAGACTGCGACCAAGTTATCTCGTAGACACAACCCTATCCTGCATGTTTTTGTTTGTGTTGTTTTTTTTTGTTTTTTAGCTTATGTGATAGACATAGGAGCCATGGCCCACTTTAACATTAGGTATCTGACCCAGAACTTGCTGCACCAAAGTCCAAAGACGCATTGTCCCTTGAAAACTAGTTCAGCTTGTGCTAGAAGCTTCCCCCATTTCCTGGCATTTGGTTTAGTGACCCTAGAACCAGGCCTGCTCAGTCTGAATGGAACCTTTGAACTTGATTGGGTTCATTCACACATTGTAGCTTCCTGTCATTCTCCTTTTCCATGAACTTACCCACCTTCTCTCTGGGAAGGAACAGTGCTAGCTCATTTGTTTATTCCCCTTATCTAATAGCTCTCTCCTCTGTGCCAAAGGCTACTCTAGGACCTCGAGGTGACAATGTGTCAGGCTCTGATTTTAAAGTGAAAAATTTCAGCCTCTTTTATCTCTGGCAGATGAGTTAGGCTGGCTGCCTCTGGACTCCATTCACATCATTCTTTCATTCAAAAAGTGTTCATGATGGGGGCAGGAGAGATGGCTGATTGGCAAAGTGCTCTCCACACAAGTATGAGGACCTGAATTCAGGTCCCTGCACCCGTGTAAAGGCTGGGTGTGGTGGCATGTGCTGCAGTCTCAGTGCTGGGGAGGTGGGAACAGGAGCATCACTGGAGGCCAGGATAGCCTGTAGCTAGCCTCCACTAACACCCACATAGCCACACACCCACCCACACATACACAAAGTACTTATGAGGCGTAGTCTGCTAGGTACAAGGGTGGGTGTGGTGGTTTTAACAGGAATGGCCCCCATAGGCTCATATATTTGAATGCTTGGTTATCAGGGAGCAGCCCTCCTTGAGAAGGATTAAGAAGTGTGCCTTGTTTGGGGAAGGAGGTCACTGGGAGTGGATGTTGAGGTTTCAAAAGCCCAAGCCAAGCCCAGTGTCACTCTCTTCCTTCTGCCTTCCAATCCAGATGTAAAACTTTCAGGGACTTTTCAAGTGCCATGTCTGCCTGTGTGCTGCCAAGCTGTCATCCATGATAACAATGGACTAAAACTTCTGAAAGTGTAAGCAAGCCCCAGCTAAAAGCTTTCCTTTATACAAGTTGTGATGGTCTTGGTATCACTTCACAGAAATAGAACACGGACTAAGACACTGGGTGATTCAGTATAGCATGAGGCTGAAAGATCAGTCCTTGCACTTCAGACGCCTGGAGTCCAGTGGGGAAGGTGGATATTAATCAAATAATCACATAAAAATAAAGATATTACAAATGATGGGGAATTTATACGGGGGAACCTGGGTGAGGGATGAGGATTGGTTAGGTGACTAAAGAATGAGCGACTGTGTCCCCTAGAGCTGCCCCAGGTGATGAGTCACCTACTGAGGACAGAGTCCAATGGTGACTGCTGTGCCTGGTGTGTTTACTCTTACCCAGTTACTCTGAGGACAGCCACAGGCTAGTACATCTCTGGATGAGTGTGTGGCCACAGAGAAAACAGAGCCTCTACCTGGGTGTCTAGCACACTGAGACTTTGACCTTCACTTATGGGTCTGCAATGTGAAGGCTGAACTACTCTTCCTGTTGTCTTTCCGGACATTTTCTCATTCTGACTCAGTGTGACGGTCACTTTTGGATTTTTTTTAAGTCTGAAAGGATTAACTTTAAATTTTATGTGTATACCTGTGCATGAGCAAGATTGTGTGGGTACACACTCAGAAGCCAGAAGAGGGTGTCACATCCCCTGGAACTGGAGCTGTAGATGGATGTGAGTTGTGAGTTGCTCAGTAGGGGCTGGGAACTGAACTCTAGTCTTCTGGAAGAGCAAGCCACAAGCACTCAACAACCGAGCCATCTTTCTAGTCTCTGTACCCATCATCTTAGTAATCATGGATTTAAAACTGTAGGAAACAGGTGGACTTACCCTACCCTGAACACTCTTATAAGGCCTTGCAGATAAGATAAACATTGGCTACTTACAGCGTGCCAGGCATAAAACCAGCATTCAGAAGCTAAGTGTTGCCTAGGTCAAGTGTAATCTTGCTTCCTGAAGTCGATGATCCAAAACAGATCCTCAGCCCATCATAGCACATGATGGCACCATACATGCCAGCCTTGCCCAAGAACAAGGCTTTTGACAGAGTCTTCACTCTGAAGTGAAGCCAGCCACGCAGAGATTTGAGGTAAGAACCCTCTGGGTGGGGAGAAGCGCAGATGGAGAGACCCGAGGTGTGAAGGGCAGGGGGCAAGAATACGAAGACACTTATGTGACTAAACCTGTGTGAGGGGTCATGTGCCTGGCAGGCCAGGGGTGTGGTTTCATCTCCAATAAGAATGTGACATTTTAACCTGTCTCCCCAGGGGAGATTTGGTAGACTGGATGAGATTTTGAGAAGACAGATTTGGGAATCTCTTTTTTTACATGTATATGGTATCTCTGTGTGCTCATGCACAAGTGTGTGTGTGTGTGTGTGTGTGTGTGTGTGTGTGTGTGTGTGTGTGTGTGTGTGTTTAGAAGTTAGAGGTCAACACTGGGTATCTTTCTTGATCTATCTCTATCTTAAGTGTTTAATTAGAGATCTCTCACTGAACACAGTGTTCATCAACTGCCTGGCCAGTAAGCCCCAGAATCCTCTCTGCCCCTTCATGCCCGCTCTCTGCCAGCTTTGGGATTATGGATGTGCAGTAACATGCCTGACTTCTTAAACATGACTCTGGGAATCCAAACTCGGGTCCTCATGCTTACAATGCAGGCACTTACTGAGTCCACCTCCTCTCCAGCCACAGGCCTGGGAGGCTTGGAGCAGAGATTCCCAGGTGAACTTATGTCCAAAAAGATAAGAAAGGAACACTAGTACATTTCTGAATAAGGATAATCACTCCTAACCTCTGAAGCTTTCTGGGAGGAACTGATGGAACTAAAAACATGAATCAACCACAAGACAGGCTCGTGCCTGCAGCCTGGCATCCATCCCCACCGTCAGGAATGAGCCAGCGTGACTTAGAAGCATCTCTCACTTGCTGCCTTGACACCAGAGTAACTGACTGAGGGATGGGCACAGAACCCACTCGGAGGCCAAGGCAACCCAAGAGGCCCTGCCTCCTCTCTTTTCCTTGGGAACAAAGATGCAATGCTTAGAACCATTGCAGCTATTTGTGACCATGGGGGAAGGTTCTAGAATTGTGTAGGGTCTTGGGGGAGCACAGAGTGGCTTGTGAGCATAAGCCAAGCACACAGAAGGCCAAGCTAAGTGGTAGAGAACACCGAGTCCTGAAACATCATCGAGTGCCAGCATGCAGCCTCACCTGAAGCCTGGTCCATTGCAAGGTGTTTTAGTGGGCTCAGCCACTTCAGCGTTCTTTATTATAAGCTGGTTTCCGTTGGGCTTGTGCACCTTGTAACATACAACTCACAAACCTTGTCGTACATTGCCTCCGCTCTGCACTCCCTGTTCCTATGAGGAAGCGAGCCTGTTTTGAAACTCAAATAAAAGGTCTGCCTCCTCCTTCTCTCTTGCAACGTTTCCATGCCTCCCATCACCACAGCGCTGGGAATCTCACAGAAAGGCAAAGGAAGCAGAGGAGAAGAGGCCCGTCTCCAGGCTGTGTTGCCACACTGGGGGAACATGAGGCGGCTCCAAGCCTGACATTTCAGGATCGAGATAACAGGGTAAAAATAAACTCTCAAGCGCCTGTAGCAGCCTAGCTTCTCTGCTTCGCAATCCTTATCTCTCTCCCTTTGGGGACAGAAAGGTTCCTTTCAGGTCACCATTCAGTCTATCTCTTCCCAACCCTGAGTGGGGAGGAAGTAGAGGGGGTGGTTTATATCTGTCCACACATGCCTGATCACCTCTGGGAGCAAAGTGATTCCTGCCTCTTCCCACATTCCCTTCTTTTTACTTTCTAAATCAGCTTCCCTTTTAATCCTGTCGTAACTGGGGGACGAAGGAAGCTGGGGTCTCCACTTTACTGGAGGGCAGACGAAAGGACAAATCTAACGTCATACCGCTAATGAACAGGGTGTCCTGCCTCACCCTGGGGTCTCCTGTGCAGCCCTACATTTGGAACATTGGACAGAGCCTGGATCTTCCAGGGATGTTGATAGTCCTGTAGGCTGAGTATTGCACAGTTGCTGAAGGTGACCTTCCTGTCACACATTATGTGAGCATCCCCAAACATACCTCATCAGAGTTTTGCATTTGCCAGTGAGCAGTCTACCTGTTCACCACAAACGCTTGCCTGGATAATGGCCCATATCTCTAAGATTCCACCACTGGGGAGGATGAAGCATAAGGACCACAAGTTTGAAGCCAGCCCAAACTATATTGTGAGTCCTGTCTCAAAACAACAATAACAAAAAAACAAAAGAAAAGAAAGGAAGGAGGGAAGAAAGAGAGAGAGAGAGAGAGAGAGAGAGAGAGAGAGAGAAGGAAAGAGGAAAGAAGGAGAGAAAGAAAGACAAATGCAATGACTGATGGTTGGGATTAGTTAGTATTAGTGCCCCAGAAGTGTCCTGGACAACAAGGGTTCGCAGAGGATCCTTGGGATTCAATTTCCTCACCTCTAAGACACTGATGAAGACAGACTTCTATGATGGGGTTGTTGCAGATTAAGTAAGTGCAGCCTGCACCTGGTGGATGAGCACTGTCATACGGTACTTCTTGTGATTGTGGTAGCATTTCCATGTGTAGGCATTGCCACTTTCCTGTGTCAGTAGAGCAGGCCCCTAGAGCTATTTCTGGGTTCTGTTTTGCTTTGGACTTTTGAGACAAGGTCTCTGGCCCAAACTAGGCCTCACAGCTGGATACATAGTTGAGGGTGTCCTCGAACTCTTTGGTCCTCCTCCCTCCACCTCTGAGACAGGATCATGAGCACCACTATGCCTAGGCCTCTGGGTTCTCTCTGTCACCAGGGCCAAGGATTTTCACTGAGTCATTTCATCAGTTAAGCCCCTTGTGGTTCTGGAATACCAAACCTAACGGGATTGCATGAAAGGAGAATTCACTGGCTCTGAAGTAGTTCTGAAGGGAGTGAGTAGAGAGTTTAGCTTCAGGCACAGCTGGATCCAGGGAAGGAGGCGATACCATCAGAATTGGGTTTCTCTCTCCCTCTCCTCCTCCTCTTGCCCCCTTTCATCCCCCTCACTGTTGACTCCCTCCTGTGTTAACAAAAATGCCTTGGGAGACAAATGTCTCAATCTTTTAGGTTCAAAGCCAGCAGGAAATTTCCAAACCCTGGAATTACCAGCAAAAAGGCTCTGTGCCTCTCTCACTGCCCAGACCCATACATCACTGCAGATGGACCAGAGTGTACATGGAGAGAAAGGCCCAGATGGCCACCGGTCCCATAGCCAGGGATGGGTCCCTCCCACTAGATGCCCATGTCTGAGGAATCATCAGCTATGGCTACCATTAAGACAGTCTTTGCAGCCACTGGCCTTCCTGCCTTGCGCCCCCAAAGTGTACATTGGTGCAACCTTTGAAGTTCCAAACACCATCACCCAAATCTCAGGGGTGTTTGTTCAGTGGTAAGAGTTGTTGAGCATTCTGGAAGCCCTGGGTTCCATTCACCACCCTGCAAAATAACCACCTGTCATCTGAGGGACACTTCCCCCACCCCTCACACCCCGAGACTCCCCATGTCAACTGTAGGCCAATCGGACCAACAGAAACCTTTCCTGGGCATGCTAGTGAAAGCCTTGATCAGGGATTAACAATCTGGGCTTTTCTCCACGCTTCCTGTTCATTGTTTTCCTTTGTCTATTAAGAAGCAGGCTGCAATGACAAGCCTCTTTAATACATTACAAAATATACATGCAATGGACTGGGGAATTAGCTCAGGAGGTAACACGCTTGCCACACGCACATGAGGACCTGAGTTCTATGCCAAGAAAATATATTTAAAAAAAAAAAAGTTCAGCGTGAGCCACCATGTGGTTGCTGGGAATTGAACTCAGGACCTCTGTGAGAGCAGCCAGTGCTCTTAACCACTGAGCCAATAGATAGATAGATAGATAGATAGATAGATAGATAGATAGATAGAACACCCAGTTTCCCAATTGGTGGCGAAGCTGCTGAGGAAGGGGTCGGGGGTGAGCTCTTCTATTAAAGTGTATCTACTTTTTTTGTGTTTTGTTTTGTTTTTTGCTTGCTCTAAGCCTGGGGAATATTGCTGCTGCCATTAAAAGTAAAGTTAGCAGTTTGCAGGAAGCTGTCAATGTCATATCTAGCACTGGCTTCAGACATACTGAAATAAGATGATCAGAAACAAATTATAAAGGGAGCAACTTCCCCTCTAGAAGGTTCCATGCATTTACGTGCCAGGAGTAGGTGCTGCCCACACCCCCGCCGCTCTCTGGTGTACCTGGAGGGAGCATGCCTGCTCCAGTTTGACTATGAGAACACAATGTATGCTGGTCCAGCTGCAGCCTCAGACCCACTTCCCGAGCCCCCTCCCCCCACTGTCCTCTCTCCCTCAAGCCTGTAGGAGAGATGGAGAAGTGGGCGAGTGAACCAACAGAGATGGCTTTTAGAATAATTATGGTAATTATGTATGCCTCTGCAGTGGGAGCCTCTGGGGATCACTCCTAAAAGACTGGAAAGAATTTCCTCCTTTGATCTTGATTCTGAGCCAGAGAAAATCAAATTAGGAAAGAAAAGCAAAAGAGGAATCTCACTGGGGAGGAAGGAGCAGAGGTGGGGCATTGAGTGGGGTCTGGGAGAAAAGACGACATGAGTGGGGAGGGAAGTTCCCAGGTGCCTCCCAGGCTTCCAGTTTTGACATCAGAGAAAAAGATAGCTCAGACCAAGTGCTATCTTTGCATCTAGCTTGCAAGGTTCCAGTCCTTGCCTAGAGGGGCCTGGAGACTGTTCCCTTCCCAAGCTGCTGAGGACACATTTCCTGAGCCCAAAGAGTGGCTGGTCAGGTCCCTTGATGATGATGACCAGGACAGCCCCATGATACTTAGTAACTCCCCTCCAATCACTGCAGTGAGATCAGCAAGTGTAGGTGTGTGGGCCTTTTTAAAAAAATCTCCCTTTGAGGCACTAGGCAAACGGTCCTGTCACTTCTCTAAATTTTCTTCTGTGGTTGCTAAGCAGCACGCCTCTGCCCCATTCCCACTTCCCTCTGCTCCTGCTGTCTTTGTCTCTCTCTCTCTCTCTCTTATCACCCTCCACCCCCACACAGGCACAGCACTCCTTCCTGCCTAAGTGTGGAGACCAGGGAAGCTTCCTGCTCCGAGGGTCACAGCTGCCGCCATGGCGCCGGGTGCTTTCACGGAGATGCTCACGCAGAGGTGCATGTCCTGATTCTACCCTGCTCAGAACACGAATGTCCCAACAGGCCTGAGAGCGGAGATTGACGCCAGATATTCTCCCATTCATGCTTACCCACTCCTCCGGACCACCGCTCAGTAGCCCATCTTCCCGTCCACCCACACATTCATGAGCCTATCTGTGCATGCACTCATATACTTACCTCTTCCTTCCTTGACAGCTAGAGGGGAAACCTCAAATGCATGCAGGCTCCGGGCAGGTAACATAGCGATGGGAAGAGGCCAGGGCTGAGATAGACTAGCTTGCGCCAGCTATTACTACAAGGACACAGCCAATGATGCTCAACTCTCAAGCATGGGGGCTGGAGAGACAATGCTGCCTGTGGAGTGCTTGCTGGGCAAACATGAAGACCTAAGTTTGGGTCTCCAGTGTACTCATAAAAACCCAGGCGTGAAGGCACACAACTGTAACCCAGACAGGGGTAGGGGCGGGTAGATTCCTGGGGTTTGCTAGCCAAGTCAGTCTAGCAGAGTCACTGGGCTCCAGGTTCAGTGAAAGAGCGTCTCTGTCTTCAAATAAAAGAATAACATGGAGAAGTGACGAGGGAAGACACTTGTGTGCGCACATAAAAACAAACGAGCAGAAAACCATTTGTAGCTAGACAAAGGAGGCTATGTAGATCCAGCTCACAGTGACCCCATAGCTTTGGTGGCAGAGTAGAGGATGGATGGGAGGAAGGCCTGCTGTGAGCTGCAAGTTGTTCCCCCTAAATGTCCCTGAAAGCAGGAAGAAGGCTTGAGGCATCCCTGGTCTCTGAATTCTACTGGACAGGTGAGAGAGTAGCCCAGCTGGATAGCAGCCAGACAAATAGGGTATTCCCAAAGCCACCTGCACCCATCACTCATCCCTGCCTGAGGCCAGAAAGACTACAAGTTAATGAGGGCCTGTTGCTGGGCAGATAAGGCCACAAGGGATCTCCAAGGACCAGGGGAGTGGATGACTGGTCCCAGTGGGATGACTGCAGGCACAAAGGAATGCCATAAACAAACAAGAGAGTTCTGATCTAGATCAGAGGCTTTGGGCCTTGTTGACTGGGCTCTCCCCTACCACCTGAACAGCGCCCCAGGGGTCCCATAGGACCTCTAACTCTCTCTCCTCATCAGCCACAAAGATGCTTGGAGACCTCAGCCCTCCTGGAATGTAATGAGCCATCCAAGTGGTCAGAGTTCTGTGCAGGTTCAGAGGCCAGAGCTTGGAGGAGGCACTGACCACTTACTGGCAAGCTCTGCTATGCAGAGGCAAGGCCATCCAGGGTGAGGACACCTCAATCCAGCAGCCTGCCCACCCTACCCCCACACCAGAGCATCTACCCACCCTGCTTGGCTACAGGATGATCCTTGATCCCTCTGTCCCAGTCTCTCAAGTCTGGGTCTCCCTGAGATATGGGGCTGCCTCTGACTGGAATTACAGATGTGTATCTGGATCTTATCTCAGGGTCCTGGGCTGCACAGTGCCCAGTCTTTAGTCTCTACAAAGAACTGAAGGAGCCATATGGCTGAATGAAGGAAGGGACCATAAAGGCACAACCACCATCCTCATCACATCCCCAGGCTTAGGGCGGGGTGGTGACTCAGGAGCCTCCTAGCAGTTAATGAGTAACAGCTGGGAACACAAAAGCAAGCTGTTGGTGAAGAATGGTGCTGCTTGCTTATTTAGGTGTTTTGTTTTGTAAGAGCAGTACAGGGCGCTCTCTTTGGAGGCATTTTCCCCTTTGCTTTCAAAGGGATTAAGGGAGCAGAAGAAGGCAGTAGAAATAAGAGGGAAATTGGGCTGTAGAAGTCAGTTCTAGAGCTGGCAAGATGACTAAGCTGGTAAAAGTGCTTGCCTTGCACAGCCTGGATCTTCCAGCAAGCAGCGGCAGTGAGTCCGAATGAGTGGCAGGGGCCACTCACCAGAGAGTGGTGGAGGATGACAGCAGGCACCTTACAAGGGTTTGGCATTTGGTGATCTCCAATCTGAGAAGTCAGCATTATCCCCATTTAACAAGAAAGTAAAGGTCAGAGAATTCAAGCAGAGTGGGGGACCACGGCCCCTCCTAGCTCAAGTTCCTGCAGCAGTGTCCACTGGGGAAAGGATGCCCAGAGATGATCCCAGATGCCACTGACTTCTCTTAAACATTACATATATTTATATAATTAATCAATTAATTTAGTATGTGTGTGTGTGTGTGTGTGTGTGTGTGTGTGTGTGTGTGTCACGATGAGAAGTTAAGAGGACAACTTACAGAAGTTGGTTTCCCAAGGATCAAACTAAGGTTGTCAGGCCTAGTGGCAAGTGCCTTTATCCACTGAGCCATCTTGCTGGCCTGATAGCTGGATTCCATTCAAGGGATGTATTTGAATGTGGGTAACCCAGACAGAGCAATTCAACCCCATTCAGGACTTACAGAGGCCAGGCTCTACCTTGATGTATCAAAGACGTGTCCAGCTTCTGAAACACAAGAACTACCCATGAAAATTCTTCACAAAGACTACCAAGTAATCGGGGGCTGGGGATATAGCTGCATGTACAGAGATTACCTAGCACACACAGGACTGCAGGTGCGTCTCTAAGATGTCCTTCCATCAGAAGCCTGTTGCCCCTTTCTGTCCCTAGAAGAGTCCTGTCATATGCCGATTCCTGTCCCTCTTGCTCTGCTTCCTGGATGATGTGATATTCTGCCTTTCCTTCCATTGAAATCTCTGAAACTAAGCCAGAATAAATCATCTTCATCTCCCTTTAAAGACATTTAGTTATGACTTGAAAATTTCATATATGTTAAAATGTATCTAGATTATATCCACCCCCAATGCTTCTGTACAACTCCCTTAGGCCCACTAACACACCTCCCTCCAAAATCATGTCTTCATTTCTCCTAATAACCCAGAGTCAAGTCAGTGTTGCTCAAGCATGCCTGGGTATGGGGTCCTTCACTGGGACATGGGCAACATATCAGTAGCCACCCCCAAAGAAAAGTGACTCCCTACCCTAGCAGTCACCGAGTGCCAACAGCTCCTCAGCTGGTGGTGGACCCTGGAAGCCCCTCCTCCCTCCGTGCTGGAATTTTTAACTAGATTGATCTTGTATACGTCTATGCAGCCTCGGTTGAGTTTATGTGTGCCGTAGCCTTCACAAGACAGCGTTTCACAGTTCTCCTTGGGTACCTGTCACAGTGAGCACCAGAAGTGAGGGGATTTCTTTATGAATTCTTGATGTACCTGTTAGGTTGCTGCCCACTCTCCTCACCCCTGCTGCCCACCCTCACTCTTGCTCTTTTGCAGCAAGCTTTGGAATTGGAGCTTTGAGCCCTCCAACTCCATTCTTTTATAAACATTGTGCTTTATCATTATTAATGTATGTGTGTGTGTGGTGTTTTTATGAGTGGTGTATGGACACAGGTGTGCACATGCTATGACGTGGGTGTGAAAAGCTAAGGGCAGCTTTTCAAATATTTTCTTTTATTTTGGGGAACGTGCAGGGCAGAGCTTGCATGCCTATCACCACACAAATGTGGAGGTCAGAGGACAACTTTGAGAATTGGTTCTCTCCTTCCATCTCGTGAGTTCTAGGGACTGGACTTTGTTGGTATTGTTATTGAAATGGCATTGCCTCTCTCTCATCTTCTTCCTGTTTCTCATCTGTTTACCTTTTTGTTTACCTTTTGTTCAGCCTGAGTCAGGTATTGGAATGTGGGAGTTCAGTGGAAAAACCTCTCCCTTTGCTTAGTGGGAAGGCATGGCTGCAAGTGTCCCAAAAGAAGGCTGCCCAGATCACAATGGGTTTAGTCCATTATTGTCATGGAGAGACAGGGCAACATACAGGCAGATATGATGCTGGAGGGGCAACTGAGAGTTCTTACATCTTGACTCGCAGGCAATAGGAACCTTACGTGGCTAGACCATATATGAGACCTGAGAGCCCGCCTCCATGGTGACACACTTTCTCCAACAAGGCCACACCTACTTTAGCAAAGCCACACCTCCTAATAGTGTCACTCCTCTTGGGGGGCATTTTCTTTCAAACCACTACAAAGACTCTGTCCAAAAACAAACAAAACGAAACAAAACAGATGGATATCTCCAGAGGAGTTACACCACTAATTGACCTCTGACCTCACACTCATGTGCATACACCTACATGCACACGTAAACATGCACATACAAGCAAGAAAAATAGGATTTGAAGAGATGGCACAGCAGTTGACAATGCTGATTGCTTTTGCAGAAGACCTGAGGTCCGTTTCCAGCACACGAATGACTGCTAACAATAACCTGTAATCCTGTTGTAAGGATCCAATGTTCTCTTTTGACCTCTGCATGCACTGCATGCATGGTACAGATAAAATGCTTGTACATATAAAATAAAAGTCAATAAATTAATTTTAAGAGTTATCTACTCATACAACATATACTCATTGGGATTGTAGAATCAGAATGACTTCTGATCTTTGGAGTTTCCCTGTCCAGTACAGTAATTATGATCCACATGTAGCTCTATAAATGTAAAGTCATAGGAGGTGGTACATACTTCTAAGCCTAGCACTAAGAAGGCCAGCCTTGGCTACATAGTGAGATAAAGGCCATCCTAGGCTGTATGAGATTCTATCTTAAAAAGAGAAAGTTATTAAAAATTAAGTAGCTTTGCACTAAACATATTTCAAGTGATCAGTGGCTACATGGAGTTTAAAGTTACCATATTAATCAACACATTTCCAAGCCATTCCATCATAGCAGAAGATCTGTTGGATAGGATTGATCTAGTCCTAGATAGACAGAAAGTATAATTAAGAATGATGGGGCTAGAGAGATGACTCCCCCATGGTTATGAACTACTCTTCCAGAGGACCTGGGTTCAGTTTCCAGCACCCACAAGGCAATTACCATCAGTAGCTCCAGTTCAGGGGATCTGATGCCTTCTGCAGGTACTTAGCACATACATGGGGCACACACACACACACATACAAGCAAAAGACTAATACACAAAAATAAAACATGGAAGAATAATTCTTGGGAGGCTTGAGTCGGACAGGTGAGTCCTGTACACAAGACTCACCCAGAGACCAGGAGGTGAGGTGCTGACCCTGGCCCTGCAACTCCTAATTCCGTAACTTTGGGGTAAATCACTCCCATCTCTGTTTTTTCCCACCACTAACAAATGAAGTTATTAGGCAAAATACTGCTGAGGGCCCTTGCTATGACCGTAGTTTAAGATGGGTTAGCCAGAAAAGGACTAGGGAACCACTTCCCGACACAAGAAAGGAGCTGGTATCCGGGTTGGGGTCAGGTTCCTGCTCCATCACTCTGTGTTACTCACTTGAGCCAGGATCTGACACTAAATCTAAAGCTAGGCTGGAAGCCAAGCTCCAGCCATCTTCCTGTGTCTATCCTCCACAGCCCTAAGGCTACAGGCACATGCAGCCGTGCCTGTCTTTTTATGTGGGTGCAGAGAATATAAATTCAAGTCCTTATGCTTGCATGGCCGGTGCTCTTACACACTGAGCTGTCTCCCCAGTGGCTGAGCAGAGTTCTCTTTTAACGTTTCTTGAGAATTATCTAGAGGCATCTACAGTGACATGGAACAGCCTGAGATCCAAGCGTTCTCTTACCATTAGCTTGGATTTACAGCTGCAGAGCCAGTGTGGCCCTGAAAAATACCTGACCTGGGGAAGAAGGTGAAAGATTGGGATCAGACGACACGGTGGGAACTGGCTGGAGGGCAGACAGTTGTGAGCAGCAACCAGAGAAGGGAAGGAATCGTGAAGCTCTGGGGAGAGAACAGTGTGGAGGCCCCCTAACATCTCTACTGGCTTTGTGCCTCCCTTCCGTAGGACAACTCTGTAATGTACCCGTTGCACACATAAGGAAGCAAAGCCCCACAACATCTAAACGTCCAGTGAGTGGCAGATCTGTAATCTGGCTCATGCCCAGATGGCTGTGCTTGTCCTAGCTCCTTTCTTTCAACAAGCATACAAGACCCTGTCCCCTTAAGCCTGTAGTTGGTGGGGAAGAAAGCCACCTAAGGTTTGGTGATCCTATAGTAGTGTCCTCAGACTGATTCTTTACACTGAGTCAGCCCTTCCATACATGAGTGTATCTATATATGTATTTTGTTTATTGGTATCGCTGGACAGGGGACCCTGTGGCATACTGGTCAAATGCCCTATCTGATGGAGTCTATCACCACATTCCCAGCCCTTCTTCTTATTTCTCAGACAAGGTCTTGCTATCTAGTAAAGCTGACCTCAAACTCAGGCTGGCCCCAAACTAGGAATTCTCCTGTCTTTGCCTTCCTGGTGCTATAACTTCCAGGAATGTACTACCCACACCTCTCCATCTGAGTGAATTCTTTCATTTCTTGAGTGTGTGTGTGTGTGTGTGTGTGTGTGTGATGTGCAAGCATGCACGTATGTGCTCAAGGTACCCATGTAGAGGTCAGAAGATAACTTATGGGAGTTGGTTCTCTTCTACTACATGTGTCCCTAGGGATCAGGCTTGGTGGCAAACATCTCTAACCAGTGAGCCATCTTGCTGGCACATGCCCAGCTTTTTATGTGGGTGTTGAGATTCAAATCCAGGCCTTTCTGCTTGTAAAGCAAGTGCTCTAGCCCACTTAGACGTCTTCCTAGCACCCCTGACTGAGCTCTTTTAGATGGACTTGGCTTGCTCTGTTCTCCCTCAGTCTCTCCAGCTTCCATAAAAGAGAACTCAGGAATCCCCAAAGCAGAGCTAAAATCAGCTCCCATCCTCAACACCTCCCACCCTGGCCCCCTATGAATCACCAGTATGAAGCCTGACACAGTAGGAAGTCTATTTGAGAAGACTCTACCATGTCTTGGATCTTCCAAGTGAAGCCGGAGGTACTGCCTGGTCTGGTAAAGCATAGATTCACCAGCTCTCAGGCATGGATAAGGAGCATGGCGTGGACGAGTGCATTTTTATGTGCGCTATGTCTCATTGGGTTAATTTAGTCTCCATCCGAGAGACTGGATATGGACCAATTGCAATTAAAAAGCATTGATACTGGGGCCGGGTGGATGATTCAGTCAGCAGAGCCTAATCTTCAGCACCACATTCTCTCTATGTTCATAGCTATGGATGCCATGGACCGTTTGAAGCTCATCGGACTGAGCATAGCTCATGGGCCTCAAGTGGCCAGTTTAGTTTTTTAAAAGCTCACTCCTTTAGGTGATACAGTTAACCATTTTATGAACCATTCTGTTTTTGTTTGCTTGTTTATTTGAGACAGGCTTTCTCTATGTAGCCCTAGCTATCCTAGAACTTGCTCTGTACACCAGGTTGGCCTCTGCCTCCTGAGTGCTGGGGTTAAAGGCATGCGCCACCATGCTCAAATGCACCTTGATATTTTGAAACACCCTGGCAGGCTGGGGCCTGGTAGGGAAAAAGGAAAGCATCGTGCATGCTGGCATCCTCTGACAGACCTGGCTGAGCTTAACAGGGTCCTCATTTACAGTTCACCCAACAAACTGCCAAGATCACAGATAGAATTCATTTTGCTCCAACAGCAATCAGTGCTCTGGAGCATGTGTTATAACCCTGTCTTTAAACACAACCACATGTATGACATCGTTTGTTTTCTCTTGGCCACTGGACTGGGAAACTATTAAGACAACATCTGCTTTGCTTTGTGATTGAATCAGGGGCAAAGGGCAGGTCTCCAAAGTCCTTCAGATAGAGACTGCTCTCAAGTTACAGCTGCTAACACTTTCCCACTCCTGAGGAATCTGGCCATGGGAACTGGTCCCTCTCTAGGGCCTTCTGACCTTGCCTCCAGCAGGTGCAACCTACGGTTGTTGTTGCGTTTTGTCTTGTTTGTAATACTATTCATCACCATTTAACATGATTTTATTTTCCAGTTACTTATTTGTCTCCACCAGAGTGACACCCTAAACATGATCATTTCCTTTATGCCCGTAGGGCAGCCTTTCTCTACTTGTGAGTCAAGACCCCTTTGGGTGATGAACGACCCATTCCCATTCACAGGGGTTGCATATCCGGTATCCTGCATGTCAGATATTTACAATTAATAACAGTAGCAATATTATAGTTAGGAAGTAGCAATGAAATAATTATATATTTGGGGGTCACCACAGCATGAGAAAGTGTGTTAAAGGGTGGCAGCATTAGGAAGGTTGAGAACCACTGTTCTAGGGCCAAGAACACATAGCAAGCAGCTTCAAAGATACTTGTTAAATAAGGCATAGTTTTTCCCAACTAGGGGGATGAAGGGGTCACAGTTGGTCATGGGAGCTAATGCTTCTGACAACTCTTTCCCTGTCACACTCCTTCCCAGCCCACACCTGAGTGTGCGCATGTACATGTGTGTGAGCATGTGTACATGTTCCTCTTTCCCTGACACATTCCTTCCCAGCCCACACCCATGTATGTGTGCACAGTCCTATGTGCAGGTGAACATGCCTGAGAAGTGTCTAAAACCAGCAGTCTGGGTTGTTGCAGGGAAAAGCATGGCCTGGATTTCTGCCACACGCAATCTACCAGTGAACAATACAGCAAGTTAATAACTAACATGCAGGCTGAATGGCCCCTAAAGAGTCAGGTTCCCTTGTTCCCATCACCACATGGGTCCTCCCATGAGTTTCTGGGCCCACCTGTATCGGTGCAACGATGGACCTTTTGAGACCTTGCACAGAGAGACAAGACTGTCTTCATAATCCTCCTATTTACAAGCCTGAACTTCTCCTAACCTTCCATGCCATCTCTGCAAACCCAGGATCCAGCCAGTGAACCCATTCCTCTGTGTAAAAGCTGGGGAGTCTGGAAACTCTGCTTGGCTGTGTGACTTTAAGCAAGTTACTTAACTTTTCTGACTCATAGGAGTATTAAATTTAGATCAAAGGAAGAAACAGATGTGGGAGAGCCATGGCAAGTTAGAAGGCTGTAGCCTGTGAAGGTCTCCACAGATGGTCTCCGAAGAGCAGGAACTCCTGAAGGCCCCTCCAATGAAGCCTCTCCCAGGACAGTAAATAAGGTGGAGCTTGCTGCTTCTACAGCAGTTCTCAGCCCCCTTTCTGGTTTTCTTTTTAAATTTTCATTTATTTGCTTATTTTGTGGATGGGGAGCTTGCGTATGGGAGTTAGAAGATAGTTTGGGGGGTTTCAGAGGACAACTTGAGACACTTGGTTCTCTCCTTCCACCATGTGGGTTCCAGGGAACAGACTGGGTCATCAGGCTTGCTGGCAAGCGCTTTTACCCTCTGTCCCTCTTGCTGGCTTTAAAGAGTGATTCCCTGACTGTCCCTGGTGAGTCTACTTTGTTTCTTTAAGACATCATAGACGTCATGTGTTAGCAACCACTAATGGATGTTTGACCTTGCTTTGACCACACTACTCCTAACCCAAGTGGTTAAGTCATCGATTGGCTCCAGATGTGGACACGTGACTCAGAACTGTCCAATTAGGCCGTCACTTTCCCTCAATCAGAAGTGAGAATGCCGTTTGGGTTGAGCCAAGAGGCTCTTCACAGGGATTTCTGAGGTGCAGCTATGCCCTTCACATGCTCCAAACCGAGCTTGAGAAAGAGCTGGAGTTGCTGCACCTACCAAGGCAGAAAGAAGGCAGCGTTTATCTGAGAATGGGCAGCAGCAAAAGCAAACTCTTTAACCCCTGTGGTGCCTGACGCTCTGGGACTAAATTGCATGTGTGTTACCTTGGAAACTGATGCATGAGATTTGAGTCATTTGCAACCCTAAGAATCCTGACTTCTGTGTTATGTTTATTTATCGATTGCTGTTTCTTTTTTTAAATTTTTAAAAAATTTTTGCTCACAAGCTATAGCTCCATCTGAACACACACACACACATACACACACGCACATGCACACACACACATACACACAAGCACACACAGAGGGGGAGGGAGGGAGAGAGAGGGAGAAAGAAAGGAGTTTTTGTGTGTGGTCTAATGTGGACACGGTGTGTAAAAGTGCACATACCTGTGTATGTGCATATGTGTAGAGCAGAGAAAAATACAGGGTGTCCTGCTCCATCACTCTCTACCTGAACCTGGAGACAGACTAGCAGGCAGCTCTTGTCTCTAACCCCCACAGTGCTGAGGTTACAGGCACATATGAGGCCATACCTAGCTTTTTACATGGGTTCTGCGGATTTGAACTCAGATTCTCGTGTTTGAGTCACAGGCATTCTTATCCACTGAGCCATCTCTTCAGTCCCCGTTGACATTAATCTTATTTAAAAGCATTCTTATTTTTCCTTTGTTGTGGTGGGGGTCATTTTTTTTTCTTTCTGTCAGTTTTGGAGCTACAGAGATGGTAGGAGGAATTACTTCATAGTTTCTGAAAGCTTTTCACAGGTACTGTATCAAACAGAACCATGTGTTACCCACACTAAATTGGTGAAGAAACCTAGGGTCGGAGAAGCAAAAGAACTCCATATGCAAGGGCACATCATTAACAACCTAAGACTTCTGGTTCACAAAGCAGCACCCTTCCATATGAAGATGACTGGAAGTCTGAGGAGACGCAGTAAATATGACTAACATCCTGTGTTCACCTTGCTACCGTCTCATCTGTGTGTTGCCACAGCCCAATCTTCGATATGAAGTAGCACTTCAAGCTCTCACATAACTCAAAGTCCTATTATTGTACCTCAGCCCTGGCCAAAAAAAAAACCCTAGGGTGGGTTAATTAATACCCATGCTGAAGAGATTTCCTTCTCAGACTTTGGAGAACACGCCCAAGCTCCCATCCTGCCTCCTTTCCTGCTTTTTAAAAATCGATTTCCTTAATTGGCCTTCCTGTATTTGTCCAAACTCTTGGTTGCCAACAGTATAATCCAGTTTAGCTATGCTGAGAAGGAAGGGAAATATTAGGTTATGTTGGTTGAGTCTCAAGATCTCCAGCAGAACCAGATGACTGGGCTGCCTATCACTTATCCAGGAATAGCCAGCATTCTAGCTGCAAGGGAGTCCAGTAGAGTGAGTATATGGTTTCCACTTTTACCAGGAGAGACAAACAAACAAAAACAGAAAAACAAAATCAGCATCTTGCTGTGTAGCCTGACTGTCCTGGAACTCACTATGTGTCTCAGTTTGGGTTTTCATTGCTGTGAAGAGACACCATGACCATGGCAACTCTTAGAAAGAAACATTTAATTGGGTGGCTCATTTACAGCTTCAGAGGTTCAGTCCATTATCATCATGATGGGGAGCATAGCATTGTATAGGCAGACATGATGCTGGAAGCTGAGAGTTCTACATCTTGCAGGCATCAGGAAGTCAACTGACAGTCACACTAAGGGAAGCTTGAGCAAAAAAGACCTCAACCCCCACACATCCTACACACCCACACCCACACACACACTGTGACACACTTCCTCCAACAAGGCAACACCTCCTAGTAGTGACACTCCCTTTGGGGGCCATTTTCTTTCAAACCACCACATTATGTAAACCAGGCTGGCCTCAAACCCAGTACAATTTTCCTGCCTTCTGCTTCCCAACTACTGGCATTAGGGTGTGCTCCACCATACCTGGCCCAGGAGACTCTTGGTGTGGAGCAAGGAGTGCATTCACCTATGTGCAGGAGCACTTGTGTTTTTTGAGACAGGGTCTCCCACTGAGATCTGATGTTCACTAGACTAGGCTGACTGGCCAGTGAACCGCACAGATTTTTCTGTATCCACCTCCCCACTGCTGGGATTCCAAGCACATACCAAAATGCCTTGTCTTTTACATGTGTGCTGGAGATCAAACTCAAGTCCTCACGATTACATGACATACACTTTACTCACTGAGCCATCTCCTTATCCCCAAGAGACTCTTAAGTTGGACAGGTCCCCAGATTTGTTGGTAGTCAACAGGTACAACCACAGCACAAGAAATGATGTGTTAGCCTTCCTAAGTATGTTATGATGTAAACACTACCACTACTCAACCTGGAGAACCCCACTCACAGTTTGGCACTACTTCATCCTTACAGAATCTACGACTACAGTGCTGTTATCTCAGTCTCCTTGTTGGGAGTCTTCCCCTGTAGACAGGGCCATTCCTTCTATATTCCCAAGACTATGCAATTCACTCTGCCTAAGCTGCCCTTCGTCACCCTTCCACTCAAATACCTCTGGATCATCTGATTTATTGTTCAAGTCTCACCTTAGGAACTTCATCCTGAGGAATGTCATCAATGTGCTCTTTAGGAAAGAAGCCAGCATAAAAGCTGTTGCCCATATTGTCCATCAAGTCCACTGGGTACATTCCCAGAATTCATCAAATGTGTGTTATGCTTGTAGAAGCTGTTTAGAGTTCATTATCTCTGTGGCAGTCTGAATGAGAAATAACTCTCACAGTCTAGGATGTTTGAATACTTGGTCCCTAGCTGGTTTGGACAGGTCAGGGAGTGTGCCCTTTCTGGGGGAAGTATGCCACTGAAGGATGACATTCCTAGTTTGCTCTCTGCTCCCTGCTATGGTTTGCAAAATGAATCCTCAGCTGTTGGTTCGGTCATATCTGCTGTCTGTTGCCCATTCCCTGGTGTGATGGCTCTCTGGAACCCTAAGCATAGGTAAAGTCTTCCAGAAGTTATGTTGGTCATGAGTTTTATCACAGCAAGAGAAAGGTAGCTAACACATCTCCCTGCTTTGCTTGGGTTTTCTGTAAAGGATCAGGCTGTGTCACTCCAAAACATACTGCAGTCGGTGTCAGGGTTAAGGTCTTGGAGGCTCATGGATGTAAGAAAGTTCTGCACCCTGTTTGACTGCCTTAGAGAAAAGTGTGGGAAGCCCCGTAAGGAAGCTGCCCCACCTCTGTGTGCCAAGGAACAAGAGGCTACAGTTTTCATTGAAGACAAGACTGGTGCCAGGATGTGGCTGTAACAACAGACCTCAATGAAATAGCCTTTATCCTCCAAACCTTCGCTCACTGTCTTAGTTACTTTTCTATTTCTGTGAGGAGACACCATGAGCAAAACAACTTACAGAAGAAAGCATTTAAATTAGAGCTCTATGACCATCATGGCGGGGAGCATAGCAGCAGGCAGGCAGGCAGGTGCTGGAGCAGGAGCTGAGAGTTTACATCTGATCCAAAAGCATGAGACAGAGAGAGAGGGAGGAAAGGAGGGAGGGAGGGAGGGAGGGAGGGAGGGAGGGAGGGAGGGAGGGAGGGAGGGAGGGAGGAAGAGACCCTTATTCAAACTACCACAAAATCATTTCATTTCTAAGTTTTCTTGCAAGATTGGCACCCAGGTGACTCCTCTATGCTGGCTGAGTGAATGGGACTCCATCTCTAGTTCCTTGTTACTAGTTTCCCAGTGTGTGTGTGTGTGTGTGTGTGTGTGTGTGTGTGTGTGTGTGTGTAGAGAGAGAGAGAGAGAGAGAGAGAGAGAGAGAGAGAGAGAGAGAGAGCTTAATTATTTAGTACCTAACTCAGGTTAACTCATTCTGCTTTTCTCAGTTCAGACAAAGCCTCCCATAAACTGATTATAAAACCAAATTCATTTTTTCTTATAGAATAAAAGTCCCCAAGTCTAATTCTGACAACTGATTTTCAGCGAACCTTAGTGCTTACAAACATTAGCAAAAAGGTGTAATATGAGTAATATTGAAATGTGTGCACCTTTTCCATTTAAAAAACATAGCCAAATTCTGGCACTGCCCAAGATACAGGCCATACAGTATCATTTCTTTGTCTTTCTTTATTTGCCTTGAGAGAGCACCTCATGTATTCCAGACTGATCTACACCTAGCTGTCTCCTGCGTCACCGTACTTAGTTTCTGCAGTACTGAGCTGACACCAGGGCTTACTGCATGCTAAGCAGGCCCTCTCCCGCCTGAGCTGCATCCCCAGTGCAGCATCTTAATGTCATCCAGTCAGTCATCACAGCCTATGTATTTAAAGCCTGTCTCCCAACTGGGCGGTGGTGGTGCACACCTTTAATTCCAGCACTTGGGAGGCAGAGACAGGAGGATCTCTGAGTTGGAGACCAGCCTGGTCTACAAGAGCTAGTTCCGGGGCAGGCTCCAAAGCCACAGAGAACCCCTTTCTCGAAAAACCTAAAAAAAGAAAAAAGAAAAGCCTGTCTCCCCTGCAGGAATTTAGGTGCTGTGAGGGAAGGAAGTGCACCTCTCCATGTTTGTCCTGGTCCCAGACTCAGGGTAGCACTTCCTCATTAAATAACTAGTAGATGATACAGAGTTGAGTACAACTATCCTGGAAGGATTTCAAGGAGCACTTTGGATTTCTGTCTCAGCAAGCAATGGTCACTACATTCTTGGCTATTCGAAATGTCCCCCAAATATGGCTGGGACACAGGGCATGAGGGGATGACCATGCTAGCAGGAAAAAACCCATACCAGGAGCTTAAGGAGAAGTCTTGCTTAGAGAACGCCAAGGGGTAGCTACCATCCGTCTGCTGGATGGAGACAGGCTGACGGATGTGTGAGAGGTGCTGCAGAATTTAGGATTCTCTGGGAGAATAAAGCCAAGATAAGGGATGTGTATTTAGAGTGGATCCATTAGATCTCCTTCCCTGATACACACAGGTAGTTTAAGTCTAACAATGGCTGTCTCACATCCTAGAGGCAAAGAACATGCTGGTTCCTCTGCTCACAAGGTCGGAAAGCTCAGGAGTCCCAATCTGTCCCTGAAAGCCTGAAAGATTCCTAAAGAGCTAATGGCCCTGAAGATGCTGGTTCTAACGTCAGTGAAAGAATGCCACAGCAACAGGATAGGTGGGCTTGCCAACAAGAGGGAAGGCAAGCAGGCAGAAAGCCAAATTTCCATATTCCACATCCTGTTTTTATCTGGGCTGCCACCAGAAGGCACCACCCACATTAGGATGGGGCTTCCTGCTCCAATTCACCTGATGAAGAAAGGACCTCACAGGAGGTCACAGCAGCCCGCTCCCTAGTAGATTCCTGTTTCAGTCAAGGTGACAACCAAGATTAGCCAGGGTGCTCCACAGTGCACCGGCCCTGTTCAGTGGCAACAGTGGGTTTCTGGGTGGAGCCTGACCCACAGTGGGCTTGAGACGGGAAGGACGGATGGGAAAAGCTCTCCAGCTTTACTCCTAGGGGAGGGAAACTCCTCTCGATTTTTAAGTCTTGCTTTACTTTCTGGGCTCCTTCATGTTGGCTCTAAGGGAGAGTTTCCTTGCTTAATCTCAATCTGTCCCTCCCTTCCTCTCTCCCTCCCTCCCTCCAAGCATCCTTTCCTCTTCTTTTTGCTTCAACATGCCCAAGTCTCCCTCATCTTAAGACATCTCCCCTTGCCTAACCATGCTCTCCCCACATCAATGATATTCTAGAAAGGATCCATACACACCCCCCACAAGTTATTCTCCATAGCCCCTGGTCACTGTCTTCTATCCATTAGTCCATGGCATGGCTTCTCTGGACCAAAGTTATTCATGAGCCTAAATCAGTCATTCAGCCCCCCCCCCCACCTTTTCGATCTCCAATCTGCTGAGAACGTTAATAAAACTGATGGATTTTCTTTTCAAAGGAAACACTCGTGTATAGTTGCATATAATTTCAAGGATGCACCTCCTGACACTCTCAAACCTAGGTCAATAGTCCTTCCCCAGATTATGACATCCAGCGATCTGGGGGCATAGGGCTGGGACACTCGTGTACATAGGTGCCAGAGCATGTGGGTGGAAACCGGAAGTCAACCTCGAGATTGTGTTTTTCTTCGGCAGCCATTCATCTTGTTTTGTGCAACAGTGGGACCTGGGACTCAAGCAGTAGGCTGGGCTTGCTGGCCTCTGCCTAGTGATATGCCTGTCTGCACTTCTCCCCGCTCGGGCTTTTCACATAGGCACTGAGAATGGAGCTCAGGTCCTCAGGATTGGATGCCAAGTACTTTAGCCATTGCTGATCACCCACCCTTGACGCCTTGTCTTAATTTCTTGTTTCAGTGTGTGCAGTGTGTAAGTAAAATAACTTTCATATGTGTGTGTGTGTGTGCCTGTGTGTGAGCCTATGTGTGTGTGTGCCTATGTGTGTGTGTGCATTTGAACCTGGTGTGTGTGTGTGTGTGTGTGTGTGCATTTGAGCCTGGTGTGTGTGTGCATGTTTGGCACAAAATGGAGCCTGATTGCAGATTGTTGTGTGTGTTTGATTTTTTATGCTCTGACAACTTTAAGCAAGCACACAGTGATTTGGGATCTTCCATCCTACATATCCCTGTCACCCCTCACCCCCAACAAGTACCCCTCTGACTTTCACACTCCTTTGTTTTGTCTTCTGAATTTAATTAGTGTTAACTTGCATGAGGCATGGGGTGTGGTTACTGGGATATGGGGAAATTGCCAAGGGCTACACCCCTGAAGGAAATGACCCCCCCCTCCACCCAGCCATTAACTGCCTGTGACTCCAAAGGTCTCCTAACCAGCTTTGATGAGGAACAGGGGCTGCAGACCAAACTGCTTACTGTAAACCCCAGGTTCCAGCCTTCCCAGTCACCGGAGCTTACACTGCTTTGTCCCTCAATTCCCAAAGCGTAGAAAGAGAAGGACTATAGAGGGCACTAGAGAGGCCAGGGGTGTTATCCACATAGGCAGCCTCTTCAACAGGAGGGACTTGTACCTGTTTTCTACCCAGGGGCCGAGTGGACGTTGTTATTAACTTGGTGATCTGTGCTATCTGTAGGGCCAGACCATGCCTGAATCCCCCAGAGTATTGTTTATCTCAAATTCTTCCTTCCTAGACCTGTGTCTTCAGCTTCATTTCTTAGTCAATAGAACCCATCCTTAGGGGAGATGCCACATGTACTTTGAGCCATTAAGCTACATATAGAACCCACTCTTACAGAAGAGGTCACATGGATTTTGCAAGATGTCACCACGCCTTAAGCTTTATTAAGATAATTGTCACCAGGAAACCTTTCCCCAAAATTGGTCTGCACTTAAACATGTCTAAAGTAACCTGCCTGGTGTCAGACTCTACAAGTTAGAACCAACACTGGCTAAATTGTGCTGAACCACATTTCCTTCTTGCCCCGGGTGGGTCATTTCTCTGCTGCTTTGGTGTTTACGGGGACCCCCACAAATAACGGCATCTGACACAGTAGGCTTATGCAAACTGGGCTGATGTAGTCTGACACTGAGCAGCTGTGGTGAAAGCATTAGACTCGAAGCAGCTTCATCATCTTCTTGGTGGTTTTACCTCCATTATTTACTCTCATCAACCTCTTTAATTCTAGATCTAACTGGCTCCATATTTGACTTACACGTGTGCCTTGCGGGCTGCATAGTATATCTTTTAAAAGCAACATGTATTGATTGCTTTGCTAATATTCTTGTTGCTGCGGCAAACCTGACCTGAAGAACTTAGAAGGTACGGACTTTAGCTCATGGTTTCAATGCACGGTTCTTGGCTTTCTCTCACTGGATTTGCCAGGCTTTTGGAGAGATTTACACTGTTCATCACTGGCTCTCCAGGACGTGCTGTTGCCCCAAAGCAAGTCTGCTTTCTTTTCAGATGTGCTGTGGTGGCAATGGCAGCTCCAGATAAAATCATAACAGAGGTTGCGTTTCTATCTTTCCTGTCACTACCACTGGTGGCCTTTGGTCCCTGCATTCTGCTCAGGGCCTTCCCACTTCCCTCTGGAGGAAGTCCTCAATCAGCCTGGCCCGTCCTCTGTGCTGGGAAACACCTCCACCCCGGCAGGATCAAGGTGTTCTAAAGACAGACCCTTTGCTTATCACCCTACTGAAACAACGAGCCCCAAGAAGTCCGAATCTCCCATTGGGAGAAAGAGAATGCTGGGGTCCCAGTGCCAGCCGTACGGGAAGTTGTCTCTCAGGAAGAGATTTCAGCCAGTTCTGAAAGATCACCTAGAGTCTGAGTGGTCAGTAATGGGCAGGAGCACACCTCGACCAGCACTTCTTAGCTGTGCAGACACCTAGCCTTCCACTTAAATGTAACCCTCAGGTAAGGACCCCAAAGATGGACTTGGGGAGACCATCGAACCTCTGCCCCTCTTCCTTGTGTGGCCACATTGGATAACTTTTGTCCTCTCTTTATCACCGTCACTTGTGTGATTAGCTGGTCTATTGAGGACAGTGACTGACATTGGCACGGGGGCTGCAGGCCCAGACTATGGGCCAGACAGCTCCAAAATAAATAATACTGTTAGTGTGCTATTCCCTTTCACCTCAGATTTTTTTTTTAATTTTTGTATTGCATCTTGTGGCAGTTTAAAGGAGAATGTCCCCCGTGGGCTTATATGTTTGGATGCTTGGTTCCCAACTGGTGAAACTGTTTGGGAAAGATTAAGGGGTGTAACCTTGTTAGAAGAGATGCATCACTGGGTGTAGGCTTGGAGGTTCAAAGGCTGAAGCCATTCCAAATTCTCTCTCTGTCTCTCTGTCTCTCTGTCTCTGTCTCTCTGTCTCTGTCTCTCTGTCTCTGTCTCTGTCTCTCTCTCTCTCTGTGTGTGTGTGTGTGTGTGTGTGTGTGTGTGTGTGTGTGTGTGTGTGTGTGTGTAGGTAAGAGGGCAACTTGCAAAAGTCATTTCTCTCCTTCCACCATGTAAGTTCCAGGGATCAAACTCAAGCCTTCAGACTTGGCAATGATCTCCTTTTACTGCACCGTCTCACAGGCCCTCACCTCGGATTGTGCCTGAGTTTAGCATCAAGACCTTTAGAGAAAATGCCTTACTTTCAAGATGTGGCTCTAACAGTGGAAATATCAGCGGGTTTGGCAGGCCAAGGAAAGAGATATTTTTAGATCAGGTCCTGCCAAGCGCCTGTGGCCTTCGGGTCCTGCCAGTCACCTGCCCTGTGCCGAGCACCAGCAAGGGATGTTTCCATTTCCTATTTGCTGCCTTAGCACATTACCACATGTTTAGCAGGTTGAATCCAGGCACAACTGTGACGGCATTTTTATTTCTGGGGGTCAGAAGTCCAGGGGCAATGGGATCCCCTGCTTAGACTCTCACAGGTCTGCACTCCTGTGGGGAAGCTCTGGAGATGGTCTACTTCTAAGGTCATTGGTCTCTGGCTGAATTCCATCTGAATGGTTGTAGGACTGAAGTCCACTTTGTAACTGAGGGCTGGTCTTTTCCATTCCTACAGGCTGCCCAGTTACCTCTCATGCTTTCCCAGTGAGCTCTGCAACCACAGCTCAGTGAAAGTCACTCACTCCAAACCCCTCTGACCCATCTTGCTAAACCTCTCTGACACCAGTCACAGTTCTCTGCTTCTTGGGTCTTTTTTTTTTCAGAGTGTCTGAGGGGGGATCCAAGTTCTCATGCATGTGCTATACCACGGCCTGCATTCTCTGCTTTGGGGAGCTCCTGCAGTTCTACTAACCCAGTAGGACAATCTTAAGATCTATAACCTTGACCACACTGCAAAATGTTTAGCATGCAATACAACATCTAGGTTTCAGAAATTAAAACATGTACTTATTTGGGGTACCGCCTTCCTACCACATCCAGCAAGGAGGCAGAATGATGGGATAGATTGCACTGCTGTTCTGCCCCTGTAACTGTGGGCAAAGCCGTTAACTGCCCAAGTTCCAGTGTCTGTCTCCATTGAAGAGGAATGGGAGCCAGGACTTTACACCCTTGTCATCATACAATCTTACAACTTATTTAAACTTAGAAACACAAAAAGAGGCCGTGAGTTCAACAAACAAGTATGTCAACGTTGCTGCTCTGTGCCACAGGGTACTCGGGACTGTCTTTGTGTTGTGTGCTCCTTCTCTGCCACCTTGGAGAATTCTCTAGCAGAAGGAAGCAGCTACAACAGAGCTGGATAATGACTTGGGCTCTGGGGTCAGTCGCTTGTTTCCTAATTTCCCTATTTTTTGTGGCCCTGGGCAAATTATTAAGCTGTGTTTTAGGTTCGTCATCCATAAAAAAAAAAAAACAAAAGAGTAATGTCACCGGCTGGTAATGTAGCTCAGGTGGTACAGTGCTTGTTAATTTCGTGTCAATACCTGGGATCAATCCCCAGCACCACAGGAAGTAAGTGCTATGACCCATGCCTATAATCTCAGAACTCGGAGGTCTGAGTAGCAGGATGTTTAGTGAGCTTGAGAAAAGCCTGTGGTCAGCGAATGAATGAATGATGAATGAATGAAGAGTGAATGAAGAGTGATTGGATAAATAAATCAATACATTGAAAGGAAGAAGAGTGACATCTACCCCATAGCTGTCACAAGGAGTAAATGCACTTCCAGAAGCAAAGAGCTGCCACAATTGCCTTCATCTTCCTGGTGGTCAAAACCACATTGCCGCCTCCCACTGGTCCTTCAAGGACCTCCGTCAGCACTCATGCTTCTTGTCTGTGTTAGCCTGGTGTAACCCCCCCTCCCACCTGTGATGGACAGAAAGTCCATCAGGGCTATTGGGTGGAAAGGAGTTGTTGCTTACTTAAGTCATGAAGAACTCATTTCATAGGCACGTGGATGCACTGAGGATGATGGTGTAGGATGCCCCCTGCTTGTTCCTTCCTGGGGGTAGGGGGGGGCGCGGCGCAGCCTGAGGCCTGACAGTATCGCGTTGCGGTGGATGTGGAGAGGTGCAAAGGCCCAGACCTGTAAATGGATATGGTCTCCATGGAGTGCAGTGCGGGCAGGAGCTATTAAAGCCAAGAACCAGCACATCTCCTGACCCAGCAGATTCAGTTCTCAGAGTACACTTCAGACGTGTCTGTCCAAGAAGTCAGGGAGAAGGAAGAATGGCCATGGCCATGCTCTACATGATCATACAAATGGAGCGGCCTAAATCCCCAAGGAGTCAGAAAGATGCAGCAAGAAGAAAATACGGAACTTGTGTCCGCTTTTAAAATTGTCACTTTTTTTTATAATTTTATTTGTCCTTCATAAGGTGTTGAAATCTCTCTCTCTCTCTCTCTCTCTCTCTCTCTCTCTCTCTCTCTCTCTCTCTCTCTCTCTCTCTCTCTCTGTGTGTGTGTGTGTGTGTGTGGTTGTGTGGTTTTGTGTACACATGCAAGTTTACTTACATGTGTGGGAATGTGAGGAGGTTGGATGTCTACATCAGATCCCTTCTCTACCTTGGTTTTTTTTTTTTTTTTTTTTTTGGTTTTTCGAGACAGGGTTTCTCTGTATTGTTTTAGGGGATGTCCTGGAACTCTACCTTGGTTTTTAAGACTGGGAATTTCATTTACTGTGGAGCTTGCTGCCTAGACTAGACTAGCTGGTCACTCAGGGAGCCCAAGGAATCCATCACCCAATCCTAGGGAAGCGTTCTACCATGCCTGGATTTTCACTGGGTGCAGGGGATCCAAACTCAAGTTCTTTCCCCACCAAGCCAACTCTGTAGCCCCTGCACTTTACATTTTTTAATAAGAACAGCAAACTTGCTATGTTTTGCAAGCCCTATTTTACATTTAATTTTCACAACAGCAGCATTCTGGTATGGGTACTATTATTATCCTTTTTATCAAGGAAGAAAGTGGTGTACAGAGAAGATAAGTAATTTTTCCAAGGTCACCAGTGACTTTGGGATTTGAACCCAGGCAGTCTGCATTATGCAAGTGGGGTTAATCACAATGCTATATAGCTGTTCCTTTTCTGGAATGTTCATGAGATAGCCATTTAGAGAGCATGTCTTACCATGTAAAAATAATTTTCGGAGAACTTGATCATAAAGTTTAAGCCGGTTTAGAATAGTGTTCAGCTTCCTACTTCCTGAACCCGCCAGCCCATGACCTAAGAGAGTCTCCATCAAGGGATCACCTCAGTCAAAATGGCCTGTGAGCACAACTGTGGAACATTTTCCTGATTGCTGATTGGCCTGGGAGGGCAGAGCCACTCCTGGGGCAGGTGATCTCGGGCTGTATGTGAGCAAACCGTCAGGGGCCAGCCAGAAGCAGTGTTCCTCTGCGATCTCTGCTACAGTTCTTTCCTTGAGTTCCTGTCCCGAATTACCCCAATGATGAACCGTGACACGAAAGTATGAACCAAATAAACCACTTCTCCCCCAGTTGCTTTTGATCAGGGTTTTATCACAGCAACAGAAAGCAAACCCGGACAGCTGCCACAAAAAGATGAAGTCGTCCGTCATGTTCACTTCAGTGTCAGTCCCTTTGCCTCCCAGGTCCAGTGGGCACCTTGCACATGCCGAGACCACATGAAGACCGGGCGTGCCTTGATAGCTTTCATGTATTGCTTGCCCTGGTCTGCCTGCAAGTGGGAAAACCCCTAAGGTATGCGTTTAGGCTCCTTGCTCCCCCTTGCCAGACTCTGTGACCCCAGGGTGCTGGCTGGGCAGGTGCAAGAAGCTCAAGTGTCTTAGAGTAGACCCGGAGATCTTTCAGGCTGAGTAACAGAGCCGGGGATTCCTGGAAGAGCAATGAGAAACCTTAAGAATAAGAAACAGCTCCTGGAACTGACATGCATACAGCAACAGCACAGAAATACAAGACTAGCACACGAAAGTCGGTCGTCTTTAAAGTAACTCCACTTTGCAAAACCTGTGTGCAATTAGGTCCAAAAGGAAAATTACAATGTTGTTTATAATTACTAAAGACCTTAAGGTATAAACCCAATAAGGTGATACAGGCAATAGAATTAAGATGGTGAACTGCTGGTGGGAGCTAAGTGGAGACAAAGCATAAACATGCTATGTTCATGAAGCAAAACAACCCGATTCTACCGACAAAAACACAAAGCTCAAATGGAACCTAACACATACACAAAATCTGACTCCTAAAGAATCATGGTATAAGTCTAAGATATAAAATGATAAAAAAATTTAAGAAGATGTAAGAGAAAAGTGTCATGGCCTCGTGGGAGCTGAAGCTTCCTTGGACATAACTCCTAAGACACAGCCCCTAGGAGGAAGCATGGAAATCGGACTTCGTCAGACTTTTAAACCTCACTTTTCTGGAAGAATCAGTTAAGAAGCTAAAAGATGGTCACAGCCTGTGAGAAAGCACAAAACATGACCCTGTAAAGTAATTTTAAAACTTAAGAGACCCCCCCAATTCCAGGGCCATGGAGACCACTCTGTGGGTAAAGGCACTTGTTGCCATGCCTGGAGACGTGCATTTGAGCCCTAGGTCCCAAAACGGTAGAAGAACTGACTCCTGAAAATTGACCTCTGACCTTCACATATATACGGTGCCACACACATACCCATGCACATGCGTGTGGGTCCCCCCAAAAAAAT
Organism: Mesocricetus auratus; assembly: GCF_017639785.1. Lineage (NCBI taxonomy): Eukaryota > Metazoa > Chordata > Mammalia > Rodentia > Cricetidae > Mesocricetus > Mesocricetus auratus. The sequence continues at coordinate 238,181 of NW_024429205.1, forward strand.
ATAATTAAAAAAATTCCATTAGGCCGGGCGGTGGTGGCGCACGCCTTTAATCCCAGCACTTGGGAGGCAGAGGCAGGTGGATCTCTGTGAGTTCCAGGCCGGGCTGGACCGACAGCCTCCAAAACAATACAGAGAAACCCTGTCTCGTAAAACCAAAAAAAAAATTCCATTAGTAAATGGGTTCAAGATACAAAGAGGCACATGGGATCTAGATAAGCATATAAAAAAGAGGCGCAGTGTCTCTGGCCATGAGAGAAATGCAAAATAAAGACACAGTGAGTAGCTATTAATAGATCTCAAAAAATTTCAGATCTGGTAAGTGTTGGTGTGGTTTTGTGTTTCTTGTGAATTTCTGGTGGGACTCTAGAATGATACAGCAATTTGGAACACATTTAGCAGTTTCTTTTCAGATTGATGTATTTTATTTTATGTGTAAAAATGTTTTGCCTGCACGTATACATTGCATCACACGCAAGCCTGGGTGCCTCAGGGGGGTCAAAAGAGGGCATTGTATCCCCTGGAAATGGAGTTATAGATGGTTGTGAGCTGCTATGTGGGTGCCAGGTTTGGGTCCTCTCCAAGAGCAGAAAGTGCTCTTAACTACTGAGCTATCCAGCCCCTGGCAGTTCCTTGCGTGTTGGACACACAGGGTCCACATAGATGGCTCAGCATGTAAAAGTGCTTGATGGGCAAGCCTGAGGACCTGAGTTCCATCCCTGCAACTCACGATGGGGACGGAAGGAAAGAGTCACAAAGCTGTGCTGAGACCTCCACAAGCACACACAGTAACATAATATAATTTGTAAAAGTGCACCCTGAGACCCAGCCATTGTTTTCCTGTGCATTTCTAGTAAATGTGAAAGTGGATGCATGTGCTGAGTCCTATTCATGAACCCTCATAGCAGCTTTATTTGTAATAGCTCCAAACTGGAAGCAACCCAAATGAACACAGGAGGGAATTAATATTGATACATTCAACCACTTGGCTCTCCAAGACATTAAGCCAAGAGAAAAAAAGAATCCAGTCAAGAAAGTTTAAATACTACACAATGTCATTTTATAAAATATCTCAAAATGACAAAATGAAAAAGATTGTCAACAGGTCAGTGGTGTCCAGGGTTTAGGGTTGGGACCAGCATGGCAGGATACAGACGTACAATATTAGAATTCCTGGTGGTGACGGAATGAGTCCCAATCCCGATCATGATGGTGGTGGTGCCGGTGCCTACACAGGATGGAATTCCAAAGTTTGTTCCATTGGAAGAATGACAAGGACTGCATGCGAACACCGGTGCCGTCTGAATGCAGTGTAGTTTAGTGACGCTGTCAGTCTCCTCTGCTCCCTTTGGAAGCTGCTCAAGTGCAGACAAGACATGGGGACATAATTTCAGCAGCTTCTAGCAAGTGTAAGTCTATTTCAAGATACAAGAGCTTTCAAAACTTTAAGGTAACTTATTTATAAAAATTTGAGGACAGTGACGTAACAATGTATGGTGATTAAAATGAGTAAGATGTCTTCCTGGGCCAGTCCTAGCTTACTAGTGTTTCTCCATGTTATCACCATGAACAACCAATAGAATGGAACAAGGAACCCTTGAATAAATGGAAATCTTGTGTGGACTCATGTCTCCATGCTCAGGTGACCCCTTCTCTAAGCCTTGTGACCTTGTCCCCAGGTTGAGTAGGGACGCTGTTTCTTGTCATAGGGAGACAGGTGCCAGAGCTGGCAATTGCTGGAAGAATTCTAAACAGGTGATGGGGTGTCAATCAGGCACAGCTGGTCCAGGTTTGACAGAAAACAAGCTCTTTCCAGGGCTTGGTTCTGATCTGGGCTGGTCATATGGCTCTAGGGACACTGGACTCCTTCTTTTGACATAAATTGGCTGCTCCAGCAAGCTTCCTGGCACTCTGAACTTATTGTCCTCTCAAGCACCCCTCAGTTTTGAGTTTGGAGTCCTTCCTCATTGTGTGAACTTGAGATAAGTTGTTTCACCACACTGGAGAATCTGTCCTTGTATCTATAAACTGGACATCATATCCTCTTAGCTTGCCAGACTAATACCACACAGGAGTGTGGATTAGTATTTTTCAAGTCAGGATCTCAGGGATAGGCCTTTTTGTTTCAGGGTCCATGATACAGTGTGCTTTCTTTCTGTAAGGTGTGCCCTGGGTGCCAGTAAAAGTGCTGGCTCTAGTATTCTGGATAATTTGTTCTTCCTACTGGCCCTCTTAGCTGACTTCTCTTTTGTATCTAGCTGAAAGCAAGTCCTACCAGTGTCCAGGGTGATGTCTGAGGGGTTCAGAAACCTGAAAAGAGCAGTCAGGAGATTGACCAGTGTGAGGCATAGCCCATTGGTAACAAGTCAGGCTGCCAGGGTTCCCATTCCAACTCTCTTCTTTATGGAATTAGATGGGTGTCTTACTTAAGGTCTATTCTAACAGAGATGAGTCAGGCCTGGTGGCACAAACCTGCCATCCCCACTTCTTACAAAGTTAAGGTAGAAGGATCAGGAGCTCAAGGCTTGCCTGAGTTACAGTGAGTACACAGCCAGCCCAAGTAATTTAGTGGAACCTCTCAAAATTTAACAACAAAAAGGCTGGGACATAGTTTCATGGCAGAGCCTTTGCCCAGGCATGCATGAATCTCTGAGTTCGATCTCCAAAATAAACAAACAAACAAAATTAAGTAAAATGGGGATGAAAGCCTAGGCTCATCGGACTACACAAGTATTAAAAATGAGTATAAATACTGCATAGAAAACCCTAAGCATCATGTTGGGGACACCATCATCATTTTGATGTCTGCACAGGTGAGGAAGGGCACAGAGCATTTGCAGATGTTTCCAACTTCCAGACTGTTTCTGCCACCCCCACTGGCCATCTCTGGGAGTCACTTTCCCAGAAGGGTGAGGCAGCTGTCCTTGTCTCAGGTCCTGCGGGAAGTATCCTCCAGGGAGAATATAAACTATCTGGGTTACCTGCAACCTCACCAGACACATTCCCTGGAAACTAGGCCCCAGTTATCTAGACCCAGTGGCTTTGTCAGGACAAGATAACACCCTCTGTGTCCTCGGATGCCCCAAGAGTCGGGTAGATGCCAAGGCCTGCTGGGGAGGGAGGAGTGAGCACGCCTGCAATTGGTCAGCAGGCCAACCTCACCTGGCATAGACAGGAGAGGAACTCAGTGTCCCTGGTCTGAGAGCACGGTTTTCTGCTGCTGTACGCTCTGCCCTGATTTTCGAGTCTCACTGAATAGCCAAACCTCAGAAGCCACTGGAAACTGCACAAGACAGTCCGTCCAACCCCTTGTTTTTCAATCAGAACACTAAGGCCTATGTCAGCTCCCTGGACAGTGCTCTTGCCCTCTGTCCTCTGATCCCCATATCAGTCAGAGACATTTGGGTAAAGCTCTGGTTCTACTGTTTGTGGGAACTGTGTATTGCCACAGAGGCCCCCCTCTGCCTTCACTTTACCATCTGTAAAATGGAATAACTCAAACCTCCAAGGGGGCTTGTAGGATGCATCAAAGCAATGCCAGGATGAGCAGGGGCTCAGGGAGTTCAGGAGAGCTATTTGCCTACTATAGGCCATATTCCAGGTATAGACTCTGTACCTGTAAACTCATGTTACCTTCCCACCAGCGGCCAATGAGACCCCATCTTTACAGGAGACAGAGGCATAAACTAGTTGAGACACTAACTCAGATCCAGTAGCCTGGATCCTGAGCTGGTGAGGAGCCCTCAGATCCACTGAGGATTCAAGCCGATCCCCTCAGAGCTCCTGGTAGCCTAGGGCTCACGTCAGTAAAATGGTAAGAATCAGAGAGCAAGGAGGCTACACAGAGAACCTGGAGCAGGGTCCTTTGCCAGGACACCCTAGAAGTACAGCCCCGGGAGTCTGTCCTCGCTTTCTCCCTTGTTTGAGACAGGGTCTCTTGTTGTTTCCCACTACAGATGCCTGGCTAGCTGGCCTGTGAGCCCCTGGGAATTCTCCCATCTCTGTCTCTCATCACTTTGTATGGGCACCGGGATTACAGATGGGTACTACCTTGTCTGGCTTTATTGTGGGATCAAATTCGGGTCCTCATGTTTGCACAGCAGGGTCTTTGCCCACTGAATCGTCTTCCCAGCCCTCAGCTTGAGTAATTGAATGTGAGGTCAGCAGTTTGTGCCATCCTGATTCCAGAGACCTCACATATAATTCCAGAGACTGCTCATATATAATGGCAGGCATCTTGAAATGCTCAGAACAGACTCAAACAATTAACTGCCCCAAAGGCCAGCAGCCTCCTAATGATGAACTTATTTGTTAAGAAACCTCAAGGGAGGAGCTGGGCAGATGGCTCAGTTGATGAAGTGTTTGAACATGCTTCTCAGGACCAGTGGAAGAGGGCATCTGGGTGTGGAAGGATGCATTTATAATCTCAGTGCTAGGGAGTCAGAGACAGGAAGGTACCATGGGCTTGCTGTCTAGCCAGTCTGGCCTGCTTGGTGAGCTCCAGACCAATGAGAGACCCTGCCTCACAAAAAAGGTGGACATCACCTGCAGCATGATGTTCAAGGTTGTCTACACACATAGAGACCCCGCGTGCGTGCACACGTGTGTGCACGCACATGTGTACACACACACACACACACAAACACACACACCTACATACCTTGTGAGGAAAGACCTGACACCTATAGACTTAAGGTAAGACTCATGTAGCTATACACCTCTCTTCAGTTGTCTAGAGGGTAAGGAATAAAACAACAGGATTTCATTAGATCCATATTCTCCAAACTTTGATGCATAGGAAAACATTCATCATTTTAATAATGCAGCCTAATGTGTACTAGAAAATAGTACACCAGATTCATTATTAAATGAAAAGTATTTCTCTATTTAAGATGAAACCAAAGTCCCTGTTGTCTCCAAGGGGTACTGGTTCCAGGGAGCCCCACAGATGCCAAGATGAATTGATGCTCAAAATTCCTGATGCAAAGTGCTATATTATTTGCATGTAGCCTACATACATTCTCCCATACTCTGAACCATCTGTGGAGTGCTTGTACCCAACACAGAGCATACACTCATAATCACCACAGTGTATTGTTTAGGGTACGATAAGAAGAAAAGTGTGTGTATGTGTGTGTGTGTGTGTGTGTGTATGTGTAGCACAGATGTGATTAAAATATTTTCAATGGTTGAATCACAGTGTATAATGCAAGGATAGAAAAGACCAGCTGTTTGATTGTTTTCTTTTAGTAAGTAGACAATGTTATCTAACAGGACCAAAGATAAGTTGGAGTAATATTGTGATATAACACATAACATGTTTTTCTATTTATCAGTTAACTATCTATCCAAAATCAATTATCTATCATCTATCAAGCAGTCATATATCTACCAATCAATTTTCCCTATATCAATCAGCTCTATCAGTCAAATATCTATATCTATTTATTATCTATTAATCATCTATCACCCATCTACCCACCTATCATCTTCTTTAAGTCATCCATCTACCCACTATTTAGCTTTCAATCATATAATAATCATCTCTCTACCAGCTATCTAGCTATCAATCATATATCAGTCATCCATTTATCTCTCATCTATCTATATCTATACTCTATCTATATGAAGTGCCTATCTCTATCTATCTATCTATCTATCTCTGTCTGTCTGTCTGTCTGTCTGTCTGTCTGTCGATCCATCTATCTTGGTCTTTGTCTCTTTGTCCTGCTTTGACCACAGCTTCTGAAACCCTTGTACTCTCCTAAGTGATAGTGAAAAAAAAGCATCTTTTGTTATACCTACATTTTGTTTTATAACCCCAGAGCCTGAAACAGAACCAGAGTGATAAAGGTGTTATTCATCACAATCCATTTTCAACCACACCCAGATGCAACCTGGACAAGGATCCCTCCTTTACTAGATATTGGTTAATCGTTTGAGAGCTTATATCATGCACAGGTCATTATTACTGCTACCTTGCACATGTGCCCAAACTAATCCTCAGTGAAGCTGTGCTGGTAGGCGGGGTCTTTAGAAGGTATTGGATCAAAAGGACCAATGGGGATACACAGTGTTGATCACAGAGTGCATTGCTGGATGTCATGCTTACATCTGAAATGTTCCTCCCCATGCTGCCAATACTTTCAGAGCTTGTTCCCCAGCTGGTGGCACTGTGTTGGGAGGCTGTGGAGCTTTTAGGAGATGGGAGAGGCTGGAGGAAGTGAGTCACTAGGAAAAGGGTTTTGAAGGTTTGACCCGCTCTGGTAACTGTCTGGCTCTCCATTCCCTGTGTGCCATGATGTAAAGAGCCCCTGCCACACACTCCTGCCATAGGCTGTACCAGTCCACATTAGCTTCCTGCTATAGAACTGTGGGCCCAAATAAATGCTTCCTCCTTTACATTGTCTCTGTCTGGAATGTTGGTGACAGTGATGCCCATGTCACTGAGACACTGGTCAAGGAAGCAGACTCCTGCTGAAAGGGTGGTTCTTCTCTCTCTCCAGCACACATGTCCCCTCAGAACAACATAAGACCAGAAGGCCATCACAAGAAGCTGGCGTCTAGAACCATGTACCAAATTGATGTCTGTGCCTGATTACTTATCTCTAGCATTCTATTATAGCAGTGGGAAACAAATCATCATGACACCCGCCATCTGTCACTCCAGGCCATCCCTACACACCTAAAATGCTGTGTAGAGTTTAGAGGCACCCACCCCCTCCATTTGTCCCTGCTACATTCCAAGAGGTTCATTCTCTTGTCAGGCTACTATTCACATCAACTATTGTTTTTCCTGGAAAATCAGAAATTGGGCTTTTAGTGTGTGAAGTATCCTAACATCTTAATGTTTTTAACAAATAAGTTTTTAAAGCAGCAGCAACAACAACAAAAACTATTGTAGCCAAATAAAGCCCATGTGTAGAACAGATGTGGCCAGTGGGCTTGTGACCATGTCGCATGACCATGCCATGGGAAGACACTGGTGTCCCCAGCTTCAGAAGGTCAATGACAATTCCCACTTTGTGCCACTGAGTTCGATGGAGTGATGGCAAGGTGCAGCACTGGGCACATTGCTGACACTCAGTAGGTCTAGTTATTATGACAACAGGGACATTAAGCAGCCCCAGGACGCTGGCAGGCAGAGGTGGAGCAAGGCAGATGGATCACTTGAAGTTTGTCAGGTTTTATGTGCTTTGAAGACACTGGAGGAAGATAGCCAAAGGCCGACGGACATGGAGATTGGAAACTGGGGATGTTTCTCTGGAGTGCGGATGACTTCTACTGAGAGTGTCTGTTTACAAAGAAGTGAGATGATGTGTAAGTGTGCGTTCATATTTATGTGAGTGAAGCCCAGAGGAAACCTTGGATGTTGTTTCTCAATAGACATTCACCTGGTTTTTTGACACAGGGTCTCTCATTGGCCTGGAGCTCACCAAGTAAACCATACTGGCTGGTCAGAGAGTCCCAGGGATCCTCCTGTCTTTGCCTCCTTGCGCTTGGATTTTAAGTGCACACCACTCCATCTGGCTTCCCTTTGTACATGAGGCGAGGGATGGAAGTCAGGTCCCCATGCTTCCAAGGCAAGTATCACTGACTGAACCTTCTGCACAGCCCCAAAAGTGAGCTTTAAAAACAGCTTTGTGAAGATTCACTCTTCCTTTTGATTGTGGGGTGTGTGTGTGTGTGTGTGTGTGTGTGTGTGTGTGTGTGTGTGTGTGTGTGTGTGCTTGCGCATGAGTACAGAGACCAGAAGTGGGTGTCAGGGTCATTGTAGCTGGATTTCTCAGCAGTTGTGAACCATCCAACGTGTGTGCCATGAACCAAACTCAGGGCCTCTGTAAGAGCAGCACACAGCCTTCATCACTGACACACTCTCTAGCTCCCTTAAAAATCTTCTCATACACTTTTGTCTTTTTGTTTGTTATTTATTTTTTATTTTTAAATTTAAATTTAAATTAGAAACAAGGTTGCTTCACATGCCAATTCCAGGTCCCTCTCCCTTTCCCTCCCTTCCTCCCTTGTCCTCCCACCAACCTCCCCAATATCCCCTCATTTCCCCAGGGAGGGTGAGGCCCTCCATAGGGGTGTCCATAGTCTGTCATTTCATCCAGGGCAGGGCCTAGACCCTCCCTCAAGAGTTCAGGGTGAGAGTGCATCTCTCATTGTTGGATGGGAGTCCAAAGTCCATTTGTATACCCGGGATAAATACTGATCTACTACCCAAGGCTCAATAGATTACCTAGGCCTCCTCACTGACACCCCCACTCAGGGGGTCTTGATCAGTCCCATGCTGGATTCCCAGCCATCAGTCTGGGATTCAAGAGCTAACCCTCGTTAGGTCAGCTGTTTCTGGGGGTTAAACCAGCCCAGTCTTAACCTCTTTGGTCATAAGTCCTCCCTATCTGTCACTGGATTTCTTGAGTTCAGCTCAGTGCTTAGCCATGGGAGTCTGCCTCTGCTTCCATCAGCCACTGAATGAAGGTTCTATTTCCCAGACTCTCTGGCCATGGGATTGTAGGTTGGCACTCCCCACAATCCATATATGAGAGAGTACATACCATGTTTCTATTTTTGTGACTGGGTTACCTGGCTCAGGATGGTTTCTTCTAGTGACATCCATTTGCCTGCAGATCTCAGGATTCCATTGTTTTTTTCTGCTGAATAGTACTCCATTGTGTAAATGTACCACATTTTCTATCCACTCTTCGGTTGAGGGGCATCTAGGTTGCTTCCAAGTTCTGGCTATTACAAATGATGCTGCTATGAACATAGTGGGACAGACATCCTTGTTGTATGAATGGGCATCTTTTGGATATATGCCTAAGAGTGGAGTTGCTAGGTCTTGTGGTAGGTTTATTCCCATTTTTCTGAGGAATCTCCATACTGATTTCCAAAGTGGCTGTACAAGTTGGCACTCCCACCAGCAATGGAGGAGTGTTCCCCTTTTACCACATCCTCTCCAGCATAAATTGTCGTTGGTGTTTTTGGTTTTAGCCATTCTAACAGGAGTAATATGGTATCTCAGAGTTGTTTTGATTTGCATTTCCCAGATGGCTAAGGATGTTGAGCACTTTCTCAAGTGCCTCTCAGCCATCTTAGACTCCTCTATTGAGAATTCTTTATTTAGTTCTGTAGCCCACTTTTTAATTGGATCCTTTGGTGTTTTGGAGACTTGCTTCTTGAGTTCTTTGTAAATTTTGGAGATCAGCCCTCTGTCAGATGTGGGGTTAGTGAATATTTTTTCCCATTCTGTGGGCTGCCTTTCTGTCTTGCTGACTGTGTCCTTTGCCTTACAGAAGCTTCTCAGTTTCAGGAGGTCCCATGTATTAATTGTTGATCTCACTGTCTGTGCTACTGATGTTATGTTCAGGAAGCTGTCTCCTATACCAATTTGTTCTAGGGTACCACCCACTTTCTCTTCTAAGAGGTTCAGTGTGATGCCTCTGGACATTGCCTTGTTGAACAGGGTTGTTTTGGCTATCCTGGGTCTTTTGTTTTTCCATACAAAATTGATTATTGTTCTTTCAAGGTCTGTGAAGAATTGTGCTGGTATTTTAATTGGGATTGCATTGAATCTGTAGATTGCTTTTGGCAGGATTGCCATTTTTACTACATTGATTCTACCCCTCCAAAAGCACGGGAGATCTTTCCATTTTCTGAGGGCTTCTTTAATTTCATTAAAGATTCAAAATTCTTGCAATACAGGTCTTTCACTTGTTTGGTTAGCGTTACCTCAAGGTATTTAATGTTGTTTGTGGCAATTATAAAGGGTGATGTTTCTCTGATTTCTTTCTCAGCCCTTTTATCATCTGTATATAGTAGGGCTACTGATTTTCTTGAGTTGATCTTGTAGCCTGCCACTTTGCTGAAGGTGTTAATCAGCTGTAAGAGTTCCCTGGTAGAGTTCTTTGGGTCATTGATGTAAACTATCATATCATCTGAAAATAGTGAAAGTTTGACCTCTTCCTTCCCAATTTGTATCTCCTTGATCCCCTTTTGTTGTCGTATGGCTCTGGCTAGAACTTCAAGTACAATGCTGAATAGGTATGGAGAGAATGGACAACCTTGTCTTGTTCCTGATTTTAGAGGAATTGCGTTGAGTTTCTGTCCATTTAGTTTGATGTTGGCTGTTGGTTTACTGTATATAGCTTTTATTATGTTTAGGTATGTTCCTGTTATCCCAGATCTCTCCAAGACCTTTATCATGAAGGGGTGTTGGATTTTGTCAAAGGCCTTTTCAGCATCTAGTGAGATGATCATGTGATTTTTGTTTTTCAGCTTGTTTATATGGGGGATTACATTGATGGATTTTCGTATGTTGAATCATCCCTGCATTCCTGGGATGAAACCTACTTGATCGTGGTGAATGATTGCTTTGATGTGTTCTTGGATCCGATTTGCCAGTATTTTACTGAGTATTTTTGAATCAATGTATATAAGGGATATTGGTCTGAAGTACCCTTTCTTAGATGTGTCTTTGTGTGGCTTGGGGATCAAGGTTATTGAAGCCTCGTAGAGTTTGGCAAAGACCCTTCTGCTTCTATTGCATGGAATATTTTGAGAAGAATTGGTATAAGCTGTTCTTTGAATTTCTGGCAGAATTCTGCACTGAGGCCTTCTGGACCTGGGCTTTTTTTGGTTGGGAGACTTTTGATGACTGCTTCTATTTCCACTGGGGTTATAGGTCTATTTAAATTGCTTATCTGTTCTTGATTTAATTTTGGCAAGTGATAGCTATCCAGGAAGTCATCCATTTCCTTTAAATTTTCGAATTTTGTGGAGTACAGGTTTTCAAAGTATGACCTGATGATTCTCTGAATTTCCTCAGAGTCCATTGTTATGTCCCCCTTTTCATTTCTGATTTTGTTAATTTCCTTGTTCACACTCTGCTGTTTGGTAAGTTTGGACAAAGGTTTGTCTATCTTGTTGATTTTCTCAAAGAACCAAGTCTTCGTTGCATTGATTCTTTGTATTGTTTTCCTAGTTTCTACTTTGATGATTTCAGCCCTCAGTTTATTTCCTGGCATCTACTCCTCCTGGGGGAGTTTGCTTCTTTGTGTTCTAGAGCTTTCAGCTGTGCTGTTAATTCTCTAGTATAACTATTCTCCAGTTTCTTCATGTAGGCACTTAGTGCTATGAACTTCCCCCCGTAGCACTGCTTTCAAAGTGTCCCATAGGTTTGTGTATGTTGTGTCTTCATTCTCATTGAATTCTAGGAAGTCTTTAATTTCTTTTTTTTTTTATATCTTCTTTGACTCAGGAATGGTGCAGTTGTGCATTATTTAATTTCCATGAGTTCGTAGGGTTTCTGCAATTTGTGTTGTTGTTGAATTCTAATTTTAACACATGGTGGTCTGATAAGATGCATGGAGTTATTCCAATTTTTTGTAGCTGCTGAGGTTTGATATGTTGCCAAGTATGTGGTTAATTTTTGAGAAGGTTCCATGTGGTGGCAAGAAGGTATATACTTTTTATGTGGATGGCATGTTCTATAGATGTCTGTTAATCCCAATTGGGTCATTACTTCTATTAGACCCTTTGCTTCTTTGTTGAGTTTCTATCTGGTATTCCTGTCTAGTGGTGAGAGTGGGGTGTTGAAGTCTCCCACTATAAGTGTGTGGGGCTTTATATGTGATTTAAGTTTTAGTAATGTTTCTTTTACAAATGTGGATGCCTTTGTATTTGGGGCATAGATGTTCAGAACTGAAACTTCATCTTGGTGGATTTCACCTGTGATGAGTATGGAATGACTTCCTTCATCTCTTTTGATTGATTTTATTTTAAATTCTAATTTGTTAGACATTAGAATTGCTACCCCTGCTTGTTTCTTGGGTCCATTTGATTGGAAAATCTTTTCCCAACCTTTAATTCTCAGGTAATGTCTGTCTTTGAGGGTGAGGTGTGTTTATTGTATGCAGCAGAAGGATGGGTTCTGTGTTAGAATCCATTCTGTTAGCCTGTGTCTTTTTATGGGTGAGTTAAGGCCATTAATATTGAGGGATATTAATGACCATTGATTGCTCATTCTTCTTTGATTTGGAATGGTTGTTGTTGGGGGAATTATGTGTGGAATTACACCCTTTTTTCTTTTGGCTGTTGGTAAAGTAGAATTATCTAATGCCTATGTTTTTCTGGTTATAGTTAACTTCCTTGGGTTGGAGTTTTTGTTCCAGATCTTTCTGTAGGGCTGGGTTAGTGGATATGTATTGCTTGAATCTAGTTTTGTCATGGAATATCTTGTTTTCTCCATCTATGGTGATTGAGAGCTTTGCCAGGTATAGTAGTCTGGGCTGCCATCCGTGGTCTCTTAGTGTTGGTAGAATATCTATCCAAGACCTTCTGGCTTTCATAGTTTCCATGGAGAAGTCTGGGGTTATTCTGATAGGTTTGCCTTTATATGTTACTTGGCCTTTTCCCTTAGCTGCTCTTAATATTCTTTCTTTATTCTGTATATTTGGAGTCTTGATTATTATGTGGCAAGGGAACTTTTTTTGTGATCCACTCTATTTGGTATTTTGTAAGCTTCTTGTACCTTCACTGGCATGTCTTTCTTTAGGTTGGGAAAGTTTTCTTCTATGATTTTTTGAATATGTTTTCTGCCCCTTTGAGGTGGTTTTCTTCACCCTCTTCTATATCTATTATTCTTAGGTTTGGTCTTTTCATGGTGTCCCATATTTTCTGGATGTTTTGTGTTAGGGATTTGTTGAACTTAAGATTTTCTTTGGTTGATGAATCCATTTCTCCTAGGGTATCTTCAACACCTGAGATTCTCTCTTCCATCTGTTGTATTCTGTTGGTTATGTTTGTATTTGCAGTACCTGACTGTTTGCCCAGCTTTTCTATTTCCAGTCTTTCTTCAGATTGTGTTTTTAATCTCTATTTCAGTTTTCAACCCTTGCACTGTTTGAATTGTTTCTTGCAATTTTCAGTTTATCTTTTCATCCATTTGTTGAATTTTTTGGTTTGTTTTTTCTTCCATTTTTTGGTTTGTTTTTTCTTCCATTTCTTACATTTTTTGATTTGTTTTTTCTTCCATTTCTTGCATTTTTTGGTTTGTTTTTTCTTCCATTTCTTACATTTTTTGGTTTGTTTTTTTCCATTTCTTAGAGGGATTTTCCTATATCCTCTTGTAGGGCCTCTATCATTTTCATGAAGTTGTTTTTAAGGCCATTCTCTTCTGCTTCATTTGCATTGGAAATGTTGGAGTCTTGCTGGTATGGACTTTCTAGAATCTGGCAATGTCATATTTGCTTTTCTGTTGCCGAGTGTGTTTTTGTATTGTCTCTTTCTCGTCTCTTCTTCTAATGGATGCAGAAAGAGCCCCTTACTGGTCTGGTGGTTAGGAGACCCAAGTTCCCTTTCGGTGGGTGCAAGCAAGTCCAATACTCTGGTAGTTCTTCTATTCCTCGTCCTAGTTCTGGTCCTGTGGGTGGAGAAGAAGCCCAGGAATCTGGGGTGCTTAGTCTCCCACCTGGTCCCCTGGTCTCGCTGGTGGAAGAGAAGACCTGGGATCTGAGGTGCTTGGCTCCTGCCGGGATGGGAAACTCTGTGGCAGTCCCCAGGCAATCCCCAGGCATTGGAATGCAGGGCCTGTTTTATCTGGTCCTGCTGCACCCGCTGGTTCCCTGGTCTTGTTGGTGGAAGAGAAGACCTGGGATCTGGGGTGGTTGGCTCCCGCTGGGATGAGAATCTCAGTGGCATTCCCCAGGCAATTCCCAGGCCCTCACATGCTTTTGTAAGTTCTTCATGTTCACAGGTTTCTGGCCACCACTGCCATGTTGGATGCTTGGCATTGCTTCCTGGAGGAGGCACTGTTCTTTGAATCGACACTTTTCTGTTGAGAATTTACAATATAAAATCAGACTAGTACTGGTACTTTTTTATGTAGGCCATTTAAAAAAACATTTTATTTTTAAGTGTGTGTATGTATTTGTGTGTGGCATGTGTCCACATAAGTGTGCAAGTATGCATGCCTATACTCACTCTCAGAGGCCAGAGGAGGACTTTGCATGTCCTCTTTCATCACTTTATACCCTATTCTCTTGAGCCAGACAGCCAGCAAGCTCTGGTCTACCCCTACCCCCCACCACACCACCCCTCTAGACTCCAATGCAGCCAAGTAGACTTTTTACATAGGTACTGGAGATCTGAACTCAGATCCTCATGATTACACAGCAAGTGCTTTTACCCATGAAGCCACCCCCCTGCACACGTGTGTGAGTGTGCATGCATGCGTGTGAGTGTGCATGCGTGTGTGTGTGTGTGTGTGTGTGTGTGTGTGTGTGTGTGTGCCTGTGCATATACGGGGCAGAGGAGGACACTCCGTGGCCTGCTCTATCACTTACTCTAGACATAATGTCTCCCATTAACCCTGAAGCTAACCTGGCAAGCAGCTAACCTCAGTGATCCTCCTTTCTCTGCCCCCCCACCACACTGGGGTTACCATTGCATGGATGGTATGTAGGTGCTGCTATCCAAAGTCAGGACCTTGGGTCTACTGAGCAAAACTCTTACTCTCCGGACATCTCCTCAGCATCCAGACACTGTTGTCTGCCGTCCTGCCATCGTGAACATGGAACCAGGAGCTTGGTTGATGTCCACCAGCATTTTCAGAGTCTTCTGTCATCAGCAGGGTCTTGGTCTTACTTATGGGAAGAACTAATTCTCCAGTTAGGGGATGTTGTCTGCTCCTATGGTTCTGCATCCTCTGTGTGTCTTTGGCTGAGTCACAACTACATTTTGGACCTGAGTTAACTGTTTGTAAAGCAAGTGCTGGACTGTGATTCGCTATCTAGGGTTGCCATGACAAAGGACTGCAGGCTGGGAGTCTGAAACAACAGGAACGCATTTCTTCACAGTTCCGATGGCTGGAAGACCAAGCCCACAGGGTCAGCAAGGCCTCTCCTTGGCTCTCCTGTGCATCCAGTTGCCTGTGTCTAAGCACTTTTTTTATACAGATGACATTCATTTTGCATTAGGACCACCCCATGACTCATGTCATCTTAGTCACCTACTTACAGATTCTGTTTCTGAGTACAGTCACATTCTGAGCTATGGGGGAAAGAGGGCCACAACTCCAGTAACAGTTCATGTGACAGACCAGTATCTTCCAGTGTTTAAGTTGGGGTGGCTTCATGTCAAATGCAGCAGACCATGAAGAACCATCAGGCATTCTGAGTACATGAAGAAAAGACAGTTCAGTTCAGTGCTAATGTGACTTTGGTTTTTGTTGTTTTGTTTTATTTTTATAAAGCTTTTGTTGAGACAGGATCTCATCACAGGGCCTGTGCTGGCCTCTAACTTCCAAATCTCCTGTCCAGACTTCCTGAATACTGGAATTACAGGTATATACCACTATATCTGGTATGCCTTTAGCACACATTTGAGACATTTCAGTGAAAAGGAAGAGTAGGACCCTGGCAGAGGTTTAGCAAATATCTGCAGCTGTGTAAGTCACCTACAGCTGTGTAACAAATCACCCTCAAATTCAGTGGCATCAAAAAACTACTCATGTCCCAGACAAGTGTCCACAGGTCAGGAACCCAGGAGCATCTTAGATGAGTGGCTCTGATTCTCGGTCTCTTATGAGGTCACAGTGACCTCAAGGTTTGACTGACTGTAGATCCACCATTAAGTTGGCCCTGGGTGGTGCTGGAAGCTGGTGGCAGCTCTCAGTTCCTTATCACCTAGGTGTCTCCCAGGCTGCTTGAGCTTCCTTACAGCATGGTACCTGACTGGATCCAGAACCAGCAGTGGAGAGAACCAGGGAGTAGATAGGAAGCAGCGTTAGACACCATCACTCATAGATCTGTCCTGTCAAGGGGCTGTGAAATACATAGGACCCAGGTCAGCTCTGTTCACTGCAGAGGGGACCGACACAGAGGCCTGAGGGGCAGGAAGTGAGGCTCACTGGGGACCATCTCAGAGGCTGGAACTTTAGAAAGTCACAGTCCTGCTTTCTGTAAGTTATTTGATCAGTCACTTCCTTTACAGCTGTACACACAGAAAATGTGTATTAGTGTTGCCTGCTCTTTTAATTCGCCAGCAATGCTGTGTGACCTCTCTGGGTTAGCATTGGTAGACCTGGTGCACTGCCTTAATTTAACTGTACATGCCACTCTATTTACCCAGTGTCCCATTTGTGGCCATTTAGAAATTCCTGGCCTTTGCTTTTATAACAATGGAGGCTGGAAATCCTTGTACATATCCTAGGATAATTAATGAAGAGAAAATGCTGAGTTGTAGCATGTATGTATTCCTTTGTGTAGACAGGGCCAATTGCCCATTAAAATAATGATTTACAGTCTAATCATTCTCCAATAAGGTAGTTTCCATTTCTCCAAAACATCACTAAGTCCTGTTGCTAGAAATCTTAATTTTTGCATATCCTTTGTTTTTGTTTTTGTTGTTGTTGTTTGATTTGGAGTCTTTTTGGTTTTATAGTTTTTTTTATCGTTTGGAGAGTCTTGCTATGTTTCTGCATCATCCTCCTGAATTGTAGAATTACAGGTATGCCCCATGACAACTGTTCATTTTGACAGTCTGATAGATAGAGAAATGGTATTTCAACATTTGGGGCTTTGTTTGTTTGTGTACTGTTGTTTGTTGTTTTTTAGATGGGGATTTATACTCAATAGCTACTTGTGCTATAGGTAGCTAGGAATGATCCTGAACTTCTGATTTTCCATCACCTGAGTGTTGAGACTACAAGCAAATGTCAACACACAGAGTTTATGCAATACTACAGACAGAACATGGGACTTGGTGCAGAAGCAAGCTACCAGCTAAACCACACACACAGCGCTTAATCATTTGTCAGTATGTTTGAAAAAATAACACAGATTTCCCTGAGTCCCCACAGCTATCATGCTTTCTTTTGATCAAGCTCAACTTTAGATACCCCACGTAAGTGTGTCCATGCATCCCATATTTGTGCTTTGCACCTGGTTGGCTTCTCTCACTACAATGTCCTCAGACTCCATCCGCATTGTAGTATGGACAGGATTTCCTCCTTGTGAGGCTCCTGCCATACTTCCTTCATCCGTGTACCTGCAGGTGGGCATTTGGGTTGTCCCCACGTGTTGCCTATTGTGAATAATGGCTCTGTGGACACAGGTGCACAGATTTCTTTCAATCTCCAGAAGGAGATTGCTGGGTTGTGCAATAATTCTATTTTTAATTTCTTGACAACCCCCAGGACTGTTTTCCACAGCACTGCATTTTTTTTTTACATTCTCATCAATGATGGGACAAGAGTTCTAGTTTCTGGACCCAAGTGAAGCTTGGTTGATAGATTGCCTGCCTAACATGCATGAGGCCCTGGGTTAGATCCCCAACACTTCATAAACTAAATGTGATGGCACACCTCTATAAAGGAAGATCAGAACTTCAAGGTCCTAGCTTACATAGCTACTTCAGGGCTAGCCTGGGATAGATACGTGGAACCCTGTCTGAAAGAGTCACAGATTTTTCATGTGCTTACCAACACTTACTATTTTCCCATAATTGTTGTTTTTTGACAATGGCTGACCACTATGTGCATCTTTATACCTCACTGAGTTCCAGTGACGTTGGGCATCCATACATTGTCCCACTTGCAAGATGGAAACTTGCAGCTCTAGAAGGGTAAAGCCTTTATTCTGAAGCACAGGGCTAGACAATGGGGGAGCCAATGCCAAAGGCAGGGTGGCGTAGCCTGGAGAAGCACACCCTTGTCAACATGCCACCCCTGCCTTTCGGCTTTCAGTGCTTCTTAAGGAAGGAGGAGGGAAAGGTTCCTGCTCCTGACTTCCTGCTGCACACACTGCAGACGAGCGGGGGATGTGTACGGCATTGTTGTTCTTGGACTCAAAGACCAAGTGGCCTCTACCTTCACCTAGAAGGAAACAGCATACAAGCTAATACCCTGGACGGGAAATGTGTGCCCAGAAGATTATAGCTCCATTGTGTGCAGCTGGACGCTTTCCACTGGTTTTGTTTATGGGACAGATTGTTTTTGCTAAGTTGTTTGCTCCGGTAGGTCTCCAAGCTCTTGAGGCCCCTGGCCGTGGAGAGGGTCACATTTATGGGCCGCGCAGAGCACAGGCAGGAAAAGTCTACAAAGGACGTAGATTCCGAGAGAGACCTCCAAAGCTCCCTGGACAAAACACAAGCTGCTGTTACTTTATTTTCTAAATTAATGTGCCACAGGTGTTGATCTTTCCTTCCCTCTTGGCCGTGGGTGCCGATACCCTCGCGTTACTGCCTACACTCCGTGACGACTCACCTCTACACACTTCCATGTGTGCCGCTGCAACTTAGAGGCATTTTCTTTGGTTTTCCTACTTTTTGCCTTCCAGGAGTACAATGCCCTCGGTAGTTCAAGCTTTGCTGCACCATTTGTTCTAAATCACGGAGCAGATGGAGCCTGCGGAGTGTAAGGTGAACACGCCCCACTCAGGGGCCACGAGGGGTGTCTCTCCTCTGGTGGTCTTGGCGCTGTGTTCCTCTGACGGAGAACGCATTGTGTCTGGCTATCCGAGCAGATGCCAGCTGCTAACTGCGCTCCTTCTTCATTGTTCTTTTCCCACCCACCTCGCAGCCCAGCCCAGCCCACCTACCAGCCTTTCCCACTCTTCCCAAACCTCAGGAATTTAGGCCAGTTAGTCTAGAAGACAGATGTGGAAATAGAGAAGGTTGAGGGTCTTACCCTGGCTGAACGTTGGAGAAAGGCCACACTTGGACACAGAGGTCACTGCAGCAACAGGGACATTGGTGGAAAAGCACTCAGCACAGAACTGGGAACCTTGAAGCATTCAAGAAGTGCTTCCTAGGGCTGAGGGTGTAGCACAATGGAAACCATGTCCTCAGCATGCACAAAGTCATGAGTTCAATCCTAGCCCAGTGAAAATATAAGTCCCTCTAGCCCCTGAATGCTACCGTGGGTTAGACCTTCTGCTACAGACACTCTCGCCAGTGTGAACCACAATGAACTGGCTATAATGTACTGATTAAAAGTAGACACCTAGACCCAACTGTATCAGGGAAGGCTTCCTGGAGGAACTGACATCTAGATTGAGCCTGAAAAAAGAAATCTCCTTCTGCTATTTAGGCAATCTCACCGAGAACAATCCAGAGCCATAAAAGATACTGTTTGGTGTCTACGGCTGCTCAAGTGCTTAGCCAGGTCCACTTCCATTCATTTATTCATTCACTCATTTAATCAATCTACAAAGTGTCAGTGAGCATCTATAGTGACAAAATAAACCTGGGTCTCAGATGGCTTCAGGTGTCTCCCATGCCTGTGGGAGGAGAGCTGAGATGGAGAGGGTCACACTCTGAGGTCCCATGCCCAGCATGTGGCCTCCTCGTGGTTCTGACCACCGTGCTCCTCTGTCTTCATAGTGCTAGGAATGGCTTTTGTTCCCATTTTAAAGGAAGGACATTGAAGTGCAGGTACTGGGTTTTCTGGAATTTAGAACACTGTAACAAACAACTGAGAGACTTACCTGACTCACAGCTCCAGTCAGTGGTTTCTGCTTCTACTGAATGTTATGGAAGGATGGGGTTAGGGTACATTGCTGACCTTGTGGCAAGAGATAGGAGGAGGGAGGAAGGGTGTGTCTTTGGGCAAAATAGAGCCCCCAAAGATTTTGATTTTTCTAGAACTTCTCAAACTAGGACCAGCATTTGGGAACTATACACCAATGGGGTACATGCCATATTCCAGCCATAACAGGGATGGCATGTAATCTTCATGGTGCCTGCCACTGTGCTTGTCTGCAAACCAGAACAAATAGGAACCCACCATAAGAGAATGAGCATACTCTCACGGTGCGAAGCAAAGGCTGCTCCTTGGTGCCCCAAACCTTCTCTGACCTCCCCCTCAGGCTTTGCCCATCACTGACCCTGAGCCAAGAGGGTTTGGAAATTCACCCAAAGACTCCATCATCCCAGAATTCTATACTCACTTCCTCTGTCTCACAACACAATGGGAAAGATGGATATGTGTGGGAAAGAGTCCAGTGTGTCATAATACTATCTGTTGGGCCCCATGGCAGGGCTTCCTTTGTCCGTGGTCACTTTCCCAGAAGGCTACAATTGTTGAGTTTGTAATTCTGGGACTCCTGGATGGTAACCAGTGACTCCAACCATCCAAAGCAGCTCCTAGCTGACAGCCTGCTTTCTGTACTAGGTTGTTCTCTGGGAGCATTCATTTTGGCCCTGGTCATCGCTGGCCATCTCTTGATCTCAGAGCTATCTCACCCCTCCTGTAATGGCTCCATCCCTCCACAGCATATATGTAGCCTTCCAGAAACTTCTAGATGCGTGATCTAAGACCTCCCTCTGCCTAAATACGTTGTTTGTCAGTTTTGTGTATTATTCCTTCTAGTATCTCACATGGGAAATTATGTAAAGTCTTCTCAGCTGTTGAATTTTCCATACCCTACCTAATAATCCTGACTCAACAAGTTCAGCCCAAGTGGACATCTGAGGACTGACTGTTTCCTGTGTGTGTGTGTGTGTGTGTGTGTGTGTGTGTGTGTGTGTGTGTGTGTGTGCTCCCGCTTCATGTGGAATACCATGTACAGTGAAGGTCTGACCCTAGAAGTGGAGAGAGAGGGGTAAGCTAGGGAGATGGCTTAGTCAGTGAGGTACTTTCCTTGCATGCATGAGGACGTGAGTTTGATCCCCAGAACCAAAGGGGGTAGTGCATGCTTACAATCCCAATGATGGGGAGGCAGAGACAGGTGGATCCCTGAGACTTGTTGCAGACAGACGGGATTACTCAGTGAGTTCCAGGCCAGCGATAGACCTCGCCTTAAAAAGCAAGGTGGTAAGTACCTAAGAGTGACCTTTGAGGTTGACCTCTGACTTCACATGCATGTGCACAGGCACATTCTGCCATGCACACACACAATGCAGAAAGTCACAACAGAAAGCGACTCCAGGAAAGAAGGCAGCTAGTGAGAGAACATGTGGCTTTGTGGGCTGGCATCTGAAAACCCAGCCTGCTACCCTAGCATTCAGCAATGTGGGGAGAATGGAGAGTGTGAGAGTGTGCAAATAGGAAAGACCAGAAGAGTAGGAAGAGGATGGGTGCTGGCACCCAGTTTTGTGAGTTCAAGCTCAACGTCTACCAGCTGGAAGTTTCATGACCCATGGCAACTCACTTAACTGATTCTCAGTTTACCCAGCTGTAAATTGGGGATGACATTAATCTCTGCCTCACAGACCTGTGACAAATAAATGAGAATGTGCCACTAGAGATGATAATAACATGTGAGCCAGCTTTATTCAGGGAGTTATGTTTCTTGGCACCTGATTGAATAAAAATGAGTTTCAATTGTTTATTACATGTATTATTTATTACATATGTGTGTGTATTTCTATGCCATGGTGCCTGTTTGGTGGTCAGAAGACAACTTTCAGAAGTGGCTCTCTACTTGCGTCACGGAATCTGGGGATCAAACTGGAGTCATCAGGCTTGGTGGCAGATACCTTTATCAGTGAGTGATCTCATTGGTCCAAATGTGAATTTTTACAGGGAAGCAAGGAGAAAGAAATGGGCGCTACTGAGTGGTCAGTGACATTAACCGTGGCTGGTGAAGTGACATCAGCATTGTGCCAATTACAGAGTACATTCTGGAGAACAGCAGTTATCAACACAACACAAGGCCTGAAAACTTGTACTAGTGTGACATGGTTGGTTGCAGATTACTGAGGGAAGTCCACAAAGTCATCAGAATCAACAGATCATAATGGTTTCTTGTTTTGTTTGTATTGAGACAAGTTCTCAGGTATCTCGGGCTGCCCTCGAACTCACTATGCACCTATTTTAATTTGGGTTTCCATTGCTGTGAAGAGACACCATGACTACAACTCTCATCACCATGGCAGGAAGCATGGCGGCAGGCAGGCAGACATGGTGTTGGAGAAGGAGCTGAAAGTTCTATGTCTGGATAGGCAGGCAACAGAAAGAGAGAGACACTGGGTGTGGCTTGAGCATCTGGAACCTCAAAGCCCTCCCCCAGTGACACACTTCCTCCAATAAGGTCACACTTCCTAATTGTGCCACTTTGTATGAGCTTATAGGGGCCATTTTCTTTCGAACCACACAGTATCCAAGGTGATCCTCCTGCCCGCACTTCCCAAGTGCTGAGATGACAAGTATCTGTCACCCTGCTTGTTTTATGCACCACCGGGTATGTAACTCAGAGCTTTGTGTGTGAAGTGAGCACTGCTGAGCTCCACCCCAGCCTGGGAGATTGTAATCATTTCTGTCCAGCTATGGATTGCCTGCCAGCTACATCTCTACAGAGTACATAGCCGGTGGTTAAGAAACATTTTCTTGAGTTAAAAGGGGGGAGTCTCCTGGGCTCTGGTGGGCTGCAGCTTCCCATCACTGTGCTAGCGGAACCTTGGAGTGGCTTTCAGGAACACCAGTTACAATGAATGCCAAGCTCCATCCTTCCCATGGTACACAATAGCAAAGGCACATTTCCTGTGCGGCATTTCTTGGCCTGTACATGAAATCACCAGACTTTGTGCAATGCCTTTCTCCTCCCCAAAACCCCAAAGCACTAGTCTGGCCACTCTCAGAAAACAGTGTGAATCTCTCCTAACTGCCACAATCATTGTTCTTAACCTATATAGCCTGACTTGTTAGCACCAAGTAAACAGGACTTAGAGCTAGACACCGAAGTGTACTGCCGCAAAGGCACTCGGACAGCAGATCCTTCCAGCCAGAAATGAATCCGATCATAATGTCAACAGACAATAACAGTTCTCTGAGCAGTGATTACACACCAGGCGTGGCTCTAAGTGCCACACATCATCGACTCCTTTCTTTTAAGCTTTTAAGCTCCAGGGATGACCCCTAGTTTATACAAGAGGAGCTACAAGCACACAGGCCAGTGGTTGTCGGACTTGATCAGGGGTCAGCCCCAGCCTACAGAACTGGGTGTGGGGTCATGGGAAGAGGATGGGTGGGGGCCTGGGGGTTACAGTTGGGCAGAGAAATCACTTCTTGGCAACATTTAGTTGTATATTTCGAAATAACTACTGAGGAGGATTTTTGAGTGTTCCAAGACAAGAAAAAAGTCAGCAGTGGTATGCAGATGGGCTGGTGGCCCTGATCCCTTTGCACACACCTGTTGAAATGCCACCCTGGACCACATGAGCTCCTATGGGTGTTAAGTATCAACAAGCACACACGTATGAAGAGCAAAATTCACACTAAAATCTCAAATAGAATTTGGATTTGAGATACTTTGGACTAATAACAGTGGCTCAAACTCTCGGGCTTCCTTTTCCCTCAGGAGCAAAAGTAAGAGGATTCTGAGGTGGCTCAGGGCACAACAGCTCCTTGGGTTTCAGGAAGCTTGCATACTACTCAGTAAGTACCACCCTGTAGCTCAGCAGGGAAGGAAGGAGAGGAGGGAGGGAGGAGGGAAGGAGGGAGGGAGGGAGAGAGGGAGGGAGGGAGGGAGGGAAGGGGAAGAGTAGGAGAGGAAGAAAGGAAGGGAGGGAGAGAGGATGAGGAGGTTTTAGTGCCATATCTGGAGTGCTGGCAGATCTCTGAGCCTCGTTGGCCAGGAACCACCTCTGCCCAGATTGTCACTCAGGAAAAGGTCAGGTCAGCTTGCGAAAGTGCCGTGAAAAAGCTCTACAGGGCAGGGGACACAGGGTGCCTGTCAGGACAGGGGACATGGCTCTGAACAGAGGCCTGGTGACCGGAACCCAGCTTCACTGCAAACAGAGCTTTCTACACAGAACAGGGACAATGCAAAAACCCTGATCTGGAAGCAGGTAGGGAGGGTGCGGGGCCAGGGTGTCTCTCAGCAGAGAGGGCAGTTTAGGGTCAGTGGAGCCTGAAAGCCACAGAAAGACAACAGAACAGGGTGGGGGTGGGCGCACAGGGGCATTTAGACTGGGGCCCAAGGGGGTGGGGTAGACCTAGAGCTTTCTGTCGGGGACCGGCAGGACACACTCACAGTTGAAACACACCATTGGTGTGCCCGGGTTCATTTGAGGGTGTGATTCTCCCTGATGCTTTCCTTCTGGAAATCCTCACCCACTCCACCCCCTTTTATGGCAGCCCAGGTCCTAGAGTGCAAGCCTATGTCCTGTTCTCCCCGGGACCTCGTGCAGGGCCAGAGGTGGTAGAGACACCTGCTAAGCACCACTTGAGCTGACCTGAGCAAGAAAGTGTCTGCTCCAAGATCCCCCACCTGTTTTCACAGACTCTGCCTAGAGAGCTGGCTCTTGATGGGGCGGCTTTGCCTCCCAGGGGACATTTGGCAATGTCTGAAGACACGTTGTGCTGCTGCCATAACTAGAGAGAAGCGACCACGTTGCCACTGTTTCCCTACAGGGCACAGGGTGACCCACACACAGAACAAGCTGGCCCCAAATGCAGTAGTTCTGAAGCTGGAAAAGCCACACTGGATCCAAATGTTTCCTAATATTTCCACCTAATTAATTCACCTTTTTATTAGCACATATTAATTGTGTCAAATAATGGGTTTCATTGTGACATTTTTATACAAGTGTGAATGTACTTTGATTAGATTCCCCTCCTTTGTTCCCCTCCCTTAATACATCTCCCCAAATGAGTTCCCTTTTTAAATGAGGACAGAAAAGAGTGGGGGAGGAAGGAAGAAGGGGTGAGTTAGGGTGCTTACTGAGCATGAGCAAAACCCCGGGTTCCATTCTTACCATGTAAAAATACACAAATAAAGAAAAGAAAGCATGAAGTAAAATAAAAACCAGACCATGTATGGCTCCCTTAATTAACAAACCAGGATGACTTCTGGCAAATAGAAGACTGTATGAAAATTAATACTCATTAAAAATCCAGATAAATACTCATAGAAAAAAGTTACACCGTAGCTGAATGTTTCAACCACCTCAACAAGGTCCTGAGCCTGAAGCTTCTCTCTCTCAAAACCAGAGTCTGGTGGACATCATTAACACCTGATGAATTAGGTTAAAGGAAGGCAAAAAGAAAAAGCAGGTAAATGTAGTATGATTCTTGGTTGATTTTGAATCAGAAAAAATATTTAAATGACTCAGGTGGCCTTATTGTGACAACTGACAAACTCTAGACATGGTAACAAGGAGGGATCAACATCACATGACTGTGGTTATATTCGAAAGGGCCCTTGTTTTCAGCAAACACATGAAATGTAAGAATGCGGCCAGCAACTACGACACTGGCAAGTTATTCTCCATGCTTTTGAAAGTTATTTTATTGTATTGCATTATCACTATGTTTATGACTAGAGGCGTTTGCATGTGCCGTGGTACTAATGTGGAGGTCGCATTACTAGTATGGACAATTCTTCTCTCCTTCCACTGTGGGATCCAGGAATCAAACTCAGGCTTTTGGGCAAGCACTTTTACCCATTTCACCATCTTGCCAGCCCTCAAATGCTTTTTTTTAATAAAAAAGTGAGATACAGACACACACATGTGCAATACACACATGTAAAGAGACATGGAAAGAGAGGCAGACAAAGAATATAAATATAGCAAAATATATAAAGCTAAATCTAGTACATAAGAGAAATTGTTGTATTGCTCTTTCAACTTTACTTTTTTTTTTGAGACCCAGCCTTGAACATATTAGAACTGAAGATAACCTGATACTTATAAACCTTCTGTAGCACCTCTCGAGTGCTCAGAGAGCAGTCATGTGCTACCATCCCTGGTTTATGCTGTGCTGGGCATGGAAGTTAGGGTTCATGCATGTGAAGCAAGTACGCCACCCATTACCCAGCCCTGCGCCTCACATTCACCCAAAAGAAAAAGCTAAAAGCAGGGCTGACACAGGTTGTGGAAATAACTCAGTGGGAAGGTGTTTTCCTTGCAGGTAAAAAGAAAAAACTGAGATAGACCCCCCCCAGGTCCCACATTTAACAACAACAAAAGCCAGGCACTTAAAACCTTGGTGCTGGGAAAACAGAAACAGACAGTTCCTTGCAGTTTGCTGGCAGCCTCGCCTACCTGACACACTCCCGACCAGTGAGAGGATTTGTCTAATAAAGAGAGAGAGAGAGAGAGAGAGAGAGAGAGAGAGAGAGAGAGAGAGAGAGAGAGAGAGAGAGAGAAAGAGAGAGAGAAAGAAAGAAAAAGAAAAAGATTGACATTACCTAAGGAATGATACCCAAGGTTGTCCTCTGGTCTCCATAAGCTTGTACACATGTCCATCTGCCCACCCACATGAATGTATTGTGTATGTGCTTGAAAGCAAGCAAACACATGTGTGCACACACATAAGCAAGTAAAACCTCCTGACTTTGCCTCTCACATAACAAATGCCCGTATTTTAGGAGCTCAGGGGGGCTTGGGATGTTAGCGGTGTCTGATGAGTTGAATACTTCTGTTTTTCCCCCAGATCGGTAACAAAACAATAGAGAAGTGATGCTTTCCATGCCATCCCACCATGACACACATGTAGATAAGACAGGCAGATCACCTGCTGGGGTCAGGAGGTAGTGCTAGTTTCGAGAATCCTGCGGGCAGTGGCTAGTATGGCACATCTCTGTGGGAAAGCTGCTCCAATTTGTGCAGCTGAGTCTGGAATGCTCCCCGTAGACACTGCACTGCTTGGTAATAAAAAGTTGCTGCTGGAGAGAGAGTGTGAAGGGCTACCCTACGGAAGAAGAGAGGGCACACTCTCGCTGCCCCTGGGCGTGCTCTGGCCAGCCAGATGTGATACCGGCTCACCAGCTGGTAGCTTCTCCTCAATTTAAAAAAAGCATCACCTGTGAGACTCAGTTTCCACAGCTGTGAGGCGGTGAGACACAGTGTAAACTGGGTGTTCAACGCGCCCTCTGAGATCTCTAGAAAGCCTTGACTCAACTCACCACCCACACTCTGGTTCCCAGTCTTGGGGAAATTCCAATACCAATGCCAAGAGGTCACTGGATTCCTGCAGCCTTAAATTCCCACCCAGGGCTCTGTCCCCTCTTATCTAGGCTGACTTACTGACCTCCCTCCAGCATGCACAGCTCTCTCACAGAAATTCCCCTGTAATGATGCTCAGCACATACACAAAGGCAGGAGGACACAAACCTATCTAGACGTTTAGGAGACAGAGGCGCGCACACACACGCACACCCAGATATAGCGGCATATCTAGGCCCAGAAGTGAGAGGTGCATAGACAGACATACAGTCAGAGCCGGGGAGGTAGCTCAGCAGTACAGTACCTGCTTACAATTTGTAAGGCTCTAAGACAGTCAGTTCTCAGTACTAATGGATACATTCCTTCTCAATGGGAATGGTGGCTTATGCCTGTAATACCAAAATATGAGAGGCTGAGGCAGGTAGAAAACTATGGGTTTTAGGCTAGTCTGGGCTTACACAGTGAGTTGCAAGACCTCTTGGGCTACCAAGTGAGACCCTGTGTCAAGTGAAATAAGAAAAATTTTTATCTTCAGCTACACCATTCTGAACAGAGTCAGGGTAAGCTTCAGTGTGGGAGATAGAGAAAGAGTGCATCTAGACACACATATACACATGCATGTGGATGAATGCATCATACACACACAAATGCATAAACAAGCCTACATGTGGGGAAGTGTATAGAAATGTTGACACTCTCAAGTAAGCAGAACACACACACACACACACACACACACACACACACACACACACACACACACACGAGGCCTGAATGTGTGGTCAGCTTTACAAGGTCTGGGAATCGGGAGTTTTGATGTGCCAGGTGCACATGCTGCTGTAATCCCAGCACTCGGGAGATGGAAGAGAGGTAGTTACAGGGTCAAGACCAGGGTGTGATTCATAGTGAGACTCTTTCACAAAAGACAAGAGTAATTGGCAAGGCAAAGTTGAATATTAAGAATCTTTTCAAAGCACTCTGAATATCCTTTCTCTCTTCTACAATGTTTCTCATTAATAGTCTCCATTTTTAAAATCAGAATTATTGATTTCTTTTTGACTATTACAAACCCTTCTTTTGATTTCCACGTTACATTTGCCTAGTTGTTTGATCCTCCTCTACAGGAGGCTTGTTGGAAGGTTGGTGTGAAATGTGGCCGTGGGTAGCAAACCCATGGTTTTGGGTAGCAAACCCATGGTTTTAGGAAGCAAACCCATGGTTTTAGGATCCCAATATAAGTCAACTTAACCAATTAAGCCAAAGTTCATGGGGATGGGTACCACATCCCCTAAAACACATCTCCACAAGCACATTGCTATGATTTGGGCAGGGTCTCAGTTTGTCCCTCAAAAGTTCACACACCAGAAAGGCACTGCCGACAGGCAGGAGGCTGTAAGAGGTGGGGATCAGAAGCAGGTGGCTAGGTCACTGGCTCTAGAGGGACACTCTTGGCAGGACTAGTGCAGTTATGACAGGAGCCTAGGCCACTCCTAGGAGAGCAAGTTGTCATATAAGAAAAGCGTAAAGTGGAGTAAGAGCGAGGCTGGGGAGATGGTTCAACCGGTAAAGTGTCTGCCATGTAATCATGGGGCCCTGAGTGCGGATCCCTGGCACCCAGGTAAATGCCAGCAAGAAGTAGCAGCAGGTGCCTGTAATCACAACACCGAGGAGACAGGAGTCACGGAGCTTGCTGGCCAGTCAGTCCAGTTTCAGGTATAGTGAGAGAGACGCCATCTCAAAACTGAAGAAGACCTGATGTTGACCTCTGGCTTCCACACACATGTGCACACACACACGAGTATACACGCACAAACCAAGGCCGGCCCATGTGTCTCTGAAAACTTCCTGTCGCAGCATGTGCCCTCTCTCTCCCTTCTGAATGCAGTCCCATCGGGATGCCCGCCATCAGACATGGTACAGACAGACAAGAGGCAGAACAAATGAGTCTACCTGATCCTGAACTTTCACCCTTCAAAACTGAAGTTAAACGGAATGGTTTTCTTTATAAATCTTGTAGACTCTAGTATTTACTTATAGCAATAGAAAATGAGTTAAGACACACACCTAAATCTTCCCTGACTCAGGGCTTCATACACGCTGCTTCTCTGACTGGCAGTGTTTCTTCTCTGCCGGGAGATTCAGCTCTTTCTTGTCGGTCAGTTCCTGACTTTTTATCATCAGTTCAGGAATGCTCCCCAGGCCATCCTGCTGGCTTCCTGCATCTGTCTTAGCTTACAGTGATTCTGGATTTTTTTCTATGTGGTTAATTTCTTAAAAGATTTTTTTATGTGTATGTGCAGTTGTATATATACGCACTACATGCTTGCAGAGGCCAGAAGATGGCATCAGATCCCCCTGGAACTGGGCTTACAGACAGTTGTGAGCCTCCATGTGGGTGCTGGGAATTGAAACCAGGTCCTCTGGAAGAGCAGCCAGTGCTCTTAACTGCTGAGCTAGTTCTTCAGCCCCTTGCTTTACTTTTAAAAATATTTCATTATTATTCCTATGTATGTGCACGTCTCTCTCTCTCTCTCTCTCTCTCTCTCTCTCTGTGTGTGTGTGTGTGTGTGTGTGTGTGTGTGTGTGTGTGTGTACATGTGAATGCAGGTCCTCTCCAGAGCTGGGGTCACAAGCAGTTGAGAGCCACCAAACATGGGTGCTGGAACCAAATTCTGGTCATCTTAGAGAGTAGCAATTGCTCTTACCAACTGAGTCTGTTGGACTCCTTGTTCTTGTTTTTAGTATATTTTCTTAGTGAGTTCTTAGTAAGTATGCCCATGTGTCCACTACATACCCGCAGAGTCCAGCACAAATGCTAAGTATGATGTTGAATGAAGATTCCCCTTTGAACGCCTCACCACAAGGTATAGATTGTCCTAAAGAGCCTTACTTTTGTTTTGCTGTGATTTGAGTTTTCATTTTTTGAAATGGTTGTGTCAGTGTATTTAGGCATTTTACTGGCCTGCCTTTGGAGTTCTGGTGATACGCCCTCAGCTGATGCCACTAAGAGCACCATCTGTGCCTATTCACTACATTCCCTTTCAAAGGGCCCTGCCCACCTCCCATCCCTCTCTCTCTTTCTTTCTCTCCCTCTGTCTGTCTGTTCCTTTCTCCCTTTCCTCTTTACTGATGCTCCTGTCCCCAGAGGTCGGTCTCCCCACTCCCCTTTCCCCCTTTTTTACGATCCTTTTCCCTTAATATAAAACCCCTCCACTTGAACTCTGTTGCATGGTGTCTTTCTTTTTAGAGCTGCTTTTTAAAAATTACAAGTTGTGCTGTGTAACCCAGGCTGTCTTCAAACTTGCAAACTTCCTACACCAACCTCAAATCCTAGGACGGCAGGCATACCCACCATGCCTACCCAGGGTGTCCAGTCTATTACCAGCTTTTGGATATACAATTTTCAGGTTCATATTGCTTCTAGAAAACTGAAGAAATGTCCCTATCAATCATGTGGGTGGAAAGCAAGTGCTATATACTGTCCTAAGCGTGCAGCCCTGGTGTGGCTTATTAATGGTGATTTGGAGCCCGAGTCACTTGATTAATGTGGAACCTGTTTAATTCATAGACTCCTATGAATTAATGCTGTGGTCCACTGGGATTTTTCTGGTTACTTAATGTCTCCCTCAAGTTTTAATTATGTCTCCTTAAAGATGAGAATCCTATCCATAGGTGCTCATAGAGTATGTTGCGTTCTGTGACTTCTATTCCAGCACTGTTACTGTTCTGTTGCTGAAACTGTCCCAGCTTTGATTGTGGGTCTTCTCTCCCGTATCCCTTCAATCCTTCCTCTGTCATCCTGGTTCCTTTTCCCAGGTAGCATTTAGAAACTGAGATTTGTCTGAAAAATATGCTCAGCATTACAGCCTGGGGCCCTTGAGGCTAGGCCTCTTAATGCTGCCTTTCTTGATTTGTAATTGCTAGGTATTTTTTTCCCTCCAGTTGAAGGACTAACACTTAAAATCTCGACAAAGCTGTGAGTAATGTTCCCTCTCATGCCCCCATGCCTTCTTTGCCCCTCACATGACTGGGAGTTAGAGTGCAACTTTGAATGAATGCTAGATGATGTCGTTAGAAGCTGACACCATGGCCCTTCCTTCTGTAGGAAGCCCTGAGCAGGGGTGCAGGAGGGTCAGCTGGGCTCTGGAATGTGAGCTCATTATTCCAGGCAAATGAGTCAGAAGAGATGGGAATGAAAATGCATCTGAGCAGTTCTGTGTCAACATGGTACTGGGGAAAAGGGGGGGGCCTAGGGCCTTCTGAGGAGATCCCTGCAACAGCAGTTTTTCCCTTTAGCCACTGGCTTCTCTCCTGAAGGCACTTGCCACTATCTTCTTGGTGACATCTGGTCCCTTCTCCTCCTGATGCCTCATTTCCATCTGACTTTCCATCCTTATACCTGTGAATCTTCACCTCAGTGTCCCAGCTGGGTCCTAGGAACATTTCCCATACCAAAAAATGAAACAAACAGACAAACAAGACAAACAAAATCAGGCTTCTATTGCATTTCTTTTGCTGCCTGAGGTCTTTCTTTCCTCCTGTGAGGTTCCTCAGTTTGTAAAACACTGGGTGTTTGAGGAGATATTCTGCATTTCCATCCTTTCATACCAGCAGAGCCGTGTTTAGCATGAAACTTCAAAGAGTGCTTCCACCAGAAATCCAAATGGTGCCCACTGCACACCGGATGTGGAAAAGTTAGGGGAGGGTGTTGGTATCCTGGCTTCTTCCTCTCCCCGGGTCCTGGGCAACCTGGTCCTGTTCCTTTTCCCGACCCCTCTCCTTCTCCCTCCCTGTGGTTTCTCCTCAGCACCTACCATCACTCCGCCCCAGCCCTCTCCTGGGCCTGGGCCTTCCCCTTAGGGAACCTTTCCTGGTCGCAGGGACTCTTTAAACCTCAGGTTCTCTCCCTGCCCCGGGACCCTTCTGTGGGCTATCTTCCCTCGACCCCGGGATCCATCTTTGACAGGTGATCGCTCCTCACTGACAGCTCGAAGGCTGTCAAAGGTTGCATGGCTGTGTCGTGCATGTGTTAGGTGGCTGCATAAGGACTCTGTATGCAGAAACCATGTGGAACTGGGACTGCGCAGAGCTGGGCCAGTGGGAGCTCCATGACTCCAGTTTCAATGGCCCCAGCTGCCAGAGACTCCGTCTAAACCGCTCCCTTTCCCTTTATAAGCAGGCACCTCCTGATTGTTCTCTCTTCCCTTTTCTGCTCCTGATTGGCTAACACCTACCTTTCCCTTTGCTCCCTTTCCCAATAAACTTCATGTGGGCATGTTGGGTTGCGTTTTATCACCCGAAGCTGCAGCCAGGATATGCTCCCTAGGATGGCCTCCATCGGTGATTCTCAACCTTTTTAAGGCTGCGACCCTTTATAGTACAGTTCCTCGTGCTGTGGTAACCCACAACCATAAAGTTATTTTTGCTGCTACTTCATAACTCTAACTTCTTTCTACTGTTATTAACTATAACGTAAATATCTGATATTGTAAATATCTGACACCGTCAACTCACAGGCTGAGAACCACTGGCCTACAAGCTTTGGGACTGCACATCAAGAGACCCACTTCTTTAAGCCTCTCCTCGAGGAAAAAATCCTGTCCCATATACTGCTGTATCTCATGTCATCAACGACGCCTGAATCCTGCCCTCCCACTGGCAAGGTGGCTACCAGGAATAGACTACAAATCCCTGACACTCCACAGCCTGTAGATGTCAAGGCCACACAAGAGAGAGCCTAGGGTGAGCCCAGATTTTCTTAGCTGGTTTCTAGGAAGTCTGGATAGAGCGTTACCAGGCATAAACCTCCCAAGGACCCACTGGGTAGCTTGCTGTGGGGACTGGGTGTCTAAATCATTGCCTGCATACTGAACCTTCACAAGACAATGTAGAACTCATTTGGAGAGTTCCAAGAACACTCTCCGTCTTTGAAAGGAATGTTCAGCAAAGCTCCTTGGAGGTGGCAGGAAGGGACAGAGGATGTGGTGAGTAATATCGTGGATGATGTGGTCAAGGGCGTGAGAGATGGCGGCAGGAGTTGAGGCAAGGAGACAGCGATGCTGAAGGGAGCTGGGATTTCACCACCTTCTTTAGAAGCCTGTTGATGCTCTTGAGTTTGTATCTTTCCTGGATTCTCACTGTGTGAGCTGCGTGCTCTCATAAATCCATTTTTATATCCGATAACCGCGCTTCAGAGAACTGAAGCGTAGCGGCTGTAAAGCCACAAAGCGGGAGGGTTTGGAAGAAAACCGTGGAATATTGGCCTTTGGTCAATCTTCCCTGAGTGATCTTGTTAGAAAGGTCCATCACGTGGGTAGTCAGGCTTTGGTTTACGAGTGCTAGTGTGTCCCGTGTATGTGTGAACGTGGGCGTATGCACACATGTGTGGGGGTCAGATGTGGGCGTCATGTTTTCCTCAGTCGCTCTCCACCTTATTTTCTGAGACAGGGTCTTTCACTAACCCTGGGGCTTCACTGGTAAATGAGCAGGCGCTGGGGTTTGCTGCTGTTTGCTGCAGCTGCGGGTAATGAATGAAACACGAACCACAAAACTCAACAAACCCAGATGGAGTTTATTGGGAAAGGGAGCAAAGGGAGGGGTGGGTGTTGGCCAACCGGGAACAGAGATGTGAGGGGGAAGGGAAGAGAAAAAAGGTGAAGTGAAAAGAGACACAGAGAGAGGACAGGAGAGGAGAGGAAGACAGGAAAAGTCCGGTCTGCCCCAGGGGAACAGCAGGAAAGAAAGGAGAGCGAGAAAGAGAGTGAAAACAGAGAAGCAGGAAAGAGAAGACAGCAGAGAGAGAGAGTAGGCAAAAAGACCGTGAAGTAGGCGGGGTCTTTCTTTTAAGCAGTTCCTTTGCACCTGCGTGCAGACTCCATGGAACCCTGGGTACTGCGTGAGTGCGTTCTGTCAGGTGACAAGGGCAGGCAAGCATAATGCCTGCATCCGTATAGAGCTCCTCCCGCCTGCCTCCTGAATTCTGGGATTATAGAAGTGCTCGTCAGTGCCCGTGTTTTCACATGGGTGCTGGGGATCCAAACTCAGGTCCTTACGCTTGCACAAGAAGCACTTCAGTGACCGAGTCCAAAGGCTTTGGTTTTCCTGAACTAAGTACCAAGGTAGCCAAGGCTGACACTTTTTAGCGCATGGTTTTGATGTTAGTCCCATGACTGAGAGAAAGGCGGTCAAGGTTCCACCCTCTCTACATGTGCAATCTAATGACAGAAGCACCTAGCTGACAAATTAGGGCCACTCAGTGGGGACCGCTACAGCATCACCCAGCCTTCAAGGATCTGGCCGCGGATTCTGGAGACAAGGTAGTGAGGCCAGAGAGAAGGCATGCCAGACAGAAGGCTTTGTTACTTGTAAAGCGCCTACAGGTTCCCACTCCATGCTGTCTCTTTCAGATGCTAACCCCACTTCTTTTTAACTCCGTGTCTCTGTTTACTCGGTCCATGTGACCCTTAAGAGTAGGGACTGAGCTCTAGACCAAGTTCTTCATTCCACTTGGCAATGGTGGGAGGCTGGTCCCCAATGTCTGCAGTTGGAATCCTCAGGGCTGCAGCCTGAGCTCTCTTGCAGTCCAGCTAAGCACAACGCTCTGAATCAATGAATGAAGGATCTTGTTGAAGGTATCCAGGCCCCCAGGGATTTCCAAATCATGGATGCTCAAATTGTTTATAGAAAAGGCATCATAAGACTGGGAAAATTGCTAGGTCAATCAGCCAGCAGTAAGGAGCAGGCTTTGGATCCCAAGAACCCACAGAAAAGGTGGACACAGGGGCTCCCTAGAGCAAGCTGGCCAGCAAGACTGTAGATATCAGCCAGCTCTGGGTTTGACTCAGACATTGCCTCACTGAGTAAAGTAGAAGAGAGTTGAGCATGACTCCTGACATCAGCTTCAGGCCTCCACATGCACCAGCACTCACATGTATTCACACACATGCAAACACATTTGCACACACACATGCATGCAGCATATACACAAATGGAATATCCAAAACAAAAATGACATGGTATTTGCACATTATATTTGTAACCATCAGTAAATGGAACCATCTCCAGATTGCTTTAATATACTACAGTGTAAATGTGATATACAGAGTTGGCATACTGCATTGTTTAGAGGGGGTTATCTGCTCAGTGAACATGCAGATTAAAACATTGGTTCCTCCGTTGAGTTCACAGATGTAAGATTCATGGCTATGGAGGAGAAATGGTCATCCAAGACAGACTAGAGCACATGGGGACAGCCATCACGGCCCACTTCCAAATGTCTTAGGATCAAAAAGCTCATCCTCAGCTCACATTGTGTGTCCATGTCCCCCATGGACACTGCTCAGCAGACCCACCACTGTCCTGGGCGCTGCCCTGCTGGACAGACAGAACCTTGTCTCAGTTTAGCTTTTAAAGCTTTGTCCCAGATATACCATCTTCTCCCTCTATTCACCCTCTTTGACTAGACTGTGACCCAACCCAAGGGAACCAGGAAGTACCAACATGTACACACCCAGATAGTAGGGATCCATACATCTTTGTTGAACAGCACAGACAATAAGCAGCCTTCAAGAAGGTGATCTTGCCATTTCACAGGGGGCCTAAAGACACCTGTTCAAAGCTAGGCATGGTGGTGAACACCTATAACATACCTATAATCACAGTACTTGGGATTTAGAGGCAGGAGGGGTCAGGAGTTCTCTGGAGTCAGCCTTGGCTACATGAGTTGGAGGCCAGCCTGGGCTACATGAGGCTCTGTCTCAAATAAACAAAACAAAACAAAAAGTGTATTCAGGAGCAGAGAGTAAGAGACTGAGCTGGCTTTGTGCTGAGGAAGCTGCTTCCAGGCTATAGCTTTTATTTTCTAATGTAATGAGGTTGGACAGTACATGACATTAGATGTCGTGGTTAAAAGCATGCAACGTCCTATAGACTGTCGTCTTTGCTACTCACCGGTTGTATGAGCAGAGGGAAGAGACCACTTCACTCATCAAGCAAATAGGAGGAGTGGGGGTCGGGTGGGGGCTGGAGGATGTGCTTTCTAGACTGAAAGAAGTGGATCTGGACAGGGCTTACGGGAACAAGTCTGATGGGGAGGGAGGATGTATGCAAAGCCTGCCCAGCAGTTGGAGCAGCCTGGGCACAGCGGGGGCAGGGCATGCAAGCTTACTCCTCAGAAACTGCTGCCTTCTTCTCGTGCCAACGTGAATGCTTAGGTTGCTGGGGACAGAAACCGCATGCAGTTGGTTATTAGCTCAGTGAAGGGGCTGTCCAGGGCCCTGTGGGTCTGGAGTCCTCCCAGAGCAGTGTGCTGATGTCACCAAGGAGCCAAGCTCTTTTGACTTCTTGGTTCTCTGTCTTGACGGCTCCCACCTCTTATGGGCGAAGCACCAGTGACCACAGAGTGTGCTGGTTTCCAAGAGATGGTCAGTTAGAGCAGAGAAAGCTGCCTTTGCCCTGCAGTCAGTAAGCCTCTCCTCCAAGTCCCCCAGGCTCCAGCCTGCTTTGGCTTCTGTGGGTTCAGAGCTCCTGAGTAGACGTCTTATTCGCTTTAAGCAGAAAGGTAGAGGATGTTAGGTGCTCACAGAGGCTCTAGGGGAGAGGAGAGCATTCCATTAAGCTTCTAAGAAAAGTACCCCAGATCACATGGTAGGCTGATCCCATGAACTCACCACCACTGAAAGGTGGGTGAGTCTCCGCCATCTCGGAGTGCTGGGTGTCAGGGGCTTGGCCTGGCTGCTCTCATCTGCTTGCCAGCACTCACATGGACAGAGTGGAGGCTTATATTGGGGTTCAACCTCCTGTGAGACCACAGGTTGACAGGGAACGTGAGTGGCAAAGGAGGCTGACTCTGGGATGCTAGGACATTTCCTTGCCTGCAGATGGGATGGCTGTCAATTACAGCCTTTGTATCTTTGCTGGCTAGTTTTAACTGTCAGCCTGGAGTCACCTAAAAAAAGAGTCCTAATGAGGGATTGTCTCTGTCAGGTTAGCCTGTGGGCATGTATGTGTGTGTGTGGCAGGATTGTCTTGGTTGTAAACTGGGGGTGAGGGGGGAACCCAACCTGAAGGAGGGCATCACCATTTTCTGGACTGGTCCTAAACATGTGGGAGTGGAGAAAACACTAGCTGAACACAAACAGGGAAGCAGCCTGTGCGCACCCACTTTTCTCTGCTATTGACCGTGGGGTGATGTGACTAAAGTAGGTTCCTGCCCCTAACTTCCCCCACACAAACTCTAACTCAAACAAAACCCTCCTCCTTGTGTTGCTTTTTTTTAAATCACAGCTACAGAAGTAGAATTAGAACACTACCCTTGGGCAAGCCTTTGAGCAGAGATGGAGGACTCCACAATGATGAGACTGGATTGGCCAATAAGGAAGGACAGATCTGTACCTGGGGACCGTCTTGATTCAGTTCAGTCACCTCCTTTCCAGTGTCTCTCCATGTTTATGGCATGTGTCTTAGTTAGGGTTTCTATTACTGCGAAGAGACACCACGACCATGGCCAACTATTATAAAGGAAAAACAAATGGGCTGGCTTACAGTTTCAGAGGTTTAGTCCATTGTCATCATGGTGGGACAAGGCAGCATGCAGGCATGCTGGAGAAGGAACTGAGAGTCCACATCTTGACCCACAGGCAACAGGAAGTGAACTGATACTTGGTGTAGCTTAAGCATAGGAGGCCTCAAAGCCTGCCCCCACAGTGGCACACTTCCTCCAACAAAGCCACACCTCCTAATAGTGCCACTTCCTATGAGTTTATGGGGGCCAACTACATTCAAACTACCACAGCATGTACAGGCCTTTGTGGTTGTTGTTTTGAAGTAGGGTCTGGTCTGGCTGTGTAGCTCAGGTTGGTTTGGTACTCAAAAATCTTCCTGTCTCAGACTCTCCAGTTCTGGGACTGCAGGTGTGTGTCACCACGCCTGGCTGCATATGTGACGTACAATGTTTCCAGAGGCCCCAAGGTACTCTGTGTTCACACCTACCCATACTATTTCTTGGGGATCCATGTTGTCCCTATCTCTAGAAGGATGTCTTCTTTCTACCTTGCTAACTGTATGGATTTGAATGAGATTGGCCCCCACATGTTCATATATTTGCAAGCTTAGAACCCAGTTGGTGAACTGTTCAGAAGGATTAGGAAGTGTGGCCTTGTTGGAGGAAGTGTGTCATTGAGGGTGTTCCAAAGCCTGTGCCAAGTCTAATGTTGCTCTCTCTGTCTCCTACCCTGCTCTCAGGATGTAAAGCTTTCAGTTACTTCTTCAGCACCATACCTACCGGCCTGCGGCCATATGCTCACTGCCTTGATGATAATGGACCAGCCCTCTAAACTATAAGCCAGCCCCCAATTAAATGCTTTATTTTTATAAGAGTTGCCTTAGTTATGGTGTCTCTTCACAGACACAGAATACTAAGACACCTACTATCTCTGGTATATA
The DNA here is from genome assembly GCF_017639785.1 of Mesocricetus auratus. Classification (NCBI taxonomy): domain Eukaryota; kingdom Metazoa; phylum Chordata; class Mammalia; order Rodentia; family Cricetidae; genus Mesocricetus; species Mesocricetus auratus. The sequence goes on from NW_024429205.1 coordinate 276,512, forward strand.
CTTAAGAACTCATTTCAAGCATGTTTTTCCCCATACTCTTCCAGCTATTAAAAAATATCTTGTGTATGTGTATGATATGTATGATATGTGTGTGTGTGTGTGTGAGAGAGAGAGAGAGACAGAGAGAGAGAGAGAGAGAGAGAGAGAGAGAGAGACAGACAGACAGACAGACAGACAGACAGAGGGACACAGAGATATGTTGTAGCATGTGTATGAGACAGGATCTCTTTGTTGTTTGCTTGAGTGCGCCAGGATAGCTGGTCCTTGCATTTCCAAACATTTATCTATCTCTCCCCCGCACTGGCATTACAAATGTGGGCTACCATGGCAGACTTTATGTGGGTTCTGGGGATCTGAATGCTGGCCCTCACACTGGCACAGGCAAGAGCTTTCACCTTGAGCCATCTCCCCAATCCTTTTTAGAGAGCTCCTTTGTTCTTATTGATTCCTGCCTCTCTCCCTCTAACACAACACTAGCCAGTTAATGCTTCAAGTTTTCACGGGAGCATTAACCAAACCCTATTACCAGCATTTATAAAGTCCCTCATGGATCAAAAGACATTTTGATACCTTACATCCTCAGTTATACCACCTACTATATAATAAGCCTTGACCCTCTAAGAATGGACACATTTGAGCCAGGCAGTAGTGACTTTAAACACCTTTAACCCCAGCCCTTGGGAGGCAGAGGCAGAGGCAGATGAATCTCTATGAGTTCAAGGACAGGCTGGTCTACACAGCAAGTTTCAGGACAGCCAGGGCTACACACGGAAATTGGGTCTAGAAAAACCAAAACTAAAACAAAGAATGGACACATTTAGATACCTCTCATATTTTAGTAGTCGAACAATAATGCCCTTGTGGATATTGTTACACCTACCCCTTCTGAGGGTCACTCCCATAACAAGCCATTGCCGTTGCTGGGGACATGGGACAGCTTCTCTGTTCACAATGTCACAGATGTTAATGCCAAATCCCACTAGAATTTTGTTAACAAGTTTCAACTTTATTCATTTTCAAATGTTGCCCTTGTTTTCTGTTATTTGTGGCTGCTTTTCCCCCAGTGGAGTGACTTTCAGAGTCAGATATTTAAAAATGTCTGGGTAAATTTTCCTGTAAAATGGGGAGAGACTTTTAAAAAATGCTGTTCCTCTTATCGAAAGTTGGGAAGAAAGGGCTTTGGGGAAGGCACAGTCTCCTTTCAAACTACATAGTGGATTCAAGGACAACCTGGGCTACGTAAGACCAATCTTTTTCTTTTTTTTTCATTGTGATAGAAAATGCTTTTAGTCCCACAACCAAGCCCATCTTCCAGCATGATTTGGAGCTTATATTGGGAAAAGAGGAACAAGACAGGTATTAAGGGAACTTTCCCATGGTAAGAGGTCTTCAGTCTGTTTAAGACAATTTTACATATGCATCTTGTATACTAACTTAGTTCATACCCGTATTTTATATCAGACAGAAAAATGCTGAATATTTTTTTGTTGAAATCTTGATCTCAGGCAATTTGTACAGTGGGAGGTCAGAGGACACCTTGAGGGTTGGTTCTCTCCTTCTACCATGTGGATCCCAGGAATGGATCTCAGGTGGTTAGGACTGGCAGCACGTGCCTTTACCTACGATAGGGTATTGGGAGAGGAAAGAATTTGTAGGTCACAAAAGCCAAGTTTTATATGTTTGGAGTCAGTGACCTGGAGTGGGGTTCCTAACACTGCCACTTACCAATTTTGTGTCCTTAGGCAAGTCCACTCATTTTCTAGACTCCTGGTTTCTTCGTCCGTGAAAAAGAAACAGTATACACTTCTACATAAGTGTGTGACAGTTGATTTGAGGCATCCACCTGACTGGGTTAAGGGATTCTCAGCCCATTATGTGTGAGTGTGTCTGCTGGGCGTGCCTGGAAAAGACTGCAATGTGAATCAGTGGGCTGAGGCCAACAAGGGCAGTCCTCTAAGCCCCAGACATCAGCCCTCTGTCCTTCAGCATAAGAACTTCAAGTACCCTGATCTTTAGGCTCAGAGACTTACACCCATTCCCTCCCAACCCCTGGCATGCTCTTGGGCCTTCTCACTAAGACTGAGCACACTACATCATTAACTCTTCTGGTTCTTGGGTCTTTGGACTTGGACTGAGCTATGTCACAGAGTTTCATGGTTACCAGTCTGCTGGTATTGTGGGGCTTAGCCTTGGTGATAAATACCTTCATGAATCTATACCCTATTGTTTTTTCCCTGGAGAACACTGCCTAATAGGGGCTCTGGGAGGACTGACCAAACTAACAGGGCTTGTACTGGTAACTACCAGTTGGATGGGATCTTCTCTCTTCAACTCCATCCCATTTTGTTGAGCTGTGTTGTTACATTTCAAATGCTCTGGTCTCTATTAGAGGAACGCCTTCTAGAAAGGTTAGGTTGGGAAGGTTGATGTGGACCCATATTTGCTGACATAAAGTGACTGTCAAGATGGGTCAGCTCAGACAGCTTCAGTACAGCTTGCAGAGGTGAGCTAGAACCTTCCAGGCTCTGAGTCTACAGAAGCTGCCACAGAGGAGTCAGCTCATAGGAATACACAGATCCAGACTGTGGTGGACTGAATAAAATGTGCTCCTCCATAGGCTTCACAGAGAGTGGCACTATTAGGAGGCGTGGTCTTTTTGGAGGAAGTGTGTCACAGGGGATGGGCTTTGAGGTTTCAGAAGTTCAAATCAAATTTAGTGGCTCACTCTTCCTTCCTGCTGCCTGTCAATCTGGATGTAGAACTCTCAGCTACCTTTCCAGCACCATGTCTGTCCATGTACTACCATGCTTCCAGTAGGGAAAAGAATCACACTTTGGCCCTGCGACCAGAGCCAAATCTGACCCTAAACATGTGCAGAAAACTAGCCAATCCCGGAGCATGAGATCTAGCCATTCTGAGCTCAGGGATTGAAATCTGACCAATCCCCACCCTGGAAATCTCTCTAGAAAAACTCTGCCCCCTAAGAAGCCCTATATAAACCCTGTGTCTGTTCAGCTTGTGGCTGTCGGGCTGCCCAGCTGCCCAGCTGTCCTCTGCCACCCTGTCCTTCCTCTAGCGAAGTGGAGTTGTTACACTCTAGGGAACCTGAGCCTAACTGTAACAGCTTCACCTTGATGCCCTCCTCTGCTGGAGCAGAGCTGTCATACTGGGGAAGCCTTTCCCTGAAGCAAGGCTGTAAGTTGCTATGCTTACTGCGACCTGTGGCACTCCCAACTGCCAGAATAGCTTTCCACCAGAGCTGTAACACTCAGTATTCTGTGGCTCCTGATTGCCAGAATCCCCATCCATCTGAGCCACTGTAATGCTTACACTTCCCACCATGGCAATGATGTGTTAAACATCTGAACTGTAAGCCAGCCCCAATTAAATGTTTCCCTTCATAGGACTTGCCATGGTCATTTTGTTTCTTCACAGCAATAGAAACCCTTACACAAAGACCTTCCCACAAGGCAGTGCCAGGCCCTGGACTCAATGCAGGTTCAAATACTGCCTATGACTATGTGGGATATTTTCTTAATTGCAAGCTTGGGAGATTATGGGTACCTACTTTGGTGTACCTCAATATACCAGCCTCTCTTCTCCTGTTGAGAAGTCACACGATCCTCCCCAAAGGAGTGGTTGTCAATCTTCCTAATGTTGTGACCCTTTCATATAGTTCCTCATGCTTTGGGGACCTCCAACATAAAATTATTTCGTTGCTACTTCTTAGCTACAATTTTCCTACTGTTATGAACCGTAATGTAAATATCTGATATGTAGCATATGTGATATAGACCCCTGTGGTCTAGAACCGCTGCCCTAACACCTTCTATGCTCTGGTTCTGTCCTTGGTCCAGTCTATCCTACTGTCTCCCACTGCATTCTAAGGAAAGCATATACTGCTTTTTAGGGCTCAGGGAGTTGGTGCAAAGAGTGAGGGGCATGCAATATCTTGCTGCACAAAGGTGGGAGTGAAACTGGGTTCAAGAGAAGGGGGGCCCCTCGGGGCCAAACCGAGGTGCGGATCGGGCATCAGAGAAGCCCCGGCTCCACAAAGGGTCTGCCGTCCTGGCTGACCCCCACTCTGGAACGGGGAGACGGTAAGAATGCACTCAGTGAGGCACCATAAGCTGTGAGCGTGCAGGGATAGCATGCACTGACTGACTGACTTCGGGCACAGCCAGAGCTTATGCAGAACCTCTGAGCGCGCTGCTCCGTAGCCCGGTACGCGCATGCGCTCCGGGCCAGCCAGGTGAGGGCTCCGTGATAGCAGTCTCGCACCTGGGCTTTAACCCTTCCGGGTCACGTGCGTGGGCGGACGCCGAGTGGGAGAAGAGAAGCTGGTCGTAAACTCCTAGGGTCCGCAAGGCGCTTCCTGGAGCTTCTAGGCCGGGGTCGGTGCCCTTCTCGTTCGGGCGGGAGGGGGGGTAAGCGCGGGGCGGAGCGAAGTCTCGCGAGATCTGGCGGTAGCTGCGGCGGCGGCGGCGGCGGCAGCAGCAGCGGCCCGGGAGGTGAGCGGCGGACGGGCAAGAGGCGGCCGTTGGGCTGAGGAAGGGGAGAGCTACGGAGGGCGAGGCCGGGCTCGGGGAGAGGGGCGGGTAGAAGGCCCGTGTCCTCGGTGGCTCCCCGAGGCTGCTACGGCGCCGTCTGGTGCGCGCTGTCCCGGGACTCGCGCGGGGCGGGGCGGGGCGGCCGCGGTCTCCGGGCCAGCGGAGCCAGGCGTCCCTCTCTGGGGGTCCCTGCGCGCGGCCGGCCGCCACCCGATCTTCCCCGTCCGCCTTGGCTTGCACGGTGTCAGGCGCGTCACTTGCACGCTCCCACGCTGAACTGCAGGGAGCTGCAGCGCCCTGGCCGAAGCCACACTGCGGGGACGTGGTGGGGATGGGGACGGCCCACGCCCCGGACTCACCGTCCATCCTCCTCCCCAGTTCTGCTCGCGCTCTTCTCCTGGGGCCCCCGCGGGGCTGCGGAGGGTGCGTGTGCCTGGAAGCCCTCCTGAAATTGCACGCAGCGTCCCATGTTTCTAGGCAGAAAGTTTGCCCTGTCCCAGAAGGTTCCCTAGCCCTGAATGTTCAAGAACTATCTTTTGGCCCTGTGTGAGAGAGCAGACGCTGGCCGAGAGTGACGAGGGGTGCGCTGGGCGTGGGGTCTCAGGCCGGAGGGGTAGCTCAAGGCTTGCCTCAGGCAAAGGAAACTTTGAAGTTTCTTGTCTGAAGCCTTAGTGATTGTGAAGCTCGCCATCAAGGCCTCTTAACTTCTGTGGCAAACTTTTGTAAAGCCCACCTTGCCACCCTGACACGAAGTTCATAAATAATATACCTTTATAAATACGACCCAAGGTCAGTATAATGCTCCCATTTGGATGTAAGAAGAGGTGCTGTCGCGCTTGGATAGCCCAGATGCCCTGCTAGGAAGTAATACTGCAGACCCTGCAGCCTCAGGAACAAAGATTGGGACTTGAGAAGACCATCTTGGGATAATTGATGCTAATAAGAAAAACAGTGTAGGCTGAATGACAGCATACAAGATAAATCACAGCCTGAATCAGTCAACACTCAAATAATACAGCCCTCCAGGGGTATAGTACTCCATGCTACATTGTAACCCACGTTTTGCATCACAAAATCCGATTACCACCTTTTAAGGGATCACGTCAAATCCCTAATGTGTATCGTTGGTAATCAGGAAATAGAAGATTGAAATTGTTGCATTTGGCAGTAGAGGCTTCTCTTGTGCCTAGGAAGCCCTTTGGAAGTTCCCATGGCTCCCCGTTCCCTCACCACTTTGTCCTCCATTGTTAGGGCAGGATGATGAGTGTTTCCCAGAGTATCTTGCCAAATGGTTCAGGATTGAATCCTATAGTGAGCTCGTGGGCCAGGGTAGCCTGGATTTTCACCTCTACCACCCACGTGTTGTATGGGTCTAGATCCTGGATCCCAGGCCCAGATGCTTTCTGCTGCCTGCCGTCAAGAAGTCTCTGCAGTAATTAACAGTGTGCCTTGGGGACAGTTCTGCCCCCTTGAGAACCACTATATAAAGCACGTGCTCCACTACCTAGCTAATTATAACAATCTAATGCACACTTTTCGTTGGGAATTAAAAACAAAATTCTCTCTGATGTGTCTGATATATAAAAAAGACAGTGTCTTTGGTAAGTGACACTTTCATTGGTTACCTTCAAGTCTCAGGAGGTGGGGTTAATACTTGTTCACCTGCTGCTGTTTCTCTTTGGAGGGAATCCTTGTTGGGAATGTTGGTCACACTTGAACTGCTGAGCAGCTTGAGGTGAAAATGGAGTTGTAAGCCTCAGCAGCCTCATGGATGGTGATAACCGAGTGGCATTGAGTACCAGTCAGTGCAGCCCCTACATAAGCAACCTTTGCTGCCTTTGATAATCTTATTAGAGAATTTGGAGAATACAGATATGCTCAAAAGTGAAAACTAAAATTGCCCATCTAAGCCATTCTGGGGATGGCTCACAACAAAACTGTCTGTACCGGAAGTTGTTGCTGAAAGTTAAGCTCAGTCCGTTTTGTAGCTACAACATAGCAAATTTCTCCAGTCCGAAAAAGTAGTTTATTTTCACTTTTTTCCCTTTAATATAGTTGTTTCTTGCTATAGATTATTTATTCTGGTTGCTTATTACTCTAGGAAGGCACTGAAAATTAACATAAGTAAAGACTTGTGAAAATAGGATACATTTAAAGTTGTCAAGTCATAGATATAGTGAACTCTTCTGAGTTGAAAAAGTCATGTAAATCGAAAGTAATTAATTTTTATTGCTTTAAGCAAACACTGTCCAGTTCCCAGGTAATAAAGGCAATGCTTTTGGTTGTTTTGTTTTTTACTAATCACTACTTTAAAAGAATACTTCTGTTTTAGTTAGGGTTTCTATTGCTGCAGTAAACACTGTGACCAAAAGCAACTTGGGAAGGACAGGGTTTATTTTGCTTACACTTCCACATCGCAGTCCATCATTGAAGAAGGTCAGTGCAGATGCTCAGAGCCAGGATATGGAGGAAGAGCTGACGCAGAGGCCATGGAGGAGCACTGCTTACTGGCTTGCTCAGCCTGCTGCTTTGCTTTTTTTTTTTTTTTTTTTTTTTTTTTTTGAGACAGAATTTCTCTGTGTAACAGCTCTGGCTGTCCTGGAACTGGAACTAGCAGAACTAGCTCTGTAGTTCAGGCTGGCTTCGAACTCACAGAGATCCACCTGCCTCTGCACTACCACTGCCCAGCTCACCCTGCTTTCTTATAACATCCAGGACCACCTGCCCAGGGGCCTCTCACTAGTCACCAGTTAAGAAAATGCAGCATAGGCTTGCCCATAAGCCAAACTCAATTGAGCTTCCCTCTTCTCGTCAAGTTGACATAAGTCTAGCCAGCACAGCCACCTGTTCTTAAATGAATTGAGTACGAATTATGAATTAAGAGCATGTTTTGATGATACCATCTCAGAGAAATAGGGATTGTTCAAACATGTTCATGTATTGGTTGATTTCTAACAAAAAAAATTGAATCCAAGGGATGACTTACACAACGAAGCTACCCACTTTCCAGATCCTTCATCTTGACTGGAATTCTTTACTTTGAAGACTTAAAGATCACTGTCACTCTCGGAACCATTTTAAACAAGTGTTTAGAGGAAAGCCTCTTGGGATGGTGGCGTACGCCAGCATGAGGTTAACGTGAGTTACTTTGGTCGGCTGCTTAATTTGCTCTTCCTTTCGGTAAAGCATGTTGTTCTCCTGATAATCTTTTCTCGGATGGGTCATCCTTAGAGTAATTTCAGTGATTCACATTTGCTCCTGCATAGGAAGACATGTGTTTGAAAACACTGACTGTAGGAAGCAGACAGTGTATGTGGAGAGCTGTCCCCTGGTGTCTTAGCCATTCGACACCAAGGGCAGGCTCGCAGGAAACCCAACTGTATAACACAGCTTGAGCACCTTGTCCTTTTCAGGTTTTCAGGTTTGGTGGTCCCCCACTAGCAGCTCCATATAAAGCCCTAGAACTTGTTTGCCAAGCAGACAAGTGCTGAGCTGAGCCTGTGAGGAGCACCAGATGATGGGCTGTGGAGATGGAGCCATAGTTAATGTGCTTGCAGCACAAGTGAGCTCTGCAGGAGGCCCAGGGAGATGCTGGGTGAGTGTGGCAGCCCACCTATAATTTCAGCCTCGGAAGCTGACTAGTATGACCATATCAGTGAGCTCTGGGTTTGATTGAGAGAGCCTGCTTCTATGAATAAGGTGCAAGGACAACCAGGGATAATTCCTGACATCTACCTCAGGCTTCCATATGCATTTGTACACACATACACATGGAGCCACACTCGTGTACACACATGCAGACATGTTGGTATATAGAGTGTACAAACATACACATGAAAACAAAGAAGCAGCAGCAGAGTGGAGCGTGAACCCCCAGGACTGCTGGCCACCTGGAGCCTGGGTAGGTAGGGGGAGCACTTTGCATTTTACCAAGTCAGCCACGGCTGCTGCTCTAGAAACCATACTTTTAGCATCACTTTTAGCATCATCACATGCTTTGCTTGCCTTTCAATATTAAATTTAAAAGAAATATTCCCTCCTAATCGTTAAGTGTAAACTCTGGCTTATAGGCAGTTCTCTTTGTGTGATTATATTTTCCACATTTAAGAATTCTGTTTACGCCGGGCGGTGGTGGCGCACACCTTTAATCCCAGCAGAGGCAGGCGGATCTCTGTGAGTTCCAGGCCAGGCTGGACCGACAGCCTCCAAAACAATACAGAGAAACCCTGTCTTGTAAAACCGAAAAAAAAAAAAAGAATTCTGTTTATATGGACAAAATGTTCATATGACTCAAACACTTAAATAATGCAGGTATGTCCGGAAAGCCAAATTTCCAGTTCTCTTGGGTCTCCCCATATAGCTTTTATCTATTTCCTATAAATATGTCCATCATTTCTCTTTATAGATACGAGCAAATGTCAGTGGGTTGTAATTTTTTTATATAAAGTACAGTGCACTATGTAGCCTGTCCTAACGTGGCTTTCCATTAGTTACTTAGTTTATATGCTCTTGAGAGTGTTTGATGTTAGCACCTAGTAAGTGTATCGTGTTCATTTACAGAAAACATTTTTAAAAGAGTATTCATTTTTATTTTATGTGTATGAGTGTTGCTTATATCTATGTCTGTGTACCACATGCATGCAATGGCCTCAGAGGGCAGAAAAGGGTATTGGATTCCTTGACACAGGGGTTACAGTTTGTTGTGAGCCACCATGTGGTTTTGGGAAATCAAACCTGGGTCCTTCGCAAGAGCAGTCAGTGCTCTTAACTTCAGAGCCACTGGCATCTCCAGCCCCAGAAAACATCTTAAAACAGCTCTAGGCATCTGTTCTGTCCAGGGTTTGCTTTGTCTTCAGTCTTACACACTGTGCATACCATTGTGATGTACTCCCAGAAGTGGGGTTGCTGAGTTACTGGGCTGTGTGTTTTAATTTATAAATATTTCCTTGCTTCTTGAGTTGCACCATTTTGAACTTACACAGGTATGATTGTCCTCAGTTTCTGTGGAGGGTTGATTCCAAGACTCCTGTGGAGATAATGAAATCCAGGCTTGCTAGAGGTAGTGTTTACATATAGCACATAAACACACTTCACAGGCTGTGAAATAATCTGTGGATTACATGCTGTGCTGGCTTTTTTAATATCAACTTAACATAAGCTAAAGTCGTCTGAGAGGTGGGAACCTCAAATGAGAAAATGCCTTCAGACAATCTGGTTGCAGGCAAGCCTGTAGGGTTTTATCTTAATTAGGGTTGGTTTGGGAGGGCCCCATTGTGGGTGGGGTCACCCCTCAGTTGGTGTCCTGGGTTCTGAAAGAAAGCAGGATAAACAAGCAACGGGGGGGGGGGGGAAGCCAGTAAATAGCACCCCTCCTTGACCTCTGCATCATCTCCTACTGCAGGATCCTTCCCTATTTGAGTTCTTGTTCTGACCTCCTTCGATGATGAGTAGTGAGTGATATGGAAGCGTAAGCCAAATAAATCCTTTCCTCCTCAACTTGCTTTTGGTTATGGTGTTTGATCACAGCAATAGCAACCCTGGCTAAGACACATACACAGCCTGAATCAGTCGTGGTGCTATGCCGCTCTTGTTCACCCTCCACCTAGACTCTCCAGCCCCATTAAAGAAAAAAAAAAGACACTCTTTAAAAAAAAAAACAATTTATTTGTGTCTGTAAGTGTTTTGCCTGAATATATATCTGTGCTCTACGTCATGCAGTGTCTGTGGGAACCAGATGATGTTGCATCCCCTGCATCTGAGTTATAGATAGTTGTGAGCCACCATGTGCTAGGAATTGAAGCCAGACCTTCTGGAAGAGCAGCCACCAGTGCTCTTAACCATGGAGCCATTGCTCTAGATCCACATGTTTTTCTTTAAGGTTTACATGGTTTCTGTTGGTTTTCTATGGAACCTGAATTTGGATGTCCTCATTCTTGTTTCTGTTAAGTCTGTGGGTTTATTTCTACACTTCAGTCTCTGGTCTTTGTAAGATTTAACCTGGGGGTGTTGGGGGGGGTGCAGACTCAGCTGCATCACTGCAAATATTCTCTGTGCTCTGGTGTATTTGGCAAGAGCCTGTCTGGGAACTCAGTGCTGGCTGCCATGTGTGTTAGGCACATCTTTGCACTTTGTGTCCTTCCTTTCTAGAGGGAAATAGAAGAAGTGAAATCACATTAAAGAAATAACTCAAAAGTCTGTTTAGCTTTTTTCAAACCTGATTGCCTCATCTATAAAAGGAGTAATACGGAGGACACTAATAGACATACTAAGGAGGAAGGGGCAAACTTAAGTCTGCTCAACCACTGCCTTCTTGCATTCTGTTTCCTACACTCTCCTTGACATTTTTTGAAAGAGAAAGAGAAAAGCCACAGGAATGTTAAAGTTAGAATTAAGATCTTGGTCTGAGCAGGGTCATCACTTTGGTGATGTACCCAAGGTCTCTCTTTTGCTAGGCAAGTACTCTGCCACCGAGCTAAGAGTTCTAGCTTCACCCTCTTTTTATCATCAAATTTTGGGTAGAGTCTCCTTGAGTTTCTCAAGTTTGTCTCGAATTCACTATGTAATTCAATCAAGCGTTGTGCTTGTAATCCTCCTGCCTCAGCTTCTCCACCACCGGGGATTATAGGCCTACCCTAGTACAATCATTAATCAATACATTTGAGAATAGAGAATGAGCCTGACTAGCATTCAAGGCTTCCTTCTTGCTTTCTGGCCTGTCACTACTTAATCCTCCCTTGTATCCACCCTGGCCATGATGCTGCTAGGCGTGTCCCAAAGGCCTTGGGTTTCTAGAATACTATCCAGAATGTTCTGTTGCCTCATGCTGCCATTCAAGTGTGGCATTTAGTAAAAATTCATATCCAGCAGCTTGTTCAACTGGTGATTTGTACCTGAGTAGCTTGGAAACTGAAGAGATACCATGCTTCTCTTATGAGAAACACCTAATACCCAAGCAAACACCTGGTAGAGGCAAACCAGATATTAACCAAATGAAGGAAGACTCGACTGTGGTCTTCCTTTTCCTTGCAAGTCAGGTAACTCATCTCACCTATTACACTTAGCCCTTTGAGGACAGCCATAGGAACACAAACATTAGATGAATTGAGAGGTAGACTTCTCTTTATAAGAAGCTATACTAACAAAAGCATGAACAACATGTGTGTTCAAGAGCTGCCAAGGAGTACCTGGCTGGGTCATCCATGTGACCTTCAGTCTGTAGTTGACTGCTATTGGCAGACACACAGAAAATGGGTCCAGATGTTTGATGGCTGACTGAAGATACCCTGGTTGGTGCAGGTGGTCTGAGCACCATGCCAAGCTCCCAGCCAGATGCAGAATTAACATCATCTGAGGGTCCCTGAAGGATTTAGAAGTTTTCTCTTTGTTCAACTTTTTTTGTTTCCTGGCCATCCCCTTTTTGGTGATCTCAGTGCTCTGAGTTGTCTGTAACTACCTGCTGGCAAGCTGTTGGTGGTCAAGAAAAGGTAATTTCTTCTTTTTTTTTTTCAGGTTCATAATAAAGGTGCTAAGGAAGAGAATGTAAGACAGGACAATACATATTTTTATTGAGGTAAGTCTTATGATTTTAAAACCATTTCTTTGAAAATATAAATTTTTCACAATTTCCTTTTCTCTAATGTAATGGGTGGTTGTCTTAGGAGTGTTTGAGGTTATAAAACCTGGGGGTTGTGATGTGTGCAGAGGGGCTACAATTTAAATTTGTGCCATCTCAGAGAAAGAGAGCAAGAGAATGACACATATACATGCGCACGCGCGCACACACGGAGAGTCCACATGTAGAGGTCAGAGAACAACTTTTGGGAGTTGGCTCTTCCATTGTGACATTGGATCAAACTTAGGTCCTTAGGCTTTTGGTCCAAGTTCTTTCCCAACTGAGCCATTTTTGCCAACGCTAACAACTTTATAATAAAGAGATCACAATTACGCCGAGGTGGACTTGGTAGGCAGTAGTAGGCCCTGAGTGAGGAAGGTTTTCCTGTGCCTCCTCTGATAGTCCCTCTGGTGTCTTACTGGGAATAATATTGTAACCCCCCCTATGTTTCCCTACAACTCTGTAGTTCTTTGTTCTGGAATCCCTTTCTATGGTAGTATAGTAGTTGTTTATACAGCCCTTTTGTTTCACTGGTGAGAATGCCTTGAAACCCAAGTTCTAGTTACTTGGGGAAGTGAGTAGTGAATGGAAATCTTAATTCAAACTCACTGCATTGGTGAAATGCACTGTAAGCTGATCTCAAGGCTTTCTCACATGGTGACTGTTTAAAAGGGGGTGTCTCTAGCAGCTTCCTCCCATTGCAGGAAGAGTTTTGAGTTTAAACTGACAGCCTCAGTGACCACTGGACTAAAAGTTGGGCCGAGGTGGGAGGTTGAGTTTGAGCATTCAGGGCATGTGATTGTCAGCTTTCTCAATGGATCTGCTTTGCAGGCAGGGGGGTTAGGCTGAACTGTGTCAGGGAAGGGGTCTGCTGCTGCTGTGTGGTGGGAACAGTAGGCCCTCAGGGTCAGTCCGATGTGCTCTCTCCTTGTGCTTCTATGCTGAAGGAAGAGTTTTGGAAGGGGGTGGGGAGAGAGGAAAGCAGTAGCCTGGGGCCACAACTTATTTCCTAAACTCCACATCCCTCAGCTCCGTGTCCCATCCTCCCTGAAAAAGTGTTTCCTTGCCAGCCCTGAGAGCTGTGCCTTGTGTGTGGCCTGATAGAAATTCATCTAGAGCTAGACAGAGGAAGGCCGCTGCTTTGGAGCCTAGATGCTAATCTGACATCTAACATGAGATTACAGTACAAACTGGCCTTTTTCCTCTAGCATAGACACAGCTCCACACAAGCTCTTCTTCTTTATCTTTAGAGAGAGGAAGATGAAAGTTAGCTGTGTATGTTAAAACCCAGTAAATTTCATCTTGATTGCATTTCAGTCGATTCTAATGTGACAGATTTTTCCAGTCTGAGCTTGTTCTAGCAGCCTTCAGTCAAATGAGAATTGCTGTCAGGGGAAAGGATACCCTCCCACACCTCTCTCTGAGTGCTTGAAGCCATCCCACTTCCTTTTTCTTTTACCTTAAGAACTGACTGCTGACACTTGGGAATTATAATCAGATTGCATCAGTCTTATGGAAAGGTTACCAATTACTGTTCTGCACAATATGCACTTCAAGTGTCTCGGTTCAGTGCTTTTAAATGCCTGTTAGGTGAATGAAGGCTTTGTGTCACGCCCTGATTTAATACATTTGATGAGAGACTTTATTGATGGCTTCTTGTCTTCAGTTCTGTGGTGGGGGCTACATGGAGGAAGGAGGTTATTTAGGATGAAGTCTTCATGGGGTCTTTCGGTGGTTGCTCCATGAAGCTGGATCCTGGAAGAAGTGTGCCTAGTTAAGTGACTGGGACTGCGGGTAAGCCCTGCCTGGGATGTCACATGATGCTGTGAGCAGGAAGATGTTTCCTGGTGGAGCATTCTTGAGTACTGTGCCCTGTTTTCGTGACCTCATTTTGTTCATTCAGTATCTCACAGAAGGACACAGTGAGATTGTGAAAATTGTCCTTGGGCATGTAGCTAGTAGGTGTGTGGCTGAAGTCCTCTCCTTGGCTCTCAGATCTGTCGTATGTCACAGAGGATGTAGGTATTATGTTAGGAATGGTTAGAGTGTCTCCAGTGTTGTAGGGTCTGCAGTTTTGAACAGGATGACAGTCACACCATGTGATCCTCTCAGTGCTATGTTCTCTTGGTTTCCTACATCTTTAGCCATTGCCTGATGAAGTCTCTCGGCTTGCCAGGGTGTCTGACTGTGTTCAATACAGCATAGTCTTGTTTAATTTAGCCATGCTCAGAGGTGAAAGGCAGCTGACAGCCAAGTACAAACAGGCCTTCTGCAGGATGTTGATGTAGTGAGAGGAGAGAATGCGTGTTTCCTTTATTCTGTGCCAGTCAAGAGGCTGGCAGGTTTTCTCCTTATGAGGCAGAAGTGCTTAGACTTACTGAAGTAGCTGTGGCCAGCGGGAGGTGAGCTGTGTGTTGGAGAACACTTCTCCGCATACAGTCTTGAGTTGGTTCCATCCTATACCTACGGGCTGATTACAGATTGTATGCTCTTTTGTTCTTGGCTCTGTTTACCTTGGATTTCATTTTATGGTTGGCCACAATGGGGATTTATTGGTAGGAAAATCAATCCTTTCCTCGTTTGAAAAGATTGTGTGTTCTTAAGACAGATTATCCTGTCGCAAACAGATTCAAGTAGGCCTCTGAGTCGGGGCACTACTGTGCTATGCCTCTATGCCATTATTTCCTAAAATAATAGTTTTAGTCATACTTAAGTCACATACTGCAAGGTTCATAAAAGTGGGTTTTAGTGTGTTCACAGAATTCTACAGCAGTCACTATTGTCTAAGTTCAGAATACTGTGAGCTCTCTATAAAGATTGTCTAACCCTCCACAGTCACTTCCCACTCAACCCATTCCTGACAGTGCTAATCTTTGTCTTCTAGATTTAGCTGGTCTGGATATGTCATGTAAATGTATTCATTTAGTATGTGGTTCTTTTAGTTAGGGTTTACATTACTGTAGTAAAACACCATAAACAACTTGGAAAGGAAAGGGTTTATTTCAGCTTACAACTCTTGGGTCACACATGGTTACTCAGGGAAGTCAAGGTCGGGACTCAAGCAGGGGCAGGAACTCAGAGGCAGGAGCCGATGGAGAGGGGAGCTGCTCACTGACTTGCTCCTTGTGGCTTGCTTAACCTTCTTTCTTATAAAGCCCAGGACCACTGACCCAATATGTGATATTGCCCACAGTGAGCTGAGCCCTCCTCCATCAATCATTAATCAAGAAAATGTACAGTACAATAGACTTGCCCACAGGTCAATTTAGTGGGTCATTTTCTCAATTGAAGTTCCCTCTTTTCAAAAGACTCTGGCTTATGACAAGTTAACATAAAACTATCCAGCATTAGCGTGTTATTGAGGTTGTAGCAGATATCAGAGCCTCATTTTTACTTTAGTGTATTCTGTTGTGTGGATATACATATTTTGTCAGTTGGTGGACATTTGGGTGCTTTCCACCTCTTGACTTTTACATATACGTTTGTGAACTTCTTTTTTTGTTATGTTTTGTTTTGGTAGTGGCTTTTTTGTGTGTGCTGGGGCGGGGAGTGGAGGTGTACAGAATGGACTCAGATCTTGGAGACAAGAACTTCTTATTATCTCCAGTGATTGTTTCTTTTGGTCCTTTCTGCTTGGTGTGCTATGCACGGGCACCTGCCATCCATGCATGTTTAAGCCATGTGCACAGGGCACCCCACTCCACTTCACCCCACCCCACTCCACTCCTCTCTTCAACCAGTTGTAGGTTTCTGTGTTAACCACCACCCGCTGCACAGAGAAACTTCTCTGATGAGTCCTGAGAGCTGCACTAATCTGTGGGGAAAGAGACCCCAATTTAAAGAGGAGTTTGATGCTGGGTCTATTTAGCAGAACAATAGTAGTATGTTTAGTGAAGTGCCCAGCCACAAATCCATCCCTTCACAAGGGGAAAGGAACATCACAGAAGAGTGGGCAGAGACTGTAAGAGCCAGAGGTTAGGGAGGCCCAGAGAAAGCTGACTTCTGAATGTGACGGGACTTACGTGCTCATGAGCTCACAGCACCTGAGGTTGCCTTCACAAGATTAAGCCAGTCAGCATTTTAACATGGAGTGGGGTTATGACCCCCTCCCCCCAACTAAGGGGCTGTGGATAGTTGCTGGCTTCTAGGGAAGAGTCAGTTGTGGCCCCACTGCCAGGAGGACATGGACAGCACTAATTGGACTCCTTGGCTTATAAAAATAGAAAAAGAAGACAAGAGGTTATAGGAATAGGGAGGTGAGGGTGGAGTTAAGGGAGGAGTTGAGTGAATATGGTCAAATACAAGAATAAAAATATATATATTCTACAACAGCTTTTCAGTGTAGTCATAGTAAAGTGGAGGTTTACATCGATGCTTTGATGCCTAGGTTATTAGAAGCCCAAAGAAAGCCACTTGACTTGAGTTTCGTCATGCTTGTAGGAATGAAAGCATCCTCCTAGTAATGGGTTCAGCATGTGTGGTGGTGGTCTGAGGTCAGCCTGCTCCAGGGTGCCTGGTTCAGGACACAGCACTCTCATCAGAGTACCACGTCTTTGGTTGGCTAGGGAAGAATATTGGTTGTGGAAGTTAAATGTGTCCTGTTGCAGAGTTAGCATTTTGTCCTCAGTAGTAGGTAGGGGGATTGAGGCATCTAGCAGAGAACAAGGGGATACTGTTAATGTGTACTCTAGAGCCTGAGTGTGCTTTGTGCTGCTGTGCCTGAGAGCTGGTGACGACCCAAACTGGGTGCTGGGGTGCAGTGAAAAGATGGAAGCTGCAAAAGTACAAGAGTAGTTGTCAGGATCCTGGCTGTAAGTTAACAGGAAGCTCATGCACAGTATTGCAAGTAAGAGAATTCACAAACACTAACAACATTGCAGAAACCAGGAGGACTGCAGCCACCCTGGGAATTAGCATTGTGGGCCTCATCACTGGACAGGGCTGTCCTTACACTAAAGCTGAGAGCGAGTGAGCCTCTCCTCCCAGCTGTCCTTTCACAAGTCCCAGAGATACTCCAGCCTTGAATTTTGTGCCCTCTTTGCTGGAGCACTCTGATGCGATCACTGAGTTCTCAGTAGAAAGGGAAGATGCCCAGCAGGGTCATCTGTGCATGTCATTCTGGGAAGGTGAGCTGGCACAGTATCTGACATGAAGGGACAGGTCAAGGGCACCTCACAAGTTTGTGGCTTTGGGAGCCATTCTGCCCAAGCATAAGGAGGTTCAGAGTTGGACAGAACAGAAGGGAGGACGCAGGCTGAACAGTTTTAGACTGGTTGGGTCTGGTATACCACTTCTGGGGATAACCCTGCTGGGGATAACATTTTAAGTATCTGATTGACTTGGCTTCCTTCATTGTTAGAGGCTAGAGAATGTTCCCTTGGCTTTGCCTCTCCAGAGCCAATATCTTGCACTTGCCACATGACTGGTGTTGGAAGCAGGTTTTGGGTGGATCCTCTTTTGGATGGGGAGTTACTGCATCAGGCGAGGTGGTTGAAAAGCTTTGGACCTTATTGGTTAAGGGACATTTCTAGTTCAGATACTCTGTGGTCTGATTTCCATGTTCAAGTAATATTATTGTGCCTATTTCTTTCTTCCTTCATTTTTTCTTTCTTTCTTGTTTTACCTTACATTTAATGCTGTTAATTACCTGTTGATAGTCCTGTCAATAAATTAATTTTTTTCTAAATTTAGACTTAGGGAATAAAGATGATAAAGACAGAGAGACTTCAGAATAATTGAGCCAGAAGGTGGAGCCCTGTTTGGCTGCAAATCTCTCTGGTAAATGTAAGATGTTTATGAAACACTTGGAATGATACAGACTGTACTTAGAAAATGTGTTCTGATCAACCATGGAGATATGAAGCAGGAGCTTAGTAACTCAAGGCCTCTGAGAGTGAGGGACTTGAAGTTCACCTTCAAAGAGTTCTGTTCACAGCAAGACTTTAGAATTGAGGCTTTTGTATTCCAAATAGCAGATGTCAGCTTGTTTCATCTTTATGTAAAAATAAAATGAATCTCAGCATCTTGAAATTAGACTCCTTATTTCTGTTTTAATAACCACCAGACACTAGACCACAAGTAGAATTTGACTTTGTTTTTTTTTAACCCTTTAGTTTTAAAATGTCTCTGCTTCCAACTCCATCTTCTCTCCATAGCCAGGAAAACCAAACCATTGGTAGCTTGGGTATGCTATAATTTTTATTATTTAAGTTTTAGAAAAGCACACTTGTGTTTATATATATATATATATATATATTAGCAATATTATGTTCTTACTAGGGCAAAGTATTTTTTTGTTTTGTGTTGTTGTTTTAGTTTTTCCAGACAGGATTTCTCTGTTTAGCCCTGGTTGTTCTGGAACTCTCTCTGTAGACCAGGCTAGCCTTAAACTCACAGAGATCTGCCTGCCACTGCCTCCCAAGTAATGGGATTAATGACATGCGCCACCACCATCCAGTGGGCAAAGTGTTTTTACGGCAAAAATACAATTGTGTTGCTTTTGTAGGTTAAAATCACATCACCCTACCAGTGGCATGCTACTATTGGTATCTGCATGTTCAGCCATCAGTATCTATGACTGTTGTTTCCAAACACTCTGTGGGTACCAGAATGTGCAAGGCCCTTTGTGGTGGTTTGAATAGGAATGGCCTTCATAGACTCATGTGTTTGAACTTAGCCCATAGGGAATAGCACTATTGGGAGGTGTGGCCCTGTTAAAGTAGGGGTGGCCTTGCTGGAGAAAGTATGTCACTGTGGGGGCAGGCTTTGAAATCTCAGAAGTGGAAGTCAGTTTACTTTCTGTTGCCTGTGGATCAAGATGGAGAACTCTGAGCTCCTTTTCCAACACCACGTCTGCTGCATCCATGCTTCCTGCCATGATGATAATGGACTGAACCTCTGAACTATAAGCCAGTCCCAATTAAAGGTTTTCCTTTAGAAGAGTTGCCTTGGTCATAGTGTCTTTTCATAACAATAGAAACCCTGACTAAGACACCCTTATATAAAGTGATGTAATGTTTACATATAACCAATCACATTCTTCTGTCTACTTTAAAGATTTCTTTTTAATTATATGTGTTGCAGGATAAATGCATGAGAGTGGGTGCCTGTGGTGGCCTAGGTACTCCTCAGGATCTGCAGTTTCTGGCAGTTATAAGCCATCCAGTGTGTGCTGGGAACTGAACTTAGGTACTCTGCAAAAACAGCCCACACTCTTTGAAGTGCTGACTCATCTCTCCAGCTCCTTTTGTCTACTTTAATCATCTTGAGCTTACTTACTGTGTTCGTATAGTATAATGTTGTACTCTATCATTTAGGGAAAGGAGGATATGTACAGGATAAAAGCAGTGTTTTTAAAGATATCTTGTATGTGCACTATTGAACTCATAGCTGCAGAACTGATGGATAAAAACAGCCACGTATATTTTCAGTGTTGTTGCCTGTTGCCTAGAATCTTTTCTTTCTACTATCCAGTAGAGATGTGAGCAATTTTTATTTAGTTTTTTGCTTATTTGTTTAATTGAATCTTCACTATTTAAAATCTTTTTTTCTTTCAATACATCTTAACCCCCACATCCACTCCTCCTCCATTCCCCTTCAGAAAAGAGCAGGCCTCCCAGGGATAGAGGAATAGGTTGTTTTTCTTTTTCTTTTTTCTTTTTTTCTTTTACAGAGAATTGATTAAATTTGGCTGCATATGCAGGCTCTTATCAAGTTGAAGTTTAATAGACATTTCTCTGTAATAAGTCAGGTTATAGCCTCTTAAATTATTGTAAGATATGCTGCTATAATTATTTAAAAATAACTGATATTTTCATTTGAACTGTAGACAAATGCTTATTCTGCCTGAGTCTGCTTCAGATGGATTGAGGTCTTGCATAGGCTGCATTTTCACAGAGATACTCAAAGGCTTTGAGAAAACAGTCCGTCATAGAATAACCTGGACCAGATATGGTGACTCAGGACTCACACCTATAATCCCAGCACTCAGAGGCAGTGCTACTATGAGTTCTAGGCTAGCCTAGGTTACTGAGAGAGCTCCAGGCCAGCCAAGCTACAGAGTGAGACCCTATCTCAAAAAAGCAAAACTAGGAGCTGGGAAGATTGCACATTGCATAAATTACTTGCTGCATGAGCATGAGTGCATGAGTTTGGATTCCCAGAACCGTGTAAAGCTGGGCACACTTGGTCTCTTGTAATCCGAGCTCTCTGGAAGCACGAACAGGCAAATGGGCAAGTGAGCCAAGCTCATCAGGGAGCTCTGGGTTTCAACTGAGAGAATAATTGCCTCAAGAAATAAAGTAGAGAGTGATTGAGCACAGCACCAGATGTTAACTTTGGTCTATACAGCCATGTGCATATATGATACACTCACATACACACATGCATTCACTACACACACAGGCAATTTTTTTTTACAAAGGCATAAATAAAGGTGTGCAGTTTCCCATGTAGGTTAAGTAATCATATGGGAAATGCCTGTGCCAGGATCTCAGACCTTTACATATAACATCATACTTTAAATCAGCTATCAAACAGTAGTGGAAGATAGTTGATTGGAGGAGATAGACATCCTTAACTGCTCCTGCAAAAAGTAACCAAAGTGTACCTGATACACTACAGCTTATTCTGTTTTCCTAAGTGTTAATTATTCCTTAGGAAGTAGTTAGTGTTGGTCTTTACCAATTAACTCTTCAAAGGTGGTACCATTTAAAATAGAAGCCCCAGCCCCAGTGTTGTGATAAGTAGACAGGTGTTATCCAGACATTCTAAGCATAGGCTTTGCTGGAAAGAGCCTCTGCTTGTTGGGGCTGCTCCACTGCTGGATTACCATTTACAGTAGGACCACTTTTCACACACTCTTGACATTCATTAAGTTTTGAATTTCCTTTATTTTTACTTTACTTGTATATTATTATGTAGGTGATACCAAGATGGGATTTGTGTGTGTATGTATGTACACATGTGCATACATTCATGTGCCATGGTATATGTGTAGAAGTCGGAGGACAGCTTTATGGAGTGGGTTCTCTCCTTCCACCTTTACATGAATTCTGGGGATTCAACTCAGGTCATGTGTATTAGTTTAGTCAGGGTTCTCCAGAGAAACAGAAGCAATGGGATGAATGATTATATTATTATTATATTTATTATATATAAAAGAATTTATTAAGCCAGCTTCTGTTAAAATAGTAGCAGTTATCTCACAGCTGAGAGACTGGGATACTTCAGCAGTTGTAGTCATACCATAGTAGCTGTCTCTCACCAGAGAGGCTAATAACCCAGTGGCTAGCTGGTCAGTTCATGGGGTTGGGTGCTTCAGCAGTCCTCGTTGGGCACCAGGCCTAGACGATTTCTGATTGCCCCTCATCCTCAGCCCATGATGGAAGTCTGGGAACTCCAGACTCCACTGAAGGAAGCAGCAGCAGCAGGTCACCTTGGTGGTAAGAGGCGGCCACATAAGAAAAAGACTACTGATTTCCCTTCTGCCATAACCTTTTTAGCTTGGCTGCTATGAGAATGTGCCAGCCACAGTTGGAGTGGGTCTCCCACATCAATTAATGTGATTAGGACACTTCTTCAGATGATGCTTCCTACTCAGGTAATTCTAATTTGTGGCAACCAACCACGATCTCATGCCATTTTGCTAGCCCTGGTTTTTGCTTTTGTTTTTTTTGGACAGAGCATAAATAATGGAACATTGGCAAATCCAAAGGATCTGTCCTTACTGAGATGCAGTCAGAAGCACTTGAGGGAGAAACTACTGAAATGCACTCTGGTGAAGTGCATATAGAAGTTAAGCTGAGTGGCCGCATGGGCCATAATACATTTGGGAGGTAGAGGAAGGAGAGTCAGGAGTTCAGTACCTGTGTTTACATAAGATCATGCTTCAAAAATGCAAAAAAGACAAAGAAGAAAGGTGGGCTGTGTGCTGGCTAATCTTATGTCAACTTGACACAAACTAGTGTCTTCTGAAAGGGGGGAATCCTCAGTTGAGAAGATGCCTCCATAAGATCTAGCTGTAAGGCATTTTCTTAGTGATTGATGGGGAGGGCCCAGCCCATGTGGGTGGTACCCTCTCTGGACTGGTGTCCTGGGTTCTATAAGAAAACAGACTGACAGAGCTATGAGGAGCAAGCCAGTAAGCAGCACTCCTCCATGGCCCGTCTCCAGGTTCCTGCCATGCATGACTTCTGCCTGCACTTCTTTTGATGATGAACAGCAGTGTGCATGCAAGTGTAGGCCACATAAACCCCTTTCTCCCCAGGTTGCTTTAGTCCTGGTGTTTCATCGCAGCAATAGAAACCCTAACTAAGACAGGCTACAACACCCATAAGAGGGAGGTGAGGAGACGGAGGGAAGGAGAGTATACACCCAATACATGAACACACATTTCTCAAGCACCCGTGACAGGTGTGTTCATGCTGTCTGGTTTCCTCATGGACAAAGGGGCTATAGCTGTTCAGATCATTCTTGTTCCTGTCCAGTGAAGTCTGAATTTTGGTTTTAGTTTTCATCTCAATGATAGCAGAAGTCCTAAGAGGGTGGGAGTTTTTGTGGCCTACTAGCTCCTTTTCTCGGTCTATTATCCATGGAAATCTCAGTCTATAGCAAGTAGAGCAGGGGTTTCATCCCAAGACCTGGCTGCTGACCCTGAAGCACCACTCAAAATCACTGTGCCATGTTGCATAGACAGTGGAAGATATGCATCCTGTTACAGCCTTTCATAAGATTATACACTCAAGAGTACTGGTAACACTTAAAATCAGAATTGTCATAATATAAAGCTACTTTAAGCATGCTAAGTAGTAACATTACTGCTAAGAAAGCCATTTCATAGACTGTAGATGCATGTTGGGGTGGAGGCTAGAGAGTGACATCAGGTGTCTTCCTATGTTGCTGTTCACCTTGCATTTTGAGACAGGGTCTTTCACTGAACCTAGGGCTTGCTGTTGTGGCTAGATTGGCTGGTTGTATACTCTGCGTTTAAAAATTATTTTGTGCATATCCGTGTTTGCCTGAGTGTGTGTTTGTGCACCATCTGAGTGTAAGAACCAGTGGAGGCCAGAAGAGAGTATCAGATCCCCTGGAACTGAAGCTACAGTTGCTTGTGACCCCGATCTCTGCAAGAACAGTGAGTGCTCTTAACCACTGAGCCATCTCTCCAGCTCCATGCCCAGCTGGTGGGGGTACAGGGAGATAGTGGAGGTACTAGGGATCAAAGTTAGGACCTTATGCTTCTACAGCAAAGACATTATCCATTGGGCCATTTTACTTATGAAGTGAAGCCAGGTCTTTCTGGTAAAACGGCCCAGTGGATAACGTCTTTGCACAAGTTTTCTGCTTAAGCTGCTCAGAATATAAGGTGTTGTATGTAGCCAGCCCTGTCACTAAGACAGACCTTTAGATTAAGGCAAATTAAAGAATATTGAAAATAATTAAACTGTAAGTGTACATGGTGAGGTGAGTCTGCATTCTCAGAAGTTGTGGTCACATCTGGCCTGGGAGACAGGAGCTGATCTGTTAGTTGTCCTTGAGCTGTTAGTAATTCAAAGTAGCTCTGTGGCTGTGACAGTCATGATCACCTGGATGTTCTCTAGCATAGTGAGGGTGATGGGGCTACTGTGTATGAAGCAGCAAATGATTAGTAACTGGTAGCAGATGTTGGGCCATGGCATGGAACAGTGTTCCCTTTCAAAGTAAAATGAAATTCTGGGACCGACCATGTTTGACAGTAGAGATGTCATGGGGAGGCACAGATGACTCTGGAACATCAGTGGCGTTCAGACCATAGCAGATGTCTTCCCGCCACCGTGACGGAAGGCAGGGCAGCATAAGCAGTAAAAGTCTAGATCTGTCAGATGTTGTCTGCTTTTACTTTTTGGATAATTTATTTCCTTACTGCTTACCTAATATAAAATCATTTTCATTTTTAAATCTCAGAAAAACAAGAACCAGAAAGTGAATTTCCGGGTACTGTGGTTTCCTTGTCATCTTTTGTTTGATGGGTACCACTGCTCCCTGGGGCTGAGGATATTTACAGGTGTGTCACAGAGCCTGTGTTCCAGAGTACCATAGCCACTGGACACTCACAGGGTTAGCAAGGCAATATGGGTCTGGCTTAGGTTATGATGCTGTAGAAAATGCTCCAGGGAATCGTTCTGTCCGCTAAAAGCTTGCTGTTTGTAAAATTATTCCTCTGAGAAGATAGAAGGTGGTGTTTCAGAGGCAACTGAGGACCTTTCCCAGGGGAGCCTGAAGCTTATGTAGCACCTCCCTATCCCCAGGAAGAGATTTTTAGTGAACCTGAGTCTCTTGTGTGAGGTCAGTGGATTCTTGTAGAGAAAAGCCAGAAGCAGTATCACTACAAGGAACACAGAGAGTAGTTTTCAAGTGGATGTATGTGGCCTGCTGGAAGATGTGTATCTTGTGGGTTTTACTGAAGAGTAAAGAAAGCACACATATCTTCTGTATGCAATTTCCATACTTGATCCACAGCATAGAATTCTCTATAATCAAAAATAAAGTTCTTAGGGATGGTGGCACACATGTGTAATCTAGCACTCAGGAGGCTAAAAGAGGTCAGTCTAGGCTTCATTATGAGTAACAGCCCGGCCAAGGCTCCACAGCAAGAGCCTGTCTCAAACCAGAAAATACAAACACATTCCCGCAAAACGGGAAAAGCTATGGCATGGAATATTACCTGTGCTATAACCCCTAAGAATTTACTTAAATTTCAGGGTTATTAATAGTTTCAAACCTTTAAGTCTAGTTTGAAACTATTAGCGTTCCACAGTTTCCTGTTCCAAGCTGGAAGGACTTGTTTGGAGCCAGCTAGCTCCTTTAGAAGACTGGCTATACAGACTGGCTGAATGCATTTTCCCCACCGCCTTCCTCCACTGTGTGCTTAGTACAATGACTAAGTTCACACGAGAGAAGCAGCTTTGTAATGCGATCCTGCCCCTGTTGCATGAAGTCCAGCACTTCAACAATGCAGAGGGCATGTACGGTGCATGTTTACCTCAGTTAATGAACCGCCTTAGGGCAGGTTGCAGGAGTAATGATTTCAATATCTAGTGACAGAGCAATTCGTGCTTATGGTTGAGCTAAACATCCAGGCTTCCTTCAAAGGCAGTCAGCAGAATCCAGGGAGACCAGTTCGTTCACTTTTCCACCCAATACTCATTTACTTTTACAGTTGTGTTTATGTAGAGTAAAGGGCACAGGGAAAGGTGTGTTGAAGGCAATAGCATCAGTTACTTTGTTACAGCTCAAGTTTACTGTGCTGTTGAAAGAGCTGCAGAATTCAGACAACCCCTTCTTTCCTTCCTTCCTTCCTTCCTTCCTTCCTTCCTTCCTTCCTTCCTTCCTTCCTTCCTTCCTTCCTTCTTTCTTTCTTTCTTCCTTTCTGTCCCTCCCTCCCTCTCTCCCTCCCTCCCTCCCTCCTTCTGAGACAGGGTTTATGTGTAGCTTTGGCTAGCCTGGAACTTGCTGTGTATACTAGGTTGGCCTAGTGCTGGGATTAAAGGTGTGCCCCTCTTTATTTTTAATGGCAATTAGTATCTGACAATGCCTTATGTGTGCTAGGCAGGTACTCTCCAGTGAGCTTTAGCTCCAGCTGTTCTGGTTACTTTGTTTTACTGGTCTGTGATAAAACACTGACCAAAACCAACATGGGGGTCGGGGAAGGGTTTATTTTAGATTGCACTTTATGGTTCATCTTTGAAGGAAACCAGGGCAGGGCCTTAAGGGTGGAATGGAAGCAGCACCTCAGAGGAACACTGCTTACAGGCTGGCTTTCCAGGGCTTGTTCCGTCTTTTTCTTTTTTAAACGTCTTCTTTAGTTTTTACTGTCCAATCCCAGTTCCCCCTACCCCCTCTCCTCCCACTCCCTCTCCTTCCCTCCATCCCACCTCCAGTCCATTCCTCAGAGAAGAAGGTAAGGCCTCCTCTAGGATGTCAGCTAAGTCTGTCCCATCAGCCTGCTTTCTTATACAACCCAGGACCACCTGCCCAGGAGTGGCCTGGCCCGCAGTGGACTAGGCCCTGCTTCGTCATCACTAATCAGGAAAATGCCCCACAGGTTTGCCCACAGTCTAACCAGGTTACCTTTGTGTCATGTTGATAAAAACTACCAAGTACAGCAACCCACAATCTTTTTTTTTTTTTTTTTTTTTGGTTTTTCGAGACAGGGTTTCTCTGTGGCTTTAGAGGCTGTCCTGGAATTCACTCTGTAGACCAGGCTGGCCTCGAACTCACAGAGATCCGCCTGCCTCTGCCTCCCGAGTGCTGGGATTAAAGGCTTGCGCCACCAACGCCCGGTTTACCCACAATCTTTTAAATATTACTTTTTGTATTTTTTAAAGTTACAATGGGGATTGAACCCAAGACTTCACATGTACTTGTTAAGCACCCCACCACTGAGCCTCTGACAGTTTCTTGAAGTATAATTGGCATCTGCAGTGAACTGACCATTTAAAATGTGCAGTTTGATCAGTTCTAGCATGATCATATGCCCATGGCATCATCAACATATCCATCATCCCCCAAGGCTTTTTGTTCCACTCTGCAATCCACTCTCATGGTCCTCTGTCCATCTCCAGGCAACCACTGATGTCATTTCTGTGGCTTTTGATGAGTTAGTTGTCTCTGGCTTATAACAACCCTGTTTGCTGCTTTCACTCAGTGTGAGTATCCTGAGAGTTTGATGATGTTGATGCATCAGGGCTGTTGTGGATATACCAGCTTTGCGTGTCTGCTCACTGTTCTAGACTGTTTGGATATGTCTGTGTTTGCTCATCTGAACACTTGCATACTGAGTACCCACACTTTTCTTTTTTGTTGTTTTCACCCTTTTCTTAAGAAAATACCTGGGAGGGAAGTGGCAGGCGGCTGGACCCTATGGTAGCTGTGAAAACTGCCAGAGTGTTTCTGTAGTTACTTTTACAGTTTGATTGCCCAGTGCATAAGAACTGCCAGTGCTTGCTAGGGCCAATCTTTTTGCTCTGTTAGTTGTTCTAATACAATAATCTCAAATTGTGGTTTTAATTTGTTTTTTTCCCCCCAGTGGCTAAAGATTGAGCATATTTTCTTGTGATTGTTTGTCATTCTTTGATAAAGTGTGATAAATTTTACATGTTTACTTATTGAGGTATTTTCTTATCTTTTGCTATAGATCTGCCTCCCCATCCCCCAAGAAAGGATTTCTCTGTGCAATAGCCCTGGCTATCCTGGAACTTGCCCTATAGAGCAGGCTGGCCTTGAACTCACAGAGATCCACCTACCTCTATGTCCTGAGTGCTGGGATTAAAGGTGTGTACCCCCCCATGCAGATTTTTAATCAGATTTATGATTTGAAATATTCTGTCTCAGTGTGTGGCTTGTCTTTTATATTCTTGCAGTGTCATGGAAAGAATAGCTGTTCTGATTTCAGTGAAGTAAAGTTTATCAATTTGTTTCATTAAGCCTTGTGTTTTTTTTAAATTATTTCTTTTCATTTTTTTTATTTTTTGAGACAGGGTTTCTCTGTGTAGCTTTGTATACCAGGCTGGCCTTGAACTCTCAGAGATAAGCCTTGTGCTTTTGGTGTCACATCTAAGAACTGTTTACCAAATCCAAGGTCAGAAGTTCCCTCCTCCAGTTTCTTGGAGAAGTTTTATAATTTGAGGTATTTCACGTAGTTAACAGGTAGTTCAGTTAATTGATTGGTCTGTGGTGGTATGCTTCGTGTACATTAAAGCATGTGCTTGACCACTGACTGTAGCCCCAGCCCATAGTTAGTATTTATTTGTACATAGAGCAAGATGTAGTCACCTTTAAATGACCTATTAAAATGACAAGTTTCAGCCAGCATGGTGGCTCACACCTTTAATCTCAGCACTTCAGTGGCAGAGGCAAGAAGATCTCTGTGAATTTGAAGCCAGTCTGGTCTACAAAAGTAAGTTCTAGGACAGCCAGGTTGTTACACAGGGACGCCCCCCCCAAAAAAAACCCAAAACACAAAGGTCAGCTTCTCCTACTGAATTGCACCTGTGCATTGTCATAAGTCAGCTGCCTTTATATGTATGTGTCTTTGGCATTTTTTTTCCATTTTCTTTGTTTTCACTGGGTTTCAATTTGTAAACCAGACTGACCCCCTATTTCTGGTAATCCTCCTGCCTCAGTCTTCAGAGTTTTCTTTCTTTCATTTATTTGTTTATTTTGGTTTTTTCAAGACAAGGTTTCTCTGTATTGTTTTGGAGGCTGTCCTGGAACTCGCTCTGTAGACCAGGGTAGATTCGAACTCACAGAGATCCACCTGCCTCTGCCTCCCAAGTTCTAGGATTAAAGGCGTGCGCCACCAATGCCCAGCCTGTCTTCAGAGTTTTCTGATTACTGGTCTGAGCCACCATGCTCAACTTACCTCTTTAGTGCAGTTTCAGTACCACCTTGCCTCTCTTGCTGTGGCTTCGGAATCTCCATCTTGCATGCTTCTTTAGGCTGTCCTCTGGATTTATATAGAATGCCTCCTGGGATTGTCATTGAAATAATGGATCTGAAGATCAATTTGAAAAGAGCTCGCTTAACATTGAGTATTCACTGAACTTATTTCTCCATCAGCAGTCTCATAAAGTGTAAATATTAGACAGATTTTTTTCAGATATTGTACTATACTATATGCGTCATTGTAGTGTGATGATAAATGTTAGTTTTTAGAATTTCAGTATATGGCTTCAACTTGCTAGCATGGAGGTTCAGCTCCATTCTGTATCCAGTTCTTACATCTGGCAACCTGGCCAGACTTTCTTAGTAGCTTGCTTGTAGGTTTCATTGGTTTTCTTTTCTGGCTCTGGGGCTCCAACCTAGCACCTTGCTTCACATCCAGCCCTTTCCTTGTCTTTTGTGTAGACACAGCTATAAGGTTGTATCCTCCCAGCCACACTGCTGCCACTGCTGTCTTTATGAAATCAGCTGTGTCTATGTGCTGGAGTTAGTCACCATGGGGCATTCCCTTCAAGGAGAAGGAATTGAGAGGGTCAGTAGACTCTCATCTTTGGCCACTCCTCCAAGCCAGCTGAATGTTTATGCGTGGCTTCTGGGTATTATGGAGGGGCTTAATTATGTAGGCTGGGGAAGACAAGGAAAAGGGGACTTCCATCTTTGTGACTATGGGCAAAACCTCATCCATGCTGGGTGCAGACCTCTCAGTGTGCTTTGGGGTCACCTGTCTGTTTCTGTCTGTCACTCCGGCCCATGTTCTGTAAGCCCAATAAGTTGATTGGTTCCCAGGGTGAACGTTGGTGGAATTTGCTTTGGTTTGTCATTGGATCATTAGGAGGAGGTAGATGATGTTTACATCTCTCCCCCAAGGAAAGAAATTCTTGGGACTATGTCCCCACCCCACCCACCCTTATAAAGCAAAGACAGCATAACTCCTTTCCTAGCTTGAATTTCTTACTCAATTGAGCAGAGAGCTTCTGGTGTGATGTTGGATAGAACTGAGAGTGTGGAACCCTGGCCTTGTTCCTTGATGTAAAGGAAGCTCCTGCCTTTCACCAAGTATGTTGTAAACAGTAGGGTTCTGTGGATCGCTTTACCATGTTGAGCCCTCTTACGTTCTTGCTATGTGTTCATTTTAGCTAGGAAGCATGTTAGATTGCATGGTAGGTACTTAGCATCTGTTGAGATGAACATATATCTGGTTTCGTTGTTTCTGTTTTTTCCTAGTTTGTGTCATAAATTATGTCACATTCCAATGGCAACCATTCTTATGATCAGTCCCGTTTAACCATGATGTGTTATCTTTTTAATACGCTATTTGGTTTACTTGGTTAAGATTCTGTTTAGGAGTTTTTCATATCTTTGTCAGGATTTGATATTAGGCTAATGCTGGCCTCAATAATTTGGGAAGTATTTCTTCTTATTTAGTTTTGGTAGGTTTGGTATTATATTCTTCTGTAAATGCTTTCAAGAATTCACCATTGAAGCTGTCCAGATCTGGGGTTTTCATTCAGGGGAGATTTTGAGGTTTCAAATAACTCTTATCTGTTCCATTCTGGTCTTCTCTTCTTGGTGGCATTTTTTTTTTAGGGATTTGTCCTCTTCAGTTTGGTTGGAGAATTTATTGGATCAAGTTTTCCCAATATTCTCTTTTCCTTTTCATGTTTGTAGTATTTGTGGTGACGTCACCTTTCTCATTCTTCTATAGTAGTTCTCTCCGCTTCCCTCCCCATCACTCTGATTGGAAATTTGTCAATATTACTTACCCTTTCAAGAAACTTTCTTTTTTTCATTTCCTTTCCTCCCTTTCTTTTCTCCACTTTTTCCTATCCCTTTCCCCATCCTCATTCCTTTCATTTCCTTCCCCTCTACTCCCTTCCCCTTACCCCCTCCTTAGGATCTGGGGATTGAACCCAGCACCTTATGCACATACCTTAGCAAAGAAAACAGCTTTTAGAGTGTTCTCTCTTCTGCTTCACTGATCTTTCCGCCCCTACTCACCCGCTCCACTGAGTATGTAATTTTCACAATTTGTCTTTTACTAGATTCTTTTAATTTTAAGGGTAAAGTATGGTTCTTTAAAGTTTTTTTGTTTTATTTTTGTTGTTTTTCTGAGACAGGGTGTCTCTATAGCTTTGGAGGCTGTCCTAGAACTCGCTCTGTAGACCAGGCTGGCCTTGAACTCACAGAGACCTGCCTGCCTCTGCCTCCTGAGTGCTGGAATTAAAGGCATGTGCTATCACAACCAGCTAAAGTTTTTTTTTTATTTAAACTTTTATCTCCCTAATGCACAAAAGGGTTTTGAGGTCCAGTTGAAGTGCATCCTACTGTCCTGTGGCCACTGTGTTTTGGGTGATGTGGGGAAGTCCATAGAGTCTTTACCTAGTGAGGAGCAGAGGACAAGGCCTTTGGAGAAGCCAAGGTCCAAGGCTCCTGGCCTTGTTGGGCTGGCACTTAACCTGTTGCCAAACCCAAAGTATTAGTTCTTTAAATTTATTTTACCCTGGCTATAGGTCTCTCTTGTATATGTGGCATTATGAAAATGAGTTAGAATATACCAAGAATACTTATACACACAGGTAATGTATCCTGGGGTCTGATGGGCAAAACTGATTTTATTTCTATTGAGACTATAGATGTCATGGCTTGGTGATTTGAATAATAATGACCCCCAATATGCTCATATATTTGAATGCTTAGTCATTAGGGAGTGGAACTATTTGATAGGATTAGAAGGATTTAGGTGTGATCTTGTTGGAGGAAGTGTTTCACTGGGGTTGGGCTTTCAAGTTTCAAAAGCCAACGCTAGCTAGGTCCAGGCTCTTTCTCCTTGCTCCCCTCCTCTTTTTGTGCCTGTGGATGAGGATGTGAAGCATTCAACTACTACCCCAGTGCCTGTCCTTAGGCCACCATTCTTCCTACCATGACGATAATGGACTAAACCTCTGAAACTGAAGGCAAGCCCCAATTAAATGTTTTCCTTTGTAAGAGTTGCCTTGGTTATGGTGTCTCTTCACAGCAATAGAACAGTGACCAAGACACATGGTAACTGTGTCTGTAACAGTATTTGTAAGTGTGGCTGACAAGGTGTTGAATAGGAGACAAACCTGGGCCAGGGAAAAGGGGCTTCTAAAAAATATGTTTAACAGTCATTTGCTGAGAGGCTCTAAAGCAACCCCTGATGAATACAAGGGAAGAGCAAGAGGAAAAACTAAAGGATCATAAAGGTCATAAGGACAAAGAGTGTATTGTTATTTTGTTTTTTCTTTAAAAAAAAGGCAATTGAGTTTTATTCAAGAATAAGCTGCTTTGTTGATAGTTTGAGTACCAAATGAGAAAAAAATTCAAACCTGTTGGTTTTTTTTTGTTATTGTTATTTGTTTATGTAGAGACTGGGTCTTGTGTTACCTAGGCTACCCTCAAACTTGAATTCTTGACCTTGAAATCCTTCTTCCTCATCCCTAGTTTTGGGATTACAGGTATGAGCTATACCTAATGGTTATGGTATTGGAGTCCTGCCAAGGGTCTCATGTGTGCTGGGCAAGTATTCTTTCAACTAAACCACGTCCCAGCTCTAAGCTCTTAAGCTTTTACAGGGCCATGCAGCAGTGGGAACAGTGGTAAACAGCTGGCTGGCAGTGATGGTGGGACCAGACCCCCAGCCTCTGGAGTTAGAAACCCCGGTTCTGACCCCAGCTCAGCAGCTTCCTATAGAGGGAGATGGCAGCAATCTGCTCCATTCTTTGTGGTTAACACTCAGTGGATGGCAATTTTGTCTGGGGGCATAGTCATTTTCTCTATCAAGGACTTGAGGAAATAATCAAGGGTCATATACAGATAAGACATTTCTTAGATTTTTTGTGTCTCAAAAGTGAATCCAGTTCGCCTACTCTGTCTGCTTTTAGAATTCCAAGTGTATTTTTTAATTAAACAAATGCAACCAAATGCCCATGCATTTATAATTGCCTTTCAAACTGGTAGGTTTTCATTATTAACAATTGGATCTCATTTTGTTTGATCTTGAATTTGTAATGATGTGTCTGAGTAAACATATTCCAGTCTTTCACATCCAGTGACAAATCTGTGTGATTGCCATGTGTGTTCACTCATCCATGTTTTGACAGGTATTTTGGAATGTGACATCTCTTTGTGGGAGCTTCCTGTTACTTTAGCCTTGAGGACAGTGCGGTGTTGAGTGCTGAGTGTCAGCTCTTCCTCTCACAGCCCAGGCTCCTCCCACCCCTCCTTGTCCCTTAAGCATCCTGTTCCTCAGGACAGAGTCCTTCCTGTGCCTGCCTGGTCTTGGAATAGTTGCTCTCTTATATTCTTTGCACACTGTGTTTAGCTGTCTGTTCTTGTCAGCCTTCCTAATAGTAGGGTAGGAATGAGTCTCACTCAACTCATGTCGACCACCTAGGAAACCTCTAATAAAAGATTCTTCGCCAGGCGGTGATGGCAGCACAAGCCTTTGATCCCAGCACTCAGAGGCAGAGGCAGGAAGATCTCTTGTGAGTTTGAGGCCAGCCTGGTCTACAGAGTGAGTTCCAAAACAAAACAAAACAAAACAACAAAAAAGGATTCTTAGGGAAATGGTGTTGGACAGGAAGGATAAGCTCAATGAATTGAATTCAGAGGATGCTACCAACTCCCTACCTCTGTGTTTTCTGTTCTCACCCTCTTCAGTTTGTTGTTGTGAGGATGCACACGAGCCTTCAGTTTCCCACATGATGTTGCCATCCATCGTGGCCTTGCTCCATGCTGCTGCTTTTCAGGGCTTCTGTGGAGCTTTCAGACACATCCTGTATTTGTCCATTTCTGATATCAAGGACCACTGAACCTTTTCCTTCTGTGTTACACACATTGGCCAAATGGCTGCAGACACAGCCTCTTTTAGTATCCAGCCCAGCAAGACTGCAATAACGTGAATGCTGGCATTGAAATAGAAATAAGGGAATAATGGTTTTAGAGACAAGTTCCCCCATGGAACTTTGTGGGGTCTGCTGCAGTCCTAGATGACTAGGATACCCCAGGAAATAAGTTTTGCCTGGTTTCTGGCTGCTGAGGGCATCAATACTCAAGTGAATGTAGGCTGACAGGATAAACATGAGAATCACATGATAAGACTATATTACACTATAGTCTCCCTAGTTGAGAAAGAGCACTTTTGATTCCCTGAGTATTCTTGACCCAGAACGCAAAAGCTCACAGAAGACAAACTGCAAATGAATGTTGATATGATGCCGAGTGGGAAAGGTGGTGTGAGAGCCTGCGTTGAAAATCTGCAGTGAGGCTGAGCATGGGCTGTTCAGCTGGGCAGGATCTAGGAAGACCAAGTGTCTGGCCTGACTACATTTCCTTTTTTCCCCCTTCTTACCAGGGAGCCAGGGTATAGTGGGATGTGTGAGTCTGTTCATCCGAAAGGGCCCTAGCTGTGAGCTCTTAAGCCTCATTATTTGAAGGGCTTTCAGCTTGTAAACCACAAAGTGTGGGGAAGAGTCAGGACCCAGCAGTGTATCCTCTAATCCACTTGAGAGGCAAAAACAGGTAGATCTCTGTGAGTTCCAACCTAGCCAGGGCTACATAACCAGACCTTGCCTATAAATCAGTCAATCAACCACTCAGAGGCCTATAACCAGACTCTGTCTCAGAACAAACAAACTAACAAATAAATAAATCAGGACCCCAAACTGAGTATTGTTTTAATTTGCACATTGTTATTTTTAATAATGTTAGAAATAAGTTTGAGATTGCAAAGATGGAGCCCACCATTCCAGAGTGTCTTGACAAGGCTGAAGTTTTCTCTTGATCAAAAGGGCGTGCTGCTCATAAAGCAGAGGGGAGAGCACACGCAGGCAGAAAATGCACTTGGTTTTCATTCTGACTTGGGTGCTGAGTGCATCTTTTCCCATGGGTGGGTACTGCTGACCTCATAATCTTTTGAAATTGTCTAGTTTTTCGTTTGTTTGGTTTGAAAGGACAAAGTAGAAACTGTAATGGAACATGCCACTGACTCAGGTGCATTTGCACCTCTGCCTGGCTATACAACTTTATGAGAACTTGGAGCTTCAGGGTGCCATCAGTGTTGAGCTGACAGTTAGGCCTAGAGAGAACAGATGGAAAGAAAGAAGCCATCTTTTCTTTTCATGTGAAATTAGAAATGTAATATCGCAGAAGTTTAGTAAGCATTCCCAAACAGCTTCAGAATGACACACGTGACTGTCTACTTCTGCAGTTATAGCACTTATGTGGCTGAGGCAGGAGGACTGTGAATTCTAAGCCACCCCCCTGGGCTATATGGTGAGGTTCCATCTCAAGAAATCAAATACTAAAGGAAGAAAACTTGAGCCCATTTTTTTCTTTGTGTAGCTTATTGAGTTAGTAAAGCAGTCTCCTTTGCTTGCTTCATGTTGTGTTCTAATCAACTCGGAGAGCCCTTCCCTGGTCTCTCTCTCTAGGGACTTCCCTGTCATCTATAAAAGGTCAGTTTCAGAAACAAATGATGTTTACTTTAAAAATAAAATGCCATGATGTATATTTGTTTTTGCGGGTCAGGATCTGAACATAGTTAGGCAGTTAGATATATTGTCCATCAGATGTGAGATACTGCCCTTTTGTTAATGGATTCTCTAGTTATTTATTTGAAGAAGGAGATTGCATTGTTCATAATAAAGTTAGTTTTAGAGAGGTTGTTAGGGAAGTCAAATGCTGTCATTCTGTCTCTTCACACTTAGGAACAAAAGCAAATGATTGTGAAGTGTTTTAGTGGGTTGAACCTTAATGTAGTGCTTTCCTTCTTCAGTATTACAAGGAGTGCTTTGCCCAGTTGCCATGGAAACAGATTTAAATTATTGAAAATTATGATGTAGAATTTGATACTGATCTGTGTAAGATAGATACTGGGTACAAGGATTTTAATACTATCCCACCAGCTACTTCAGGAACAGGTGTTGGCTGCACTTGTCATCATGGGTACAAAAAAAGTTCCTGGCCTCAGGAGTTGAGATTCTCCTGGAGAGGGCAAGCAGGCAGATGGGCAAGGTAGCAGGTACAGAGTGTCATTCCTGCTGCTGGAGGACTGCTGCCAGAAAGTCAGGAATGTCACACTGACAGGTAAGGTAAAGATGGTGTTCCCTGCAAGGAAGCAGCCAATATGGGTTGAAAAGAGAGGGAAAGTTCATCCAAGTCCATTCTTTTAAATTACAGCCTTATCCACATAGCTAGAAAGTATTGGTGGGATTTTAAATATCTGAATTTATGGACTAGATCAGCCTGCCAGTGGGCCACTTGACCATGGACCTCAACTGTTTGACTTGTAGGTCTCCTAGGACTGCTCTGTGGCATTTCCTAAGCACCGTGTGGATTGTCCAGTCACTGCTCAGATAGCTGCTGGAAGGTGTTTTTTAATGGGTTAGCTCACTGTAGTACTACAAACAGTGCTAGAGATTGTTTATAGTTGGCTGTTGAATGCCTGCCTTGTGCTAAGTGCTGGCCTTGGATTCAGTAAGGGGAGTAGACGTTGCTTCCAGTTGAGAATGAACATGGACAAATATGAGACAAGGCTGGATATCAGAGTGTAGTATGACCATGCATGTAAGTGTTCATTTTGCTGATGGAGGCAGCACAGTTGCCCATGTGACTTGTGCTGTTTTCAAGGAAACCTTGGCATGGTCGCCAGGGAAGACTGGGAACGGAAATGGCAGACTGAGGTGAAAGCAAACTTTTCTCTTCCTGTGTGGTGGGCATGCCAGCTGGGGGTGGGGGGCAGTTGTACTCCTGGCATGCTGGGGGGGCTGGTCATCCACAGTCCACCACTGCAGAGGGCAGCTGCATACCTAAAAAAGGGGGACTCAACACAGCCTTTTCTGACAGTGGTTTTCATCAGAGTTGAGGCAGAGAATAGGGGTGAGTATAGTTGGGACCAATGATGGTAATGTATTGTTCTCCAACAAGCAGTTCAAAAATACATGTCAAATGACTGTCTTGTGGCAGCTGCTGTGCTGAATTAGGAATAGAAGCACAGGTGAGAAGGCATGGTCTCTTTACCTAAGTGGCTTCCAGCCCTACAGGTGAAAGGAAGGGGTATACAAGCAAGTGTGTAGGACACACCAGGTAGATGCAACAGAAGAACGTAGAGAGAGCAGGGTTCAGATGCAAGATCCCCAAGGAGAGCACTTTGAGAGCCTTGTAGGGAATTCTAGAAGACCTATTGAGCATCCTCTAGAACAGCTTCCTGTGTTCTCCAAGTGTCCAGTCCCAGAGGACAGGACACTGACCTCATTCCAGATATTGACTGCCATTGCCTTCTTTACCTGCCACCGCCTCTGCTGGGCCCTTTTGCTTGGGCAACAGTGATGACTGGTTCTTCCAGGTCTGGAGCATTCAGCAGTTGAGCTGCTTTCCATCAGGCGTCTGTTTTAGTGCAGGGTTACATGCCTCAAAGAGCTCTGCATTTGCGACAGCTGCTGGGCCTAATTCTAGAGGCAGTGGAGGAGCAGGGTTGGTATGAGCTGAGCAGCTTCCAGGAGACCGAATAATGGATAGTTTTACATGAATATTGCTTTTTCATAGGCATTCTCTGCCACATATTTTAGAGATATTTACAGATGAAATTGTAGTGTTTAGGAAAGATTACAGTGAGAACTTGAGGTTGTTCAAGTTCAGTTAACAGCCCTGACAGGATTTCCAAGTGTGTGGCAGTGATGTACTGCTGCACACATGGATATTAGCACTAGGGGATAGGCCAGGTGTCTTCTTGGCCCTGCACCTGTTAGCTGGAGTGAGGCTGTGGGAGCTGGCTACTTGGTAACCTGCTTGCTCTCTCTGTATAAGGCAGAGAAAATATATTTAAAGCCTATACCTCAAGGATGTTACCTTTCTTTCTACTCAAATTCAGGATCTTAGGTGCATTTTATCCTTATTTTTAAAGTTGGATATGGTTGTTTTTGTTTTTGTTTTTTAAGAAACACTATTACTGGAGTTAAAATCTGAAAAGCTGTCGAGCAGTGAGTTTGGTCCATGTGTGTTTATGTTTTGATCAAAGCAGTTTCATGACAATTGCAGCAAATATGCCAACAAAGAAAACCTTTCTGTTATCGGCCCTATCAAGAATACTGCCTCAGTATTTGACACATTTATAGGTAAGAGTATTATTGTCTCATTTCCAGGAAGAAAATGTGAACCCTTCTATATAGCAATCTAAAAGTTGTATAATCCTTTTAAAGTTTTGTACTAAATTTCTGTTTTGTAGTTTCTCTTTCTATTCCTGGCTTGAAATTGCTCTTTAAAAGGACGTGTAACCTGACTAAAGGATTACATGTCTATCTTCATTGTCTGTTAGTATTCTCTTTACAAACACAATTCTTGGAGCTAGAGAGATGGTTCAGTGGTTGAAAGCACTGACTACTCTTGCAGCAGATTCAGGTTCAGTTCTCAGCACTGACATGGCAGC
Source organism: Mesocricetus auratus (assembly GCF_017639785.1). Lineage (NCBI taxonomy): Eukaryota > Metazoa > Chordata > Mammalia > Rodentia > Cricetidae > Mesocricetus > Mesocricetus auratus. The sequence goes on from NW_024429205.1 coordinate 314,601, forward strand.
TCACACCTGTCTGTAACTCCAAGATCTGACACCCTCACCAGACTTACATGCAGGCAAAACACCAATAAAATAAAAATATATAAAAAACACAATTATTTTTATTCAGGAAGCTAAAAAGGCAGCCTGTTCTAGAGGAGACTGGAGCATGGTTCCTTCATGTCCATACTCTAAACTGAATGCTTTTCCTTGCCTGTTAATGCAAGGACACAGTTTCTGTGAATGAAAAAGAAAAAAACTGAACAACACCTACCACTTAGTCACAGACAGATTGTCTTCTAGTTGCTAAACAAACAGATGCACTCAGGTTATGGTATTAAGGTGCTTTGTACATGTGTGGTCAGAACATCAAATGTCGACGTGAGTTGTATGAGGAAGAAAGGTAAGATGGGAACAAACCCATGGTCAAATGAGAAGTCAGAATTGATGCATTCAGCTGCCACACTGCCATCACTGTGGGGCTGTCACTTTGAAAAATTGTTCATGGAAACACAGAGCTGTCAAGTTGCACAGAAGGATTCGGATGTTTTACAGTTCTTTTTCTTTAAATGTTTTTGTCATGGTTCTTTGGACTAGAAAGAAGACAAACAACAAATAGTGTTCAGCAATTTTGCTTTCAAAATATTCAGCACTGTGGAGTTGACTTGGGCAGCCATTTAATAAGTTAAAAAATCTAGACCTGCCTACTCTCCGCATCTGCTCTAGTGAGTCCAGTTTGTTGTGACCTGTGCTACCTCACACATGTCCTTGTCTGAGATGGCCAGGTTCTAGAACAGCCAGTCATGAGAGTTCAGAAGGTATCAGGAGATGTGGGCTTCTGTTCCTGCTCTGTCACAAGTTGTGACAGATGACAAATCATGTCTGGGCCTCTGCTTCTCTGTTTATACTCAGGGGAGCTAAACCCTGCCTTAGGAGTGCTGTGACTTATGGTAGGTACATGTAGCATTGTATCTTCACTGTGTAAAGTTGGCATGCAGGCTTGAGACTCCTCCATCAATCCAGCAGGTCACCACACTTGCAAATGCCCTGTCTTCCTGCCTTCCTCCTCACTGCCCTGCATCCCATCAGCTGTTGTGTTTTTCAGGATGCTTTATATTATGCCCCCGCCCTTCCTCTAGCATGTCATATCACCTTTGTGCATCTCCTGTCCCTTTCCACCTGGTTCCAACCCTTTCTCTCATCTGCTCTTCCAGCCCATCCAGTTCCAGGCTCTTGGTCTTAGACTGATCCCATCATGAACATTTCCTCATTCAAAAATCATTGCTCTGCTCTGGCTTTTAAAATCTGTGAGCTTGTCCTGCCGCATCCATCCTACTTTATTAACTGTCCCTATGTGTACTCTGGTGTCATCACAGTTGCTGTAAGCATCTTGTGTTTTTCTACTTCCTTAACATTTTTATTCTTTATGTGGGTGTTGTATGCATGTGTGAGCATATGTATGTGGTGTGCCTGCCTGCGTGCGTGCGTGCGTGCATGTGTAGGCTAGAATCTGACTTCAGGGGTCTTAATCTGTCATTCTCCAGTACATTTTTTTGAGATTGGAAATGGGTCTTCCAGTTCTGCTAGACTGGCTGGCTGGCCAGTGAGCCCTTGGGGTCCACCCCCAGCCCCACAGGTTACAGATGTGTGTCAACATGCCCAGCTTTTGTATGGATGCTGGGAATCTAAATTCAGGTCCTCATGTAAGCACTTAAGCTACTGAGACATCTATTTCCCAAACCCAGCTTCTTTATTTCTTTTTGTAAAATATTTCTCCATGATACCATAAAATTAATCAAGAAGCAAGAGTGGCGTTAGAATAACTGAGTAGAGCCCTGCAGAGGGGGCAGAGATAGGGAAGAGGTACCTTAGAAACAAAGAGCACTGGGAGCCAGGAGGTAAGGGCAGGTAGATAGATACTAACCATGCAGGGCTTTGAGTCAGAGAGAGGAAGTGTTAAGTGATCACCACAAATAGCCTTTGCTTTCAGTAGGGTAGAAGCCAAATTCATTAGCCAGAAGAGTGAGTTCTGGTACTAGGGGCATGAAAAAACGTGGAAAAGCCCCATTTACTGTTGGTGGGGGCTCAACTAGAAGTGTGTACAAGATTTTCTGAGCAGGTATAGAGAATCAATTTGCTGGGCTGGAGGGATAGCTCAGCCATTAAAGGCTAGGTTCACAAGCCAAAATATAAGAGAATCAAGTTGTAGTTCATTGGCATGGCTTTGTGGTGGAGTCATTAACTTTTTCAGTTCAGTGTTTGCCTTTGCGGATCTGATAGGAGAACCCAGAGTTGGGCTTTGGTACATGGTTACTTCATTCTCTCTACCACCACACCAGCTTCTAGACCTGGTAAGGATGTGAGTGAACGTGGAGAGGGCTGTTTGCCTGAGAGGAAGGAAAGCTGAGGCTTCAGAGAGGTTCTGTCTGCCTTCACTCTGCATTCCCTTCCGTCATGCCTCTGTCCTTGATTCACACTCATCCATGACTCCATGCACTCTCACTCCCACCATCATGGGTGTCGGTGTGTGTACCCAGATCCTGTTCTCACCAGCCCTGCATACTGGGGGCAACAGTGTGCAGTGGGTTACCTTGGAGAGGAGGGACAGGTAGAAACAGCCTTGCTAGAGGGAAACACCAGATGGGATATCCAGGCTGGGATAGCCATTCTCAGCTGCTGTCCAAGGCTCTCCTTGTACATGGTTGCCTTCCCCTCTTGCCTCTTCAAGAGTATAGCTCATCTTTCTGCCCTGCCAATTCTTCCCTGCTCGGTTGGGTGCTTTTACTCCACTGGCAGCCTAGTTTTAGCTCAGCACTGTGTGGTTGCTTTGCAGGAAGAGTCTAGAATCTCCATTCTCATCTCTCTTGGACTGGTAAAGTAGGCTCACAGCTACTGCTCCAAGGTTGCTTCATTGCCTCGACTGCACCAGAGTGTCCCTGCCTCCAGGACTTGCATGGACCACTCTTTCTCCATGTCTGTAGTTTGTTCCTCACCACATTCAGATCTCTCTTCAAGATTAATCTCTCCTTGATTAAGCACTCTTAGTCCCCACTAAGGGCTCTGCTGGTTTGTTTTTTTTTCATACCCTGACGATCACTGTTTGACAGCATACCCTTGCTGATTGATATGGTACAGGAGGGCAGAGATTTCTGTCTTTATTCTTAATGATGCATTTTCTGTGCATCTATTGCAGAACTTGGCACATGACAGATGGTTATAAACATTAGTTGAGTCAAAGTGCCCATAACCAAATAAGTGACAAAAGGAATTAGGGGGAGGTAGCAAACAGTCAGGGGGAAAGGATGTGCTCACCCTAAAACCTTCGAGTTGAGGGTGGCAGAGGCATGTGGTGAGTTGTTTGCAAGGGAGATTGAAGTGCAGAGGACAGGAAGGTTCTTGTTGTTGAGGAAGTCTAGCTTCAGGGGCTGGGTGATTAGGACTCTACCTCCTGGCATGATGGCAAAGCTGGAGGTCAGGCCCAGGAACACTGGGTAATTTAGAAGGGATCAGGTCACCAGTGACTCTTGACAAGAATGGAAAGTGGTGGTGATTTTACAGAGGAGTGGCTGTGAGGCACACCCACCCCCTGCCCGCCATGCAGATCCTCTTCCCTATGTGTGTTTAATTCCCTGTGAACTCCTCTGGCTTAGTAGATCTCTTTGTTTTGTTTTTAAGAATAAGAAATATATTTCGAGGCCGGGCTGGACCGATAGCCTCCGAAACAATACAGAGAAACCCTGTCTCGTAAAACCAAAAAAAAAAAAAAAAAATAAGAATAAGAAATATTGCAATACAGAACTATAATATGTTAAAGCTAGGTTTTCAGTCTTTTGCTCTGACAGGGGATGCCAAGGATATGTCAGTAGAGTAGTTGGTATGACTCGCTAGTTCCTTTTGGTCTTTGGGACAGAGTACCAGCATTTGCTTTTCAAACTGTCACAGGTTCAAAATACAGAGTATCGTTTATGCTACTAGGGTTGTGGTTGGAAAGTTGAACACTGCCAGAATTTTCCCATTGACATCTGAATAGCTCAAATTATGCTTTTGATAAATTTATGGTCCCAAAGTGCCCTACCAGATCATCCTACCCTACATTGTCGGCAGCACATTGCAGTGACCTCACTCGCTGCTCAGACTCTTGAACTCTCTAGATGCTTCGGGAAACAGCTGCTCCTGCTGCCGCTGTGAAGTACACAATAGTTAATGCTTTGGGACACAGGAGGACTCTCCCCACAGAAGAAAGGGTTTCAGCCTTTCACGGTCAAGTTCCTATCCGTGTTGTGTTTTAGGGTTGAAGCATCTTCCTGAACCTCAGAAGTAGAGACCAGTTTGAAGTAGGATTTCCTCTGGATAGCAGCCCTCTCCTGCCAGCACTTGTGGCCTTGGCCCACCATGCTGTGCAGGCTGTGGCCTCCTTGCCTCATTCCCACCCTCAGCTTTCTGTAGTTATTTTTTACCCTCTGCTTTGCTCGAGTCTGCTTTCTTCCTCATTTTCGTGAGTTCCCTTGGGCTGAGGAGCTCTAGTTACATTTTTAGCTCTCAGCTTTACCTTCTCAGGGAGGTTTATGTAAAGTTCCTCTTTCCATGGGTGCTGAGTTCCTCTCCCATGGGCTGTCATCCTTGGCTTCCTTAGCACAGCTTTGGTATGCTTCTATCATTATAGGCAGCGTGTCGGTATATCTCCAGCTTCCATAGCCTCCAAGGGACCATCTTGATTGTCTTGCTGTGTTTTCAGCACTTAGGATAAAAAAGTAGTTATGAACTCCCCCCAAAAGCTCTTCCCAGATACTTTTGAATGAAAGAACAATAGAGTTGTGTGTCTCTGCAGCCATGGCTATAACCAGTGTCACTGCAGCACATTTGACACAAGTACAGAAAAGATTGGTCTCATTGCTAACAACACAGTCAGATAAATGGTGTACAGCACTGGCTTGGAAAGTGACTGCACATCTCTTTCATCTTCCAGGCAGCAGCTGCATCCAGACTTAGCCCACTGAGAGTGAGGATGGGGGGCAGTGAACCCAGAAGGAGTCAGGAAGGAAATAAGTAAACCCTGTGCAGTTGGTTTTTATTGTTTTAGTTCTTTCCACAGATTATCTGAATCCCATGAGTCACTAGGATCCTGTTACCAAATTGCCAAGATTTTAAGGAACAGTTCCATAAACTTGCTCACATGGCATCCATGTGTACCATGAGGGTTTCACACTGTTTGTGCCTAGATCATGAGTACACAAGTCATCTATTCTCCCATTTGTTCAGTTTAATTAACTTAGTAAACATCCATTCTTCTGTGTAGCTTCGCGATCTTTTATTGAACCCTGCACCTGATGCATGTCAGAATACAGACTTTCTCCTGTTTTTCATTGGCACATACTAACTACATGAGGCCACAACTCTCATTATGATTTTTCCCTACATATATGTAAACCTTTTACTGCCCTCTTGACCCTCCTGCCCTTGCTATTGGCTCTTCATTTCCATATAGTTTCCCTTCTAGTTTCATGTCTTTTGGGGGGGGCAGGGGTGGGACCAGGTTTGTCTGTGTAGCCTTGGCTCTGTAGACCAGGACTTGAACTCAGAGATCCTCCTGCCTAAGCCTCCAGAGCTTGGGATTACAGATGTGGACTACCTTCCTCACTTCTGTTTTCAGTTCTAAGGAGACATTGTACTTCCCAGTAAGTCTGGAGCAGTACCTATAACAGCACTGAGCACTGGACCTGAGGCAGGCAGGTTCTGAAGTTTGCCACATGGTTCTGGGAAGTTTGGGCAACAGATGAGTTACAAAAAGTATGTAAGTTTTGCACTTTGGGGCTTTAGGATTGTCATGTAGATAAGTCTACACACTGGTGGTATGATTGTCCTGCCTCAGCATTGTTCAGCAAGTGCTTCTCTGTGACCTTAATGGCCAGAAAAATGATGAGCTTTGAGAGGCAAGAAGGCTGTTCAGCTCAACATGATTCAGTAACCTGTGTTGGTTCAAACTTCAAGATTCTGACCTTGAGTGGTTTATTTTAGGCATATTTAAGCTTAGCACAATTTGGTGAAAATGATTCTGGTGATAATTAACTCAATCCCACTTCTATCACAAAATGTACATAAATCTCCTCGAGGAACAGAGTAAGTGAAAAACAGATCAGATGTGACTACATTGAAACTTTTTAAAGTCTGTAAAGATAGGTTCTATAGATTGACTGAGAAAAATAAACTTACAATGGGGGAGTGTCCAGTGCTGGTGCTGGAAAATTCTCTAGCCACACAATAGCACAGCAGCCACCAGGCTAGAGAGCACCTCTGCTCCAGTCTTCCGGGTGGATAACAGGTTCTGCATTCCTGCCCTTGAAGGAGCCCTGTGTGTTTAACATTCCACTTCTCCTTGTACTTATCTGTGACCACAGGACCTATGTCTTCATGTCCCCAGTCACACAGCCTCAACTTAACCACTCCTTTAATCCTTCATCCTCATTGGTTTTTCTTAGTCAACTTCATTCTCCATACCCATCTTCGGAGCAGCCTCTTTCTGCCCTGAAGGTAAGCACCTTCTTGAGCTGTCACCACCCACTGGGCAGCCGCTCCCTTGTTTTTATAGTGCCCAGTCCTCCTTGCCTGTTGCCTCTGCCTTCCACCTGGAACAGTCCTTTAATTGTTCCACAGCCCCCATGTCCCTTTGTTCACCTGGGAATGTGAACAAAGTCATATATCTTTCTTTACACTTGGGGAGTAGAAATGTCTTCCAAGGAAGCACTTCTCACCCCAGCTCCAGATCTAGCATCCCATCGTGGTATTTGTTACAAGAGCGTATACTTTGCTGCTTCATGATATGTTTAAAGTTGTTGCTTCTCTGGAACCTACATTTTGGACATTCTGATCTCCTGTCTCAGGTCACTAGCACTTGGCCTATTGGGCCCTGCACTTGGTTTCTGACACGTTCTCCTTGTTAGTCAGCAGACATGATTCTAAGCATCATGCCCCAGGCTTTTCCACATTGGCACTGTTGCCATCTTTAGCTGAATGATGTGTTGTAGGCGGCCCTCATGGTAAGCCTCACTGTAGGATGTTTAGCTGTATCCCTACTACTAGATTCTAGTAACCCTGTTCCCAACTGTGACAAGAACAAATGTCTCCAAACACTGTCAAATATCCCCTGGGTGCAAGGACAATCCTTTCCAACTAAGACCCACTGACTTAGAATCAAAGCTCTGTGGTGCTCTTTATGTTTCCTCCTTAACATGCATCAATTCCCTTAATGCAGACCGCGATGAGTGCAATGGGCAGGTGGGTGGAAAGGCTGACTCCACTCTCCTGACTCGAAGTCATTTTCAAGGATTGAGGCACCACTCACATCCTTTTGCCTGTCGGACAAGGAATTCTCTCTTGCTGTGGAGTCAGTCACTGGTTATAGTACCTTCTGATTTGTTGGAAGAGACCTTAGAACTAACCAAGAAACATTGGTTAAAACAGTGTGCAGATACTAAGTAGCATTCCTCACAGTTTTAGTTTTAGAAATTATTTAATGTTTATACTGCCTGAGACTAAGTTTGTTGATGTTTTTTTAACTGTTTGTTCCTGGTGGACATCCAGCCTATAGTTGGTCTTCTAGAAGATAGTGTGAGCATCAGTGTCAGGTTTTTCACTAAAAGGGCAAAAGTGTAGTATTGGTCTGGATGGAGGGTGTGAGAATATTCTTGGTTACAGCACTTGCGTGAGTTTATAAAACTGGAACCCACAGAAGATAGAAAAAAGAAAAATAGATTTCTCCATGGGCTTGATGTCAAACAGCCTAGTTCAGAATGTTTAGAGCCATGCTCAAAAACTAACTGATAAAGCATGACATGTTGGAGACCAAGCACCAGCCAAGCTCTGACCCAGTTGGTAATTTCAGCCTCTTCCCTCTCTTCCTCTTTGTTTAAAATAGAAGGTACTTTATACCTGAAAAATGCCATGAATACAGAAAAATGTAGAGGAAAAAAATTAGCCCCTCCCCTTTGCTCCCTTTGTCTTACATTGAAAGCTAGAGCTGACATAAAATGAAAGACATACAGTGTGCCCCTCACCCTATTCCCATGCATGGCTTGCATGTATACTCCGTGCATGTTTATAGGCAGCAGCATCCTTGGCTTATAGATAGTGATCTTATAAGTGCACAGTGTGTACTTGTGAAGTACCACAGTTTGTTTCTGCACTTCTCTGTTGGGCAGCATTACTATGAACATAGTGGTATGGGTTTAAGACTGTACAGCTCTTAATTCTTTACTGTTGATCATAGTGCTGGAGATACAGCCCAGTGCCATATATATGCTAGCCAGGTCTCCACCACTGCCTCATCCCTTCACCTACTCTTTCATGGTTTGTAACTAGAAGTGTGTGGGTGTTCCTGTATGTGCAGGTGCATATGGGGGCTACACATATGTTCATGTGTGTGGAGGCCATGGGCGAACCTGTTTTCAGGGGTTGTCCACCTTCTTTTCTTGCAGCAGAGTCACAGTGACCTGGAGGCCCCCAAATAGGCTAAACTGGCTAGCCAGTGAACCCTGGGGATCCTCTTATTCCAGCCCCCTCAGGTCCAGGATTCTAAATGTACTCATCACATCTAAGTTCATTGTGGGTGGTGGGGATCAAACTGAAGTCTTGCTACTGAGATATCTCCCTAATCCCTGAGAGTCTCTTGCCTGGGCTTGGTCTTGTCAGCTTTTTCATTTTTACCAATTTGAAAAGTGCATTCCCTTGATTTCTACTACACTTGAGCATTATAGCTTCTTTTATGACTTGGGTCTTTCTTTTATATTGTTGGAGCTTTTGTACATATTTTAGATCTCTATGTATTTTGGATATATTGATGTTTCCTTTATTCAGGTGTTCTCTCCTGTGGCTTATCTTTCCAGAACGTGCGTGCTTTGCCGTGTGGCAGTTGCATACTGTAATTGTGTTTATCATCTGCACATTCATGGTAGGACTTTTTACATAGGTTTAATAGCTCCATGCTCTAAGATACACTATTCCACCCCCACAAGTTTGTCCTGCTTTTTAGTGTTAGTCTGATCCACCTGTACTTTCTTTTTGTGTGGGACATGAGATAGGGAATACGTTTCCATGAAAATATACTAGTGGCATAAGCCAACATCACTCTTGCATAGCCCATCTTTCCCCACCGATTGCTAATACCACTTTGTCATTTGTTTGAATTGCTCAACATGCATGGCCTCTCCTTGTACACTTGCCATTGCCAAGGCCTCATTTGTTCATATATTACTGGGGGCTGGTACCGTAGGAAGATTAGACTCTAGGGTGGAGTAATCAGTGAGTGCCCCAGGAAAGCTGGTGGACCTGGCACTTCAGAGGCATTGAGGGCACAGATTAGACTTGACTGTGGCATCTAGGGGATCTCTGGTGGATGTAGCTGTCATGACCTTTTAGCTGCAGCCTTGGGACTGAGAGTCTCAGATGCTGAACTTTTCCTCTCCCTGTCCCGGTTCCCAACTGTACTTCCTATCTCTGGATATCTTTCAGCTGACCCTTTTAAAACTCTGGTCCTCCTAAGAAGTCTAGAACCTGCCAGCAGGAGGATTATTGGGAGGTACCATCTTCATTTTCTTGTTCTTGCCATTTTCCTTCTTCATTCATAGGGCCTCCCCCCTCCCTCCCTCCCCTCCCTCCTTCCCCTCCTCCCTCCCTCCCCTTCCCCTCCCTCCTTATCCTCCCTCTCTTCTTTTTTTAAACTTTTAACTTAAGGCCTATTTTTTCCTCTTTACTTTGTACTGAATTAAATCAGAAAAAGAACACTATATTTAAATATCATTGTTCTTTTGAAGAAAAGCTTCAGTTTAAAATGTTTGTTTAAACTGCAGGGGGTATCTGTCAGCTGCCCTGCTTCTGCTGAGCATGGGTAACGTGACTTCTTTGGGTGTCAGAATGCATCACCATGTTCCAGATGTAACTGTCTATTTTGGAGTCTATACAAATGGGGCTACATAAATGAGAATCAACTTGGAGAAGACTGGGCTCTGTAGAAGTTATTAAGGCTATGTGGAACCCCTGCTGCTTGTGTAGTGTTTGGAAAAGTAGTAGTAAAGAAATAGGGAATGAGAAGAGAAAGCTTAAAGTCTGTTTTCTTTTCAAATTGGGAATGTCTTCATTTGCTTTACAGACTATAGAAGTACTACACAGTCACTGAAGGTCCAGCAATTCCTGATGGTGCAGAACAGCCCTGCTCGTGTGCAGTCTCTGCCCATGAGGTCTGGTGTAGCAATCAGCCACGTGTATCTGCAGCACTTGGAATGTGACAGCATAGCTGTGGAGCTTGCTTGTCTTCCAAGTCACTGTAACTTATCGTCACAGCTGGGTGTGATGACACATGTCTGTAACCCCAGCACTCTGGTGGCAGAGGCAAAAGGATCTCTGTGAGTTGAAGGCTAGCCTGGTCTACATAGTGACTTCCTGGACAGCCAGGACTAAATAACAATATCCCATCTCAAAAGAGTAATAGTGCCAGGCGTTGGTGGCGTACGCCTTTAATCCCAGCACTCGGGAGGCAGAGGCCGGTGGATCTCTGCGAGTTTGAGGCCAGGCTGGACCAACAGCCTCCAAAACAATACAGAGAAACCCTGTCTCGTAAAACCAAAAAAAAAAAAAAAAAAAAAAGAGTAATAGTAGTGATGATGATGATGATGATGATGATGATGGACAAGAGGGATGAGCAGCAACTAAGATCCCCTGACAGCTCAGCTGTCTCACTCCCAAGTGTGCTTCAGGAACACACTTCCTCTGTGCCTCTCCTTCCCTCGCTGCACCACCTCTGACTCTCTGGCATGCAGCCTGCTGTGCACACACTCCCTACCTGCCCTTGTCTTTCCCTTGCTTTCTCCATGTTCTTGTTATGTGGACAGTAGTCTATTCTGTTCACACATCAGTTGTTTTCCTTAGTTAAGCCACATTAAGGCCACTTTTAAAGTACCCAAGGACCTGTTTGTCTCCTTTTGGTCAGTTGTGGTGTTATTTCAGTGGGATAAGTTCACTGGCATTTGTTTTTAACCATCTGGTTGTTTCAGTTTATCTCTATTAATGTTTTTTTAAGCAGCTTGTTTTCTCACTTCATGTTTTGCCTTGTAGTTTGTTCAAAACTGGGGACTGTGTCTTTGCATTTGTATTTTGATAGCTGTTAGGATTTCCGTGTAGTTGCAAATAAAACCCGTCAGAATGTTTGCTTGCATTTGATGACTGTGTCACTGCTGGCTGACTTCCTAATATTCTTTTGACTGTCGTTCAGTGTGCAAGGGGGAGCCCAAGTATCACACTGCTGTGGACGCTTGCTTGTGGCCCCAGGCAGCTGCCTTAGTCTTGCTTGAGGCCCCGATGGCAAGGTGGACGTGAGGGCAGACTCCTGATAGGCGCTTGCTTCATGCATAGTTCCATTGAGACTGAACCCATTCTGCTCCAGATTCCTTCTGGATTTAAAAGGAACTGGAATTCTAACTGTTGGTTTAATGGTCACCCACCCTGGCTAAGAAAGCAGTCATGCCAGGCAAGGGGGCAGATAGGAGGTGCTCTGAGTGTAGAACACAGCTTTGGGAGTAATGAAGGCTAGCTGGCAGAATTATTTGCTAGCCAACGCCTCAGTTTTATCCAGTTAGTGATTTTTACAGCGTCCTCTGTAATTTTTCCAAAAGTACCCTGTTGCCAATCTTTTGATAAAGACTGTTTTCCTTTTAACATGGTCAAATGGCACATTGCTCAGTGCACTTATGGCAGCCCCTTGTCCTTGGGGAGTGGGTTCTGCACATTAGGTCCATGGCAGAAGGTTCATAATATGCTGAGATCATTTACAAGTCACGATTAAAGGGTTTAAATTTTCAAGTGAAAATCTTTTTCTTAAGGACTCTGATGTATTTATAGGAAATAATTAAAGCAATGCTACTCAAAAACAAAGGATGTTAACATAAAATCCAGGCTGTCTTTCCTTCTCTAAATACCTGCTTTTAGGGACTCAGCTCAGCCCTGGCACCCTGCAGAGGGGCAGCACTGACAGTGTAATGAGAAGTAAGTACTGGAACAAGGCTTACTGTACTGGTTGAAATGAAATGAAAATTCGGTGAAAAGTCTGAGCCTATGGAGATTCAATGACTAGTCTTTTCAAGTAGCTTGAGGGACACCTTGCTAAGAACTGTACGTGCTTTTCCTTAAGAAAACAAAAAGTCTTAGTTTAGCCATGTTATGTTGCCAAATATCTTGACATCTAAATGCTTGTTACTCTCTGAAGGTTGGAAAATTAAGCAAAAGTAACTAATTCCAGCTTCTGTTATTTTTAGAAATAGGCTGTATCCTAGGGTGAATATACCATCACTATGCTAAACAGACATAGAATCAAGCTGCCCTCTAAATACCCCTGTGCCCATAGATTACCAAAGCTCCAAACCTTGCCAGGGGATTTTCTATGCACAGTGGACTGTGGTTAACACAGAAACTCACAGCTTATCAGAGTGTAAAAATTAAGTATCTGTAATATGCTCAGCCCCAGATGAGACCTCTATATTACCCACCTACCCAGGCTTAGGGACCATCTCAGAAGAGGGACTGGAAAGCTTGCAAGAGCCAGAGATGAGGGAGAACTGGGTTGGAAGTCTCTTCTGGACATGACATTCTGTACCCAGGAACTCAGCAGCTGTGCCTGCACAAGACCCACACTAGAGCAAGCCAGTTAACATTCCAGGACGGAGTGGGAAGGGCTCAGGGGATTCTACCCCAGCTGCAGAGCTGTGGAAAGTTGATGGCTTTGGGGGGAGGAGAATCAGTAGGCTCTTGGTGGACTGGCCATGCTCCAGTGGATGGTCTCGCACAGGAGTGTGAGGTCAGCACATTGGACTTGGTTTGTTATTTAAAACAAAAACAAAACACAAAATACAGTGTTGGAAGGGGATAGGGACAAGGAGAAGTGGGGAATAAATATGACCGGAGTACATTGTATGACATTCTCAAAGATTTAATATATTGTATGAAAATTGATTTAGAACCGGCCCATAGTGTTTTATGGAAGTTTAAAAACCCTATTGTTATTATTCATCAGAAAATTTTTGTGTATGTGTCAGAACAGTTGGTAGGAATAAACTTTCCCTCCATTTGGAAGTTTAAAGAACAATTTAAGACAAGCTAAAAAAAAATGAGGTTTGACATGTAGTTTGAAATCTTTTTAAAAACGATTACTGTACTTTTTGTGTTATTTCACATAATAGATGCCGGAAACCAGGGATGTGACAGACAAAATAATAACACCAATTGCTCACATTATTGACATGGATTGATTTATTCAGATCTCTGCTGTACACCACAAGTCTGTTACTGTTTCTTTATCCTGTCAAAGTCAGCATCCTGTGGCCCTCACTCTTAGTTACCTCCTGTGGCTCCAAAGGTAACAGTGAAACCACCTGGAAGGTTTCAGAGCTGGAATTAGGTGCACGCTGGCCCACCTGGTAGCAGAGTTTCGCCATCACTGGTCCAAAGGAAGGGCATTGAGTGTGGTCCTTTCTCTGATTGTGATGCAGGCAGACTCAGCTGTGTTTCAGGTGTCCATGGTTCGTTCCTTTCAGCACTCTTGTATTTGAGCACCACTTAATGGTTCTGTTTAGAGCTAAAGGTCATTTAAAGTGTGAATTTGATTGGTTTATAATTAATTATATGCAATTTTATGGCCATTACTGCAATATAATTCACATCATTTTCAATAAAACAAAACAAAATCATCCCCCAATTGTACCTGTATACAGTCAGTCTCTTTCTGGACCCCAGTTCCAGGAAGCCACCAACTTAATTTGCCTCTGTAGGCCAACTTAGGGAGCTGCACGTGAACGGAACCACACAGTGTGCATTGTTTGGCTGCTGGCTTCTTTCACTTGCCATATTTCCAAGTTTTGTCCTTTTCCATGTGTGTCAAGATTGCTTCCTTTCTTGTTACTGAGCAGAATCTGTTGCATATCTCACACTGCATACCGTTCACTACCTGACAGTTTGTTAATGGTTCTTGGTGACTTTGAATGATGCTGCTATGAACATTTACCTCCAAGTATTTGTGTTAACGTTTCTGTTGTGCAGGTAACTTAGGAGTAGAATTGCAGGATCTCCTGGTGAAAATTATGCTTTATATTTCAAGGACGACTCAAAGTTTTCCAAAGTAACTATAGCAGTTTGCACTTGGCTAGCACTAGCAGGCTTCCTGTTTTCCCCTTCACTCCCCAGCATTTGTTTCTGTGAACTTTTGTTGCTGTTCTAATAGTAGTTCTATAGGGTATGAAGGGTGCTCTTTTTAACTGCATTTCCCCTAGAAATTGATGCTTGCCAGAGAGGTGCATGTCTTCCTTAGAGAAGTTTGTTCAGATCCTATGTATAGCTTAAAATTGTGGTAGTGACCGCTTGTTGAGTTGCAAGAGTTCTCTGTATTCTGGATTTCTATCCAGATCTGTGATTTGAACAGTACCACAGAGCACCTGCTTCTCACTAAGATTCAATAGTTTCCTCTTGTGTAAGATTTCTCTTGTCTGCCTTTTGTCAATTTCTAGAGTTCTAAAAGCATCATTTTGACACTGTTCCTCCCTATTGTTCTGGAAGTCCTGTTTCCATTTCATTTTGAATAGGTTCCTAGAACATAAAGTGCTGGGTCAAAGGACTGATGGATTTGTAGTTTTCATAGGTGTTAGTAATTTTTTCCACAAAAAACTGGAGGGTTTATAATTGTGTTGCACAGGTAAGGTTCAGGCTTGCCAGTGACATGTGTTAACCAAATTTTGTCATTTGGCCCATGCAGATATAATTAAAAATAAAATCTTGTGGTAGTATTTTGTTTATTTTCTTATTTATTCCTAGTGCTGAAATTGAAGTCTTGAAGTCAGAGTTTTACACATGCTAGGCAAGTGATCAACTCCTGAGTTATGTCCCTAGCACTCTTCCCTCTGTAAAATCTTTTTTTTTAAAGATAGGGTCTTGTTGAATAGGCAGGCCTTGAGCTTGTAACCCTCTTGTCTTACCCCTTTAGTAAGTAGTACTGCAGTCTTGTGCCACCAAACCTAATTTGACTGGCCCCTTACAATCTTAAGGCATACTAGAGAGAGTCCCAGTCCCTGTTGCTATGCGACAGATGACCTCCAAACCTCTAATTTCTTGGGGAGGTTCTTACTTGACTTCTGGTATGGTTAGGGGCAGGTGAAAGCTGGAGCAAAGGAAAGAGAGCTGAAATAGTTGGAGCTGGGGGCTGATTGGATATCTCTTTTTTTTCTCTCCAAGTCATCTCAAAATTGCTTTATGTGATGTGTTTGTGGCTTCCTCATGGTATGGCAGCCACAGGGCAGTCAGCTGGCTTACAGGGTGTCTCATTTATTCCAAAGATACATGTCTCATAAGACCTTGGGAGACCTATTGTCTTACTTTGAGTTTCTATTCCTGTCATGAGTACCAGGACCGAAAGCAACCTGAGGAGTAAAGGGTTTATTTGGTTTACACATCCTGACTTGCAGTCCATTGAGGGAAGCCAAGACAGGAACTCAAATTGGGCAGGAACATGTAGACAGGAGCTGATTCAGAGGCCACGGAGGAGTACTGCGCACTGGCTTGCTCTCTGTGACTTGCTTAACCTGCTTTCTTATAGAACCCAGGACTGTCAACTTAGAAGTATACCCACAATGGGCTGGGTCCTCTCCTAGCAGTCATTAATTAAGAAAGTATCCTAGAATCTTGCCTGCCTACCACCTAATCTTATGGAGACATTTTCTCAATTGGGGTCCCTCCCTCTCACATGACTCTACTTGTGTCAAGTTGACATAAAGCGATCCAGCACACCTGTAATGACCCAGTCTTCATAGTCACTTGGAAGTATATCCCTTTCTTGTAGAAGAAACTAGCCAAATCTTAAATAGAAGGCTATATGCTCTGACTTTTATGGGAATGGCTACATATGAAGTGTATGAATATGTGAAATGAGAGGTAGTGTCATATTCTTTGGGGAAACAATCTGCTACCATAGTTTCAGCAATGAAAGGAGACTTCTACGTGAAAGAATAGACATTTTCACACGAGCATCCATAAGTTGACTGACCCAAGAGGAGGCTAGTTCTGATTCTGAAATGATTGGGATCTTTTACATTCCATCTTTAGAGAGACAGTTCAGGCAGTATTTGGCTTAACTAGTTCAGACATGAAAAATGGTCACTGCTGTCAGTGAACCCCACATGTGAAATAATACAGATATTGCCTAGCAAGGAGGAAGAGTTGAACTTTGTGAGCCTTTAGAACTTTAAGTCAGTCTCATCAAGCAATCTCAAATTTATAATTCAACTTCACACCTTAATACACTAGAAACAAGGTAAATCAAACACAAGCCAAGTAGACAGCAAGAAATGAAGATGAATGCAGAATAATAATACAGGAAATGGAAAATAATTAAAGTTGGTACTTTAACGACATCAACTTTTAGGTATTCTGATGAAGAAAAAGAGAATTCAAGTTACTGAAATCAGGAATGAATGTGGAGATAGTAATTCTGGCCTGCTTAGCATTGTATAGAGTGTCTAGCCAGGACAGTTAAACAAGAAAATGAGATCGAGATGTCTAGGTAGAAAGGGAAGAGGCGAAACTATCACTCTTTGCAGATGACTGACATACGTACGTATGTACGTACATATGTATACATACATACATACATACATACATACATACATACATGCTCACTCCTTGAAGAACCCGAAAAAGAAAACCTGTTAAGGCTTTTCAGGTTGTAGGGGAAACAACTCATGTACAAAATGAGTTCATGTCTTTGTATCCACAATGATGATTTTAAGAAGAAATCATCAAAAAGAAATACCCAGACAATATTTAACCATAAGATACTGTTGAAAGAAATTAAAGACAATCTTTTTAAAAAGTGGAAAGACATCCATCCCATGGTTGGAAGAATTACTATTATGATGACTATATTGGCTTCCTTTCTATAGATTCAACACAATATCCTTGGGCTTCCTTAAAAACCTGTGTTTGAAAAAAATGGGTCAGCTGGGCGTTGATGGCACACTCCTTTAATTCCAGCACTCAGGAGGCAGAGGCAGGCAAATCTCTGTATGTTCAAGGCCATCCTGGTCTACAGAACGAGTGCCAGGATAGGGTCCAAAGGTACACAGAGAAACCCTTTCTCGAAAAAACCAAAAAAAAAAAAAATGGGTCATAGACTGGAGAGATGGCTCAGAGGCTAAAAGCACTGGCTGCTCTTCCTGAGGTCCTGAGTTCAATTCCCAGCTGCCACATGGCAGCTCACAACCATCTGTAATGAGATCTGGTGCCCTCTTCTGGCTTGCAGGCATACATGCAGGAAGAACACTGTATATCTAATAAGTAAATAAATCTTAAAGAAAAGAAAAAATGGGCAAGTTAAAGTTCACATGATAATTCAAGAGACCCAGAATAACCAAAACATCTTGAAAAAAAAAAAAAAACAAGAGTTGGAAGAAGCCCATTTTTCAGTTTTAAAACTTACTACAGGGGGGTGTATACCTTTGTTCCCCAGTATCTGGGAGGTAGAGGCAGACAGATCCTTAGGAGTTCCAAGCCAGCCAATAGTGCATTGAGATTTAAAAAACAAAACAAAGTAAAACTTACTACAAACCCGCAGTAAGACATTGTGGTACTGACTTAAGGATAACCATATAGATCTGTGAATGAACTGAGAGTTCAAACATGAGTGCCTGGTAAATTTAGATTAAACACAGGAGCAGCAAGACCATTTAAGTGGATAGCCTTGCTATTTGTGAAGGCACACACTAGTCATCCCAGCCCTCAGGAGATTAAAGCAAGAGGGCTGCAAGTTCGAGGCCAGAGTGAGACCTAATCAGTTGAGGGGGGGGGACAGACGACAAAACAAAACACAGACAAGTCTTTTCTACAAATGGATGGTTCTGGATGTTGCCATCAGAATAGTGAAGTTGTATCCCTTCCCCACGCCATGTACAATAGTTTTAAAAAATGGATCGAAGAAAACTATAATACTTTTAAACACGAGAAATATATATATATATATATATATATATATATATATATATATATGGGATTGGTTTTAGTTTCTTAGATGGTACAATAAAACAACCAACCAAAGCAAAGCATGGGTAAATTAGACTTCATCAGAATTAAAGATTTACTATTAGAGCACACTCTTAAGACAAAGGAAAGTCAGTCTGTACAATGGGAGACAATATTAGCAAATCTATATTTAGACAGATTATTACATTTATTTTAACAGAAGAAAAACAATTGTACCAATTGAGTATCATTGGAACACAACAAAAAGAGGTTTTTAAAAGCCCATCGCAGAGGCATGTATGTTTGAATACCTTAAAATAGGTTACTTAGTGGACTTCCTTGGTAATAATCACGTAATTGTGTTTCTTATATTATGGAAATGAATAACAATGCCAAACCTGCCATACTGACATTAATCTACTAGTCTGAAATAAAATCACACTTACTGAGTTTCTAGGAATTTGAACATTATGAATAATGAATATTTCATATCAGAAGAACTCTGGCAAGGTTCTTTCCAAATCCTTAGAATTTCAGTGTTATCTCTGTACTGATGTCAGTGACTTTGTTTTTTGTCAGGTGTGGCCTATGTCAGCAAATCTGTTAAGATGTAATATTAGTTATGTTTAATGTAAAAATTTAAGTAGAAATGACTGTTCCAATTCAATAATATAAAGACAAATATTTTAAAATGGTATGTATAAATGGCTTATACTCACAAAATAGATATTATCATTAGGCGTTAGTGTTGGGCAGATTAAAACCACAGTTAGATGTCAGTTCATCTACTAGATTATCATTTTAAGAAAAGATTTGGGTGCTGGGTGTGTGGTTCAGCTAGTGCAGTTCAGTTAGTGTAGTTTTTACCTCGCATGCAGAAAGCCCTGAATTAAATCCCTAGTCCTACATGAGCTGGGCATGCTGGTGCAAGCCAGTAATCTAGAACTCGAGTGGTAGAAGCAGGTGGCTCAGAAATTCAAGGTCACTGTCTGCTACGTAGAACATTTAAGGGCAACCTGGACTATATGAGACTGCCTAAAAATAAAATTAAAAAGATATGCAGAAATTGGAGAAGTAACATTTTACTGGGGTGAACATCAAACAGTACTGCCTTGTAGATACCAGCTGAGCATTTCCTCAAACGGCTAAATGTAGAGTTACTCTGTGACCCAGCAATTCTATGCCTGTGTGTACTCCCAAATATCAAGGGTTTAGGAAGGAGGCTTACATCAGGTTGGGGTTGGCTAAAAAGTTCTGAGGGATCAAAAGGATATATGTTCATAAAGGACTTGTACATTAATGTTCACAGTAGCTTAATTCACAATAGTCAAAGTCCATCATACCAGTAATGGGGAAACAAAATATGGTAAGTCCTCACAGTGAATTATTTAACCATAAGAAGCCATGTAATACTGATACTTGTGACAATGTGAGTGAGTCTTGAAAATATGTTAAGTAAAAGAAGCTACACATAAAAGGTCAACAGTCTGTGATTCTATTGCTAACAAAATCTGTAGAGCCAGCAAATCTGGGAACACAAAAGGCAGATTAGTGACTGCCAGACACTGAGAGAAGAGATGAGGAAACAAATAGCCATGAGTTCTTGATAAACAAGAAAACAATTCCTTATTTACAACTCAGCATTAAAAAATACTTAAAAATGGTTATTTCTTATCCACAGCTATAGAGCAAATGATAAAATGTTCATAGATATAAACTGTTATTTTATACACAAAATGAGATTGACACAACTCATGAGCGTTTTGAAGGGCTAGTAAAACTGTAGTAAATTATCTCACACTTTCTAATGATATCAGATGCATATCGACATAGTCTTTTAAAACCCTATAGATGAGCTCCAAGTATTAAAGAGTACTAAATAAATACCTGGGTTTTGATTAGAGATTCCTTTGGCACCAATGTTGTTGACTCTGAGTGCTTGGTGATCAAGCCTTACCATCCTCCACTGTGGGCTTAGTGCTTCCTGCTTTCTCTACACTCTCTGTCCCAGGACTGAGCTGTGACCAAGAGTGATGCTGGAGTTTGGTATTGCATTTCTGGTCTAACAATGGAGTCATTTGCTAAGTACAAGTCAGCTGTATTTACTTCTAATCTGCTTAGGCTGTTGCAGTAACTGAAATGTTATGTAAACAGATACAGTACAAAATACGTGATCTTTAGACACACAAAGTCATGTTATAAAAATACTTTTGAAACAGGTGAGAAATTGGGGCAGAGAATGGGTTGAGTCAGGTGGTGGTGGCTCACACCTTTAGTCCCAGCACTTGAGAGGAGATCTCTGAATTTGAGGCCAGCCTGCTCTACATACAGAGTGAGTTCTAGGACAGCCAAGGCTACACAGCAAAACCATGTTTTGAAAAACAAACAAACAAAAAATAAAAGAAGTGGGTTGAAAATTTGAAAGTATAAACACATTTTGTACTCAAATTGAGTGTTTATTCTGCTTTCTCAAAGCAAAACTTGGAGATCACAGGCATTGTGTATGAGAGAGTTAGACAGCCTGTCAGAATGCTGGTAGTAAATGGCCATTTGCACACTTTATTTAAACGAAAGTGTTTTAAGATCTGCCCATTCTGTTGATTGTTAATATGAAGAAGAGCAAACAGCTAGGGGAAAGACACTTGTGTTTAGTTTCTCCTTTCCTTATGTTTCTCTTACTCCTTTATTCTTGATGTAGAGTGTTTGGAAATGAGAATATGGTATATTTTTCTTACCAGTTAAATAAGTGCTTGGAAGGTATGATTCAGTGACAGACTCTGTCACAAGGCTCTGGGTTCAGTTTTCAGCATTGCACAGAAATAAGTAATGAAATATTTAATGTTTTAAAATATTTGCTTCTGGCCAGGCATTGATGGCACACACCTTTAATCCCAGCACTTGGGAGGCAGAGGCTGGAGGATCTCTGTGAGTTCGAGGCTAGCCTGGTCTACAGAGGGAGTTCCAGGACAGCCGCCAAAGCAATACAGAGAAACCCTGTCTCGAGAAACCCATATATATATTTACTTCTTAGCAAATTTTGGTTCAAAATCAGCAGTTGCTTTAAATGCAGTGTTTACTAAATGTGAAAATCATTCTAGTTTAAAATTAATCCTCTAATCAGTTTCATACCCTGTAAGAATCATCCACTACAAACAAAATTTTGAAAACAGATGTTCAAGCTAAAAGGGGCATTTTACCTATATTACTTAGAAGTGATTGACGTTAATTCTGTCTTTTTAATATAAAAGTTGAAAAGCTACATGTATTCCATACTTTCACCAATCCTGTTTATAGATCATACAGACTATTTGCTTATGTGTCATCATTGTGCTCATCAGGACTGAGTTGTTGGGAGAACAGCCTACAGCCTGCTGCAGGTTGAAAACAAACCATTACTTGGCATTCTCAGAGCAGTAACCATGTCTACAGAGAAGGGTTGTTACATCATTTTCTATGTAGGGAATTGTCAGTATTTGATACATTTATAGTATGTTTTGTCCTGCATTTAATAGCTACATATAAGTCAAACTGATACAAATAACAGCACTTTTAGAGGGTTTCTTTGAATGAGCCATAAACTATTGTCAAAAGATACCCCTTAATCTGGCAGTGGTGATGCACGCCTTTAATCACACAGTACATGGGAGGCAGAGGCAGGCAGATCTCTGTGAGTTTCAGACTAGTCTGGTCTACAGAACAAAATCAGGACAGCCAGAGCTACACTGAGAAACCCAGTCTTGGGGAGGGGGAATGAGATACCCCATTTATACCATTACATCAAGTCTGCAGCTTCCATTTCTTGCATCTGGCATATGATTCAGACAGCTGTCTCTGTCCCCAGCCACACCTGTCTTTCATACTCTTGCCTCGGAGCCTGCAGTTTTCTCCCAGTGCCGTGGGTATTCCTGCTCTGCCTTTCACTCCTTCCTCTCAGTGCGTTGTGTACACCTATCTTCTAACTGCCCATCTGGAGGCACCTACCCACCCTCAGCTGCTTAACGTTTCGCATGGTCCAGCCCTGACACTTTGGAATTGTCTCTTAAATGCTGTTGGAACTTGGTTCCATCGCACAGTCACTGCCTAGTTCCTGGCATTTCACTCTCTGCTGCAGCTCCCTTGTTAAAATCCAATTCTGGGCTGATTCCCACTAGAGTCCCCATCCCTAACCTGAGCTAGTCTACCACCCCTGCCTGATTCCTCCCCTCTCCCTTCTCTGCCTATGCTGCTGTCTTTTGCTGAGGAAGAAAACTCTGCTGGACAAATGCTAGCTCACCCTCATGGACTACCCTGATGTGCCATGGACATACTGCGCTCTGTTAAGGTCTCAGAACACTTTAATCTCCATGCCGTCTTCTCTTCACACATGCTACAGTAATTGCTCTCTGACTGATTTCTTCTCTGTGAAAGGAGTCTGGATCCTTCTCCTCTGTTCCCCTCAGAGGCTGGCTGTTCCAGTGAAGAGGGAGAAGCACACCTACTAGGCATAGATGCCTTCTAACCAAGATGTTCTGTGGTTATTTTGATCCATTTATACAACTATGAAGTAACATTTGTTCATAAAATATAAACAGGTTTGATCATGAGTTTTGATTGTGTGTATTTTTGTCTTTAAACATCTTTGTCCAAACCTGCTGTTTTATCTTGTTTATTTAGACGTTCATTTTTGTCTTAATGTTTGAGATTCAGAAGAACATGAAAAAGCAGAGACACAGTTTTGCTACAGCTAAGGCTTTTTTTTTCTTTGTGTAGTGGGTAATCCACTTATCCAAATATCCACATTTGAATAGTTGTGTATTGAACTTCTGAAGCTCCACACAGACATAGCTTGGGTGCCTTATTTATTTAACATATGTAGCAGTGACTATATGTTAGCTATTATATGTCCCTGAAATTGACCATTATAAACAAGGAGGTATTATGGGAAGAAGCTTGGTTTTGAATTTACATTCATTTGGAAATAAATGCTAACATTGATTTAAAGACTACCTTAACCCAATAACCTAGTGTTTAAAAATACAGAATCATTATTTGTGGTATTATCTTGATTCCATTTTAAAAGAAGATTGAGAAATCAAAGAAGTAAAAACAAAAAATAGGGTAATGTCTGCTGTTTTGTTTCCATATTAAAGTGATTTGTTTATTGATAATTTTTATTTTTTAATTACAGTATAATTCATCAGTTCCCTATCCCCTTTCCTCCCTCCAAACTCTCTTCTTATTTGTTGTTACATATATTTGTATATTCTTAGATACATAAATGCAACCTGTTCAGTCTGTATCATGTTACTTGTTTTCAGGCCTTACCATTTGATGTTGAGTAACCAATTGTTGTGTCTTCCCTGAGAAAGATGATTTCTCCCACTCTCAGTATCCCTTGGTTTCCTCGAAGTCTTTGTCTAGGGTTAAGACTCATTAGCTTTTCCCAGCCCACACTGTTCAGCTCATGTTTAGGCAGCCATATGGGTGAGAGTTTATGGGTGGAGCTTCTGTTTGAAGGAATCACAATTTCATAGCAAACGCTGATCCTTTAGCTCTTAGACTTTCTCAGTCTCCTCTCCTGCAGTGTTCCCTGAGCCTCAAGTACAGGAGCTGTGTCATGGATGTGTCAGTTGGAACTAGGCTCCACAGCTGTGTATTTTGATTAGTTGCAGTTTTCTTCAGTGGTCTTGGGCTGTTGCAAAGAAATGTTTCCTTGATGAGGGCTGAAGACTACGCTTAACCAACTAGACCCTGGAGAATGATGTCTGGTTTGTTGTAAGAACAAAAGTTGAGTCCTGGGTTGATGTTACAGAATCTCCTGTGTCTTTACTTCATGCCAGATGAGTGCTGGATGTTCTGTTTTGGAATGTTTCTGTTACTAAGTTTTGTAAGGAATAAAGTCCCCAGTCATTCACCACATTGTCAGTTCCAGACAAATGAATTTTGTCATTCTTTGTTCACTTCAGATGAGTGATATTTACCTTATAGCTCAGTTTTGACCCAGAGGGACAATTTATTTTAATGTTCTTTCTTTATCATTTCATGATGTCTCATATTAGATCTCAATTAGAGACTTCTAGACAGAGTGCTGTTTATAATAGATGTTGAATTTCATTTTCAAAAGAAATTGTCAAGCACCTAAGTAGACTTTAAGATGACATCCTACAAATTTCAGAGTATATTCCATGCTCTATCAAAAATGTTCACGAGTATTAAGTTAATTTCTTTGAAAACTTATTCTTTTTCCTTTGCTACATTTTGTAAAGATTTACTTAGCTTATAATTTTCTCAATTTGGAAGTGTGTGGGAGTTTAAGGTGAGTACAATGTCAAGGCATAAGTTGAAAAAGATCTTTTAGTATTAATAACAGGTAATAAAATACTGCCTTGAAAATAAAATCTCTGTCTAAAGCACCCTCTGGGTCAGTACCACACTGATATTCAGGGTTTGCACATCTTGCCATTCTACAGTTATCATGGTTCTTGTGTCTTTGAAATATTTTGTTATGAACAGATTTTATTTTATAGGAACAAATAATTCAAAATGAAAATTCAGTGTTGAAAAATCTTTGAGTTGTATTTTAATGTTTCTTAGTAAAATAAGTAATCTTGCCTGCAAATTTATCTACCTAATAGAACCTTTTGAAATGAACATTATTTGATAGCAATGTATAGTCTTCCCCATCTTCTTGGTTTCCCCTAGTGTTCATTTACCTTTCCTAGAATCATATCTTTTTCTTTTTTAAGTGTGTTAGTTGTGAACGTATATATTTGGACTGAAAAAAACAAGCATCGTCAACCTCTCTTTTGAGTGTTTAGCTCCTTAAAATGTAATATAATTATTAGAATATTGGGTAAGGCCTACTATTTTATTTGTTGTTTTTGCTTGCCTCATCTTCCTCCTCACCATCGTCCCTTTCTTTTGGGAGTTAACTGGGTGTTTTTTAGAGTATCATTTAAATTACCTTGTCAGTATTTTAGCTAAGATTATTTGTATTGTTGTCTACAATTATTTTAGGATTCTGCCTTAACTTCGCAGTCAGTCTTTTTAAAGATTTTACTTAAAATCTCTAGAGATATAAAAAGGCTGATTGCATTTGCCCCCTTCATCCTTCATGCTCATATGGATTTCACCTGTGACTTTTGCATTGCACTTAATATTGAAGAAATTAAGAAGAAAAACTAGTCTTAGTTTTTTACTTGCATATTCACCACTTCAGTGCCTTTGCTCTTAAGAAGTCTCTATCTGCTTCACCTTCCTGATATCCCACACGAGTTCTTTAAGCATCTCTAGTAGCGTCCATCTGCTGGTGATGAATTACCATCCTTATTACAGCGTATTTTCAGTGACTGTGGAGTTCTGGTTAGCAGCTGCAGAGACTCTAGATTTTGGTAGTTTCTTAAGACTGTTTTAGGGGAATATAAGCTTGCCTCACTTGTTTGTATAGCTCTTCCTTCTGTATGTTGGGCAGCCTGGTACATCTCAGTGGGGTTCTTATGGCCATAGCTATGTTCTGTAGAGTCTTTCCTGCACATGTAATGCTTAGGGATCTCACAAAGATCTGGGGTTTGGTTAATCTTTTTGAGGAACTGAATTGAAAGACAAGGGATCCCTCCACACTATACAGGCTAAATGACTTTCAACAGAGATGCAAAGACAATTTAGTAGAGAAGATGATCTTTTCTAAAA
Organism: Mesocricetus auratus; assembly: GCF_017639785.1. Taxonomy (NCBI): domain Eukaryota; kingdom Metazoa; phylum Chordata; class Mammalia; order Rodentia; family Cricetidae; genus Mesocricetus; species Mesocricetus auratus. The sequence continues at coordinate 340,284 of NW_024429205.1, forward strand.
TGATGCTGTAGCAATCAGATGTCCATAAACAATCAATATTGATTCATATCTCACTGCATATATAAAACTTTGCATCTTGCTCTTAAATATATGATGTCTTTCTATGTCTAGAAGGAAACACAAGAGTTAAGTTCTGTGACCTTGTACTAGTCTAAAATTTATTAGCTACAACAGAAGTGTGACACATAAAAGTATTTGTAAATTGGACCTTACCAAATCAAAAATACCTAACTTTTATAAAACACCAATGAACACAAAAGTGGGATGCACTAACTGGAAGAGAGTGATTACCAGAAGCATACTAACAAAGTACTTGTGTCCAGAATATACAAAAGATCTCACTTTTGAAAATCCAACTGCATACTATTAAAAATGAGCATATTTCATCAAATACTTAATTCAAGAACATAAGGGATGGGAGATAATTGCATAAAAAGATATCCAACATCATTAGTCACTAGGGAAATAGTTTAAAAAGGGCTAGAGAGTTGGCTCAGGGGTTAAGAGTAGAGGACCTGGGTTTAATTCCCAGCACCCACATGGCAGTTCACAACTGCCTGTAACTACAATTCCAGGGGATCTGACACCCTCACACAGACATACATGCAGGTAAAACACCAAATGCACATAAAATAAAAATAAATCTTTAAAAAAAAAACTACCATGAGATGAAAAACCTCATGCCCTCTAAAATGAAAAGAATCTACAAAAGGATTGTCAAGGATAATGGACCAGCTGGGATCTGGTGCCCTACCACTAGGGGTGGAAAACACTTTTCCAATTTCTTAAAAATCTACATATACTGCTATCATGTAATCTGGTCATCCCATTCCTGATATGTAGGAGAGAAGTGGAAGCATGTATCCAGGCTCGTGTATAGGAGAATTTTTGTGTTGTAATTGTCAAAACTGCAAACCACCCAGCCACTAGGTAGCTCGACAGTCTAAATGTAGAGAATGCTACTGTATAAGTAGACCACAGTTTCAGCAGGCAAGTTGCCACTGCATAGCATGGATGGACTGCCATTGCCTGGCTTCCAATTCAGTACCTAACTAGTATCGCATGCTTGAGGTTCTTGTGTTTTTTTATTCTGTTTTTACCAGCTTCTCAGTAATCAGCACAGTCCAACATATGCTGTGGTAACAAACAAAACCAAGTCTCCGTGACCTAAAATAAAATTTCTTTCCCTTATGAACTGTGTTTTCTTTGTTTTGGGTTTGTTCATTCTGAGACCCAGGCTGATGAAGGAGTCTGTGACTGTTGACTAATTCAGAGTCACCCAGAATAAAGGCATCGAGATGGACTTGCAAGCCAGCCCATTTCTTTTTTTTACTTGGTATTTGTTGACTTCTCATTTTAGCATGTGCTAAAATCTTTAAATAACATCAATAGCTAGAATTTTCTTTAATCCTTGATATAAAATGTATATAAATGTCATTTAGCTTTTATTTACTGTAGAAATTCTTTCTAGGTAGAAACTGTATTCCTGTGAGTTGGACAAGGAACCTGAGATACAGAAAGGGTGAGTTGGTAATAGGCACACAGCAGTAGAACTGAGCTGTAGTGGAACCTAGGAAAAAACTTAAACTGTTTAATTTACACTTTTTAAAACTTCTGTCAGTTTCAACAGGTCACGTCTGAGAAGTGTCTCGTACTTCCTGTTGCCAGTGGCTGGAACATGATGGATCACACAGGGGCCATAGACACAGAGGAAGAGCTGGGTCCTCTAGCCCACCTTGCACCAAGTCCTCAAAGTGAGGCTGTGGCTCATGAATTCCAGGAGCTCTCTCTACAGTCCAGTCAGCACTTACCCCCTCTGAACGAACGCAAGAATGGTGAGTGTTTGATCACACGTGGGGCTTTGATCTAGGGGATCACCCTCTTTGTGAGTCTAGCTAATTCCCATTTATGAATGACGCTTTATCATTTGCACTGACAGTCCCCACAGGGGACACTTTCCCAGAGGTACAAGACAATTCCTGAGAAGGGGCAGTATTTCACTTCCCATCTACTTCTTTGCTTGTGTCTCCAGTAACTCTCTGCACTGGGAAGACCTTTTCCTGGAAAGGCATTGTGAAGGTGCTGATGCCAAAGAATTAGGTAATGGCCTTGACCGCCTCCCTTTTGCTGTCTCCAGTATATTAGAACTTAATTTCAGAGGCCAGAGTGAAAGCAAGAACTTCTTGAGTGATTTTATACTAGTGGGCACAAGATGAACTAGGTTCTATTTGGAGCCAGTTCATTCTTAACAATATGGCAAATTCTCACTGATGACAGAAGGCATCCCAGAGGCCCCCAGAAAACAATACTAATAAATATAGATTAGGTACATTTAGTTCTAATACACAGCAATACACTTCAAATATAAACAACAGTGTGATGTTCAAAGAACATGCTGACCATGCCAAGGCAGAAGAACCCAGAACTTCAAGTGGGTTTACCCTGCTGTCAGAGTTCTCCTGTGTTTACCTTTACAAGTACATTTTTTAAATTACAGTTTTTTTGTTTTTGTTTTTTAGCATCTTTTATTCTCCTTCCTTTTTTAAAATTTAAGTTAGAAACAAGCTTGCTTCTCATGTCAATCCCAGCTCCCTCTCCCTCCCCTCCTCTCCTGCCCTCCCTACCAGGCCTCCTGGCTCCCCACCCAATCTCCACTCTGATTACCAGGGAGGGTGATGACCTCCATGAAGGATCTCCAAAGAAGAAATCAAATGATTTTCCTGCAGAATGTTTCCCATCACCCTGGTAGGATTCTAGGGCCTGAATGTGTCCCAGTCGGGCCTACTGACTTGTCCTTGCTGAGGACCGCAAGTAATGTTGAGTCTTTCACCACAGGCTTCTGCATGAAGTTGCAGTGCCTTCTTTTAAGAGTCATGTAGTTTTGTGTCCTAAATCTTTTTTTATATATAGAAATCAGTTTCTAGGGATGTTTTATTATACTTTCAAGACACTTTATTTTATTTATTATTTTTTTAAATTTAGAAACAAGCTTGCTTCACATGTCAATCTCATGACTCTTTTGAGAGTCATGAAGTTTTGTGTCCTAAATCTTATTGTTAGGTTCTGCCCTCCACCATCTTAGCTTAAAACATATAGACTTGGTTCAGAAAGAGCCCTGAGTGACATTTTTTAGACATTCTGTCACCATGATCCTGGCTTTACTATAGACAATCATCTGAGGCAAATATATTTACTCAGAAATGGCAATCAGGTTGCACAGTATCCCTAGACTAGTTTCATGTCCCAGGTATTTGAGTTGTATTTGATATAAAATCAGAAGGCCACAAACTGGCCCTGTATAGCAGAGGAGGGAATGCACAGAAAATGGGTACACCATAGTCATATAGTTCATATAAGTAGGCATATTCTCTCACAGATGCTCATGTAGATGCCTGAGTGTAAGGTACACATGTACAACAGGCTCCCCTTAAACATTCAAAGTTTATTATTTTGGAACCCAGAACCTTGTCCTGCTGGGTAAACACTCTACCCCTGAAATATGCTCCCTTCCTTTGTGTGTCGTTAGGGAGATAGGTAAAAGGGTAACATGATTAATTTTCAACTTTATTTTATGAAGTAATGCAACTATTTATATTGTTCTCTCTACTCTCATAGTTACTAAAACTATCCTGCCCAAACTCTGTATGACTCTATGTGATTAGTGTTTTACCAACCCACATTTATGTGTTGAGCTGTAATTTCCAGGATACATCTTCATTTCTGTCACTCTGAGTTCCAACAGCTTTTAAAATCTATGTGTGATCCAGCACTGAAATTCTATGCTGAATCCTAAGCACCACTCATGAAATAGTAGGGCTGGTTTTCTCCAGTTGTCTCATATCCATGATCTTTGTGACATAATCATTAATGTTTGATTTGTCATCATTTGTAATCTTGTGCAGCTGTAAACTTCTGTTTTAGAATAAATCCACTTTGTATTCTGTTTTCAAACCAAATGCTCATTGTTTACCTGTTCTGAGAATACAGGAAGAGTATGTTGACCTCCAGTCTACCCTTTGCCTGCCTGAATCAACTTTTACTAGAGTCCTTTCTGAGAGAAAATATTTGACTAATTTTTTAAAAAGTAGTTTTAAAACACTTTTTTTGAAACAACGATGTTGCACTTTGAAATTATAGCTTGGAAATAAGTAATGTTATGATATTTTTCTTTGATTATCACTATAGTGATTCCATAAACATAAAATTAATTTTGAATGAAGTAGGCTTTTTAGCGTTGAGTTTTCCTCGAGAGTAATTTCTATTCAGTGTGAAGCCATGGAAGAACATGTCACAATGAGGTGCCATCTAAAGATTCAAACAGGAGCCAGCTCCCTTTTCTAAGGGATAACTGTGGGAACTTTGAAATGTTCAGGCATGTATTCTAACTTCAAGCTCGTAGCATCTTCCTGCCTTACATACACAATTCAAGTTGTGGAAGGGATCTTTGTGCACACAGTATCAGAAATGTAGGATTTTAAGGAGTTGTTAGTCAAGGAGTGAAATAAAAACCCAAGTCAGGAGGAGTGAGTTTCAGTGGTGTACAATGACTGTGGTTATAATGATGTATGGCATTCCTGAGAGAATCTAAGCATCCTTACTACAGAGATAATCTGATACAAGGCTTCATTTAGCTACCCACAGAGTGTGCATATTTCAAAACATCATTACACATGTATGTTATAACTATGTACCATTTTGTCCAATTAAAATGTTAAATAGAAAGGAATCTGGTGTTGTGTGTGTGTGTGTGTGTGAGAGAGAGAGAGAGAGAGATAAATGATAGACCCTGACTTGCTTTCTTTAATGTTTTCATGTATGTTGTTCATATTTTTAGCTCTTCGTAGTCTTATGTTTAAATCATATCAAAATGGAGGTATTGGTCTCAAATCCACTTACAAAGTATTGTGTAACCACTATAAAAGCATCACATTCACATGTCCTTGCTCGTGTATTTTGTTGTTATTCCTGAGTATTTAACTTTTTTCAATGATGCTGCATTCTTTTCTGTTAGAAAAATTATAGGTCATTCAGTTGGTGATTAGAAGGGTTATGTAATCACAGCTGATAATTCAGCTCTGTGAGCAGATGGCTTCACATTTAGGTAATGATTCCAGTATCTTCTATCATCTATTTTTTTAGAAATATTTTTGTTATTCCATTAGTTGAGTGGCAGAATGTTCCCACTCTGGAGTAAATATGGAAGATGTTCAGCACAAATACACTACATTCTTTTCTTTATGTCTGAGTGTTGCTAAAATTACAGCTACTAACATTTCAATAAGGCAATCATTTAGGTAGTTATCTTTTCTACATGGGCCCTGTAAAGGAAAGTAGATATATAGATACACATAAGCTGTGTTTCTTTATGAAAAAGTCCATCCATAAAACACCAAACTTCATTCTGTCATAACACACCAGTTAGCCCCATCTTATTTCTATATTTATGTTGGCATTTCGTGTTCAATAGGAAAAGCTCAGGTGGAGGACAGTGTAGGTGGATACCACACTCCTCAAAGGAACTGCAACCTTCCTGTGTCCACACTCAAGGAGAGCTCTGTTAGGTGTTTTGCAGGATGAAGGCAGGGAAACTGCAGAGGTATCAGGCATTGCCAGTGTTCCTGCAGAGGAGCCTGGGTAGCTGCTGTGATAAAGAGCTGTACACTCTCCAGAGCATCTTGTGTGTTTGGAGTGAGACTCAGTGCCCTTCACACAGCCTCAGGCTCACCTTCAGTAACCCAGTAGCAGTGAGGCAGTGCCTGCCGCCTGCCCGCCTATCCTGAAAAACTTTTGTCTGTGGCCTATCACCTCTGACTCCCCCAGTCTCATCTGAAGCATTTGCTGTGAAATAGCAAGTGTGTGGCCCTAGTAAAGAGAAATTTCTTTTTCAGACATTCATATCGATCATTGGTTATCATAGTTAGGGACTTCAGCCTCATCTGAAAATTTTTTTGAGAATTTTTTCCTTCCGTTAAATTTGTACAGTGAAAAACTTAGACCCTCTTGTGCTTTGTTCATTAATGACCCATTACTAGAGAGTAAATGGCATATTCAAAGGTTGGTTGTCCATAAGGAAACATAGAGCTCTTGACTTTGGACTCAGCACAGGGCTTTATGTAGCTATACACAGGACAGGGAACTTTCCAAACTGTGGCATTGAAGCAAGGGTAGCCACTTGCCTTGCACCTTAGTGAATAATGGCTTCTATCCATAATTGCTCTGCTCTTTGCATTTTCTCTGAGAACATTTCCCCACCCCTCATTAACCTGTTGGTCCAGGTATTTGGAAATGTACAAAGGTAATAGACATTGTTCTTGGACAAACTGCTTCTCAGACTGCACATGAGCTGGCACAGTTGAGTGGAAATGTGAGGGGATAGGCAGTTCTGTCTCCAGAGCCAGAAGCCACAGAACCCTGAAGGCAGCAGAGAGGGGCTGAGCAGGTGCTAAGCAGAGGAGCTGAGGCTGTCCCTGCTCCTTTGTACTGGGGAAAACAGCAGGGCATCATTTTCTGTAAAACTCCCATAGTCACTTTTCTGTTGGCATCTAGGGTCCAGGTACTTACTGTGACTCTTCAGGCGTCGCTAAACTGTCTGAAGAATTTTGATCATTTGTTTTTCTTCAGGAGTCAGACTCAGAAAATTACTGCTTATTTCTAATATTCCTTAGTCAAGATTTTAATTTTTTCAATCAGCCTTAGGATTTAGACTAGACACAATTATATAGTCCAAAAACAAACTTGAGAACAACACCTGCAAGTGAACTTCTTCAGGTTGTGGCTAATGATGGTATTTGTGAACAGTGTGTTTCCTGACTCCTTCAGAAGGAAAAAGAAGCCTCATAAGCCCCTAAGGTGAGGCACTCCCTTTCATAATGGTCCGTAGTCGCCTATTGAATAACTTGTTTTGTTTCACAATGTCAGTAGGCACCTATAACCTGTCTGCCCTCTTTTTTCTACTCTGGATTTCTTCAGACAGTTGTTGGTAAGGATTTAGTTTGCTTTTGTGTGTTGCTGAACACACCCTTGTAGTATATGCCTGGTGGGAGGGAGTGGGAGGGGACCCTTTCCACACCTCTGAGCTGGGCATGAATCTTGTCTTGTATAGCAAGTACAAGGCCAGAGTACTCGTAGTGCTCATCCATGTTCATTTTAGGGATTCTGGGGCTCACAGTTTCACATGACCACAGGGCCCCCCACAGCACCCCTGACTCCTCATTTGGAGTCATTCACTTGGGCTTTTAATGGTGTCTCTTAGAGAAATGCATCACCTGGAGCATCGGTGATTACCTTTTGTATTAACAGGGCAACTTAGTGAATAGTAATTAGCAGTTTACTTTAATCTACCATTGAAACCACATTATCGTAACATACAGAAATGCCTAACCTAACACTTTAAGATGCTTTCTAGGTACTAGATTCAAGAAGTGTATTTTTACATAAATTGAAATGATTTTCTTAAAGTTAGAGTCTACTGTATGTTTTATTAGACATTGGATTGGTGAATAGTAAATGTACTTGTGAAGGAGGAATTGTTGTCCTTCAGAGAGCATCAAGGAAGAGAAAAAAGACATCAGAAACTTGTAGTCTGCCATACCTGTGAAGATCCTGTTAAATGGAGGGAGGGTATTGGGAAACGCAGCCCATGAGTATTTCTATTCAGTGTCATTTAGTTTATACTTTAGGATATCGATATCATGGTACTGTGATAGCAGAAAGCAACATGACGAATGAGAACAAATGAATTGGAATTTTCTCTTTGGTTTTCTGACTCCTTTAACCATGCTCTTGGCTCTCCTGCCTCTCTGCTGCCCTCGCTGTTATTGACAGGAAGTATAGTGTTTGGGGAGTCAGGACTCCAGCTTCCTCTGCCGGCTCAGTCTGTGAGCACGGGTAAGTCCAGAAGCGCTCTGTGTCACAGTGTCCCCATCACGGCGTCTGTCTGCAGCTTCAGCCACATGCTCCCCTCCTGCTGCCCTTTCTCATCACATCATGCACTCTTTCGCCTCGTTTCCACTTTTGTCTTACTCTTCAGTGGGCAGCAGAACCATGAATACGCTTCCTTCTCAGCCAGCTGACGTTATTAAACATACACATGAGCTCTCTGTTAGTCAAATGCTCCTCATTGTCAAAAGGAAAAGAAATTGACTTGATGGATGCTATTTTTAAAATAATGTCTCTACTTTAGAACATGCGGTATTTCTTCCTATAGCTCTCAAAGGTTAGCCAGGTATGTGTTATGTGTTGATGGTGGCATCAGTCTATCAGTTTAAAAGGGACTATTTCACTTTTTTTTTTAAAGTCCAAATGATCGATGTTCTTGTCATGTATGTTGCTGGTTTTCACTGAGAGTGCTAATATCTTTATTCACCATCTTAGAATTTTGGTGTGTGACCTTGTGTTTAATAAGGAAAGCAGGGGTTTTGCAGGCAGCATTTAGCTCCTGCCAGTGTTTGGATGGCTTTCATGCTGTGGATTGGCATAGACACCATCATCATGGCAAGGCAATTAAGATGCTAATTGGGTTGCCAGCTAGCCAGCCTCTCCCAAGGTATTGAAAATTGGTACCCCAAAGACAGAAATAAAGATACTTTTATTTTTCATTCATTCATTTATTTATTTATGTGTTTGAGTTTGTACACACTTGTGTTTATGCCGTGTAAAGGCAGAGTAGTTCTGAGGATTGAACTCAGATTATCAGGCTTGGCAGTACATGTCTTGACCAGGTGAACCTTCTCACTAGCTACCAAAAGATATTTTTAAAAAATATTATTAGCAAACATTTATTGAGATGACCATTGTGTGCCTTGATCTAAGATAATTTTTAGACTTCCAGCCTCTAGTGCAAGGTCAGCAATTCAGAGTGCAGTGTAGTCCTGTAAAACTGTTGGGCACATAGGTCTCTAAAAGCAGTTCCCCTGGCTGTATGCAGAAAAGCAGTGTAGAGATGATTCTTGAAGAACACACAAAGCACAGTCATGCTCACACTGCATGCTTGATGAGCAGGAATCTCCAAGGAGCAGCACACAGGGTGGTTAAGAACACCAACAGGACCTAGCTTCTAGCTGGACTATTACTTGGCTGTGTGTTTTCCTCCCTCTGCCTGCTTCCCACCGGCAGATTAGGGGCCACACCTAGTACCTGCTCTGTAACACTGCTCTGACAGGAGAGGAGGTGAATCTCTATAGTGTTTAAAACAGTACAGAATTAATGTAGGTGCCTAGAGAGACTGGTGTCTCTGTTCGTGAGAAATAGGTTTCCCCCAGTGATGTTTTATGACTTGTTGGCTTTGTTTCTGTTGTTGTTTTTATTAGTCCCAGTAATTTTTGCTTCCTGTTTCCACAATTATTTCTTCTTAAAGAAAATAAAATGGTACACAGCTTCTTCCTGCCACTCGTATACCTTCACAACACTGACAAGCAGCTTCTCTGTTGAGCCCCGAGAAGGCAAAAGCAGTGGGTACAGGTTTCCCATGAAGTTGTCTCTCGTGGGTCCTGCCAGTTCCCACAATCCTAGCATTCCCTGGGCATCAGTCAGTGTCTACAAAGAAGGACTTTGAGATTGTGGAGCATGTGAAAAGACAAACAGGCCAACACTCAGGCTCTCTAGGGACCCTGCCCTCCAGAACAGACTCCAAGCTGACATTTTCACAGGCTGCTTGCAGGAGTTCCAGTAGGGCAGGTCCAGTCAGCAGACCCCTGAACAGTGCCTCCATCACCCAGGCAGCTGTGCTGGAGGAGATTAAGTCAGTAGATGTAGCTGCTGAGATGCTGAAGGCCTGTGTGAACACCCAGGGCTGGACAGAAGATGTTCGGTATAATAAAGTAATAAAGTGACTGTGATGTTTAAGGAGGTTTCTTGTTCTAGGTTGTCATCTAAACTTTTTTCACTTTAGTTACAGGAAACCTCTGATATAATCACATCTCAGACTTTTTTATTATGACCTGATCATTTAACAAAGAAATTAGATTAGATCCAGAAATGACCTGTTAAAAAATAAATATGGATATTAAGAACATGTTTATGTTGCTGTGATTTGTTTCCCAGTGACCTTTGAATGCATAAAAGCAGAGACTTGCAGTCATTTAGAATGCTATTCTGAAAGATCTTCGGTGACAGCAACTGTTTAGCCTGATGCTTTATGTTAAGGAAAGGGGCTGCAATTGTTTTTATTTGGGCCCTTTATGTTACTTTATTGTGTGCTATCATACTTTTAAGAAGTTTCACACACACACTATATATAGTGTGTGTGTGAAGAGCAAGGGATTTGGAGGCAGGATTACTTAAGGAAATAGGTGATTAAGATTGACTGAGTGTATACTTGGCTATAATTGCTAAAAGTCCTGGGGCTATCCCACTGAAAGTCTGGGTGGCATGTCTACAATTCCAGAGGTGGACAGGATTCCACACTGGAGCTGTTTATCAGAGGTGGGAAGTGTTGTTCTTAAAGTTTTTGTTTTGTTTTGTTTTGTTTTTGCATTCTCCTGTTTCTTTTCAATAAAGCTACAGAATTCCGCTGTTAAGAGTCCTTATCAAAGCCAGCCGGGTGGTGGCGGTGGCGCATGCCTTTAATCCCAGCACTTGAGAGGCAGAGGCAGGTGAATCTCTGTGAGTTTGAGGCCAGCCTGGTCTGCAGAGTGAGTTCCAGAACAGCCAAAGCTACACAGATAAACCTTGTCTCAAAAAAAAAAAAAAAAAAACCAGAAGAGAGTCCTACATAATTAGAAATTTATGATCCCAGATCCATTTCTGTTGTCATATGCTTTGAATGATTTTTTAAAGGACACGAGCAAGTAGACCATGTATGTGCTCAACCAAGCCCCTTCAGATTGGCAGTAGGAATAAAATAAATTTTATCATAGTTATCATAGTCTGTTGGGAATTCAGGATGTTTTAGATGTCCCTAGTTTTGGAAGGTGGGGGAGGAAAAGGAAGGAAATTAAAGTGAAGTAATAAATTGATCGTGAGTAGTTATCAAATATCCTGAATTGTGTGACTCCTGATCACCGTGTAAAATATAAATACTGAAAAGGATATGTGGACAAGTGCTTTTCACAACCCAGGAATAACAGTGGTGTTTAACTAGATGCAATCTTAGTACCACCCCTGTCTCTGTCTTTGCCTCCCCCAGCAGCCCCATGTCTGTGTGTGCTAGCCTTCATTTTTTTTAAACACCTGGAATATGTTGATGAGCTGGTGAATTCTCTACTTGTGTAACTGTATGCTTGCTTGTTTGTCATAGACATAGAGTACCTATTTGGTTGTCAAATGCTTTCCACAGAGACACCGTATGGACCGTATTAGTTACTTGTCTGTTGCTGTGATAAAATACCCTGACCAAAAGCAATTCTTTGGGCTTATGGTTCTCGAGGGAGAGTCCATATGTCTGGGGAGGTTTGGCAGCAGGTTGTTGTAGCAGGCTGAGAAATCACATTCAACCACAAGGATGAAGGGTAAAGAACTCACTGTACGTCAGTTGTGGCTTTGAACTCTCAAATCTCAAAGCCCACCCTCATTGACATACTTCCTCCATCAAGGCCACACATCCCCATAGCCCACCCAAGGAGCACCACTAACCAGGGATCACGTATTCAAATATGGGAGCCTATGAGGAACATTTCTCATTCAAACCACACACACTAATGCCTTCAAAGTATGGAAATTTTTACTTGAATATACAGATGTCATAATTTGGAGGTCAGTATGAAATGAAGTTCTGACTAAAATACTGGCATTTAAATAATTTGGAAATTGTGACTCAAGGCTAAGTGGTTTTAGAAAGTGTCTTGATTTTTATTTTCTTCAACTGTGGCGCTAACATTCTCTGAAGTATACTTTCTTATGGAATTGTATACATTTTACAAGCAACTGTGATTATTTCATGTAACCTTGAGGGTAGAATGTTGTTTATGTCAGGTCCCACTTACGAAGTGTCGTTTGCTGTCACTAATGACTTTCTATTCACTTGTTCCACCATGTATTCAAAAATTTAAAACTGCCTATTATCCTTGTGGATTTATTTTTCTTTCAGTATAAGGTCCTGTGTATGCATGTTTGTTTATATATGTAAAGGACAAAGGCTGATGTCTGTGTCTTTCTCAGTTACTTTGTATCTTGTTTGTTTGGTTTTGGTTTGGTTTTGAAGCAGGGTCTCTCACTGAATCTGAAGTTTATTAATTCACCTAGACTGGTTAGTTAGTGAGCTTCAGGAACCTCCCTCCCCATCTACCTATGTTCAGCACTCCCAGAAGTGAAGTTATGGATATTTGTTGTCACATCTGGCTCTCATGTGTGCTGAGGATCTGCACTTGGGTCCTCATGCTTGCATAGCAAGCACTTTTGTGGAACTGAGCTGCCCCCAGAATCCTATGTTTTGATACAAGGTCTCACTATGAAACCCTGGTTGACTCTGTAGTCTAAGCTTGGGGCAGTCCTCAATGCCTCTGCATCCTAAGTGTTGGGATTACAGGGTATGCCACCATGTCTGGATCCTTTTTGTCTGGATAATCTTTGTTTCATGTGTTTGATGTTTCTTGTAAGATAGTGTGCTCATTAATTTTTGTCAACATGACACAAACTGGAAAGAAGGGACTTCAATTAGGAATTGCCTCCGTCAGGTTGTTCTGTGGGCAAGTCTATGGGACATTTTCTTGATTGATGATAGATGTCAGGGGCCCAGCCCAATGTTGGCTATGCCACACATGGGCCAGTGGTCCTGGGTTCTGTAAGAAAGCAATCTGAGAAAACCAGGGGAAGCAAGCCAGTGAGTGTACTTCCCCCATGGTCCCTGCTTCAGTTTCTGCCTTGAGTTAGGCTTTGACTTCCTTTCATGATGGACTGTTTTTGGTCATGGTATTTATGACAGCAAGAGAAAGCAAACTAGGACAGTAATTGTAGTTGAGTCTCCTTTTTTAAGATATATTTTTTATTTAAGTATATGTGTTTGAGTCTGTGTATATGCACATATGTATGTGGGTACCCATGGGTATGTGGGCAAGAAGAAGACACCTGAATGCTGTCCCCTGGAGCTGGAATTGCAGGCAATTATGAGCTACCTGGTGTATATGCTGGGAACACAACTCCAATCTTCTGAAAGTACACTTAACCACTGAGCTCTTTCCAGCCCCTTGAGTCCCATTTTAAGCACCTCCTTTTTACAATTTCATGTGTTTCTCATGAAGTTATCCTTTCACATCATGAAATACCCTCATTCCAGGTAATGAACTTTCTTCTGAAGTGTTTTCATAAACATGACATGACATGAGGTCCTAACCATATATCTATTTCTAGTAGTTTCTTTTTTGTCTAAGTTTTTCTTTTAATTTCATTGTGCATTCCAACCACAATTCTCTCTCCCACCCCTCCTCCTGCTTCCCCTTGCCTCCCCCCTAGCCCACCCCCCATCCAATCCTCCTACTGGGTAAGGGCTCCCATATGAGGTCAAGTCGAGGCAGGACCAAGCCTCCCCCACACATACACATTAAGGCTGAGCATGGCATGCCACCATAGGGAATGGACTCCAACAAGCTAGCTCATACACCAGGAATAGATCCTGGTCCTGTGGTCAGGGGCCCCTAGGATAGACCCAGCTACACAGTTGTCTCCCACATAAGGAGGGCCTAGCTCAGTCTCATGGAGACTCCACAGCAATCTATCTACAGTTTGTGAGTGCCCACAAGTTTGGTTCAGTTGTCTCTCTAGATTTCCCCTTCATGATCTTGGCCTCCCTTGCTCATGTATTCCTTCCTCCCTCTGTTCACCTGGATTCCCTGAACTCAGCCTGGTGCTTGGTTGTAGATCTCTACATCTGGTCCCATCAATTAGTGGATGAAGGCTCTATGATGACAGTTGGGGTATTCACCAGTCTGATTACAGGGGAAGGCCAGTCCAGGCACCCCCACCACTATTGCTACGAGTCTTAACTGTGTCCTCCTTGTGGATTCTTGGGAGTTTCCCTAGTGCCAGGTTTCTCCCTAGCCCCATAATGCCCCTCTTTCATCTTCTCCCACTTGGTTGGTCTGTGGGTCTCTCTGTCTCTGTCTCTGTCTCTGTCTCTCTCTCTCTCTCTCTCTCTCTCTCTCTCTCATACTTTGAACAAGGAGATGGAAAAAATAGGGTATCACTATGATCACTTGGTCACACTGCTCAGCCCCTATCTCAGCATAATCCTAACAATGATCAGACTTTCTGTGTTCTGGCCCCCAAAGGCTGTGTCCTAGTTTATCATCAGGCTGTTGGATTAAGGTCCATACCTCAGCTCACAGGACTGTCATCACTCCCTGCATGTGCGTGTATAACTCCATTTCACATGGAGCCAGAGCAGTTGAAAGACAGCAGAGAATATTTGATAACAGGCTGAGTGTACCCAGGCATCCATATCAAAATGCACTAGAGACAGAGATGAACCACCTAGAGTAAGTGAACAGCACCATCAAGGAGCTAGTGAGACCAAGTAGGTCCAGGAAACCTGCTGCTAATGCAGGAAGCCAAATAAGAGCAGAATGAAATTAGAGTCAGCTCTTGATTGACACTTGGAACTGTCCAGTTGTCAGACTAGGATATTACCAAAGGGGTTTCATAACATAGAATTCTTGTTTGTTAACTCACATGTTATGTATGTGGATTTAGTTTTATTTGTAACCTGTTTTGAGACAACATGTCACTATGTAGCCCAGACTGGGCTAGAACTAGACATCCCCTTCCTCACCCTCCCAAGTGCTGACTTTGCAGGTATGGCTACCACTCACAGCAGATCATTTAAATTAAGGGTTAGATGGTGTAATGTGCTAGTGCAGGGTATTTTCAAAAAGAGGTTCCATCTCCATACTGTACCCTTTCAGAAGCTACTGTTCCTTTAGCTCCTTTTTGAGATGCACAGATGGATAAATCCTAGCACTTAGTTTTGACCTTCTTAGTCACTGTGCCACTTACAAAACAACCCACATTTTTATCTCCACTACCTTTAATAATATAGCCAATGGACATCTGCAAACAAGCTGCTGTGTAAAGTTTTCTGTGTGGTGCTGCATTGTGCCAATTCTTCCTCTTTGCTATACAGTAGGTCTAGATCCCATGAGTCCACAGCCAGATACAGCCTGGGATTCTGCACACAGAGAGGTTTTCTTCCCCCAGAGAGACAAAGCATTGAACTTGTGAGATAGGATGTGACTGTTTACATTTCATGTGCCCTTAAACTGAGATACAAGGGGAGTAAACAAGGCACAGAGTGACTATTGGGAAATATAGTTTCATAGATACTCAAAAGTTGCCACCAGGGGTGATGAAGAAGACTACAGAGCAGAAAAGATTGGTTTTAGCTAAAGCTAAAACCATCTTTAAGGTATTGCCTCTTTTTACCTAAAATTGTTGGAAAAGGTAGAGAGGTAGACATATATAAAACTAGAAGAGACTTGAAGATTTTACATAGCAGAACAGTTGTCCTGTCAACCACCAGCCTCTTTAAGCCTCTCTTCTCTGCCTTCTGGTTCAGTTCGGCCAACAGGTATTACAGATGCTATCTTACTCACTTACCAGTTGCAGTGATAAAGCACTATGACGAAGAGAACTTATAGAAGAGTTTTTTTGGGTTCATGGTTCTAGAGGGATACGAGCCCATAAGGCTGAGCAGAGGCATGTCAAGCAACAAGCATGTTTGCAGGAGCACCCATACTGCAACCAAACATGTAGCAGAGAGAGCAGACTGCAAGCAGAGTGGGGCCTTAAGCTCTCAAAGCCCACCCCTGTGACATACTTCCTCCAGCAGAGCCACACCTCCTAAACCTCCCCAAACACCACCCACAGCTGGGGACCAAGTGCTTAAATGCCACCCTAAATGTGAATTCAGACATCCATGCAAGCAAAAGTTCACTGCCACCTGTCCTCATGCTTTTGTGTATCCCCATCCATACTCCTGCCTCAGGATGTGAGTGCGTGAGGAAGAGCGACTTCATAGCTCAGCACCGTTGCAGTTCAGAGCCCAGAGCCATACATGATTTGGTATAGCCTAGTACTTTTAAAGATTCTCCATGAAATGAATCAACAATTTTTAAGAATTCCTCTAGCAAAAAGAAAGAAAGAAAGAAATGTTTCAACAATCATTTGATTCTTTTTAATCTTCAAAGAATTAATTATGTGTGTGTGTGTGTGTGTGTGTTTGCTCATATACCATTTCACTCATGTGGAGGTCAGAGGATAATTTGCAGGAGTTGGAGTTGGTTCTTACTTTCCACCATGTGGGTACTGGGGATTGAACTTAGGTCTGCAGACTTGGTGGCAAGTGCCTTTACCCAATCAGCCCTCTTTACCCACTGGCCTGATTACCTCATTTTCCAGGAAACTGAACAGCCCAAAATAGGTCACCCTCTTCTGCAGTTTATTTTATAATAAACTGTTTGACATTTAACAACTAAAGTAAAAACCTGCTTTTGCTACTTTTATAAATCAACTGTCTTTTCTATGGTAAAGTATACACAAGCATTTTTCACTTGTAATTTTCTACAATAGAGTGGCAGCCTTTTTACATGTTCTTTTAACTCTTAGAGCCGAGACTGTGTATTGGCTTACATCTGTGTGTAAGTTGCAGGCATGCCCACATACACCTGCACACATCTTGTAGGAATAGAGACATTCTCCAGCCTAATTGCTGTTGTTGCCTAAAGTTAATATGAGTGTGATAGATGTGTTTGAGGTGTGCCCCATCCCCACTATCCCCATGCTCCTCAGAAATATGTCTTTTAGTTTTGTATTCTTCAGCTAAGGCCTTACCAAGTATGGCTCCATGTGTTTAGCTGATAGACTTTAATTTCTCCTACTGTAGTGCCATTCTCCCTGCCTTTTGCAACCTGATGCTTTTGGAATATCTGCAGTATTCTGGAGTATTTGCAGAATGGCGCCAGTTCTTATTTGTCTGGTTGGGTTGTTGTGAGAGGTTCAGGTCAGAGTACGACATGGGCGCTCTGTCCTCACTGAGTCACATCAAGAGGTGAAAGACAAGTTGATCCATTATTGAATGAGATTAAACTGTCCTTTATTCTCTGTAATTAATGAGTAGTATGACCTTAAGACACGACTGTTCTATGTCCCAGAGTCTTTCACCCATTGTTTAAATGACAGTTTTCACTTAATCATTATAAAGTCACTTGCAAAAATGATTTCCAGTTCTGACATTCCTTCTGGAACTGGACAGGCACTATGGATTTGTAGGTTCTTTATCCACAAATGTCCCCATTATTTCTCCACATATGTACTGTGTATGTGTAGATGTGTGAGCATGCATGTGTGAGGTCAGAAGACAGCTCTTTGGAATTAGTTCTCTTTTTTCACCCTGTCAGTGCCAGCCTGTCAAACATGGTGGCAAGTGCCTTTATGCGATGAGACATCTCATCGTCATCTTTATGCACAAATTAGTTTCAATTTGAATAATAAAACTCCATTTGTGACTAAATTCTTCTTTTGTGTACTTTTGACCTTTTCCTATTCATCTTTGGATCACTTTTAAATGTTCATTGACCTAATTTTGGGCTTAGCTGTTCCCCTGTAAATCTCTGGTTCCTTTAGTGGGGAATAGTATTTAGGAGCCATAGTGAGCTACTCATGGTCATTATCATCTGGGTGTCATTTATCCCACTCTTTTTTAATAGGTCACAGAGGACATTATTTAGAATTGTGTCTTCAGGCCAAGAATGTCCATACAGGTGTAAAGATGATAAAAGTGCCAGAGTGTTGAGTAACAGCTGAGTCCTAATGTGATCTTATAGGACTTGAGACAGAGAAGCAGTCTGCCAGGGGAGCAGCATAAAGGAATTAGGGATAGACAACACTCAGACCACCTTGACCATTCCAGAGGAACTATAGTTTGAGAGATTTGGAATCTTACAGGTTACAAGTCTGAAAGTGTGCAGTGAGCAGGGTCTGAAAACAGGTCTTTGTGACTCCCAAGTTCAGTGATAAAGCATGCCTCCTTTCTCAGAGCAGACTTATTTTTTTATTGGGATTAAGGTTGATTCTGGGTGAGAATTAAGGGGAACAAAACAAAAAAGCTAACAGTGGTGTTTGGCTTGAGATATTTGCATGTCCTCCCATGTGAAAAAGGCAGATGCATGGTACTCCTGGTTCCCGGAAACAGTTTCCAAAGAATCTTGTGTCCCTGTAGTGAGCTTCCTCTAAGCCAGGAGTGCATCTCACAATAAGGTTTAATTACTTGATATACGACTTGGAAGTCCTGACTGCCCAGAAGGTAAATCTTGTGCTGAGTAGCCTAAAAGCCTTGAGAATGCACTTTAAGGCTGCTCCTCCCTTTGCACCATTTGCGTTGCTCCTCTGCAGCCTGGAGCATCAAGTGATCTTCCTGGTGCACATGTGCGCATTTCCTCCAAAAAAAGGTATTGGGAGAACCAAGAAGAATCCTATCCTTGCTGATCTCAGGTCCTGCGTCTGGTGCTTTCCTTCACTGTTCTGGGCATCCTTCCAAACACACCACTCCTGTCCATAGTGCTTCCATGATTCCAGACTGTCTTTAGCCAAAAACCAAACACCCTACAGAGCTGCAAATGCCATCATGCCTGAATTTCGCACAGCCCTCCAACCTTCCTTCATGCTTTCTTGTACCCAGCCCTCAAGTCTTGTGTAACTACCAACTCTGACTCATAGCAACCAGTCTTGACACTTCCTCCTTTTCATACGTGTTCTGCCCTTCCCATCCCAGCCTTCTCGCCCCTATGCTCTTGTTTGCAAGGTGCTGTCCTCCAACACCCCTGCTTTGTTTTGTCCAACTAGCCACTTAGTGCCAACCTTTGCCTCCATGGCACGCCTGAATTTGTGATCACTTTTCTAGAGCCTCCATGTGGGTACTAGGAATCAAACCCAGGTCCTCTGAAAGAGTAGCCAGTGTTCTTATCTACCAAGTCAAAACTTCAGCTCTGTGTTTTGTTTGTTTGTCTGTATTTACTTTGAGGTGAGTCTTTTGTTACCTGGGCTGGTCTTGAAGTCTTGATTTAAGTGAACCTGTTGCCTCAGCCTCCTGAGTAGTTGGGTCACCCAGGCCTGCTCTAAAACTTTGTTTTGAAATGATTATAGGATGGTTACAGAAATGGTGCAAAGAATCCGTGCTGTTCCATTATCTTGTTCTTTCCATCTGGCTTTTTCTTTGAACCACATGAAAGTAGGTTTCTGATGTGCTGTTTTAGTGCTAGACACTTAGGTATGTGCTTACTAAAAATACAGGTACTGTCTTATGTATCCACAGTGTTAAAATGAGAATGTGACATTGACTCACTACCAGTAACTAACATCAGACACCTCTCAGGTCCCCCAGTTGATTCAGCCATAGCCTTTGTAGAAGAAGAAATAATAATATGCCTTTCTTGTTTTGTGCTCTACTCCAGGGTCACATTCCAGTTCCAGGTCTCCACTTCTCCTTTAAGATGGAACTTTTCTGTAATCTTATTTCTTGTCTTCTGTGACATCTTTGAAGGTATTAGTTATTTTGTGAAATGATCTTTAGTTGGGGCTTGAGTCCTGGCACCCAAGAGGTGACAATTTGATTAGGCTGTATGCTTTGGCAGCTGCCATGCTGGGAAGTTATGTTTCCCATTCATTGGACAGCAAGGTATGGCATGTCATGCCGTCTATTTGCCCAATACAGGTTACCTTTGGATTTAATAGTGGTAATCTTAATATCTTTCTATTTAAGCTTTCATAATAATGTTTGTGGAGAAATATGCTGGCACTATCTGACTGTCTTACAATTGTTGATGGTTCTTGCCTAGAGCAAGAACTGGTCATTAACTACAGAGTGGTGTTTTTATGTTTCGGTCATAGTGTGGTTCACAGTCTGGTTACCAATTGTGGATTTCTATAATGGTCTCTGAACTGTGAGAAAGAAGCTTCTCTGATAAATAGTGAGGACTTTACCTTTATCTGAGGGCATAAAGGTAAATATTTAGAATGCGGTTAAAAATTACAGTAGTTTAGGAAGGTAGCAGCTCCACAGCCTCACCAGTCATGAGTAGTTGGCTATGTTTATAGTACTTGGCATCACTTCCCTCTTGTTGAGCCGGCCTTACATTCGGTTAGACAGTTGTTGGTTACCCCCATGATCTAAGTGCCATTATTGCATCTTTAGGGGTGTTTTACTGTGCTTGTCATTGTCATGGTTTGCAGGTGTCACAGCTGGGTAGAATTATTGATTTTCTCCCTGGGCAGCTTGCTTAGCATCTTCCAGTTCTTAGAGCAGAGGTTTCCAGGTCAAATTCTAGGTTAGATCATATGAGTCCTTAGTTCAAAGTCTGTGACGTCTTTAGCAATAGGGACTTAACTTCAGATTCTGGGAGGCAAAGAACAATGACAGTAGTATGTGTTGTGTTGAAGTCTTGGCCTTACCTGACCAACAACTTGAAAGGAGTTTTCTTCTACCTGTTACTGGGGGAAGCATTATCACTCCCATTGATATAGCTTCATTTAAACTCTGTGTGTGTGTGTGTGTGTGTGTGTGTGTGTGTGTGTGTGTGTGTGTGTGTGTGTGTGTGTTACAAAATGTATTTTAGGTAAGAATAAATTAATTCACATTAGCTTTTTCTAACATTCTCAGTGTTATTTATACCTCCTCTGACCCTCTTCCTCTGTATTGCCCTCCTTTTCTGCTCCCCAGTTAGAGCCCCCCCCCCCGTCATGGAGGGGGGCTACTCCTATGTCCTTTGTAGCATCTGAGTTCTGTACTTCTCTCATCAGAGCTCTTTCTCTCTCTTGACTTTTGACTTTCCTGGTTTCTGTGGTTAGTCCAGGCTATGTATTCACATCTTTCTGTAGTTAGTCCAGGCTCCGTACTCACATGTGTCTGTGGCTAGTCCAGGCTATATACTCACATGTGTCTGTGGTTAGTCCAGGCTCCGTACTCACATGTGTCTGTGGTTAGTCCAGGCTATGTGCTCACATGTGTCTGTGGTTAGTCCAGGCTACGTACTTACATCGGAAGGAAGAAACTGTAGATGAGAGCAAACTTGTGGTGTTTGTCTTTCTAGGTCTGGGTTACTTCACTCAATATAATGCATTCTAGTTCCAACCATTTACTTTCAGACTTCACTTTTTGTTACAGCTGAAGAGAATTCCAATGTGCCTGTGCACTGTGTTTTCATTATTTACTCACCATTTGGAGGACATTTAGCTTGTTTCTGTTTCCTGTTATAAACAGACTAGCAGTCAACACAGATGAGCCAGTATCTGAGGGGTTGGATGTCCAGTTGTTTGGGCTGGTCATTCAGTAGATCTGTTTTTAGCTTTTTGAGAATTCTCCCCACTGATTTCCAGAGTGGCTGGACCAGTTTGCTTCCTACCAGCAATGAGTAAGAGTTCCCTTTTCCCCATATCCTTGCCAACGTTTTTCTTCAGTTGTTTTCTATATCTTAGCCATTCTGACTGGGTAAGATAAGATCTCAAAGTTGTTCTAATTAGCACATCCTTAGCTTCTAAGGATGATGAACACTTTTGAGATATTTGTTACCAATTTTTATTTCTTCTTTTGAGCAATCTCTGTTCAGAGCCATAGTCCAGTTTTTAATTGAGTCACTATATATTCTCTATATTAAACCTCTATCTAATGTATACCTGGAAAAGATTCTTTCACATTCTATGGGCTTCTTCTTCACTTGGTTGATTGTTTCACTAGCTGTACATCTTTTTAGTTTTATAGGATCCCATTTTTGTCTTTTGTTGTCCTTTTATTGTTATTTTTTAATTACATGCATATGTATGTGTCTGAGCATGTGTGTGTGAGTGTGGTGCCTGCTGAGACCAAGAGAGGCTGTCTAACTCCCTGGAACATCAGTTAACGGGTGGTTGAGAACTCTCTGATGTGGGTGCTCGGGATCAAACTGAGGTCCTCTGGGAAGAACAGCAAGCAGTTAAACTGCTAAGCCACCTCTAACCTCAGTGTTTCAGTTTGCTTTTTGTTGCTGTGATAAAACACTAATCAAAACCAACTTTGTGGAGGAAAGTGCTTACTTGGTTTACAGGTTACATTCCATCATCAGGGGAAGCCAAGGCACAAGTTTGATGTAGGTGCTTGAAGCAGATACCATGAAGGCACTGTTTACTGTTGGCTCTTCAGTCAGCTTCCTTACAAAGCCTATGCTCACCTGTCGAGGGTACACCACCTACAGTGGGCTGGACCTGTCCATACCCATCGCTAATCAAGGAAACACCCAACAAGAGTTGCCTACAGACCAGTCTGATGGAGGTGTTTCTTCAGTTGCTATCCAGTCATTCCAGGTTCCTCCAGATTGTGTCAACTTGACAAATACTGATGATTCACGTAGCCAACAAACATCTTTTCTCCTGTTGTTTAATTTTAGAATTCACATAAAGAAGGTTCAGTATTGCTATCCACACAACTGTGAAAGTAAATCAGCATTCACACACATAAGCTTGGTGGTTTATAATTTATATTCTAGTGAAACTACTTTTTAAATATCTGTTAAGTATTTGTTTACATTCTTTTTATTTTCACCCAAAAGTCTACAGCATTGCAGTCTTGCATTGAGAGGGGTTGTGTCTGGCTCTGCCCTCTCTCCGGGGTGTTGGTTTTTGCATTTATTTGTTTTCATTTTCATGTGTGGCTAGCCCACGTCCTTCCTGATGGACATTAGCTCACATTCCAGCCAACAGTGCATGAGAAAATGAGTTCCCATAGACTATGCAGCCAAGTATGCTGAACATCTGTACCATTTGATATTTTGCTATGACTTTGATTTAAGTTTCTCTAATTGTATGAGTAAGCTAATGAGTAAGGCTGAGCATCTTTTCCTGCTTTCTTAACGATTACTTCAAAATACTTGATTTGTGGGGGATAAATGATTTGATCATTTCTCTGGCAGGTTTTTGAACTTTTTTGTTTTTGAAACATTATGAATATTCTTTTTTGGCATACTTAGGAGCTTTTTTTTAATGTGGCCAAAATCTGCATCTTAGATCAAACTTAGAAAACCTTTTCCAGTGTCTAGGACCTAGAAAAACCCTGATCCTCACTCACAGCACCCATATGATTTGATTTTTTTTTCCATTTATATACTTGATCCTCTCAGAGGTTTCTTTTTCTTTTCTTTTTTTTTTTTTTTTTTTGGTTTTTTCAAGACAGGGTTTCTCTGTATTGTTTTGGAGGCTGTCCTAGAACTCACTTGGTAGACCAGGCTGGCCTGGAACTCACAGAGATCCGCCTGCCTCTGACTCCCGAGTGCTGGGATTAAAGGTGTGCGCCACCAATGCCCGGCCTAGAGGTTTCTTTTGTTTGTTTGTTTTTTAAGATTTATTTTCATTGTTTTTAACTATATGTGTGCACACCCATGCACACACACATGAGAAAATGAATGCAGTTGTCCATGTGGACCAGAGGTTTTGAATTCCCCTGGAGCTGGAGTTCCAGGTGTTTGTGAACAGAACTGGGCCCTCTCTGTCGAGCACTCTCCAAATCCAGAGTTGGTTTTGCAGCCCCCCCCCATGACATGAGTTTTACTTTTGTATGTTTTCCTGCCTCTCTTAGGGTAGTATTACTTTTTCCTATATAAACTTAACTGTCAGTTTGTCTGTTTTTATTGAAAAACTATTAAGTATTTTTATTGGGGTCATACTAAATTTGTAGACTGACTAGATCTTTATGATTCTCTGTTGTCTGTGTATGAGGACTGTCTTTCTGTTCAATCCAACTTCTGTGTAGGGAAGAGCCTCACACATTTCTTAGTTTATTAGTAGGAATTTCCCCCTTTTTTTCTGTTCTTGGTACCTAATATGTTTTTGTTGTTGATCTTTGTTTTCCTTGACTTTTTTGAGACAGAGTCATACTACATAATCTAGGCTGGCCTGGAGCTTATGAGACTATCAGGCTCTGGTATTTCTTCCTTATGTTTCTTGAATCTGTCCCACTCCACATGTGTAGGTTTAAGTCTCCTAAGTTTATCTTTTCCATGAAGTTGGGTGAATTTTCAGGCATTAGTTTTACAAATATGTTTTTTCTGCTTCATTGTCTCTCTGCCATCTTTTTATGGCTCCTGTTGCGTAAAAAATAACCCTTTACATTCATTTGTACAAGTGTATGTGTAGGTCACAGGCTTTCCCCGCTGGCTGTGTCAAGCTTGGGCAGCAAGCACCTTTAGCCACATGGAACAGTTTTAAGGTGATCTGGGTGATCTGCTCTGAGGGTCACTCCCCACAGCTTCTGGGTCTGTAGTGCCCTCCTGCCCACCACAGTGCATAAGGCTTCCACTCCTGCTCCGACAAAGCCTCCCTCAGCTCCCTTTAAAGGACTTTTTAACAGATGAGTAAGTATATCCGGTTTGGGTTTGCTCAGTTTTCTAAATAGTAGAAACTATTTCAGGATCATCATATTGCATAAGAGGCTTTTTTCTTTGCCCCTACAAATACCATTATGCGGTTTTTGAAAAACATATTTATTAAAGTACAATTGACATGCAATAAGTTACTCATATTTAAAGTTTCAAGTTGAGGGATTTGGACATGTATACACCCTGTGACACCATCACCACAACCAAGGTAAGATAACCAACACTTTCATCAGCCTAGAATTTTCCTCCTACGACTGTACAATTAACTCAGTCTTCTTCCCAGGCAACCAATGATCTGATTTTTGTCCCTGTTAATTAATTTATATTTTCTAGAATATTATAGAAACAAAATCATGTTTGTTTCATATATTGGGGGTTGTTTCTTTCAGTGAACATGGTTATTTTGTTTCATATTGCTGGGTATAATTTTTTATTGCCAAGTTATATTCCCTTGTATGGATATTTCAAAATTTGTTTATATACTTATAGATAAATGACTTTGCATTTTTGATTCTTATAAATACAGCTGCCATGAAGGTTCTATTAGGAAACTTTTCTTCAAAAGCGAAGTGTAAGGGCTGGAGAGATGACTCTTGCAGAGGATACTGGTTAAGTTCCCAGGACCCATGTCAAGCAGCTCTCATCTTATAACTGCAGTTCTAGTGGGTTTGATGACTCTGCTGGTTGTCATAAACACTGCACTCCAGTATACATACAGAGATTCACACACATGCACATCGTTAAAAATAAAATGAATCTTGTTTTAATAAGCTGAATGTATGCCTTTTATGTAACCATACCTTATGCAAAAGAAATGACTATAAACGTTTATACAAAGAGGCACAGAGAAGCATAGGTCAGAAGTACAGTGAGTTAGCAATCAAATTTTGTGAGGAGGCAAGAGAGCTGTAGTCCTAAGCAAGGGACCTGAATTTTTCCTGGCAAAATCTCTCCTGGGGGGGGTAGGGTGTGGAAGGGGGCTGTGGATGTCAAGGAGGAGAGCGCCTATCTAAAGACTGAGAGGCCCCAGTTTCTCACTAGAAAGATGAGGGGTACTAGGGCAGTGTGATTTGAGAGCAGTAAGGTGCTGAGACCTGGTGTTGCTGATTGCAAACAGCATGGGTAAGAGAGGGCACACTGCTGTAAGGGCCAGCATGACTCTTCTGGGGTCTCAGCCTTTGTCGTGACTCCTGAGATGCTACACAAGGGCAGTGTGTCACTCACTAGGATGATACTGCACAGAACATGCCTTGGGTTATGAACCACTCCCTTGCAGAGTCACATGGTAGAATAATGCTTGCAAGCTTAAGTGAGACAGATCTTTAGGAACACCTAGTAGGTGATTTCATTCTTACTGGTGTGACACTGTTTAATATATAACCACGAGTGATGGGTAAACTGTGTTTAGTGGCACTTACATTGATACACAACAGAAAGTCCTTTTTGCTGATCCTGAAACCCACAGCATGAGTGAGGACAAAGCCCAGCTCACCTGCCTTGAAGCTTCCTGCTGGGCCAGCTCACATGAAAGTGTCTATAGGTGTGACGTTTTCTGTACTGTCTTCCCTTGCTTAGTTACAAAATAGCTGTCCAGATCACTACAGAGAAATTTTTTCTAGGTTTGAGAAATGAAGACATGATTAAAAAAATTATGAAGAGGCTGGATCAATAGCTCCATGGTTAAGAGTACTGGCTGCTCTTTTAGAGGACCCACCCAGGTTCAACAACTAGCACTCTGTCTGTAACTCCAGACAGGGGGATCCAGTGCCCTCTTCTGACCTCTTTGGATACCTGTACACACACACACACACACACACACACACACACACACACAATTAAAAATAAAATAAATCTTAAAAAAAGACTTCTCTGCAGCTGAAAATAAGTATATGAAGTCTGAGTACAAAATACCACACTTCACATGTATATCCAAGGCACATGTTTGTTTTCAAGTTATATAACCTCACGTTGTTACATAATCATGAACCATGACTAGGAAAGAACTGTGATGGAGCATTGGGCTGAAGAGGGTAACGCCACTGTCAGGCTTTGTTACTATGCAAGCAGGCACTCAGCATCACTGATCGTAATGTGATAACTAGCCACCCCATCTTTGCAGGGATTTGGTCCACTTTGCCTTCCTATAATCCCTTACATTTTTCCTGACATTTCAAAATTGTCGTTTCATTCTCCCATCTGTTTATGGCTATGGATATTTTCTGAGAGCTCAGAGGACTGGCTGGAAGAAAATCCAAGAAGAGCTCTTGGTTATGACTCCTCCAGCCAGTTGTCTGTGTTTATGTAACTGTAAAGGTTAGGAACAATGAAAGTATTTGAATAGCTTCTTTGAGCATTACCAAGTGTATTGTCATCTCATAATTACCCATACTGTGACTTGAAGCAAGAGGTAACATGGCATTGTTCACATGGAGTCAATGTTGCCATGGTGCAAAGCTGCTGTAAGGAGAGAGATGAGACCTGAGAATGAATTGTGGCAGAATACTTGGCCATGTGCTATTCTTCACCCTGCTCTACCAGTCTGAACAGGTTTTTTGTTTTGTTTTGTTTTTTGTTTTTTGATGTTTTTAGTTTTGTTTTTAGAATAGGTTTCACTCTATAGCCCAGGCTGGACTGAAACTCACTGCAATCCCCCTGTTTGAATTTTCCAAGCACTGAGGTTACAGGAATGCACTATCCTTGACAAAAATACATTGTTTAATTGATAAGGATAAAGACCTTTTAAGATAATATTTCCATGATAGCACTATTTAATTTTAATTTCCTTAAAAAATTTTCAAACTCACCATTGAAGTTAACCTATCTATTTAGTAATTATTTCAGAGTAGTGTTTGTAGTGCTAAAAAGGAAACAAATAAGGACCCAAAGTAAAATTGTTGTAGAAACGCGGGTGCCCTTAGAAGAAAACTTGAAGTGTGTCCTCCACTAAATGTTTCTTCTGTGAATGCGTCTAGCCAAGTGCAGGAAACCACCAAGTTCACCTCTTTCCAGAGAGTAGCAGCTGAGGATCTGTGGCAAAGTAGCACACTGTGGAGGTGACAGGAAGGCCACGTTCTCGCCATCTCCAAGTCAGAATCCCAGCAGCCTCTGTGTTGTTGCTTTTAAAAGATTTGCATCAGTGGGACAAGCACATTCCCTGTTCTTGCTGGGTATGGCATCATCCCAGAAGGGATCTTTTCATCGTAGTTTTGAGAGCCTCCATTGGCTCTGCCAGGTTTCTGTGTGGGTCCCTTGAGCCATGTTTGTTTGCAATTGATCCCTGAAGCCTTTCTTGAAACATTGCTACTCTAAGCCACACAGTTTTTCTCACGCTTATTAAATATCTGTGCTTGGTGCTGGGGAAATGGACTTGATTTATGGCAGTCTCTCTCAGGGCTAAAGTGCTCGTTTGAGCATACATACATACAAACACCAGCAAGGCAATTTTATCTTAAATACAAGTGACTTGATTCGCATAGTGTATCATTTGAAGTTAAATGTCACTTGTGACATTAGAACCAAATGACAATGAAGGTGTGCAATGCATGGGGCAAGAAGAGCACATCCTCTGCAAAGCAGTTCCTGCGACACTGCAGATTCTCCTGCTGAAGTCATGCCAGGCGCTCTCTCCTCTCTACTCAGCCCAAAGAGTGGTGTGAGGTCCCAGCAAGGCATCTGCCCTGAGACACTGGGAGAGGTGTGTCAGGATGAGATAACCCCTGTGCCAGGCAAGGTTGCAGCACTGGCTGTGACAGCGATGGGTTTAGAGATGCTGGAGGGCAGATTTCACTCTTGGAAAAGGGAGTTATGAATGTGGAGATGAGAAAATGCTTGAACCTGAGGAGTTGGGCTGGAAATTAGAAGTGTTGGGGTGAATTTGTGTTCTTTTGCTGTTGTAAATAAATACAGATGTCTATATCTAAATACAGATATATTTTATATCGTAAACATATAGAGATGTAAATGTGTATATGCGCTAAATGTAAGCACATATAGCACATCTTAGCTCTGTGCACAGAGAACACCTGGAAGACTGACCATACCAAACATTCAGACCCTAGTTGTTCCTGAACAGGGCAGAAGTACAAGGTAGACCTGAAACTTCTTGTCAGAGGATAATGCCAAACTGCAAGTCCTGGTGAAATAGAGACTGTTCTATCACCAAATAAATGGCAGTCATAGGTGTAAGCCCTTGACCAAAGCAGGAAGCCACGAGACTGTGCTATAAATGGGTAATATATGCCAGCTCTTCATTTTCTTACAGTTGGATATACCTCTACTATAGATGATCCCCAATTTATGGTTCTGCTTATGAGTTTCCAGCTGTATAGGGGTATAAAAGCAACACATACAGAGTAGAAAGCATGCTTTGAATTTTTATCTTTTCCTGAGCTATATAGTCTTATACAGCAATACTTGTGCAAAGTTAGGTAGTAGCCAAACACTGCCACTCGTGGTTAGCCTCAGGATCACCAGGAGAAAATGGGTATGACATAGTGTTGTGCTACTGTGGTGTTCTGCAGGTTGGGGTATTGTTTAATGCACTTTGAACTTCACAGTACTTTTATTTATAACTAATTATCAGGACATAAATTGTAACCATAGGTAGAATGATCATCTTCCTGCCAAACTTCATCACCCCAGTCTTTTCGGGGGACACAGTTCCCAGACCCAAACCTGAAGTTCAGTGAAAGAACAATCAAGAAAGACTGAGAAACTGTACCAGATTGATGGCTCTGGATCCTTTTGCTGTTTGGACAATTTGGAACTTGTTTGGGGTTTGTGGATTGATGGTAGTGGCTTATCAACCTTGATTTCTCAGGACTGACTTTTATGCTGTGGCTCTGTAAAAAGATGCCCTTGTGTATAGGAACATGCACACTAGCATTCTTAAAGAGATATTGTATCGGAATTTCTTAGAGAGCTTGAGGAAAATGCTCTGTGAATTTGAAACTATTTCAAATGATTTGAGAATTAGCAAAAAACAAGTGGAGTTTTTGTTGTTGTTGTTGTTGGTGGTGGTGGTGGTTTTGAGGTTTTTTTGTTTGTTTTTGATACATCCATTACTAGAGCAATTATTTCCTTTCAAAACTACAAAGCTTAGACTTTAACATAGCCCTGCAGTGGACAGTGCTGCATGGTTGCAATGTAGATACTTGCACAGAGCAATAATACGCCTACAGAGGGTCCTTTAGAGAGCCTTTCACACAGTATCTTGAGTTTTAAAGTAGTGAGTACAGCCTGAAATACACTCCTGTTTTTGAGCCTACAGAGTAAAACATTTGAGCAGCACCCTAGAAAAATACATACCCGGCAATTGTTTTCACAGTTCTTTTTGCAAATACTATAGACTTTATAGCCCTTGAGCTAAGCTTATTGGGTGGGAATCTTGGCCTCCACTTGTGAGCTATGCTAGCTCTAACAAAGTATTTGATTTTCATAGGACTCAGTTTTCCCGTCTGTAAATTGGATTGGCTATACTGAATTCACAAGTCTACCAACAAATAAATCATTTAGACTCAGCATATACTAGGCATTAAATAAAGTGTTGCTGCTTCATAAAAAGTTAAAACACTTTTATAAATCAGTATAGTGTGATCTCTCACCAAAAGCAGAGAGGATGACTTCTGCTCTTAAAGCTGTCTCTAGCTAAAACCTAAAAATAGGGACTATTCTAGAAGAAAACAAGAAGAACTTTGGCTTTGAAGAACTGCAAATGTGGTTCAATTCCAAGCCTGCTTATGACCTTGGTCTTGATCTGTCAATGTCTATGATATTCCAGTCACCATAGAGGTCAGCAGAATTGCTGGGAGAGCATGAAATTGTATGTGCAAAACAATGGATGAAGGACCCAACTGAACAACAGTAAACCCTTGTTACTCATTTGGAAGGACAGGAATGTTTTTTCTGGAGAATGGGTGCAGGGACAGGGGACATAGCAAAAGGTTTGCTTGAGGGCATATGAGCCGTGTGATAGACACCTCCGTGTGTTCTGAGGTTTAGACTGCCCTGGGCGGCTTCTGTTGAGCCTCAGAAGGAATCTCAGTTGACAAGAGGCATGTCATGTGTTGTGTAATCCTGTTCTCCAGAAATGCAGGAGAAGGGTAGATGGCAGTCTTTTGGATAGTGTGCATTGAGTGCATGCTAGCCTTGGAACCAGGGTGCCTCATCCAGACCCTTCTGTGTCAGCAGGGAAATATGCTTCTGGGTACAAGATGTAAACCTTTCTTAGTCCACAACGACCATGCTGTGGGTGTAACTAAAATATATCTGCATTTTTTCTTAAACAGAAATTTAGAGGCTTTTTTGTTCATCTTCCATTAGTGGTACCTGCCTTGTCAGCAGGGACAGTGTTGTTAGCCATTTTCTCATGGCTTCTTCCAGGTTAGTCCCTTCCCTTGGTTGTGCACAAGTTAAAAGCTCAGGCAACAAGACACCTTGTGGATTACAACTCTTGGGCCATAGCCCTTCATTGACGGGCATTATGGGAGCTCTATGCGAAGGCACATAGTTTGAACTCTTAAAATGAGAGTATTGTGTCTGCCAGTATGTATTTGGTTTATATAGAAGAAGACTTGTTTCTGTGTTGCCTGGAATTTCCGTCCATAGACATTTCCTGCCAGAGTGCCCCTTGAATGCATGAGCAGCAGCCTGTGCCTTGCAGGAAAGGTGTTCCTGTTGTGAAATAAAACCAGCCCATCACTGGTTGAGTCTGTTAAGAAGTATATGATCTCTAGCCGGGCGGTGGTGGCACACGCCTTTAATCCCAGCACTCGGGAGGCAGAGGCAGGAGGATTGCTGTGAGTTCAAGGCCAGGCTGGACCGACAGCCTCCAAAACAATACAGAGAAACTCTGTCTCATAAAAACCAAAAAAAAAAAAAAAAGAAGAAGTATACGATCTCTCCGTGGCATTGCTTTGTACTTGGGAGGTCCCTTCTCCTTAAAAACAAACAAACAAGCAAACAAAAAGACCAGTGATTTTAGCTCTCTCAGCTGACTAGTGGCACAAGGGCAAACTGCTGCTCTGCTGGGTTCTGAATGACCAGGGAAGCTGCTGCTTTGGAGTACATTCCTGGCTAGGAAGCCTTGGCTCTGCCAGGGATAGCCCTGTACAGCACACGGCTCCCACAAAGGAGCCTGGGAGTGAAGGGACGCTTCCACCCAGATGTGCTGGTAACGTGTTTATTCATTGTGATGTCTCTGCTGAAATAAACCTCTTCCTTTGGGTGCTCTCGCCTGTCGTTTGTATAGCTAGAGAATTTCATGAGTAATGCATGTACTTGTCTGGCCAGTTTAAAGTATTCCACAGCCCAAGGCTTTGCTTATAGAGAGCCTAGAAAAGCCTGCAGACAGCGTTTCATCTTCCTGTTATCAGCGGAGGTTTCTCTTTAACAGCTAGAGGTTTTATTTTTAACTGCTTGACTCAGTGCTCGTCAGATGATTGGGACCATCTAGCTGCAGATCGAGCAGCCAGTGTGGGGGAAGTTGGAATGGTGAAGGGAAAGGGGATGGCTGGGAAAGGGGGTGGGATCTTAAGAGTCGTGCCTCGCAGGCTCTGCCTCCTCCCAATGTGGAAGAGAGTTAAGGGCTCCCACCCACTGGAGTGTGTCTGCAGGTCAAGCTGGGAACTCCAGGAGAATGGCTGCCTTCTGCCACTTAGAGACGTGATTGCCCTATGGTTAGTGTGCTGTGAGGAGGGAGCGGGACCAGAGTACTGTGGGCTTTCTGCTGTCTTGCAAATCGAGCTTCTCTCCCGCTGGATGCTGCAGTCTCCAGAAGCCTCTCACCATGATCGATAGCTCCAAGAAGCAGCAACAGGGCTTCCCCGAGATTTTAACTGCTGAGGATTTTGAGCCTTTCAAAGAAAAGGAATGCCTTGAGGGGAGCAACCAGAAAAGTCTCAAGGAAGGTCAGTCTGTCTCTGGACAGGGGCATGATGGCCATGCTCCTGTTCCTGTCTTGCCGGCCAGCATGTCTGTCTGCTTACCATCCATGTGTCTGCTCTCTGTTCACTGTAACCCTTACACTGTTCAGGTTCTATGTGGTGACAGCTGCTTCCAAAGAGCCAGTGCGGTTTTCAATAATTGGCACTAATAAGAGCTCTTAGGAAGCCGGTCCTTGTTTCAGTTAAATTTGTCCAGCGTTGTTTGTACATTTCCCCCAGTTTGGTTCTCCCCCCCCCCATATCCTGTGGTTTTTGGAGAGGCCATTTCCTTTTTATTATTTATCAGAACACTGCTTCGTTTGTGTTTACAATCACCTAATTCCAGGAAAATTAATTATTACCAATTAACATGTTGACTGTTGTTGTTCAGCAGCAGGAAGGTAGCTGGTTCTTTCTTACTTGAGTCCTGAAATGATGAGTCAACTATGTGTGCATTATAAGCAATCTTATTTTAAAAGCTCTTTGCATAGGTTTTTTTTTTTTAAGCAAGGAAAAAGCTTGAGTGTGCTGACTGTCAGTTGTAATTGACAGTGTGTCCTGCACTGAGAAAATGGACAGGGATCTGGGAAGTGCTGCTTCTGTGTGCCCAGCACTCACTTTTCTCTGTTAAGGCTGAGGGCAGGGCTGTGGCTGAGGAAGCCCAGAGTCTGAAGAGAGCAAGATCTCCTCCATTTGAAACCTGCCTGTCCCTGATCCCGATGCTCACTCAGCTGGTTTTCTGATCCTCTCTGGTAGGCTTTTCCCTGTCCATGCTCTCAGCTCTGTGCAGACCCGCCTGTCCTCTTCAGTTCGGTTCCAGCCTACAAGAGACCTCGCTGCCCTATGTAGCACTGGGAGCTGCTTCTATCTTTTTCTCTCAGATATTTAAGAGTGTGAAAATGTGATGATGAAATGCTATTGATTACAAAAGATGCTAAGAAACAATTCTTGGTCTTGCCAGAGTTGAACTGCCCTTGGGAATGGGTAGAGAAACACCTAGGTCACAGCAGATAACACACAGGGAAATATAAGTAACTGTTGCTGAGAACTGAACAGTGGGTACACTCTGCATGACATGTGCTACTGTAGATTGTCTAAAAAAAATCAGTGCCAATTGAGATTTTAGGATACATGGAGACTCATGGAGGGGTGTGGGAGGCTTAAAGTTTTAAATCATGCATGATAAACAGTTTATGAATTTGCTTTGCATCATTTAAGTCAAGATGTTTATATGTCAGTTCCTTTTAATGTCATGTATTTAAAAAAAAAACTGTGTGCTTGTAAGATCAGGCAAATTAAGTGAAATAGGAGAAATAAAAAGATACCAGAACTGTTGAATGTGATGTAAAGGACTTAGGAAGCAAGGGTCAAAAATGTGAAGACTAGCACATAAGAGTCCCAGGTTCAATTCCCAACACTGTGCATACAGATATACCTGCATACATGTGTACATGGTAGAAGATCACAGCTGACTGATTGCATAATCAGTCTGGGAGCTGTGCAGTGCAGTATTAAAAGAACAAGGATGGGCAGTGAAGTGACCGGTCTTTAGGTTCAAAGCCAAGTGCAGCACTGCTTTTGTGACCCTGGATGCATGCATTGCTCTGCAGTTTAATTCCCTCATCTGTACAATGAAGAGGAACAGTAGGCACGTCCTTCTATGCACGTGGGAGGCTGGGTGCAGTATCAGTCTCACATTTGCTCTCTTACCCATTTGTAAACCTTTTGTTAGTGTTTGCTTATGTGCAAAAGTTAAAGAGCCAACATACACTTTTCTCATAAATAAGTGCCCTGTATGTTCATAAATGTAAATTCACAAAGAGGTGGGGAAGAGAAACTCGTGTTTTAAGAGATTCCACAGAAATGACTGGTAGTGAAATTCATATCTCACTGGAATTGCATGGAACTGGTTTTTGACATGTTTGCTTAATGTGTCATGTTTTTCAGTAATACAAAATGATAGTAAAATGATATAGCCAAATATCAAATCAAGGGTGGTCTACTTCCTCAGACTTGGATTTAGTCAAAACAGAAAAATGATTTTTTTGAAAACTCCTTTATTTGGGTCATATGAAAGCAATTTGTTGATATGAAGATGTGACCTGTGAAATTCAGTGGCCCCAGTACCAACTGCAGGTACGTAAGAAGGTGAGAGTAGTATATTGGCTGAGCTTAACCTGGCAGCCAGGCCGTGTCCTCTTGTACATCAGTTGCAATGTTTCATGAGAGAGAGTTACTCAGATGTCTTAGACTGCCTTCAAGTCTAAGTGGATCCAGTGCTGTTTTGACAAAAGATATAAATCTATAAATGACTAATAATAATGCCTAATAGTTTGTCTTTGTGTGTTAAGAGGCGCTTATTAAAGATATTTATAATATTCAGATCGACACTGTTGGATTTTTCTACTACTTGCTAAGAAAGTTGCATTTGTTTCATTGAAGATCAACCTATAGAATTTTTTAAGCATCTACATTATAAAATCATAAGTGTCTAGGCAATGAATGGTTCATCTGATTCTAGTCACAGAGACACCAGCTTGGTCCCTCTGATGTTGCTGACTTGAGTCTGCTTTAAGGGCTGGAAGCTACTCTGCCTCTCAAGTGATAGTTTGCTTGCTTGTTTGCTTGATTACTTGCCTATATTGAAGTATTTTCCAGTCCTAAAACTGTTGACAGTGCTGATTGGCTAAAATTAATTTAAGACTACAGGGGGTATGGTTCAGATTTTGTAAGCAAATAATCAAGGGTTTAAGGATTTTTGTTTGTATGCTTGTTTATATGGGGAAAGCAATTTGGCTCAGTGGGTAAAGGTACTCACCACTGAGACTGACCACATGAGTTCAATCCCTGGGACCCATGTGGTAGAAGAGAACTGACTCCCACAAGCTGTTTTCTGACATCTACGCTCATGCCATCACAGACATGCACATACAACTTTATAGAATTTTTGCAATACATCTACATATTTTGTAATGTGCAAAATAGTTAAAGCTGAACCTCCATCTCATCCAGGGTCTTGTGCATGCTTAGTAAGTGTTCTACCAGTGAATCACATCACCAGCCCAAGTAAAAGGTTCACCATTGGTAGTTGCTGTAGATACCAGGAATTGAACAGCAGAATATGCTACCACACTCTGCTAATGCTTATCGTGTGCAAACATTTTGGTAATTCCTAGTCAGTGTGTGTAGGTAGAGAATTTTGTTTCTTTCTACTATGAGTGAGAAGTAGCAGTCATCGTGAATTCCCTGAGCAGTGTCAACGTAAAGCATTCCTCATTCCAGTGCCCTCTGTGAAAGCAGCAGTGGAGACTCTCACCTTCTACCTCATCTACAAGAGCTTTGAACATTTTCTAATGATGCTTAGAACACATGCGCTTTAATTTAGCTTATAGTTCTACAACATGACAGCAGAAGAATTGCTCATGTGAATTCCAGGAACAGTCAATAAGTTGGAGTTGTTTAATTCAGACAAGTCTTCTAATGAGTTCTCATTAAAATGAGCGATAGAGTGTATTTATCAAAGGCAAAGTGGTGGTACTTACTGTAAAAAGAAATAAGTAGAATTGGAGATGAAGAGCTCTTTGCTGTTGAAAATAAAGGGCCCAAGAAAGAAAGCTGGATCGTGTATTTGACGGAAAGTGTCCCCTGCATCTCACCTGGCAGGCAGCTGTCCCCTGGCAGTGACCAAGTGTCTTGTCCCTTTCACTGAACTCAGCCTTTGTACTGGGGTGGGGAGGAGTTTCAGATCTGAGGGAACTGCTGGGTGAAGTGTGAGTCTGTGGCCGTTTGCTGAGGCAGCATGTGATGCCAGACTGGAACACTAGATTTGTTTAAGGAGAGAGAGAATATTTGTCTGAGATATCCTAGGGAATCCAACCCAGAGAGAGAATAAGCAAAAATAAACAACTTTGCCAAAGCACACAGCTTTTATGTGGCAGAAATGAACTCATGAAATTTTACCTGTGTTTATCTGTCAGCTAATTCAGTAGCTCACACTTACAGTCCCAGCTGCTCCAGGGCTGAGGCAGAAGAATCATATAAGTCCAAGGTTTCAAGACCAACCTGGACAGTATGGCGACACTACTTTGTCATAAAGGGGCTGAGGATTAATTATTTTTTTAAGACACTCATGGGGTACAGTCACAGAAAACTGCCAAGACCGCATGCCCTGAACCTCCTGTTCCACAGCTGTATAGGCCACAGTCTCTTAACATGTAGTTCCTTACCCTTTCCTAAAGAAAGCTATTCACACCAGGCATGGCGCCAGCCCAAAAATCTTAGCACTCAGGTAGCTGAAGCAGGAGGATCCACAAGCCTGGACTCAGTGAGGCTCTGTCTCAAAAAAAAAAAAAAAAAAAGTCGTTTTAATAGCTGAAAATACTTGATCATCTCCTGCATACTCCCAGTAACTTACTGGAGTCATTGGCATTTCACCAGAGACCACTGTGTTGAACATCAGTTCTGATGTCACGATTAAGCCATAATGGTCCTCCGAGATACACTCATGTTTTCAACATAACCCCAAGTCCTGCATCTCACAGAAATATTATTACACAACAGCCATTTATTCCCCTTTTTGCACAGTGTGGGAACTGAATATAGGACCTGTCTGTGCTAAACAAGCATTCTAGGGCTGGGGCTGTATCCCCAGCCCAGCAACAGATATTTAGAGTATTGTGCCCCCCACCCTACCGTAAACAGAGTATGTTTTGAACTGTTACCTTCAGATATAAAGTATACATTCAGACTCAGCCCAGTGTCTGGAAGGCACTACAGGGGGTGTGAGGACAAACACCAATCACCAAGGCCTGCTGTTGCAGACAGAGTGTAATCAACACTTTCCCTTGCTGGCCCTCCCCCTCTGATCTGCTTCACTTGATAGACATCTTTAATGTGGACAGCCAGATACACAATGGATTTCTAATGCTCTTGAGCCCTACATGATGACAAAAACAGACAAGATGCTGCTACAGAGCCCATACATCATGTAGCGAAAGGACATGAGTTTTACAATACCTGCTTTGATTTCTCTGGGAATTTTTACTTCTTTGTTTACTGCCTCCATTCTACCAATTGAAAGTACCATACATGTAAGTTAATGAGTTAATTAATGTTTACTAAGTAAGTTTGAAAAGATGTAATTTCATATTCAAGTGATTTAACATATGAATAAAGAAAAATCTCTT
This sequence comes from Mesocricetus auratus, assembly GCF_017639785.1. Classification (NCBI taxonomy): domain Eukaryota; kingdom Metazoa; phylum Chordata; class Mammalia; order Rodentia; family Cricetidae; genus Mesocricetus; species Mesocricetus auratus. The sequence goes on from NW_024429205.1 coordinate 377,715, forward strand.
TCTCAGACGTGATTTGCTATTTTTAAATGGGTATATGCTACTTTTGAGATGAAATTATATAGTCTACTTTTTATTGAAAAATCATGGTTTTGGTTTTGGTTTTTTGAGACAGGTTCCTCTGTGTAGCCCTAGCTGTCCTGGAACTCACGCTGGAGACCAGACTGGCCCAAACTGACAAAGATTCACCTGCCTCTTCCTCTGCCTCCCAAGTGCTGAGATTAAATGTGTGCACCACCACAATCCAGCTGAAAATCGTTATTTAACAGAAAGGGAGTGCCTTCCACATAGGACCATGGTAAATGTCTTAAGCCTCCATAAGCCACAACATTCTAAAAGCTTGTGTAGCCTAAAAATTAGGAAATTGAGATGACATTATAAAAGTCCATACACACACACACACACACACACACACACACACACACACACACACACACACACACACACGCAAAGACAGCAGAAGAAAACTACATGTGCTTTGGTCCAAATGAGCCAGCCTGGGGACCCAGCCCCTTCTCAGATGCATACAGTCACCTCCTACAGATGTCCTCCCCAGGCGTCTTATTTCTTACATGACACATACTCCTCCAGGCTTTCCCATCACAATGAACATCACCTTTCTTAAACCAATGGCTCTCGCTAAGAGTAGCCGTGAAAGTGATCCTGGATTCTTCCATGCCCTCATCTTTACCAAGTCTGTCAGTCCTTCCTCAGAAATGCATTCTTTCCCCATAGCACTGAAGCACTGTGGCCCAGCCTTCCAAGGTGTCTGCTCAGGTGGAGGCAGCAGCGGAGTTGGCCTCCATTCCCTTCTAACAGTCCTGCACTGTCCCGCGCTACCGTCTTGCCAGCAAGAATGACGCGGCACACTTAGGATCCTTCTGCAGAACAGCTTTAATGCATCTTGAGAGGGAGAGCATAAGCTTACAGAGCGGAGACCCCGGGGAGCGAAAAACCCAACCCTTATATAGCCCAGCAGTCCCCGCCTTGGACGTGTCATCTCCTGACTGGTTCCTGCCTCTGACTGGCTCCCGCTCCACGCCTCTGATAGCATTCTTCAACATGGGAGAATAAAGCCCAGTCCCATAATGTCTAGGGCCTGCCCTGACTCCGGGACTTCTCTCTCCTCCCTCCAGCAGTGTTCTCTCAGAAGGCCTGTGTTGGCCCCTGTTCTAAGCCCCATTCTCCAGTTCCACTCCAGATGGCAGACACTGCTGTAAGGATCTGGCTGTGCCCATCTCCTCACTCTTACTTGGGTCGTTGTTGTCCTGTGTCCACCAGCATCATTCCTAGAAATACTACCCCTTCTGGACTGCGGGGTTTCAGAGGGAAGGAGCTGAGTTTTTTCTTTGTATTTCAAAGCCTGTTCTAGAGCAGGGTGGTCTCCTGAGGTGATCAACAGGGATGTGAGCATAGGCTTCTAGGGTTACCCTGATCCCTTCACCTGAAAAAAGAAAAGCCCATCAGAGCCACCCCCTGTGTGATTCTGTGAATCACCTGAAACTGCACGTGTGCAGCTGGAGATGGAAGGGTGGAGCTGGGTTTTATGTTATCTCACCATGGTAACATGGCAGGTTAGTATAACACCAGTCTTGTTGAAAAGCTTTAATAATAAAAATGTTCAAAGCTTTGGTTTTCAGATATTTCCTAATGGTGGCTATCCAAGGATGTTTGCTTTGTGCAGGAGCTGAATGGTGAAGAAGGAACAGCTTAGAGTTTATGTCTAAGCCACAGTTTCCCACACCTCCAGAGGCTGGAAGCCTAGAGGGTTGGGCTCTTGGTGAGGGCTCTCTTCTTGTCCTGCAGCTTTGCCATGAGATCCACAGGGAGAGGAGCAACACGCCAGCTCTCTGTATCGTTTTTTATAAGGACATTAACCCTTCTGACCCATCAGCATGACCTTCTAAAGGTCCTGTCTCTAGAGAGCCACTGCCTGTAACACAATGAATTCTTATTGGCATGTATAGCTTTCTGATTACACAAGACTTCCCGTACATACAGTCTGTGTGGTTAGCAACATTGTTGAGGGAAGTTAGTGCTATTGCAGAAGCTCAGTGCTATAATATTTCAGTAAACATTCTTTCTATGAGCTAAATTTTTTTAAGAAAATTATCTGTGGAATTGGCTTAATTTCTTGTTTTCTTTCTGCTTTTGTTTCTCACTAGTTTGCTTATTTCTCTGAAATAATAAATATCCATACCTACCTCATAGTGCTGCTGGGAAAGGAGATGGGTAATGCCAGGGAAGATGCCAGTGGAACCTGCTGTACAGGAAGTCGTCCATGATGTCAGCACTGGGAACCCTACTTTGCTTCCCTTTCAGCTTGGGGACACACAGCTAGACTGGTTTCTAGACTGCTGACAAGAGAACACAGAGGCAGGCAGTTTCCTAGCTGTGTACCATTTCTGAGTGGTGAACCTTCCTGTTACTGTGAATTCATTGTGTATGTAGATTTATGGACATGGTAAATTCTAGCATCCTTGTTCATTGGCTCAAACTGCGCTTTTTCTTATTTGTTTTGATGGAAGAGAGAGCATCGCCAACCAATAATCCATCTTCCAATCTAAACACCAATCAGCAATCTTTCTCCTTGTGCACACCCTGCCATTGTAGTACCAGAAAGGTGATGAACTGCTGTGTAAAGAATAGCAGGCCACATACAGCGACTCAGTGTGTCACCTGATTCATCATGAGTAGTTGCAGTGCTGTTAGGGTAACACATCATGACAGTGTTCAGTTGTCTATGCTTTGTACATTACATACATGTGAACATGGATAAATACATGAGTTTACATGTATGTAAGCATATATGTTTATATGTTTACATAATATAAGACAGAAGAATCTCTGCCAGCTGTGGTATCTTTCTTATAAAGGCATTAATTCTACTAGATTAACTTACCACATTCCTAACCCCCCCCCCCCACCAAAAGTCCAAATAGGAGGAAGCCTGGGTCAGGCTGCTGTGGAAGTGAATAGAAGCAATCTTCTGCTTTCCTGTTTAGCTCCTGATTGCTTGTTGTTGTTTAGGGAACCCACCTTCGATGTTTATGCTAAAACCTTTTAGACAGCTGTACACTTGGGCATTACAGAGGCGTTAATAGGTAACTGAAGGTTTACCTAGAGCCCATCATAAGACACACCTCCACTGTACTTCTAATATAGCACAGTAATGTTGACTTTTCATTATCCCCAAAGCAAGAAAAATAAGCTCTCTGTTCCCTTGGAGTCATGTAGATAAGAAATCTTCGCATGAAGAGCCTCATGATTCTTCAAGTAAAAAATTGGGGAAAAATCAAATATTGTTCTGACTTTTTGGTCTCTCTTGTATCAGGCAAGTGAATTGATGTGTCTGCTCCTTCAGCGCTGGCCTGCATAGATGCTGCTGTTGGCTTTTCCCTGCTGCTTTTCTACCAAGTGAGACACTGTGTATATCGTTCTGGAATTCTGCCATGGCTAGTGTGATCTCTGCCCTTCCACCGCTAGGTGACTATCAATCACATTGTCATACCAGGACAAGCAGACATTACTTCCAACTCTGCAAAAAGGGATGAGGAATCTGTGAAGGTATGCTCAGTTTAAAGGAGCATGCCCCATTTTTAGCAGTCTGTTTCCATGACAACAGAAGCAGCAGCCAACTAGAGAGTTCTCAGAGCTCCTGTAAATTTCCAGGGCTTCGTAGTGAAAACATTGTCTTCCTGCCCTGGTACCACAGAAGAGTGCAGGGAACCAGCAGGGCCTGGAGTGAGTTGGGCTCTTTAAGTGCTCTTAGGAGGGGTGAGTGCTGCACCTTGGGACTTCCCACCCTCACCAGCAGTGTGCTTGTAAGGATGCCTCAGAGGGCACTGCGCTGCTGCTCTGAAGAGGGAGGCGTTACTTCCCGCTCCACCATGCGCAGCATTTTAGTTAGTGTCATGTTGGTCCTGTTTTAACCAGAAGAGAGTCATAAAAATTCTAGAGTAGATGCTGTTTGTTCCTGCTCATGGCAGTTGCCTTTGTTCCAGATAGGGAGTGGAGACGGAAGTGTGCTCAGTCCGTGCAGACAGCCCAGCTCCCAGGGCATGCTACAACTGCACTCTGGTCTGCTTTCATCTCTTTGCATTACATTACATTAAAAATTACTTGAAGAACCTAATTTTACTGTGAGCAAATTAGACCCCCAATCAGCTAAAACCATGTGACCTTTGGTCTCTCCTTTTGGCATCTGAGGATTTGTAGGTTCCCAGTGGATCTCACATTCAGTGTGAGTAGGGCTGAGAACAAGCTGGAGCCACCATGCTTCTGTGGGTATCGCACCTTTGCTCATACCCTGTCTTTTTAGTCCCCTTTGTCCTTCACAGCAACGTAATTACATTTTGTTTTCTATTCCTATCCTACCAATATCAATTCAAAAATAAGTACAAGGACTGACAAGATGGCTCCCTGGGTAAGGACCCACGTGACAGGAGGCATTGACTTCCACTAGTCCTCTGATCTCCATACTCACTCCATGGTTCCCCCCGACACACACACATGGTAAGTTAATAAAATACAAAAAAATATTGATTGTTTTGAAAAAAACACTGATTCCCAGATTCATACAATGAGATGAAACAGTTTGGCCCAGCATAATCACTTACCCATAGAAAATCCTTTTGATAATTTGTTCCTAAATGTGGCATAATACTCCCTTTTCTTAGGAAACTGAAGCTAGTTGCATATTCTAAGTACCATGTAAAGTGAAGAAAAGTGTTGTTTTCAGTAAGCATTGTAGAAGATGCTGAAGTACAAAGGAAATGTCTACTTCTAGGGAAGTGGACAGAAGTCAATGTAGCAAGAAATGAAATTTATAACTATTTAAGTTATTAAATCATCCCATTAATGGCTAATTGAGTTGTGTTGGTGGGGAGAGGACAAACCAGGAGGTAGGAAATTGGAGATGTGATCCAAAGAAATTGGTTCTTTAGTGTATCCTACCTTATCCTCTATTAAAAAAACAGCATGTGTTGGCCAGGTATGGTGGTACATACCTTTAATCCCAGTACTTGAGAGGCAGAGTCAGGTGGATCTCTCTGAGTTTGAGTCCAGCCTGGTCTACAAAGCTAGTTCCAGGACAGCCAGGACTACACAGAGAAACCCTGTCTCGAAAAAAAAAGAAAAGAAAAAAGAAAATCTCACAGAAAAATGTGTTAAGGTGAAATTCACTTAACATTGAATTAACCATTTTAAAGGAAGCAATTCAGTAGTGTTTTGTATATTTACTGTGTTATACAATGATTGCTGCAGTGTATGCTCACAGAAATTTCATTAGCTGAAAGAACAACAGTACCATCAGCAGCTGCTTCCAGGTCCCCTCCTGGGAGCCAGCAGTCTAAGTGAAATAATGTGTCACATTATGTCTGGCTTCTTTCACATAGCATGTTTTCCAGGTTCATCCACGTTCAGATTTATTTTTAAGAATATATACCTCCTTCCTCCGTGTGTGTGTGTGTGTGTGTGTGTGTGTGTGTGTGTGTGTGTGTGTATGCATGTGTGTATGCATGTGTGAATGGAGGTACTGGCAAAGTGGAGGCGAGAGTATCAGATTCCAGGAGCTGGAGTCACAGGTGACTGTGAACGACACGTGGGTGCTAGGAACTAAACTAAGACCTATAAGAGCAGCAAGTGTTCTTAACTACAGAGCCATCTCTTAGGCCCCTCACCCACATTTGGTCTGTTTAAATATATAATTCCTTTCTATGGCTGAATAGTACTCCATTTTACGTATAGACTATTGAGACGCCTATGAGTAACACTTAAGCTGTTGAGAGTATAGTTGCTGTGAATATGTGTGTACGTGTCTGTGTCTGCATACCTGAGCTCTTTACATTTCACTTAGGAATAAAATTGCAAGGGCGTACTTGTTTTTAACAGAGGATCCATATACAGAACTTTTGAAAGACGCCAGATGTTTTGATTTTGTGTCCTATCGTCTTTTTTGCTGATAGAAATGGCATAGTTCAGAGACAGTGACTTGCTAACTAACTATAGCCTCTGCCTTATTATCTGGAATGTGTAAGTAATAAATGGCATTGTTTCTCTTTTATCTTTTCCAATTGTGCTATGAGTAAGCGCTTCATGCTTCCTTTACTGACCTCCCAGATGACCTTCCTTCCCATCACCCTTCGTACTTTCAACACTGGATCTTTTTTCCTACTTCTCTGAGAAAATATAAGCCATCATCCCAGAACTCAGTGGCTGTCCCAGACGAGAGCCTAGTGTAGATCTAGCCTTCCTGTGACACAGTAACCACCCACAAAGACTGTCCTTGGGTGTCAGCCCCTCCCACAGCCTCTAGGACACACTCCTGTCTGCCCCTTGCTCCTTGGCCTCCTCCCATCTGTCTTCCACAGAGCAGCTTCTGTGTGTGTGGAGGCAGCAGCACCCGACGCCCTGCTCCATTCTTCCTCTGATATCGTGTTCTCTTCTTTCTGAGTCTGACCCACAAGTGCTCTTTGATTTGGTTTTCTTGACAGTGGAGCCCTGAATTCCTTTGCTTTCTGTTTGTCTCTGCCTCAGCAAATGCCTGTAGCTTCAAATACCATATTGTCCCCAGTCTCACACCTGGACCCACAAAACCAGCTGCCAACTGACTTCCATATCAAATACGAGCTTCCTAAGGTCTAGCCTGAGCAACTCACATCTATAGCTGGTCTACCAAATACTCAGGCCTGAGATCATCTCAGAATGACCCTGAAGGCACTAAGGAAAATTAGTCCTGTCAGAGTTCCTGCTATGGAATATTGGAATGATTCCCCAAGGTCCCCGAGCTTCGTCACGTCACAGCCCAGCCTGCTGTCCCAGGCTCTGTGGTCCCAAGGTTCGTGCTCTTTGCAGCCCTTACTTCTTATCATTCAGTGAATATTTATATTATTTGGCATGAGGTTACCAGTGTGGCCTAGTGAATGAAGGCAATCTTAGTTTCTAAGATTATTAAAACATGGTGGTGCACATCATGGAACAGGTGGAAACAGAGTCTGTGCTTCCTGACACTATACTGGCACCACCTCTGCGTAGCAAAATGATTCTATCAGAATAGTATGTCCATTATTAGAAATTTAATCAGGCCAGGTAGTGGTGGCTCCCAGAGGCAGAGGTAGATGGATCTCTGTGAGATTGAGGCCTGCCAGGTCTGTAGAGGGAGTTTCAAGATACCCAAAGCTACAAAGAGAAACCCTGCCCCCGAAAAAAATATATATATATACTTCCAAAATGAATGATGCTCTTAACTGCACATGTTTCTAGTAGCAAGAGACCTTGCTATACAAGTACTAAGTTTTTAAGAAGAAAAAGAAATAGGTTTCATTTTTAAGCCAACTCACAAACTACATGACTAGTACAATCCTGCCTTGTGTGTTTTCTTTGCATACTTTATATGTACTATTAGTAGACTGTTCACCAGACATTTTCTGAAGCCATGGTGCTCTCACAGTGGTGACAGAAGTCAGGAAGTCTGAGCAGAATAGAATAGCTTTCATAGTTGAACAAATAAATAGGAAACTTTATAAAAATGTGGTACTTATATCAAGGTACTAGCATCACAGGCAGTGTTCTTCCTCTGAAGCCTAGGCTCAGAAGGACATCTCTGAGCTAGCTTCTTCCCCTGACTGCAAAATAAACCTTCCCAGCCAAGAAATCTGGAGAGATGCTCAGGATGAACATCCCATACTGAACATCAGAGTGCCTGGGCTCAGTTCCCAGCACCCACACTGGGTAGCTCACGGCTGCCTATAACTCCAGGTCCAGATATCTGACACCCCTGGCCTCCATAGGCACCTTCACATGTAACATGAGGTTTCCACAGCTGTTTTGCCCCAAATAAACACACACACACACACACACTATATTAATTATTAAACTGTTGGCCAATGACTAGGGCTTGTTTTTTTTGTTTTTTTTTTGTTTGTTTTTGTTTTTTTTGGTTTTTACGAGACAGGGTTTCTCTGTATTGTTTTGGAGGCTTTTGGTCCAGCCTGGCCTCGAACTCACAGAGATCCGCCTGTCTCTGCCTCCCGAGTGCTGGGATTAAAGGCATGCGCCACCACCGCCTGGCGACTAGGGCTTCTTATTGACTAGCTCTGTCTTATATATTAACCCATTTCTATTAATCTAAGTATTTCCACATGGTCTTACTTTACTGGAGAAGGGTTTCCATGTCCTACCTTCCCAGTCTCACATGATGTCTGCTGTCTGCCTACACTTCCCAGAATCTCCTCATCTCCTAATCCTGCCTATTTCCCTGTCTCTGTTTGCCACAGTGTTTTACTCATCAATAAGAGAAACATAAACAGAAGGACATCCCCCATCATTCACACATGTGTACCTACCTACACACAGACACACAATTTAAAATAATAAATCTTGAAATTAAATATATAAATGTGGAAATATGTTAGCAATTTTCTTAATTTTGCAGTTTTGTGATTGCAGTATTAGTGGAGGTAAAAATGAACAGCCATTACCATTTTAAACATTTGTTTGACTTTTAAATATGAATTTTCATGATGTGATTTGCCTATAGCTAATAAAACAATGGTTAAATCCCACTTGGCTACTGAACTGCATGACAGACACAGGTTAGACATGGGCTGACTTGACTCTCTGTGCCCGTGCCCAGAAGATAAAGCAAGTGAGCTGTGCTTCTGTGAGCCCTCAATTTGTCCTGCTCAAACAGCACGTGATATGCTTTTGCCAGAGTCGAACCACTCACTCTCTTAATTACTCCTGCATCTGTTTGGAAAAAAAGCTGAAACCAAGATCTGTTCCCCACAGTTTCCATCAGTTCCAGGTGTTATTTCATGTCCATCTCTGCTTTTGTCCCAGCCTACCCAGTCTTTGCTAGACTGCTCAGGGTTGGGTTTTATTTTCAGGGCTTCTTACCCTCATGAGTCTGCAGTTTGCCTTACCCTTGTCCTATAGTTGCAGAGCATATACTGACCCCTGTCTTTGACTGTGGCCAGCTGCTCATCACCCTTCCCTCTACACACACATTCACACACACACACACACATTCACACACACACACACACAGAGCACTGCTTTCCAGAAAGTGTCATTTCTGCCTTGTTTTGTAATACACAGCCCTCAGGTGTCCTCACAGTCCCAAATCAAAGCTGTGCTTTGTTTTGGCTTGCTTGGCTCCTATTGTTCATTGTTATTAATAAACATGAAAATCACTTTAATCATATCAAATGTAGGAAACATTTCAATACTGGTCATTTGAATTTGAAAAGCTAAAATTTTATATAAGTATTGTGTAAGTTATTATATTAAGATCTTATGTTAGATATTAATCTTAATTTTATTACCTTAGACTCTTTAAGAAGAAAGGGAAGGTAACTAAAAGAAGACACTTTACTGTCAAAACACTTGTCATGTTTACATGGTACAAGATTAATCATTAGATAAACTACCTTTTTCATAGTAGTGACTAAGATCAAGTATTTTATTTTATGAAAATAGAGTAAGTTCAAAACACTTAAATTGACACAATTTGGTTTTTGTGTTTTATAATAATTATTAAGTTAAAAAATTTTTTAAAAACTTTCTCCTTGTAGAAGTTAATAGGAAAGACCATGAATGCCCTGAGGAACATGAGACATTTTGCCTTGGTAAAAGAAAGTAAGAGTCATTTGTAGCCTCACTCATCTGCTGTAACTTGAAGGCATGATGTGTGTGCACAGACTAGTCCCATTACCTAGCAGTCATGCTGCGTGCAGAGGCCATTGAGGCATCCTTCTGTCTAGAAATTTAAATTTAGGAAGTGAGGAATAAAGTTTATGCCCAAAACCCCACCAGAAGATCATTATTGCAAACATTGGAAACAAGTCAGTGATAAATAGTGGCTCTTGAGAGCTGTATGGTACCCAGCAGACGTAGCCCGCAGCTGCTAATGTAGTGCTTATCGCTGTGTAGAGCATGATGAGACAGCAGTGTGCAAAGCAAGGAACCACTGTGTCCTGGGTGTTGGCATCCATGGTTTTCACTTTTAGTTCTCTTTCTTTTCTATATTCTTGTTTAATGTGACTTAGGGCTCAGACTAGTTGAGAAAGATGGGAACCATGCACGTATCACAAATGGACTGAGCCCTCATCTGCCACCATTGGCAAGGCCTTTGTACACCCTGTGAATGTTACACATCTGGAAGTGCACAGCATTTGGATTCACACACTGCGATGGAGGCTCTCAAAGGTGCCCTGCTGCTTGTATGCAGTATACTTCTGTGTGTCAGCACTTCTTTTTCTTTTTCCTTATGAAACAAATGTGTTTAAGGACTTCTCAGGGGACAGGGCATTGAAATGCTTTCATTCCTCAAATTTCCAAAAATAAAGACAACCTCTGCAAGAATTCAAATGTGAATTCAGTTTTACTTTCTTAGCTGTGGCATTTGCCTTATGAAAGATGTAAGCATATCGTCGGTGTGTGTTTTGAATTGGTCTCCCACCAGAATTCCACTTCACACATATTCTTTTCCCTTCAGTCATTTGCTTATAATGCGCACTTTGTGATGCTATGAGCCCATTAGTGCAGTCTGATGTCTCAGAGAGGCACAGGATACTGCTGTCTGGTACAGTGGACAAACATGAAGCGCTCCTCAGTCACCTGTGCCATCATAGGACATTATGGTAGGCTGATATGCAATCTAGGAGGGCAGCTAGGGATGCAACTCTACAAGGGGTGGAGTAACATCCAACGTTCTGGGATTTTTCTTTCACATGGATAGGCCAGACTTGGTTAATGTAGAGACTGCAGAGAGAGGAAGGGGACCTTTCCTGATCAGGCATCTCAGCCATTGCCACGGGCACATCTGTGGTTGAAAGAGTCGTGTCCTCTGATTCCTTTCTCAACCCCTGAAAGGCACCAATGCCCAACCTCTGCCCCCCAGCGTGCTGCCCCTGTCTGCTGGAATGTATTCTGTGTTCATTGCTTTCTACTAAGTTGGTGAGAGGAGTACTAGCAGGAAGTTTGCGATTTTCTAAAATTACTAGTCTGTACTATATGGCACTATATATCTAATATATTCTAATAACCTTTACCAAATTGCTCCTCACTAGTTGTGTTTAGTATGAGCAAATGCCATAGTTGTATTTTAAAATTCACCAAGGTTTGCAATGTACTGGGACATCTCTGTTTCCCACTCTCGACACCCAGGGTTCACCAAGCCCTACAACTGATCTATACCCTCTCTCTACCTGAGTCTGTGTATTAGATACTGTATGCCCCATACTGTCCACCTCTGGGCACAGGCAGAGGGTGGAAGAGATGGGCAAACAGCAGACATAACAAAGCTCAGTACTTCTAAGTCTGCCTCCTCTCCAGTCATGCCCTTTCTAATGTCTCTGCTTCAAAATGGCTGTCCCATTAGCAGTTAGCTAGTGCTCCTCCAGCAGTCCCATACAACAGAGGTGCTGTGCATGTTCTTACTTTGGGAACGCTATACGAGGAATTTTGAGAGCATTGGCTAAATCATTCCACTCCCTTCAGGAAAAATGACCTAGGTTATGCAGGAGGTTGCTTATTTTAGCCATATAGGAAGCTGGATAAAAACACAGGACTTGTGTGTGTTTTTGTTTTAACATTTGGTGGTTGGTGCCTCTTCTTGGTGGTATGAGAAATGTATACCTGCCCTCTGCGTCTGCTTCCTGGCTCATGGCTCCTAAAATGGCTTCCTAGGTGGCAGAAGGAGGGGGCGAGTAAGCATCTGTGAGCCTTGATCTTAGTCCTCGGTTCCTGACACACAGGCTGCTCAGTGTTGCCAGTGATGAGAACATCTGGGGTATGCTAGATGATAGGCAGATGGGGTCCCTATATGGCTTCTGGGTATCCTTAGTTCCAGAAAGGCACAGATGGAGTCAGAGAAAGGATAGAAGCCCAGCAGAGGACCCCTCCCTGTGCATTTCTTCCATTGATCTGTTTCTGAATTGTGTCCTTCATAGTAAAACAGCAGTCATAAATAATGTCTCTTCCTACATTGTATGGGACAGTCAGGCAAATACTCAAGTCTGAGGAGGATGCTGTAGTATGAATAGCCTAGACTAGTGACTAGTTTTTGAAATTGGGAGAGTCCAGAGAGTCATATTTTACTCTGAGTATATAGGGTGAGATTTGATTGGAATTGTTGGACACCCAGTTGCTGTCCTCAGAGTGGAGGACAGAGATACTGTGGAAGCCTGTGCATTTGCAGCAGGAGTGTTGGCCCAAGGAATGCATCAGATGGCATGTGTCCATTCTGTGTGCTAGCCTCACAGCAGCAGATACACTGCGCATGTTAGCATGAGTGATTTCAGTCTTGAATAACTCAGGGCTGCCCTCCTGTGCTGGTGGGTCCCTGCAGCACCCAGTATCCAATCAGAAGAGCCTCTGAGAAGCACAAACTTGCCCGTGCCTCTTGGCTTGCTGAAGGAGTGATGCTAATGTATGTCCTGATGAAAATATGTAGAAAGTGCAGTGTTCAAAGCGTGTCTCATAACTACATACTGTGTTTGGGGTTTGGTTTGTTTTTTTTTTTTTTTTATGGGACCATTGTTGTTTCTGTGACCTTTCTTTGAGGATCTCTGGGGAGAAGGGAAAGACACTGCTTACTGCTGGAGCTTCTCCCTGACATGGACCCTCTGAGCTGGAGTGACACCTTGACATTCTATCCTCTCATTCCTTTCTTTGGGATTCTCCCTGCTGTGACCACCTTAAGTACTACCCAGGGTTAGCCTCAATGTTCCTGAAAAATGCTAATGTCTGAAGTTTGCATGCTGATTAAGTTGCTTTTACTTGACCTTTGCTGCTTGTGACAGTTTTATATCAACCATTTCAGCTCTAAATGCTATCAGTGAAACTCTGTGACCCAAAAACAACCCCATCACATTTCTGTGTTCAGTACTCAAAAGAAGGTGTTCATGAGAGTCATGGAGCCTTTCAGGGCTCTTTGTGCAACCTAAGGCAGGACTCTGCTCTGTAGTCCGCACAGGGCCAGTACTGTCAGGACAGGTCCCTGAGGCACCCAGGGTCTCCTGCAAATGTGAAACACCAGTGTGCTGCATTCTAAGCCTCTGTTCAGCCGGCTTCTCTCCCTGCCATGAAGAAACATGCATATTAGCATGTTGGTAACTTTTATGCAGACCCTTAGTCATCCCAACCATAATTTGAAAATAAAAGCAAAACAACCTAAAATAACAAGGAAAAAGGGTTTCTGTTTTACTTGCTATGTTCTTTTTAAAATAGACTTGTTTTCTAAATTGAATATCTAGCGATTCTATAAAAAGAATCTCCTTGAAAAATCAGGGGAGATAAGTTAATTTTTATTTGGCAAGCTGAATGTCCACATTCCCTAATGTGGGCCTTGTTTCTACCAATTCTCACTGTATTAAACAGTGATACCAGCTGATTATAGCTTTCTCAGGACTTGGAGGGTGAGACTCAGTGTTTATTTATGCAAAGACCATTAAACTCATGACTTAGAAGTTTCTCTCTGGCCTAATTTATTTGCATTCAAGTATCACTAAAGCTGTTTCTTTTATATTCTTTCCTGGTGGAGAAGTCCTTCCAAACAAGCCAGTCTTTTCTTAAAGTAAATTGTTACCATTAACAGAAAAATGTCAAGGAATCTCATATTATGCTCCAAATGAGATTTCCTTTGAACAAATCATAAAGTATAAGCTAACTATCAGTTTGCTTGAGTACTTTGTGAAGTATTTAAATAGGTAATGCTTAGCATTCATCATAGATTTAAATTAACTAAACAAAAAATTACTGAGTAAATTCAGAAATCATCAAGCAGATTCACAAAATAATTTTCTTTCCCACCTTAGTGCCAAGTACTGTCTTCTCTCCTCCCTCCTTAAGACAAGACCTCACCCTACAGGTAGTTTAGGATGTCCTGGAACTCACTATGCAACCTTCAGTGGCCCTGTTGCCTCACCCCTTGAGAGCTGGGTTTACAGACATGGCCCACACTCAGCTTTCCAACTGACTTCTGTCTTGTTGGATATTGCAGTGGGTGTTTAATAAAGGATAACAGTGTCCCCTTTGGAATTTGGGGAATGGGGGTTACAGCTGCTGATAAACTCAAACTCTTTCCTTTCCACAGTGCTCCAACTGAGGCTGCAACAAAGGAGGACACGAGAACAGCTAGTGGACCAGGGCATCATGCCACGTAAGCCCAGCTCACTGTTGTCTCTGGTGTGTGGGGAATGATGGCACTCCTGAGGGAGGCTTACCTCCTTCCATTCCATGAGGGCTCATCAAGACAGCCCGGTGTCAGCATGGCCCAGCTAGGAGAACCCTTAGTACATCTTAGAAACAGATGCAGCTTAACAATGGGCTTGAATTTTACACTAATGAAGAATGCCTTTAAGACCGACCCTGTAGTTCTCTTTTCTTTTTAAGATTTATTTATGTGGTTTATGTATACGAGTGCTCTGCTTGCATCTACTCTATGTGCTCTACTGTGGCATGACAGAAGAGGGCATCAGATCCCATTACAGATGGCTGTGAGCCACCCTGTGGTTGCTGGAATTGAACTCAGGACCTCTGGAAGAGCAGCCATCTGTACCTCTGAGCCATCTCTCCAGCCCCCAATATGAAGTTCTTACTGCGAGCTTTAATGTCTGTTTGAACCTTAAAGTGGTTGAACTGGTAACTCTTCTGGTACATTTGAGGTTAGACCTGTAAGAGTAATGTGATACCAATAACTCATGACCTTCTACCAGAATTTAACTCAAGGTCATTGTCCTGTGGTGCTGGGCTATGATCTACTTAATTACATGCATCTCAGGTTTGCAACTGACAGAATGCTATCTACAGTTAGTTTGGGCTTTCTGGCCTGAATACACTTGTTTCCTTCAAGAGATTTGTAAGAGTTCATTTTAGGATACGTATCTAAACTGTTTCCTTTACCTTTAACCACCAGCTTTGGGGATTTTAGAGGAAGGAATGGTTGTTTTCTATAGGATTGTTTATCTGGACTTTGTTTAGAAATTAACTTTTCTAAGAGTTAATTTATTCCACTTTAAAACACTAGAAATTACAGAACAAACATGTGTTTCCCAGTCCTATAACTCATTGCTAGTCCAGAAATCATTTATTAGTTACTGAAGATAGAGGAATGTATTTTGTTTGCTTTTTAGCAGATTGTTTTTCATCAGTGAAGCTTTTATAAACTACTTATTGTCTGTCATCTAAATATCTTAAATCCAGCTGGGGTAGCCCGAAGTCACCTTGATAATCTGCTAGGTATCTCCGCTGCCATAGTCCTCCCCTAGTCAGTTAATCAAAAGGTACCACTGCTAGGTCAGCCCTGGCTGGTGTGGAGAGGTGGGCTCCCAAGAGGTGTCTTAAGAACCAAACGAGAAGATTATGCTCAAGACAACCTGCCCTTACTGACCTATGTCCGTGGTTCTTACATGCTACTATTCCAAGGCAATAATGGATGGACACAAATCTAGAGTCTCCAAAGGTGGCATACTGAAATGCAAATACCACTTCCGCTCGTGCTGAGATTCTACAATAGAATGCTGATGACTAACGAAGAGTCATCTTGTGTGTGTTGCACTATGGTGTGGTACAAAGAGCATGATCCTTTAAATTGAGAATACTAGATTTAAAACCCACTTGACCAACATTTAGCTATACTTCGTATACTGGGGTTCATACCCATTTTGCAGGTTTATTAGGGAGACCAAAAGAAGTCTTAACTGTGCTTTACCACAGAGCCAAGCTGGTTGTGAGTTCTGCATAAATGAGTGTTGTGTGTCCCCATGTTCAAGTTCCAGGGCCAAATGGGCTTTGTCTAGCAGCATATATGGGCACCTAGAACCTTAAAGGCCTGTGGAAGTCCCTGGGCCTTGGAATGGTCTAGCCTGGCACTTACACAGTCATTACACATCGGCTCTGTTTGAAATGTCCACTTGTTTTACTAGTGATGTATATAATTTCAGTTGGACAACATTGAAGTCTTCTTATTTAGAGGAGTCTCATAAAGGAACTGTGAATAAATCAGCACAGATGCATACTGTTGGGGTTAGCAGAGTGGTGAGCTAAGATGTGAGCTCCTGTTTTATGCTAGAGAAACTGTTTGTTTTCTTCCTAACAGCTTTGAAGAGTCCGGCAGCATTCCATGAGCAGATAAAAAGCCTGGAACGAGCCAGAGTAAGTAATTTCACTTTTTTAAAAAAATCTTTATTTCTCTGCTGTATCCCAAGCACCAGAACTCTTAAATATATTGATGCAGAACATATATATTATCTCAAGATATGTGGTACCCCACATTCTATATCACATATACATGCATTATCACCCCCACTCTACATGGACATGCTCACACATATACACACATGTGTATGCATTACTCCCACACATACCCATAAAATAAGAAACAAAATAAAATTAACTAGTTACTTTGTTTTCAGGCTTGTGCTGACTAGCTTCTTATTAACTTGACACAAGCTAGAATCATCTGAGAAGAGGCATCAACTGAGATGCAAGCCTATAGGGCATTTACTTGACTGATGTAGGAGGGCCCAGCCCATCACATCTGGGCTGGTGGTCCTGGGTTTCATAGGACAGCAGGCTAGGGCAAGACCAGAGTTGAACGACAGACTGGGCAAGAGCCTCTGCTGTTTGTTAGCCCTGCAGAGGGACAAGGAAGTCAAGTGCTTCTGAAGGTCATTGGCCAATTTCCCTGAGTCTGTGTCACTGTTCATATGCCTAAGGATTGAGAACACAGCTAAATACAGAACATGCTACACTCAACTGTGTTCTTTTTCTTTTCTTTCTTTCTTTTTTTTTTTTTTTTGTTGTTGTTTCGTTTTGGTTTTTCAAGACAAGGTTTCTCTGTGTAACAGCCCTAGCAATCCTGGAACTTACTGTAGACCAGGCTAGCCTAGAACTCACAGAGATCCAAGCTCTGGGATTACAAGCATGAGCTACCACTGCCCGGCTCATCTGAGTTCTTGAAAATGGTTCTTTTGTGGCCACATGTCACATGGGAGCTCAGTGCCATGATGCACATACTTTCTGTTTTGCCTGAGGGAAAGGAATTCTGTTAACCAGTATGAAAATAAAAATATAAAAATTCCCCAGAACGCAATTATCAGCTCCTAGACCTATTTCTTGAGTGTTGAGTACAGTTTTAGAGATTGTGTGAAGACTATGAACTTAAATAATATATATTATTTTTAAGAATTTTAGTATCTGTATAAATTTCTCCTCTTCTACAATATTTGTTTTAAATAAAGGAATTAAATATTATGTTTATTCAAAGCTCATCTTAAGAAATTGAGCTTTTCTCAGTTTCACGTTGATGCACATCGACCCATGGATGAGACTGCAGGCTACACTGTTGAGACTGTGTGCTCGTGATAGTTCCCCTAGGCACTGATGTCTAGTTACTCTCTCAAAGATACAACAAAAAGGACATAGTATTGATTTTTGGAGAAAATATAATACTACAATAAGTCATAAACAATACTTTTTTTTCTTTAAAGACTGAAAACTTTCTGAAGCACAAGATCAGGAGTCGCCCCGACCGCTCTGAACTGGTCAGGATGCATATTTTAGAAGGTAAGGGGTGTATTTCTGCTGACTTGACTTCATTTCTGTAAGAAGAAAAGTGAGGTGTCTGCCATTTCCATTTATTCCTATTTTAATATCTTTTTTCCCCCATGGGCTGACATCCTCCAAACTGGATAACACCATAAAGACTCAAAACTTGACACCTGGGGAACAGTCACTTGATGAGCTGGCTTTTCTACCAGCTGATTCCTAAGTTTCACTTGTACTGTCCTGGAAGGACATTTTTGGTTCATAAGACTTCTCTGTCATGAGAGAGAGAGATGTATCATTAAGTCAGTGCACACAATAGTCACACATCTAGCTCCAGATTTTTTGACAGCTTAAATCTCATTGATATTTATCCGAAACGATGCCCACATATGTCACTACTCCTCTTTGTCACTGCTGACCTATAGTGGTCTTGACCTGACCTCTGAGTGGTATAGTCTTAGCCTTTGGAGGCAAAATAATTCTGAAATTCCTACAGAATACAGGCTCACATGGCTATTTTTCTCTCTAAGAAAGTCATCTTGAAGATCAGCTTCTCCATCAGAAATGTTCAGAGTTTCAATTCTCCTATCACCCGCCTCTGTAACTGAGGAAGACTAGGAGCTTGACCTTTTGAGCAGTCTCAAGTGTGTCAAGCTTTAAGAAGAGTCTGGAGACACCACAGACATTTACAGACAGTGGTGGGGCAGAAAGAGCCTAGTGACAGGGTTAGGATGATCTTCACATGCAGTCAAGGGTGCCGCTCCTCAGAAGGCTGCATTCACTGCCTGATGCTAGGCACCAAGGGCCCAACAGTGAGCAAGGTAAAGCTACCTGTCTTCCTGCATCATGTGCTTCAGGGGCAGACAAACAGAGGACAATCATACAGCTCTGACTGAGAAAGAACACAGGCTGATAACTGCATTAGAATATGCTCTGAAGAAGTTCCAAGCACCGCACTGGCTTCTGCAGACCTGAAGAGTGTGTTCTCCTATATGTGTCCTTCTTGGTCCCATGTGGGAGATGGGAGATGTGTACCTTTCTCTATCATGGGTTGTGTTAGTTCCCTGAACTGAAAACCTTACCAGAGATTCAGGGTTAGGATAGAGCACTACAGATCTCAGGAACCATTGACTTCACTAAGCCCTCCACTAAATAACACAGCAAAAAAACAATGTGTGTGCTTGTGTATACTGTGCTGTTTATATTTGCTTCTGACTCTAGAAGCTGTCATTAATATAATTAAAATAAAAAGAAATACATGTACCCTTTTTTATTTTATTTAAAAAAAAAAAGAAAGGAAGAAAGAAAGAAAGGCCAAGGAGATGAGATGGCTCGGCAAGATGTTGTATTGCTCTTGTAGAGCACGCTGTTCAGTTGGAATGCCCATGTCAGGCAACTCACAACCTCCTGTAACTCAAGCTCCAAGGGATCTGATGCCTTCTTGTAGCCTTCATGGACACCCACGCACATACATGGTACACATATACACATGTAAGCAAAACATTCGTACATATTTTTAAATATAAGAACATATGTTAAACATGCATTCTCAAATTGAAAATACATCATCTTTAATTTTTTAATTGCCTTAAAACCATATTTTGACATTAACCTAATTTAATTGAAGTGGGTATTTAGTAGGTTAGAGTCTAAATTGTCTTCCAATATTCAACAGTAAAAATGAGCCTTGGCTTCATGGAGTTAAGGAGGAAGCAAGACAGACAGAAGCACACCAACCAGGCTCTGCTTTCTACTTTGGGAAGACTTTCCTTGCAGATGTACTGCTGCTGTCACTTACGTGGTGTTAATGGGAGAAGGGAGAAAGACTGAAGGCTCGCCTTCTTTGAGATTCATAGAAGCATTGAAAGCAATCAGTGTAACTGGCTGACTGGTCCTATTCTCCCTACACACAGTGTTCTGTACAGCTCTGGGTACTTCATCTCAGAGCTCAGAATCAACTCAGAATTGGGGTGATAGTATACCACTTATTTTTAAACCAGCAAAACATAGCTCAAGACAATGGGAGGAGATGTCAATGGCTTATCCCAAGTGACAACTGACAGGATGAAGCAGAGGCATTGGGAGAACTACAGCAGCTTCATGTCTGTGGTAGCAACTATGTCATTTTAAGGATATGAGCTGGTGGTTCTGTGTACCATAATCTCTGTGCAAAATGAGGTTTTCTGTTCCTAAATAAGCTCAAATTCTTAATTATAACTGACCTAAGATACAATCAACCCAAGAATATTAATCATAGCTCTTCCCACCGAAGAAAGTAAAGAAACTTCTAAGATTCAGTGCCTCCCTTTTGAGGAACTGTCTTTCCAGGGAAGCCAAATGAGGACCATCCACTTCTAGAGCTCTGGGCCACATGTGTCTTCATGCTGTGTCTCCCTGGTACCTAGTAAATGTGTTCTACACAAACCTGACCTCCTATAAGCAGATGGTGGCAGTTCCCATTTCCAGCTTCAGTTCATGATCATGCAACCCTGGGACCTTCATATTGCATAGACAGGTAGCTGCCCCACTCAAAGAAACAAAATCTACCCCGCTTTCTCAGCAGTCACTCTCTCCTTCCAGAGTTTAACCTTCTTCAAGTAGTTTAGTTCAGTTACTTGCCCTGATAGGTGCCATGATTAAAGCTGTGCTTCATCTTCCAGAAACGTTTGCAGAGCCGTCTCTGCAGGCCACACAGATGAAGCTGAAGAGAGCTCGACTGGCAGATGACCTGAACGAGAAGATTGCACAAAGGCCTGGTCCCATGGAGCTGGTGGAAAAGAACATCCTTCCTGTAGACTCCAGTGTCAAGGAAGCAATTATAGGTAAGAGTAACAGTTTCTGTCTTCCATGCCAGTTTTAAATAAAATGATTTGATTAAAATGTTAGGATCAAGCTAGGGCATCATTTTCTTAGTTAAGTAGAAACTGATAAACATCTGTCTTGTTGCAATTGTTTTGTTATAGGTAAGAAAATAGCCTCTGCTTCCAGTTAGCATGGATTTCCATTTCATGCCAGTGACTTCTGATGTCATCATCACATTTTCTAAGATAAATTACTGTATTGTACCATTCCATTTCTACTGCTTAATACTGTTAAGACTTCATTATGTCTGCCTAGAAAGATAATAAGCTTCACAAGCAAGGGGTACGGCCCATGGGTTCACCGCACTCTTGTAGAGAAGTAGCGTCTGTCCGCTTCCCCTGCTCTTACACTGGGCTTGTGTTGCTCATTCTGTCCTTGGCGCTTGAACCCAGGCCTACGTGTGCGCAGCACATTCTCACACACTGAGGCCTTCCTGTGTTACTGTTGAGGTTTTTGTTTCTGGCATAGTTTTCTAAGGGAAACAAATAAGGAATGATACTTATTCAGCACAGTTTTGTTTTTGTTTGTTTGGGTTTTGTTTTGGAGGGATTTTTGTTTTTGTTTTTATACTAACTGAAGAACTAGCTAGTACAGCTCTCATAGTCCCAAGAACTTCACACTCTGAGTTAGTGTGAGTTTAAAGCTTAGTTAGTTTGTAGTCACAAACTTCTAAAACAGAGTCAACTCTGATTCCCATCGTTTGGGAAGACAGCCCCAAGGTAAGATGTGAGTGTAGGGTGCTGTCCCGTGGGATGGAGAGACAGGCGTGTAGACCCCTCGGCACTCTCACTTCTTGCTTTCTCCTTTGCTTCCCCATGTTAACATTTGGGTTGCATGCATCTCTTAAAAATGACTCTGTGAGCAGGTGCACTCCTGCTGCTTACATCCCAGATTGCCCTCTTCTGTGGTATGCTCCTGTGTCATTGAGACTCCCTCCCCTCTGGGCCAGTCTGCAGAGCAGTGCTCATTCTCTGGCCTCCTGGTCAGCTTATACAGAGTCCTGGCTCCATCCCCTGCTCCACAAGAACAAAGTAACAAGAAAGCATTCCTGTCTCCTGCCCTTCCTACAGCTGGGAGCTGGACACAAGGCTTGATGTGACTAGAAGAACATCAAACCCAAGGAGTACATGACAGACAGCAGTGTGGCTCCTGCTGGAAGAGCCTCCGTTTCTGTAGTAGTGAAGCTCTCTCTGGGAAGAGCCCAGCTTTAAGCCAGCTCCTAAAACTCCCCTTTCTTGGTCAGCCGTAGGGTTCCACGGCCTTTGTTAACCATGGTTCTCTCTGCAGGTGTGGTGAAGGAAGAATATCCGCACACTCATGGGGAGTTCTCATTTGATGAAGATAGCAGTGATGCTTTGTCTCCAGACCAGCCAGCAAGCCAGGAGTCTCAGGGCTCAGCAGCGTCCCCCAGTGAGCCAAAAGTCAGTGCCTCACCACCTCCTGTGACTGTAAACACTCCGGCCCAGGTAAGACCCTCCTGATATTCTTACAGACTCTAGCAAGACAATATTTTCACCAGAAGCAAAATCTGAAATTACTAACACTTCCTGTGAGCCAAACTGTAAAACTGCACAATTGATTATCACTTAATAGTTCTGATACACATACACACACATTAGTCTACCTTTTGGTGAGTTTCTGAAAATCTTCGTAGAACATTGACAAATATAATATAATATAATATAATATACCTGTTTTTTTTTTTTATCATCTGAACCATTCTTAAGGGGTCACATACATTCACAGTCTTGTAACAAATCTCCATGGCCTCTTCACCTAGTGACGCTGAAATACCATTCCTTTTAATTTTTTTAATCTTTTTTATTTAAATTAGAAACAAGCTTGCTTCACATGTCAATCCCAGCTCCCTCTCCCTCCCCTCCTCCCCCGCCCTCCCACCAGCCCTCTAAACCCCGCACCCAATCCCCACACCACTCTCCAGGGAGGGTGAGGCCCTCCATGGGGATCTCCAGAGTCTGTCATTTCATCCAGGGCAGGGCCTAGGCCCTCCCCCATGTGTCCAGGCTGAGAGAGCATCCCTCCATGTGGAATGGGCACCCAAAGTCCATTTGGATGCCAGGGATAAATACTGATCTACTACCCAAGGCCCATAGATTGCCTAGGCCTCCTCACTGACAATCATGTTCAGGGGGGTCTGGATCAGTCCTGTGCTGGCCTCTCAGCATCAGTCTGAGGTCCAAGAGCTCCCCCTTGTTCAGGTCAGCTGTTTCTGTATGTTTTATCAGCCCGGACTTGACCCCTTTGCTCATCACTCCTCCCTCTCTATCACTGGGTTCCAGGAGTTCAGTTAGTGTTTAGTAGTACTCCATTGTGTAAATGTACCACATTTTCTCTATCCACCCTTCAGTTGAGGGGCATCTAGGTTGTGTCCAGAATCTGGCTATTAAAAATAATGCTGCTATGAACATAGTGGAGCAAACATCCTTGTTGTATGAATGTGCATCTTTTGGGTATATGCCTAAGAGTGGAATTGCTGGGTCTTGTGGCAGACTGATTCCCATTTTGCTGAGGAATCTCCATACTGATTTCCAAAGTGACTGTACGAGTTGGCACTCCCACCAGCAGTGGAGGAGTGTTCCTCTTTCTCCACATCCTCTTCCAGCATAAATTGTCATTGGAGTTTTGATTTTAGTCATTCTGACAGGAGTAAGATATACCTTTTGACACCTCCTCCATTCCTGCCTGTCCAGCTGCCAGGAGCCATTGTCCTGCTACCTGTTTCTATGAGTTTGACTCTTGGATAACTCATTAAAGTGGGATGAGACTGTGTGTATCTTTGTGACTGGCTTATTTCACTTAGCTTAATATCTAAGGTTCCAGCGAAGTTGTGGCTGAGCCATGTAGAGAAACTCTGTCTTGATAACAAAAAAACATACAAATGTATAAAATTTTAATAGAATTAAACTTTTACATCACATCTCACTGAGCCAGTCCATGTCATCAGCTACCCAGAGCTATTTCCTCGTTTTCACTTTTGTATTTACAGCAAGATGCCATTGTCTTCACTCATGTTTGCTGATTTTATATATGTATGTATGTGTGTGTATACATACATATATATATATATATATTTGGCATTTGCTTGATTATTTTAGGCTAAATTGCCAGATAGTGAAGTGAGCCTTGGTTTAAGGTCAGCCTGTGTTCACTGGAAACTTCAAAAATTGAAAATGCATTTCTTATGTCCTTGTCTTGTGAACACATTCTTGTTAGGAATGTGTTTCTTCATTGCACTCATCAGCATATTCCAAAATAAGTGTTCTGTTTGGTTGTTTTCTTCAACAAGAATGTTAAATAACTCTTGATTGTCAAGGGCAGACTACATAGAGTTGGCCACAGGAAACTTTGTGAAGGGAGTAGACAATCTAGTGTATGTATGGAAAGTAAACAACTTAGTGTATGTATATGTGGAGGACAGACAACCTAGTGTGTGTGTATATGTATGTGCATGTGTGTATATACCTGTTTCCCAAAGGTGTTTAATAAAGGCTGACTTAATTAAGCTTTCTTAATGACTGACTGGAACATCTGTAGACGTTTGTATTTTTGTATTTAAAAGTGGTCCCATCAGACATGGTGTGGTAGTTTGAATGTATTTGGCCCCTATAAGCTCATAGAGTGGCAATATGTGTGGCTTTGTTGGGGAAAGGAAGTGTCACTGTGGATATTGGGTGTAGGCTTTGAGTTCTCTTCTGATCGAGCTACACCCAGTGTCACAGTTCATCTCTTGTTGCCTGTGGATTAGGATACAGAACTCTCAGCTCCTTCTCCAGCACCATGTCTGCTTAAGTACTGCCATATCCCGCCATGACAGTGATGGACTAAACCTCTGAACTGTGAGCCACCCAATTAAATGTTTTCCTTTATAGGAGTTGCCATGGTTGTGGTGTCTCTTCAGAGGAATAGAAACCCTAACTAAGACAAACGGCATGGGTAGTGACAGCCCAGATCTTCTGCCACAGAACAGTATTGCTGGAACATAGCCTGAAGGGAAACTGGAGTGTTTTGTTTTGTTTTGTTTTTCTTTAAGACCCTGGCTGCCTAGAAATTTCCTCCGTAGACCAGACTGGCCTTAAACTCAGAGATCTGCCTGCCTCTGCCTCTGAGTGCTAGGGTTCCAGGCCTGTGCCACCACCGCCAGGCCAAAACTGAGGGTTAAGGAGCATCACAGACTGCAGTCTGAGCAGATGGAGAAGGGAAGCCTGCCTCTACTGCGTTCTCACACACTTGCTTTCCCTGGCTAGAGCTTTAAAAATAGGCCTAAAAAGAATGTCAAGTATGTAAGTAAATAAACTTTAGAAAAGAGTTTTACGTAGCTGTTTGGGTTACTTTTCTGCTTCTGTCTGAATAGACCAAGTTGTGAGGCAGCTGTTCACATGGCTGTAGCTGTTCACATGGCTGCAGCTGTTCACATGGCTGTAGCTGTTCACATGGCTGCAGCTGTTCACATGGCTGTAGCTGTTCACATGGCTGCAGCTGTTCACATGGCTATTCACATGGCTGTAGCTATTCACATGGCTGCAGCTGTTCACATGGCTGCAGGTGTTCACATGGCTGTAGCTGTTCACATGGCTGCAGCTGTTCACATGGCTGCAGCTGTTCACATGGCTGCAGCTGTTCACATGGCTGCAGCTGTTCACATGGCTGCAGCTGTTCACATGGCTGCAGCTGTTCACATGGCTGCAGCTGTTCACATGGCTGCAGCTTTAGTGGCAGAATTGGCAGCTCCACTGTCTGGCTTCCTGGGGCTATGATCTTTACTATCAGGTGACTAGATTTGGAATTAGGTAGGAGATGTAAGCAAGAGAGTGCCTGCTGGGGGTGTTTCTCAGAGACTCTTAGCTGAGGAGAAAGCACACAGGGAGGTGCTGCCCACGAGACGGATCCCACTGAATAAATCAGGAGGAAGGAGGAAGCCAGGCAAGCTCAGTCTGCTCTGTTACCAGACGTGTGCAGTCGTCACCCACTGCCATGCTTCTCCACCATGATGGGCTGTAGCTCAAGACTCTAAGCAGAATACCCTTCCTCCTTGGCTCCTAGGCAGGTGTTGGTCACAGCAACAAGAAAAGTAAGGGCCACAGAGGCTCCACCTGCGAGAGAGATTACCGTCCTGCCTGTTGCAGGCCTTTTCTTTGCTCATGGAAGTGAGGTGCCTAACCAGGTTTATGGGAGAAGGGTTAGCGAGAGGCAGCCCTGCCAGGCTGACACTGTAAAGCCCTTGGAGGGGAACATGAGTGGCAGTGCCTGTCACAGAATGAGGACAGTGCACACAGAGCCTCAGCTTGCTCCCTAAGTGGACACTGATGTTCACCTGCCTTCAGTGTGGCTGCAGCATTGTGTGCACCTACTCCCCATACCCAGCAGCCAGACCCGGGACAAAGACCTGCTTTAGGGAACTAAACAACCCCACAATCAAATGGCTCCACTGCAACATCACTTCTCAGGCAGTTTCTAGCCTCTGTGTGTATGTGTGTGTGTGTGTGTGGAGAGAGAGAGAGAGAGAGAGAGAGAGAGAGAGAAATTCTCTGTGTTGTAGGTTGTGGATTTGTAAATAAGGAATTGATAATTCTTACACTTATTCATCATCTGCATGACCCTGGCAGCTGAGAACAGGAAGCCTTTAGTAGTGTAGTAACATTGTTAGGGGTCTGTTCTGTTTCTAAGGTTTTTTATAAATTGTTTTGAGATAGGGTTTCTTTATCTGTAGACCAGGCTAGCCCTGAACTCACAGAGATCCGCCTGCCTCTGCCTCTGAGTGCTGGGATTAAAGGCGTGCGCCACCACTACCTGGCTTTCCCAGGCTTCTTAATTTGTTGTTGTTGTTGTTGTTACCTTTCTCACGGCTGTGAGCAAAGACTAACAAGAAGCAAATTAAGGAGAAGAAAGCAGTGTTTTGGCTCATGTTTATGAGGATAAAGTCCGCCGTACCAGGAGAGGCCTGGCAAAAAGAAGTGGCTCTTCACATTGCGTCTGCAGTCTGAAAATGGTGACTAGGAGGAAGCAGGCCAGGCTCTAAAAGCTCTTGACCCGCCATGCCCAGTGACCCGCTTCCTCCAGACAGGCTCCACCTCTGAAAAACTCCAAACACCCTACCCACTCAGGACCATGAGTGGGGCTGTGCAGGGCATTTTACATTCAAATGCATGCATAAAATCTATTAGTATTCCCTTACCTTAATATCATTACTCTTATGTCTTCATGGGAAAGGACCTTAACACAGTGCTCCTCACCAGATACAAGTTCTGAGACAGCAAGATCTCCACTCATTCTACCATAGAAACACAGAATAAACAAGCCCAACACACAGCACATCTTTACTGATTTACTGACTGGGACACCTTAGGAGATTGTTAAGGTCCCGCAAAGGCCTGTGTGTGAAGGCTGCCAACTGATGGACTTGGGAGGTGAGTGGATCATGCAGGCACTGCGTTCATCAGTGGATTAGCCATTCAGAAGTTCATAGCCAAATGGGCTATTAGGAGGTGGGCCTGGTGGGGGAAGAGCATGTCTGTCCCAGTCTCTCTTTCCATCTTTCATCACCATATTTCTGCCTTGCCTCAGGCCTAATCGCAGCATAGTCACTGAAACCACAAATGAACAATAAAACTAAACCCAGAGATTCCCAGCTAGGTATTTTTCATTCTTAGAACTCATTTCAACCCCAAAAGTCACACATTGCAAATGGGGTACAATTTGTTTTATGCTTATGCAACTCATGAGCAATGTTTACCTTTGTGGGTACAAGGGAGTTACCCTGTCCCTTTCATCTGCAGACTCTTCTCAGGAACCTCTTAAGCTATTTATTTAATTAATCTTCTCTTATTTTTAATCACCATGATGTCCAGCCATAACCATGATCTGACAGCGCTTCTGTGAACCCCCAAAGCCTGGTACTTTGAGAAAGAACTGTTGGCCAGCTGCTCTGCTAAGCTGCTCTTCCATGTCTTTTACCTCTTCTGCTCGCTCCCTTGCTTCCAGGCTACCATGAGGTAGCAAGCCGTCTCCTACATAACACTTCTACCAGTATGGTCTTGTGCCAAAGTGACAGGGCCTGTGAAACCATGAGCTAAGTAAACCTTTTCCTTTAACTAAGTTGATTATCTCAGACAGTTTGTCATAGTAATAGTATAAATGTTATAGCTTGAATGGAAAGAAACCCTGGCAGTTAGTAGTCAAGGAATACCACAGAGTCACACTACACAACAAACCTCACACAAAAGATTTATTGGGAGGGAAAAAACAGGAGCATGGCTGCCTCTGCTTGGACGAGAAACAGCAGAGAACTGAGCAAAAGGCAGGATTTATGTAGAGTTTCTTGTGGGGAGTGGAACTTTTTGGAGTGAAGTTTTCCAGTGTGGGATTGGTGAGATTTCATGTACAAGGATTGGGCTTTTTATTCTTGTAGGGTGGGGAGCTGGGTCCAGCAATTAAGAATGTTCTGTGGGTGGAACCTGGCAGTTGGAGGCCCCCAGGGCCTGTCCACTTGGTATGCCTTGAGAAGCTTACAAATAGCAAGATAATTAGTTAATAATGTATGAGCAAATATTTAAAAAAAGATATTGCAACCTTGATTTATAACTCCCATTTTTATACAGAATTTTAAAATATATTTAAAAATACAGATCTATAGTAATCACTGTGATTTCTAACAATCTGTGCTTTGATAGTATGGATGAGTACACACACCTGTATTCCCACACTCCAGAAGCCAAGACAGAAGGATCAGTGCTTTCAGGTCTGCCTGGCAGACATGGGGATGCCATAAAGCAACATCTCTGATGTGACTGGAACTGATCTTAAGAACAGCTCTCAGTGTTGTGCATGCTTGTCCCAGTAACCAAAGACAATGCATATACAAACCATACACAGAAAGAGAGAAGGATGTCAGTTCATCACTCCAAAAGTCAGCTGAACATGGAAAGACACACGGGGTTCATAGGCTTCTGTTAAGTCATCCACATGATCTCAAATATCACCAATTCAGTACAAGCCCCAGGATATCCCAACAGTGATTCCCACTGAAATAACCTAGTAAGGGACCCTGGAAACCAAAACCGTCTTGAATTTAAAAGAATATAATGTTGTCAGCCTCATCCTTTTTTTAAAAATTGTTATTACTCACATTGTTTTCTTTGACAGTTTCATACGTGCATATAATACATTGATTTTAAAAACTTATCTTAATGCCATCAAACTCAGAATAATGTGGTGTTAGCATAAAAACAACCACACAGATAAGTAGAATCTTCCAGAGCCCACTGAAATCAGAGCCTAGAGAAAACATCCTCATATATATGACAAAGTACTCCTTGACAGAGGCTCTAAGGTCACTCAGAGCAGGAAATGTGGTGTCACTATGGAAACCATATATCTATACTTAAGAAATGAATCTATGAGCAACAAGAGATAATTAGCTCTCATCAAATTTTAAAGTTTTGTACAAAGAATCTTAACAGCAGAATGAAAAGCCAACCCAGAGAGTGGGAGAAAGTATTTGAAGGATTGTCTCTGGTATACATAAAGGACAGTCACAAGTAAACAACATTGTTCAAAAGTAGGTGCAAAACTTGATTGACATTTCTCCAGAGAAGATATATGTGCTGGCTAGTTTTAAGTCAAACTAAAGTTATTTGAGAGGAGGAACCTCAATTGAGAAAATGCCCCCCATAAAATTAGGCTGTAGTCAAACCTATAGGGCATTTTCTTAATTAGTGACTGATGGGGGAGGGCCCAGCCCATTATCAAAGGTGCCCTCCCTGTGCTGGTCCTGGGTTATATAAGAAAGCAGGCTGTGTGAGTGATGAGGAACAAGTCAGTGAGCAGCTCCTGTCCATGGCCTCTGCATCAGCTCCTGCCTCCAGGATCCTGCCCTGTTTGAGTTTCTGTCCTGATTTCCTTCAGTGTTGAGCAGCAATATGAAAATGTAAGCCAAATAAACCCTTTCCTCCCTAGCTTGCTTTGATCATAGTGTTTCAACACAGCAATAGTAACTCTAAGACAATGTACAAGTGGCCAATAATATGATATAATGATCTCTGGTATATTATAACTATGTTGTATAGACAATGGAAATAAATGCATCACAACATAAAGCATAAAAAACATTAAACATAAAACTAAAAGGTGCAATCACATACCCAGAAAACACCAGGTTCTGGTGAGTATGTGGAGAAACTGGAATTCTTGTGCATTGTTACTGTAGTAACATATGTAGTTACATAGGCACTGTACAAAATGTTGTCTTAAAAATACAGTTTTACTGGGCCAGTGGCATGGCTCAAGTGAGTAAAGGCATTTGCCACCAAGTCCGATGATATAAATTCAGTCCCTGTAATCTAGCAACTGGGAGCATGCACACCCACACTCTTACACGGAGAAACTAAGTAAATAATGTTTAAGACAGAACTTAACCAGTGACCCAGAAGTTCTGTTTCTAGATGAATGAACTGAAAGCAGGAAGCAGGGTGTTGTGGTACATGCCTATTATCCAGTACTTCACAAGCTGATGTAGGAAGGTTGCTCCAAGTTCAAGATCTTGGGCCATATAGTAAGACCCTGAGCATTATAATAAATGACCAGTCCCAGAGGGACACACACCAGCAAATGAGAACTTTACATGCGTATACTCAACATACAAAACATGTTTGGGTTTGTATTCAGCTCATTCATTGTTTATTTTTATCTGTGTGGGAATTGAGATATCTAAATAGTATTCACAGAACAGTCACAGTTTGAAGTTATTTGCATGTTGCCATCTTCAGCAAGAACTTTTCTGCATCCTGAATTAAAAACATGCTTATTAGAGATTGAAAAGCTAAAGTGTAAAAAGTAAGAGCTTTCCAAAAGGCAACACCTGAGCCTTTGTGTGCAGACAGTAGTCTACAGGGGAAGCAGCCAGAGCCTGCATTGTGAACTTTTCCTGTAGCAATTTCTAGTAAAAGAAATTGTGAAAATAAGTTAGAAAAAGAATATCCAATATTTCATTTTTCTGACATTTTCCTTTGAATGATGTGTGTTGTGTATACACATGTATGTGGAAGCCAGAGGTCGATGTTAAATACTGTATATGTTGTATGTGTTCATGTGTAAGTGCATGTGTCTGAGTGTGTGTGTGTGTGTGTGTGTGTGTGTGTGTGTGTGTGTGTGTGTGTGTGTGTGTAAGCTAGGGAATAGCATTAGGAGTCATCCTCGGTCACTCTCACCTTATTTTTTAGGACAGGATCTCTCACAGAGCCTGCAGCTCGCTTATTTGGCAAGGCTGGCTAGCCAAAGAACTCCAGGGATCCTCTTGCCTGTCTCCCCAGCACTGGGCTTATAGATGCACACTTCACACCTTGAATTGTCTACATGGGTGCTAGGGTTCCAAACTCGGGTCCACAGCAAGCACTTCACCAGCTGAGTCAGCCCTCAGCCCTCTGATATTTTCTTTGATAGTGTTAGGATGAAAGTGGAGGCACCAGAAGTCATGAGCCCTGTATCCTTTGGTGGGAACAGTCATCCTGAGAACTCAAGTCTGCAACTTCTGTTTCTTCTTTAGGGAAATTAATTCTGAATCAATGGAGTTAGATATTCACAAAATGAACACAGGTTTTGGTGTCACTTTAGACACTTATGTAGTATTCTTTCTAAGGTGGTGGTGACATACTGCTCATATGATGACAAACTAACTGTAGAGCAGAGAAAGTGTCCTCTGTGACCTGGATGTTTTCAACCCTTTTAGAAGAACATGGCCATTTCAGAACTCCAGCACCTGGGTTATTTTGGAACCCTAGATATGTCTAGGTGCCATTTGGGAAGGATAGTTTGGTTTGAGTCCTTCAAGACACGTAAGAAGCTTGACAGAACGCCTGGAGGACTCTGGATATCTCTCCTTTCCACTTGTTTACCTTTCCTTAGGTACAGTGAGCAATCACTGTATCTCAGTGGACTCAGTCTTATGGTTTCTCTGGACAACAGTCACATTGAAGTAGAAGTAGTGAGAAGACAGCATCTATATTAGAGGCTGAAGGAATGCAGCCTAGGAATGCAGGCAAGAAGACGTCCTCACAAGCATCCCCAAGCTGCTGCATCTGTACTTCCAGATGGTCCTTGACTCACTCTCAAATATGTCCTGACTGTGTGAGCTGGTCAGACAGCTTACCAGGTGGAATGCTTTTGTAAGGAGACAATGTGTAATTCAGCATTCCAAGCATTTGATTCTGTTTCATATACCAGTTATACAAGCACCCAAGAGTATATTGTCTGTAAGACCACCCAGAAGTAAGTAAATCTGTCTGCAAATATGCCAGGTGCAAGGACCACTGATAGTATAAGACCATGGTCTGTAAGGAACTGCCACCTTTCGTTTGATGCATGACCCTTGGCTGGCCACAGTTTTCTCAGTCTGGAACATGGGATGCATCCTTAGCCTTCATTGCTGGATGAAATGAAGCTGATCACAGCCATCTTTAACACATGGTCTTGTGTTAATAATCTCAAGCTGAAATGAGTAGCAGGAGCCACCCTCAGAGAGAGAGCCCTGACTTGTACAGTCGCATACTCACTCACACAGGCACAGCTGGGCTTGAGAATGTGACTTTACTGAGGGAAGCCACAAGAATGCTACTCATCAATTAAACAGATGTTTATTGAGTATGCACCAGGCTTCATATTTCTTGTTGCTAATAGCACTCCCAAGTTTTCAGGTTGTTTATCTTAAGGAAGGGAAATAGTTTGTTATTTTAAATACTTCCACAAGAGGACTGATTTTGATTGTTTCTATGATGCATTTGAGGGTTCAAGGAACTGATGGGGGTGGGATGTCTTCCCTGAAGAAAAGCAAAAGTGAGAACACAGCATTCCCTCTGGCCATGGGCATCTCACATACTTGGAGTGGATTACCTGTGAGAAATAAGATCTTCTGCAGCTGCTTCTGCCCCCATGTCCACCCTGGCTCCTCAGAAAGGACAAAACCATTGTAGGAGAAGCTCCAGTGTGCAAAGAGACAGTCTCCTAGAAACACGTCCTTCAGCTTGTCTTTTAAATGACACGGGGATGCGGTCGTTAGCATTGGTCTGGAGACAGAGTGTGAGTGAGGTGTGTAGTACATTGAAAGCCCCGGGGATGGCATGATCCTCCTCTGAGATGCTGCCAACAGCAGAAGGGGGTGAGCATGGTGCAGGTACATGCTCTGAAAGGCCAAACCCTCCATGTGAATAAGCCAGGGTTAGCATGACCTATCAAGAAAGGGTTAGAAAAGCCATGCATTGTTTTGAGTGCTTCTATGAGTGGTTTTTAGTTGTTGTTCTTGTTGTTTTGTTTTTACCAAAAATAAGGATGTTTCTGACCACACTTCTGAGGGGAATGTGGGGTACATCACACACAACCATGTGCCAATTCATCCTTCCTTAGTTCCGGCTGCCCACTGCTATAGAGGTAACTTCCTTCATGGAGATTCAGCCTGTAATTCCCTCTGGATCTCAGGCACAATAGTATATTTTTCTTTGTTTCATTTTTAGACACTTTTATATTTGTAAGTTTTTATACATTTTAATTAAAATAGAATTACATACTTACCCATCCCTTTCTTCCTCCTAGCCCCTCCCAGGTCTCCTCCCTCCAGACCCCTCCCATTATCCCCTATTCTCAAATTGATACTCTTTGTTCTTATTACATATATGTATATGTGTATGTATGTGTGCATAAATATGAAAATACGACCTGCTGAGTCTGTTATGAATATGGTTTGGGGCCATCACTTTGTATTGGATAATGAGTAAGGATGCTTTTTGTAAAATGAGTTCATCCCCTGCAGTTCCAGGCCTCTCACAGTCACTGATCTCATGGCCTGTGTCTTTCTGCCTTTCCCACCAGTTTACCTCAGTGTCCCCAGCAGTTCCTGAATTCTTGAAAACCCCTCTAACTGCGGACCAGCCTCCCACGAGATCTACAGCTCCCATCCTCCCCACGAACACTGTGTCCCCAGCGAAGCCTGGCCCAACGCTGGTGAAGGTAGGTGCCCAGAGCATAGCACTGAAGGGCTCCACCCAGTGGCTGGTGCCTCAGTATCAAGTCTGGGGACACAAGACAGAGGCGTGTGTCTTGAGTGCCAACAACCTTGAAAACAAAACCTAGCTTTCTGGGCTAGGTCAGCAAGTGACCTGTCCTCGTAGTAACAGAATGACAAGGAGCTTGGCTTGTATGAAGCGCTGACTGAGTAACATCCCAGGGATGTCTTATGACAGCCAGCTTTGCACTCTTTGCACAAGGTGAAGCTCTGTGGCATCCAGATGGGCGTCTGTGCTGGTCAGAGGCTCAAGAGGACCCTTGGGTTGAGTCATCTTGGTCAGAAGCAGCTTGGCATGATCTCATATGCCTCCAGTTCCTGGCACTGTCCCCCAAAATACACTTGGTTGAAATAATTCAGTTAGAGTAAATCCCAAGGCATGAGAAAAAAAACCTTAAGTACGCAGTACATTTTTAAAGTTCTTAAAATCCTATTTATAATTTCCAAGTAAAATTATGGGAAAAACTGCAATAAGGAATAGACTAACCATCTCATTTGTGACTTTTCCTAAAACTGGTAGAGTTAATATCTCAAGCCTTTTGAAGTAAATAGGACATTAGTATTAGCTAACCTCATGTCACCATGCAGAGACTGACCTTCAAATAAGTTAAGAAGTGGTGTGGCTAAAAAGGCCCAATCTCCCAGGTTCTACTCCAGCCTTTTTCTGCTCTGAAGGTCATGGCAGCATTCAGTTATAAGGCTAAGGATGTCTGAGCCCTTGGGACTCTTAACTTCAGAGCACCTTTCCCCAACTTAACACCAGAAGCAGTAATGTCAACAAAGTCACTTCCTAATGTGTTGTGCAATATCTCCTCCACATCCACCCCACCAGTGTCCACCCCACTTCCCTCAGTGTCACAGAGGGCCAAGATGCCAGCCTGTCCTTGTCACCTCTCTCCTCCTCTGCTTCCCTAGTGTCTTCTTTTAGGGAGGTGCGGTCCCGGGGCAGGCAGAGGGAGGAATGCACCAAGGACTCCTGTGGTAACAGAGAGGCACAGGCTCCAGCAACATTCACCTGACACAGACTCTTCCTTGTACTTGCTGAAACTCGCTGAGCAGCTAACTGGACTGCTACTTGAGTGGTGTGCCAGAGGGCGTGTAATAGTTCAGCAGACTGAGAGCAAGTTACAGCCTTGCTAGTTTCCATGGGATATCTGCTCCCATTTTAACAGCCATGAGCTTCAAGTACCTATGTGATGTCACAAGTGCAGAGTTGGGAAAAGATGTACACTAAGCTTTTGTGAGTCAGAGCAGCCTGTTTCCCTGAGCTCTTTGTACCACCACTATAAAAGTCATGCTGTGGAACCATTCTTTTATGACAAGAGGAGTCCATGCGGTCTGTAGCATGGGAAGCGGGAGGTCATTTCTAGTGAGCATACATGAGGCCCACCCTGTTCCACTTAACACTGGCATGCATTCACATAGGAAGGATGTGCCCAAGAGTGTTAGCAGCCTTGGTGTCTGGTCCACATTATTTGGGGAGGACTTGTCATTTCTCATTCTTTGGTTATAAGGATGTTATATATGTAGCTTATTCACAATATCTGTTCAGTTGTCTCTCACGAATGCAGCCTAGGAGTGATGTCCTATTTTGTCTGGGGTTGGGTTTTTTGTTGTTGTTGTTGTTATCATTCTTTATTTTTAGATGTTTTTTTTATCGTATGAGTATTTTGCGTACATGTATGTATTTGCACCATACAAGTGAGTGGCTTGTGCTGAAAGAGCTCAAAAGATCCCCTGGAAATTAGAGTCACTGATGGTTGTAAATCACCGTGTGGTGCTAGAACCAAACCCAGGTCCTGTGCAAGAGCTGCCAGTGCTCCGTAAACAGCTGAGCCACCTCTCCAGTGCACTGTTCTCTTTAATTGTGCTTTTTGTTTTGTTATGTTTTTCTTCTTTTTATTGAAAATAGATGCTTTTTGTACAATATATGTGAATCAGTTTCCCCTTCCCCAATCCTGCAAGATTCTCCCCACCTTCCCTCCTATCAGGATCTATACCAATTCTGTCTCTCATTAGAAAGCAAACAGGCATCTAAAGAACAATAAGATAAAACAAAAACAAACTGAAATAAGACAAAACAAACAACTTGCTTTGTTCTTCGCCTGAAAAGGTAAAGGTGTAGTATAAATACTAAAAAAGCAGAAAATGATCTGTTGATCTTGAAACCGGAAAGAACAACTTGAGAAAGTTTTCTGACAGCCACAAGATAGGAGAGATGAGTGGTCTCACACCAATTTAAAAATAGAAATTAAACATCTTCAGGGGTTTTAATTTATATTACCTGGCATTTTAAGTTCTGTTATTTTTCCTTATTGCTGCTTATATAATCTATCTTACTCTCTTTAGAAGGAAGCATGTATTTATTTTTACATGGACATACTAGGCTTTTCAACAGGAGATACTGTATCTATGCAGAAGACCCAGAGTGGATGTCTGCTAATGTTTGCATAGGCAGTGTCAGACCAAGCATCTTGGCTGTGCTGAGGGAGCAATGAAGAATGAGAATTTAAAAGTCAAATTAAGTCTGCAAATGTCTTCATGGTTCTTTGAGACAGGGTCTTATTTGCCTGACTGGCCTCAGACTCTATAGGCAAGGCTGACTTTGAACGTCCAGTCCTCCTGTTCCTGCCTCCTGAGCGCTGGGGTTGCAGGCCCAGGTCAGTGGCTCTTGAAATATACTTCACGTTTTCCTCCCCAAGGCTGCTCAAGACCATCTAAGGCACACTGCTTTTTCTTATTTTTAATTCTGAATCACTGAGGCACATGATAGAATCCCTTTCATGAACTGACGTCTCTTAAAATGCTCTCCCTTTTATTTTTTTCTATTTCCTCAAAAAATAGCAAAGCCATCCTAAGAATCCAAATGACAAACACCGTAGCAAAAAATGCAAAGATCCAAAACCCCGAGTGAAGAAGCTGAAGTACCACCAGTACATCCCTCCAAACCAGAGAGGGGAGAAGAGCGAGCCGCAGATGGACTCCAACTACGCCCGCCTGCTCCAGCAGCAGCAGCTCTTCCTGCAGCTGCAGATCCTGAGCCAGCAGCAGCAGCAGCAGCAGCAGCAGCACTACAACTACCAGACCATCCTGCCTGCACCCGTCAAGTAAGCCTGTGCTCGGGCCGTGTCCTGACTTTGGGAGGATCCCAAGCTACAGAAGGTTAAGTGTGGCCAAGTGCTCAGCTCAGGGACCACCCTCACTTGGCTGCTGTCCAAGCTTACCGCAGTTTCCGCAGCAGTCCCAAAGTGAATGCGGCCTACCTTCTAGTTCAACACTTGTCCTCCGTAGCTTTTCACAGCTGTTCGGGCAAGATGCACCCATGGGACCTGTCAGTGTCAGATGCCATGAGAAAAACCTCAGGATGCACACCCACATACGATGAAGAAGCACGGGTGTAAATGTAAATGGGAAAGCTTTGTGGAAAGTTCCACATGGAAGGTTCTAGCAGGCTCTTCCAAACAGAGAATGAGACAAGCTCTGGTAGAGGAAAGGCATGTAGTGGTGGTGAGCAAAGATGCCTGTTGGAGACCATGAGTGATTCCTAAGAAAGGTGAAATACAGGAAGTAGAATCCGTGCTGCAGGAGACTGTTCCACATTGCAGGTGGTACAGTGTCTTAGACAGTGGTGACCTGGTAGGGCCAAATCAATACAAACAACAATTGGATACGAATAATGAAGGAGACTCTGGAAATGTTCAAGGGTAAAGGGTAAGAAGTGATGAGATAATGAAGGAGTCACCAGGTGACTCACAGAGAAAGGTCTGCATGCCCAGGAACAGAGAAGGACGCCATTTCCACAGCTTGAAACCTACTGTTAGGGCCCAGAGGAGGCAAGTTTGTACCCTCAACTCCTTGACTAGAAGGTTTTTTAAATATTCGTTCCAATATGCTTTTTCTGAAACTCAAAGATGCAAAAATCCCATCTCTGACTTGCCACTTACCCAGCTCTGGAGAGGCCAGGAAGGTACAGAGAAGCTCGTCATTTAAACTACTCTGAGCATGCCGTTCAGTATCATGGGGGAATGATGAGCAGTTTTCTTAAGATAAAAACATCATGATGAAGATTAAATTCACTGGTAATTTAGACCATCTTGTGAAGCACATGCCTAAAACAGAGCATGGAGATGGAGAAGTAATTTTGTAACATGTTATTTTTAAAAGCAAGCAAGCCCAAGTGTGCTATTATGGTAGAACAAATCCAGGGAAGGTGGCAGAGTCGGAACAGAACCCAAGCAACTGTCACTATGTTCTAGCTTTGTCTAAGACCTGGGCAAACATCTGCACCTGCTTGGGCACCAGTAGTGACAACAGTGGTGACCATGGCTCCCAGCTGTTCACACCGCCATCCGCCCTGCTGCAGTCTAGTAGGATTGCTCTTTTGACTCCATCCCAGTAAGGAAACTGAAACTGAAAATTCCACAAAATGGCTTTTCCTGTGATATCTACCTATGAATTATCCTTTTAAAGGCGAAACTGACATACTTGCAGGCCAAGCATCCATGCACATAAAACTTTAAACCATTTTTAAGGGTTATTATTTCACGTGTATGAATATTTTGCCTGCGTGTATGTGTGTGTACCATGTAAATGCCTGGTGCCAGAGGAGGTCAGGGAGGGCATCAGGTCCCTGGGACTGGAGTGACAAGACAGTTGTAAACTTCCATACGGGTGCTTGGAATGGAACCCAGGTCCTCTACAAGAACGCTAAGCCCACTCTTTAGCCTCAAAATAAAAATTGAAACAGCTTACTTCTTTACCTGGGAAGAGGACATCTAGGACATAGAACTTCAGACTCCACAAACCCTGTCCTTCCTTGAGGCTTCAGTGTCCCTTTCCTCCACAAGCATCCCCAACTACCATAACTAAACCACCCACCCTAGGAAGAGGAACAAGCCATCTAGTGTCAGTAACTCAAATTCTGGTTAATTCCCAGATCTGAAAAATGAGGATTTTGTTTTTCAGCATACTTCTAATGTTTAACACAGATCTGTCCCAGAATAAAACAGAACTGAAGCAAGGTCTGATCAGCCACAGCCAGAACCCCAGCACGAGGGGAAGTGAGGCTGGAGGTTGTAAGTTCAGGTCTAGCTCAGGCCATCTCAAAAAACAAAAAGAGAAAAAAAGCCCTGAAGCTGGACGGTGGGATTCTGTGTGTCTCTGTGCCTCCTTTTTACTGTAGAGTAGGGCTTCAGATAAGCCCAGGGTGGCCTCACACCAGCAGATTATGGAAGGTGTCATGACGAAGCTCACTTCGGGCCTCAGAACCTCAGGTCTGTCAATTGTGCTTTAGGTAGAAAGGAAATTCAGCTTTTAAAATAACAGAAATAAGTTAAACAGTGAATCACAGGCACAGATAGAGAACCTCAGCCATAAAGGTAGCAAAAAGGATTAATTTGTGGTTCTGTGTGCACGTGTGTGCAGGTCCGAGGTCAGTATCAGGTGGCTCCTCCATCACTCTTGAGGCAGTGTCTCTCATCGAACCCAGAGCTTACTGAGTGGGCCAGCAAGCCCCAGGGACCCTTATGTCTCCACCTCCCAGTGTGGAGATTAGACACATCTTCTGTGCCCAGCTTTGTATGGAGGTGCTGGGGATCTGAACACAGGTCCCCAAGCTCACATGGCATCTTCCTAGCCCCAAAAGTAATACTTCACTGTATATTCTCCAGAGGACAGTATCACCAAATAGGAAATGAAAGGTGGCTTAGGGTGGGGACCTCAGGTAAGAAAGCAAAGTATAGCTGTTACTCAAACTTCATAGAGGGGTTGATTCAGAAAAAAAAGTCTAAGCCTTGTGGGGATAATATTGAATGACAATAAAACCAGAAGTACCAATTGAGTTTTTAAAACTCTTGAGGTGAGACTTTAAGTTCTGTTTGAGAAGAGACTAATGTAGCACGAGTTCTAATTGGTCTTAATAATAAAAGTCTGGAGTCAGATACAGGGGAAAATGCTGAGAGATCAGAGAGTTAAAGGAGCAAAACCACAGCCACCTTACCTACTCACCTTCCCAGCCGAAAAAGACCGAGCTCCTGCCTTATCACTTTCTCTCTGCCAAGTCGTATCACTTCCTGTCTGTCTGTACAGACCTCCAGGCCTCTATGGTTGGCTAGTGGCTAGCTCCGCCTTGTGATCTTCAGGCAAGCTTTATTTGTACAAATTCATGATATGTAAAACACTCAGCATTGAACCCAAACCTCAAAAAACTTGATCTTCCAGACTAGGCATTTAACTGCAACCCACATCAGACAAGAATGAAAGGCACAGATGAAGCATGTGCCACAGCTAGTACGTGGCCCTTACAGCTTTCCTTTCAAGGGTGCAAGCTTAGAGCCACCTTCTAAATTTCCTCTATGCTGACAGACAGACAGACAGACAGACAGACAGACAGACAGACAGACAGACAGAGTGAGCCTCTAGGGATTTGATTGGGATAGGATGCAGTTGGGATTTCCATGATACTGAGTCTTCCCAAATGTGTTCGTAATTGAGTCTCCTTGTAAGCTGATACATTGTTAATAGAGTCAAACCTAGCAGCAGCATGTTGTAAACTCGTAACTCCTTCTTTTGAAGAAATGACAAGAACAGCAGTGGTAGCACGGCTGTACCTGCGAGGAGGCCAGGACCTCTGCCTTCCAGCTTGGACGACTTAAAGGTAATGATTCTGCCTCAAGTTTATTTGCTGCTAAGTCCCTTGCACATGAGCAAATAGCCAGGTTTGCCTGTCACACAGGTAGTTTTCCATAGATGGACAGCAGTCGTACCCTTTATGGGAGTGTTTTCTTTTTGTTCCCATTAAGTTTTGTCTTTCAAATAACTGCTGATTCTCATTTGCTGACATGTGCCTTATTTGAGCCCCATGGGAAAAACCAGTTCTGTGTAGCAGTTCTCCAGTACCAGCTGTGTTCAGGTATCTCCCACAGGGTTCTGTGAGTACAGATGGAGAAAGTCTACGTTTATATGTCAGCATCAGACATCTGTTGGGAGTGGAGCCCACCCATCCCTCTGTGGACAAGGGAGGTAGTTCTGCCATTTATGCACAGGAGACTCACAGAACCAAACACCTGATCTGCTTTTGCCTCCAGGTGTCAGAGCTGAAGACGGAACTCAAACTGAGGGGTCTGCCAGTATCGGGCACTAAACCAGACCTCATTGAACGCCTGAAACCCTACCAAGAAGTGACCAGTAGTGGCCTTGCTGCTGGCAGTATTGTGGCAGTGTCATCAGCAGCTATTGTCACCAGTAACCCAGAGGTGACGGTGGCACTGCCAGTCACAACACTGCATAATGCCGTGACTAGCTCTGTGTCCACTTTCAAGGCAGACTTGCCGCCTGCTGGACCCAGCAATGTGGCCCACGTTGAAAGTGCCCATTCCCCTCTGCCCATCTCTCCATCGCCCTCCGAGCCATCCAGTCTCAGTACCGATGACACAAACATGACAGACACCTTCACTGAGATCATGAGCATGATGTCCCCTTCCCAGTTCCTGTGTGCCTCCCCCCTGAGGGTGGCAGGCCATGAGGACAGCCTGAGCCCCACCAGCACCCTGTCAGCCCTAGAACTGGACGCTGCTGAGAAGGACCGCAAGCTTCAGGAGAAGGAGAAGCAGATTGAAGAGCTAAAGAGGAAACTGGAACAAGAGCAGAAGCTCGTGGAGGTCCTCAAGATGCAGCTGGAGGTGGAAAAACGGGGGCAGCGGCCGCCAGACCCTCAACCCAGCGGCCCCTCACAGCCCCTCAGTACATCAGAGCAGACTCACGGCAGTGTTGGGTCCTCTGTCAAGGATGAGGCCTCACTTCCTGACTGCTCCAGCCCTCAGCAGCCCATCTCCACAGGTAGCCAGACCCTTGTTGCCAAAAAGGCTGTGGTCATCAAGCAGGAGGTTCCCATAGCCCAAGCAGAGCAGCAGAGTGTTGTCTCGCAATTCTATGTGAGTTCCCAGGGACAGCCACCTGCCCTTGTTGCTCAGCCGCAGGCCTTGCTGACCACACAGACCACTCAGCTGCTGTTGCCAGTGTCCATCCAGGGCTCGAATGTCACATCAGTGCAACTTCCAGTAGGCAGCCTCCAACTCCAGGTACGAAATATGTCTTACAGTGTTGCCTTTACAGTGAGCAGGAGTGGTGCAGCCAGCCCTGAGCTACTGTACAGCTCAGCTACTTAGGCTATGGTTGTGGAAGGCATAGTGTGGGTGGGTGGGGCAGGGTTACAAACTGTTCTCACTTCAACAGCACATATACGAAAAATGGAACAACCCGAGAAGATTAGCATGACCCCTGCACACGGATGACACACAAATTCATGAAGTGTTCCATAATTTTACTTGGTCATTAGTGAGTGGCACTACTTGAGAGGGATTAGGAGGTGTGGCCTTGGAGGAAGTATGGCCTTATTGGAGGAAGTGTGTCATTGGTGTAAGACTCTTAGG
The DNA here is from genome assembly GCF_017639785.1 of Mesocricetus auratus. Classification (NCBI taxonomy): domain Eukaryota; kingdom Metazoa; phylum Chordata; class Mammalia; order Rodentia; family Cricetidae; genus Mesocricetus; species Mesocricetus auratus. The sequence goes on from NW_024429205.1 coordinate 419,622, forward strand.
TTTCAAGGGTTCCAAGCCAGGCTTTTTCTCTGCCTGCTGCCTGGTGATCCAGACATAGGTCTACCAGCCTTTTCTCCAGCACCATGTCTGCCTTTGTGTCTCTATTTATGCTCCCCACCATGATGAAAATGGACTAAATCTCTGAAACTGTAAGCAAGCCCCAATTAAATGCTTCCCTTTAGTAAAAAAAAAAAAAAAAAAAAAGATAAATGACATTAGCATAGACTGTATGCCTTGAGTGCATTGCATCACCCCTGCCCTGATTCTAAGTGCAGGGCATTTGTAGACAAGGAGCCTGAGAACATATGTGACACAAACCCTGTCTTCTGACTGAGGTGGGGGTGCCATCCACATGAGGATGCTGAGGGAACACACAGGAGGCCTGTTGCGACTGTGGGACCTGCTTGCTTGTTGACTCGGTGCTCTGTGCAGCACTGCTGGTAGGTGTTACCGGATGTGACCATAAGGAGAACAGAGAGTCATTTGACCCAGTGCTGTTTTAGTTTCCCCAATACCTGTGACAGCAGCAGAAACAAATTCACACCTGAGTTTAGGAGGCAGAGCCCACACCCTTGGCAAGTGCAAGACTCCTCTGCTTTGATTGTAGATACTTGCGAGTCGGAAGTCCATCCTATAACTTATCTTGAGGGGAAAATTGATCTAAGTGTTTTGTTAGAGTTAATACAAGAACAGACTCTCTTTCCTACTGGGCCCTGTTGAGCTGTGTGCCCCACTATAAGCAGGGTTGTGGGCAGTTGGATATCACAGTTTTCCTCGGCACTCTTAAATGTGCCACACACCTGACTGTTGTGTGTAGAGCTGCCTTGTTTCTGTTTTCTGCCTTCAAAACTTGTAGTGAAATCTCAGCCACATTAAGGAGCAGTGTCTGGTTTGCTGTTTGTCACTGGTATAGGATTGTTGAGCTCACTCAAAGAAGTTTGATAGAAGTCCCAGTGTGTTGTTCAGGCAGGTGACTGTAAGTAATGATGTACTGTGTTTCTTGAGAAGCTAGACAGTTTTGAACTCCAAGTCTCAATCTCCAGAGAAAGAGAAAGGAGAAAATGTTTCAGGACACAAAATGTGTGTGTAGCACAGTGTCGCATGGCACCCAATTAATGATAGTTTTTTATATTTCTATCAGTAAAAAAAAAAACAAATTTGAAAATAATTAACTGGGCTCTCAGGACTTGGGAAGCAGATACAGGCAGATCTCTGAGTTCCGTACCAGCCTAGTCTACAGAGCAGGTTCCAGGACAGCCAGGACTTTACACAGAGAAACCGTGTCTCGAAAAAAAAGAAAAAAAAATTGAGAAAATAATTGCCAAAGATCAGATGAACCAAAGTATGTGACTGTAATTGTTTTGTGTCATTTTATCTCAGCTGTGATTCCCAAGCAGTTACACTGTGTTAAAAACTCAATCCCTTCTGAACTTGAAGATTAATTTTTGTTTTCTTCCTAGACTTCAGCACCAGGAGGAGCTCAGACTCAGCCTCAGGTAGCCGCTGCCACACAGATTCCAGCAGCAGCCTTGGCCCCAGCGCTTCCTCAGAAGCAGGATGCCTTCCCACAGCATGTGCTGGGCCAGCCTCAGCCAGTCAGGAAGGTGCTTCCCTTTTCTGTCACTTCTCCCCAAACAGAGAATGTCGCCCAAGAGCCTGCTCCTTGGGAAGCCCCTGTGATGCTCAGCCATAGAACAAACCCAAGGGCAAAGCTATTTGGCCACAGATACTCTGTCTATGATTGGGGGAAATCTTTAGTATGAAAGATGATTGAGTAGCCCAAGCCTTTTCCCAGTAAGTTTCCAGAACGTGTTTTTATAATCTTGGTATACTGGATTTACTGAGTTTTAAGATCTATTTCTTCTCTAATTAAATGTGTTGTTCCATGGGTAAAGGTAGTTGAAGATAAAAAGATACTCCTGGCATTTCTGTCTCACATAAAAACATCGTGTGTGTGTCTGTGTGTCTGTGTCTGTCTGTCTGTCTGTCTGCGAGAGCCTCTGGCACATTGCTAAGGAACTGCTGCAAGGACCAGGTGCAGGCGCACACCTGTGACCCAGCCCTGGGAAGGGAGAAGAGGGTCTCACCACAAGGCCTCAAAACAGACATTTTTATCTTGGGTCTGAGCCCAGAGCTTTGATCTTAAACAGGTTATTAGGCATCCCGATCTGAAAGTCTCGGGTGCCAAGTCTACTTGAGGGTGAGGCTGAGGGCCCATCTTGTCAACAGCGACATTGGCATGGGTGAGAAAGGAAGCAGAGTCATGCATGACCAAGTCTAGAAATCGCAAAATACCACTCTAGTGTAGTTATGTAAGCTCAAAAGAGGCTTGGCTTCCTTTGCCTGAGGGAAGAGTGTCTACAATGATACTGACAGTAAGAAAGGGTTTCTCACTTCATCTCAGACTCCTAGGGTTAGGAATTATTTCCATAAAGTATTGTTTGCCCAGTAGGTACATTTAGAGAGAGATAGGTGCACCCATGTACTCTCATGGTAAAAAATATTTATATTGGAGCTAGAGAGATGGCTTCCAGATTCAACCCCCAGCATCCACATGGTACGCCATAGCTGTCTGTAACTCTAATCCGAGGCGGAGTGGACTACATGGCATAAGAACAAGTTGTTCACCTGAGGTACCCACTCCTCCTGTGTCTGCAGACCCAGTCCTATTGGCAGCTGCCTTGTCTCCCTGCTCAAGGTTGCCTTCATGCTTCCAGAAGAGACCCTGTGACCCACAAACCTTCAAGGTTTGTTGGCCCCTGCTCTAAAACAGTTTTCTTTCCTTCATTTTGTTATAGGTCTTCACAAACTCAGCACCAAACACAGTTCTTCAGTATCAGAGGCCACCTGGCCCAACGACCCAGCAGCCCTTTGTCAGTAAAAGCTCCAACCCTGTTCTTCAGCCTAGAAGTACCCCACTTGCACCCCTGCAAAACGGCCCTAGCCCTGCCAGCAAGGTAAGCTATAGGGAGGCAGCATCTACAGTGCTCCCTGGCCGAATGGTCATCCTGGCACCTGAGAGTGTGCTGACGTAGTGCTGGAGCTGAGGGAGTGAACTAGGCCTGTCAGTGAAGAATCCTTCCACGAGACAGCCATCAGCTGTCACTGCCCATGTACTCAGTACACCTGTCTGTGAGGCGATGGAGGAGGCACTGTGGGTACCACAGCATAGCTGAGTCACTGCAGGAGCAGTGTGTGGCCAGAGCTAACAAGTGCTTCTCCCTTGTTCCATGCAGCCTAGCTCACCCTCCCCACCCCAGCAGTTTGTCGTCCAGCACTCCTTGTTTGGGACCCCAGTCACCAAGACAAAAGACCCACCTCGCTATGAGGAGGCCATCAAGCAGACACGCAGCGCCCAACCAGCACTTCCAGAGGTGAGTGTGGTCACAATCATATCTCAGCCACATTTCAGGTCATCCTCTCAAGAACTTGCCTCAGTTAGAACACAGATTCTGTCTGGGAGTTATATTTGGGCTGGCTGTTTTTAATTGGCATTTGAAGACTCCCAAGCCACTTGCCCACAGTAACTGTGAGATCAGCAGTTACAGTGTGGCCTCAAGCAAGGTGTCTATGTCTCCTTGGAGCCCTCCTGCGTCCCCTCTAACATAGAGGTAGCAGCAGAGTGGGAACTCTCAACTATAAAAGGCATCGAGCCTGTGGAGGATGCCAGTAACCCTAGCACTTGTTACTGATTAACCAGACACATCCGAGCCCTGTCTGTCCAGAGCTGAACAGAGCTTAAATTCCTAGGCTGTAAGCATCAGATGTGTATCAGCACTTCTAAGTCCCACTGGGAATCTTCCTTTGAGAAAGGAGCCCAGCCTCCTACAGGACCTGAGGGGTGGACCCGAAAATAGGTCACAGTGAGTCCTAGCAAGAGTTCACAGCAGCTAGCAAGAACCTGAGCATACATGTGCAGCCCCATGGCCCACATTCTGTGGAACTCTTCAGGGACACATGGTGTATTGCTGCACTTGCTAAGGCATGAAGAGGCAAGGACGAACTTTTTTCCTGCAAATATCAAACAAGTGAGCTCCCTTAACTAGGGTGCAAGCATCAGCACTACCTTCACGTGGTTAGTGCCTATGAGGAAATGCTCTAGGGTGCAGAGGAAAGACTGCTCTCCTGGTTGTGAGACATCCCAAACTAAACAGAGACTGAGGGAAAAGTCATATTTAAAAAAAAAAAAGTCTAGACATTGCTATGGGAGTCTAAATAAATGAATCTTGGCCTGCCCTTCCCCACGGTCCATTTGGAAGTAGCATCTCCTCCCTGGGGAGCAGAAATGAACTTCCAAGTGATTTTAGTGACAGTAAGAAGGCAGCCCTCACCCACCAAGCATGGTTTTCACACACAGGTGTACTGGCAGTGCCCACCTGGTGTATATACCAACAGAAAGACACCAGCAGGAATTCTGGGATTCAGTGTCACTGAGTTAAATTCCTAGGCTGTAAGCATCAGATGTGTATCAGCACTTCTAAGTCCCACTGGGAATCTTGAGGGATACCAGAGGCTGAGTAAGTCCCTGATGACTCCATCTTCCCACAATAACAGCTAACACAAAACTAAGGCAGACTCGGCGCACTCAGCACTTTGGTGGAAAAACCCACAATCAGAGGAGGGAACTTAGGTGGCATGAGTTCTTCTTGCTGCTCCATTTGCTAATGGTCAGGGTTGCCGGCAGAAAGGGGTAGTCACATAGCCTTCAGACAACAGGACCCAGCTGTGAGCTCCTGAGGAGAAATTCAAGAGAAGAAAGTCCTAAACTCTGGGTTCACAGCTCCACCTAAGCTCCAAGCCACAGAGTCTTGGAATAGACTCACAGCAACCTAACTGCACACAGAAGACAGACTGAGATTGAAGCTTCTACCCAAGTAGCATTTGAAAGCTGAAGTTAACCCACACAAGCTTTTTGTTAAGAAAAGAGCCACTCATGTGAGAAAACAACACAAATAGTATCCTGTCCTCAGAGGAAAACCCACTAAAGCGCTGAACCCAGGCTGAAGTGTGGACTCACCCTGTGTTTTCACCCTCTATAAATGAAAACAGATCCAGGAAGTCTTTTAAAAGACTAACGGGGAATTCTAGAACTAAAAATGCAATGCTTGAGAAAATCATAGGGGAACTTAGCAGAGGGGAGGGAAAGGAAGGGAGCTAATGAAGTGATGGAATTGATCTGGGCTGCACACAGGCCTGAGTCATCCTGAGTTAGCCTCGCACATTGTATACATGAGTGGCCTGTAAATATGTACAATTACATCATGTCACTTAACCTTTAACTCAAAAACAAATCCCATGACTGGAACCTCAGAGCCTGTGTAATGGTTTCCTACAGTGTAACTCCCATGGAAACCCTTGAAAGAGAAACAAGAGAGTTGGGCGGCTGAGTACTGGAAGAGATAACAGCTAGTGCTTTCACAGCTCTGAGATGTTCAGCAGACACCAACCTAACAAAAGAGAATTCCGTTACATCATAGCATCCCATGGTCTGTCATAGTCCTGCTATCAAAAGTAAAGGTAACAGATGCGGAACAGAAAAGCAGTACATCACATACAGGGCCAACGACTATCTGACTGATGTCAGCTTTTCATCAAAACTGATGGAAAGAGGCTGGCAAGGTGGCTCATTGAACTTGACAACTGAGCCGGAGAAGCTGAGTTCCATCCTTAGGACCCATATGGTAGAAGAAAAGAACCCATTCCTGCACTCATGTACAGTGGCGCACATGCAACAACATATATGTGCACAAGCACACTCACAAAATAAATGTATTTCTAAAAACTAATGAAAACCGGGAAAAAAAATACCACAACATTATTTCAAGTTCTTAGTGAGGAGGGATCAGAGAGACTGTCACCTGGATTCTGTATCAAGTGAGAGTGTTCTTTAAGAATAAATATAAGCCAATACCTGGTGGCACATGCCTTTAATCCCAGAACTCAAGAGACAAAGGCAGGAGGATCTCTATGAGTTCAAGACCAGTCTGGTCTACAAAGCAAGTTCAGATAATTTCAGATAAAACATAATCCATCAAACACAAAGACATGGGTTTTAAGTCAAGGGTTGGGGGGAAAACATACCATTCAAACAGGAAACTTACTAGATCTGCTGGTGGCAAAAGACTTAGACATATATTTCACCAAGGATGGTAAGTGATAAATGAGTAAGTGTATGCAAACATGCAACCATCACTAGTCACCAGGTAAATGCATTAGAACCACATCTCCATCCCACAACATACCTCAAGAATTGAGACTAGAAATGCAGAGCACCTGCTGGTGGGAACCTATGGTCTTATTGGGAAACAGTTTGACTATTTTCTAAGACATTAATTGTACATCACTCTGTCACTCTATTCCTAGATACTTACCTGAGAGAAAACAGGGCATGGGTATGCAAAGACTTATATACAGGTTTCTATAGCAACTTTGTTAACAGTCTAAAAGTGAGAACCCAAATGTCTATCAACAAGTAAATGAATGGGAAAACGGGCATTTCCATACATGGAGTACCAGTCAGCAATAAAAAAGGGTGAACTACCCATCAGATATACACTACGACATGGATGAACCTCAGAATAATAATACTGCATGACAGAATCCACCTCTTCTGTATCCCCAAGAAGTGCATGTCTGAATCACTAACAGGAAACTGGCCTCTTCTGAAAGAAACAGAACACTGTTGTCCTGGAGAGGAAGGAACTTCCCAAGTGACAGAATTGGTGGTGATCTTGTTGATGGTTTCATAGACACATACATATCAGAACATCAAACTCCATGATCTATGGTGTCTTAATTAGGATCTCTTGCTGTAAAGAGACACCATGACCACAGCAACTCTTATAAAGGAAAACATTTAATTGGGTGGTTCACCTACAGTTCACAGGTTTAGTCCATTATCATCATGACAGGGAGCATGGCAGGCAGACATGGTGCTGAGAGTTCTACTTCTGGATCCCCAGGTAGCAGGAAGAAAATGAGCCACTGGGCCTCTGAAACCTCAGAGCCCACCCCAAGTAGCATACTTCCTCCAACAAGACTACGCCTACTCCAACAAGGCCATATGTTCTAACCCTTTCAAATAGGGCCACTTCCAATGAGCCATTGGGAACCATTTTTATTCAGACCACCACATTCTACTCTCTGGCCCCCATAGACTTGTAGCCATATGATAATACAAAGTGCATTTAGTCTAGCTTCAAAATTCCCCATAGTCGGAACACTCCTTCGTTGCTGGTGGGAGTGCAAACTTGTACAGCTGCTGTGGAAATCATTATGGCGATTTCTCAGAAAATTAGGCATCAACCTACCTCAAGACCCTGCAATACCACTGTTGGCCATATAGCAAAGGAGGCACATTCACACCACAAAGACATATGCTCAACTATGTTCATAGCAACATTATTTGTAATAACCAGATCTTGGAAGCAGCCTAGATGCCCCACAACTGAAGGATGAATAAAGAAAATGTGGCATATTTACACAATGGAGTACTACTCAGCGGTAAGAAACAATAACAACCTAAAATTCACAGGCAGATGGACAGAACTAGAAAAAAAAACATCTTAAGTGAGGTAACCCAAAACTAGAAAGACAAATATAGTATGTACTCACTCATAAGTGGATACCTGACATAAAGCAAAAGATACCCAGCTTACAATCCATAACCCAGAGAAGCTTGAACCCTCTTCCAGAAACAGATGAAAGCAGATGCAGAAATCCACAACTAACCAATGAGCCAACCTCCTGGAATACAGTTGAAGCAAGGGAAGAGTGAAAATATGAACAAAGGAATCAAGACCTTGATGGGGAAACCCACAGAATCAGCTGACCTGAGCTAGTGAAAGATCACTGACTCAGGTCTGACAAATGGGAAACCTGCATAAGACCAAACTAGACTCCTTTAATATAGGTGACAATGATGTGACTGGAACAATATATGAGGCCACTCACTGGGTCCAAGATCTGACACTAATGCACAAACTGACTTAGTGGAGACCATTCTATATGGAGAGATACCTTGCCCAACCTAGACACAGGGGAGTGGGGGTGGAGAGGTGCCTTGGTCCTGCCTCAGCTAGATGTTGGGACAGGCTTAGTAGGCTTCCTAGGGGAGGCTTTACCCTCTCCATGGAGCAGATGGGAAGAGTGGGGATGTGAAGGGGGTGGGAGGAAAAGAGGGACAGGGAACTGGGATTGGAATGTAAAAACTTAATTTTAAAAATGAACAAAATTCCCCATAGTCTATTACACTCTCAACACTCCATAGTTCAAAGTCTGTGATACTCATGGCAGTCTCTTAATTATAGTTTGCTATAAAATCATAATCAAAAAGCAGATCACGTATTTCCAATACAAAATGGCACAAAATACATTGCTATTCCAAAATTGTAGAAAGGTAGCATAATGTGAAAATGCTCTTCAGATCTCCAGCTCTGTTCAGCTTTCTGACTACACCATAATTCTTTCTCTTGGACTGGTTCCACTCCCTGTTAGCAGGTATCCCATGACTGGCATCTCCAATGTCTTGGGGTCTCCAAGGCAATCGGGCTTCAATTTCACAGCTTCCTCCATTCAGGGACACCCTTGCCACATGCCTGTTTTCAGCTGTTTTCCTTAGTCACATAGGGTGAGATTCTATAACCTCTTTCTTCTATCTTTGACTCTAAAGCCAGAACCATGTGGCCAAAGCTGCCAAGTTCTACTGTTTACTGGGACTGGAGCATGGCCCCTCATTCAATAACACTTCATTAACTTCCTGTTTTCAATGGTTTTCTTCACTGCCTAAGCTTATCTGTCCTGGAACTAACTCTGTAGACCAGGCTCTGTAGACTCAGAGATCCACATGTGTCTGTCATCTGAGTTCTGGAATTAAAGGTGTGCACCACCACACCTAACCCTAAACTTTTCTTTAATTCTTTTCACAAGTTGGAAGCTTAGCTGGGTAGGGTCATCTTGCTCTGAGGTCATTACTCCCTTTATTCCACTTAGCATCAGGCTTTTCTTGAATCTGTTTATACTTTCTGGTGCCCCGTTTCTCCTCAGACCATATATTTTGTATATTTTCATGCTCATCTTGCTCCTTTTCATTATAGATCTGATTAAGCATGGCCACTAATAACACAGTCAGTACTAGGCTGTCTTAAAATCTCCTCTGCCAGAGCTGTTCATTCATAATTCTTCAGTTTAGCCTCAGGCAGATTTTTGGACAAGGGCAAAAAACAGCCACATTCTTCACCAAAATGTCATAAGGACAATCTCTAGGCCACATACTAATATTCCCCTCTGAAACCTCTTGAGTCAGGCCCCCACAGTTCAGATCACCCTCACCACCACTGTCTTCCATGTTCGTACTAGTGTGACCCATGAAGCCTCATTTAAAGTGTCCAGTTGCTTTTCTAGTCCAAAGCCCCAAAGTGTTCCTTATCTTCTGGGCAAAAACATGGTCAGGCCTATCACGGCAATACCCAGGACCAAGTGCCAACCTCTGTCTTAGTTAGGGTTTTATTGCTGTGAAGAGACAGCAGCTCTTTCAAACAAAGCTTTTTATTGGGGAATGGGTTACAGGTTTAGTCCATTGTCGTAGCGGGAAGCATGGTGGCACACAGGCAGACATGGTGCTGGAGAAGGAGCCGAGAGTTCTACATCTGGATCGGCAGGCAGCAGGAAGAGAGGCTGAGCCACTAGACCTAGCTTGAGCTTCTGAAACCTCAGAGCCTGCCCCCAGTGACACACCTACTCCAAGAAGGCCACCACATGTCCTAATCCTTTCAAATAATGCCACCCCCTATAAACCTGTAAAGGCCACTTTCATTTAAACCATCACGTGATAAATGCAACTTACATGTCAGTAAACCTCAAAGCTGAAAACTCGTGCATAGTGTGTTTATCTTTAGACATACCAATTTTTGCTAAATGCACATGAGTTTGAAACTTTTAAAATAAAGTATTACAAATCTCCCAAAGTGCCATTCAGTGACAGTAAGGGACATGTGGAAGACAGGGAGCTGACCTGCTTGTCTCCTAGTTGTTCTTCCATGCTGTGATATTTGGGGTAAATGTCTCCATTTCCCAAGTAACTCAGCTGTTTTCCAGATTATCAAATGTCAGATGAAAGCAGAGGCTCAGTGGAGGACCATCAGGGCATGACTGCAGACACTGCCCCTGTGAAGGCTGCTAACTCTGCTTTCTTTGACTGCAGGTTTCCAGTGTGCACAGTCAGCAGATGGACGACCTCTTTGACATCCTCATAAAGAGTGGAGGTAGGTCAGAAGAGGACAAGAGGCCTCACTCCACTGGCCCAGGGCAACCTTTCTCTAAAGATGGAGGTTGTCTTGGAAACTGAGAAGTGGTCAGTTCTAAACCTGTTCAAGTTAGGTCATTAAAACACATAACAGAGGAAAGGCTCTGGTTCCACATCAGACAACGGCATGGTGCCCCACAGCTGTTACCTAACCAAAGGAAAGACCATTCCCAAACAGCAGAGCTGGACCAGCTCTAAACTCTGCAAACTGCAAAGTATGCCTATGTCCCAGTCTAGCCATGGGCTAAGAAAACTCCCGTTACCTGGCCTGGGCTCCCTCCAATTGTTCTATTAGAATTCCAAGCACTGCTAATATATAAGGAATCATGAAGGCTAGTGAGATAACCTATGGTAAAGGAGCTTGCTGCTAAATTTAATGACCCAAGTCTGATACCCAGGACCTCACGATGGCAGAAGAGAACTCACCCCCACAAGTTGTTTTCTGACTTCCACACACATGCTGTGGTGGCATGCACACAAATAATACAATGTAGTTAAAAATTAAAAAAGGTCATCAGTTTACAGCATGTTGTCTCTAAACCAGACATTAACCGCAGAAAAAGTCTGCCTCAGCGTATGTGTCTTCAAAAATGAGCATAGAATCAGTTTTTCAGAAACTTTGGGGATGGTTGCAGCCCAGTGGCAGAACACTGCAATACAAATATGAGGTGCCATAACATTTGGCACGCACACACAAGCCAAATGTTAAAATCCTCTGGTGGAAGCAGTCTTGTATGAAGTTTCAGTCTGATCACTGTTTCTCCATTGGTGTGGAACATAATCTAACCAGGAGGCTGATGTTCTGGACTGAACACTTGGCTAGTGAAGGACCCTTGCCATCTGCACATAGTTCACACGTGTAAGTGGAAGTTTTTGCTAAGAATATGCATGGTTAGCATAAAGTATGAAAACTTGAGAGTTTAAAAATGAAATGTGTATTTAAAAATAAGGACATTCAATTTTTGCTCAATCTGGTAAAGATAAGGATTTTTTTCTGGTGGTTAATAATAATAATTTTTATGGGGCCAAAGAGATTGTTCAGTGGTTCATGGTTGCTCAGCGTCAATTCCCAGCACCTACATGGTGGCCCACAAACACCTCTTCTGGCTTCCAGGAGCTATGCACACACATGCACGGACATAACACTCAGACACACTGAGCTTTGAGTTCATTGAATCTTTCCCGGGTGTATTCTCAGAAAATTGAGATAGAATCAAACATGGTGAAGTGTACATTTAATCCCAGTACTCAACAGATCTCTCCAAGTTCCAGGCCAAATCAGCCAGGGCTACACATAGTGAGAACCTGTCTCAAAAAAGCAGTAAAAGAGGTTGTTAAAATTCATCTAAGTGAGCATTAGTGTATCTATAACAGAAGTCTGGCACGGAATCAGTACATGATCAGGTAGGGTGATGAATCCATCCATCATTATGAACTATGCAAGCCTGAGTTTGGTTCCCCCAGAACCCACAAAGAAAATAAAAATGAGCCGGGTAGTTGGTGGTGCATGTCTTTAACCAGCACATGAGAGGCAGAAGCAGGAGGGAAGATCTCTGATTTTAAGGCCAACCTGATCTACAGAGCAAGTTCCAGGATGGCCAGGGCTATGCAGAGAAACCCTGTCTCAAAAAAACAAACAAAAAGACACAGTAACGAATGCCTGTAACCCCGGTATTGGGGAGATGAAGACAAGTGGTTCCTTGGGGCTTGCTGGCCAACCAGTGGGGCTGAACAGGTGAGCTCTAGGTTCAGCTTCAAAAAGTGGGGGTACAGTTAGTTTTGAGGAAGACACACACAGAGACCCACAAGGAACTAAAAGGGTTGGGGCTGGAAAGATAGCCCAACACTTAGAAGCACTTTCTGCCCCTGTAAGAGCACCTTGATCTTGCTAGAGTTCTGTTCTCAGCACCCATGCTGGCAGACTCTCCCAGTGCCTGTAACTCCAGCTCAGGGGACCCATGGGTACTTGTACACAGGAACACTTCACACAAATGTATACATAAGTAAAAATTAAAATTTTAAGAGTAAATTAAATAAACAAATAATCAATGCTTATTGAGCCAGTTACCTAATCCTCCAAAATTTATATAACTCAGAAAAGAATAAGAACTCAAGAGTAGCAGCTGTCCTTCCCTACTGTGAAGAGGGCAAAGGAGTCAGAGTCAGCCTTGAATCATAAGGTATATTCTGTCTTTTTGGGAACTTTCTAGACTATACTGCCAAACTGGAGTGAAGTCCAATAGTAAAGACTTTCAAAATAAAGAATTAAATAGAGCATAGTGTTTCTGCTTCTAAGATGAGAGGAGGGTGACAAGGTGTTCACTAATACAGAGTTGGATGGCAGCATGTCTGTACTAACACCAACCAATTCTTCTGCAGAGATTTCCTTCCCTATAAAAGAAGAGCCTTCTCCAATTTCCAAGATGAGGCCAGTGACAGCCAACATCACTACAATGCCAGTCAACACAGTGGTGTCTCGACCCCCGCCCCAGGTCCAGATAGCACCACCGGTATCCTTAGAGCCTATGAACAGTTTGTCTGCCAGCTTAGAGAACCAGCTAGAAGCCTTCTTGGATGGAACTTTACCCTCGACCAATGACGCTGCCCCACTGCAGAGCAGCAGTGAAGATAGAGAGCCTTTCTCTCTGATAGAGGACCTCCAGAATGACTTGCTGAGTCACTCCAGCATGCTGTACCACTCTCACTCTCCCATGGAGACCTCGGAGGCCCAGTTTGTGGCAGGGACCCCCTGTCTGTCTCTCGACCTGTCAGACTCCAACCTGGACAACATGGAGTGGCTAGACATCACCATGCCCACCACATCCTCTGGGCTCACTCCTCTGAGCGCCACTGCACCAAGCATGTTCTCTGCTGACTTTCTGGACCCACAGGACCTGCCACTCCCGTGGGACTAAAGTCACAGGTCACTTGTTTCAGAGTCGTGAGGTTTCAGAACATGAAAACAATCCTGAAGGGTCAGTGCTTAGAGCTATAGCCATAGCCGCACTGTTGCAATTAAAATATGTTGTCACAGAAAAAAAGGACGGTCATAGCCTGGAAGCCAAGTGTGAGAGCACCTCATGCATCTAGCAGTGACTCCACAACTACAGAGGCAGGCCTGTTGCATGCAAGAGACCTTGTGACATGCCTTAGAGAAAGCCAAAGGTCAGGCGCCATCCACAGCAAGTGGCACTGGGGCTCTGGTCATCAGCTACCTTTCAACCTCAGTGGTCACCTCACGACCCCAGTAAGAGGCAAACAGCTCTGCCTGAAATACAAGGCCACCACAAGGGAGGGGAGAAGGGCGGGAGAAGCCACTGCACATGTGCTCCCTAGAGTGGCCCAAGCCAGGTCTCCAGCAAGGCCAGAGGCATTTGAGCATGCTGTACAACCAGCAGCAGCAGCTTCTAGTCAGAGGCTCTGAGTTCCACTCTGAAATCTGTGTGGCCCTGTGATGTCATAGGTCATCTTGTGAGTTTGGGAATCTAAATGAACAGCCTCTCACCATAAGCATGTGTCTGCAAAATCTGTAACACAAGAGCCCAGTGCACAGTCCAGATGTGTTGGTAGTGCTGCAGCTTCCCCAGTAGCCTCAGATGGGTGAAGCTGGTTCCCATGTGATGTTAGGCATTGGAATGTGCTGACCTTGTGACCTCTGCAGCCTGCAATAGAGTACAAAGATGGCCATCCACTGGTCCTACTTGTTGTAATAACTCAGATATCTCTAGAGTACCTGAGCCACGGTATCTCCATCTTTGAAGATTTGCCTACAGACTCTCAGGTGACCACACCCATCTCAAAGAACCAAAAAAGGCTTCAGCATGAAATTCCTGTCACTAGATCCTTGGTTCTCTTTGTATAGGCTTGTAACTGGATGCCCTGCCTGTTCTCAGTGTATCCTCAAGCCTAAGCCTAAAAACTGGAGGTTTTATTTCTTTTTTTTTCTCTTGATCTATAAAGGAAAAGTTATGTTTGTCAAGTAATTTAAGAGTTTTCTAAAATGCCAACTGCCACAGGATTTCCATAACTCTTGATCTAGTCCTTTAGTTACTGGCAAATTGTAAATAACTGACCAAAGTATGGGATTTCTGTTAAATAAGAGCCTTATCCTAGTCCCTTCCCACTCCTTTAATTCTGCATGTGGGCTTCCTACACAGACCTGTTCCACAGGCATATCCAGGAAGTAGCCTGACCCATTGCCTAGACAGAACCAGAATCATTTCTGAGGAGGTTTTGCCCCAAAGTTATCTTCAAATCTGTATTTGTTTAATCCCACTCTGTCAGAATGGTCCCTATTCCTGGCTTTACCCCTCTGAACAGTGCTTCCTCACCTGAAGCTTGGCTTACTGGTAGTTAGGGGCCACCTGGCTTGGGGAGTCCTCTTGTTTAGGAACTGTTCAGTGTTGGGAGACATCACCATTCTGATAACTGGACACTACCGTCTGAGCAAGTTTTTGAGAGCAATCTCACATGATGTACCAAGTTGGTTCTGCTGTACTGCTGCTTGTGTCCAGGCCCCAGATGTGGACCTGGGAAGGAACTCTTCCCATGGGAATTTAGCTGTAGGTTTTGGTAGAGAGGTTTAGTCACCTGTCCAGCTTTGAGTGTCCAAGTATTGGTGAGCTTGTGGGAGACCGTTAAATGCTAGCGCATTTCCTCCTATAGAAAGATTTAATTTCTGTAATCCTGAGTTGTGAGTAGAGACAGCATTCTAACCCTCAAGTTCTTGTATTGCTTTTTAAGTTGCTTTGAAGCCTGTCACAAGAAAGTTGTTCTCCATATACAAGTGAGTACAAAGGAAGCCATCTCCGTTGTTCATGTACCCATCCTGTCCAGGCTTCAATCCATCAGGGTCCCATTTCTTAAAAACTAAGGAGCCTCCAGCTCCCAGCTTCACCTGCAACCAACTCACCTACAGCATTCCTTGCCCTGCTCTGCTGGTTCAAGCATCCAGTAGGTACTTATGACACCAGTGACATGAGAGTTAGGCCTCCCCCACATGCTCTAGGTGAGAGTGGCCATCTTTCCCATGTGCTCACATAAACGTGTCATGACCAGAGACCATTCGGCAAAAAGGCCTCTTGACCCAGCTCCAGCCCTCAGTGAGTGTGTCAGAAAAGGTGTGTGTTAGGCCAGCAAGATTACTCAGCAGGCCGTGGTGGGGCAACAGGCCTGAGGAGCTGAGCTTGAGCCCCAGAATCCATGTAATAGAACAGAACTGACTCCCACAGTTGTCCTCTCACCTCCCCACACAGACCCATCTGCAAATGGGTGTGAAGTTATTTCCCAGCCACTAAAGCACAGGTCAGCGAGCCCATCAATTCCCACTGCATGTACATGTGCAGTAGGCAGGCTTCTGTTTGTACCATGTTTCCAAGGAAATCTCTCCTAGAAGCCTGTACTATCTGACTCCAGCTTCGCTTTTCCACATATCCCCAAGTGAACGGTATCAACTTGACTTTGTAAGGTACAGCTTTCCAGTCATCCCCTGGGGTGGGATGAATAGGAAGAATTGCCCTCCAGCTTCTAGAAAGCTGATGTGGCTTGGCCTCTCTAGGAAATCAGCACTCATTCAGGCATCCTCCTCAGGTGTGCGGTCAACACACCACAGAGATGCTCTGAATTCATGGAACTTTTTGCTCAAATACCTATGTGTTTGTTTCACACATATATTTCCTAAGACTTTACTAAAATCTTCTTTCAAAAGCTCCATGGCTCCCTGACCACATGCTGTGTGTGCCTTGCTGGTCTGAACACTCCATAAAGCCAGGTGGGCTCTGCAGAGTCAGGGACATGGGGCAGTGCTATTGGCCCACGCACACAGTCAGCTGACCCAGAGCAGGTGAGAGCAGTGTCCACCTTGTCAGCAGAGTGGACTCAAACCACCCGAGCCCAGTTATTCCAGGTAATTTTCCTAGCAGTGACACCTGAGGAGACAGCTGTCCCTCAAGTTAGAGGGCAGCCCCTTTACTGTCCTCAAGCAGACCTGCCCAGAGAAGTGGCCAAGAAGACCCTACGTCACATCGACACCCTTAGCTGTTCCCACAGTGGCCAGTCTCAGAAGCTGCCGCTGGTAGGAGGCTGGGGACTTGGGTACCACCAAGACTGCAGAGAAAGCTGAGAGTAGCTGTTACATTCTACCATCAGAGCAACTGGGTCTGGACTGGCAAACTCAACATCCACGCTTGCTTCTATCCATCACAACACACAACACTGGGCACAAGGCCTGCCCCAGAGGACAGTTAGCCCCAGGTTACCCCAGCACACTAACTGAAAAGCCAGGGTTGCTAGGAAACACTGGCCATGCTCACTGGAGGTGTATTTGGAATACTAAAAGCTCAGCTCGTTGTAAAGAGTTCTGTCAAAACTGGAAACTAGCAGTTCAGATATAGTCCTTTTGTTTCCTGGTTCAGACCTTCAGTGGCTTGTTCACTCATCAGTCTCTGGGCTCCGTTTTCTATTTGACTGGGTGGCAGTGAGAAGGTCATTTTTCAGCTGCTCACCCTCTCACAGAACCTGAGAAGATGTGTCCCTGTGTCGTTTAAGGCATGTGATAGAAGAAGCTGCACATGTTCACAAGCTTTCTCTCCACTCAAGCCCTGGGGAGTGGGCTGTCACAGGCTTGTGACAGTAGCTTGACAATCTCATGTACTAGGTGCTGTCTGGAAGCCCAGTATGACATGTCATCAGAGACATCAGCAGTGACACAAAGCTTTATGCCAACACCCTAGACAAAGCTTAGCAATTGGATAGGCTTGCTGGAAGATGGCCCAGTCGTGTCACTTCTACATCCTGCTGGGAGGACCCTACCCACCAACAGGAGATGACGGTTTAGGCAAGGGTTCAGTATCCACCAAAAGTACTTGACCTCAAGAAACCAATAATAATGCAAAATGCTTAAAGGAACCAAAGGCATCGCCAGGTATTTGCCAAAAGCAGCCACTTTTTATTTAAAAATTGAGACTAATCTCAAGTCAGTCCCAAAAAGGTATCCATTTAAGGTTATAATTTTCACAGAGATGTAGATATTTCTTTCTTGTTTTCCTGTAAAATAGTATAGAGCTGTTTTGTTGGTTTAAGAATAACATACTTGGTAGTAATGTAAAGTTGTTTTCTTCTGTGTCGAGGTTAATTCTCCGTTGCTTGCAATGGACATGCAGGTGTTTCTCTTCATCTTCACATAATGTCTTAGCATCTCACTTCCTGAAGAAAAGGGGAATACACCAGGGGGCAGCGCCATTCTTACTGAAGCACTAGTTTCATGAACAGGAAATCATGGCAATCGGGGGTCCATTCGTGTGTTGCCTTTATGTTGTTT
Source organism: Mesocricetus auratus (assembly GCF_017639785.1). Classification (NCBI taxonomy): domain Eukaryota; kingdom Metazoa; phylum Chordata; class Mammalia; order Rodentia; family Cricetidae; genus Mesocricetus; species Mesocricetus auratus. Next base: position 437,243 of record NW_024429205.1, read on the forward strand.
TTAAAAGAAAAACCATGATGCCTTTGTATGTGCTGTTTGCACCCCTGACTCGATTCTGTACTGTGTCTGAATGCCATATGTTTGCACATGTACTGTACATAGGCGATGCAGACTGTATTTTTATATGTGTGTGCATTTATCATCAGATCTTTTTGTACATAGTGGCAGTATTGTAGCTGATCGGGAAATGTTTGATATCTCAGCGATTTTGCATTTTTGTGTCTCAAATAAAAATTTTTGATGTACCATGATTTTGTGTGTACAGAAGAACACACTGTGGGGAGTGGGACCATGTAGACCTGTGAGATGGGGCAGCCTCAGGGAGGACAGCATCCTCAGAACAGCTCCCAGCCAAGCAGCAGGGCCAGTGGTATGACATGTAGACCCCACAGAAAATAGGCTGCCCGCCTCATGTCCTCACAGTGTACAGCAGAAACTTGCAGGTACCTACTGACCACCAGGTCCTGTTCTGTCCTCCAGAGAGTCAGGAGCCACTGGGTGAAAAGCGCTAAAGTTTGTGGGCCTTGCTATCTACACTATCTACAGTGAGAACTGACTCCTCTTCCATGGAGACAAGCACACCACCACCAAAACTTCCAGACACCCAGAACTGAGTTCCTCAGTTAAGTCTCAGAAACAACCACCTATGTAGAAAATATCTTATGGTCCATATAAAATGCTCTTTAAGAGTAAATTGTGGGGAGAGGCATTTTGGCCAAAAACCCCAAGGTTAAATGGGAGTTAATGTTTTATTTTCTTCTTAGCTTAGAAGAAGCCAAACAGCGAGAAAGCTTGATTGACAATCATAATTGATAACACGTGTGTGACAGTCACAGGAGGTAGTCCCTAGTAGCAGAAGAAAGCTAGTTAAATTGCTAGTTATCCATGTATCCTGGGTGCAAGGGAGCAGCCAAAAGATGGGTGATGGAGCGGTCTGCAGTGTCCCTCATCTAACAGACAGATCTGCCTGTCTGTGGGGTGACATTGTGCATGGGGCAGAGCTGGGATACTCAGGCAGGTGTCGGGAGGAAAGGGAACCCTGGCAACGAGCTTTTAATAATTTTGGGGTTAAAAACAATTATTGCAAAAGCAGAATTAAACTTTAGAGAGAACTATCTAGAGCCTTCCTCGCATTGTACGAGAAACAACAATATCTGGAGCCCCTACATTCTATACTGCCGCAAATAAGTAAGAAAAGGCAGGTTACTAATCAGAAAATTAAAGTCAAAAAGTCAGAATTATACACTATCATTGTATTAATAGATCATAAGGAACCTCTCAAACATAGTTACTGATTCACAATATGCAGAGTTTTACATATTGAAACTGCTGAATTTATACCAAGTGATACAGAATTGACTTCATTATTTATTGGTAACACGGATTAATAAATGACCCAGAGACTGATATTGGAGTTCAGACTTAAAGCTGAAAATCAGAAAAGCAAAGCAGCTGGCCACTAGCTTCTTACCTCTACTTAAGGCTGAAAGGGCTGATCCACGCCCAAGGTCTTTACCAAGTCTCAAACTATTGCCTCTCCTCAGTGTGTTTTTACATACTTCCCTATTATTTGCATTAAAGGTGTGAGCTATAATTCTCTTTTAGACTGATTCACTCTTGTGTAGATCTGGGTGGCTTTGGACTCACAGAGATCCATCTATCTCTTAATCCTGAGTCCTAGGATCAAAGGTGTGCACCTCCACTCCTAGCTTCTGGCTGCTGGGATTAAAGGTGTGTTCCACCACTACCTGATCTCTATAGCTTGAGGCTGACTTTGCTTTTCTGAATCCTCAGTCAAGCTTTAATAAATCATAAATAATATTTACATTCAGTTACAAGACAATCAGGTACAGGAATCATCCCATATATGTAACACACATCTGTTCCCATATGGGTCTGCCAGGCCCTTTAGCACAAGGTAATGATGAAATTGAGCAACTATTGATAGGAAATGTGATAAAGGCCTCAGAATTTCATGAAAAACACCATATCAGCATCAAAGGTTTGAAAAAGCACTTTTCTATCACTTGGCAATAAGCCAAGGATATTATAAGGAAATGTCCTACTTGTTTTTATACACCCAGACTCTATTACTTGCAGGAAATAACCCAAAGGGTACTCAACTGAAATCTGGCAGATGGATATGTTCCATTTAGTAGAATTTGGAAATTAAAATATGTACACCATACCGTTTGTTTTCAATGGGCAACTACTTTGAGTTCAGAAAAGGCTGATTCGTTAATAACACATTTGCTAGAAGTTAATGGCCATCGTGCATATACCTGCACAAATAAAGACAGGAAATTCTCCAGCATATGTCTCTAAGAAAATGAAAGTTTTTTTGCTTATTATAATATTAAGCATATTACAGACATACCACACAATCCTACAGTGCAGGCAGTTATAGAAAGATCAAATTGAACTCTAAAGGATATGCTAAATACACAGAAAGGGATGACAACAAACTCCCAAAATAGATTGCATAGTGCTTTATTAACTTTGAATGACCTGAATTCTAATGAGAAAGAAACAACAGCTTCAGAGAGACTTGGATAATAGAAAAAACTATGGAATTAAATCAGCCTGTATGTTTCAAAGATGTGTTGACCTCCAAATGGAAACCAGAACATGTGTTATATTGGGAGAAAGGTTTTGCTTTTGTTTCCACAGGTGAAAATATATATATAGATACCATCAAAACTAATAAAGATTCAATTTGAACAAGACACCTCTTAATTAGAAGAGATGATAGTCCATCAAGCAACATGGCCATTTAATCAAAGCTAACCTGTGAAACCAACAAATGCTTTTCATTTGATCAGATATTACTTCGCAAAGGAGAACTTCCTCAAAATATAGGGTTGGGGAAGGGTTTAATCTTGTCTTTTCAGGAGAATAAATGTATCCAGCTAAGGAATCTGGAGACCACTGGACAATTGAGACATCTGAAGATATGTGACAAATAATCCATAAAAATTGTCCCAAGAAAAGTAGTAAATTGGCCTATTGGTATATCATATTTACAATAGGATAAAATTTCATAAATCTCTAAATGTTTCTACTTTTCTCTACAGACGTATAATGCAAATGGTCTTTTTGTAGTCCCATCCAATTAAAGATTAAAGCTGGCTTTGGAGTTGGAGTGTGGCTCTTTCCTTTTCCAAACACAAGCATGGTTGTTAAAGAAAAATCAATACTCTGTCTCATCTGAGAGGAGCCACCTGATATGGAACAGAAATAAAACAAATATTTAAGAACTATTTATTGCCACTAATCTCTTAATCCTTTGGTTTTATATTGACTTTTAACAGCTTTACTTAAAGCATAAGTATTACATCTATATAAAATTTAAAAGACTAATATATATGTATTTTGAAGTTCTGCCATGATATTAATGGTCATATAGATTACTAATTAATTCTAGGAAAAGGTTTCATCTACCTTCCTGTACGTGACTTCAGGTTTGAATCTCTACCAGCTCTCTACAGTGAACCATAACAGCATCTTTTAAGTCTCCAAAAGGAAGACAGGGCCCCACACCAACAATTTCACCAGGACTATGACAACACCTTTAAGCTGAACAACTCCAAATAAAGGTCAGTTTTGGACTACAAACTACTCAGAACAATTTTAAAGTGGCTATCTGAGATGATCCGGACTCACAGACTACTCTAGCCAGGACTTGAGACAAGCCCTGCACTTTCCCATTATGCAGAGACAGGATGACAAATGATACATCCTGGCAATTAATCCTAATTTCCTTTTCTGAATCCCCTACAGATGCCATCACCCCCAGAGAGCAGGAAGTACTTTAAGAACACGATGCCCACATTTCCAAGAGGTGGGGTGGGTGGCTTTTTGTCACTCAATGGGTTATGGATATTTGTCATTGTTGGGGGGGATTGGTTACAAGTTGTTATTGGTAATTGGCAAAAAAAAAGAATACAGATATGATGCAATAAGAAGGTAGATTATTGAATCTACTTTTTAAAAGCAACTGTTAGTTTTACATATTTGGCATTGGATTGGACTTCTGTATATTGTATACAAATATTCCATATTGATACAAATTTAGATTAATTTTGTTAAAATATACTGTAGATCTATTTCTGAAATTGTTCATGGTATTACACCTATACAGCTCATTTATCAATGTAATGCAAATTTTAGTCCTTCAAAGTTATTATTGCCAATTATATAGGATAATAAGGAAATTTAGGTTAGTAATTAGTCAATTATTACAATAAAACTTGCAGCCATTACTTAGGCATGTTATCAAGATCAAACAGATATATTTTAAAAAGACAAGTCATCTCCAAACACTTCAGAGATCTACAGAAAGTAGCATTTAAGATCATTTGATAACATAGGGTTTTTTTTTTTATGACAATGAGACCTGTCTGTTCCTGGCAGCACCAATATACTTAAGAGAAGATGATGGACATTGAAGAAATTCCACATAGAATTTACTTTCTTTGTGGAAAAGTAAGCTGGACAAGAAGTGCCCTTGATTCTACTGCCGACAGTACGCTGTCCAAATTGGACAAACAGGACACCAAAGAGAGTGACTGCAAACCTTGTCAAGACAAGGTGGGATAGTCCCTGCTTCACAGAAAGTCTGTCAGACATGCTAGGCCTATAGGCCAATGTTGCAGAGGAACCTTGGTTGACTGTCCAGACAGCTCTTTCTGTCATTTCTCACATTTTTGGAAATCTCTTGCTTGCACTTCCTACTTACTCAGTTAATATTATTTCCTTCTTGGATATCTGAGGTAGTTGAAAACTAGATGGTTTAGTTATTATAGTTTTTCCTTGTTTACCAGATTCAGAAAAGAACCTACTAAAGATATGTAAAGTGTAACGGGTTGAAAGTCATTAAAAGATAATTTGATAATGCAAATTAGAATAGAAAGTAAATTAGGTACAAGTGTTTGTACTCAGCAAGATAGGCTAATGAAGGATGTTCTCTGAATTTGTCAAATGCAAATGGACTAGACATTGTTAATGTACTTATTGCCTTTATATATTATATATACTTATTATACTTATTATATATAGTTTTTTCTTATGTTAGTTATAGCCTTCTTTTGTATTAGACAAAAAGGGAAATTGTGGTGATATATTATTTATGATTTATTAAAGCATGCCTGAGGATTCAGAATGCAAACCTAGTCACAAGCCATAGAGGTCAGGCAATAGTGATACATACCTTTAGTCCCAGCTGCCATACTAGCAAGACATAGAGCCAGGCAGTAGTGGCATGCACCTATAATCCCAGGACTCAGGCAGGAGACAGGCAGAGGGATCTCCCTGAGTTCAAGGCGACCATGACCCACACAAGAGTGAAGAGTAACATCACACACCTTTAATCCGAGTACTAGGGAGGTGGAGACAGGAGTGATATTGCTGGGCAGAGAAAGAAATACAAGGAGGAAAAGACAGGAATTCAGAGCTTTTACCTCTGAGGATTTGTGGAGACAGGATTGCCATTTCAACTTTATAGAGGTAAGATCTACTGGTCTGGCTGTTTTGCTTCTCTGATCTTCAGCTTAAAGCTTGAACTCCAGTATCAGACTCTGGGTCTTTTGTTTGTTGTGTTACAGAAGTATCCAATCACCAGATGAGTTTTGTATAAGCAGCTAGCCTCTAATAGCCTGAGATGTCTTTATTTATACTTCAAAAACAAGCATGGTTTTCCTACCCTCCAGAATTAACCTCCAACTTGTACATCAAAACATCTCTTAACCCCCCACAAAGAAAATCATTCAGCATTTTGTTAGCTTGACTAAATACTGAGTCATGCGCATCCTGTCCTTACAAAACTAAAAGGTGATAAACATAGATGCACATTATCAGGAACAATATAGTTCAAAACTCAACAACAGAAATAGAATGATTTGTCATACACTGCTTGCATACAGTTAGCTTGTATTTCTCCAACTGTTCCCTTGTCCTATAAAACACATGCCTAAGCCTCTCTATAAAGGGTAAAACTTGATAAGGCACTCTTCTCCATCTTAATGTTTTTTCCCAGAATTGGGAGATGTTGTTAATGTCCCCTGTGTTGCTTTCTCATATGTTCCCACTAACTTTTATTGCCTCCAATCCTGTCAGCAATGAATCAGAAAAGTTCCCAGGGTCATGGGTGACAGCTGGCATTTCCAGAAAAGAAACCTGAGAAGCATCAGTTCCCAAAGAATTTTAGGGGAAAATATTGAAGAAAAAAATGATCACAACTATTCCATGCATGACTATCAAAATGAAACTATAAACCACCAAGAGAAACATCAACTTTATGAGAGAAGAGAGCATACAGGCTTCAAGGTCTCAGCAGTATTCTGCACTGTCCAGTGGCTCACTGGTTCTTGCTGAGTGAGAGACTGTCTCCAGGGACCTTGTCTCTCAGAGACCCATTGGATCAGCATTCATATGTGGATCCAAAACTAAGCTTCATGGCTCCCAACCTTGGTGTGTGATATTTTCCTTCTTTCTTACTTGCATACTCTGTTAGAACCCTTCCACTTCACATAATACCCTAGCCTGGGGTGTTATGAGATATTTGACACACACACGGACGTACTACCTCAGGCCACCTGTACTTGGCACACAGGTGGCAGCTCCTTCCTGCATGACATGGTACACAAAGTGGGATTTGCTATTGTTTCGGACACCGTGGTGGTCGAAGCACAGGCCCTTCCAGTCCAAACCACAAACCAGCAGGCCATTCGATACCTCTGACAACTAGCAAAGGGACAGTCCTAAACCTTTACACAGGGCCCAGGGATGCTCTTCACATTCTCTTGTCACGTGTAGCTATTTGCAAGGAGAGCGGGCTACTAACAGCGAAAGGAGGGCCCATGACCAACTCAGACCAAATCACGGCCCTGCTAGAGGCCTCTCATGTTCCCATGGCCCTGGGAATCACCCACTGCCAATCACACCACGTGAACAGTTCCATTATTTCCAAGGGAAATAGCCTAGTTGACGAGGCAGCTAGAGCTAGAGCTCTCGGGCCTGGGTCCCCCTCACATGTCACAAGGCTTTCTGATTTTACAACCCACATTTTCATCTCCATCTCCAGATATTCAACAAATTCTATCCTATCTGCACCAGATCTTTCATTTGAATCACCAGGCTTTGTCTCACTTTATTAAAACCCATTTACAGCCTACCTCTGAGGATCTATCCTATCTAAAGCCTACCATTGCTTCTTGTAAAATCTGTCAAACTTCTAATCCTACCTCCAGGCATCAAGCCTCCCTTTCCCTATTCACCAAGCCAGGGGATCCCTCCCTGGATCAGACTGACAGCTCAACTCAACTTCTCCCACGTGCCTACAGTTAGATGCTTCAGATACCTTTGGGTCCTGGCGGACACCTTCTCAGGGTGCGTAGAAGCTTTGCCCACCACTAATAAAAGATAACAGACAGTTTCAGATGTCCTTTTCAGGGAGGTCATCCCCTGCTTAGGAGTTCCAACCTCCCTTCAATGAGATAATGGCCCTGAATTTGCCTCTCAAATCTCTCAAACTCTAGCCAAAGCCCTTACCATCCAGTGGCATTTCCATGTCCCCTCCATCTCCAGTCTTCAGGCAAGGTCGAACATATAATGGCTTTCTCAAAAACGTTCTCATCAAGCTCTCCCAAGAGCTCCACACTGACTGGATAAAGCTCCTGCAGTTGGCTCTTCTGTGACTAAGAACTTTCCCAACGAAACCTCTCCTCCTCTCCCCTTTCCAGTTCATGCATGGGTGGTGATTCTGTCTTCTGGCTCAGGTCTCAGCTGTCACCTCTCTCTGATCACCATCTTCCACCCTTGTCACACTGTCTTCACACTGTCCTGGGGAGCGTCACCCACTGCCGTTTGCCTCAGCCCCATCCAAACCACCCTTATTCTTCAATCAACATCAGGGACTTAGTTCTCCTCCCCAGGTTACAATCCTCTCCTTTCTCCAAAAGGGACAGACCCCTTCAGGGTCATCCTTACTGCCCCAACCACCGCTAAGCTCAAGGGTTTTCCTCACTGGATTCATTTTTCTCATTTCAAGCCCTTTATACTATCAGCTCAAGATAACCCTCCTTCTTACATTTCCACCCCAATAAGACCTTATGTTTTAGAAGATACCAAGGTTGGCCAGCCTGCCTCTGGTTTCAGAAGAACGAGGCCTCGTATATCTGCCGAAGACCTGAGCCCAACCCACTTACAGCCTCCACCCTGGGTCTGGCATCTTAACTAGCCATCATTCACAATGCTGCCCCACCCAGACCCCAACAGAGGAGGAGCACACAATGCTTTAAGTATTTGGGGTATTAGGGAAAAGCCTGTTGTCATCAAGTGGCCTAAATACCCAGGCCTATGGTTTTGTTTCCACATGCAAACAAATTTCTCCAAGAATACTGCAAGCCACTTGGAGGGACTCTCCAAGCAACATCTGGAGCTGCTAGCAGGCGTGTCTCCTGGGAGTGGGTCACGGCAGAACCCAGGGCCTCAGCCACACTCACCTTTAGTACATTTTGCAGGGAGGACCTGTGTACCATCAGAGAGAGGCTTAGCCCAGCCCCGTGGAAAGAACACAGATGAATGCCCTCACAACCTCTGAAGGAGCCTTGGAGCCCATGCTACTACCTCTAGAGAGATAGATGGCCGTCCATGGAACCCAGCTGGTGGAGCCAACTGAAGAATGTGTCCTCCCCAGAGTCATTCTCATCACACTGGGCATGAACAATCCAGCCAGCATCCACCACCATAGTCAGATCATTACATCTCCCGCCCACACATAGCACGCGTATTCTCCATTCATATACCGCCAAGAAAAGAAGCAAAAACCACTGGAAGACTTCTGACACAGGCAGGGAGGGGAGTGTTTGCCGCCTGATAGGGATGGAGTGCCCTTCGCAGCAGAGCTTCTTTCTAGAATAGCCACAGTCAAGCTTCCACTTCCAGCACTGCAAAATAAATTAACAAGTTTCAAGAATTGCGTCTGTGTGCAGGCAACCTTTGGACCCCCCTGGAGCTGGGGTTGTTACAGGTTAGAAGTGTCCAACACGGGTGCTAAGATCATGGCTGAGCAGCAAGCACTATAACCCCCTGAGCCATCCCTCCTGCCCCGTAAGTCACATTGTTTGTGTTTTGTTTGCTTGTTTGGGTTTGTTTGGTTTTGCTTTAGAAAAGAAAAAAAAAACTACTTTGGAGATAGGCACTGGGACAGAAGTACAGGAAGGAAACGGAAAACTGTGGATAGTTTTTCTGAAAAATCTAAAAAAGTGTCTCCTGAGCACGAAGGAAATACAGACACTTAGAAATTGCTCAGACTTCAACAGCTCAGCCATACACAGGAAACGAGACGTCCCACCGTGCCAGCGGGCTTATCCACTCAGAAGCTTTCTCACCTGAAACAGGCTTGCCCCACCCCCAGATGGCAGCCCAGGTCTCCTAGAAGGGGAAGGCAGGTTGCTACGGGTTCCATGGCCACTCTGGGCTACAAAGAGAGACCTTGCCTGAAAACAACAGGAAACAGAAGCCAGCAGCTTCTAGCAACCCTCCCCAGAGTGTTTGGGAAGCTTTCTGACTTGGTGCCCCTAAGAGTGTCCTAAGCCAGAGGCCTGGGGCGACAGAGGAAACTTTCGATAGATTTGAGTTCTTTCAATAGACTGGAAGCAGCCAGGCTGGGCCCTGGAGGGACTGCCAGAGTGTCTGCTGGCTGCTCAGTACCTGCTAACCTTGCCTGGAACTCAGAAGGGGCAGGCCAGGATGCTTCCTTCCACCGTGTTTATTGAGGCCTCTCTGCAAGCACTGCTCTAAGATGTGGGGCAGGACAGACTGCCGCTGTACAGGTGTCTGCTTCTCTAGTGCTGGCAATACAGACTTATGAGTATTTTAAGGCTTGGATTCCAGTTTTTAAATGTATGGGTTATTTTCCCATGCCTTCTTATGCCCTTGCCCAAAGGCAACTTGATAAACTTGGTCCTGGCATCCATTTGTTCTGTTTGTTTTCGACAAGGTCCCATTTTGTAGTCCAGGCCTGGAACTCACTGTGTATCTCCGACGGACTTCCAACTCAGGCATTCCTCCTCCTCAGTCTCTCAAGGGCTGGGACGACAGACATAAACCATCCTGGCTCGTGATAAGGCCCTGCTTGCTTCTGCATGGCATGCTGGACTGTGGACACTCCTAACTCATGGCCTACTGTCTGACACTGGCGTCAGCCACAGGACACAGCAGCAGAGCCCCATGGCAGCAAAAACTGGCACAAGCACCCTAGTGGTTAGCTCCCAGTCACAGATTCAACCAATTGTGTGACTCGTGCAGCGGGCAAAGGCAGCTTTTCTGTTTGTTTTTCAAGACATGGTTTCTCTGTGTATTGCCCTGGCTGCCCTGGAACTCCCTGCGTAGACCAGGTTGGCCTCGAACTCACAGAGATCCACCTGCCTCTGCCTCCAGAGTGCCAGGCCAGGCAAAAGGCAACTTTTAATTGAGGCACATGAGGAAGTCCATCCATGCATAATGTTATAGTACCTGTTTTAGCATACCTAATCCACTCCGTAGTGGTGCGCTTATATCATGCAGTATGCTAATCAGCAGTAGATATTTGTGTTTTCCAAACCACGGGCTAGCAATAATTGTGGTGATTACACAGTCTTATCTATTACAGGTCACTAATTAAGGCAAAGTGCGGGGGATGGCATAATTAGTCCAGTTACAGAAAAATAAAAAGGCCTTTGAATCCATGAACAGGAACGTATACGGTCCTCAACCCCAACACAAGTCGCATTTCTAGCGAAGATTCCGGATCCCCACGCCAGACAGCGGCAGTCTGAGTGAGAGCTTTTCTTTTACAAAGCCAATGCACACATTCACAACCCTGATGACGACCGGCGACCTTGCCTCTGTTTCCTGTGGGAGCCCACTGACCGAGCCGGGATTCGAACCACGAACGCCGGGACGTCAAGCAAGCTCCGCTCCGGATGTGCGGACCCGCGGGAAGTACCGAGCCGCGCCGGCCAAGACCGGGAGTCGGCGAGCGCCGGCGGCGCGCGCCGCGCGGGGCTCCGCCTACCGGGTCGCCAGGGGCGGGGCGGGGCGGCCGCGCTCTGCTCGTGCCCGCGCTCGTGCTCAGGCGGGCTCACGGGAGGAGCGCCAGCATAGAGGCTCGCGCGGACGCCGCCCCAATGTAGGCGCGGTGGCCAAGTGGTAAGGCGTCGGTCTCGTAAACCGAAGATCACGGGTTCGAACCCCGTCCGTGCCTGCTGGTGTTTCCCTCCCACACGAGAGACTTTTTGTGAAACCACCTTCCAAGAGTCACCGTCACATCCCCGGCGCTCTGGATTCGGTCGTTCCCCTCCGTTTTCTTTCCGCCTCGTTTCACACTGACTCCTCCCTTTCCACCCTTCCAACCTTGGCCCCGCCGCACCGCCAGCCTTGCTTGGGTCTCCCTGGCAGCAGCGCCCCTGTCGGCCACGAGGTGCTTAAACCCCGCGGTCTGCACGGCTTGCGGGAAGAGCTTCGCGACGATTGGCACCCGAAATGTTTTTCTGATCACCGAAGCTCAGTGTTACCCGCCCTAAAGAAAGCACCGCTGTGGCCCACACTGAGCCCACAGCCACGGTCATCTGGTGCCTGTCTGGCTTGCAATTTTAAAAAAGAAACCCGCCGCGCAGGTGGGCATCTCCCTGGGGAAGAGAGGAATCCCTGCCCGCACTTGGAACGATTCTGGCTTCAGCATTTAAACCTCTGGCTCGGAGCCTCCTTTCACCCCGCGCTAAAACGGGTCACGTGGCCCAGGGGCGGCGCTGGCGTGGGAGACTCTGGCTGCGGAGGTGGCCTCGGTCCCCGCTGCGGCGTGCCTGTCACATTACATCACAGAGGCTGGCTTTGCATTCTCGAGGGATGGACCAGAGGGCGCTCGCTCAAAGTGCCTTTGAAGGGGTCATTGTCTGACGGCGACTCTAGGACCAGAGTCTCTAGAACCTGGCAAACATCTTGACCTAGTTTGCGGAAACTGTATCGGACCTGTCTGAGCCAACCGAAGCAAGCACGCTATTAGCGTGCTCCTAAGAGAACCAGACTCCGGGTGGGGGGGGGGGGGGGACCGGACCAGCAATCAGACCAGAGTGGGCTCTCCTAACGAGAAAGGGAGAGGGAGCTGTGGGCTGGGGGTGCTGGGTCAGATTCCTGACTGGACAGTAGTGAGTACTGTCCGCGATCCTCTGGGATAGGACCTGGTCATTTGTGTTTCTAACGGGCTGGTGCTGATGCTCCTGGGTCCCAGGCCACACTCTTGAGAACCGCTGCCCGGCTGAGAGTCATATCACAAAACCACACCCAGGAAAGAGAATGTGCTGTGGAAGGCAATCCACGGCGAAGTAGGGGCTTTAAAGGCTGCACCGATGGCCTTCTAGAACACAAGTTACAACAGCAGAGTGAAGGCAGAGCGTGATGGTCCCAAGCCATGCATCCATTCCTTTTTGATATATTTTATGCTGTTTTCTTTATTCGTTTCTTTTGGAAGAGCTACAAAAAAAGCTCAGGTACTTCCCCCTTTAAAAATGTCTCCAAACCAGGTGTGGTGGTGGCACATGCCTGTAAGACCAGCACTTGCGGAGGCTGGGGCAGAAAGATGGAGAGTTCAAAGTCAGCGTGGGCTACAACAACAAAAGCAAATCTGGTTTAGGAAGAGCACTTGCATTCACACAGTCCTGAGATTTCATGCCGAGCATGCACATTCACGTGGGGGGAGGGTAAAGGTCAAATTCACTTAGGAGGTGTTTTCTGTTTAAAAAAAAAAAGCATTGTGTCTGTGTGCACATATCCACGTGTGCACACATTGTTCGTGAGTGGAGGCTAAGTGTCAAGGTCAGATGTCTTCCACTATGGCTTTTCACCTTTTTTTTTTTTTTTTTTTTTTTTTTTTGGTTTTTCGAAACAGGATTTCTCTGTATTGCTTTGGAGGCTGTCCTGGAACTCACTCTGTAGACCAGGCTGGCCTCGAACTCACAGAGATCCGCCTGCCTCTGACTCCCGAGTGCTTCACCTTATTTTTTTAGACTCATCTCTCTCTGAGCCTGGAGCTCCCTGGTTCTGCTGCCAGCAGTCTCCAGGATTCGCCTGTCTCTACCTCACCCCCATTCCCACCCCCAATGCAGCACACCTCCCCATCCAGCTTTTTACCTGGTGCTGGGGAACCCTTGTCTTTTGCCAACTGGGCCGTCTCCTGTTGCATGAATAATAAAAAACCAGAGACAGATATCCGAGTTACAGCCGAAGATCAGAAAAGCAAAGCAGCCAACCAACGAGAGAGTTCTTACCTCTACCAAGGCTAAGGTGATCCTGTCCTCAGCCTGACTGGAAACTGAATGCTGAATGAGACCCTGAGCTCCTGTCTTACATTCCTCTCTAGTGCTGGGATTGAAGGTGTGCACCGCACTGCCTGGTCTCTATGGCTGTGGCTGGGTTATCAGATCACAAACAAAATATCACCTGCTACCTTTGTTGTTGTTGTTGTTTTGGAGCGTGGACGATTACACAGGAATCCCAAGGAGTCAGACCCTCAGGTTGAGGGGCGCAGGGTGCCATGGAGTTGTGGCGCTATCATGCTAGTGCTATCCTACCGGAAGCTAGTGACCCTGATCCTGAATTCAAGTTGTTTGCAACTTTGTGAGTGAAGCTGGCCATGTGTGTGAATGAGCCAGATGTTTCCTGTTGATTTGAACCACCTGTCTTCATAAAGCCAGTTTCTAGAGCTTCTGTGTGGATTTCCTGTCTGCAGGTCTCCTCGAAGACCGCTGCCTTTGTGAAGAGTCACACACAGGATTGTATTGGGAAGGGAAGCTGAGAGGAGAGGCCTGAACAGTGGTGTTCTTCTAAGACCCCAACGAGAGAAATGACCACCAGGGAGGAGGCGATTCACATGACTGACAAGAAGAAATTAAATGTTCCTCATACGCCTCTCTGTGTCTGAATACGCAGTGGCAGCAAAGGTCTTAATGGCTTCTTCCAGCAAAAGGAGCCTGAGCTCCCAGATAGACCTGCAGTCTCCTAGGACCGAAGGAAGAAGCAGTCTCTGCACAGATGCAAACTGCAACAGTGCCACCCTGTGGCAGCACAGAGCAAAAGCATTCATGTGTCCGATCCTGTTCCATTGGAAAGAGACTGGGCTGGGCCATTTAGTTCTTGGTTCTCCTGCCTCACTGATTACAGGTTTGCTCCATCTTGGCTTTGTCGTGGACTTTTGATGACCAAACAGATGGTTCTACAAAAGATACCTGATGACATCACAGCTTGATCACTGAAGAAACTATTTAATCTGAAGGGGCGACAATGACTCAGTTTGGGCCTGGTTTGTTTTAAGATACATGCTAATCTATCTATTGTAGGGTCTGGGGAGGCGGTGAGTAAAGCCCTTTCCACACAAGCATGAGAACCTAAGTTTGTCTGGGTCCCCGGGACACATGTAGAAAGCTGGGCAAGACTAGGGCCTCGGAAACAGGAGGGCTCCCCAGGGTCACTGGGCAGCCAGATTACTCAAGCCAGAGAAATACAGGTTCTCTGACATTCGCTAAAATTCCTTCCCAGGTCCTCCTAAGGTTCTGTGGAAGCAGGATTCCACCATTCACTCAGGGAACCAACGCGTTTATTGGGCTCCTTTGCAGAGCACAGGAGATGGGTGTGGTGCTCCTCCCTAACAGAGCACAGGTGAGGAAAGGGAGGCTCTTCCATAACAGCAGAGGTGAGGGTGGGGTGCTCCCCCCTCAAAAGGCTGCACTGGAAAATTTACCCAGCAGGGACCATGACTTTCCATACCCACTTAGACGGAGAACCCATCCTCTCTTTCTCAGCCCATATATGATAGCACCCCCCCATCTAGGACACTTGTATAGCAGGGAGAAGGAAGTGCTTGGGTTCTCCCGCGGGTCCTATGACCCCTCATTCCTCTGTGAGGGGCTGTGAACAGTCAAGTCCTGCCAGGATGTTAGTGGGCATATCTGAACACTCCAAGTTGCTTGGCTTGGAGGTTAGTCCTGAACAACACATGTGCACACTCAGACAAACAAACAGAAATGCCGTACACACAGACAGATGTTAATGCACTGTGTGTGGCTGGATGGTAAGAGTGTTGTTCGGGGTAAAGACAAAGCTTCCATTCCCAGCACCATGCACACATATACAGAAAATAACTGCACAAGTTTCATTTAAACAGTCTGACAATGTGGGGGTCAGCACACCCTTGATGCTGAGAATAAACATACACATTGCCTCCAAAAGTTCCTTTGTGTTTCTTTGACATCTTATTTGTCTGGGTGTGGCCAGTACTCACCGTAAGAGACTCTCCTTGGCTCTCCAACACCGTGTTCCCACTACCAGGCATTACGCTGGTAGCAGACCCCTGGTGTTGGCTGTTCTTGTAACCACTTGAACTTCAGTTGATGCTCTGTCTGTAAAACAACTGTCATTGGCTGAGTACCACCTGATTTGGGGGACAGGGCGGTGTTTGCTTTCTTTTCGCTTCTGAGACACAGTGCCACTGTGGAGCTGATGCGGGAACTCATGGACCTCAGCCCCACAAAGGTGGGCCACTGCACACAGCACTGGTTCCTTCTCCACACAACACCCCGTGTGCGTGTGCCTGCTGATAAGGGTAGACCTCCAGGTCAGGGCGAGGGAGGCAGAGAAACCAAACGGAGGCTTCCAGACTCACTGTTTCTGCACAAAAGCTTATAAATGAGAAACCGTGGAGAGCAATCGGGGCAAGGGCTCGGGGGAACAGGCTCGGTTGCAACGCTTTCATACGTCTGTATACGTTCATGCCCTGAAACCACATTTCAAACCAGAAGAGCATTTCAGCTGAGCAACACTTAAAAGAAAAAGCTACGGCAGAGCCATAGTGGCAGCCATTCAGGGCACACCAGGGGGTCTGCTGAGTAGATCCCTGGTGGCTTTGTGTTTCCTCTGCCAGGAGCCCCCTCACTCTGGTGACTGTAGGTGGATGACTTACTGTGGACAAAACTGAACCAACAAATCAGGAGGCCTCACCATATGCAAAATCTGCCAGCAGCTCCCTACCTCCTCCTCCCTTCTTTCTCCTGTGTCTCCCTCCCTCCCTTCCTCCCTCCCTCCCATGTAGCCCAGGCTGGCCCAGAACTGTAACAATCTATGTATCTTTCTGCCTCTGTCCTTCAAGGACTGATATGCTTATAGTCACGCACCACAGGCTCAGTTTATACGGTACTGGGAATGGAACCCACTGCCTCGTGCCTGCTAGACAAGCCCATCACACCATTCTGCTCCAAATGACTGTTGCCCAGTGGGGCTGTGGCCCTTTGGTTGCAAATTCTTTGGCCGTCTATTTTTTTAATCTGTTTTTTTTTAAATGTGGCATTTCCTGATTTAAAAATGTTGGCCACTGAATAAAATTATTATTTTAGATGCTATGAGGGCCAAATGAAACATGTTTGGGTCATCTGGACCTGTGGGCTGCCAATGGCAGGTAGCCTGTAGGTAAAAAAACAACAAAAACAAAAACTTCCAAATCCAGAAATTTATTTTTACATTGTTGTTGGTGTGAGAGGCAGGGCTGTGAATTTTAAAGAAAAGTTCTGTGCCTGTGAAGAACTAGAACAATCTTTTCATTTTCATTTAGGCCAGGCTATCTTGTATCTCTCTTTCATTGACTGCCTTCTTCTCCTCCTCCTCCTCCTCCTCTTCCTCCTCTTCTTCCTCTTCCTCTTCTTCTTCCTCCTCCTCCTCTTCCTCCTCTTCTTCCTCTTCCTCTTCTTCCTCCTCCTCCTCCTCCTCTTCCTCCTCCTCTTCCTCTTCTTCCTCCTCCTCCTCCCCCTCCTCTTCCTCCTGCCTTCCTTTCTTGTATTTCAGTTCCTTCTCTCCTTTCTTGCTTGTTTTGTTGTTGTGTATGCTGTGTTTGGTGGGAGCGTGGTCCTCACGTGTGTCTGTGTCATGCATGTGTGCAAGTGTTCACGTAGAGGCTGGAGGTCAGTTCCGTGTCTTCCTCAGTTCTCCACTTGCTTCAGACAGCATCCCTCACTGAACCTGGAGCCTGCCCACTCAGCTGGACCGAAGAGCAAGGCCCAAGGGTTCTGCTCTCCGCCTCCCCAACACTGAGATTACAGGTGAGCACTGCCACACCCCGCTTTCCATGTGGGTGCTGAGCCAAACCCATACCTACAGAGTAAACACGTTTCCAGTGGAGCCCCCGCCTCGGCCCTTGTATGTTCTTTATGTATGTCCTTTGAGAGGGGTCCTCGATGTAGCCAAGGGTAGTCCTCAACTCTCCATCCTTCCATTCTACCTCCCAAGTGTTTGGATTCCAGGAACACACCAATAAGCCTGGCTTCCTCCAGTGTATCGACACATGTAGTTCATATGGCTGAAACTCTAAGCATTCAATATTCTTTCACTGGGGGTCAGGGGCAGGCCAGTCAGGTCATGCTTGTTCACCCACTCAGGTACAAATGCCCCCTCCACTTCGGCCCCAGTGGAATGAAGCTGTCGCCAGAGACACCTTACCGAAGGGAGACACCCTCACACTTGTGACTTCACAGCGCCACAGGCACACCTGCTCCTCAGCGCGTGTTTGCTCATCATGATTGCTATAATTTATTGAGTGCCTACTTTGTGCCTGGTTCCTGCGAGCCTCCATGGAGATCATGCAATTTGATCCTTTCCTATCCCCAGCATCACCACCATGGGAACTGAAACTCAAGAGGGCTAGAGATCTGTACTCGGCTGGATCTCTGGTTTCCTTTTGTTGTTAAGCCGCACTCTCTGCCAGCCTTCCGCCTAAGAGGTGACAGTCTTTGCCCCAGCCACCAGAAGTCAACAGCAGAGTCTGTAGGCAGCAGCTTGTCTGTCTACACAGGGCCTGGAGTTCTCACCTCCTGGAAGCTTTGACATTGCCACGGACGTCACCCCGACATCACCCAGTCAGTCTCTCTCTCCCAATGCCTTCCTCCCTTGTGCTCATTTTCCTAAACAAATATTGCCGGAGCTCTACTGCCTGCAAGATGGGGCATGGCGCCAGGGCCTCCAGAGCTTGAGAGAATGGATGGCTGCCCCAGGGACTCAGAGGATGGAAGGGGAGGCGCAGATACAAGGATACAGGGTAACGAGGGAGGCAGAAGCAAAGGAGAAGGCTGGGCTTGGAAGGGAAGAGCAGGCACCAAGTCGGAAGCCAGGGAAGGTGGTCCAGTGGGCTGAGCACCCACAACCTGGGGGAGTCGGAGCCCATGGGGACCCTTGGACCAGTCGCTTACCTCACTGCCTTTATGAAGCAACCCTGTCCATCTTCTCTACCCCTGGAAATTTGTCACCTGCCACCCCCCCACAAACGAATGTAAGAAAGCTTGGGAAACAGTGAATGGCACTTCCCCTAAATGCCTTTCTAGGAACACATAGTTTCTAGAAATCAACTTTCTAGAGATTTCCAGACTCATGAGCCTTGGGTATAAGTTACCTCACTGCCGTGGCCTTACGGTCTCCTTGTCTGACAGAAGGGACCAAGGGCAGATGCTGTTCTGTGGGTTCAAGATGATTGATTCAGTGTTTGCTACGAAACCCTGGAAACTTTGATTTCATCTCCCAGAAGCCCACAAAAAAAGAAGTGTCCACAAAGTCATTTTCGGACTGGTACACTGTGACGTGCACACACACACACACACACACACACACACACACACACTTAAAAGTTCTTATTTTGTATGCACATGGCACATAAGCACTCTAGTACTATGAAGCAACCCCAGACCTCTTATTTCATCTTTGAGCCAGTATCTCATGAAGTTGCCCAGCCAGGCCTTGAACTTGGGCCCCCTGGCCCCCAGCCTCCTGAGTGGTTGGAATTACAGACCTGTTCCACCTCAGCTGGTCCTTATGCTTTTCTATTTCACAAAGAAACGCAAGGCTGGAGGCAGACTGGGGACCAGAAGGCAGGCCAGGTGGCTCTCAACATCCAAGACTCCAAGGGCCATGGGAGTGTAGAGGGCTGCTCTTGCCCTTGGCCAGAGAGTTCGCCCAGCACCACCCAGGCAGCAGCAAGGATGCAGTGGGAAGTTGGACCGTCCTCTCCTTCCCTGTACAGAGTCCAGAGTCTGGACACTTCTGGTTTGGGGGAAACTTCAGACCTTATCTGTAAGGGTAATGTGGCCCAAGATTTATGAAGAGGTCTTTGTTTTTGTTTTTAAGATAGGATCTCCTGCAGTCCAGGCTATTGTTAAACTTGCTCTGTAGCAAAGATAACCTCGAAATCTTGATCCCCCTGCCTCACTTTCTGAGTACCACGATTACAGGCCTGTGCTACAGCACCCCATTTACGTGGTGCTGGGAATAAACTCAGGGCTTCATGCATGCCGGGCAAGCACCCTAACCCTGAGTCACACCCCCAGCTCCTGGATTAGATTCTTAATGTTATCTTCCATGCTGGGGTGGTTGGTCAACATGGAGAGCGGCTCTATTAGGTGTGGCCTTCTTGGAGGGTGTGTCACTGTGGGACTGAGGTCTTGTATATATTCCTTCTGCTGCCTGCAGATCAAGATGTAGAACTCTCAGTTCCTTCGCCAGCACCACGTCTGCCTGCAAGCTACCATAAGCCAGCCCCAGTTAAATGGTTTTCATTATAAGAGTTTCCATGGTCACGGTGTCTCTTCACAGCCATAGAACCCTTGGACACATGGATTTCACAACCCCCTTCTGATGGGGTTGAAAGGGCGGAGGGCTATCATGCCCCCTTCAAATTGCATCCAAGATCCTATTGGGAGGACTAAGAATCTGTTTTCTATCTATCCAGACCCCATTCCATATTCATGTAACTTCACTTTTTTTATTCACTTGCATTTGTTGAATGTAAACTTTTAACGGGCACTGTACAATAATTTATTTCAGTGCTGACGATGGGTCTGGGCCTCCCAAACCCTAGGCAAACTGCTTAGTCCCTGACACGGCTCACTAAGCTGCCCAACCTGTGTTTGAGCTCAAACTATTCCTGCCTCAGGGTTGTGTCATGGTTTTTGTGCTTGCCTTGGAAATGTAGGGTTTTTATTATTGTTACATTTGTGTGTATGTATGTATGTATGTGTATGAGTATATGTATTTGTGTGTGTGTGTGTGTGTGTGTGTGTGTGTGTGTGTGTGTGTACACTCAGGACAAGTTGCAGGAGCAGGCTTGACAGCAAGTGCTGCCTGTTTTACTCTTTCCCACTGGCCTGGCATCTTCTCCCTTCCTCAGCTCAGGCCTCTCCAGGTAATTCCACCAAGCTCAAGTAATGAGTAATGGTTTGCTAAGTACTCCTAATGGAGAGCCTCTTTTTACATCTCCTCAAAGGGCTTCAAAGGGCTTCTTCCTTCTATTCACGTGTCATCCATGGGCTTATGGCTTCTTTTTTTTGTTTGTTTCTATGTATTGTTTTGGAGGCTGTCCTGGAACTCCCTCTGTAGACCAGGCTGGCCTCGAACTCACAGAGATCTGCCTGCCTCTGCCTCCCGAGTGCTGGGACTAAAGGCTTGCGCCACCAATGCCCGGCTGGGCTTATGGTTTCTTAACTCCCACTTTACAGATAGGGAAACTGAGGCCCAGAGAGGCTCTAGGGCTGGCTTTACCTGCTCAGCCATCTTGCTGGCCCTTAGAAGTTTATTTCTTTTATACTGAGAGTCTTGGCAGCTGAGAGTAACTAGTCACCTTTCTGTCACCCTCCCTCAGGCCCCTTGAAAATCCAGAGAAACACCGTGAGGCCTCTGCCTGCCCTCTCTCCCCAGCCTATGGCTGGAGTTGCCTGTGATTCTCTGGGGCTGCCATGTCCTTTGAAGCTTTGCCATGGATTTGGCTGAGTTTTGGTGTCACCACAGGGCCAACAAGTGGGGTTGCTTCGTGAGAGAAGACCTTCACGGGCCTCTCGGTCTTCAGGTCAAATAGCAAGTTGTTTCCCATGTGTGTGGATAGCAACAGTGCTTAACTGAACCTCAGATCCATTACTTGCCTAATTGCAGGCAGCTGAGCTGGGCCTGTAAGGCAAGACTAATGGATCTGGGGGCATCTTTCAAGGGGGTTTAAATTACAAGGGAAAAAGCCAGGCATCCCCAGCCTGTGGCGAATCCTACGTAGTCCACCAGAGTCTGTTTTGCCCTCCTGCATCCAATCAGCTAACTCTTTTGGTTCGGGCAGCACCTGAATTGGAGTGTCAGGGTGAATCCTGCAGCTACACACACACACACACACACACACACACGGAGCATGGTCATCCCTGCAGGACCCTGAGCTGGCAGAGGACAGTCACCTCAGCTTCAGAGTGGGGCTGGGACCTCACCATGCCACTTACAGGCCCACTTCCTCTTTCCCACTGGCCTGGCATCGTCCCTGGTCCTCATTTCTGCTCAGGCCTCTCCGGGTAAAACCACCAAGTACAAGCAATGGCTTTGCTAAGTACTCCTAATGGAGAGCCTCTTCTATTTATTATTTATTTATTTATTTGTGCTGGTTTTCGCACCATGTATCTTGATCCCACCCACTTCTCGTCCCTTTGTATCCGCCCTGCACTCCTGCATCCCCCTCAAACAAAACAAAATCCAAGAGAAAAAAAAGGAAGAAAATGAAATGAGAAAGGTTTAAAAAAAAAAAAGGGAAGGAATTTAAAATCCCGTCCTGGAAGCTGCAGTGTGATCCAACGAGTCACTCGGTATATCCCTTTGTCCAAACATCTCTACTTGCAAGTGTTTCCGTTTGTTTGCTGCACAGGGTCATTGGTGGGGTTCAAGGCCCCCAGTCTCCACCACATGTTCCTTACTGGGTCCTCGATAGGACTTTTCCTGGACACTCCGCTGTCACCCTGTGTTACGAGATGCCGCAGTTTGGGGTCTGCAGGTCTGGCTAGCTCTCCAACTCCCACAGCCACAGAGCCCGCTCAGGGCTGGCAGGGCGCAGGGAGGTGCAATTCTCCCCCACCCTTGTAGCCATAAGATAGATAGGTAATGGGGACAGCTCTTCCACGGTCATAGTTTCGGGGCTGGCACTTCCACGCCTGTGCTAACAGATTTGGTTCAATTGTGCTGCCCTGGGAAGGTGCAGGGCCTGGAAAGCCTCTTTTTGAATCTTTCCCAAAGGTCTACAACGGTGTCACCACCATGACATTATGGCTTCTTAACTCCCACTTTCCCGATGGGGAGATTGAGGAGGCTCTAGGGGGTGTCTAATCTGTGGCTCACAATCTATATGTAGCTAAAGATAGCTATGAATGCAGCTTGACACACACAAGAAGATGTGTGTATGTGATTTTTTTTATTGGGGGCACAGGTGTGAGCATGAACTTTGTAGATAACAACGTCGTGTCCCAGTGTCAGAGGGTTTGACACACCTGGACAATGCCCGGGGGGAGCAGAGCACCACCCAGAGTGCCCACGCTGCAGCATCTGTGGGGACAGGACATAGCAGAGATTATTACCTCAGTCTAGCCTTACCCTCATGGTCCCCTGACCCAAGAACCCTAGACAATGGAGACTACCAGCAACTCTGGACTGTCCCCCAGAAGACAAGCCCCTGAGGACAGGGGTCACCATCAATACTGTACCTCCTGGCACATAGAAGTCAAGGACTTTGAGAAGCCACGGACCTGGAAGCATGAGTCTCCCTATCAGCGACTCAGTGGCATGTCTTTGTTCTGTGTGTGGCTCTCAGACTAGAGGGGCAGTTATCAGTAATCAAGCCCTTCACTGTAGGAGGGGTCCAACCTGTCTCCCTTTGCCAAATGTCCTTTCCAAACTGCTATTGGAAAAGCCATTCTGGGAGGTATACCCAATTTTCCTTGCCTTCTGGAGCACCGTAAGGGACAAGGGCCACAGAACCAGCGGCTCACAGTCCTGATGCTAGCGTTGTACCTCTAAAGCAAAGGGAGGGGACACTGCCTGGCTCACTTTCCTTGGGTTTCTCTGGACCCCCGCCCCCATGGAATCAAGACTGTGGGTTGGTTGATGTGCTTTTCAGAGTGTGACAACCGCTGGCCGACAGAGGACAGCAAATACATTTTTTATGATCCCGGGAAGCTCAGTCCAGTCACGTTTTCGCGCAGAGAGGCTGGTCTACGGAGAGGCACAAGGCGTGTCTCAGTTATTCGGATCCTCTTTGGCCAAGAGGGGTGGTGGCTTCTGCAACGGTTCTGGGGAACCTTGGGTAGGGTGTGGGAGGACGATTCAGGAGCCAGCCGAGCTAGGGCAAACTCCCTAATGTTGAAAACAAAAGTACCTTTGGGAGACAGGGTGACAGCATGGGAGGCCAGTACTTTGCCAGGCAGAAAGTGTCCCCTGCGTGCCCCACCCACCCCCATTTCCTGAGCCCGGGGCTGCAAGAGTGCCGGTGGATTCGGAAGGAGAAAGCTCAACTTTTCCTTTGGGTCTGAAGGTGGGTTAGTTTGGGGAGTAACTCTTGGGAACTGCGTGGAGCGTACCCCTGAAATTTAGACTTAGGGCCTTCCACGGTACTGCAGCCACCCCACCCCATAAGGAGATTTGGGACAGACAAGGGGATGGGCGAAAGATCTGGGAGCGCTTGCTGCCTAGCCTGTGTGTGTGTGTGTGTGTGTGTGTGTGTGTGTGTGTGTGTGTGTGTGTGTGTGTGTGTGTGTGTGTGTGTGTGTGTGAAAACTGGGGAAGAGGCCGAAGGCACTCCCTGCCGCAGGCACGGGGAGTTTCCAAAAGAAGGAGGTAGATCCGAGGGCGGGTCTGAATCTTAAGGGCACCCCCGCCGCTCCCACCCCAACTCGGGGATCCCTGGAATCCTGCCTGCTCCCCACTCCAACACCCCCAATCTCCCAGAGCGAGGCACAGTGGCATCTCCCTCTCTTGGCACATTAGAAGTGGGAAGTCTTCTCCCTCCACTAGTATGGATAGCCCTGGGATCTGTTGTGTCCCTCTCCGCATTCTCCGCAAGGGTCGCAACTGACGTGGCCCGGGCCGCATTTCTAGGAATGCGGGTGCCAGTGGACTATATCTGGAGAGGGTTTCTAGGAAGGTATCCCCCAGCCACCCCCACCCCACTAGCCACTGGGGCGGACGAGCTCAGCTGGAGAGCTCTAGCCCTCTCCCTGGCCGGACTGGAGAGGAGCCGCCTCCCTAGAGCGGCCAACCCCCTGCCGGCCCTGCCCCCGCCCCGGGCCGGCCACAGGGCTGGGGGGGGGGCTCCCGGGCGGGGGCGCGGCTTTGTGGCAGGCGCGGAGGCCGGGTGCAGCCCCGTGGGCTCGGCGCGCTGCTCTCGGTTGCAGGAAAGCCTGCCTCTCCGAGCGTGGTTGGGGAGGGGGCTGGGTTTTGCTTTTTGTTTCTGCAAGTCCCCCCTTCACCCTCGTTAGTCCCCGCGTGCAGCCGAGAGGTTCGTGTGGAAAGGCTGCAGGGCCCCAGGGCGCACCCCCCCCCCGCGCTGCACGCTGGCCGGGACGCCAGAAGGCGCAGCCCTGGGGGGTTCTCGGCACCCAGGAGGAGGCGCGGTGAGTGCCCTGGGTCTTCTTGCACCGCTCCCTGACCCGGGCTGGGGTGGGGAGCGCGGCAGGTGAGTGCTCAGGCCTGGGGCGTGGGGTGTGGGGCTGCTGTCTGCTGGGGTGGGTGGGTGGGGACCCGAGCAGGGAGGTGGAAGCGGGGGCTCGCGCTCGACTCTTCCCAGGACCCAGCTCTAGATGCTGGTCTGGGCTACTGCCATCCTGGCGGCTGGAGACGCTCACCCCCCACCCGAACCCCTTCCCCAGAGGGAAGCGCGTGAGGTCGGGAGGTGGCACAGGGGCGAGGTGGCTCCCACTTCCTTAATGCCGGGGTTTGGAAGTGAACCGGGAGGTGGAAAACCAGCCACCCCGCCCCCATCCCGGAAAACCTATTCGAGACACTGACTTGCTGCGTGACCCCGATATCAATGCCGCGCAGAGCAAGGCGGCTGGCTGCTCCCCGCCGCGTCCGACACTCCACGTGCGTCCGTGGGCCGGGCTGGCAGGGCGCGCTGGCGGTCTCCGAGAATCTGGAACAGCTTACCACCTTCCCCTAGATAAAGTTAGGGGGGCCTCCCGCTAGGAGCAGTTAGCCTTAGCGCTTTGGTTATAGCCTAGCTGGACTGAAGTAAAATAAATAGATTAAAACTAGGTTTCGGGGTGAGGATCCGGATGTCTGGGACTGAAAAGGACACCAAGTTGGGAGGTGGTTAGGAAAAAAAGACTTACTGATTCGGGTTAGGGGGAGTGGCCGCTCTGGTTTCTCTTGCCTCCAATCCCTCTAAGGGGATCGGAGGAATGTGCGGCTCATGTCTTCTGAGGACGCATCCATATTTATAATTTATTTTTAGGAGAAGTTGTGAAGAAAAGGAGGGGGTTAAAATGGGGAGGAAAGGTGTGCTTGGAATGGTGTCCTCCTGGGAACCCGAAGGCTAATTGAGCTATTAAAGATGGAAATAATTTCTCCCAGTCTGGACTGAGCAGCAAATTTGACTTTAATGAGCGACAATTAAGGGCATAAATGGAACTTTAGCTGGGGTTGGATGGGGTGGGGTATTCGAGGCCCCTCAAACACTGGATTTATGCTTGGTAAAGGACTTTGCGGGAGCCCTGGTATTTGCTGGAATGTTTACAGGCCTGGTTGTATGGGACTGATGGTGGGGAGGAGCGGGAGGGTTAGGGAGTAGATACAGTATCTCCCTCTATACCAACCTTCTGGGCTTGGGGGAGATGAACCTCCTTCCAGTGACTTTAGAAACCCTGCCTTCTTCCAAACTGGTCTCTAACGCAAGGCTGCCTAGGGCTGAATCACAAAAGGGGTTCATTTCAGAAAAGAGGCTCCCGAGGCTGTGGGCCCAGAATCGGGGTTTTGAGGGCGAGATGAGTTTGTGTTTTATCCAACTGGCCCACAAAGTCCCGCTTTTGGGGTCATCCTAACTGCAAAGGGTTCGGGCCCTGGCAGCCACCAGAGGGTGAGGGCCAACACCCCCAGGCAACATCCATCCTGGTCTGAAACTAAAACTTGCAGAGGAGAAGGAAGAAGGCTGGCTTCTTTGGTTAAAGGGAAAGGCTGTTTGGGGGTGGGAGGTACTCTTATCTAGCTCTGTTCTCAGTGCAAACCTGTGAGAGGCAAACAGATAGCAGAAGGGGGTGGGCAGTACACGCACTCCACACATCCCAAGAGGCTTCATGTGGCCTTTTGGTGGACAAGACCAGTAGGAAATGGTCACCTCTGTGGGCTATGTTTCTTAGCTCGAAACCCGTAAACACCACTGAGATAAACCATAATGCTGAGACTTGGGTTTACCTCTGTCAAAGGAGCCAGCAGCAGGCTGTTTGCTTCCACCCGGATTCACGGATCTGTAACCCATGCTGAACAAACCATTGTGTAAGAAAGTCTGGACAATGAGTTCAGGAGGCGTCTGTCTGTAAGGCAAAGCAGTGTCCTCAGGATGATCACCTGGTGTTCACACACGCAGACAGACACCTCTGCCCTCTGTTGGGTAAGCACAGCACACCACATATGCACCTACACCCTGAGCTATTTGCAGATCCAAATTTAAATTAAACATCCACAGCAGGGCATAGAATGCCTCTATGGCTTTTGAACTGAGGCCCTGATAGCAGAGTGAGTGGTTTGCTTGTTGAGGCACAGGCACGCACATACGACATTTGTGCTTCCTTGGCAGACAGGACACTCTTCCCTTCCAGAGTTCCTTGTTTTTCTTAACAAGGCTAGACGAGCCCACACCATTTCCAGGAGCCCGAGGTGGTGGTGCTGGGGCTCACCCATGGGTGATGACCACGTGTGAGCTGTGTTTGTGCTTTGCTGACTCGCCACCTAGAACTGCCGGCCAGATCCTGTTGACTCTGCTGATTAAGCTCTCCCCAATTAGCCTTTAATGATACTTGGACAAATAGAGTGTTTTTATTTTTGTTTTTTGTGAATGAATGAGCCTGGAGCACCAGATGATGAGCTCAGACCATGGGCTGTCACGGAGGCGATGAAGCTGAAGGTGAAAACTATGGAATCGTTAAAAACGTAGAAAGCCAGGCAGAATTTAGTGCTAAATGTGAACCAACTCCTGCTCTTAAGGTGAGCGTGCCCAAAGCACAGGGCAGTGTTTTCATCCACCTCTGTGGGTCCACACATGTAATTATGAATATATTTAGCAAACTGCTCCCCACCCCCAACTAGAGTTTGCTAACAGGTAAAGTGGCGTGGCAAGGAGCTTATAAATCGGTACTTTGCAGCTCGGGGTCGCAGTCGGAATCAGCAAAGAGCACAGATTCTCTTCACAGTCCAGCCCACACCCAGCTTCCCCCCCACCAGTATGAAAAAAAAATGTCCAACCAGGACTGTTAAATACTCTGAATACATTTAGGTTTTCTCCCTTGGCCTGTCCATGTGAAATTTCATTAAGCAGTTGCTGCCTCCCGCCACCCCACCTCCTTGCTCATGCAAAGAGTGTGTGCATTTTGGGGGGGCAACTTTGAATTTAGCCCTTTGCAATATATATGCTGTACAGGAGAAATTTTCAACAGGAAGTGTGTCAATAATGTATGATTAGGGGTGAGGTAGGAGGGACATGCCCTCAGCAAAGCAACCTTGAGTGTGCATGACGACTCAAGCCAGTGGGAGCTGGGAAGACCCCTGCTCCCCTCTCCCCTCTAACTGAAATTAGGGCTGGGGGAGTAATTCAACCCTACCGCTGTAAATACACAAATCAACAGGAGGGTTCAGGCAAGATAAACTTAGAGCTCTCCAGGAGAGTAAATGGCTATTTTAGACATGAAAATGAACATTAGTCATGTACCCCCATTGCCCACTTCAGAGCCGCTTGCCAGGAAACACACACAGAAGGAAGACTTCATGGGCCTGTGGTGTTGGAATGTCTTTCTCACCCACCTTCCTAACCTAAAGTCCTTCTTGCTTCTCAGATTTGGAACAAGGTAAAAATAAACCCCGTTCAACCCTGCCCCACACAAGCATGTTTTAAACAGCTGTAGAGTTTCCAGGGACCGAGGTGGATGCTGAAGAAGGAGGGGGCTGGGGAGAACAGGAGCAATAGACTCTGGGGTCCCTCTATTCGCTCTTTGCCGGGCTAAACCCCCAGGTGCCTAGTGGTGTCTTTCCACAGCCACCACTGTCCTGCTGTGGCCTTCACAGTCAGATATTGACAAAAGTTTCTGGGATTTCATAATTTTCTTCACAAAGGACACTCAAGTTGTACAGACCCACAAAGTTCACTGTCCCCAGTGTTTTGTGCCCTGTGGCAGGAAAGGGACACCCTGGAGAACACAAAGGTAGATGTCCAGGGAGAGCCCCTGTAAGGGGATCTGTAGGGCGCAGGCCCATGCATGCTCCTTCTGAGGGCCAATCCTAGATGGGAAGAGAAAGCCACGTGGGTGCAGGGGTGAGCTGAGCTGCTGAGTTTCAATGTGGTGTCCAAATTTTGAGACATCAGCAAACGGGCTCTATCTGCTAGAATCATCCATGAGAGCTGTGCCTGGGGCCTCTTGGCATCGGTGCCCAAGACAGCCTGGACTGCTGCCAACTGAGGCCCAGACATGGTCTTATTGCTATGACTAGAGTCCAAACAAGCTACAGATAGTAGCCAGGGGGTCTTTCACTTAGGGTCTGGGTAGAAGCAGTGTAATGAGAAAGTAGGTGTTTGGCTCCCTAGAGCGGTTTTCTCAGAGACCCCAGCAGGTTTAATAGCTTGGTGACCTTGTGGGCTCTGGGGAAGGATAGGGCTCCTTGTGGACACTCAGAAGGAAACACATGAGGCTGTTGCACTTGAGCTTCCAGAACACACACAGGGTTCTAGAAAGTTTCAGTGCAGAGGAGTGCTTCTGTAACCAAGTAAAGCCTTCTCTGTTGTCCAGGGGTGGTGAGGGAGGTTGGGGTGCCCTATGGCCCATCTCAGCGACTGTGGAATTCTTTGCCAATCCCTTCCCCAGCCAGGAAGCCTGGTGTTCTCTTGGGAGTTGAGCATTTTCTGCCGAGGCCTGAAGAGGCAGAGCTGTGGGCCCAAAAGTGGGGGGAAGGTTGCAAGGTATTTGAGAACCCGAGGGAAGGCCAAGTGGGCAAAGAAAAGGGGACACCTGAGCCACCTTGAGTATGAGACCTGGGTGGGTATGCTGGCCTAAATCCCGCAGGGAGAAGGGTGTCTCCAGCCTGCTCACCCTTGGCAGATCCACCTGCTCCAGGAAGCTGGGCCTAGCCGTGAGTCAGACAAACCCCTGGGATTCTCATTTGAACTCCAAGCCTCCAGGTGGGCCCTCAATGTATCTCAGCATGGCATTCAAAAGACCCAACCAGGGGCTCGTGGGCCAGGCCACATCTAACCTCAGGTTCTCCCAAAGAGTATTTTAGGTGCTGCCTGGAAGGAGAGCTCTTTGCTGAGCTTCTGGCTATCAGTCACATGGTAGAAATGGAATGGCACCCTCACAGGTCTGGGCCAGATGCCTGGAGGCTGCACCAGAGCTTTGGGGCCACCCAACCAGTACTGTGAATGAGTTAGGAAGGCTTCTCATCCCATTTTTATTTGGTGCTGATAAGGACACTTCCGTCAACCCAGCTGGTCTTCTCTGAGGTGGCCTGGTGTGATATGTCAGATGCCGAGAGCAACCTTTGTGGGTAGATTAACCCTTGGGTGCTAACTGGCCTGGCAGGACACCCCCAGTAGAAACCTCCAAGGTCAAATGTCTTGGGGATGAGTGCTGTAGATTTTTTCCCCCAGAGCTTTGTGGCAAGACTCCAAGTGAGTATGTAGACATTCACAGTGACTTTGTCCCACCAGCTATAAACTCCCTGTGGTCCTTCCCTAAGCTCTCACCCTTCATAGGTCAGCCATGGAACCAGCCTAGGTATGCCCATCTGGGTCCCAGCCGACTCACTCTCCCATAATGCCAGAAGGGAGGCCCCGATGATCACTTGCTCTCTTTGCCCATCAGCAAGGGCCAGAAATGAGTATTTGGTGTTTGGGGAAAACAGGGCAGGCCTGTGCTTTAGGGCACCATCTGTGTGATCATCTTTGGAGCCTGCTGGGGGGGAGGGGCTCGGATGCCTGGTTCCCTGCACTTGGACTGAGGCATGTCTGCATGGAAACTTCTGCCTAGAAACACATATAGCCAGTTGCTGCAAAGACACTGAGGGTCCTGGGAGACTGTACCTACCGCCACACCCCCTCGAAAGATCCCCTCGTCTCAAGTTTGCTTTAACTTCCTGCATTTTTTTCCTTTTTAGTTTTGGCTCTTGGTGCCGCTAAGAGCCTGCACTTCCTGCCAGCTGGTTGGTTACCGCAGGGAAAATGAGGGACTTTTGGGGGCAGATGTGTTTCCATTCCACTATCATAATGCCCCTAAAAATCCTTATTGCTCTTGCAGTATTCCTCGGGGTCCCTGGGCCAGAGCTGCCAACAGCTCACAGAAGAGAAAGCGTTCCCTGAACCCTCTGCCCCAGCTCGTCAGGTTCTGGGGGTGGATCTCTCCTTGCCGTGCACAAGACCCGTGGAAAATAAAAAGATGCCGTGTGAGGCCGCTTGCCAGCTTGCCATGCTTTTTACCCTCCACGCAAGGGTAAAATGATGGCACTCAGGCCTGGGAAAAGGCTGGCTGTGGCTGCAGTCCGTCTGTCCGCCTTAGCTCCTGGGAATGCAGGGAGGCTGCAAAAGTGGGGAGAAACAAGAGTTACCAGTCTGACAGGCCTGGTCCCTCCAGGGCTTCTAGGATCTTCACTGGGTGGGAGGGGGGCGGGAAGTCCTTGCCTGCCAGCTCCCTCCCAGAAACAGGACACTTTCCCCACTCTGCCTCAGTTTCATCTCGCCTGTACGCCCTGCACTAGCCTCAGAGTTCTTGGACGAAGCCAAGGGTGTAATGAGATCAAAGACTCTGAAGGTGCTTGAAGGAATGGGGAGGCCAGTGCCTTCAGTATTAATCAGTACTGCCACTAGTGCTTACTAATACATGCAGATGACTCAGGCCAGGGGTTAGAGTTCAGCTGCAAGCCTGGGTTTCTAGAAGTAGCCTATCTGCTTAGCCATATCCTGTGTAAGCACTGGGATTCTCTGACTGTCACTGCAGGGAAATTACTCAACCCATCTGGCCCCCATTACCTCACACCTGAAACCCATGGCTTAGAGTAGAAGTTTCTCCGAGTCTCTTAAACATATCTACCAGGTGACTTAAGTGAATCGTGTCTAAAGTTATGAATTGTACTAGTAGGCATTTCCTTGCGCAGTAAATGTTTAGTTATGGCTGGTTGCTTTCCACTTAGGGTGGGGATATTTCACATGCACTTCTTTTTTTAATGAGAGGGTTCTTTTTCTCACCACGTCCCCCCCTTTGAGAAAGGGTCTCACTATGTGTCAGTGGTTGGCCTGGAGCTTGATATAGTTAGTGACCAGACTTGGCTCATACAGCGATCTGTCTACCTCTGCCTCCTTGGCTGGAGTAGGTTTCTTGAAAGAAAGCTATGAAGCAAGTGTGCCGAGGCCAAGAGGCAGAATCCAGCACTATGGTCTGTAAGGTATCCTAGGTCAACTTTTAAAACTCCTGTTTCCTAGGTGGTCCCTACTTGATTGGTGTGAGCAATGGTGAGGGTACAGAGCTAGCTAACATCCAGCTATGACATGGCTGGGTGTTCTGTGACCCACATAGTGAGGTAGAGCCATGTTCCAGGCTCCCCATCCCCAGAGGCCAGTCCATGCAATCTTATCTGTGGCTCTGGTTTGTGTCACTCTGGGTGACTCTCTGCCTCCTTCCTGGTTTTCTCTGGCAAACGGGAGACTCAGACCTCTGCGATAGGCCACCGGGTGGTTAAGGAGCCACCACACAGAGCTTTCGTGGATAGGGCACCAGGGGCACCACACTGATTTTGGCCTTGAAAGGTGCCAAGCTCCCAGCCAATGCCCCCAGGGAGGTGGGGAGGGAAACAGGAGGACCCAGCAAGGGGCCAGCTCTGGTTACACTTTATGCTGTGTCATGGGGTGGGGGTGCCAGAGAGGGCTGGCAGGCCAGCTGGGGCAGGTACAGTTGCCAGAGCACTCTCTGCCCTCACCCTACAAGTCCACCAGGATAGGACAGGGCTCTAGAGGCACCCCTTATGTACCTTTCCACCTACACATTGCGGGGATTTTTTTAAGACAGGGTTTCACACTGTAGCCTAGATTGGGCTTGAACTTGCAGAAAGCCCCGTGCTTTGGCCTCTGTAGGCATGGCCTACAGCACCATGCCTTGTTACTAAAACAAGCTTGTGTGTCTCTCTGTCTCTGTCTCTGTCTGTCTCTATCTCTGTCTCTCTCTCTGTCTCTGTCTCTCTCTGTTTCTGTCTCTCTCTGTCTCTCTCTCTCTCTGTCCCCCCCCCACTCTACACTTTTTTTTAAGGCAGGGTCTGTCACTAAACCTAGAGATCACTAATCAAGTGAGGCTGTCTGGCTAGCAAGCTCCAGGGATTCTCCTGTCTTCATGGGGGTTATGAAGATGCAGCCTCCCTCCAGGTTGGTTTCTGTGGGTCCTGGAGTCGAACTTAGGTCCTTGTGCTTGCCTGGCAAGGCACATTACCAACTTTGTCCCTGCCCACAGCCCAAAGGCACAATTGTAAGCTACATGGACTTGACTTTAGAGGTTGTGACTGCTGGTTCTGGATCAAGTTGTATACCTCCCTGCTCGCTCCCTCCCTCCCTCCCTTTCTCTGCTGAGGGCCAACCATGCCAGGCACAGTGCCAGGTTCTGGGGGGAGGTTCAAGGCTGTGTGAGGTGCAGTCCTTACATTCACAGGTGTCTCACTCGAAGGGGACAAGATGGAAGGAAAAGCTAAGAAGTAGATTCCCTGTGTGAAAGCAAACTAACACGGCTTGCTGAATACTCAGGGTTCAAGAACGGTCATATGTGCAGCCATTTCGGTGACATGGAGACCAAGGGAGCGCCGGGTGTGGTTATTGCTCTTGCCATCCTAGCACTTAGGCGGCAGAAACAGGAGGATTGATTGTCCTTGAGTTCAAGGCCAGTTTGCTCTAGGTAGCAAATTCCTGGCCCACTGGGACATAGTGAGAGCCTGTCTCAAACAAACAAACCCAGTAACAGCAAAAAGTATCTGACTGTTCTTATTTGAATTTGGGCTCTCCTAGGGACTGGTTTTACAGTCTCTAGCGTGTGACAATGCTTTGTTCCTTAGTTTTCCCGTCTGTAGACAGACACAGGGCAGCAATGGGAATGAGATAAATGTCAGTACAGACCCAGAAACAACACTGGGCAGTAAGGCATGCTGTGTGGGCCTGGCTATTAGCTATTATGTCATATGCACAAATCATCATAAGAAGTCAGATCCTGCCAGCCATCAGGCAGAGGGATGACATCGGGACATTACAGAGTCTCTTCCCATGATGAACATTATTACGCAAGAGCCTCTCTACCTCTCAGGGGGGGCCTCATCAACTGGAGGATGAGATGGGGGCTCAGACCTCTGCAGAGATGTGCTGGTAGCTACATACCTGGCAGACAAGTCATTTGAGCCTAGATTTGGGCTGGTTCCCAAAGCCTGGGGTCCACACTTGGGTCAGCCTTGAAGTGTTGTTACCTTGAACTTAATGATTTTTGAACCAGGGGCCTACATTACATTTTTATTTTGCAAGCTATTCTGTGCTGCCTTGCTCTGGCAGACTTCAAAAACGGTCACTCTTCTGTTATTAGTAGTTTGTACATCGGGGCCAAGGGTAATTTTTCAATTCATCAATCCAGTGTTTGGTGCATTTTGTTGATTTACTTTTTGAAACAGTCTTTAGTTGAGGCTGGCGTGGAACTCATTAGGAAGCCAAAGCTGGACTTGAACTTCTGGTCTGCCTGCCTGGATCCCCTTCCTGAGTGCTGGGGTTATAGGTCACACTCAAGTTTTGTGCCATGCTGGGCCTTGAACCAGGACATCTCTATACAGGCTGGGCAAGCATTCTAACAGCTAAGCTCCATTCCCCAGTTCTAAGTGTAACGCTCCACGAGAAGATGACATTCACTTTAGGATGGAATAACCATAAATGTGGCTGCCTGCCTCTCTCTCACAGGCAGGGTGGCCGCTGAGGGCAGGGCAGGCCCCTTCTCCACTGAAGCTTCAGACCCCAGCACAGATAGCTCCTCAGTGGATCATAGGCTACTCTTACTCCTGACTCGAACCTACCTAAGCAACTGACCTCTGCCAGGGAAGCAATGTCAGTTCCTGCCATCCTGCTTGGCTTCTGGAAGCTCTGTGAGAGTGGAGACTGAGATCCTCCCCCTGGCCCCAAGCCTGCCCCAACACCAACACTATTCAATGGTTTGGTGTCTAACAGACTCTGTGGGGTTCAAAGGCAACACAGATTTAAAGGTCTATAGGCTGGGTCTGTGAAGCCTGTCTCAGGGAAAGAAGCTAAATACAGCTTGGAGACACTCAGATTTCCTTTTGGAGTGGGTGTGAGACCCGGCAGGAGGCCACAGGTCAGGGTTTCTGGACTGTAAAATGAGACAGTGTAGAGACTAAGTCACCTCTCCAGAGGCTGAAGCAGGAAGATGTCGAGATCCAGGCTAGCCTTGGCCACCCAATGAGACCCTGTCTCAAAAGACACCATACACGATGGTGTGTGCCTGTAACCTCAGCACCCGGGAGGACAGAATGGGACTTTAACAGCTTTATTGAGTGACCCACTACTAAGCATGAAAACAGTCACATTGAAAATGTGACAGTCAGTGCCTTCGGGTGTGTTCAGTGTCATGTCATGCAGCCATCGTCAACAGGAACTTCAGAACCTTCCCATTACCTGTCTGTCATCCTGTCCCCCAATCCTCATCAATCACTACTTTCTGGCCATTTCACACATGGAATCTTTCCGTCTGTGGTGACCTCAAAGTACAGCCATGTTGTAGTCTCAGGATGGACTCCCTCCCTCTCTCCCTCCCTCCCTCTCTCCCTCCCTCCCTCCCTCCCTCCCTCCCTCTCTCCCTCCCTCCCTGTCCCTCTCTCCCTTTCTCCCTTCTTTCCCTCCCTCCCTTTCCCTTCCCTGCTCTCCTCTGCCCTCCCCTTCTTCCTTCCCCTCCCTTCCTCCCTTGCTTCTATCCTTTTCCTTGTATATTTTAATCTTTTGGTGTTTGAAGGTAGCTTTGAACTGATCCTGCTGCTCCTACTTTCCGAGTTGCAAGTGTTATAAGCTTGTGCCAGCACACCCAGCTTAAGACTTCATTTCCTTCTGTGAGGATTGTTCCATTCCATGGATGGCTACCTGTTGCTTGTCCACTTGTCAGATGATAGGCATCGGTTGTTTCCATTTGTGGCTATCATGAACAATACAGCTGTGAGTGTTCATGTATGCTTTTGTGTGAACGTACATCTTATTTTCTCTTGGGTGTGTTGCTAGGAACAGAGTTGCAGATACCCATTGTCCAGGTGCCCCAGTGGCAGGCCTTAGCTGGTTTTCTCTGTCCTTCCTCATTTCCTTTGTTTTCCTCTGACTATGTTGCCTCTTGGCGAGTGTTTTCTTACTCTCTTTTTGGCGTGTGTGAGCGTGTGTGTGTGTGTGTGTGTGTGTGTGTGTGTGTGTACACATGTGTATGCAGGTGCCCACGGAGGCCAGAAGGAAGTAGAGAATTTCCCTGGAGCTGCAGTTATAGACACTGGTGAGCTGCCCAATGCAGGTACTGGGATCTGACTCCTCCCTAGAGAGCGCAAGCGTTCTCAGTCAGCGAGTCTTCTCTCCGCCCCTTCTTCTTGGTCGTGTGTGCACACATGTGGCTGTGGGCTTATGCGTGCACAGTGCACGTGTGGCAGTCTGAGGACAGCAGCTCCCATGGGTCTTTACATGCCTTTTGCCTCTCCTTTGAGAGACTCTCCTTGGTCTGGAACTTTATCGAGCTGAGCCAGGCTACCTGGTCTGAGAGCTTCCAGGGATCCGCCTGTCTTTGCCTCCTAGCTCATCATTGTGGGCTACGGGTGCACACCACCACACTCATCTTTTCCCATGAGTCCTAGGGCTCCAAACTCAGAGCCTCATGTTTGCAAGGCACAATCTTTACTGACAGCCATCTCTCCAGCCCTAACATTTCAACATTTCCCTTTGTCTCAAACTCTCAGTGGATGGAATTTGGACAGGATAGGGAAACTGAACAGAATCTGGAGTAGGGCAGTGTAGCATGGGATTCAGAGTGAAATCACCACTTTAGAGTCCCTTTTTCAAAAATGGTGGAGTCTGAACTGCAATGGCAGAGCCAGCAAGGTCCCTAAGTGACTACACAGAGTGTGAGCAGAACAAGAAGATGCAGTAGACGCAACAATTTAAACCAGTGGGTACCCAGGAGACACAAAAACAAACCTCACCCTATCCCTGGAGTGGTTCCAATGACTGTTGGGTGCTCTCCAGTATGCATGTCAAGATCCAAACCCATAGCATTGGAATCTCACAAAGTAAGATGACCCATCCAACCCGTAGACTCTAAGAACTTGAAAAACAATCATTTGTTTGAGGCCTTCTCCCCAAGAATCACAGTTGTTTGATTTGGCCACAACATTTAGTTCTAGCTTCTGAGTGGGCTCAGATGCTCCAGCTGGTGGCAGGGCCACACTCTTAGGAACACAGGCACATAGGGATCAGACAGCCAGAGCTACAGCAGATCCAGAAGCAGGTGGTCACGGTGGACACCGGCAGCCAGATGTGGTAGCCGATACCTCCCAGTTCAGAACAGATGGTCATCATCTTTCTCCAGGGCTAGCCTCTTCCAGTCCACAAACCTCATTCCCCATGCTCACCTAGACTCCTGGCCCCAGGACTCATTATCACCTCCTCTCAATACTTTGGGATACAGAGCCTCCAAAGCGTTGGGGAAATGTGTCAGGTCCTTTGTCACGAAGGGACATTCAGGCTGGCTGTGGTGGCTAAGGAGTCAGCCAGGAATTCAGAGCAGATGGGTGGCTGGGGCGTATTTGTTTGTTAAATGTGATACATAAGGTCCTACAGACTGGGCACACACTGAGTCGTAGCCACACGACAGCTGTAGTCCCTTCCTGATGCCACCCCAGCCCAACAGGCATGTGGTAAAGAGATTGGTATATTATACTCTTCCAACCGGGATGCAAAATGAACTGCTTCCTATCCCTCCCCCTTTCCCTCCCTCCAAGTCCTCCGTCCCTTCTCACATCTCAGCCATCTAAGTGCTGAGGTTGTGGGCATTTGCTACCACACCTGGCCAGAAGTGATTTTTAATGTATCGTCCAATGTTTTTTTAATTATCCTGGATATGTAAGAAAATGTAATGTTTATGGTTTAAAAAAAAGAAAATAAAAAAGCTAGTACAAAAGAGAATGGAGGGACCAGTGAGAGAGCTCAGTGGATGAAGCTCCTGTCACCAGGTGGACCACTCGGGAGGTGCGAGGAAGAGTGCTGCCCCCCACAGGATGTCTTCTGACCTCCTCATGTGTGTTGTGATGTGTGCCAGCAGCACACGCATGTGTACACTCACACGTGCACATGCAAAGTCCAGCCTCACCTTCTGAGGAGTAACCGCCATGCTGGAGAGATGGTTCAGTTGGAAAAGCCTGAGGACCCAAGTTCAGTTCCCGGGGCTCAGGCAAACAGCCGGGTGTGTGGTGCATGCCTGCAAACCCAGCCTGGGAGAGGCAGAAGCTTGCTGGCCAGCCAGTCTAGTCTGATCGGAGAGTCCAGGTCGGTGAGAGATCCTGTCTCCAAAGAGCAAGATAGTCAGTACTCGAGGAACACCCAAAGTTGTCCTCTGGCCTGCACACATACACATCTGCACACAGAGGAAGTACCACCACAAGTACCCTGGAGAATCGGTCCTCAAGGCCAGTCTATTCCAGTACCAACCAGCACCCCCACCATATTTAATGTCCCCTACTGGCCAACGTTCATGTTAAGTTCGGAACTTGGCTGTGATAACACACACCTTCCTTGGTGCAAGTGCTTTTAGCATAAACCGGAGAAGTGGAATGTCTCCATCACAAGGGCTGTTCCCTTTTAAATCTGCATCGATTCCCTGGTGCCCTTCAGAAAGGTGGTATGACCACTCTTCAGTAGAGATGCAGTATTCTCAGTGAGGTAAGTAGACTTTAAGAGTGGCCCGGGTGGCCGGGTGGCCGGGTGGCCGGGTGGCCGGGTGGCCAGGGTAGCCATCCAGCAATCTTGGGAGTCTAGGTTATGTAAACAAAGGCAGCGTTTGAGGAGAAACTCCGTGAGTAGCATTGTGTCAGCCAGTGTTTATTTCCTTAGTGTGGTTAGGACTTAAATATGGTCAAAACATATTCTTCTTTTTAATTTTACACAAACAAATATGTTCCCAGGCTGACACCTCCGATGCCAAGTTTCTAGGGGAAACGAAATTCTGCTGCAAAGATAGCAAGCCGCAGAGAGCCACTGAGGACAGAAGCGCCATGGAGTGTGGGACGTCCCACCCGGCACCACACTGCCCAGCACTCAGGTAAAGTTGCCAGGAACCTCAGTGGGATGTAGCAAAGCCAAGGTTGGAAAACGCTTGGTCTAAAGAGTTTGCCTCAGCTTGATAAGCCATCCTGCTGCTGCCAGTCAAGTGTGCTTCTACGGGGGCTGGAGGGAACGGGCATGTCTTCACCTTTCTGCCCTTCACATTCATGTAATAATCAAATAGCCTGAAGCTGGTCCAGGGGAGTGATGGGGAAAGTCCTTCTGTGTATATGTTTGTCTTATCGGTTGATGAATAAAGCACTGTTGGCCAGTAGGGAAGCAAGATAGGTGGGACTAGTAGTCAAGGAGGTTTCTGGGAAATGTAGTCAAGAGTAGAGGGTTGCCATGTGATCCCGGGAAGAGAGGATGCATGAGGCTGGCATCCTCGGTAAGATAAAACCTTATAGAAATATAGATATTGGTAGTTATGGGTTAATACTTAAGACAGAACTAGCCAATGAGAAGCTCTGGACATTGGCCGACAACATTGTAACTAATAGAGTTCCTGTGTGTTATTTGGGGTTGACACAGCTCAGGGACCAGGCTGGCTGGAAGAATGCTCCTTACAGGGGAGTAAAGCAACATGTTATTTGCAGTGATTGCTTAATTTATTGAGCAGCTACTGGACCTGTAATGAAGTAAAGTCCTCATAGCCCACAGTTTTCACTGTCTTCGCTCCTCTGTAATGAAGGGTATTTTCCACGAGTTTCTCTGGGATTTTTGCTATTTATCTGTTAAGTGTGTCACGTTGATGTTGATAATAGACTTAAGCATTTTATGGGGACTCATGTGCCCCCAAGCTTTATATACATGATCTAATCCACACGATTCCCCCACTGGAATAACTCACCAGTCCCTGTTTTATAGATGTGCAAGCATAGTAAGTGAGGAGTTTTCCAGAGAGGGGCTGTCCAAAATGGTGGCTGCTGCCATTTGTGGTGATTTGGGTTTACATTAGGTATATTTAAGTACATTTAGCCAAGTGTGGTACTGCAGGCCTGTATCCAAACACTCAGGAAGCTGAGGCAAGAGGATTGATGATTTGAAGACAGCTTGGGCTACATAGTGAGTTACAGGCCAGCCTGGAATACAGAGTGAGATCCTGTCTCTAAAACAAAAATTTTATATGGATTCCCTAGGGTGTCCTAGCATCAATTCAAATGCTCAGTGTCCCAAGTGGACTCACAAATCTCAATCCCTGCGATGGGCAGAGAAACATCTGGAGCTTATGGCAGGCCCAGAGACTTCACAGCTGGAATGAGCCAGCCAGTGCTGAGACCAAACAAATGGCCTTGTCCTTCCTTCTCTGCTGAGACATCACAGCTCTGACCACAGGGTCTCATGTAGATCAGACTGGCCTCAGACTCACTCTGCAGCCAAGAATGACTTTGAGCTTCTATGTACATATGTACACATGTTCCCATGTGTTTGTTTATATGGTTGTGCATGCATGCACACTGGTGTACACACACACACACCTGAGGTTGATGGCTGTTGTCCACCTTATATACAGGCTGCTGGTTTGGCTGGTCGGCTTGCCCTGGGGATCCCCTGACTGTGCCTCCCAAGTACTGGAATGACAGGTGACCTGTAATTTTAAACCATGGGTTCCGGGAGTGAAAACTTAGACCTTTGTGCTTTGTAGCACACACTTTATACACCAAGTCATTTCAGCAGTACCAACCTTGAACTTTTGAGCCTCTGCCTCCTAAGTGGGATCAGCACTGGGGCAGATCCAGGCCTCATGCACACTAACGGGACCACACCCCAGCCCCACACTGACACTGTGTATGGAAGTGTTCCCCTCGGCAAACACAAGCTAAGTGTGCACTATTTTGTGATCTCTGATGAAACGGTAGTTGAGACAGTGACCTGGAGAAGGGAAGTCAGATGTCACCTTTGAATGGGATGTGAAACCACCCTTGGGAAATAATCCTACTAAAATAAATAAAACGCATATCTAAAGGAGCTTCCAAATCTGAGTACCACTGTGCAAGAAATATGGGAGTCCAACATGTGCCACACCTTTGTGAGGTCAAAAATAAGCCAAGTCCAGACTCCAGCTAACCATAAGATGGTTCAAGTGCTTCAACAGACCAATGAGTGAACTGTATGTAAATTAGGGCAGAAGTAACCAGCATGACCTGTTGTGACATTTGAGCTTTCTCTGGATTCTGATTTCATGCAAATGTGAAGAAGGCACTGGAGGCCCCGGAAACTTTGGGGAACCATATTTTCACTGACATTAAAACATTAATTACTGACCGTTTTCAAGGGTGATGGTGGCAAGGCATTTTTTTTCCTGTTGGAGTCTGATATATACTGATGTCTATGTTTGCTTCAAGACAATCTGGATGCTATATATACATGGAACAAGACTATCAAATTCATCCTATAGTCTCACTCCTATGTGCATGCTTGAAGCTTTTGAGACTAGCGGTAAAGCACTTGCTTGCTGCACGAGCATTAGGAGCTGTGCTTGGATCCCCAGCATAATTGGAAAAAGCCATGCATTGTAACATGCACCTGTGACATCAGTGCATGGCCTAAGAGGCAGGAGGCTCCCTGGGCTCACTGGCCAGCCAGTCTAGCTGAATTAGCAAACTCAGGCTCATTGGGAGTCCCTGCCTCAAAAAATAGGATGGTGATTAAGGAAGACATCCAAAATGTACCTCTGGTCTCCACAAGCATTCACATCTATACCTACCATCCACAAAGAAGGGGAAAAGGGGAGAAATTACTTTTTCCTGACCTCTCAAGGATATCAGATTGGTTCCTATATTAGTTAGGGTTCTTCAGATATATATATGTATATATATATTTCTGTTAGATGTATTTAATTACATACAATAATTATGCATACACACACACACACACACACATAAAGGGAATTTACTAGAATGGCTTACAGGCTGTGGTTCAGCTAGTCCAACCATGGCTGTTTACCAAGAAGGTCCAGCAGTTGTTCAATCTGTGAGGCTGGTATCTCCTCTGATCCTAAGTAGACTCTGGAATCCAGAAGTAGGCTCTAATGCCAGTGAAAGGATGGACTTGCTGGTAAGAGCGAGAATAAGGAGAGTAAGAAGGCAAAGGGCAAGCCAACTTCCTTCTTCCATGTCCTTCATTCAGACCTCCTGCAGAAGGTGTAGACCAGATTAAAGGTGGATCTTCCCACTTCAAATGATTTAATTAAGAAAAAATCCCACTTGCTCAGGTCAGCTGTTTACGTGGGTTTCTCCAGCATGGTCTTGACCCCTTTGCTCATCACTCCTCTCTCTCTACAACTGGATTCCAGGAGTTCGACTCATTGTTTAGCTGTGTGTGTCTGCTTCTGCTTCCATCAGCCACTGGATGAAGGCTCTAGGATGGCATATAAGGTAGTCATCAATCTCATTACTGGGGAAGGACATTTAAGGTAGCCTCTCCCCTATTGCTTAGATTCTAAGTTGGGGTCATCCTTGTGGATTTCTGGACATTTCCCTAGTGCCAGATTTCTCTTTAAACCTACAATGGCTCCCTCTATTATGGTATCTCTTTTCTTGCTCTCCTCTATTCTTCCCCGACTGGATCTTCCTGATCCCTCATGTTTAGCTCCCCCCTCCCCTTCCTCCCTACTCTTTCTCCTCCCTCCCTCCCTCCCTCCTTCCCTCCCTCCCTCCCTCCCTCCCTCCCTCCTTCCTCTCCCAATGCTCCCAATTTGTTCAGGAGATCTTGTCCCTTTCCCCTTCTCTGGGGGGCCATGTATGTCTCTCTTAGGGTCCTCCTTGTTCCCTAGCTTCTCTAGAGGTGTGGATTGTAGGCTGATAATCCTTTGCTCTATGTCTAATATCCATATATGAGTGTGTACATACCATGATTGTCTTTCTGTGACTGGGTTACCTCACTTAGGATGGCTTCTTCTAGTTCCATGCATTTACCTCCGAATTTCAAGATTTAGTCTGACACCTAGGAAACCAGCATAGGACCAAACCGTGCCCCCTGAACATGGGTGTCAGTTAGGAGGCCTGGGTAGTCTATGGAGCCTCTGGCAGTGGAACCAGTATTTATCCTTAGTGCATGAATGGACTTTGGGAACCCATTCCCCCATGGAGGAATACTCTCTCAGCCTAAATACGTGGGGGAGAGCCTAGGCCCTGCCCTAAATGATGTGACAGACTTTGATGATCCCCCATGGAAGGCCTCACTCTCCTTGGGGAATAGATGGGGATGGGATGGGGGGCTGAT
This sequence comes from Mesocricetus auratus, assembly GCF_017639785.1. NCBI lineage: Eukaryota > Metazoa > Chordata > Mammalia > Rodentia > Cricetidae > Mesocricetus > Mesocricetus auratus. The sequence goes on from NW_024429205.1 coordinate 479,877, forward strand.
GGGGGGCAAGGGAGGATGGGAGAGAGAGGGAACTGGGATTGATTTGTAAAATAAGATTGTTTCTCATTTTTAAAAAAAGAGAAGAGATGTGACTGTACTTAGAGATGCATGGCTATGCAGCAGAGAGATAGATGCATGTATGTAAAAAAAGATATGTACTTGTGTGTAAACAATGTAGCTGCTTGGAGACAGAGATTTTTCAGATTGAGATCTTTCAGCAAAAGGGAAAATTATCATCAAAAAAGAAAAAAAGAGAAAAATCCGTCACAGGTGTTTTCAGCCACTTGGGATTTAGTTAATTCCAGGTGTAGTCAAGTTGACAACCAAGCACAGCCACCACAGTTCCCCACTCCACTACTGCATCTCCAGGTTGAGCCTGGGGAGCAGGTTTAGGTTACATCTTCAAGAATCCTGCCTCATCTCCATGGCAACTAGTAAGGACCAGCATTCAGAAGCCACCTTGCTACACTAGGGTCATGCCAGGCTGCCAGCATCATATCAGGACATGATGTAACTCTCTTTGGAGCTTCCCCTAGATAGATTTCCACCCTACTTGCCACACCCTTCTCTCTCTGGACCTTCCTGCATAGTCACCAAGGAAGGAGTGAGCAGTTGGGGTGGGGCAGTCCCCAAATCATGTGAGTTCCAATTCTGACCCTGCCACTTCATGTCAGGACCTCTTACCTTTCTGGACCTCTTCTGTAAAGTGAATAGAATATAAAGGGCCAGATCAGGACTCAGAGCTCATGCAAAGTAACACATCTGTAACCCCAATGCCCCTCCAGGGAAAATGGGAGGCAGAGAGCTAGCTAGCTGGTGTACCCAGAAGAAGACAAAAGAACCCCTGTCTCAAACAAGGTGAAAGGTAAGGACTGACACCCAAGGTTGTCTTCTTATCTCCACTTATACAACATGGCATTTGCTCATCTCTGTCTCTCTGTCTCTTTGTCTCTGTCTCTGTCTCTGTCTCTGTCTCTGTCTCTCTCTCTCTCTCTGTGTGTGTGTGTGTGTGTGTGTGTGTGTGTGTGTGTGTGCGTGTGTGTTTGCCAGGGATTCATGTAGCCCATTCTGGCTTTGACAGTGCTCTGCAGCCAAGGCTGACCTCCAGATCCTACTTCAGCCTCCCAAATGCTGGTATTATAAGCATGAGACACACACCTAGCTAGAAGTTAGCTTCACTACGTCCTGTCCTAGAGCAAGATGATGGGCATGCCTGCTCATCTTGGGTTTGGGGTCCTGGGAAATTCAGGTGGTAAAGCAGAAAAGCCTGGCTATCTCCTGCTCTGCTCACAGTCAATCCCACAGACAGGGACAAGGCTAAAGGTGTTTTCTAAGAAGCAAACTCCAGGGATGAAGCCAATTGAGATCAATTTACAAGATGCCTTTGAATTTGGGGGCTTCATGTGTGTGAGGCCCATGGACTACCCATGTGTCACCTCCATGGCCCCTCAAATTGGTCTGTTATTGCCCAATAGCTAAAGTGCTCTCCCTGACTCAGTTTACCAACCAAGTAAGTTCTCATTTTCCCCATTATTTTAGGACAATCTAGAAACTTTGCAGGTCTGGGGCTTGGGCCTTGTTCCCTTGAGACTCAAACAGGGTGAGAATCACCTTGCACACATATCCTTTGATTCCTAGCACCCCTCCCATTCCTTCCAGTATCAGCACAGTTCTAACCAGAGATCTGTTGGTCTGATCTCCTAGTTATCAACCTCTTGGGACTGGGGAGATGGCCCAGCTGGCAAAGTGCTCGCCACTCAAGTGCAAGGACCTAAATTCAAGCCCTAGTAACATATAAAAGCTAAGCATGATGGAACACTCACAATCCCATTGCTAGAGAGGTAGAGAGACAGGTGCCTGGGGCTCCCTGGCCAGCCAAGCTAGACTAATCAGTAAGTCCCAAGCCCCCATTGAGAGAACCTGTCTCAAAAAGTCGGGTAGATAGCTTCTGGGAAATGACAATTGTTCCTGGCCTCTGGCTTATACACACACACACACACTCTCTCTCTCTCTCTCTCTCTCTATATATATATATATATATATATATATATATATATATACACATGCACATATACACATATTAGTTGGGCAGTCTCCCCCAGCCATGTCAACCATGTCCCCCAGACTGTCAATCCAAGGGGCCGACAAGTCTCTGGTACTCACTTCTGCTTTACAGCTCCTGGATGGTGACATGTGGATGACACTCTATAGTCATCGAATGGTCCCACCACTGCTGCTCCCTCTGAAGTCAGAGAAACCCTCCATACCCACCAGGCTCTCCCGTCCTCATTTCTGTCTGGCAAGTCACTCTGATGTCTCAAGATGGAAGATGATCCCCAAGAAAAGACATGATCTGGCAGGAGAAAAGACGGCATCTGGGGTCTGATTTTTCTTCCATGATTGTACCTGCCCTGGGTACCTCTCTTAGTTACATTGAAATCCATACCACAGCACTCACTTGGTGTTTGGGGGACCGTGAGCCTCAAAGTTAGAGTTAAGGTAGCTCTCTGGCTCTTGCAGTAATCAACTCTGAAAGCATTTGTTCCTTGCTTTGCCGCCAATAATAGAATTCCCAGCCCCATCACTTGCTTGCTAGCTAATTCCCTTCTCATTATTTTTGTTCCCCTTTCCTCAGATGGATTCCTGAGTTCTTCCAGATTGCTCATTGCTAAACTATCAAGTTCCAGCTTCTGCAGCCTTACTGCTCATTGGCAGGGAGTTCCTGGGCTGCTCCAATCAGAAAGAGGCTGCAGAGAAAAGGCACTCACCCTGGGAGCTGGGACTTTTCTAACAGTTAACATCGTACAAAGGTCTTTGTCTAGCTCTGTGGAATTTGCTCTACTCTTGAATGGACTGAGGAAAGATGCAGAGGTTCTAGAATGCGCTCCCCACCCCCAAGATGAGGGACCATGGAGGGACAGCGTAGCCTCCCACCCTGGAGCAGGAGAGACAACTCAAGAGACCATCAGTATTAATCTGCCCAAACCACCTCCCAGTCTGGCCAGATGACAGCAGGAGGCTGAGGACACTGAGTACTTGGAATGAGGGCTTCATTTGCAAAAGGCCTCTTAACTAAGCTGCAGTCATCCCTAGTCCCTGAGCAGCTGGGACAATATGGGCTGCCATGGGTGGCTGTAAAGGACTGTAAAATATATGGATAGAAGAGCGTTTGCCTCAGCAACCTGACTCCTAGCTTCACCAGGAACTTAATCTCTTGCCATTCAGAAGCTGCCCTGAACATCTGGAGACCATGAGACTTGGCTTTCAGAAATAATGAAGTCATGTGCCCCAGGCCTGGTGCTTGAGGTAGTCACATGGCCTAGATGGGCCAATCAGAATTTTCTGATACTTTCCTGCCGGAACTATAGGAAAAGACTTCATGCACTCCACTGGCTGTGGACTAATGTGGAAGGTGTTTGAGAAAATAGAAATCCCTGAAAGATAAGAGCCCATGAGATCCAGCTGAGGGTAAACATACCCATGCCTCACATCTAGTAGTGTGTGTGTTTTGCTAGGAAACAAGAACATATGGATTTACTACATGGTGCTTGGCTGTATATCAGGTGATTTGCATACAATCTATACAACGTTCTTGAGATCACCTAGATATTTTTTTTTTTTTTGGTTTTTCGAGACAGGGTTTCTCTGTATTGTTTTGGAGGCTGTCAGTCCAGCCTGGCCTCGAACTCACAGAGATCCACCTGCCTCTGCCTCCCGAGTGCTGGGATTAAAGGCGTGCGCCACCACCGCCCAGCTCACCTAGATATTATTACAGAGACTCCAAGAGATACAGAAGCCTTACCCAGGGGACATTGCCACTGTGTGGTCAGGAATCCCAACATTTGCTATCTAAACCTTAGCAAATTCAACTTGTGCAAAACAGTCTCCCCCCTTCCCCCCCTCCACAGCCTGATACCTTTCTTAAGACTTCCATCTGTTAGTCTAGCAGACTCACTAGAAGCCAGGTCCCATCGGGTCCCTTTCTGTCCCTCTGTAGCCCCCATGCTTCGCTGAGCCTGTCCTTCTCTGTCCCTCTGCAGTCCTGGAGCAGGGTGTTTTGTCCTATGCACTCTCCGTGTTGCCCTGGCTGCTTTCATTTCTCTCTTGGCCTTCTAGAACTGTCCCCTCCTAGGTCCCCTCCCCTGCATCCATACCTTGAGCTTGTCTTCCCACAGCACCCACAGGGTTTGTCTCAAATGCCAACCTGTTTTGTGGGTCATGCTTGAGTTTCATGATGTAAGGTCGCATGTCCACCTTTGGGAACCTCTTGAGACTTGGTCAGCCCCTGGTGGGTTTACCCAGCTCTCAGACTTTGAGCTGGAGAGCCTGGAAGCCTGTTTCCTGTATCCTGCATCCAGCATCCCATCATTTACTACGAAATGTGTCTGTTATAAAAGCTACTTCATTGTCATCTGGACACAGGGTGCCCTCTACCATTTTAAAATGCAGTGTGAGATCATCTGAACAGACACCATGGCCTTCCAAGACTGTGAGCTAAATAAAAATTTCTTCTTAAATTACCCAACTCTGAGTATTTTGTTACAGCCACAGAGAACAGACTGAGGCAGCTGGCTTCCTGTTGGGATGAGCACTTGTGAGCAGGGCACTGAGCACAGGCAGATGGAAGACATGGACAAGGTCCCAAGGTGCTCAGCGACACTTGACCAGAGTTTCAGGGTCCTGGATGACCAGATGTGCCCTAAAAGCAGGGATTTTGTGGGCACCAAGTGGGTGCATACTTTGGATCCAAAGCCCTTTGCCCTTTAGGAATCATATAGTTCTGCCCTCCTTCAAATGATGTGGCCAGAGTCTGAAGAGAGCATTGTTCACTCCCGGGATAAACTGCCAAAGCCTTGCATTTTTACCTGTGGTTGTCTTCCATCCTTGTCTGCTTTGCTTTGCCTTCCATGCTGGGTTAAACCATGTCCCATAAGCTTCCATCTGACCAAAACCTCAGCATCTGACTTCATTAGAAATAGAAGCTCGCCTGGTGGTGGTGGCGCACGCCTTTAATCCCAGGGCTTGGGAGGCAGAGGCAGGCGGATCTCTGTGAGTTTGAGGCCAGCCTGGTCTACAGAGTGAGTTCCAGGACAGTCAGGGCTACACAGAGAAAACCTGTCTCAAAAACAAAAAAGGAGAGGGGGGGGAGCTACTCTCAAAAACAAAAAAAGGAGAGAGAAGAGAGAGAGAGAGAGAGAGAGAGAGAGAGAGAGAGAGAGAGAGAGAGAGAGAGAGGATAGCATCTTAATACCTTTAAAAAAAACTTACTGGGCATGAGTGTTTTGCCATCGTGGATGGATGTGTCCCACGCCTGTTACTCTCAGAGGCCAGAAGAGGGCATTAAGTACACTGGAATTGTTGTGAGTTGGGTGCTCAGAATTGAATGTGGGTCCTCTGGGAGAGCAGCCAGTGCTCTTAACCACTGAGACATCTCTTCAGTCCCCAGAAATAGCATCTTTGTAGATGTGTCAAACAAGGCCACCCTGGACTATGGTGGGTCCTGACTCCAGTGAGTACACAAACCTTAGAAGGAGAGGAGCCAGGAGCGGTGGGTGATTCACAGTTTTAAACCAAGCACTTGGGGACAGATGCGGGTGGGTCTCTGTGAGTTCAAGGCCGGGGCTAGTGAGATCCTGTCTGAAACCAAGAAAGTGGCAGGGGGGGAGTGGGCACAGACTCACAGGTGAAGCCTGGATGGATACAGCCATAGACCAGGGAAGGCCAAGATGAAGGGAATCCCAGAAGCTGGAAAGAACTTGAAGGCCTTTCCCTGAAGCTGGCAGGGGGAGAGGGCTCTGCTTCTACCTGGGCTCTGCACATCTGAAATGCTCTGGGTTGGATTTTATTTTGAAACCACGAGGTCTGTGTAGTTTGAACAGTAGCCACAGAAGCAAATACACCTCCCTTCTTTCTCTCCAGCATCTCTCACATCTAGGGCTGCTTAGTACATAAAACCTTTTCAATTACCCAGTGGTAACAGCCCTACCCATTACAGATACAAATGGTCTCCACAGCTCAAGAAGACAAACATGTCCCCACCTGGTCATCGCAGCCTTTGGGGACCAGCACTGGCTGGGTAGGGTGAGGGGTTGTCAGGCCCTAACCCAGAACACAGGGAGTGGACCCTGCTCTGAGGGGAAGCCCCTCATGACTTTCCATTCTCAACCACACCCAGGCCCAGTGCCCCCATGGTAAGAATGTCACAAACTAAACTCCCAGCTCTAAGCTGTGATCATCACAAGTAGTAGTGTTTATGGCTTGGGTTTTGTTTCTGCTGTCATTGTTTAGTGGGCTGTTTGTTTGTTTGAGACGGTCTCACTATATAGCTCTGGGTGGCCTAGAGCTTGCCTAGAACTAGACAGGCTGGTCTCTAACTCAGAGAGATCTGCCTGCCTCGGCCTCTTACATGCTGAGACTAAAGGCGTGCCCCACAAGTCTGGCTTTGGTTTTGTTTTAACCTGACTGGAAGAGGTATTGCGAGCCATGCTAGGAACAGAGGGAAAACATACTTATAATTTTTTACACCCAAAGCCCAAGGAATTCTCTGGCCTGCCCTCTTCCCAGACCAGGATGGATGACTGAGCAACAGATCGGGGCTCTACACAAATCGAGGCATTTGAAAACCCCACGGAATAGCGTGATTTGCTGTTAACCTTGAAAGCCACTCACCTCCACCCCATTGCCAACTTCCCACTACAGCTGCCCCGGTAAAAACAGTGGTTCCCACCCAAAGGCTGCCTTCTGTGGATCTGTAGACTTTGCGTGTGATACACTCTCATTCTCACCGCTAACCCCACAAAACACATGTCACAAGACCTAGTTTGATGAAAGCAGAAATGCAGACCCCCGAGGTGTGGCCCCCAGCCCTCACACCTATGCCTCTTCTTCTGCTCACAAAAAGGTGAAGTCTGTCTCCCCACTCCTCTGCATCTCGGCCATTCTCTCAACATTTCTACTGATAGAATGCTCTAGAACGCAGGGTAAGGATGTCGGTCTTATTAAAAGATGCAAGGCCTTGTGAAGAACTACAATTTAGTCGCTAGCTTGTATCAACTGTCATTCCGAAATGGTGACGGTCACTGCGCACCCTCCAGCCAACCATAGCCACGAGCAACACCGGGTGTACTCAGTTGAGGAACCATCCAGTTGGTGCACAAAGCCATCCACGGTTGGCTGCTTTAAGCCATTCTAGTTTGGGGATTGTCTGTTATGCAGCAAAAGCCAACAAATACATTATAAAAGGCCACACACACCGGGTTCCCAACCCAGGTCTCCCACTGTTAGGATCTCAAAAGCAGAGTCTGTGTCCCCAGAGCGTGCAAAAGACGTCCAAGCAGGGAACTTGAGGAAACAGATGCCAGCACACATGGATTAGCTGGCTGGGAGAGGGAAGAGGCAGCATCCCGCATTAGATCGTCTGTGTGAGAAGGGGCAGTATCCCACATTAGATCTCTAGGGCACTGATGTGAACGGTTCGTTTTAGAAGCAACCACTGATGGATGCCGGAGGTGGGGGTGTGGTACATGCTCTCTGGACTCATGAGCCTGGAATTTGGGGGAGAAAGTAGACAAATGTGCGTGCTGTCCATTCCAGGTCCTCTGCTCCTGTGTCCCCACCATTGTCTAAGCCCCCAACCCTTCTCACTCAGACTATCCAACGGCCACTTCATTCCCCAGCCACCCTCCACCTTTGGTCCTGCTCTAGATGGCTCGTCCTGTCAAAACTCACACTGAAGCCACTGCCAAGGATACTGTAAAATGTGAGCTTCGTGCAGTTGAGGGGTAAATGTCTTTCCAGTGCTCGCAGCTACTCTGTCTATCTGTCTGTCTGTCTGTCTGTCTGTCCGTCCCTCCCTCCCTCCCTCCCTCCCTCTCTCTCTCTCCTGAGTGAATTATCTTGAGAAATGATCCTGTGCCCCCCCCACCATTCTTTTCCTGCCATGGGCTGAAGAATCAGGGGTTCTCTTTTGGACCATACACTGGCCTTTCAAATTGTGAGTCAATTTAAACTCCCTTCTTTTTCCTGTCACTTAGTCGCAGATAATAGCAATAGAAAGCAGACTAAGACAGTTTCCATCCAGAAGCCGTCATGATTTCTTACATGCAAAACCAGACTATAACACTCCTACTCTTACCCGCAACAGCATCCATTGGGAGCCTGATAACATCTCATCCAGGCCTGCAGCCCACATGCCAACCCCAGCCCTTGCCACTCTATTCTTGCAAAGATACACAATGTGATCCCTCTCACACATGGGCCTTTGGGTATGCTCTTCTTCTGGCTGGATGCTATTCCTCCATCTTCTTGTAAAGCTGACGCTCTCTGATCCTGTGTGTCTCAGACTCAGAGGCCCATGTCCCATTCATTTGTTCACATGATGGCTTTCTCCCCACCCTGAAGAATTCGCACTCCATGAGGTGAGGACTTTTCCCTTTCCAAAACATATGACATAGGCAGGCTCTACATGTACTCAAGGCCCAGTGGGCATTTATTGTTCATATGTTTGTTTATAAATGACTGCTGTGGTGACAAGTTCCTTATTTGCTCATATGGTTTTGAGCCACATTGAGACATGAGATGTTTTCAAGCATTCTCCATCCCAGCTTGGGAATGAACTCACCATGCAATCTTCACGCATCATCCCAGCCCCCTTCATATCCAAATGTTCAATACCTTTTGCTGAGACCCTGAAAAGAAAGAGAGGTCCCTTTTCCCAGCCCCAGCAGATGCTGTTGCATGCTTGGAAATTCACCAAGAGTGAACCTCTGCCTTTCTCTTTTCTTCACAGATGTGGGGTGGCCCAGCAGCCACTCAGCAGATATGACAGATATAGGTGATGCACACCATTTCCCACTCCTGATCCCACCCCAAGACAGTGAAAGCTGTCCCTTCATCACACAGGGACTCATTGCATGGACACATCCCCACAGGCTATGATGGTTTGTGAGCTGTGCTCCCTCAGACAAACCACTCAACATCTCTGGTCCTCAAAAAGATCAAAAGGGGCTGGCATGGTGGCACATGCCTTTAATCTCAATGCGGCATCCTTGCCACAAGCAAGTCCAAGGTATCAGGAAAAGAAAGATCAGACGTCCATCTGTTTGTACTGAGAATGCATGTGCTGCCTTTATTGCCGAGAGAGAGAGAGAGAGAGAGAGAGAGAGAGAGAGAGAGAGAGAGAGAGAGAGACTTCATTGCAAGTGCTAAGAGGTCTCTCCCTTGTAGGAAGGAGCAGCCTTATATACAGGCTTACAGCACAGTGGAAAAACCCCAGGTGGAAGAGAGTGTGTTTTCCTCCTGCTGGATGTTGATGTCAGAGGGTCAAGGCCAGGGCAGGAAGCCAGGACTAGAAAACAGGATGTACTTAGACTGGAAAACAGGATGGACTTGTTGACTGACCAGTGACTCACAGAGACCCCGTGGGGGCTGGGGAGGAAGGAAGCCAGCCCAGGGTTATCTCCCCCCCCCCACACACACACAGTACCCACAGAGGTTTCTAAAGCTGACAGCAGCTCCAGACCCTCAAGAAATGCAGCAGCTTCTGTGGTGTGCACAGAGCCTAGCTGAGTAAATGCCCAAAAACATTTTATTGCATTTTCTCTTAAAGCTTCTGAGGCGATAGGTGCCCCTGAAACAAGCCAGTCGGCGCAGAGGGAACGGGAGGCCTCGAAGCTTCCCAGGTCCCCTCTGGCATGGCACTCCCAGGAAGGACAGCTTGGCCCTTCTGCTCCCACGGCAGTCTCTCCCGAGGCCTCCCTCTCATGTCTCTCGGGTGTGTGCTCTGTTCACTTTCACACACGTTTTCCCAGGTTAATGCCACAGACTACCCCCTGGTGGCTGGGAAGCCCAGGGTGTCCCCTGCTGCTGTACACGCGGGCCCGTCTGTAGACCGTCTTTCCTCAGCAAAGCGGCCTTGACCATTTCCTTTCTCTGTGCCAGAGCCCTAGCATGTACTCGCTGGGTCAAAGGGTGCAGTTTCAGTGTGGCTTTTTCAGTGAAAGTGGGTGGCTAGGTAAGTGTGTGTTGAATGACTGGCTGACTGTAAATAGCTCTGAACTCCCTTGGCTGCCTCCAGGAAGGCCCAGGTTACCCTCATAGTGGGCAGGATGCCCCCTCTTGTTTGTTGGTCTTTTTCGTTTTCTTCCTTCCTTTCTTTTATTATTTCTTCCCATTTTGGAAGGTGTCATTGTGAAGCCTAGGATAGCTTAGAACTTGCTATGTAAACCAGGCTGGTCTCGAACTCATAGAGATCTGCCTGCCTTTGTTTCCTATGTGCTGAGATTAAAGGGTTGTGCCACCACACCGTCTTTTTCTCTTTGCCATATTGGGGAGCAAAGTGTGCTCACCTCTTGTCCTAGCTAGAATCTCAGAGGTGAAGACAGGAGGACCAGAAAAGTTCAAGATCATTCTTGGCTACATAGAGAGTTTAAGATCAGGCTAGGTCAGATTAGACACTGTCAAAAATAAATAAATAAATAAAAGAAAGAAAATAAAAGAGAAAGTAAAAACCAAAAGGACAAATGATGTCAGCAGGAGGTAGGGAAGGAGTGGTGTGGCGAGGCCCAGTCCTGGCTGGGGTAGCGGCCCTGCTAAGGACATGTGACATTCCTTAGTGCCAATTTTCTTTTAGCATATAGATGAAAGGTTGCTGGCACATCACATCCAACATCCCTGGAGGAGGGGGAGCTTAATACTGAATTAGCAGGGCATAGGCTATCATTTTGGCAGCCCTGTTACACCTCACCACTATCAGGCCCTCTCACCCCATGTCCTCGTCCACACTGCCTCCCGGCAGCCCCCTCTCCCCAAACTGGCCACCTAAAGCCTGAGCCAGGGAGATGACTCTGCAGGTAAAGGCATTGCCACCCAGCCTGATGACCTGAGTTCAAATCCTGGATTCCACATGATGGAGAGAGAGAACTCTCTCGTATGATCTGCACATATAGATTGTGGATGGGCTTATATGCCCACACACATTCTCTCTCACACACAATAAATGCATGTAATAAATAAATTAATTAATTAAATGGCTTGTCCTGCCACTCTCTTGGTACCTGGCTTTCCAGGGTGCAACCTTGACTTCTGCTCCCAGCCCACTTGCTACCTCGCTAGCATGGCTCGATCTCTCTTTCCCCAGCTCCGTCTTCCAGCCTCAGCTCACGGGGTGCAGGGAGGCCTGCGTGGGCCTGTCTCCTGGAGACCCCTTCACCCATGACGCATCTAAAGTTAGGTGTGGCGGTGCACACTTGGAATCCCAGCACTCAGGAGGTGGGAGCCAGGGGATCTAGACTCGGAAGTCAGTCTGAGCTGCAAGGACAGACACTGTTGCAAGTAAAACAAAGCAAAAAACCAGGTTTTCTCTCAACACTTCACTGTCTCTGAAATGACCTTGACCTTGCTGTTCTCTCTGATTCCCAGGCTCTGAGTGTCTCCCAGGCAATGTGGTGAAGACTTTACAAGGCCTTGTCTCTTCTCATTCGAAAAAATTACATTGTAATCATGTTCTTTCCCTCTCGGCTTCCTCCTGGCTCCTCCCCACCTCCTCGCCATCCCCCTCCAGGATCTCATGCAGACTAGGCTGGTCTCATACTTTCTATGAAGCCAAGAATGACCTAAGCGCTAGGATGGCAAGGGTGCATCTTCACCTGGGCTATTTGGACCTGGAGATGGAGCCCAGGCTACCAGGCTGGGCAAACAAACTGCTGCCTATCAAGCCCTATCCCCAACCCCTGCTCTTCCTGCCCTCTCTTTCCATAAGCAAAGGGGAAAACATCCCACACTGCCTTGAGAACAGGCCAGGGGTGAGGGTGTGACCTCCAGGTTGCTGTGTCTCCACAACATTGTCACAAATTCCCCTTGCGACATCTGGGTTGCTTCACTAAGACAGTCCTTCACTTCAAAGTCAGAAGTGACCCTGGGGAGGAGAGAAAGTGACACAGCTTTAGGAGGGGAAAATGTGCATGCCCTTTCACCAGGAAGCCAAGGGCAGGCCAAACCAATTGGGTGGGCCTGCACAGGCTGAGCCCACAAGGGAACTGACCACCTTCTCTTGAGTCCTGCCAAGTCAAATCAGCTTGCTGGCAGCCATTCTCCCCTCCTGTAAGCACGGGGCCAGTTACCCAAAGTGACCTGCCTGATCTTGCCGGAGCCAGTTTCTTGACCATCCTTCTCCATACTGGGCACTCCAACTGTATTCCCCATGCTCTCTCTCCGTCCAGTCATCCAGCAGGTGTCTACTGAGTATATGCTGGGCAAGATGGCGGTCAGGGGGGTGCAGTGGTGACCCGAGAAGGCCCCCACCCCCAGTTCTCACGGCACCCCAAAGATGTCCACATTATATTCCGGGAACCTGTGTGTCAGCTGTATGGCAAAGGGACTTTGTGGTGGTGGTTAAGTTAGGAATGTTGAGATTGTACATAATCGTCTAAATGGGCTAATGTAACCACAAGGGTTATTAAAGGAAAAAAAGAGATAGACTCCAGTTTCAGGAGATCCAACACCCTCTTCTGAACTCCTCAAGCACTGGGCAGGAATGTGGTGCACATATATACATGCAGGCAAAATGCCCATACATATAAAATAAATATATCTAAAAATTTTTGTAATGTATTTATTTTTATTTTATGTGCATTGGTCTTTTGCCTGCATGTGTGCCTGTGTGAGGGTGTTGGATCCCTTGGAACTGTAGTGATAGACAGCTGTGGGATGCCACAGATACTGGGAATTGAATCCACCGGAGTCCTCTGGAAGAGCAGCCAGTGCTCTTGATCGCTAAACCATCTCCACAGCCCCTAAATAAAAATAAATAAATAAATAATCTCAAAACATCCACAGCATTTTTGCAAGGGTGGGCCTATAGTGGTTTGAAAGAAAACGGTCCCCATGAGGAATGGCACTGTTAGGAGGCGTGGCTTTGTTGGAGAAAGTGTGCCGTTGTGGGGGCAGGCTTGGAGGTCTCTTATGCTCAAGCTACCCCTGGTGTGGCACAGAGAAGCTTCTGCTGCCTGCAGATGGAGATGTAGAATTCTTGGCCTGACAGTGGTGGTGCACACCTTTAATCCCAGCACTCGAGAGGCAGAGGCAGGTAGATCTTTGTGAGTTTGAGGCCAGCCTAGTTCCAGGACATCAGGGTTACACACAGGGAAATCCTGTCTTGAAAAACAAAACAAAATAAAAAATGATGCAGAACTCTCAGCTCTGCCTGCCATGAAGATAATAGACTAAACCTCTGAAACTGTAAGCCATCCCCAACGAAATGTTTTCCTTTCTAAGAGTTGCCTTGGCCGTGGTGTCTCTTCACAGCAAGAGAAACCCTAGCTAAGACAGGGCCCCTTTGGGCACACAGCCAAGTACAGCTGCATAGGTTGCAAACCCATCAAGTTGGACAGAATGGTCTAATCAAAACGAGAAGCAGAGCCACGGGGGCCTTGGAGTACATGATATGACTTTACCCAGTCTGGGTGAGGGAAGCTCCTGGGGGAGGGGTGTGCTTGTGACATCCCTGGGACCAGGTGAGGGCACGGAAGAGGGGGGAAGACACTTCTGGAAGGAGCATCTTTTCCTCCTGTGAGTCTTTTCCTCCCTTCCCTTCAGGAAGACTTTCTAAATTTCCTAATCTGGCTTAGCACCTTCCTTCCATGATGGTGATGCCACTCCTGGATGTTTCTCAGTCTTCTCCATTTTTCCATCAATGTGCTTGCACTGTTCTGAAAGCAACCCACCCCCACCCCTTCCTGAACACCTGGCTTCTGCAGTGCTCTGGGCCCTGGCCCAGCATTTGACCCTTAACCACTGACCCTCACGGTCAGCTCATTCCCGTCTCACAGGTTTGGAGATTGAGGCTCAGAGACATTACGATCATCAAGCCCTGTTCCACAGATGTTGGCTTCCCATGATGCTGGCCCCAAAGCCCCACTGCACCTGCTATCTCTCCAGGACTCCAACATCCATCACATCCCAGGGTCCCCTGACCGGAGTCAGCGTGACCTTTCCTCCTGCAAGCTTTCTCTGCTTTGGGTTTTCCCTCCGCAAACTGACTTAAACCACAACCGTAGCAGCCATCATCATTATCGCTGCTGGTGTGGATTTGAACATGGTCTTGCTATGCACAGGCTGGCCCTGAACTCTCTTGGCCTTCTTGGTACAGGGATGACAGGCACATGACACTGTGTCCTTCTGAGTGGACTTCTTATGGAAGAATGCTCTGTAGCCATAGCAGAAAGTAACTGCAGGGACCAGGAAGATGAAATAGTGGTGCCTGCTGTCACTCCAGCACTTAGGAGACTGAGACAGGAGGATTACAAGTCCAAGGCAGCCATACAGGGTTCAAGACTACCCTATGCTACATACATACATACATACATACATACATACATACATACATACATACACACACACACTTTTGAAACCCTGTCTCAGAAATGACCCCCTAAAAAGATGGGTGCAGTAGCATACTTCCCAGTATTTGAGAGGTGGAGACAGGGGTATGAGGAGTTCAGGGTCAGCCTTGACTATGTAATAAATTTGAGGCCAGCCTAGGCTAGATTTGCCTCTGTCTCAAAACAGAAACAAAAATGGAATAGAGTGGAACAGGACACACCAACCACGGAGGTGGCTGAGTGATGGTTGCCCTTGGTGACCTCCTCAGGAACCCAGATAGCGCGCCCTAATGAAGTCACCTCCTTTGAGCCTGACTGATTGGGCACAGGCAGCGCAGAGGTGTTGGGAGTCTTGCCCAAGGTTTTACACAGGCTGAGGGTGAGGCCACCACTACAGTCTAGTCCCAGAACAAGAGGCCTTAGCTCCATGGGGCACAGGAATTCAGGCCGCTGAAGAACCTCTGACCCCAGGCACCCTGAATAAGCAATTGTAGGCAAATCAGCAAATTACCTCCAGAGGTAAATTAGGAGTGACATTTGACTTTGAAAAGCCTTTACAGCCAGGCTGGGTGAAGTGACTACCTCACTTTCTCCTCACTGCTCTGCCTCATCCCTCCACTTTTTTGTTTTTTGTCTTCGTGACGGGTTTCTCAGTGTCCTAACAGTACTGGAACTTACTCTGTAGACCAGGCTGGGCAGAGCATGCAGCCACACACGGTACCAGCACTTGAGAGATTAAGCACTATCACGGGATCCAGGGCAGCCTGGGCTACATAGTGAGACCCTGTCCCAAAAGCCTGAAGCCAGGCACGGTGTGCTCCATGCCTGTAACCCCAGAACTGGAGAGGCAGAGGCAGGAGGACTGGCAGTTGATGGTCGTTCTTCACTCGTAACTCAGTGAGTTAAGGACCAGCCTGACATACATGAAACCTGGTCTCAGAAAAATAAAAATAAAGGAGGAGGGCTTGCTGGACCGTAGATGATTCTGAATGCGTGTGAACCATGCATGTTACTTCTTTTAGGGCTGCTGTGCCAATTATCTTTAGATTATAAATATTTATATTTGCCCAGTCCACATTCTTGCCAGTCTTGGTTTGTTTTTTGTAATTGCCATCTGTCAGGGAAGTCCCACTGTGGTTTGATTTTTGCATTTCCTTGATAAATGACATGGGGCAGCTTTTCACGGACCTCGTGTCTTTTGGGGGCAATGTGTCCTCAGACCCTTTGCTGCCACTGTTAGAGTTGTTTGTTGTTGTTAGCTAGTGTGATGCAGAAGCTCCTGATAGGTTTTTAATATTACCCTTTGGGGTAGTTACCTTTAACCATCAACTTGACACAGCCTAGGGTCATCTGATGAACCTCAAAGGAGGAACTGCTCAGATTAGATTGACCATGGCTTGTCTGTGAGGGGTTGTCTTCATCGTCAGTTGATACAGGAGAGTCCATCCCACTATGGTCAGCACCATTCCCTAGGCAGGTGGTCCTAGGCTGTATAGGAAAGCCAGCTAGGTAGCAGGCAGTGTTCCTCCATAGTTTCTGCCTCAAATTACTAATTGAGTTCCTGCTTTGACTGCTCTCAGTGATAGAATGTAACCGGAAGTATAAGCCGAATAAACCCCTTTTGCCTCCAAGTTGCTTTTGGTTCATCAGGAAAGAAACAGCCTCTTATCAGACACGCGGTTCATGATCATTTTCTCCCACTCTAGAGGTTGTATTTTTTTACTGTTCATCATTTCCTTTAATGTGCCATCTTTGTAAGTAAAGTTTTATTGGGACAGGCCTACTTACCTGTGCATGTCCAAGGTTGCTTCTGACCTACGTCAGCTACTTTACTACCACAGACATGGCACACACACTCCGTCCCTGTGCTACACAGAAAGCTTGCTAGCTCTTGCCATTGCCGTCAGAGGCAGCAGGGCACTGAGGTCAGGCAGCACAGTTGGTGGCAGAAGCAACAGGGTAAAAGGTGACACAATGCCAGGTGCAGGGGTGCACGTGTACAATTCCGATGCTCAGACGGTTCAAGATCAGAGGTTTGAGGCCAGCCTGGGCTATGGAGTGAGAACCCTGTTTCAAGACACCACATCTCCGGTACCACAAAAAGAAAGAAAGTACAGTGGATAGAAGAGGGGGAGGAAGAGGGAGAGAAAGGTAGGAGGTTAAGTCCAAACATTAAGAGAACCTCCACTGGGACCAGGGATGATCCTGCCTATGGGTTCCTGTCCTGTGGTCACCAAACTTTCCTGCCATCAGGCTCTTGATATGGCACACACCTGACTGAATCCGGACAAGAGGACTAGTTCCTACACAGCTGAGCCTGGGGCTGTAGTCACTTCTAGTCATGAGATTACTGCAAAAGCAAGCGCACCACAGAATCTGAGGTAGAAGCAGGCACAGCAAGCCTGTGCCTCAGTCCCTGCTCCTTTCACAGGGACTGTGAGCTGCATCTTGCCCTCAGGGAGAGAAGGCAATAGGGTTACTACCTGTGAGAGGTTCTGAGCAACTCCAAAGCCACAATGAATGGAAGCTTCTAGAAAAGGCCTCCTGGTCAAGAAGTGGGTCAGCCTCTGAGCCAAGAGCTGTGGTCTGTTGCCAGACCATGGACTTGGGGGTTGTCTCAGCTGGGGTCCCAAGGGTTGAGTGGAGACTGTAGACAACAGGTGGCTCAAAGGGGGGCTCGCCATTATGTGTCATCAGATGTCACTGCATCAATATGAATAGTATCTGCATGCTTTAACTAGAGTGTTTAAGACTACCTGTAAGTGTTAAGGCTCAGATGGGGAAGTATTCTGGCACTTGGGATCCACAGAATACTAAGTGTTACAGCTCGGATGGCAAGGTATGGTGGCACCAGGGAGCCAAGGAAAACCATAGGTCACAGTAAGTGTAGCCCTGCTCATGGGAAAGGATCCCCAGTGTAACAGTTCTGCTCAGGCAGGGGAGGGCTCCCCAGCGAATTTAGAGTGTAAGAATTCCACTTTGCTAAGGGAAGGTCTCCCAGGCTAAAGTGTTGCAGCCCTGCACTGCTTGGGCTCAGGCAAAAGGTTGCTACTTTTCTCCTCTGCTCAATTCAGGCAAAAGAAGGTCTCACCCAAACCTCATTCAAGAGATTTATTGGGAGGAAAGAATGCAGAAGAGTGGCTGTGTCTGTCAGGGTGGAAGAGGACAGCTGGACAGTCACAAGCTGAACAAACACAGGGTTTATATAGGGCTTCTTAGAGGCAGAGTTTTCCAGGAGAAGATTTCCAGGTTGGGGATTGGTCAGATTTCAGTCCCTGCACTCAGACTGGCTAGATCTCGTACTCAGGGATCGGTTGCTTTTCTGCTCTGGGTTAGGGTCAGATTTGGCTCTGGTTTCAGGGCCGATGTGTGTTTCTTTCACTGGTCGTTTTTAGACTTCTGGCTCTAATTTTAGGGCTCAGGCATATATGTTTCACTGACTTTGATTCCAGGGACAAAGTGTGTTTCCTTGGCACTTGTTTCAGGGTCAGGGTGCATTTCTTTGACTCTGGTTGCAGGGTGTGTTTTTTGGCTGGCCCCTTTCCCTTACACCACAGAGTCTCAGGCTGGAGAGATGGCTCAGCAATTAGAGTGCCCGCTGCTCTTCCAGAGGTCATGAGTTCAATTCCCACTAAGCACATGGCGGCCCACAATCATGTATAACTGCAGTCTCATGGGATCCAATAGCCTCTTCTGGTGTGCAGACATACATGCAGACAAACACTCATATACGTAAAATAAATCAATGAAACTGAGAGAGAGAGAGAGAGAGAGAGAGAGAGAGAGAGAGAGAGAGAGAGAGAGAGAGAGAGAGAGAGAGAGACTGTCTGCATGGAGTCAGGGAAACCCCCCCACCCTGTCCGCCCCTTCTTGTTGCCCACCTCCTGCACACCAGGCTCTGGTTATAGTGGATCTCACTGAAGCATGTGTGCAGCCATGATTGGAACTGTTCTTCCCTTCATTCCTTTTCTGGAGGAACTGAAACAGAGGCGTCAAGGACTTAGCTGCAGTCAGGGGCTCCAGCAGGATTCTGTGTGATACTCTGTTTATATATGAGTACATTGTTTCTTTTTATTGAAAATAGATCCTTTTCTCACATAATACACCCTGGTTTGGTTTCCTCTCCCTCCACCCATTTACTCCCCACTTCCCCTCCCATCCAGATCCACTCCCTTTCTGTCTCTCATTAGAAAGAATAGGCTCCTGAGAGATAACAACCAAACATGACAAAATAAAATATAATGCGGTAAAACAAAGACTGTCACACTGAAGTTGGACAAGACAAACCAACAGAAGGAGGAGAGCCCAGAAGAAGGCACAAGAGTCAGGAACCCATCCATTCACACACTCAGGAGTCCCATAGAAGTACTAACCTGGAAGCCATAACACATATGCAGAGGACCTGGTGCAGACCGTGTCAGCCTGTGCGTCTGCCTCAGTTTGTGGGCTCACACAAGCTTTGCTCGTGGGCACTCAGAGGGCCTTGTTTCCTTGGTGTCCTCCAGCGCCTCTGGCTCTTACACTCTTTCTGCCTCCTTTTCCACAGGGTTCCCTGACCTCTGAGGGGGGAGATTTGATGGAAACATTCCACTTAGAGTGGTGTGTTCCAAGGTCTCTCTCTCTCTCTCTCTCTCTCTCTCTCTCTCTCTCTCTCTCTCTCTCTCTCTCTCTCTCTCTGTGTGTGTGTGTGTGTGTGTGTGTGTGTGTGTGTGTGTGTGTGTGATGTCTGGCTGTGGGTCTCTATATTTGTTCCCATCTCCTGCAGGAGGAAGTTTCTCAGATGACGGCTGAGCAAGGCATCTGTGAGTACAGCAGAATGTCATTAGGAGTCATTTTATTGCTACATTCTTTTAGCAGAACAGTATTATTTGGTTTTACCCTGGGTCTCTGGGCTATCTTGTGTTACCCAAGCAGCGTCATATATGGGTTCCTTTTTGCGGAGCGGGTCTATAGTCAATCAGGCATTGGTTGGTTACTCTCACAAGCTTTGTTACACCATTGCACCAGAACATCCTGCAGGCAGGATACC
Source organism: Mesocricetus auratus (assembly GCF_017639785.1). Lineage (NCBI taxonomy): Eukaryota > Metazoa > Chordata > Mammalia > Rodentia > Cricetidae > Mesocricetus > Mesocricetus auratus. Next base: position 499,284 of record NW_024429205.1, read on the forward strand.
GTTGACAAGCAAAGGGTCTGGCTGGTTGGTAGTGTGCAGAGTCCCTCTCTGGACCAAGACACTAGAGCATAGGGGTGAAGCTCTGTAGAGGCACCGGCTTGACTTCTCCATGTTCAGCGAGTTGGTTGGCTGTTGTCTTCAGCAGAGGGGCCTTGCAGTCAGTTTGCAGAAACCTATTGTCTTAGCAACAGTCTGAGTTGTTTGGGGTTCTCATGATATCCCTCTGATCAACAACTCAATTATTTGTAGCTCAATCCCAGCATTGGAAGCTTCATTTAATGATAAGAGATGTCCAGTTGGGGCTCTGTGTCCCCCCATTATTTGGCAATTTCATTTGGATCATGGTCATATATCAATCCTCTCTCTCTCTCTCTCCATATATATATGGAAGTTTCTATTGTGTAAGTGCTCATATTATCCCTCAAACTCCTTAATTTTAGCTATTGCTCCCCATATTCCCTCCCTCAACCTCCTCTCCCAACCCCTCCCCACTTGATCCTACATTCCAGCTGCTCCCTCATCCTTTCATAGTTACGTTTTTTATTTCCCTTAACAAGGTGATGGAGAGGAAAGGAGAGACCCACCCCTCTCCTCTCTGGCTGTCTCCTGTCCCCAGCTGAATTGTGGCGACAGTCATTGCCTTAAGCACACCCTGAGGAGGCTGGAGTTAAGAACATGAACTGTTCTCATTGAGGACCTAAGTTCAGTTCCTAGCACCCAGGTGGTTCATAATCACTTGTAACAACAGCTCCACAAGATGCAACATAGTCTTCTGGCTTCCATATGAGCACTTACACACACCCACACATGGACACACTCACACATAAAGGCTTTCACATATCCACACATGGACACACACACAAATAAATAAAGATTTTCGCATACCCACACATGGACACACACACAGACACACACACACACAAAGATTAAAACCCTTAAGAAAACATACACACCCTGTAAAGTAATTTGTAGCCCAGAAAGGCAGGAAAAGACCCTGATTTGTTAGGAGTGGGCAGAATGGAAAGGCATGCCTAAGAAGGGTAGCCCCCAGGCCCTGTTAGTGTCCAGGGATGATGACCAACTAGGGAGGAGCTCATTCTCAGGACCGACAACCCCTAAATTGAGCCACTGAAAGAAGATATGAGCTGCCTGTCTGTCTCTTTCCAGGGCTATTATCTCATGAACAGGGTATCTAGGGCAGCCATCCCTCCCTGACACAGGGCTTCACGTGCATAGTCCCAGAAAACGCTCCCAACCACCGGTGAGGTCAGTGTTATTCTTACCCATGTTGTCTGGGAGAGGACACTGGCGAGCTAACTGCCCAGCTATGCAACACACTGGGCAGTGGGATGAGCAGAGCCACACATCACCCAGAGAGTATTCAAAAGGGACAGGTAATGGCATTAAAAATATTTGGAAAGAATTCTCAGGACAGCCAAGTTCCCATCAGATCTCCACCTCCCGTGGGAGCCAGAGGAGCCAGAGAGCTCCTCCCCAGCTCCTCATTTGTCGTATCTACAAGTCTGTTATTCAGTTGACTTAATGCCCCCTAATTGCAGACAAGTTGAAACACTTCGGGGAGAAATTGATCCGTACACCCAGGACCCAGGAAGCCTCTGTGACGAGTCTATCAGCAGCTGGACTGTTCCCAGCACAGGTATATCTGTCCATTGAGCTAGGTGCAGAGTTGGGCGCGTGAGGCGAGAATGCGTCCATTTCAGATTCTTGTTTTTATTTCTGCCAGTCGCGGGCGTGCAGGTGCCCACAGAAGCCAGGAGAGAGCATTGGATCCCCCTGGAGCTGGAGCGAGAGGGGGTATAAACAGCCCAGCATGGATGCTGGGAAAAGAACTTGGGTCCTCCGTAAGAGCAATGTGCCATCTCTCCAGTCCCGATACTCATGCATTTTAGGCCCAGCCTAGCCCAGACAGGCCTAGCTGCAGCCCTCAACAAACACCTGAACGAAGGAGAGCTGAAAGAAAGGGGGCCGTTCCAGGAGGGGACTGGGATAGCTCCTAACCGGGAGGGTCCTTGGGCAAGGGAAGGGGACAGCTCTGCTGTGTTTGTTGGGGAGGGGCTGCGCTGGTGTAGACAGAGTCTCATGTCGCCCAGGATGGCCCCAAACTTCTCACCTTCCTGTGCTGAGAAAGCACAGGCATGCGCCGTTATGCGTGGTGAATGCGGTGCTGGAGGTCAAGCCCAGGGCTGCCTGTCCAATGCTTTACCCGCTGAGCTACATCACCCGCCACGACTTTTTAATTTAAAAATAAATTAGGCAGTATAGCCCAAGCTGGTCTCCACTTCAAGGCGATTCCCCTGCCTTAGTTTTCTGAGAGGGTTATATGCCTGTGTCACCATGCCCAACTATGTCAGGGTTTAATTTTGATCTCTTATTTTTTGAAATATGTGCCTGCGGTGGAGGGGTGTGCACACCAGAAAGGATGCTGGATCCCCGGGATTTGGAATTGTAAACTTCCCAATGTGGGTGGATGCTGGGAAAGGAACTCCAGCTTTCTGGAAAAGGAGAACACGCCCGTAACCTCTGAGCCATCTCTCTAGCTCAGTGCCAGGACTTTTTAGTGATGGCTTCGTCCTGGTGAATTAGAAGCCACATGCTGCCCATTAACAAATGGGTTAGAAGACAACACAGCTGTCCCAGCCAGGGTGCCACGAAGGCCAGCAGACTGCAGCTTGGCTCGCTGCCAGGCTGCCCAGAGGCTCCAGGCCTGTGGAATCCTTCCATACACTTTCTATTTACCAGTGCCATTAGCTGGATGATGAGACATTGTGACCAGGGCAACTTTGGAAGACAACGTTTAACTGGGGGCTGGCTTGCAGTTTCAGAGGGTTAGAGTGGATGTGAGGGAGCATGGCGCTGAGGCAGTCGTTGAGATCTCTCGCCAGACTCACACGCATGAGGCAGGGAACGAACTGGGAATGACATAGGCTTTTGAAACCCAGAGCTCGCCCCGGGTGACACACCTCCTCCAACAAGGCCACACCTACTAATCTTTCCCAGGCAGCTCCACTTACTAGGGAAACAAGTACCTAAGCATACGAGCCTATGGGGCAGGGACAGGGGGCATTTTTCACATTTTTCATGCAAACCACCATTTGCTTCAGGTCACAGACAGCCGTCCCTCTCTGAGGGGTACCATTCAAGCCCCTGGGGAAATGCTAAGGTTGAGGCCTTTGCAAGTGGCGTTATCTTGTTTTGTTTTGAGACAGGGCTTTGCTATGTCAAGATGGAAGGTTCCAGATCAGGGGTGTTCCAGTATGGAGTGGGAGGCCTTCAGTGAGCCCTGATGACAACTTGAGCTGCTTTGGTGGTACAGTTAATCTGAGGTCTCACCCAACTCAGATCATTAGGTTGGCAGAATGCACTATGAGCCATCTCGCCAGCGTTTTCATTATATTATTATTATTATTATTATTTTGAGATAGGATTTGTTAGCCCAGGCTGGTGAGATGGGTAACCTGGTTCCCTAGTAACCCTTTTCTTTCCCTTCCTGAGCGCTAGGACTCCAGGGGTTTGCCACCATTCTCACTACCCGAATTCATCTTAATCCTTCCTAACGCTTAACTTCACCCACAGTCTCCGCGCTCACAGAGGCAGCGCTGTCGTCCCCTCCTTCCCTGCCCCATGTCCCTGCTGTTAGGAGGAAGACCTTAAGACTCTTTTGGGAATGCGCACAAGGAGAAAACGTGTCCTGAGAAGAGTCCTGTGAAGCAACCACCGCTAACGGCAGCCAGCCACCCAAACTGTTTGCACCCCAGACTCTTCCCTACCCCAGGGCCCTTGCACAGACGCCCCCTCCTTCTATAACACACTCCCCGCTTTGCTACTGGATCAGTTCTCTGTAGGTGTTTATTTCCCCAAACTTTCCAGTTGCATCACACTCCATAGCATCCCTTCTCACTTCTCTCTGGCCAAACGAGGCCATCTGCACCCAGAGGCAACTCTGTCAGCGCCAGGTACTACCTAGCAGTGCACGCTTCTGCATCCTTTGGCCACGTTTCCACCATGTAAAAGGTGTTCCAGGGTGTCTGTTCCCAAGAAATGACAGGAAGGTGACGACTGTATTGGATGGCCTGGCATGCAAACCAGCCTCCTGAGACAGGCTACAGGGAGCCTCTCCATTGTGCCCTGTCCTTTCCTGGTTAAAGTGGCACCTTTGTCTCTCCAGAGGGAAGCACTGAGCATGACCCTTTGCCCATGCTACAACCAGGTATCCGTTTAAGACACACTTGACCCAAAGAGCCACGTCCCTGTTTCTTGGATCTCAGATACCTCACTTGTGGCCCTGGCTTGGTACAAGCCAGAGTGAGGAAGGAGCAGAGGGCACAGGGGGGCTTCACCTTGTCACCTGTCTGTGTCCTCTGTGGACAGCACCTGGCTCTTTTCACTTACCTGAAGAGTGATACCCGAGGGAGCTGCCCATGAAAAACAAGGAAGGGTGACGACTGGCCCACACAGGCAGAACAATGGAGACACCGAGGAGGTGGCAGAGCTAAGACCCCCATTTCTGGCCACCTGAGCCAGGCTGAGGCCACTCAAGTAGGGCTGAGGACACAGCTTGGAGGAGAGTTGGTGAAGCCCTCCCTGAAGGTCTTGCATGGGCAGAAGGAGCTGGCATCATAGGATGCTGGCCCGAAGCCAAGGAGCCCACAAGGGAGGAATGGGGAGCTGTGTGCTCTGACCCCTGTGAAGGTCCCGCCCACCCTGGAGACCATGGGAGCTGCTGGGTGTGGTGTGGCTCAGGGAAATCATTGGGTGTGGTCAGCTGGAGGTCACACTGACCTCTGAGACAGGCTGGTGATAGCCATCGTTTCCAAACCCCACAGGCTTGGCTGACGGCTCTGCCAGGAGATTCATGATGGAAGGGACTTTGTGTTGCTGCTTCCATGGAAGCCACATTTACCAGGCTTCATCACTGTCTGCTAAGTCCAGTGTGTTGGTGTATATGAGTGTGTATGTTAGTGTGTGAGTGTATATGAGTGTGTGAGGGTGTGTGTGTGTGACTATGTGTGTGTGACTATGTGTGTGTTATCGTATCTAGCATCTACACGTTAGGCTCTACCAACGCTTTTCCATTTGGAAACATAGTCTCAATTACAAAGTTCACTGTGAACTACCTCTGTAACCCAGTCAAGCCTTGAACTTGTCACCCTCCTGCCTCAGCCTCCAGAGTAGCTAGGATTACAGGCCTGTGCTGCCAAGTCCAATGAGATAATTATTGGAGGCTACTCATATTCCTTCCCTCATGGCCTTAAGAAAAGAATGACTTTCCTCAAACTGCTGTGCACTTCACAAGGAGCCAAGTTTCCAAAGATCCAGAGACCCTATACAGGAGTTTAAAAAGGCAGGTGAGACCGAGGGTGTGTCTCAGTATAGTGTGCTTACCTAGGGCTCCGAGTTCAACCTACAGCACCACATAGTGGTGTGGTCCATGCCCTAACCCCAGGAGGACCAGAAGTTCAAGGTCATTCTCAACTACATAGCAAGTTTGAGGCCAGCTTGGGCTCTATGACAGCCAGTTGTTTAAAAAGAGCTTGCTTCCAAGCTTGGTAATCTGAGTTCAATCCTGAAGTCCTTCAGGGTGCAAGGAAAGAACTGACTCCCACAAGTTGGGCTCTGACCTCCACACAGTGCACACCATGCCATGGCATGCGCATATGTGCACACACAAATAAATATGAGAAACATTTTCAAGGAGAGTGTTACTACACATTCCTTTGACCCTGACCCTGAGTGGGTCCCAAAGGGCCTGCGAACAGACCTGGAAATCTAAACTCAACTGGCAGTAGGGAAGGGGGGCACCTTGCTTGGGTAAGAAAGAAGCCAGAAGTCCTAGGCTGGACTGCAAACAAGCCTTGTTGCTAAGTTGCCCAGTGACCCTGAGCTGGTCATTTCCCCAATGTGACCCAGTGTCAGTACTCACTGGGACAATAAAGGACCAAAACATGAGTAGGGTGGGTGGTAGTGTCAACTTGACAGGATCTAGAATCACCTAGCAGACAAACCTCTGAGGAAGTTTCTAGATCGGGTTAATTGAGGCGGGAAGACCCACCCTTAACATCAGTGCCATCCCAAGGCCGGGAAGACTGAATTGCAGAGGAAAGTGGGCTGAGCACCAGCGTTCCTCTGGCATCCTGACTGTGCACAGTGTGCCCAGGCACCTCACATTCCTGGCACCGATGTGGGCAAATCCTTCAAGCTGAGCTAAAAAACAAAACAAAACAACAACAACGAAAAAAATCCTTCCTCTTCAAATTGCTTCATCGGGTATTTTGTTGCGGCAATGAGAAATGTAACTCATCCACCCAAATGAAAGTGACAGGGGTCCCTTCCCTCACAGCTACGGCCATTGCAGTCCTTGGGCTTTCTCAGGAGGAAGGGACACCTTCCTACCATGGTCTCCCACCTGAGATGTGAGTGAGGCTCCTGTCTACATAGGAGACAAGGGACAGCAATTTAGGAGCTGGATTATAGCTCACTATTGTGAGGCCAAGGTGACAGCCAGGGCCTGCCAGAATTCACAAGCATACAGCATGTCCAGTTAGCACTGAATTTACTTCCTCCTCCACCCCACACCCCATGCTGGTGTGAACATGAGCCTTACCAATGCTGGACAAGTGCCCCACCGCAGCTCAACTCTGAGTTTCAGATCAGCGTGTGTGTGCTGTGTGTGCGTGCGTGCGTATGTATCTCTGTGTGTGTGTCTGTGTGTGTGTGTGTGTGTGTGTGTGTGTGTGTGTGTGTGTGGTCATGCTGTTGTCTGCTGATGTTAGAAGAGGACATCAGGTCCTCCCTGGATCGGAAGTGACATACGGTTATGAGCTGCCCTTTTGTAGGGGTTGGAATCACCCTTGGGTCCTTTAGAAGAGCAGCAAGTGCTGTTAACCCCTGAACCATCTCTCCAGCCCCAAGGACTGTGGCTCTTTTTACTGTGGCTCAGAGAGGCACAGCCTGGGCAAGGATGCACAAAACTGTTTCCTCTCTGAACTACACAGTGCCACATAAGGCCGTTCAGCGGAAGAATACAACATACTTCTTGAGCATGTCCCCTTGTGGCCTTTGTGAATCGCTGTCTGTGTCCCCTCTCCCTTTCCCACGCCATCAGTCCTCTCGACTCCCCTGGACACCCACTCTCACTTCGGTATCCACATTGCCCCCTTTCAAGGACAGACGAATTGTGACAGGGAAGAAGCAAGGGCCACCAGTGCTGGAGTGGGTGAGAAATCTTTGCCTGTGGTAGCTCATGACAAGCCAGGATGGCAAGACAGGGAGAATATACAAAAACGGACATTGTGAGAAAATCCACGAAGCCCATGCTCAAAGCTCACAGCCAAGAGGGCCAGCCAAGCCAGGAGGCCAGGCGTGAGGCAGGGACTCCTTGATGTCTCAGCCTGGTGTCATCTCCAGCCACCTAAGACAAAATGAAATCTACCTAAAAGTTCAGCCTCTGAAGCCTCCAACCCAGAAGTATCCTGGGAAGAGGGGATGTCTCAGCCATTCGGGCACGCTCAGCACAGGGCTGCCAAAATCAAGAAGCAGATGTCCTCACCCCATCTAGAGGAGATGAGTGCCCAGATCACGGCCCCATTTATAGAAAACACTTAGAAATGGGAGTCCTACAGAGACTGGTGGTGACCAAGGGAGTGGAGCAAGGAAGGGGAATGACTATACACAGACCCAAAGTTCCATTTAGAACAAGGCACGTGTTGTACAGGTGTCCTCTGCTGCTCCCAGTTTTGCTTTCAAAGGTCTCATGTGACACCTGGTGATCCAAGTTGACCTATGTTCAAATCATGCATCCTAAAGTATGAAATGGAAAATTCTAGAAACAACACACAGGTTTTTTTCAGCTTTACACTCTGCTGTGTTCTGTGAGGTCTTGTGCCTTACACCTGAGGTTCAAATCTTCCTTGGTGTGAGGTATCCACATTGTATATGCTGCCCTTCCGTTGCTCACTTGGAGAGAGGTTGTCTAAAAAGCAAGTGTTATAGTCAGGCAACACCATCTCAGCCAGTGGTGCCCCCAAGCTGTGGCCAGGTGACCCAAACTTCTAAGCCATTAATGGTCCCCAAGTGACAAAGTCATGATGCTGGTGATTTAAACGTGACAGAGAAGCGTAAGCCACAAAGTGTTTTCACTGAGTGAAGAGGTGACAGCGTGGTAAGGCGTTGTGAGAGACTGAGAAGGGCCACATCCACGTGAGGACCACCACGGTGTGTGCACACTGCTTTGTAATGCATGCGTATGTTTGAAGGTGCACGTATGTGAGTCAGGGTGCACATGCTTGTGTGTGAAGGCCAGAGGACCATTCCTCAAGTGTCATCCAGCTGGGCTCTGGAGGCAGGGTCTCTCCCTGGCCTGGAGCTTGCCAAGTGGAATAGCCAGATGGCCAGCAAGCCCGGGGATCTGCTTGCCTCCTCTCTGGAGTGCTGGGGTCACAAGTGAGCACTACCACACCCGGCTTTGGTGTGGCGCTGAGGATCTGTCTCGTGGGTGGACAGGAAGCATTTACTAACTGAGCTATTTCCATAGTCCTCTATAATATTTCTCGAGGCAGGGTCTCACACCATATCCCAGATTGACCTGGACTCATTATGTAGTTCTGGCTGTTCTCAAACTCATAACAATCCTCCTGCCTCAGCTTCCCAAGTTCAGGGATTGCAGGAGTGGGCCCAGTACCAGCTCTATTGAGTGTATCTGTATAGTGGTACTACTATACCATTAGTTACTGCACTGGTCTCTTATTCTACCTAACTTCTGAATGAAACTTTATCTTAGATGCACACTTACAGGAAAATCGAGCATTCACATGACTGACTACTACCTATGGTCTCAGGCTTCCAACGGGATCTTGGGGCACATCCCCTAGAGCAGATGGTGCACTTGTACATTATGGGTATGGTGACAGTCATACTACTCTATACATTTACTAAGATTCATACAACTGCTTAGTGACTTTCATGGTACACAATGTATCTCATTAGAGCTGTTTAAAAGACAACTTCTCTCGACTTTCAGAGAAGCAGCCAAAGACACCTGGGCAGCCCAGCCTTAAATAACCATCCTGGCCATGAGATCTCCTAGGCTTCTTAGTTTATAAGGCACCTTGGGGGCTTCCTCTTGGGGAAGTCAGGAGTTGTACAGGCCCAGCTGTCCTTGCCTTTGTAGAGGCTCTCTAGCCTGATGACACATCCCCAGGGGAAAATGAGCACAGGGTGCCAAGGAGGGAAAGGAGCCTTGTTTGGGTAATCCGTTCGTTTTGTGACAGCCTCTTGGGACAGCAGCTAATCAGCCAGATGACTTGGGCAGGGTGAACTGGTACCAGTGCCAGCTGAGGTGAGGGTCATGGGTTGATAGCTGGGCTCCTGGGTCGTGCCCTTCTCATCTCTCCCCTCCTTTGGGGTCAGGAGAAGAAGCCTCTTGTCATAGCTATTGCCCTTGACCTGATGTTGTCCAAGCAGAACAGGATCTCTCTGTCCTCGAAGCACCAAAAGGCACCCTGGCCACTCTCCCACTCACTCAGAGACAAGAGGCATTGACAGTATTGGTTGGTGTTTATGGGTATGACATCGCAGTCTGGGTACCTGGGTTCAAGTCTTAGCTGGGTCAACTTTCATGTCACTGGAAAGGGTGGTACATGAAGCTGTGAGAATGAGACTGAAGACAAGATGGGAACTCCAGAAAGTTCGAGCTGCCAGGAAACAGGGAGTCTGCCCAGGAGAGCTTCAGGCAATGAGTAGAGCCACGAAACAGCAAGGCCATGGGGACAGGGTTGCCTAAGCCCTCTGAAATCCACAGTCTGAAGTCACATGGCCCTGCTGGCGCTCAGGCTTGCTCCTGTCCCTTTCTAGGCTTCCGTAGCCTGCCACTTGGAACGAGAATGTTTACTGTTGGAAGTACATAACATGCTTCCTGAATTTACAGGGGTTCACGGAGGGGAGCCTGTGTGAGCCCCAGAGACTGAGAACTTTAGTTTGTATCTACTAAGATGCTGGGCACTCTGGGAAATGAACTGGATGCCTTTTGGTAGAATGTTTGAGTTTACTATGTGCTGTCCCCCAAAAGGACTCAAGTGTTGAAGGCTTGGCCCTTGGATAGTGTCAGTAATAGGAGATGACAAACCACGGAAGTTCAGGCCTAATCAATGCATACACCCACTGATGAATTTGAGGTCAGAAGAAAATTGGCAATAATTAAATAAAGAGTAGAACAGAAGTTACTTTCTATGGAAGAATACCTGCAAAGATAATAAATATGTATTCATATATATATTTACAGATTTTATATATACAGGGAACATACACATATTACATATATATACACATATATGGGGTTAAAAAGCAAGAGTTGGCATACCCAACTGGAGCTGAGTCAGGCAAGGTCATGACCAGAGCCTAGCACTGGGTTAAAGGTCATGAGGAGCTACTCCCCCATTGCTACTACAAAGAGGTACAACCTGCTGATACGGGCTGCCGAGATAGTTCCCACATCTGGGAATGTCTTTTCTAAGTCTCACCAAGGTCACAGCAAGCACAAATTGCAGAAGAAATTCAACAACCCCATAGGCTAACAATTAGGGAATCACAGAAATTGTTGGGGTTTTTTTTTGAGATTGAAAAATCTAAATTCTTCTAAAGACAGACTGTGTGAGGTGTAAAAAGATGGCAGAGCAAAAATAAACCAAATGATTGAAAAGATGCAACCGAGTCAGGCACGGTGGCACGCGCCACCATCCTACTCTCGGGAGACCAAGGCAGCTCAGGGGTTGAGGTAAGCACTGGCTACACAGAGAGATCCCATCTCAAAAGCAAAAGAAAGCATGTGTTTGGTGACCTCATTTTGTGTGTGCTCACGTGTGTACACATGCATGTGGGGGACAGAGGTTGACTCTGAGTGTCTTCCTCAGTCACCACTACTATACTTGCTGAGACGGGATCCTTCGGTTCAGCAAACCCAAGGAAGTGCGGCCTCCACCTTCCCAGTGCTAGGGTTTCCGCTGCATACCACAGCGTCTGGTTTTTACGTGGCGCCGGGGATGGAAGTTAGGTCCTCATGAATGCACAAGCACTTTACCAACAGCCATTTGCAACCTCTTGTGACTGTTGAAAAGTCACACCCACACCTTGCCTTGGGATGGTCCTACAAATGGATGTCCTTTTCTTAATCCTTTTTGTCCTCTACTCAATTATGACTAAACTTAAGCAAGTATTTAAAAAAAAAAAAGACACCCCCCCCGAAAAGCGTGAAACCGAATGCAATGTGACCCACACCTGGGGGAGCCTGGTTGAAAAGGCAGCTATGAAGTACTTTTCAGGGCACTGGGAAGGCAGAGCATATGATGGCGACTGGCCACCAGCATCCAACGGTCCAGGGATAAATTCTCTTGACTCTGTTTAGGGAGGACATGTCCTAAAGTGCTCAAATTATCTCTGCTCCTTCTTCCCAGAGCCTCACATGTACTAAGCATGTTCTACAGCTGAATTGCATCATGGTCCCTATATCTCAGCCCGGGCAAGGAGACACAAGGGGAGCTGCTCTGAGCAGCAGGTGACAGGTGCTCCCTACAAGACTATTTAATGTTTTGTGTGTATGAAACCGTTCATGAAAATCAGAGCATGACCCCTTTTTGCAAATTTTAAATTTGTCTTTATTTCATTTAATTTGATTTATTATAGAGGTTTTTAGGCCTGACCTTGGTAGGGAAATGGATGTAGCTGGAAATCATTATGTTAAACAAAATATTCCAGAATGATAAACATCACATGTTTGCTCTCCTGTGTGTGGCGGGGAGGGGGTTGTGGACCTAGAAAGTGGATCATGAGAGAGGAGGAAGAGATCTTAATGGAGAAAAGAGGGAAATGGAATGGATGCCAGCAGAGGGGGAAAATTTGGGGGAAGGAAACGAACCAGCCAGAATGGGAGGTAAGGGGCATGGGACAGGATGCTGGAGGAAGACAAATTAAAACCGACTATAATGAAGTATACATATGAAAATGTCATAATGACCCCTTTACCATGTACGCTAACTTTGAAATTTTAAGGCTGGCCAGGTGGCTCCTGTGGGTAAAGGCGCCTCACAAGCTGAGGGACCTAAGTTTGATCCTCAGAGCCCTTGTAAGAGGGTGGGCAGTGGTGGATCACATCTTTAATCACAGCACTCGGGAGGCAGAAGCAGGCAGATCTTTGTGAGTTCAAGGCCAGCCTGATCTATGAGTTTCAGCACAGCCAAGGCTACACAAAGAAACCTTGTCCTAAAAAACACAACTGAAAAAGAAAAAAAGGAAGGAGAGAGTCAGCTGCACACAGGTGCTCTCTGGCCTCCACCACGAGTGCTACAGCAAGCATGCCTCCTCACCTACAGATAGTAAATGGAAATCTTTCAGTGTCATGATTTGTGCTGGGCTCCTAAGGGCTCTGATTTAACCAGTCAGGGGCACAGCCAGGAGTCTGCTTTTAAGCTCCGATGCAGTCAGAGCCTGGAACCAGCACGCGGTACGTCTCCCAAGCTGAAGCAATGGCTGCTTGGCTGTCTGGAATGGAGAAATCTGTGTGGAGCTGAGACTCTTGGATTCTGGCTTCTGGCTTTACATGGTTGCAAGTGGCTTCTCCCAACTGGACCGGGGGGTCCCCAGAAGGAGGTATCAGATATGAGATGCTGAGGATACCACCCCAAGGTCTGCAAGATGTAAGACTTTGTCTAAAGTGGGGGATAACTTGTTCTTTCATAAGTTGAGGCCTCAAACTTGGGTGTTTCTGGCTCCTGGTTCCAGGTCATCCAGGACACAGTAAGACCCTATGTCAAAATAACACACACACACACACACACACACACAATCTAGATGTATCCAGATTCCAGATCATGGACAGGAAGGAGAGGAGAAAGAAATTCCCGCTATTCCTGGGCACTGAGCTAATCATACTCACTTCACACACCGGCGGTCTTGAAGACACAGCCTTCAGGGAAATTCTCTATCACTCTGGTGCTTGCGGGATAGCACAGACGTAAGCCAGTGTCTCTGGCTGAGCCTGTGCTCCCATCCGCACTCAGGAGGGACCCCTATGGGGCAAAGAGCAGCCTAGCTGGGAGGCAGACTGCTAGACTCTGAAGACTGAGGCTCTTCTCTTAGACAATGGCCGTCCTTTTTTACATTTAGACATGTAAATGCATATCATGTACTTTATATGTGAGCAGATAGACCATTAAAGCAAATATAACCGGGATAGCGCCTAGTGAAAAAAATATCAAATGGTGATTGCATACATCTGCCAGGACATTTATTTGGTTTTGCTAATGTGAGAAGTCTCACTGTGTAGCTTGAGCTGGCTAGGAATTTGCTTTATAGCTGGGACTTCAGCTCAGTTTGCAGAATGCTTGTCTAGCTTGCATGAGGTCATGGTTTCTAGTCCCAGTACTAGAGGAAGCCGGGAGAAGTTAAATTTGTGATGTAGCCTAGTTGGCCTCAAACTCACAACCCTGCTGTCTCAGCCTCTCAAGCGCTGGGATCGCTGGCACACACCAGCACACCTGGCAATGCATTCTTGGTTTTGCTGCTCTTTTATCCAGGAATAGCAATGATGACAAGCCTTGGGTGTGAGCTTGTCTGCTTCAGGCAGCAGGTTCCTGCTGAGCACTTATTACAAGCTGAACATTGCTTTACTGCTTGAACCCCATCACAGTGAACTGACATCACAGTCCAAGTTTCAGATAAAGGAGATGGGACACTAAACTGGTTTTACCAGTGACACAGGTCTCTCGTTGATGGAGGGCATGTAACCCTCTTGTAAAGGGGCTCACTGTCTATGTAACTGCTGGACAACTCAAGGTTGCAAAGGACACCAGAGTGACTGAGGTTGGAGCCGCAATACACATGAGAGGACTCTCTCCCCAGTCAGGGCAATAATTCAGTGGTAGCAATGGTCACATGGTGACACAGGTGCAGAAACAGGTCCCAGCCATGTCAGGGCCTGGGCTTTAGAAACAAGAACAAATTCTGGGTAGAGCTCAGTGGGAAGGTGGGGTACAGGTAAGTCCGTCTGCTGGACAATCTGAAGCTGCTCACCATGCCCAGGTCACAGAAGGTGGCCAGGGTCTAACACAGCACAGGGAGTCCAGTTCTCAATGCCCCTCACCCCCATTCTTCCTGGCTTTGACCTCAAGCAGGGTCATTCAGGGATCCAGGCTGTTACTTGTAAAAATAGGCCAACTCTAGCCCTCTGCGGGGCCGAGAGACACATGGATGGTTCTTGAGCTCCAGAGGCTCAGTTGGGTTTTTAATGCACTGCATGGTTTTTAAAACTAAGAGAGATGCAGGTCCTTTCCCCACTGTCTCACAGACAAGGGAGTAGAGGCTCAGTGCTGGGTGCCAGCTAGGGCTCCCATCAGAGTCAGTCCTGTGGTCCTCCACCCTGCTCCTGGGCTTTCACAGACACATGGTTGGGAGTAGAAAAGATCACAGGGAAGGGAGTCCTAGTCTATTAACACCTTTTGGCCAGTTTTCTAGCTAAAAAATGAAGATAGCATAGCCCGGGGAGTGGGAGTGTTCACCCTGCAGTCACATGTCCACTACCGTGAGGCCCTAAGCCCCAGACTAGATACAAAAGCAACTGGCTGGATCCTGCTTGTCACAGAGTAACACGGCCTAGGAAGAGCTAACTCTCACACAGTGTGTGTGTGTGTGTGTGTGTGTGTGTGTGTGTGTGTGTGCGTGCGCGTGCGCACGCGCGTAGTGGGGAGGGGCTTGTGAGCCCATCTGAAAAACTGTATCAGTGAAGGCAGAAAAATATCAAAATATCCCTCGCTGGTGCCAGGTCAATGCCTGTTAACACAGGTTTCTGACATCTCACAGCAGAGGACAAGTGCAGAGACACAATATGTGGGGGAAAGGCATCTTCTAGAACTGGGCCAAGAAGCTGCAACCCGTGGGCCATGTCTAGCCAGGCTCCTGTTGTTATAAATAAAGTTTTATTAGAATGCAGCCGTGTCTGCTCGTTTACAAGCGGCCTGTGACTGCTTTCCCATGGAATGGTTGCCACGGAGACTGTATGGACCACAAAGCTGGAAGCATTTGCTCTCTGGCTTTTTATGGAGAAGGCATGCAGCCACCTGTTCTAGAAGATCTGTTGCACAGGGTTGGGCTTCAGCGGTTTCCTCAGAGCATACCCTTCCCTAACACCTAACACAACCCAGAGTGGATGCGTCATTTTCTAATCCTGGAGCTGTTTGCCAGCATAAGAAAGTGTAGGTCCCCTGTTCCCACCCCTCGCGGAATAGAGAAGAAGGTGGTGGCCCTCTGTCCACTGGGGTCTTCTTGTCCCCTGTGTAACTGCCCTTTGTGGCCTGGGGCTGCCCTATGAGCCTTGCCAGGCCTGTGAATCATCAGGACTGACTCATTCCCCGTCTAAAAATATCGATTGTCTCGTACAGGCCACGCAGCTCTGGTTGCTATTCGCACTCAGGTCAGTTTCTTTCTGCAGGGCTCTTTGCAAGCAGGGTCCTGGCTTTGCCATTTTGGAGCCACAGGACCAGGTGGCACCTACCGTTTTGAGCGGGAAAGAAATTTTGGGAGAAGAGGTTGGACATGGGTGGTTGCAGACTCTGACCTGTAAGTTTGTTTGCTGTGTGACTCTGAGCTCCAGAGCAATATGCTGTGGATTATACAGGGTCCACACAGCAAGAAGGACACCACAATAAAATCAAAGCAGGCGGCTGGAGTTGCTTATGCCCAGCAGGCTGACTCCCAGTGTTTAAGGTCCCTGGAGGCTCTGCTGACTGCAAGTGTCTCTTTCATGCCTGGTTATAGGGAAGGAGAGTAATGTGCCTACTGTGGCTGGGCTCTGCCAATGAAATCATCCAAAGCCATCCAAGGAAACCAGGAACCTTACCCAGCAGGATCCTGGTGCCAGGCCTTAGGGGAGCTCAAATTACAGAAAGCAAGTGGAAACTGCGGGCCAGGCTGAACTTGGAACTGAGTTGGGCACAGCAGTAAGACACACAGCAGGCTCTTGGAAGGCCATCACCACAGCCAGGAGTCACCCTTGCAATGGTCCATGTCCTACTAATGGCAGAGAGAAGCTTGGGGTGGAGCTATGCAAAGGCCTGAGTGGCCTTCAGGTTGAGGCAACTTCCCTGAGGTGCTACGTGGCCTGCAGATTGCTGCTTCCCATTTCCGGGCTCCATTTGCCACGTCTATTGCATGGGAACCCTCCTAGGGGACAACTGACAAAATGCCCAGCCTCTAGGAAGCCACCCTACCTCGGGGACATTAGGACTAGAGGTCAGCAGTGTCCTGCTCTGTCTAAGTTTGATTTCTATTGGGAAAGAGAGAGTTGATTTTGGCTTACAGCTCACAGCCCATCTTAAAGGGAAGTCATGGCAGGACACTAGAGGCAGAAACTGAAGCAGAGTCCTGGAGAACACGGCAGCCCAGACTGTCTGTCCAGGGTGGACTGGGCCCTCCACATCTATCATTAATCCAGAAATATTCCAACAGGCATGCCCAACGGGGCCAGCGATGGAGGCACTTTCTCAAGTGTGGTTCCCTCTCCCTGGGTGACTCCAGCTTGGGTCAAGTTGACAAAAACTAACCACCACCCTTAGTCATACATTCATAGAGCAGGAGTGTGAGGTATATACAACAGTAGGGAGGAAAACACACCTGCCCGAGTACTACCAAGAAAGGAATGAATAGCAAACAGCTAACTATCAAACATTCCTAGGCAATGAGTGAAGAATGGGGAGGGGGCTCCAGGGCGAGGGAAGCAAGGGGCAGTCAGGGGGGGAACTGTAAAGGACCAGATATGGGATTGACACAAAATGGGGCCATGAGCCATTCAGGATGTCCACTGGCCTGGGAGTGAAACGGGCTGGGCCAGAGGCTTGAGCTATCCTTGGGGTTTCCCAAAGAAGCAAACCCATCCTACAGCTAAGGCAGGAGGGATGGTGCTTAAGGTGAATGACAGCTGAGGAGCTGTTCCCACCCTTTAAATGCGTCCAGATTTGCTGAGCCCACAAGGTACCATGCACTATGACAAGCAGAGGGAACGATGCAGGGGAGAGGTTAGACCTGGGGCTTGTGCTAGAGTTCCCTGCATTCCAGAGTTACAGACACACGCAAACACCTGCACCACGCCCAGTGCTGCCTGCTCCCCGGATTCTCCACCTTCCAGCTATTCTCAATCACGCCTTGCCCCACCCACTGTCCCGCCCTCAGGTCTGCCATTTGTTTGCCGCTGGGGCAAAAATTTCACCCAAACTCACGGGCTTTCCGCAGCCCTCCCGCCTTACCTTTGGGAGTGAGGCTTAGTGGGAGGCAATAGAACCTTCATGCATACTAGACCAGTACTCTATGGCTGAGCCACACTTCCGCCTATGGTATACATTTAATGTCTTCTAACACAGGCTTGGGCGCCGTCATATTTGTCACAAAGTAGGTGCTCAGGAAATGCTGCCACCTGTCATGTCAGGTCCTGGACACCAGTACTTTCTGGAAACTGGGAGAGACGTCTCTAACCTGAATCCTCGTTGCCTCAGTACCACGAGGGGTAAAAGCCTCACAAACAGGGCCAGAGCTGCATGTCGAGGCATGAGGTAGGGATGGGAAACCCTGCCCCATGGGAAAGGAGTGGCTGAGGAGACCCTCGGCCTTTCCTGTGGTTGCTGGCATCGTAGAGGGGAGCTCTTTCTGCCAAGGGCTTCCAGCAGCTCTTGCAGGACCAGCAACTGAGAGTTCAGGGAAACACCCACACCCCGCTTACGGAAATGTGGGAGGCAATGGACCACCTGCCCTTGGCCACTCTGCTGCCTCCCCACCTCCCTTTAACTTTCGTCCCCTGAGACCTCTGCCACGTGCAGGATGGTACTGCACAGGAGACGATGGTGTGTGAATTGATATCAGACTGTCTAGAGAGCTGGGGTGGTGAGGACTTCTCACTGGCCGAATGATGTTCTCACTGGCCGAATGCTGTCTCTGGCAGACAAAGCAGGACGGGGTAGGGTGGATCCTGGAACCTTCCAACCTGACTCTATCCTTCTGCGTACATCATTTGAACTGGGTAGAGCTGAAACCACAGGCACCAAACTGCCTGCTCCTCCCATAGCATGGCTTTTAAACGACCTTGGTGGCTGAGACTCATCCGAGAGACCATGTGGCCTTAAGGCTTGGCTTTACAGAGGGAATGGCCCACCCCAGGGCCTTTACCCACGCACATGAATGGAGTGGGGACATAGGGCTGTGTGGGGATTTGTCTATCAAATGAGTGACTCTCTGGTTTCAGCCTCTTGACTACGGGTTACAGGCCTATCAGCTCCGCACTGGGCTTTGTAAACTCAGTGTTCCTAGGGAGCAGTTAGCCATGAGGATTTTGTGTGGCTTCCCCATAGCAGGGTTGCCCTGAATTTAAAAATCAGAAGCCTAAAAACCCCTTTCAACTTTATGCTAAAAGCTTCTAATATATTCATTCATGCATTCATTCATTCATTCATTCATTCATTCATTCACAGGGGCTCATGAAACCCAGGCTGGCCTCAAAGTACGTAGTTGATGATGGCTTTGAATTTTTGATCCTTCTGCCTCTACTTCGTGAATGCTGGGATGACAGGCATGTGACACCATGCCGTGTTTATGTGAAGCTGGCAATCAAACCCAGCACTTCATGCGTACCAGACAAACACTCTACAAAGCCCCTGAATGGCAGGTTGTAGAGTATACTAAACATATTAACACAGCATTCAATAACTTCTCCTGATATTTGCTGACTTTAGTGAAATTGCTGCTTTTACAAAGTTCAGATAACTGGTAAAAGCTTAATAGAGCATCTGAGATTTCTGTGAATTAAGTTCCCACGTAATCTCGCTCATTAATATAGAACACAGAACATTTTACCTTCCATATTTTAAAGATTGGTGGTATAAAAAAAACTGTTACGTAGATGAGTGTTTTCTCTACATGTGTGTGTGTACCACGTACATGCTTAGTACCCTCGGAGGTCAGAATATGCGTCAGTTGTGGGTGATGAAAACTGAATCCTCTAGAAGAGCAGTCAGTGCTCTGCACCAGTGAACTATCTCCCTGGCCCCTTATCTTCTGTATTTGGTATGCATATGTGTGTCTGAGACTGAATGTGCTGAGCACAGTGCCTGCTTAGCATGCCACCAACTTAACGCTCCCAGCCCATCCCGCCATTACTGAAAGCAATTAGTGGGAGAAGACAATCTTAAGCCTCAAGCGTTCTCTCCCTGGAACATTTGTTGCCTCTGAAAGGCTTTGGTTTCTAGCTGTTTTGAAAAACCAGGACCTCACTGTACTTGAGGTGACTCCAGAACCCATATTCTTCCATGGTGACATTAAACCCTGTGTCCGCGGAGGGGGGGACACGGGGGACACGGACACACACCTGGGCTCCATCCTGGCCTTAAGTGTACCTGGTGCCTTGGGGCCATAGGTGTGTGCTCTGGGCTTCCCTCCTGGTGACTCCACCACAGATGGAGCCCTGGGAATGGCTGCAGGAGCCTTGCTCAGTGCCAAGCCAGAGAGGCAGAGTAGGGGCTGCTAACAGCTGGAGGAGAAGGCAGAGGTGTGTACTCGTGCAGAAGTTCCCTACATCCCGTAAACTTGACCTGAACTCCTAGCACAACATTCATTCATTCATTCATTCATTCATTCATTCAAGACAAGGTCTCCCTAAGACCCTTGCTGCTCTCAGACTTTTGGGCTTGATTAATCCTCCTCCGCCTCTAAAAAGCTAGGAATGTAGTCAGATGCATACATACTGGGGTCTTCCTCAGCCACAGCAAAGTGGGAAGGCAGACCAGAGAGCCATGCTATCTACAGGGCCAGGGCTTTGAGGCTTTGAAGATGCCTGACCTGGAGCTGTGTCTGGTTCCTGCTAATACATGGGACAAAGAATCTAAGAGGCAGCCAACAATTCTCTCTGAGAATTTACATTCTGTGACCCCATCGGACAGACGGCCCATTCATTATTCTCCTGCTTGCACAGGGGACAGAGGGTTTGAACTATAAAGGGGAAGAGAAATCAGGAGAATCCCAGGAGACACAGCCCCATTGCGTCTACTGACAGAGCTTGGCTGGATGGGACACAGCTCTTCATTAACGACCATTTCTCTCCAGGTACTTTCTGATATCAGGTCCATTTCAGCCATAACTCATTTTATCTTCACCATAATCCTATTAGTTGTAGATCACCCCTCCATCCCTATCTTCCCTTCCCTCTTAGTAACAGAAATCTGGTGTGGGTCTAGATAGAAAATTGTACTAGTCAGCTAATGCCATGTAACAAGTGAGCTCCAAATTTAGCAGCCCAAATAAACAAACAAAAATGTTTATTGTTTCTCTAAGTTTTTCAAGTTAGTTCTGTGGGTCCTCCAGCTCAAATGCTGTAAAGGCTGCAGTTAAGAGGTCTACCCAGACACAGTCATCTGAAGGCTCACCTAGGGGAGAAACTTCTTCTGAGCTCACTTGTGATGCCTCTGCCGGCCTTGGAGAACTGTTCAGGCTTTGAATCCTGTGTGAGTCTCTCTGGAGAGCAGCTCAAAATACAGCAGCTGGCTTTCCTCCGAGCAAAAAAAGGGCACTCATCCAAGACAAAGGCCACCATCTCTCTGCAACCTACTCTCAAAAATGGTACCCTACTGTGTTTTCTCTTCTGGCTAGGAGGCTTGTGTACTCAAGGGAAAGGATTATACAAAGCAGGAAAAAAACAGGAGAGACCGTATGGGTACAGGGTGAGGGGGCATCTTAGAGACTCCTAATTCTTTTTTTTCCTCAATATATGGTTTTATTTAAATTAGAAATGTGAATGTTGAGCCGGGTGGTGGTGGCACCTTTAATCCCAGCACTCAGGAGGCAGAGGCAGGTGGATCTCTGTGAGTTCGAGGCCTGGCTGGACGGACAGCCTCCAAAACAATACAGAAAAACCCTGTCTCGTAAAACCAAAAGAAAAAAGAAAAGAAAGAAATGTGAATGTTTCACATGTCAGTCCCAGCTCGCTCTCCCACCCCTCCTCCCTTGTCCCTCCACCAGCCCCCAAGCCTCCCACCCAATCCCCACATCATTCCCCAGGGAAGGTGAGACCCTCCTTGGGTAGATCTCTAAAGTCTGTCATTTCATCCTGGGCAGGACCTAGACCCTTCTCCATGTGTCCAGGCTGAGAGAGCATCCCTCTATTTGGAATGGACTCCCAAAGCTCATTCATAAACCATGATGAACACTGAGACTCCTAATTCTTGTTGTTGTTGTTTTCAAGACAGGGTTTCTTTGTGTAACAGCTCTGGCTGTCCTGGAACTCACTCTGTAGACCAGGCTGGCCTTGAACCCACAGATCCACCTGGCTCTGCCTCCTGAGTGCTGGGATTAAAGGTGTGCACCACCACCCAAAGACTCTTAATATATTTTTGGGGGGGTGGTTTAGATACAGGGTTCCTCTGTGTCTTTGGAGGCTGTCCTGGAACTAGCTCTTGTAGAAGAGGCTGATCTTGAACTCACAGAGATCCACCTGCCTCTGCCTCCTGAGTGCTGGGATTAAAGGCATGCACCACCACTGCCTGGCGACTCCTAATATTTTAACCCACTTCTCAATCTTTTGCAGCTAGATGGCCATGTAACTAAGCTCTTGCCAATGAAATACAAGCAGAACACTGTGGTGGTCTAAGAAGGATTCTTAAATTATGGGACAGAGGGACTGGCTCAGGGGACACAGAGCCTGCTGGGAATGCAGGAAGACCTGAGTTTGAATCTCCAGCACCCATGTAAAAGCTGGGCATGGCTGCTTATGCCTGCACTGGGGCAGCAGAGAGGTGAATTCCTGGGCTCACTGGCCAGTGAGCCTAACTGAAACGGCAAGCTTCAGACTCAGTGAGAAACCCTGTCTCAAACAAGAAAGTCTCCACACCGCTGTCCACTGGCCTCTAATATGTGCTCACAGGTGCACACACCTGCACGCACATGTGCATGTATGCACACACACAAATTTACAAATAAGACAGAGTAAGTGTCCTCTATCCCCTTCTCCCCTGCCCCATCACTCTCCCTCCTCCTTCTCCTCTAAAGTCAGGGTGGCCTTGAACTTAGGACCTGCCTGTCTTAGCCTCCTGAGTGTCGGGGTTACAGGTTTACAGCTTGCACAGACACAGGGTTGGGCTTCCTCTTCCCTGTGTTTTAGAATAAGATGGCTGGTGCCCTAGCAGCCACCTTTGACCATGAGGTGACCTTTGTAATGGAAGCTAGTGCCAACAGATAGGGTGGATATCATACTAGTCTTAGTCTATTTTAGTCTTACATTAATGTCTTATGTTATGTGTGTGTGTGTGTGTGTGTGTGTGTGTGTGTATGTGTGCAAGTACAATTATGGGGACTCTTAGACACTTGGGTATGTGTATAAGTGGTGACCAGAGGTCACCTTGGGCATTGTTCTTTGGGAGTCCTCCTTTTTCTTGAGACAAGGTGTCTCACTGACCTGGGCCTCACAAAGTAGACTGGCCGGTCGGTGAGTCCCAGGAATCTTTCTGTCTCTGCCTTCCCAGGGCAGGGATTTAGAAGTGTGTGCTTTTTTTTGGCTTGGGTTAACTGTGCTAGAAGTCTCCCAGCTTCTATGAAAGTATCTTAATCCAGTGATTCAGAGCTGTTCCTTCCAAACCCCAGCTGCACGCATGGTAGTACCACCGTCCCTCTTTATAGAAAAGCAAAGCAGGCTTCAGAGTTACCCAAAGTCGAGAGCAAGCTTGGGGCTGCCTTGCCTTCTAATTTACTTCATTACAAACCGTATCTTCCCTTTCTTCTAGGGAGCTCTAGTGGGAGTCATCAGTAACTTCTATCCCATCTTTCCATTTCTGCCAGGTGAAGTCAAACGAGACACCCAAGTGTGTGGCAGTGGCAGAAACCACTGGATTGTTCATCCCATGCCCTGTCTGTCCTGTGGGGACACTCAGTGAGGAACACTGTGGACCTGGAAATTGGTGGCTTGGGAAACAGTCTCCATTTCAAAAATAAATCATGGGGAAGACTGGTGTGAGGAACAAAAAAAAAAAAAAAAAAGCCTACCAGATGGCCCAGGAAAGAACTTGGCTATGTCAAAGGCAGGCAGGGCTCTCATGACTGAAGACAGCCAGCCCACACCAAGCCACCAGCAAGCCATCAGTAAGAATGTCCCAGAGGAAGACAGCCTCTAGAAAGCGCCAAGGCACAAGGTCACCTCCTAATCAGGTCCTTGTGAGGGGCAGAACACTCTGTCCAGAGGGGCAAGCCCTCCTCGGGGATTTCCAGTTCAGACTCCAGGAAGTATCAGGTAACCCAGCCGCCATTAGTGGTGAAGTAAGGACCCAGCTCTGAATCATAGCCTGACTCCCTCTAAGCATGCCCCTCCCTGACCTTCAGGGTCCATGACAACAGAATAGGACTCACTGGTCTAGCAACCCACCAGGTATCCTGGGGGCTTGTTATTCACCTCTTAGACTGCTGTAGGTCAAACACACCTCAACGGTCTGAAAAGATGGTCTCATAAGCTTGCCCTTCCTCCTTGCCTCTTTGCAAGGCTCCAGTACACACATGTGGTGCGTGCACTAGCAGGTTGCTCACAGACCCGGAACACGCAGTGTCAGAGTCAGACTAGGCTAAGCAAAGGGGTAAAGCTGAGCCGGTTCATGTCATGGAAAAGGCGGAGATGGATCCAGCTTCCAGCACATGAACGCAAATATGGCTGCCTTTGCTATGTTCTTTCAAAATGGGGGTACCCTTCTCACCTACTCCAAAGGAAGCCCTCATAGGAACTAGAAATACACCATTCTGCCAGACTTTCAACATTCCCAGCACATTCTCACACAGGGAATGCCCTTGCGGGTCATGTGCCCATCCTAGGGTGAGGGCACACTCTGATTGGCTGGGCCTGGGCCATGTGTCCATCTCCCACAGGAAAGGTAGACAGTGTGCAACTGCAGGCCCTGGCAGAGTGTCTTCATTGAAGAAGTTCAGCTCAGAGGAGTAGAGTGTTCCCCTCTAGTGCAATGACACACAATGTGGCCAGTGGCTTCCCCCAAATCCTAGCCATCCTGAACCTTGATGGAGACTCCTTACTTCCTCAAGGTCCCCCTGACTTTCTTCCTCCTAATGACCTCCTTAACTTTCCCACCTGTGTTACCTTGGTTAATGTGTTTGTTTGTTTTGTTTTGTTTTGTTTTTATGAGGTATTTTTGTTTGTCTGGTTGGTTTTGAGACAAGACCATACTACATAGATCAGGCTACCTTCAAACAGATAATACTTCCCCTTGGCCTCTGAGTACTGGTAAGACAAACAGGTACCAGGATGTCCGGAGGAGCTAGCCACAGCAAATAAAGACCATGGGCCAAGTCCTTCACTCACTCTGGAATGCATCCTACCAGGACAGGCTGTTTAGATGGGAAAGGGAACCCCTTTCTGGTCCTTGCCTGAGCCTCTGACAGCTGTCATGTGTGACACTCCTTAAAGACAGAAGAGCTGCTGGTACCCAGGCTTCTCATCCAAATGCCATTAGGCTTTCCCACCCTGGAAGGCTGAATGGCAGCCGACTGTAAAGCTGCAGCTGCCTGTGCACAGTTCTTGGTCACCAAGACGAAAAGACATGGAGAAGTGCAAGCTTCGTTCAACCTGAAGGGGCAGAAAGGGCTGGTGGATCCAACGTGCTCGTCATTGCCCAGTTCCGGCTGAGACACACTGGGTACAGGCTCCCCCGTGATCTGTTTAAATCTTTTCTCCTTTAGGTTGCTTCTTTGTGGTTACTATTCATTTGTGTGTGTGCTATGTATGCAATATGTGTGTGATGTGTATGTTTATGTGTGTGAGAGGTATGGGTGGCATGTTATGTGTTTGATGTGTGTCAAGATGTGTATGTGCGTGATGCACTGATATGTGTGTGAGAGGTGTCTCTGTGTGTGTGTGTGTGTGTGTGTGTGTGTGTGTGTGTGTAGAACAATTTTTGGGAGTTGGCTCATTCCTTTTGCTTCTTTCTACAAGGCTTCCAAGGATTAAACCCCAGTCCTTAGGCGTGTGTAGCAAGTGCATTACCTATTTCACCATCTCATTGGCCATATGATTATTAAAACATGTATCTTATTCTTACTCCAAAAATAATCTTAACCAAGCAGTGACAGTGTATGACTTTAATCCCAGCACTTGGGAGGCAGAGGCAGGAGGATCTCTGTAAGTTCCAAGGCCAGCCTGTCTACAGCGTGAGTTCCAGGACAGCCAAGGCTACACAGAAAAAGCCTGTCTCTAAAAAAAAACAACAACAAAAATCTGTGTGGGTGTTATATGTGGATGTGTGCACATGATGTGTGCATGTATGTGTGTGCATGTATGTATGTGTATGTATATGATGTATGTATGAGTATGCTTGTGTGAGTGCAGGTTACATTCATAGCACATGCGTGAAGGGCAGGGAACAACCTTGGGTGTCAGTCCTCATCTTTCACTGTGTGTGAAACAGGCTCTCTTGCTCATTCTGTATACCAAGCTGGCTGGCCTGCACAGGCTTCTGAGGAGTCTTCTGTCGCCCATCTTTCAGAGATCTGGCTCTACAGATGTAGCCACCCTGCTGGGCTTTCCATGGGTTCTGGGGATCCCAGCTAGGTCCTCATGCTTGTGTAGCAGGAGCTCACCCACTGAGCCATCTCCCCAGCCCTCTTACTTTTAACTGATGCATAATAACTGCACACGTTATTGAGACCCAAGTTTCTGTGTTTGTGTATGTGTGAGTGCATGTGTGTTCACAGGAGCATGGGGGTAAGAGGATAACTTGTGTGCCATCTTTAGACAAACTTTCCAGTTCCCTTAAGACCCTCCTTAAGGGCTCTGTCGTTGGTCTGGAGCTCAGCCAGTAGTCTAGGCTAGCTGGCCAGAGAGCCCCAAGCAAGCTCTTCCATGCCTCTCCTGTGCTGTGTTTACAGGCACAGGTCACAGCCTGACGTTTTCACATGGGTTCTGGGATTGAACTTAGGTCTTGGTGCTTGTGAGTCGAGCATTTTCCTAGTCTCCCAGAGGGACACTTTAAACCCTGTATGTAGTGTGCAATGACAAAATTGTCACCTCAACAGCAGCCGTCCCTCTGTTAGGAACCCACAAAACCCCCCACTAACTATTTTAGAGGCACCTGTTCTCCACCATAGTTTGCTCCTTGTGTGAACACTGGGACTTGCCTGCCTTCCTCCGTGGTTCTCCTATGTCTATGAGCCACCTTTTTTCCCATATTCCCTCCCTATGATTGCTTCTTCAGCCTGTTTGCGCTGTGAAATACAGACTTAACACAGGGATGAGCCTGCAAAATTGTATGCACAGCGACCTTCAGGTGGCTGGCAGCTGGGGTCAGGAAGAAGTGGCCGAGTTGTTCAACAACCACCCAGAGAGTTTCCAGGCCGAGCTCCCGTGTGGGCTATGAAGTTGATCAGTGTCTCTAGCTTCCTCCCTGTTGCAGGGCCGTTGAGACCCCTCAGCATCCAGGCATCATTGCATCGTAGTCCAGAATCAGGGTGGCCTCGGGATTCAACTTCTCTTGTCTTTCCTCTACCATAGTGTCACCCTTTACTAACCTGCTGCTCTAGAGGAGAGTCCCCAGACTGGTTCCCTAGGTCATTTTGTCTTTGACAACACCTGAGTCGAAGTCATTGCTTTCTGTCTTGCACATCCCTTCTGCTGTTTTCATTGTCATCTCACCCTTGTAGAGGCAAAGGGGACTGAACTTCAGAAAACAGAGCTGTGTCACCTCCTACCCGTGGCAGGGGTGGGCTATGGGCCCCAGGGTGATCAGGCGGTGATCTGCAACCTTTCTTTTGCCCAGTATCTCTCCCACTGACTCTGGTTCTGATAGTAGTCATGACTATGCACAGACTCCTGAGGTTTCCTTAAAACGTTTATCTGGTGGCTGAGATGCTGCCCCAGTGGATAAGGTGTTTGTCATGAAAGCGAGAGGGCAGGGTGTGATCCCAGCACTTAGCCCAGACAAAAGGATCCCTGAGACTCACTGGACAGCTAGCCTACCCAAGCTGGTGAGCTCCAGGTCTCAGCAGGAGACCCTGTCTCAAAACACAAATTGAAAAGCACAACAATAACAGCAAAACAACCCTAAGATAGCACCTGAAGAACCCTACACCCAAGGTTGACTACTCACGTGTGTGTGTCCATTCTCTCCCTCTCCCTCTCTCTCTCTCTCTCTCTCTCTCTCTCTCTCTCTCTCTCTCTCTCTCTCTCTCTCTCTCTCTCTCTCTCTCACACACACACACACACACACTGCATACATGCAAATGTTTATCCGTCTTTCTCCTTCTTGGTACCAAAGTCCAGAAGGAAGAGGGGAGGAAGGAAGGGAGGGGGGTCTCAGCTGAAGCTCTTTCCTGCACAGGGACATTTGCTTCCAGAATTGAGCTGTTTCTCGGCACATTGGTCTATTTTTGCAGTTGAGCCGGCTGCCCCATGCCAAGGTTTCTTACCGCAAATAGAAGTTCTGGAAGGGCCTTCTGGTTTTCTCCAGGCTTCAGACACCTCTTCACATTTCTTCTGGCTTACCCTCCCCATTCCCAAAAGGAAATATTTGGAGTATTTTCTGTTTCTGCTGGAAGGTTCTGTCTCTCCAGGGCGCCCCTTAGGGCAGCAGCCTTGATTCACCCTTCAGCCCTGGGTTCTGGTGCAGCTTCCACTACCCCAAGATGCTAAGCCTAGTCACAGGGTAAGCAGTGTGCCAGTCTAGATCCTAAGCTGTAGGCACAACCATGAGTGAAGCAGAGTCCCAGAAGTCCCCACCTGTGGCCCTGCTCCCTCCCACTCCCTGGCCCTTCCAAATGCCTGATGCCCACGTGTCATCAAAGCTAGGACTTGGGAGTTCTTCACACAAGTGTCATGGGCACAGTGACATTCAACCGAGATGATTTACAAGGTGATGTCTGGAATCTGAATGTTCCTTAGAGTTGAATCAAAACATGTGGAGGAAAAAATAAAGACCAGTTCCCTGGTGGACTAAGGATTGCCAGCCTCATAAGGACTTCGGGTGGCCAAGACTGGCTTTAGTTTGTCAGGGTCCAAGGTCAGGAGACTCAGGGAGAAAGCTAACTCTGGAGGTACTCAGAGTAAGATTTGGAACAAGAACAAATGCATCATCTTGCAAGCCTCTCCCATTGAAAATCCAGTGTCTTCTCTCAGACTGCTTGTAAGACGGCAACCTCTTGGTGCTTTAGGCTGCTCCCAGCTTTCTCTTCTCCTGGTGAGCAACGGCGATGATAACAGTGTGTCCCTCTGTGTGAACAACAAGTGCTTCTAAGAGCTGACTCTTCTACATGGAATGAATACCTTGTTCAAAGACACCACCCATTTCAGAACGATGGCTCCTAGTGTGAAAGAGGTAGATGCAGATTTGGCCATGAACAACTGTGGGGCACCCAGTGGCTCCCAAACCCTGGTGAGCCACAGAATCCCTTGAAGGGTGTGTCTGAAGACAGCTGGGCTACGGCCCTGGAGCTCTGACTCAGTCGTCCTGGACTGGGGCCCAAGAACGTGTCTTTCTGACTAACTCCCAGGTGATATTGATGTGTCTGGATCTGGACCACACCCTGAGCGCAAGGAGCTTCAAAGACAGCAAGCACGCTGATGTGCCTCTGCCTCTTCCTTCCTAGTGGAGGTCTCAGTGAATGGTGTCACCATTCCCGCCGCAGTCCTGCCTTCTCCACCACTGTTCTCAAGTTCTTTAGTTGATTTGGGACATGGAGGAGTATGGGAGATGTGGAGGGGAATGTGTATATGGTTGTGTGGACATATGCCTGTGGAGGCAAGAGATTGCTGTCGGTGTCTTCCTCAGTTGCTCTCCACCTTGTCTTTTTAAGACACAGTCTCTTGCTGAACCAGAGTTCGCCGACTGCCTTGACTTCCTAGTTGGCCAGTTCCAGGATGCACCTGGACCCCAGCACGGGGGGGCGGCGAGGGGGGGATCGGATTCTGTGTGGATTCGGGGCCTGGATTTGCTTGTGTGGCAAGTACTTTACTACTGAGCCATCTCCCAGACTCTTGCTTGTTTCTTTTCACAGAGTCCCACCGTATAGCCCAGGGTGTTGTTGATTCTCCTGCCTCCACTCCTCCAACGCTGAGATAACAACTGTATGCTTACACATCTGGTTGATATATGCTTATCAGAAACAGTGTGATGGTTTTTCAGTGTAATTATACAGTGTCAGCCAGGATCAAAGTTGGGTAAGGAGCATCGGCGTGCACCATTTCCTTGTGTTGGAAGTCTCTGAACTCACGTCTTGTCCAGGCTACGTATAGTAAGAACTTGCATCAATATGTAAATTTGGGACCTGTGCTTCTCTGATGTCTCGGCCTGCCCCCTACCCTAACCCTCTCCATTCCAGGGCCTTCCCTTCCCTTCCCCCGGATTTTCTTTCCTATATGACCCTGCCATTTCTGCCCTATGCTCTTTTGGTTGTCTTGGTTCCCTCTCTTTGGCCCCCTCCCCCCAATCATGGACCAGTTCAACCTACTGGTCATCACTAGTCTATTTCCTGTCTCTGCTCTGGAACCTTCCAGACGACCCTGGCTGTTCTCCCCCTCACATTTACAATTCAAAACCTCCTCAACCATACCTTGGAGTGGTCACATCCTCATTTTCATTCATCTCGTGCTTGAAATATGAGCTTGAAATTCCAAGGGACTGGGCCTCTCAAAACCAAGCTGCTGGGTTGGCTCCTAACATGTGTATGCGATCATTTGTTTCTGATGGGTCTGCTACAGACAATTTTGACTCCAAATTCTAGAGTTCACCTCCCCAGCTGCTTCTTCCCTCCTCCTGCTCTAACCATTTGTCCTCCTAGTCTACTTGGTAAGTGTCTCTCTGGCTCCCGGGGTACCCTTCACCTGGGCATCTCTACCAAGATAGTCACTCCTCTCCCTCTACTGGAACCCTCCCTTGTCCATGTCCACCTCTTAAGCTGTTTTCTCCCCTAGCTGCCCTAACCATTCATCTCTCCTCCTCTACCGAGTAAGTGGCACCCCGAGCTGCCTGCTTTACCACAGAAGTCACACTAGTGTGCCAGAAAACTCCTTTTGCCCTCCTGGGCCCCATCTTGTAGAGAGTGACTGTTGCTGGAACTTACCACAGCTGTTTAGCACCAAATAAACACACGGATGCTGTATTAGTTATAAAATGGTTGGCCAGTGGCTAGGGCTTCTTATCGGCTAGCTCTGTCTTAATTATTAACACTATTACTCTATGTGTTTCTTACCTTATCTTACTGGAGAATGCCTGACATGCCCTTCCCTCCTGGGCTCCACATGGCGACTCCTGTGTGCCTACACTTCACAGAACTCTCCTCCTCTGGTAGACCTGCCTATCCTTCCTGCCTGGTAACTAGACAAACAGTGTTTTATTCATTAACCAATAAGAGAAACATATATACAAAGGACAACCCCCATCAGGTTGAGACCTCTTCCCTGTGATTTGGGAAATTTCTCTCAGGTGAGTCTCTCAGTTTCTTGGGGCACAGTCAAAAACCTGTAACAAAAGGTTAACTCAAAACCTGTAACAAGCCGGGCAGTGGTGGCGCACCCCTTTAATCCCAGCACTCGAGAGGCAGAGGCAGGCAGATCTCTGTGAAGTTGAGGCCGGGCTGGTCCGACAGCCTCCAAAACAATACAGAGAAACCCTGTCTCGTAAAAACAACAACAAACAAAAAAACAAAAAAAAAACAAAAAAAAAAACCTGTAACAAAAGGTTGACAGTTTAAAAAAAAATTATACATAGGTAATCTTTTTTATTTTAGAAACGATCTTATTTTACATATTAATCCCCCATTCCCTCGCCCTCCCATCCTCTCATGCCCCCCTACTGACACTCCTAACCCACTCCCCAAGGATAGTGAGGCCTTCCACGGAGGATCATCAAAGTCTCTCACATCATTTGGGGTAGGGCCTAGGCCCTCTTTCATGTATCTGGGCTGCAATGGTATCCCTCCATAGGGAATGGGCTCCCGAAATCCTTTTGTGCACTAGGGATAAATACTGTCAGAGGTCCCATAGACTGCCCAGGCCTCCTAGCTGGCACCCACATTCAGAGGGCTTGATTCGATCCAATGCTGGTTCCCCAGCTTTATGACTGGGGTCTCTGTGCTCTCACTAGGTCAGGTCAGCTGTTTCTGTGGGTTTCTCCAGCACGGTCTTGACTCCTCTGCTCATCCCTCCTTCCTCTCTACAACTGGATTCCAGGAGTTCAGCTCAGTGTTTAGCTGTGGATGTCTGCTTCTGCTTCCATCAGCTACTGGATGAAGGCTCTAGGATGGCAATTAAGGTAGTCATCAATCTCATTATAGGGGAAGGTCATCAAAGGCAACCCTCTCCACTATTGCCTAGTTTCTTAGTTGGAGTCATCCTTGTGGATCTCTGAACATTTCCCTAGTGCCAGATTTCTCTTTAAACCTATACTGGCTCCCTCTATTAAGGTATTTCTTTTCTTGCTCTCCTCTATTCTTCCCCCAACTCAATCTTCCTGACCCTCCAGCATCTGCCTCCTGAGTGCTGGGATTAAAGGTGTATGCCACCACCACCCAGCCTTGAGTTAATCTTGTATCCTGTCACTTTGCTCAAGGTGTTTATCAGCTGTAGGAGTTCCCTGATAGAGTTTTTTGGGTCGTTTATGTAAACTATCGTATCATCTGCAAATAGTGAAAGTCTGACTTCTTTCCATTTTTTATCCCCTTGATCTCCTTTTGTTGTCTTATTGCTCTAGCTAGAACTTCAAGTACAATATTGAAGAGATATGGAGAGAGTGGACAACCTTGTCTTGTTGCTGATTTTAGTGGAATCACGTTAAGTTTCTCTCCATTTAGTTTGATGTTGGCTGTTGGTTTGCTGTATATTGCTTTTATTTACATAGGTAATCTTAATAACTTGTTACACAGTGTGTTATATGTGATTCAAGTCAACAAAAATGGATGTTTTTAAATAGCAACCATGTCTGGCAGCCATCGTTAATAAGGTAAAAGAGAGTACATGCCGTGTATCTTCTCTATTGTCTTGGTTAAGATGACCACATGGTATAAACCAACCAAGGCAGCACCCACAAAACTTCTTAGTCCTGCTAAGCCCTTTGTTTATCACTGCATCTCCTTAGACAACAGCAGGTCTCCAAGATATTTTGGATTAGGATGGATTTTTGTATGACAAATTCTGAAGGTTATAGACGTCTACTCAGGTTAACAGAAACTGACTTAGAGAAGTATGTCTAACCACTCATGTTTGCTAACTGTGTTCAATATCAGGCTTCTAAAATTTTAAATAAGGAACATATGTTTGATGAATAAATTATGTTTAATAAATAAGGTTTATAAATTCCTAAAATCTACAAGGGTTAACAGTAACCAACTTGAAGATACATGTTTTTGCTAACTTTATTAAGCTGTAGCTGTTTAGATAAACTGAATCTTACAAGGAACTGTGACATTCTATAATTGTGCACTATAAGAGGACCAAGAATATAAAGTTACCAGTCCCTCTGTGGACTGTATTTATGGTTTTATAAGGTTCCCAGTCTCTCTGTGGATTGCATTTATGGTTTAAAGTCTTATTTGGATGCTACATTCAATTAAAATCTTTAAGGCCCAAATTTAACAGGGATAAAACTGTAAAATCCTAATCTTATAAAAACAAACTGTTATAAAATTTTAAAGATAACTAAGACATGCAAGTTAAATGGTCAGTCAACTTATAAATGATCAAATCTTTAATGTACTCAGAACTATGCTTAGGTCATGCTAAGTACAAATGAAATTCATTTACAGGGACAAGCTTTATTAAGCCTTCCGTTTCAAGGTTAATGTTAACACTTCCGGCATCACCCAGCCAGCCCCAGAGTCTTACGGCTGCTCATGTGTTGTCAGTATTTAGATAACTACTTCCAGGGGCCTCTCAAGGTGTGTCACTAGCTGCTCATGTGTTGTCAGTATTTAGATAACTACTTCCAGGGGCCTCTCAAGGTGTGTCACTATGTAATCTATGCACATGTGCTGTGTGGCTGCTTAAGCCTCTGTATACACGTGTAAAGCCCCTTTAAAAGTGAGCTCTGCCCTTTCCTAGATCTCTCTCCCCCCACTTCCTTTTCTGAGCCAGGCTTCCATGAGCCCCCTCTTGGCACACCTGTAGATGTACAGATTAAGATACATGCGACTAGGAGAAATACATGTTAGTTTTAGTCGGGGAGAAGTCACTTACACAAGAAACCGATGGCTCACAAGTTCCAGCTCCAAGAATCCACACCCAGCTGCTCTCCATGACTCAGCCAGATCCAAGGGAGCAAGCTTGTCCTGGACCCCAGACCAAATCCTACCCGCTCATGTACAAGCGCCACAGGTGAGGCTGGTTAGATCTCTCACTACACATACCCTATCAATGAACTTCCAACACGGGTTTGTTGTATGTTGTGGTTCATTCTCATCACTGCTACACTGCAACAGTTAAGCCTAAAGCAAGTAACTGGGAACCAAGTTTGTTTAAAATCAGGCTTACTTAATAAATGGTCCTTAAACTCTTCAGTGATCTGCAGAATATGGCATTTAAAATATTTAACGAAAAAGTTTCCCATGATGGACAGAAATGCCGGCTCTCCTAGTGGCAACCTTAAGGAACTTCTTTGTGATGCCTACTCTCAGCAATCAACATTTGTGTATCATGGTAAATGATACAATGGAAAGAGAAAAGGTTTAAAGTTTATGTAAGTTTCTAAGAAAAGTAATTGGAGATATGTAAATGCAAGCTGTAAAGGTCTGAGCATGTGTAAACTTAAGTCGTGAGGATCTAAGAAAGTGATTCAAGGTACATAAATGCAAGCTGGGATAACCTGAGGCTTGTAAGTTAAGTTGTGAAGGTCTTATGAAGTGATTTAAGGTATATGAAAAATGAAAAGTGTTTCAGATTTCTTTCCCTTGCTATGCCATTATTATATTAAGACTTCAAAAGTTCAGAGTTTTAACATTAATCAATGGAGTTTGGATAAGCTATTAATCTAACCCTGCCAAAGCACTGGCTACTATTATCATACCCACAAGCTCAACTTTAAATTCCCTTTGGTTGTCTTATATGTATAGATTAAAAGCGCTTCTCACTGTGCTGAAAACATCTCTGTCCTATCTATCTATCTATCTATCTATCTATCTATCTATCTATCTATCTATCTATCTACCTGTTCTCTCTCTCCATCCCTATGAACAGAGGAAAGAGTGTTCATGGTTTTAACCCCAGTCATAGCTTTTGCTATGCCTTGAAGGCATGAGTCTACTCCAGCTGTTTTACAGACACCTGTTAGCTGCTGCTTTTTCTACAGTGACTATTTTCAGTAGATTGCCAACAGTGGTAATGCTAATATCTAAAAAGATTTTATCCATTTTGTAAACTTAAAAAATCATGCAAGAATCAGGGTTTCACTACTTGGATCCATCTGTCACAGGTCAAACAGATTCCAGATAAGTCTGCCAATCAGCCTAAATTTCTCTGAGGATGAGATCAGGGTGGGATCTCTCTCTCTCTCTGTCTGTCTCTGTCTCTCTGTGTCTGTCTCTGTCCCTCTGTCTGTCTCTGTCTCTCTGTCTCTGTCTCTCTGTGTCTGTCTCTGTCTCTCTGTCTCTGTCTCTCTGTCTCTGTCTCTGTCTCTCTCTCTCTCTCCTTGCCTTGGGACTACTTCCACACCCACAACTACTAGGACTATGGGCCAGGAAGTTTCAAGTGAACACCCAAGATAAAAAATTTCCCCTAAGCTTCTTAACTTTATCTTCTGTCCCTAATCTGTATATGTCTCAGCAGATTTCCAATCAGTGGAAGAGTGTAAACTGCTCTAAAGCTGCCTGCAACTCACCAGCCCAGGTAGTCCAGCATCCCAGCCTGCTCCAAAGTGGCAGGCACTTCACTAGCCCCAGATGGTCCTGTAGAACCTGGACAGCAAGCAGATGTCCCCCAGCCTCCACGCCTCTCTCTCTTTCCTGACTTGACCAGAGTTCCAGCCTACCTGCACCCTGACAATGACAACCATGCCCTACCTTCAGCTAAGAAGCAGATGTGGAAGAGTTCATGTCATCCCCCAAAGCAATTTAGGACAAATGGCTAACTGTGTTTAACACACCAGAGTGCCCGCTGGTCACCAGGCACATTCAGTGGCTCCTCTCTGCTCTTCTAACCCCATCCCCGACCCTAAACGTCTCCAACCCAGGGCTTCCCTTCCCCGCTTCTCTTTCCTATACGACCCTGTCATTTCTATCTTATGCTCTGGTTGTCTAGGTTCTCAGTTATCTCTTCTCCCCCTCTCTCATCCCCGCCCCATGTCCTGGTTCAGTCTACTGGTCATGTCTAGTCTACCACTCTCTCTCCTAGTTCTGGACCCTTCCAGATGCCTGTCTGTGCTCTCCTTCATAGCCACAGTAAAAACCCTATCCTTCTCCTTATTGGAGCTGTCATGTCCTCATTTTCATTCATAACCCATTTTCAAAAAGCACATTTTACATCCCCGAAGTTAAATATGTTTCAAAGCTCTAGGAAGTCAGGGTCATGTGTTTTCACATGAGATAAACCAAGACAGGAGCCAAATGAAGGCATTGGGCAGGTTCCTGTCACCCTCTGGGTGAAGGCTGTGATGCTTCCACCACAGGGAAGTCTCAGGTCACACAGCTGAACAGGCCCTGAGCTCAGGCATGGGTAACCCAGGGTACAACTGGCCAGAGAGTCATGGGTGAATGAGCAAATGGAAAGAGAGACAGCAAGGGCTCCGAGGTTAGAAGGTGGGTACTCAGGACATGCCAGGTGAAATAAAATCAGAGCCCAGAGAAGCTTGTGAAGACAGCTGACATCTGCCAGTCTCTCCATTTCCTCAGTTCCGAGCAACCCCAAAGCAGGTGGCCACCCAGGTGTCACTGAGTAACCACCATCGATGAAGGGAATTTGTAGCATTTTAACAATCCACAAATGGAGGTAAACCTTCAGGTAGGAAGAGTCTTTTACACACACACAATCAGCTCTTAAATTGAAATTCGGACTCTAGGTTATCAGGTATAAGAGACTGCATGGAGGGATGTGAGGGGATACAATTCAGAGCATAGTGGGCTGGTTGCCAATTGTCCATTCAAGACTCCCAGTGACCAAGGAGCCACCGTCCAAGCTTTGGACACCTTCAAGGACACTCTCTTGCCTCTGAGAGGTGAGAAAGACAGTACATGTTTCTCGGGCTGGTATCAGAACCAGGCAAAGCAGCACAAGCTAGTCCTGATATCACAGGCTTCCTGCATGTGGGCACTGAGCATGTCTACACAGCAAACAGGCTAGCTTCTTTGACTGAGTTTCATCTAGAATTTCCCTGGTTCTCATAAAAAAAAACAAGAAAAGAAAACAAAAAATAAATGAAGACCCACTCCTTTTTGTGTGTGTAAATCAGACAACCTTGGATGTCAATCCTTGCTTTCTACCTGCTTGAGACAGGGTCTCTGAGTGTTCATCACCACGTATGCCAGGTTACATAGCCCATGAGTGATGGGAGATGCCCTTCTGTATATAGCTTTCTCCTATTGGTTGATGACTAAAACACTGATTGGCTAGGCAGGAAGAAGATAGGCAGGATTACCAGGCCAGGAGAATTCTGGGGAAGGTAGGCAGAGAGGCACTGGAAGGAGTCACCATGTAAGAACCAGGAAGAAAGGACACGCCAGGTGTTCTCCAGTGAGATAAGGCCATGTGGAAATACATAGATTAATAGAAATGGGTTAATAATTAAGGCAGAGCTAGCCAATAAGAAGCCCTGGTCATCGGCCAACACTTTAATAATTAATATAGCATCTGTGTGTTTATTTGGGGCTGAGAAAGGCAGTAGGACCCATGAGGACAAGAAAACTACACAGCACATGAGCTTCCAGGGATTCTCCTGTCTCTACCTCCCATCACACACACACACACACACACACACACACACACACACACACACACACACACCATATCCAGCTTTCTGAGTACCTGGGGATTGTACTCAGGCCTCCATAATGGCATAGCAAGTGCTTTACCTACAGAGCTACCTCCCCAGCTCAGTATCTTGTTTTTACAAAACACAGTTTAAAAGTATCCCCATCATTAACAAAGGGCCCTTTTTGTTGCTACCTTCTTTTTTTTGACAAGAATTAACCTAGCTAAAACATCCTCATTAAAATAATTATTAATATTTATTATTATTATTATTTAGTGTGTGTGTGTGTGTGTGTGTGTGTGTGTGTGTGTGTCCATGCCATGGTGCACATGAAGGTCTGGGGACAGATTTGTGAAGTTAGGTCTCTTTTCCACTTTTATAAGAGTTTCAGGTACCAAACTTAGGTGGGGAGGGTTGTAGCCCCGAGTCTCTCAGGTACTGGGTCACAGTACTCCATGTGGTAGGCAGGTCCATTTAAAAAGATTCCCCAGCTAGCTGAATGTACAGCACTCCCCAGATTTAGTCAGCATCAAGTTCATGTTTTCAGCTTGATAGAAGCCCACAAGTGGCTGACGAAAACCTTGAGTTCCAGTTAGCAGACACCAAACAAGCTGGAGGGGAAGAGACTCCCACAGGCACAGGAAGCAGCTTTCTGCTCTTCTATTCCTTATCCCCAGCAAATCAAGAAGCACCCACTAATGTACTCCGAGTCACCAGGAAAAAGATGATGGCGAAATCATGAAGGTTTTTACAAAGGATTGTTCATTTGTATTTTATCTTTATTGGTGTTTTGCTTGCGTGTTTGAACACCATGAGCATACAGTGACCATTGAGGCCAGAAGAGGGCATCCAAGCACCTAGGTTTAGTTACAGGCAGTTGTGAGGTGTCATTTGGATGCTTGGAATTGAACCTGGGTCCTCTGGAAGAGGAGGCGGAGCTCTTGACCTCTGAGCCACCTCTCTAGTCTCATGAAATTTTTCATAAGATTGAAACCCCAAGTCATTCACAGATATTAAACTGTTCCAAAGTTTCAGTGGTTCCCAGGCAAGGGCTGATGTCTCAGCTGACCCTGAGTGCTACAACCTCTGCAATCAAGGGTAAGAGTAGGGGCCCTGTGCAGGTGTGAAGAAGGGCATGATCAGGGTGACCAGGCTCTGCTGCTTCCCAGTGAGAACAATAGAGTGAGACACACACATTCAATACCCACAGAGTCCTCAAAAGGACCAAATAGGACAAGCCTCTACAGACAGCACCAGAATGACAAGACAACTGTAGGGAAAAAGTGAGCAGGACTTCAGTCTCACCAAGTTATTTCAAGATTCATTCACTTGAAATCCCCCAGAGGACGGGGGTGGGGGGGGCAGACCTAACCACCCAGCATCTGCTGCCATTGGAATCTTGGACCTGCCTGCACCCACTGGGGAGATAAGTGCTGGCCCTTCTCCTGCCCACTTCCCACTCCACCTTGGGGTCCACTGACACAGGCACATAGTCCTGTCCCATTCCTCGAATCCTCTAGAGACATGGAGGCAGACCTAACCATCCAGTGTTTGCAGTCATGGGAGTCTTGGACCTGCCTACACCCACCAGGAGAGAGAACTGAGGACAGATCAAACCATCCAGAATCTGCTGCCATCAGAGCCTTGAACCTGTATCCACTGGGAGAAGGAGAGACCCCACCTGCACCCAATGGGAGAAGGGATGGGAAGATGACAGTATAAGAACACATTAAACAACAGAAAGACTAATATGACACCACCAGAGTCTAGGGATTCTACACCAACAAGACCTGAACATCCCAACGCAGATGAAGCAGACGGGAATAACCTTAAAAACTACTTTATGAAAATGATAGAGGCCCTCAAAGAGGAAATGAGAAAATCTCTTAAAGAAATGAAAGAAAAAACAAACCAAAAGTGCAAACCAAAAAATGTAAGAAATAAACAAATCTTTTAAAGAAAGCAAGAAGCAAGGAAAGCCAAGGGGAAAAAAAACAATGAAACAGGTGGAGGAAACAATTCAATCAGTTTAAGACTTGAAAGCTGAAATATAGATAATAAAGAAAACACAGACTGAGAGAATGCTGGAAATAGAAAATCTGGGTAAATGATCAGGAACTACATATGCAAGCATAAACAACAGGATACAAGAAATGGAAGAGAGAATCTCAAGTGTTGAAAATATACTAGAGGAAATAGATTAATCAACCAAAGAAAATCTTAAGTCTAACAAATCCCTAACACAAAATGTCCAGGAAATATGGGACACCATGAAAAGACCAAACCTAAGAATAATAGGTATAGAAGAAGTTGAAGAAAACCTTTTCAAAGGGGCAGAAAACATATTCAACAAAATCAGAGAAGAAAACTTTCTCAACTTAAAGAAAGACATGCCTATGAAAGTACAAGAAGCTTACAGAACACCAAATAGACTGGACCACAAAATAAGTCCCTTTACCACATAATAATCAAAACACAAAGCATACAGAATAAAGGATATTAAGAGCAGCAAAGGAAAATGGCAAAGTAACATATAAAGGCAAACCTATCAGAATTACACCTGACTTCTCAATGGAAGCCCTGAAAGCCAGAAAGTCCTGGACAAATGTTCTACAAACACTAAGAGACCACAGATGCCAGCCCAGACTACTATATCCAGCAAAGCTTTCAGTCACTATAGATGGAGAGAGAAAACAAGATATTCCATGATAAAACCAGATTTAAACAATATATATCCACCAATCCAGTCCTACAGAAAGTACTGGATGGAAAACTCCAACCCAAGGAAGTTAGCTACACCCACAAAAACATAGGTAATAGATAATATCACATTACCAAAAGTCAAACAAAAAAAAGAAGGAAATTCACACACAATACCACACCAAAAACAAATAAAAAAGAACCAAGAATCAACAATCAATGGTCATTAATATCCCTCAATATCAGTGGCCTTAACTCACCTATAAAAAGACACAGGCTAATAGAATGGATATGAAGACAGACTCCATCCTTCTGCTGAATACAAGAAACACACCTCAACTTCAAAGTCATATGTTACCTCAGAGGGTTGGGAAAAGATTTTCCAATCAAATGAACCCAAGAAACAAGCTGGTGTAGCTATTCTAATATCTAACAAATCTGACTTCAAACGAAAGTTAATCAAAAGAGACGAAGAAGGTTATTTCATATTCATCACAGGAAAAAATATCTAACAAATCTGACTTCAAACTAAAGTTAATCAAAAGAGACAAAGAAGGTTATTTCATATTCATCACAGGAAAAATTCATCAATTCTGAACACCTATGCCCCAAATACTTACTAAGGCACCCAAATTCATAAAAGAAACATTAGTAAATCTCAAATCACACATAACAACCTACATACTTATAGTGGGAGACTTCAACACCCCACTCTCACCACTGGATAGGAATACCAGACAGAAATTTAACAAAGAAACTAAGGAACTAACAGAAGTTATGACCCAATTGGATTTAACAGACATTTATAGAACATTCGACCCAAACACAAAAGAATATACCGTCTTCTCAGCACCTCATAGAACCTTCTCTAAAATCAGACATATACTCGGCAACAAAGCAAACCTCAACAGATGCAAAAAATTGGATTAACCCCCTCTATCCTATCAAATCATTAGGTTAAAAGTTAGAATTCAACAACAACACAAATTGCAGAAAGCCTAAAAACTTATGGAAACTGAACAATGCTCAATTGCATCACCCCTGGGTAAAGGAAGAAATAAAGAAAGAAATTAAAGACTTCCTAGAATTCAATAAAAATGAAGGCACGACATACTCAAACTTATGGTACACTTTGAAAGCAGTGCTAAGAGGAAAATTCATAGCACTAAGTGCCCACAGGAAGAAACTGGAGAATAGTCACACTAAAGATTTAACAGCACACCTGAAAGCTCTAGAACAAAAAGAAGCAAATTCATCCAGGAGGAATAGATGCCAGGAAATAATCAAATTGAGGGTTGAAATCAATAAAGTAGAAACAAAGAAAACAATACAAAGAATCAATGAAACAAAAAGTTGGTTCTTCGAGAGAATCAACAAGATAAACAAACCTTTATCCAAATTCAAATGGCTGAAAGGCACTTAAGAAATTGCTCAACATTTTTAGCCATCAAGAAAATGCAAATTAAAACAACTCTGAGATACCATTTTGCTCCTGTCAGAATGGCTAAAATAAAAAACACCAACGACAGTTTATGCTGGAGAGGATGTGGAGAAAGGAGAACACTTCACCATTGCTGGTGGGAGTGCAAATTTGTACAGCCACTTTGGAAATCAGTATGGCGGTTTCTCAGGAAAATGGGAATCAGTCTACCACAAGATCCAGCAATTCTACTCTTAGGCATATACCCAAAGGATATACATTCATACCACAAGGACATCTGTACAACTATCTTCATAGCAGCTTTATTTGTAATAGCCAGAACCTAGAAGCAACCTAGATGCCCCTCAACTGAAGAATGAATAAAGAAAATGTGGTATATTTACACAATGGGGTATTACTCAGTGGAACAAAAAAACCACAATGATATCTTGAAATTTGCAGACAAATTGATGGAACTAGAAGAAACCATCCTGAGTGAGGTAACCCAGATACAGAAAGACAAGCATGGTATATACTCACTAATAAGCGGATATTAGACAGAGCAAAGGATTACCAGCCTACAATCCACAACCCCAGAGAAACTAGGAAACAAGAAGGACATACATTGTCCCCCAGAGAAGGGGAAAGGGACAAAATCTCCTGAGCAAATTGGGAGCATTGGGGGAGGAGGAAGGGAGGTAGAAGAAAGAGGAAGGGAGAAGGGGAGGAGAATATGAGGGATCAGGAAGATCCATTCGGGGGAAGAATATAGAAGGAGAGCAAAAAAAGAGATACCTTAATAGAGGGAGCCATTATAGGTTTAAAGAGAAAGCTGGCGCTAGGGAAATGACCAGGGATCCACAAGGATGACCCCAATTAAGAATCTAAGAAATAGCGGAGAGACTACCTTAAATGCCCTTCCCCTATAATGAGATTGATGACTACCTTATATGCCACCCTAGAGCCTTCATCCAGTAGCTGATGGAAGCAGAAGCAGAGATCCTCACACTGAGTGGAACTCCTGGAACCCAGTTGCAGAGAAGGAGGAGTGATGAGCAAAGGGATCAAGACCATGCTGGGGAAACCACAGAAACAGCTGACCGGAGTAAGTGGGAGCTCACTGACCAAACCAGGCCCCTTGAACCTGGATGTCAGTTTGAGGGCCTCAGCAGTCTTTGGGACCTCTGGCAGTGAAACCTGTTTTTATCCCTAGTGCATGAATGGACTTTGGGAGCCCATTCCACATTGAGGGATACTCTCAGCCTAGATACATGGGGGAGAGTGTAGGCCCTGCCCCAAATGATGTGACTAGACTTTGATGACCCCCGTGGGAGGCCTCACCCTCCCTGGGGAGTGGATGGGGGGGTGGGATAGGGACTCGGTGGGGGGCATGGGAGGGTGGGAGGGAGAGGAAACTGGGATTGGTATATAAAATAAGATTGTTTTTCATTAAATTTAAATACAAATTTATTTTAAAAATGAATCATACACTTAAACACTACTACGTCCATATTTCCAGAACGAAATAATGAAGAGTTTTACCACTTTAGAGTATCTTAGGACATAGAAAGAAAAAAAATAAAAGGTAAAATCTATTTCATCAAAATGAAGTAAGAGTGGAGCGATGGCTCAGTGGGTCAAGTACTGCCCAAGCATGAGGACCAGAGTGGATCCCACACAGCTGTATTAAAACCAGATGTGTGCTGGTGGTGGTGGTGGTGCACACCTTTAATCCCAGCACTTAGGACACAGAGGCAGGCAGATCTCTGTGAGTTCATGGACAGCCTGGTCTACAGAGTGAGTTCCAGGACAGCCAGAGGTATATAGAGAAACCCTGTCTCAAAAAAAAAAAAAAAAACCAAGCAAAAACAACCCAAAATCCAGATGTGGTGTTGTGTGTCTGTCTGTAACCCCAGCGCTGGCAGGGCCAAATCGGGAAGATCCCCAGAGAACCCTGGCTAGCCAGTTTAGCCCAAATCATGAGCTCTAGGCTCAGCGAGAGACCCCTGTCTCAAAAGGTAGGGTGGCAAGCAATAAAGGCAGACTCTTGAAGTTAACCCCTGACCTCCACATGCATGCCTGCACAGATGAGACCATTGTACTTGTATAGACACACATACAATTTTTAAAAAAGTTTTAATATACATATATACATACACATATACATGCATATATATGATTTACAGTCACTATCTTTTGTGTCCTAATTTGTACAGCATAATGTCAGCAGTTTCTTGCCCAGTGGCTTGCTTTTGCCACAAAGAAAGTAAACTCCATGTGGAGTTTCTTTGATGCCCATCATCTTCTTTGAAGTAGATTGGTGCTACCAGGAGCTGACATGTCTTATTGTCATAAAAAATATTTATCTTATTTAAACATTTTAAATGCTATGTTCTGTAGATTCCTGAAATGTATGAAGATTAACCGTCTCTCTAAAATATATGTTTGACCTTGATAATATGCCTAATATGATTACAGGTTTGATTGTAATAGGTGACTAATTACTAACCTACATTCCTCATTATCTTTTATAGTTGGTAATAATAACTTTCAAGGTCTAGAAATTTGAAGTACATTGTTGAATGAGCTGTACAGGTACAATACCTTGAACAATATCAGAAACATG
Organism: Mesocricetus auratus; assembly: GCF_017639785.1. Lineage (NCBI taxonomy): Eukaryota > Metazoa > Chordata > Mammalia > Rodentia > Cricetidae > Mesocricetus > Mesocricetus auratus. Next base: position 542,995 of record NW_024429205.1, read on the forward strand.
TATACAGTACTGGGTGGTGGTGGCACATGCCTTTAATCCCAGAACTTGAGTGGCAGAGGCAGACAAATCTCTGGGTTTGAGAGCAGCCTGGTCTACAAGAGTTAGTTCCAGGACAGGCTCAAAAGCTACACAGCAAAACTTTGTCTCAAAAAATAAAAAAGAAGCGTGTATACAGTATGTTTTACCCAATTAATTTCAAATTTTATCAATATACAATATTTGTATACAATACACAAAAGTTCAATCTAATGTAAAATATTTAAAACTAGTAGTTGTTTTTTAAAGTTGACTCAATAATCTACCCTTTTATCCTGTCATATGGGTATTCCTTTCTTTTCAAAACAAAAACCTTGAATCTAATCCTCTTTGTTCAACTTTTTCTGACTATAACCAACACATTTTTGTAACCAATCTTCTTAAACAACGACAAATATCCATAACTCAATGAGTGACCAAAAACCATCCACCCCACCTCTTGGGAATGTGGGTGTTGTGTTCTTAAAGTTACTTCCTGCTCTCTGGCATCTTTAGGGGATCCTGAAAAGAAAACTTTTGGGTTAACTGTCAAGCTGTATCATTTTTGTGCAGCCTAAGCATAATGGGAAAGTGCAGAGCTTGTCTCAGGTCCTGGCTAGAATAGTCTGTGAGGCTGGATCATCCTCATTGGCCACCTCAAAATTGTTCTAAGCAATTTGTAGTTCAAAGTCAATCTTTAGTTGGTATTGTTCAGCTTAATGGTGTTATCATACTCCTGGTGAAATTGTTGGGGCTCTATCTTTTTCTAGAGTTAGTTATTACTCTATAGGACCATTAATATGACAAAACCTTTAAAATACATATATATTAATCTTATAAATTTTTATATAAATATAATATTTATGCTTTAAGCAAAGCTGTTAAAGGTCAACATAAATCCAAGAGATTAGTGGAAACACAACAGTCCTTAAATGTTTGTTTCTCTTCTGTTCCATGTCAGGTAGCTTTTCTGACATGAGACAGAGATTTTTTATTTTTCCTTGACAAGCATGCTTAGGTTTAGAGAAGGACAGAGACACACTCCAACTCCAAAGCCAGCTTTAATCTTAAATTGGACGAGGACTACAAAAAGACCATTTGCATTATATGCCTGTAGAGAAAAGCAGAAACAAAACATTTGGGAAGATTTATCAAATTATGTCCTGTAGGAAATATGATATACCAACAGGCCAATTTACTTCTCTCCTTAGGACAAGTTTTCTGGATGATTTATTCTTTTTCTTCAGATGTCTCATTTGTCCAGTGGTTTCTGAATCCCTTAGCTGGATACCTTTATTCTCCTGAAAAGGTAAAAATAAAACCTTTCCCCAATCCTAAATTTTGGGGGAGGTGCTCTTAGCAACTTATATATGACCAAATGAAAAGTGTTTGTTAGTTTTATAGGTTAGTTTATATTAAACAGCCATGCTGCTTGATGAATTATCATCTCTTCTAATTAAGAGGTGTCTTGTTCAAGTTAATCTTTGTCAATTTGGATGGTATTCATAGGTTTTCTTCACCTGTGGAAACAAAAGCAAAATCTCTTTCCCAACGTAACACATATCTTGGTTTCCACTCAGAGGTCGACACATCTTTGAAATATACTGACTCATTTAATTCTGTAATTTTTTCCTAATATTCAATGTCTCTCTGAAGCTGTTGTTCCTTTCTCATTAGAATTCAGAAAATTGAAAGTTAAAAAAATCACTATTCAGTCTATTTTGGGAGTTTGTTGTCATCCCTTTCTGTGTATTTAGCATATCCTTTAGAGTTCAATTTGATCTTTCTATAACTGCGTGCACTGTAGGATTGTGTGGTATACCCATAATATACTTTATATTATAATAAGCAAAAAACTCATTTTCTTAGAGACATATGCTGAAGAATTGCCTGTCTTTATATGTGTAGGTGTACCCACAATGATCATAACTTCTAGTAAATGTGTTATTACCGAATCCCCCTTTTCTGAACTCAAAGCAGTGGCCCATTGAAAACCAATGGTGTGGTGTACATATTTTAATTTAATTTAATTTTTCAAATTCTACTAAGGGGAACACATCCATCTGCCAGATTTCAGTCCTTTGAGTACCCTTTGAGTCACTTCCTGCAGGTAGAAGAGCTTGGTTGCATAATGAACAAGTAGGACATTTCCTTATAATTTCCTTGACTTGTTTCCATGTGATAGAAAAATGTTTTTTCAAACCTTTATTATTGAGATGGTGTTTTTTATGAAATTCTGAGGCCTTTAGCACTTTTCCTATCAATAGTTGATCAATTTCATGTTTACCTTATGCTAGAGGGCCTGGCACATTCAATCCTCTAGCATAAGGTAAACACGCACACACACATACATACACACACACACACACACACACACACACACACACACACACACACATATATATGGGATAATTCCTATTCCTGATTAGGTCTTATGACTGAATAAATAATGAACTCAATTTTGTATCATCTGGCATAAATTAAATGGTTCACTATATAAAACAACTCTTTCTGCATATCATGAGCCAGTAACTATGTTGAGAGGTTCTTTATGATCAATTAACACTATGAGAATAGCATATAATTCTGACTTTTCGACAGAATTATATGGACTCAGATCCACTTTAATTTTTTTATTTGTAGCCTGCCTTTCCTGATTTATTTGCATCTGTACAGAGTGTGAGAAAGGATCTAGTCAGTTCTCCTTGTAAGTTGAGTTCTCTTGCTTAGTCAGTTCTCCTTGTAAGTTGAGTTCTCTTGCTTAGTCAGTTCTCCTTGTAAGTTGAATTCTCTTGCTTAGTCAGTTCTCCTTGTAAGTTGAGTTCTCTTGCTTAGTCAGTTCCCCTTGTAAGTTGAGTTCTCTTGCTTTTGGGATAATTGTTGTTAATCTCTCCCCCAAAATGTCTACAAGCTCTTTGCCAGTGTTCACTTTCTACTCATAATTTGTCAATTTCATCATTATTAAAAGGTGCTACAATTTCTGCTTGATCTATTTCTGCTAATTGACGAAGTACCAATTTCCTTTTAGAATCAACTCAGAAATCTTTCCCACATAAGTTCAAATTTTTACTAAGTTTATGTGGTAAAAAGATCCATCCTATGATAATATTTTCCCCCTGCATAAAAATTCCTGTAGGAGAATGCTTAGAGGGTAATATGACTAGAATGCAGTTAAGCTTTGGATCTATATAATCCACATGTGCAATCTGTAATTCATATTCCACTAATGCCAGATCTCTAGAAGCTTCAGTTGTTAATTGCCCAGGGCTATTTAAGTCCTTGTCTCCATTTAACGTTTTGTTTAATCAGTTGATAATGTTTTATCTCAATAATGTGCCATAGGTGGAAAATATCTCCTAGCAATCTTTGAAAATTATTTAGAGTCTGCAATCAATTTCTCCTAATTTGCACCTTTTGGGGTCTAATTTTTTATAAATCTATTTTATAGCCTAAATAATGAATAGAATCTCTTTTGTATTTTTTTCAGGAGCAATTTGCAACCCCCAACAAAGCAAATTTTTCTTTACTTCTTCATTCTTTCTAAATTATTTACATTTGAATCAGATAAAATATCATCCATTTAATGGTATAGACTGAGGAAATTGCTTACATATTATTTCCAATGGCTGCCATACAAAATATTGGCACAGGGTACACCTATTTAACATTTCCTGTGGGAGAACCTTCCATTGCTATCTTTTGTAGACTGAGGATTATTATAAGTAGGCATTGTGAAGGCCATTTTTTCTCTGTCTTTTTCTTGTAATGGTATACTAAAGAAACAATCCTTTAAATCAAAAACTATGAGAGGCCATCCTTTAGGCACTAGTGAACGCAAAGGAACTCGAGTGTAAAGAGCCCATTGGCTATATCACTTTATTAACAGCTCTTAGATATGTTACCATTCTCTATTTTCCTGATTTCTTGTTAATAACAAATACAGAATTCCAAGGAATGGTTGATTGCTCAATATGCTGAGCATTTAGTTGCTCATGTACCTGTTCCTCTAAAGCCTATGGTTTCTCTGTCTTTGAAGGCTACTGCTGTGCAACCCATACAGGTTTGTCTGTCAACCATTTTAAATGTAGGCTTGTTGATGTCTTTGGAAGATTAGCAGCTGTTGTGTCCTGTTCTTGTACTACCTGAATGGTCAGTGATTGTTCTTTGTAATACTTTCTTATAAATTTTACAGAACCATGTTAATTTGTTTTGTTTCTAAGATTGGGAGAATGTTTATCTGAGTATTCCATTACTGTAATAAATCACATCCCCACAAGTTAATTGCAATATTAGCAATGTGTGACTTTAATATTCCTCTCTGTCCTCCTGGCCCTATACATTCAAGCTATCCCACACACTGTTTTACCTGAGATAAAATTCCAGTCCCTAAAAGTTGAACATTTACCTCCCGAAGAGGCCAATTTGGATGCCAAGATTATAGTGATATAACTGTTATGTTTGCACATGTGTCTACCAGACCTTCAGTGATAACATCATCCATTCCTACTTTTAATTTTGGTCTCTGCCAATATACTTGTTTTGTGATTTTTTTTCTGACTTTCTTGTTCTCTTTTTATAGCTTTTCTTTTTCTTTTTTTTTTTTTTTTCTTTTTGGTTTTTCGAGACAGGGTTTCTCTATGGCTTTGGAGGCTGTCCTGGAACTAGCTCTCGTAGACCAGGCTGGCCTTGAACTCACAGAGATCCACCTGCCTCTGCCTCCCAAGTGCTGGGATTAAGCAGTATGATGTCATGCAATAGGTTTTAGGCTCTTTAATTGCTCTGGAAAGTGGCTTCCATAGTGACAGGAAAGGAGTGAACTGAATTTGGCAAAGGGTTTTGTATAGGGTCCTCCAAGAGGTCTCTCAAAATGTTTCCTGATGGCAAAGTATTACCTTGATAATTTCTTGTTGACCTACATTCCTTAGTCCAATGCTTGCCTTTGCCACACCTTCGGCATAATCCAGAAGGGAGGGGTGTTATGTTTGAATCATATTTATAAAATGAATTGTTTCTATAAATGCCCTGTTTACAATCCTTTTTCAGGTGGCCTTGTCTGCCACAATTAAAACATTTGACATTTCTATTTTTCTTTAAACGTCTTGAAATCACCTCTCCTATCCATGTGTCATCACCATGAGCTTCAATATTAATTGTATCTCAGTTCCAATCCTCCAAAGATGCTAACCTTGCTTTTAAAGTCCTAATTATCTTTTTGCATTGAGCATTGACATTTTCAAATGCCATTATTCCAATTATTATTTTTCTAACTTCTATGTCAGATATCAATGTATTTACTGCTAATGATAGTCTTTTTTTTTTTTTGGTTTTTCGAGTCAGAGTTTCTCTGTATTGTTTTGGAGGCTGTCCTGGAACTCACTCTGTAGACCAGGCTGGCCTCGAACTCACAGAGATCCGTCTGCCTCTGCCTCCCGAGTGCTGGGATTAAAGGTGTGCGCCACCAATGCCCGGCTTGCTAATGATAGTCTTTGTGGGGTTTTTTTTTTTTTTTAGACAGGGTTACTCTGTGTAGCTTTGGAGCCTGTCCTGGAACCTGGAACTAGCTCTTGTAGACCAGGTTTGGTCTCCAACTCAGAGATCAGCCTGCCCTTGCCCCCCAACTGCTGTGATTAAAGATGTGTGCCACCACCGCCCAGCTAATGACAGTCTTTGTACAAAATCCATGAATGCTTCTTTGGGCCCTGCATAACTTTTGTAAATGATTCATTTTTTCCCTGCTTCTCCAATTCTGTCCCAAGGGTTCAAAGCTGCTGCCTGGCATAAGCCCAAGAGGCAATCATCATATTGCATTGCCTTTCTAAAGTAGCATAGTCTCCTTCTCCAAGAATTTGACCTGGGGAAATATCCATACCTTTTGCTTTAGCCTTTTGTTTAATATTCTTAGCATCTTCTCTGTACCAGGAAACCCACTGTAATTGTAGTCCAGGCTCTAGGACAGCTTTAATCAAACCTACCCAATCTACATGGATAACCCTAATACAAACAACCCACGTGTTTATCATCTGCTTCACAAATGAATGCATGCCATATGAGACTACAGCTTCCTTGAATTTCCCTAAATCTAACACTGTCACAAGCTTCCAAGTAGCTCTTATAAAACCCCTTTCATTACTGGATATATTAAAGGTGGTTCTCTTAAGACCTTAGAGTGTTCCTTTTTAACCTGAAAATGCAACGTTGACTTGTTTCTCCATGCAATTACTCAATCTGGGTTTGAATAGCTCTATAATCTGCTTTAATAAGTTTTTCTAAATCCTGCATCTTAGCACTCATATCAGCCTACTCTTTTAGAGATAAACCAAGAATTATCACACCACCAACAAAGATAATCAAAGTGATAATTAACAGTACGTCAATCCCAGTTGATTAGCTCTTCATTTAATTGTTCCATTTTTATGTAACAATCATACAAAGACCTAATTCTCTCCATTTTAATAGTGTTTCCCATTTTTTAGTTTAGGGGAAAAATCTCTTTTTAACTAATTCTATCCTTTAAGAATTTCCAATTGACTTACCAAATCTGCTGACAATGTAAGTGAACTGTGAGGCATAGCACATCTGAATTAGAGAACGAACTTGTTGTCATGAGCTAGAGTGAGTGTCAGCCTGAGGATAGGAGCTGAGCTGAGCTGCAAAGTCTCCCAAGTTTGGGTGGCAGCTGAAGACTGTTTACAAAAGCTACCACCAAAAAATCTTACACTTGTTCAAAGATTTGAGGAGAAAACAAAAGAAAAACTAGCTGGTCGGGGAGGGACGCAGGCAGGAGTTCCACCCGCAGCTCAGGGTTGGACCTGGGCCCGTGGCCTCAAAGCAGTTTTTTTTTTTTTTTTGTGAATTCTTATTTTAAAGCTGGGTGCTAATATGTAGCAAAAAAAAAAAATAAAAAGACCCCCGGGGACAGATATTGGGGTTCAAGCTTCAAGCTGAAAATCAGAGAAGCAAAGCAGCCAAGCCAGTAGATCTTACCTCTACTCAGGTGAAATGGTTGATCCTGTTTCCCAAGCTTTCACCAAAGCCTTAGACTGCTACCTCTCCTCAGTGTGGCTGGAAACTGAATGCCTTCCTATCCTCAGTGTGACTGGAGACTGAATGCCATCTCTGAGACCCTGTTCCTGTCTGAAATACCTCTGAGTCCTGGGATTAAAGATGTGAGCTTTCTTACTCTTTTAGACTGATTCTGGTGACCGGCAAATCCTTGTACATGAATGTTTGCAATGGAGAAATTCATCAAAAATTAGGGTGACTGGATGGATGGGTAAGTGGTGGGTGGATGGATGGATGGGTGGTGAAGGGATGGACGGGTGGGTGGATGAGTGATGGAGAGATGGATGGACAAGCATACTAAGATGACAACCATATATGGTTCAAGAGTAAATGGAGTTTCCTGAACACTGCTCTTCATTTCCCCAAGATGATAGTGGGGACAATGAACACACACACAAAGCTACAAACAGGGACAAAACCACTGTGCTTAATTTCCACTGCAGCTTGCCAGTCCAAGGACTACAAAACAACATGTGGAGCACCATAGAACTCCCTATTCCCATACCTGCCAGGGCTTGGTGAAAGCATTCAAGATGCACCCAACCACAGCCCACACCCACCCATGGCATGAGAAAGTCACAAGCGTTCCTCATAGAGGTGTCAATATGGCCTAGAGAGTAGTTCAGGCAGGTGTGGGGGAGATGGTGACTTTGTAACTAACATCTCAGCAACTTATCTCTGTCACATTCAAACCAACAACATGGCCTGACACCGGTCACTGTGAATGTTTGGTATTTTAGTTGTATTTATGCTCACAGCTACTCGGTGGGGAAGTTTTACTGTCCTGAGTTTATGAATGAGAAGGCTGAGGTTCAGAGGTGTAGAAGTGTGTCCATGAACACACGGACACACAGCTGGAGGTGTGAGGCCCTGAAGCACATGTTCTGTCTAGAAAGCATATCTCATCCCCACCAACTGCTCTCTAGAACAATGGCAGGGTCTGTGCAAATGGGCAGAGCTTTTCCAGCAATGAGTACTGTGTATACTCATTGGGCTTGGGGGTCCAATGCAGACATTCATCACCTTTGGATAAGGAAGCTGTCTCCTCATGTAAGAGCTACATCTATACAGGACCAGGGGGTTGTCACAAACACACAAGTACCACACAGATGTGCCAACTCATTGGTCTGTGCTTCCCTTAATTCTTATAATTTGTAAAGATGTATGTATGTATGTATGTATGTATGTATGTATGTATGTATGTATGTGCACGTGTAAGTGACCATAAATGCCAGAAGGAGGTGTTGGAGCACCTGCCCATGGAATCGTAAGTGTCTGAAAGCTGCCTGGCCATGGGATCTGAACTCTGATTCTCTCAGAGAGTGCTAAGAGCAGTGTTAACCACTGAGATGTCATCTATTTAGTCCCAAAGATAATGTACACCCCCCCAGCCCACCCTAGTATGGAGGACTGAACCTAAGGCCTCAAGTATGCCAGGCAAAGGTGCTCCAGCACTGAACTATATCTCCAGTCTCCCTTTTCTCTTTGAAAAATTAGTGTCAGACTAATTTTTAGCTCAGTGGTACTGTGTTGGACCACTGCAAGCAAAGCCCTGGGTCCCCTTTCCTACATTTCAAACCAAACCAAACCAAACCCAAACCCAACCCAACCAAACCCAACTCAACCAAACCAAACCCAACCCAAATCAAAAGGCAGCCTCAGGCCCTCCCCAGTCTCTGACCTTTAAGTCTAAAGACTCGGCAGAAGCAATATCCTGGCTTGTTCCCTCTGTTGCACTTTCCACTCAGTGGAGCAAAGGGAAGGGCTAGGAGCTCTAGAGTGGGGGAAGTCTTCTACACATGGAGGTGTGCAACGGCACGATGGGGGCTTAGGGCAAGGGACAGCTAGAGGACACATGCTTCAATCACTCCAAGAAGAAGTTAAAGGTGGGTTTCTATGAAATTTTCTTTAATTCCATCTTTTTGAAATTCACTTTTCATTTTTATTTTCATGATACAAAAGCATTACATATCCAGAAGTGTCTGCTGGAGTGTCCTAAAGGAACACACGATGCTTTGCCACTGTGTCACCTGTCTGAATGAGGGTTTGATGCATGCTGTAGTTCTGCCATGGAAGACACACACACACATACACATACACACACACACACACACCACACACACACACACACACACACCACCCAGATATACGAAAAATACATTGTAAAAACAAGCCATCTCACCATGAATCCAGCACTGTGCATAGGATCGGAAAGTCCAGCTTCTCACTCACACACCACCCATGACAGACTCATATCTGAGGGAAAGTAACTTGAAATAATGTGTTTTCAAAGTCCGTGCATCTGCTGAGATAACCTTGGGTCAGCAGCTCGGGAAGATTTCCATTGAAAAGACAAGTCTGAGTGCTGTTTCTAGGCAGTATGGTGGGAAGCAGGGGACACAACCACTGACTCACTGGGAGTCAGTGACCATGACCTGTGATGGCACCACAGGCTGAATGGAGGTATGTCCGTCCACACATCCACACAATGACCAGAACACCCTGGAGGCTGCCTCTCCTGGCATGGTTCCAAGCTGACTTCCTCCCTGGGTGGACTTGCCAATGCTCATCAGCCAGGACAGGCTATCTAGGAGCAGGAACTAATTAGTTAATAGACACCTGCAACAGCCCTCAACCATGACGTGTGCCAATGGTCAATTTAGATGAAAAGGGAAGATAGAGATAGCCAAAAAAGTAAAAAATATCTTTCCAAGGAAAAAAACTTGGTTCCAAAGCCCTCCCATGCCTCATTTGATTAAGTGAATACAGTATGGCTTCCAAACAGGCAGGCTGGGCTAGCCTTCTCTCAGCAGCAGCACGCTCAGTGTGCTCCACCCTGGTCTCTGCTACCACGTGTCGGGGACTTCAAAGAGCATGGCAGAGCTCTCTGCGACAGTTCCTGTGGGAAAGGAGAAACAGATTAAGGACATGGACAGTCACCAGGGGACACTGTTGGCCAGCACTGACAGCACCCTGTGCACAGCTTCAGACAAGCAGGGGAGGGAGGACTGGTGCACAGGAAGGAAGGCCCAGAGTGAAGGGGGAGCCACGGGAACCTTTAGGAAGGCAGCAAACCTCCTGACCTGCTTTGTTTGCCTCTGCTCACAGACGGGAGGGAGCTGGGGTGTGAGCACTTCACGACCCTCTAACTGTGCGTGCAGCATTCTCTGCTGGAGGCCAAGCTGGGCACTTAATTCACGTGCTTCATAGAAGCCTACCAGCAGCCATCCATGTCCCCATGACAGCGGTGAAAGAACAGACAGAGAGGTAAGGGACTCAAAGCTACCAAATGCCTCGGGTGAGTTTACAACAAGCACTAAGCTCCTCACTAGAGCAGCTACAGCCTGGGTTTCCATGAGAGGGAGAGCAGCTGGGACCTGCAGGAGAAACACCAGGGGCAGCAAGTCAGTGAGGACCATGGGATCCAGGACAGCAAGAGCAGCTGTGGTTTTACAGAGGTGGGGGTGCAGGCTGAGCCCTCCTCTGGCTCAGTTACAGACTGCAGGTTTCCACTTCTGCCACTTGTGCAGCAGTGGTGGGGGTGACAGCGGCAGCACATCTGGACTGGTATGGACTGGTATGGACTGGTATGCAGTGCATGACATGGAGTCCGTCTCCAGTATAGACCGAGACACAGAAGGCTCTGTGCTCTAAGTGCTCAAGAGCGACCTCCACAAACCTGTCCTCTCTATTGTAACCGCCTCTGTGCCTCACTGTGTGGTTACAGAAGGTGGCAAGATGCCAAGAGAGGTTCTGAAGGCAGACACACCCTGACGCACACTAGAAACTCCAGGTAGTTAGGCACTTCTGTCACATGCGAGGGCATCTGGTATTTAACTCCTAGTGTATCTAGATGGCAAGTGACACCACTCTGTGTGGCATCTGCAGAGCATTACACCCAGTGTTCTGCTTCCGCTACACACACTCTTTGTAAAACAGGAAATCCCCAGGCTGGCCCACCTGTTATAGGTGTTGGCCCTGGGGCTCACAGAGCTGAGGCTGTCGGGTAGACACAGCACTGCATGCTCCCTAACACTGCACACAGCCCTCCCCCCCCCAATCTGAAGTCCCACTCTTGGCACTTTCAGGACCTTTGCACTCCTTCATGACAGGTCTCACTCAAAGTGACCAACAGGACTGCTTAACTCAACTCAACAGGTTCAGCCTCTGACTACCCAGGCCAAGCTTGCACACAAACAGGACTGAAAGCTTAAACCAAGGTGGTGGAGGGTCCAGCAAGTTCCAGAAGTAGTCAGAGGCTTCACTCAGGAGGCTGCAGGAAAAAGCCCCACACCCTCTAACTCTATGTCAAGGTGTCACTCCTGTGGCATCTCTTTTTGCATTACTGACAAAGAAGCACAAAATCTACTCTTGTTTTTAGTTCACATGTTCAGCACTGACAGTGTTGCTTCAATGGGAGGGAAAACAGCCTAAGTTTAAAACCCTAGATAACCGATGAAAAGTTTTCACTTAAAATGATGAAAACTACAAAAGAAGTTAATCTATTAATGTATTCTATAATCACGTGTTTTAATTTTTCGGAGACTGGCCTTAACTCCCTATACAGACCAGACTGGCGGTAAAGCCACGGGGATCTTTCGGCCTCAGCGGTCATTCTAGGCATGCGCCACCAAGCCCGGCCTTTTCATCTGAATACTCTAGAGGCTCTGATGATGAGGGCTGGGGAGATTGGGGAGATGGGGTGAGGAGCCGCAAGCATGACTGCAGCTCGTGCTGATGTGAAGTCGCAGCGCATGCAGACAATGCTTAGGTGGATTTCTGACTGCTTGTGGACTTTTGGTAATTTTGATGAAATTCAGCAAACTCTACAGATTAGGACACAGGCAGGGTGGAAAGGCCAGGGCCCTGGTTGGGATAGTCAAGCCCGCTACCCAGCACGCCTCTATCTCACTCTTGATTGTCAGTCAAGGCCACTGTCCCCAAGTGACACAAAGCAGGAGAACTGTATCTAGGCCATTTGTCTCCTCATCCTGAGCACACAAACAGGCCCTGGATGAAAGCACCGGCTGGCTCCTTTGCAGCACAGACTTTAGAGGTCTGGGACCTTGGGCAGACTCCGAGAAGCCTCTGTGTTCCTAGTCAGAGAGCAGACAGTGATGGAGTTAAGGACAGAGCTTAGCGCACTCAGGCCGGGCCCACATGTAGCCAAGCATGCGGGGAGCAGCGTATGGGTGCTGTAGTGATGCCTGCTTCCTGGTGTCCCTCAGAGCAGACACCATCCAGGCCCCTTGCCCTAGGGTCTGTGTGCACTGGCTGCTGGAGGCATGTGTGAGGTACAAAGGCAGAGCTGGGCCAGCCAGGCCTGGGTCCCATGGTTCCGCTTTTCACACTTCCCTAAGTTCTCAGAGCTTGGAGCCTGGATCACTGCCAAGGGTGATGGTTCCCCTTTCAAGGGTTTTGTAAAGAGATAAAAATCAAGTGAAATAAATAAGGCACACACTAGGCTCTGAACACTTGCTGATTTCCTATTTCCTTGGCTTCCTATATAAAGTCTGTTTGTGAAGAAAATCAGGATTCCAGAGTGTCCCTGGGAACAGTGTCAAGTCTGCTTCTGAAACAGAACACAAGGAGTTGCTTCTATGTAAATCTAAATGCAGGTCCTAAACATTGGGGTTACCAGAAATACACATGTAACACCTTGATCGTGGAGAGGAGAATTATGAAAATGGCTTGGGGCTAGAGAGATGGCTCAGAGGTTAAGAGCACCGGCCGCTTTTCCAGAGGACCCGAGATAATTTCCAATCAACCACATGGTGGCTCACAACCATCTATAGTGAGATCTGGTGTCCTCTTCTGGCCTGCAGACATACATGCAGGCAGAACACTGTATACATAATACAAGAAAGAAAGAAAGAAAGAAAGAAAGAAAGAAAGAAAGAAAGAAAGAAAGAAAGAAAGAAAGAAAGAAAGAAAGAAAGAAAGAAAGAAAGAAAGAAAGAAAGAAAGAAAGAAAGAAAGAAAGAAAGAAAGAAAGAGGGGAGACAGGGAGGGAGGGAAGGAAGGAAGGAAGGAAGGAAGGAAGGAAGGAAGGAAGGAAGGAAGGAAGGAAGGAAGGAAGGAAGGAAGGAAGGAAGGGAAACAGCCTGATTACCTCTCACAAAGTCCTCAGCAGGCAGGCTTTGTGTGCCAAAACCAGGGCCTGTTCCAGCCTCTCAGATTAAAATTCATCACTGCTTGTCTCTCAGCCCCAGTGTGTGGTGTTACTTTGAAGGCTGCGGAGCTTTCAGTGACTGGTGGTGGAATCAGCTCTTTGAAGGTTAAACCCACCACCCTGTTTCTGGTCTGGCTCCGTCCACTTCCTAGCTGCCACTACCCAAACAAGCAGGGACTGGTGCGCAGCTGCCCCCTGCTCTACCACACAGACAAGCGCCGCTGCCATCCTGCTAAACTGAAAACCCTCAGAAACCGAGAGCCCAAACAAGCCTTTCCTCCCTAAGTTGGTGTGCCAAGTAATCCATTACGGTTATGAAAGAGCTGTTTCCGTTACTGCTAGAGGCAACAGCTCTGTGGACTACATGTGTCTGCCCTCAAGTGAAGCCCTGCTATCATTCTGCTCCCCAAATATGAGCCTACTGAAGCCTGAGGCAGCCCATGATCAGAGTTAGTCAGACCAATACCAACCTGCCAAGGAAAGCTCTTTCTTCATTCTTTTTAACTTCTTGGCCTTTTTCCTTCCCTCTGGGAAGGGGTCTGCACAGGAATCTATCTGTTCAAGCTCAGAGTCAGACATCTCCTCCGATTCTCTGTCCTCTGAGCCAGCTTCCCCTGGGTCAGGACTCAGATTTCTCTTTCCAGTCGTGCCAGTTGCTGCGAAGCTGCAATGTACAAGGTGCACAACATGAGTGGTGCTAGGAGCAGGAAGAGGACTAATGAAAATGTCTCAGTTATCACTGAGCCCAGACCCAGCCTTCACCTAGGACACACTGGTCAGAGGCAGGCTCCACAGTGCAAGGGTGAGCTGTTTGAGCATTAGCAGCTCTTTACAGAAGAACCCGGGCTGCATTTCCTCAAAGGAATGAGGAGCATGGCTATGACGACAGAAGGGGCTTTGCTGGCACGGAGCCAGAAGACAGCAAAGCACCTTCAGAACCTGCTCACATGCACAGCTGGATGAAGAGCTCTCGCTGCAGCTGCTCTTGCACGGCTCCAAACATGGACAGCTACAGAACACACCTGCCTTTGTGTAATTTTCTTCTCCTCTAAGAAGGTGAACGGTTAGGCTGATAATGAAACCTGGTTTTGTTTTCAAGGCTTTGTAGAATTTGACATATTGAATTAAACTAGAGTACAGGTCTTAGTTTCCTCAAGAAAATACAATTTCTGAAATGAAACTTGATGAAAGCTAGACCATGTGGCCAACAAGTTTTGTCTCCTCGAAATGGGTCTTGTAAATACATTTTTTTAAATGATGGAAAGTATTAAAAAAAAAAAACCAAAGCATTCCACTTAAGGGAGGCCTTCAAGCAGAGAGAACAGGGTGAGCAGGAAGCAAAGAGAGCTAACCTTATTCCTATCAGCTTCCCTAGGAAGTCTCACCGACAGATACTCGAGTTAAAACTGGCTGGCCAATTCTGTTCCTCCATGGTCCTACCATCTCCTCTGCATTTGACAGTCACTGCAGACAGTCAACCTGTGTGAGGAGGGGCCAGGCCAGCCCTCACACCATCCACCTGTGTGAGGAGGGGCCATGTCAGCCCTCACACCATCCACCTGTGTGAGGAGGGTCAGCCCTCACACCATCCACCTGTGTGAGGAGAGTCAGGTCAGCCCTCACACCATCCACCTGTGTGAGGAGGGTCATGTTAGCCCTCACACCATCCACCTGTGTGAGGAGGGGCCATGTCAGCCCTCACACCATCCACCTGTGTGAGGAGAGTCAGGTCAGCCCTCACACCATCCACCTGTGTGAGGAGGGTCAGGCCAGCCCTCTAGACTGTGGAAGAGAGGATCATGCCAGCATTACCTCTGAGGGCTGGCCTCCTGTTTCACCTCTATTACACAGGTGGTTTGTATTTGTTTTTAAGTTTTTGTTGTTTTCAGGTAGCGTAAGCGTATTACTCTAGCCCAGCCGCCCTTGAACTCATGATCCTCTTGCCTCAGCCTCTTGAATGCCAGAAGTGCAAGCGTGTGCCACCACACCTAACTAAATAGAGCTAAATGTCTGTGAAGAAAAAGGAAGATGTCAACAGCAACATTTGTGGGAAGGAGATCACTGTTAAAAGTTCATGCTATTCATGGCTTTAAAACTGGTAACAGCAGGCCAGGTAGTGGTGGCGCACACCTTTAATTCCAGCACTTGGGAGGCAGAGGCAGGTGGATCTCTGTGAGTTCAAGGCCATCCTGGTCTACAAAGCTACACAGAGAAACCCTATTTTGAAAAACCAAACCAAACAAAAACCAAAATCAAACAAGAAAAAAAAAAAAAAAACCTGGTAATAGCAGCAGGGAGAGAGCTTGGCAGATAATGGCACCTTCCACAAGACCTGACAGCTGGGGTTCCATCCCCAGGCTCCTCTACCAGATACTAGACATCTGTGAACACCTGGGTCTCTTTCTGAACTTAGTGCTTTATGAATTTGTTTTGTTTTTTTGGGACAGAGTTTCTTGAGTAGCTCTGGCTGTCTTAGAACTCACTCTGTAGACCAGGCTGGCCTTGAACTGCCTCCTGGGTGCTGTGATTAAAGGTCCAGCTAAGTTTTTATTAAACATTATGTCCTAAAGGTCACCAGACCCCAGAACTCAGAGCCCAGAGAAAATGGCCAGGCCTCTTCCCTTTGCAGCATGGGATAGTCCTAATGGGTTAGTGAATTGTTTATGAGCTTTTGAGTTGTCTAAATTTTTCTGAAACTATCTAATCTTACAATAACAAAAAAAAGCTCCTTAAAATGTATTATCTCTTTGTTTTCTGAGACAATCTCTTCATGTGTAAGCCAAGGTGGCCTTGCACCCGAATTCCTCTACCTCACCCTTCTGAGTGCTGGAATCCTGTAAATGCACCACCATGCTCAGTACCACCAACTCTGTGTGTGAGCGGACACAAATTATTTCAGCAAGGACAGGCTTTCTCAAACTGCTGTTAAGACAAGTGAGAAAGGACAAATGGAAGGCCTTCTTACACTATCCACATAAGTGCCTGATGGACAACTATTTAAATGTGAAAAATGTAAGGACAGAAGTACTAGGAGAAAACCTGGCGAATTTTGACAGCTTAGGTATGGACGATGCTGTCCTTGTATGATTTGCTACCAACATACAGTCAAGATTTATAGGTTTGACTTCATGAATATAAAAATTTTGTGTATGGTAGTTGTGTGAGTAACGCAAAAAATAAAAATGATAAAGCAGGATAAAATACTGACCACATATATCACAGACAAAGGTTGATGTTGCTAACATATAATTTATTCTAATGGAAGAAACTAAATGTAAAAGGAGAAAACTAACACACATGCAGACACTGCTTAAACATGCTCATGATGCAAAAGTGCAATGCTGATCTGTGGTCTCTCACCACCACATTAGCAAAAGCATCACACACTTGTTGATCCATTCTGTGAGGTGATGGGGATGGGCCCTTCATGCATGAGGATGAGAAGGCAGCATTCTGCCAGGGAGATGAGGGCATCTAACAAAACAACAAAGAGACAAAGAGCCTGCTTCTAAGAGTTCAGAAGCTAAACCCAACAATGCAAAAATAGAAAATGCAAAAAAGTGTGTGTGTCGTCTATTACCATGTCATTTCTAACTGCAGAATATGGCAAAGCAACTGAATCTCTACGTTTAAGAAACTGAGTGACTATACTGTAAGACATAAAAACTAAATGAAGTAAAAATCAGTTTCAAGAAAAGATTAAAACGCCAAACCAGGAATGTTTATGCAGCTGTTTCCCGTACCAAAATGCAAAAACATAAGGTGTGAAAGAGCAACTTGTGTGGCTGTTACCTTTGGTCCTATGGGGTGAAGGACTGGAAAGGTTCGAGTCTGTCAGCAGTGGATGAATGAGCAGAGACAAAGAACACAGGGTAACGCCAAACAAGCCAGAGTGTGCTGCTGGGGTACAGATGAGCACACAATGGAGGGAGCTTGTAGGGCCATTTAGCACTCAAACACAAAGGAAGTGGAAGAAAGGAAGGAGGAAAGAGAAGAAAGGAGAGTATCATTTAAACATTGTCAGCCTAATAACACAAGGAAAGGCCATCTTGGCCACATGACAATGTCTCATCTGAGGCAACAGCCTCTCTCCAGGCTCTCAGCTTGGAGATGAAACCGTGTTCTGTTGTTCAGTGTTCTAATCCTTGTACATCCAGTATTCTCTCGATTACCAAATTCACCCAGGAGCTGCCATATACAACATTTTTATATTCACAGAGTCAAACTTACAAATCTTGACTGTGTGGCAGCCATGTGAACAGAGCAAAAAAGACCGGGTCCTACTCAAAACCTCCTGCTGGCTCCCCCACAGGCTACCACCGTGGGCACACAGCTTTGCCCTGGTCTCTGACAACAGGGTCCTAGTTGACCAACCTCAGCCTTTCTACCTCTCTCCAGTCCTGGTCCCTTCACAAATTTACTCCTTTTAAAGTCTGCCAGTGTTCCCACAGATCGCAAGTGTGAGCAAGGACTCCCAGCTCAGAGGCGTCTTTGGTTTTCCACCTGTCCAGCCTCCAGGATCAACTCTTTTCTCATCTTCTTCCCTGGCTCAGACACAGACTTACCTATGCGTCCATCAAAGTCCATCTCCACAGTCTAAGGACGCTCTGTGCTTCCTGTCTTAGTGCTCGTGTTCATGCAAAGTGCCCGCTCCCTTGGCCCTTCCTGCTCAAATACCACACGCCCAGTTTCTGTGTAATGAAACCCGCAGAGATTTCCTCTCTGCACTTAGCTACCTCCCAGCAACCTGCCCAGTCCTTGGTGTGCCTTTCTAGATGTCCCTGCAGATGGAATCACAATTGGGGGTCCTTTGTGTCGGGTGTTTTGAGATGACTGCACAGGACTGCGGCTGCACCACCATTTGTTGGCACATGGGTTGTGTCCAACATCTAAAAATTCTTAAACTGTTATAGATATTAAGGTAACAGCTTTGTTGTGAATGTTTTGGGAAAAATATCTAGAAGTAGGATTCCACAGTAAAAGGAGAACACAGTCTGTCTTTTAGCCTGTCTGTCTGTCTTACTCTCCAGGGAGCTGTGAAAGGAGAACACAGTCTGTCTTTTAGCCTGTCTGTCAACCTCTCCAGGGAGCTGCCACACCACTCAGTAGCCGTTTGCTGATCCTCCTAGAAGTATCTGCTGTTTCACCTTCACCTTTTCAAAAAAAATGTCTTTCTTTCTGAAAGTGTAAGCCTGTACCTAGGGCGTCTCTCATGCTATCCATGAACTGTACTCCCCCCACTCTAAAATTGGCTTTTCTTATTATGAACATATGAGTTCTTTATATTTAGAAATAAAGACAATTACTTTCTTGGATGTAGACTTAGCAAATATTTTTTGCTAGATTATAGCAAAAATATTTTGTAATTTCTATGTGTTTGTATGTATGTGCACACATATGTATGAATATATATGGAGGTCAATGGTCAACCATAAGTGTCCTTCCTTAGACACAGTCCTTCTGTTCTTACTTACTGATTTAGAGACAGGGTCTCACTATATAGCCCTGGTTGGTTTGACTCTCTATGTAAGCGAGGCTGGCACTGAACTCACAATGATGTGAGTGTAGGGATTAAGGGGATAGCCATCACACAGAGCTCTCAATTATTTTTTACCAGAAGTGTGTTGAATCTATGTAAGCAAAACTCAGAGATAACTTCATCCTTTGAAGAAAACATTATTTAATATAAACTAAGTTTATTAGTATTTTTCTTGGATGGAACATGTTGTGGTATTTAAGAAACCTTTGCCCAAACGGCTGAAAAGATGGCTCAGCAGGTAAGAACACTGGCTGTTGGACCAGTGACATCAACCATCTTAGAGAAGAACCTACAATCACTACTTAATTAAACCAGCATAATTCCTAGCTACGGTTTAAACATTTGTCCCTATCCCCAGAGGTAAGTGCAGTTCTCACCCCTCATCAAGGAAATTTCTCATTGCAATAGACAGAAACCATTACAGAAAACTACAACCAATCAAAATGCAGAGTTGTGGATCTCAGTCCTAATGGATACATGTAGTCAGCTTTCTCATCAGACTATCTTGGACCACCAACGTGCAAATAATGACACGGAAACTTATTAATTAATGAAAGCTTGGCCCCAGTTTAGTTTTATCCCATCTCACTGGCGTTGGCGTCTCCTTGCCTCTCTTCTTTCCAGAGTTTCCCTCTCCCTAGAAATCCGGCCTATTCTCTTCTGCCTAGCTATTGGCCATTCAGCTCTTTATTAAATCAATCACAGTGACACATCTTCACACAGTGTAAACAAATATTCTGCAACAGATACACCTAAAAACTTCCCTGCACCTAAGGCTCAGGGTACATTGGGGAAGAGGGAATGGGAAGATCATAAGATCCAGACAATCAGGGAGTCTGCTGTGAAGTTGTTATGTCAGAGGCAAAACCCAGAAAATTCCAACACGACTACATAAACATGAGCTGAATGAACAAGGAAGACCCAATAGACACACCAAAGTAGGCAGGGAAAAGATCACCAGGCCTCAACCCTACAAAAGTACTGCAAGCAACTAAGGAATGCTGAGAACCAGAGAAACAGTCTACCAGGGAAAGAATGCCAATTGGTCTGTGTTGCGGGATATTTGGTCACACTGTAAACCCAGAAACTGTTAGTTACTGGAAAACCTGCTTCTAGTTGTGGTATGGCTTAGCCTTAGCACACATATTTTTAAACTTTTATTGATTCTTTATGGATTTCACAGCATGTATTCTAATCCCACTCAACTCCCTGTCCCCTTGCATCTGCCTTCTGCCCTTGCAACATCCCCCTCAAAACAAAACCAAATTTAAAAGAAAAACCAGAACCCAAACAAGACAAAAACAAGAAGGATCTTGCTGTGGAAGCTGTAGTGTGGCCAGATGAGACACAGAGTTTACCCTTAAGTCTGTTCATCTTTACTTGCCACAAGTCACTGCTATATCACTGATAATGAGCTCTCATTGGGGCTCCTCTTGGATATCCTGCTGCCCTGTGACAAGAATATCCCACTGTTTGGGATCTGTAGGTTTGTCCCCTTCACATGCTCCAACAGTTCATAGGTTTGGTGGATGTTGGGTGGACCAACTCAAAACCCTGGTTCTGAGCCTGGGTGGTGGCTGGCTTGGTCAGTACATTAGCTTTCCCTTATCACTACCAAGATGAGCTCTCTCTCCAGCACTGCCTCAGCTAGCTCACTCAAAGAGCATGCAGGAAGGAGCAGGGCCAGTTCTGCTCTCAGGCCATCAGAACTGGGTTCTCCTCACTCATATCTCCAGGGCCAACTCAACTGTTTCCTAACACACACCTTTAATGAAAGAGCTTTCTGCTATTGTAAGCAGAATTAAATAAAGCCAACCATAGATCAAGAGGTAAAGCAAGCAACCAGTTAACAGGACAAAACACACAGAGAGTAAGAGGAGTCAGGAGAATGGATAGAGACACGCAGGAAGTAGAAGAGAGGGACACTGAGTTTGAGTTTTTGTTTGTGATGGTGTGGGAGACTTTTTCTGGGATGAGCTAGCAGGCTATCACCCCAGCCTCTGGCTCCTGAGTCTTTATTGGTAAAATCAAACAACTAAGATTTAGATAAAACAACAGGTTTGGTTATCTGGTCAGTCCTTAAAAGATACATACAAGTGACATACAAATTGAGCACACACATACACAAATGAAAAAAGTGGCCATGAATTTGAAAGAGAGTAGGAAGGGGTACATTTGGAGAGTCTGTAGGGAAGAAAGGTAAGGGGAAATGATGGAATGACATTATATTCTCAAAAGGAGAGAGGAAGAACACTGGTTGCTCTTCTCAGAGGACCTGGGTTCAATTTTTGCACCATATGGTGGCTCACACCCATACTAACAACAGTTCCAGGGTATCCAGTGCCATCTTCTGACCCCTCAAGGGACCAAGCATGCACATAAACATGTAAGTGGCATACCCACACACATAAGATAAAAAATAGAACACTGTTTAAAGGAAAGAAAAAGAAAATTTTGCCCAATCTGAGGCATTCCTAGCAGAGTATTGTTTTAACTCTTAACTATGGTCTACGAGTTATCTCAAGGTCATTCTGTTTATGGAGTAGTGTATTTTGTTCATTCTTTTGCCCAGGATCATGAGGAATTTTCTGCTCTACTTGTTGACAATTAGACTGTCAGCATTGTTCATATGAATCTTTAACGTTTCCTCTTTAAAATGATTTAACAATTTCTTTATGTGTTTGTGCATGCTGGAGTTATAGGCAGTGGTGACCACCTAAATTGGGTGCTGGGAACCACCCCTAGGTCCTCTATAATAATAGCAGGTAGTCTTGCCTATCTCTAGCCCTCAACAACAATTAACTTCAAGATTCAATCCTGAGTTGTGCTGAGCTATTCACACAATTTCCTGGCATGGTTGTGAATAGCAGGTCACCATAATCACAGCAGGGGCCACCTCTGTGACAGAGTTGTACTAAGTACACTGAAGGGCCAATTCACAAAATACAACAGTATACAAGCTGAGTATTGTTATGAGCACACTGACAAAATTATGTTTCAATACTATGTAAGAACAACCCTATGTGCTGAGAATGATGGTGCACACCTTTAACCCAGCAGTTAGAAAGACACGGGAATCTCTGTGAGTTAGAGGCCAGCCTGGTCTATATGCTGAGTTCAAAGACAGCCAGGGCTTCACAGAGAAACCCTATCTTAAAAAGAATAATAAAAACCCTACAGACAGATACTCATCAACCCAAAATATTAAAGGAAGAAAATAGTGACGCTGAATGGATGCTAGGTAAATACTGTCTAAACACTAAAAGACATGGCACACATTCTAAGTATTTACTGTTTTAAAGTTATTCTTAGCCGACATTTCAAAACACACAAGCACACCGGGCAGTGGTGGTGCACGCCTTTAATTCCAACATTCAGGGGGCAGAAGCAGGTGGATCTCTGTGAGTTCAAGGCCAGCTTGATCTACACGGTGAGTTCCAGGACCCTAGTCAACAGAGAATAACATGAGAGGGAAACAGTCTCACTGTCCACTTATTTGTATATATGACTATCAAAACAAAAATGTCAGACAATATGTAAAACCTTAATGGAATAAATGAATTTATAATGCAAGATCCAAGGAAATATAATCAAAATATAAAAATCAGTTGCACCCTCTAGGTTCAGGAAACATCATGAAAGAGGAGGCAGTAAGACTGTAAAAGCCAGAGGGAGTGGAGTGGTTAGAATGGCGTGGAATGCTGACTTCTGGGCAGGACATGGCTATTGTACACTTGAACTCAGAGCCCTGGGATTATCTACAGAGGATGTTCATAAGACTGTGCCCATCAACACCTCTACCACCCCTGGAACAGGGGTGGCTCATGGGTGCCCACCCCTCGCTGAGGTGTTAATGTTGATGGGGGAGGAGAAACATTTTCTCCAGTGGGACAGCCACTGGTGATGTGCGTATGCACCTATAAACAGACACGCATGCTTGTGGAATAGTCCTTCTGTACAGTGTGTAAATTACACAGTGATTGGTTTAATAAAGAAGCTGACTGGCCAGCAGCTGAACGGGATAAAGCTAGGTGGAAGAGCCAAACTGAGGATGCTGGGAGGAAGAAGGGTGGAGTCAAAGGATTGCCAGCCAGACATAGAGGGAGCAGGAGATGAATGTGCCATGACAAAAAGGTACCACCACATGTCACAGCATAAATAAGGAATATAGGGTACTTAAAATGTAAGAGCTAGGCATGAGCTATTGGCAGAACATTTAATTAATATTTAGTTTTCATGTAGGTTATTAGGGACCTGGTGGGCAAGAAAGAAAGGTCCGCCTACAATGGTGTTCCAACATGGGGCAGGAATTTCTACATAAATTCTGACAAAGCTTAAAAAAAGATTCTAAACACACAAAAACAGAGTCAAGCACAGCTTTTTGGTTATTGCCTTTTCTCCAGTAGGCTATGTTTGCTAACAACAAGCAGTGGCGCAGCTCCTTTAAGAGATAGCTTCTTGGCTCAGTGCTAGCAACAAAAAATGGGCATGGCTTTTAAGAGACCCTGCTATCTAACACTTAAATAGGGTTTATGAGCAGTTTTGGTGGTGCATGGACCCCAAAACTCCCCAGAGTTGGGGTGTTAAACATGGCTCTTGCCAGCCAGAACCTCCACCATGAAGCTAGGCTCTCAGGGAACCAAGCAGGATGGAACCAGCCACCAAAACAGAGTTGGAGGTCTTAACCACACTGTTTAACAGTTTAAAGGCTCATGGGGCCAGAAAATGATTACAGATACACAGTAAAGAAAGATTCAGACAGGATAGGGGGATGAGACACGGGACAAACAAACCTCTAAGCAAATTACAGTGTGTTTAAAAACATATATAGGCTTAGGAGAGAAAAGAGAAAAGGCAGAGACAGTGAGAGATTAAAAAATAGTTTAAAGGGCTGGAGAGAGGGCTCAGAGGTTAAGAGCATTGGCTGCTCTTCCAGAGGTCCTGAGTTCAATTTCCAGCAGCCACATGGTAGTTCATAACCATCTATAATAAGATCTTGTGTTCTCTTCTGACATGCAGGCAGAATACTGCACACATAATAAATAAATCTTTACAAAATTTAAAAATAATGAATTTCTTAAAAAAGGATTAGAACAAAAATATAATAAGCCACGTAAAGATGGAAATACACAGAGTCTAGATTCTGTGTTGTTATTGTGCTGTCATTAGATTTTCTGATTGCCAATGAAGCTGCTAAGATACACTGGATAATGGAAACTGCCAGATTAATCCAATCTACATATTTTTTAAAATGTCTTGACTTCAAAATTGAATTCAAAATATATGTAACTTTGAAGAAGAGGCTAAACTTTTATTTCCATAGGAGATGAGAGGCTGTAAGTTCATTCCAGGCAAAAGATGATCAAGACTGATTGAGGAAGACCCCCTGAAAATCCTGCTACAAACATAAAGAAATAAACCTAGAAGAACTATAAGACAAGTGGCTTAAGCCAGGCGTTGGTGGCGTACACCTTTAATCCCAGCACTCGGGAGGGAGAGGCAGGCGGATCTCTGTGAGTTCGAGGCCAGCCTGGTCTACGGAGCCAATTCCAGGACAGCCTCCAAAACAATACAGAGAAACCCTGTCTCGGAAAAACCAAAAAAAAAAAAAAAAAAAAAAAAAAAAAAGACAAGTGGTTTATATTTTAGCTGCTCAAACATAAAACAAAAAATCATCTTTGGGTTGACCTGGGTACAATGCACAGTCATACTTGTTTTAATGAAGACATGTATGTTACCTTTACACAGTTATGTATTTCCAGAACAAGGTGAACAACACCAATAAAATAGATGGCTCAGGTGGTCCAGCATCTCAAAATGTTTGTTACCTTGGAGTTCTGTATCCAAAACAGCATCAAGGCTGCTGGCTGAGACTACACACAGACTACTGCAGCCAAGACTTAATCGCTATCCTGATTTTCTCAAGGTCCCCCCAAAGATACCACAACCCTCAGACAGCAGGAAGCAGTCTGGAGAACGATGCCCACACTCCCAAAATATTGGTTATGGATGTTTATTATCACTAAGGGTGGGGTAGTTACAAATTGTTAGTAATGGTCAGAAAAAATGTTGAACAAAGGAGATTAGGTTCAGGGAACTTGTTCTGAAAAAAAAAAACGGGGGACATAGAAAAGACAGGATAAAACAGTAGGTTACTAAATATACTTTAATCCAGTAAAATAACTATTAACCTCAAAATATTTTACACTGGTATGGATTTTGGTTTATTAATACAAATCTAAAGTTTTTTGTTTTTTAACTATACTATATATATGTTTCTACTCTTGTTTGGGGTATTCTGTTTATGCAACTCATTTTAAAATATAATGTGTAACTAACAAATACAGACTGATAGTTATCTACATAATAGTCCTTGCCTCAATTGCTGACAGAATACTGTCCAAACTGAACCAGTAGGATGCAAAAAAAAAAAAAGGTGACTTTGCTAAGACAGGGTAGGAAAGTTTATTCAAAATTCCTTGCTTCTCAGAAATGCCTGTCAGATATATTAGGCCTGTAGGCCAAAGTGGAAAACCCAACGTTACAGAGGAACCTTGGACGACTCCCCAGGCAGCCAGGTGTTCCTGTCACTAGGTAACATTTCATCCTTCTTGGGACTTTGATGGAGATCAAGACTAGATAGCCATAGTTAAAGTTTCCCTTAGTTATGATAAAAGATAAGTTAGATATAAAACTTTAGAGTCACAAAGATAAAATAGAGCATTTTCTCTAAATTTGACAAATAAAAATGGAATGGATATTATGACAATAATTCTTATGTAATAACTGCTTTGTTATATATAATTTTACTATGTTAAAGTTAAAACCTTCCTTTTCAATTAGACACAAAGGGGGAAATGTGGAATATGCCTTTACACTGTGTAAATACGTGTCACTGTGATTGGTTTAATAAAGAAGCTGACTGGTCAATAGTTGGACAGGGTGAGGTTAGGCGGGAAGCCAAACTAGGAATGCTGGAAGGAAGAAGGGCAGAGTCTCCGAGTCATGAGCAGGTGCAGGGAGAAGCAAGATAGGTATGCCATACTCAGAAAAGGTACCGAGCCATGTATAGATAAGAATATGGGTTAACATAAATGTAAGAGTTTATACCCATTAACAAGCCTGAGCTATTGACCGAGCATTTATAATTCATATTTACTCTCCATGTCGTTTATTTAGGAACTGGTGGGCAAGACAGAAAAGTCTGCTTACACAAGCTACTATAGGTAATACTACTAATATCAGCAGTCCCCCCCGCCCCCCCGTCTCTCTCACAAGGAGGGTCCCCAAAGCAGGAGGAGGGCAAACTGGGAATGTAGGGGATTAGTGAGGTTAGGAAAGGGACAAAAGAGATAAAGGGGGTGAATATGATTGAAATATAAACATTCATGAAAATGGCATCATGAACTCACTGTTATGTATAGGTAATATATGTTAATAAAAACATTAAAAAGAAGAGAAAAAATTTTATCCGCAAATTTTATGACTGGAGATCCGATCTGTACAAAAGAACATGAAACTTACAAAGCATAATGTTTCAGGAGAACCCTAAAGTGCATACAAAATCCTATGCTGAGACCGTGAGACATTGCTGTGAGAAGACATACCTATTGGGAATCTCTTCTCTGATCTCACTCCCCCATTCCAAACCCTGACCAGATGTTTAGCTGGGAACTCTGCTATGGCCTCACCCCTCCCTTCCTCCCCCTTCCCCCCCATCCTGCCTTCAGAAAGCCCCCCATTGGCTGCTCCTCCTTCAGAAGTGCCCAACACCAAGCCTACAAAGTTAAGCTCTGGTCCCTAGAGCTGCCATGTGATTCCCCTACCATCATATGATCAGGGAGTTGGTTTTGCTCTTGTGGGAACCAACCAACTAACACTCCTGCAGGAAACGAAGGACTTAGGCACAACAGAGATGAAAGATCTAACATCTTATTTCAGGCTCACTATAAAGCTTTAGCAATTAAGACAGAGTGAGTTTATGAAAAGACATGACACAAAGAACATCGGAGCACAGCAGAGCTGAAACACAGACCTGCATTATACACACAGCTAAATGACTCCGGCAAAGGAAGCGAGGTACTCTTTTAAAGATTTGGTGCCAGGGTGGCTGGGCATTATATGCAAACATAAGGGTGTGCCCTCATCTCACATTGTATATAAACACTACCTTGAAACTGATCACCTACACTTACACATAAAAGTGACAACTATGAAACTGCTAGAAAAAGTATGAAAAGGTCTTGATGACTTTAGTCTAGGCCAAGGTGTGTGTGTGTGTGTGTGTGTGTGTGTGTGTGTGTGTGTGTGTGTGTGTGTGTGTTTTGAGACAGGGTTTCTCTGTGTAGCACAGGCTGTCCTGAAACTCAGAGATCACCTGCCTCTGTCTCCCAAGTATGCACCACCATTGCCTGGCAAGACCAAGATTTATACAGAGACAAAACGCAGGCCTGAAATAAGTTAGGTAATCTCAGGGCAATGATGCATTTCAAAATGAGTGTCTCATGCTACCATTATGCACAGGAAAAACACCAGCTAGCCCCACCTCTATCAGGTCGGCAATACCAGGAGGCTCCTCCCTCAGGGAGGGAAGTCATAAATACCCCTTGGTACCAGGAGGCTGGCCCCAAGACCCTGAAGAGCACCAAACACTAAGAATGCTAAACCCTCATATAAATGTGGCCCTACGGCATATAACTGACCCATATGACTCCCCGCATCCTTTAAATCATCACTATATTATTTATGACAGCTAACATGTTTTAATGTATCCAAGCAGTCATGACACTGTACCTTAGGCAACAGTAACAAGAAACAAAAGTCTATATATTTAGCACAGATGGAATTATCTTCCCTGAAAATTCTAACTGCCAGCTGTCTGAATCTGCAGACACAGTCCCTGAGACATGAAAGGCTCGCTGGAGTGACTTCCTCTCAAAGAGTAGAGGATGGAACTGGAGAAGCCAGTACTTGATGGTGGAGACACCTGAGATCACTTCATGCGGGAGCCTGAGGTAAGCACCAACAGTGCAGAGTCACGGTGGCATCCACACTGATAGGTTTTCTAAGTGTCACTTAGAATACTGTCTGACAGACTCAGAAGGGAGATATGCTATAGAGCTGGTAACGTGTGCTACTCAAAACTGTCAAGGTCATCAAGGTCAAAAGCAAAGAACATCCAAGCAGTCTAGAGGAGGAGAGAAGACATGACACAAAACTAAGCATGTATCTAGAAGTCTCAGCAGTGCCTAAACACACAAATGAGGGTTTGGTGCGCATTGTTCTATGCCCTGCACTAACCTCACTGTAGACCCTCATTCTGTACACCATGCCTGGCTGCCGCAGCTTCTAGGGCCTGTCGGTCAAGTCAATGATTCAATTCTTGCTTAGACAGAAAAACACAGCTCTCCTTTCTGGTGACAAACCCTGCAACATTTAAAAGGCTAAATGGAAAGAGGAAATGGATGGAAAAGATACAAGTGTAACAAAGAATCAACTAGACAACACCAGTTACACAAGCAAGGCACAGAAGGCAAGACTGCCACACACTGCTGCCACTGGGGCTGCCGCAAGTCTAGGCCACAGGCGCTTGTGAAAGCAACCAGGCAGATAAGAGGACAGTATTGAGACAAACGACCAAGATGCCTAAGGAAAGGCCAGAAAACAAAAATCACATGAAAGGAACTCACAGAGAAGTTTCTGGATGCTCAAAGCACAAAAGAGCATGGGACACAACCCAAACACATGGGAGAGTAGTAACTGGCTATCACTCACTCCACATCCTAAGTCAGAACCAGGAAGACAAGCATCAAAATGTTTCCACCTGGGCAAATATTCAGGTTTCTTACTAGCCAATGCTTCAGAAGGATCATTGATTATTCAAGTAAGAACACAACAGTGTTGTGCGTGTTTGTAAAGTGGAACGAGCCACGCATGGCTCTGAAAACATACAAGCTGGGAGGTGAGAAACACATTCCTGTGAAGCTCCTGTACAGCCACAAAGGGGTTAACACCACGTGAAACATGACTCTGACCCATCCCAATCAGAATCGGAGGCATGAGAATGCAAAGCATTTCAGCCACAAAGGGGGTAACACCACGTGAAACATGACTGTGATCCATCCCACTCAGAATCGGAGGCATGAGAATGCAAAGGATTTGTTACAGTTCAGGGGGGCAAAGGACACAGAAATAAGCTGGAGATGTGGGGTCCAGGTGGAGAAGGCACTGAGGGGTGTAGAGGAACAGGGTGGAAACAGCAGGTGAATTCTTCCTTTATAAAGTGTTTTTAGAGCCTGGTGGTGGTGGCACACACCTTTAATCCCAGCATTCAGGAGGCAGAAGTAGGCGGATCTCTGTGAGTTCAAGGTTGGCCTGGTCTACAGAGTGAATTCCAATACAGTCAGGGATACACAGCAAAACCCTGTCTAAACCGCCCCCCTCCCAAAGCATTTATTTTTATTTTACATAAAGGAAGTAAACGTCCACAAACGAATTCCTTTTCAATTTGAAACTACTGAATAATAGCCATTTAGGACTATTTTTATTATTAAAAAATAAATTTTCCATGGCTTTTAAAAGCAATGTTTATGTGCAACATTAAATACTTTTTTAAAGCAGCTGTAAGGTGCTCAGCAGGTCTGGTGCTTGTTATACAAGCATGACAGCCTAGTTTGGTTCCCAGAATCCACATGGAAAGAGAGAACTACCTCCCAAAAGTTACCCCTCAGATCTCCACACATTCATGACACACCCACACACAAACACATATCACACACACAATAAAAAAATAACAAGGATAATATTTTAATAGAAAAAAATGTAAAAGGACTGCACACAGATTGACTCAAATGAAAAACACCACCAGAAAATCAGTACTTGTCTTTAAAAGCAAACTCAGCTCTGATACAAACTGGTATGTCACATTTCTCTGAGCTTTCAGGTTCCTTTTGTAAAGTGGCACAGAATAGACAAGGTCCTCTCCAAGTCCCTCCAAGTCCACAAGGATATAGCTTTATTGGGTTACATTTTGGCTCACACAATGGAGACACTTAGCATTCCCTATAAGAAAACATCCAATTCCTCAAAGACCCCTTTACCCTAATCTGGGTGTTACTACTTCCATTCACTGGATTACCACAGTATTGGGATAGCTGCATGTTAACACTTAGAGTAGAAACGACTCTAGGAAAAGACTCAAAGTTAGTTCCCTACAGAACACCAACACAGCACCTGATCTTACTCTACTGTGTTTCTCAAGACAGTCATTCATTCTGTCTCTTCAGAAATTGTCATTTTGGTTCCTTTTGCTTTTCTTTCAATCCCACTAACTGTAATTGAGTAGGAAAGAAAGTTCTGCACTGTCAGCGGGGCCAAAAGATGAACAGGCCCTAAGAGAGGCAGGCTTACACCTAATTGAGAGTGGGGGGAGGGGAGAGGGAGTTAGGTGAAAAAGAAGGGGAGAAGAGGAGGGGAGAGGGGGATATGAGGGAGCAGGAAGATTGAGTCAGGGGAAGAATAAAAGAGAGCAAGAAAAGAGATACCATAATAGAGGGAGTCATTATAGGCTTAGAGAGAAATCTGGCACTAGGGAAATGTCCAGAGATCTACAAGGATGACCCTAACTAACAATATCTAAGCAATAGTGGAGAGGCTACCTTGAATCCCCTTCCCCAATAATGAGATTGATGACTACCTTATATGCCATCCTAGAGCCTTCACCCAGTAGCCGATGGACGCAGAAGCAGACATCCACAGCTAAACACTGAGCTGAACTCCTGGAATCCAGTTGCAGAGAGGGAGGAGTGATGAGCAAAGGGGTCAAGACCAGGCTGGAGAAACCCACAAAAACAGCTGACCTTAACAAGGGGGAGCTCATGGACCCCAGACTGATAGGAAACCAGCATAGGACTGACCCAGACCCCCTGAATGTGGGTGTCAGTTTGGAGGTCTGGGCAATCTTAAGGGACCTCTGGTAGTGGGCCAGTATTTATCCCTAGTATACGAATGGACTTTGGGAGCCCACTCAACATCAACGGATACTCTCTCCTCAGCCTAGACCCTGATCTAAATGATATGACAGACTTTGAAGATCCCTCATAGAAGACCTCACCCTCCCTGGGGAGCAGAAAAGGGATGGGATAGGGAGTTGGTGGGAGGCAGAGTAGGAGGGGAAGGAGAGGGAACTGGTATTGACTTGTAAAGCAAGCTTGTTTCTAATTTAAATAAAAAAGAAGTATTAACACTCTCCCCTCCAAAAAAAAAAAAAAGGTGAACAGGAAGAAAGGTACCTGGAAGGCCCCAAGTCTTTATCTGATGCCCTTTGCAGGAAAAGAGAGCAAACAGAGAGACACTGTCAGCCACATGGAGAACGCTGCTTTGAATTTTAATGGTCTCACCATGCATTGCCAACTCAGCCATCCTAAATGCGTAGACATGTTTGCCACAGTCCAAGTACGGTGATAGTGTTTGCATTATGGATCTGCTCTGAAAAGCCAACAGGATGTGATGACTTCATACCTGGTAGGGAAAATGTGACTTCAATTCCCTCAGAACAGACTAGCTCACTAAAAGCTAGTCCATATTCTCCCTGTATCTTGGGTAGGTTTGTGAAGGCATTTCTGAGGTTACAACTATAGAAAACCAGAAAACAACTTCTTTCAACAACCTAGAACTGATTGAGATGATGAAAAAATGAATGCACCACTTACCCTTTATAACACCTTTAATTCTTTAGATCACATAGGCATCTGTGTAATTTTGAGAGCATGGCAGCCTGAACACTGACTTCCTTTCATTTACCCTAGAAAACTGTGGCATGGCATGTAGGAAAGGTCTTTGACCTGACTTTCCAAGGCACAGGTGGTCATTCTCATTTTCACATGGCCTTAGGTGGAAATACCAGGCAAGAGATTAAGACGAGTCTCTGTTACAACTTTAGCAATGTAGCTGAGAGCACTCTTAGCATGACTTCATTAGATTTTTTTAGATTTACTTATTTTATACATGAATGTTTTACCTACATGTATTAATGTGCAGCACATGCATGCCAAGGAATGGCTGTGAGGCACCATTGGGTGCTAAGAATCAAATCCTGGTCCACCGCAAAAACAAGTACTCTTAGATTGTCAAGCCACCCCTCCAGCCCCTTATGATGACGTCACGGCATTAAAGGGAGAAAAGGGCAACCTTTGTGGCTTTGGACAAGAACAGAGAAGGAAGATGTGCTCCAAGCGCCATTCGCTCTCTTCTGTCTGGAACAGCGCGTGCAGCAGGGGTAAGGTACTAGAAGGGTCATACCAGCAAGAAGCAGCATCAGCTCTCCCTCTTTACTTTCTCCAAGAGTCCCAGGGAAAGAGCTCTGAAAGGTGGTATGGGAGACACCCGAGAAGATCATAAGCTTACCAATATCCAAGGAGAGAGTACTCTCTGCTTTTCAATGGATAGGATAGTCCATGAATGGACTCGAGGCAACAGATAAGGGCTTGAGTCTATCTTTCATTGTATGACTCTGAACAAGTCCCTCTTTTAAAAAATAGATTGTTGTTGGGCTAGAGAGATGGCTGGGCACTGGCTGCTCCTCCAGAGGACTTGGGTTCAGTTCCCATTATTCACATGGTAGCTCACCACCTGTAATTCCAGTTCAGGGGATCCAATACCCTCACCTGGCTTCTGTAGGTGCCAGGCATGTACACAGTGCACAGACATAAATGCAGTGAAAACACTCGTATAAAAGCAAAACCATAAAGAAAATGGGTTGTTGCAAGGATTAAATATAAAAACCATATAGCACATGCTATGGGGCTTGGTGCATGGCACACTCCAGGACAGCAAGTGTTTTTTGTTTTGTTTTTTTCTGCTGCCTCCCTGCTCTGTGCTGAGAAAAAAAGGTGCACAAGTTGTCAGAGCTGACACTGATGGGAATGTTGAGACAATCATCCAGATCTTCAAAGAGCAGCCATTCTGACTCGTTTTGCTTTGGTTCAATATTTCCTCACTGTGCCCACTTCCCTCCCTTTTG
This sequence comes from Mesocricetus auratus, assembly GCF_017639785.1. Classification (NCBI taxonomy): domain Eukaryota; kingdom Metazoa; phylum Chordata; class Mammalia; order Rodentia; family Cricetidae; genus Mesocricetus; species Mesocricetus auratus. The sequence goes on from NW_024429205.1 coordinate 575,803, forward strand.
GAATGGTAATGTGTATTCTGTTTATGCTGGAAGTATATAATTTACTTTTGATTTTATGGGGGATTGCAGTTAAGGGATTGCCTTAAGTCTTAGAAGTGTCTTTAAACTTTAAAATGGTGTTGAGACTGAGATAACAGGTTGGTTTAAATACATTTCGTATTATCATACGGCCATAAACCAATGGGGACCAGATGAGAATGGCCCCATGGCTCAAACGTGTGAATGTTTGGTCAGCAGGTAATGGAGCTGTTTGGAAAGGACTAGGAGGTGTGACCTTGTTGGAGAAAGTGTGTCACTGGGCTGGGCTGTGAGACTGGAAAATCCTCCAGTCACTCCAGCCCCCACCTGCTTTTCACTTGCAGGTCAAGATGTGAGCTCTCAGCATCCTGAACCTGCTGTCATGCCTATCTCTATACCACATGAACTCTGTGTGTGTGTGTGTATGTGTAGTGGGGAGTGAGAAAGAAATGAGGCAGGTAAGTGCAGGCAGCAAGAGCAGTGTGGTCCTGATGGCTGGGCAGTGAGAAGGCTCAGCAGGGCTCACCACTGGCTGGATGGCTGTTTGTTAACTCGGGGATGCTTGGGGCCCATTGCTCATCAAGGGTCACCCACACTGCCCTGCTCAATTGAAGCACACAGTTCCTATAATGCAAAGCTCTACCATCTCCACATCTCATCATGAAAACTTCTGGAGATGAAAGCTCTCCTCTCTAGGGATTTGTTTTTTGTTGTTGTTGTTTTGTTTTGTTTTTGACAAGGTCTTGCTTGCTATGTAGCCCTGGCTAGCCTGATATTCACTGTGTAGCCCAGGATGGCCTAGAACTTGCAGCAATCCTCCTGTCTCAGTCTCCCAAGTACTGGGATTACAAATATGGACTCCCTGCCTGGCTTCATGGATTCTTGAATGGCCCAAGGGTCACATCTCAGATCTAAGATGAATGACAAGCCTGGTATTGGGCCACAGTCCCTTCATCCCTATGCCTGTCCCCAGAGAAATACAAACACCCTGCAGCTCCTGCTGGCTGAGGTTACAGATTGAATTGTAGCTGAGCGTAAAGTATCCAGATAGCTATTGGAGAAATGTTAAGGATTTTTGCATCTGTCAAGTTAAAAATCCCAGATTTACACATTTCATATTTTATTTTAGCAACATAATATCAAAAGAGAAAAACAAGTTTAAACATATGTCATCTGGGAAATTCATACAAGAAATTTGTTCTGCATTTAGTTACCAGACATGGAGACACAGCATCATCAGAATGCTCTGAGGGCAGTCTGTGTTAAAGGTCAGCAGCACGCGTTACACAACTGTAAATGTCACACTTACATGAAGGTAAGTGTGAGTAACTGAGCTGGCTGGTAAGGACTTTTAATTATGGCTAATCAAGTAATTAAGATAAAGATATGGGAAGAAAGCTCTAATTCTCAAAAAACTACTGCTACCAAGAAACACAAAAGCATTCCAACACACATCAAAAGTAACCCCCATGCAAGATGTCAGACTTAGTTTCACGTTATTTAAAATAAAATCCCCAGATGACGTGCCACTTTAAAGTGTTAAGGTGAAAGCTAGCATTCAGTGCCAAATTCCAGAGAGATAGTGACAAACTTTGTATGTTTTCAAATTTAAACAGAGCTAAGTCATTGCAAAAATATTGATTTTAGTGAAAAACAACTGCAGAATCTTTTTTGAAAAATGAACTTAAAACCAACAAAGCCACCAGCTGCATCAACTGAGCGAGGACTGGGCTGAAGTGCCACCACAGCGCTCACTTAGTGTGCTCAGGCTCTAGGTTCAGTCCCAGGAAACAAACAATCCTACACAAGAATGGGTAAAGAAAATGGGTACATTTACACAATGGAGTATTACTCAGCTGTTAAAACAATGACATCATGAAATGGGACACCAAATGGATGGAACTAGAAAAAAAAATCATCCTGCGGGGACACACACACACACACACACACACACACACACACACACACACACACACACACACACGACCCAGACCCAGAAAGACAAACATGAATAGTGACTACCCCAATCGCCATCAGAGAGGCTTCATGCAGTAACTGACAGAAACAGATGCAGATATCTAAAGACAAACAATAGCCCAGGCTTGGAGAATGCTACGGAACAAGCCGGGGAAGAATTGTATGGCTCAAAGGAGCTTACAGAATTGGAACAACAACCATGGAACCTGCATGGGACTGACCTAGGCCCTCTACTTATATGTGACAGTTGCGTAGCTTGGTCTACTTATGGGACACCTAACAGTGGAAGCAGGGGTGTCTCCAATGCTTTGGGAACCTAGTCCTCATACTGGGTTGCCTCCCCAGCCTTAATACAAGGGAATGTCCTACTGCAACTTGATATGCCAAGCTTTGTTGATCTCCATGGGAGGCCTGCCCCTTTCTGAACACGAACTGAGGAGGAGGCGATGAGAGACAGAATGGGAGGAGAGGAAGGAGGGGAAACTATGGTAGGGATGTAAAATAAATAAATTTAATTAATACAAGTACACATGGATAATTTTAAATAAATCTAACTGTGCTGTCACCACTGTGCTTTATCACTGACTACAGAGGTGAAGCAAGATCCTAGAAGATTAAATCAGACTTTCACCTGAAAAACAACTCAGCCAGCTGTCAGACATATGACGCCCTATTTCACAGATGACAGGAGAAAGACAGGTATGAAAAGATGTTATGGGCTGAGGACATGGCCTCGTGACAGAGTGCTTCCCTGGCATGCATGAAGCCCTGGGCTCAGTTCCAGCACCACCAGAGAGAGGCATGCACCAGGAAAAGCGTATGCCAGGCGAAGCATGCAACAGGCGAAGCATGCAACAGGCGAAGCATGCAACAGGCGAAGCATGCAACAGGCGAAGCATGCAACAGGCGAAGCATGCAACAGGCGAAGCATGCAACAGGCAACAGTTGAACAGGGAGAACACAGCACAGTTCTTTGCTTGAGTTCTTGTTCTAGGTCTCCAAGGGTTCCTTCTATTCCCTGTCCTCACAAGAAAGGCTTCAAGTCAAATTCTATCCTAAGATCCCTAGATCTCTTCTTTAAATTTTTTTAAAGATGACATACTATGGCTCTGCCAACTATGATCCCAATGAAACACAGTGAAGAAAAGAATCCAGCATGGCAGGCAGACAGAGAGGACCCATTTCATTTCCATGTCAATCTAGCAACATTCCAGGGAGTATGGTATGAGCCAGTGTCCTTAAGCAGCCAGGGCAGACAAGATAAAAGAAATGAAAAATGGCAAAGATTATGATTCAATGGAACAAAAAGACTGGTCATAACTTTTTACTTTGGTTGGTGTTTTGAAACAAAGACTCACCCTGTAGCTATAGTTAGCAATTCTACTCCCTCAGCCAGAACTGACTTTCACAAAGCTCTGGCTTGCAGTTTCCATGAATTTTACTACAAGGTGGATAGTGTAGACTAGAAGAGTATTTTCTCACCAAGGGACCCGCAGCATGCTGAAGCCCCTTGTTGTGTAGAAAAATCACATTTTCATAGTTGGGCAGCAGCAAGAGGGAGGTCACAGAGGGCAGTATGACAGAACAGTCTAAGTGGGGTTCCCACTCATCTAGCCACCATGTTGGGGTGGTCATTTGCACAATACAAGTGAAAGGGAACATTACGCACAAAATGAAACTGGGCTGGCTTCTCCATGTGTTATCTGCCTGGAGGATCTGCACCTAAAATGTACACAATGGTTTTCTGAAGTTACATAGCACCTTTAAATTATAAGAAACAATTCTGGAGAGTAAAACAAACAAACAAACAAAAGAACAAATATATGATTATTGAGTTTATAGGTTAACCACACAGAGAAGAATTACTTTAAGTGACTTTAAACCACATACTCTTTTTTCCAGTGCTGGGGGCTCAAACCCAGGACCTCACATGTATTAGGCAAACATTCTACCACTGAACTTCAAACCTCAGCCTCCAAATCATAGTAGGGGTGAATGGTCAAGTAATTGTAAAACTTGCAAAAAATATAGTAGTAATGTACTGATAGTCATTATGAAACTGTTTTGTATGTATCAAGTGAGATAGAGTCAAGAAATGCCTTAATATGATTAGGAAGCAAAACATTCAGCACAAGAAACAAAAACAAACAAACAAGAAAACAAAGTTAAAGTAGAAATCACATGAAGTTCCAGAGTCTAAAAGAAATACTGAATATCAGAGTATATTTATGCTTAAAAGGAAAGAAAAAAGATCCCTTGAGTAAGTCTTTTTATTTGAAAGGGCTATGAAAACACCCAGACTGCACAATATCATCAGGCCCCTGAGCTCCAGGGTTATCATTTCTGACTAACAGAGACAGCATGGTTTAGAGAAACAACCAACTCCAAATGGATGGCAAAAAGTGTGCAGAAAGAACTGGACTCTCATGTAGACAGAGATCCTAAAGCTGCCAGGAACTCCTGTGGGGCTGGGGAGATGGCTTAGCAGTTAAGAGCATGTGCTGTTTACAGAGGACCTGAGTTTGGTTCCGAGCCCCCACATTGGCTCACAACAACCTGTAACTCCAGCTTCAGAGAATCTGAATCGTCTTCTGGTCTCCAGAGACACCTGCCTTCACATGCATACACCCGGAGACATACACAAATACATATAGCTAAAAATAAAAAAGGTCCAGGAGGGATAGAATTCAGTGGTTCTCAACCTGTGGGTCATTTGCCTTCTAAATATGGGTTGAGGCCCCTTCAGGATCCAATGACCCTTTCACAGGGGTCGCCTAAGACCATAAGAAAACACGAATATTTACATTATGATTTATAACAGCAGCAAAATTATAGCTAAAAAGTAGCAATGAAATAATTTTATTGTTGGGGGTCACCATAACATGATGAATTGTATTAAAGGGTCATAACATTGGGAAGATTGAGAACCACTGGGCTAAATGGATGGTTCGGTAGTTAAGTGACGTTTCTGGGGTTTAGTTCCCAGCACTCACATGGTAGCTGATCAGAAACCCCAGTTTCAGCGGATCCTATGCTATATTCGGTCCTCCATGGATACCAGGCACTCATGTGCTACACTGACATGCATGCCAATAAAACAGTCATTCACATAAAATTAATATATTTAAAAAGGTAAAATAAAGCAAGTCTGGAGCCAAGTCCCCGAGGAAGCAGTGGTGCCAAGGCAGAACCTGTTAGCTCTGGAGAACCTCCCAGAGATGAGCTGTCCCAGACGACAGGAAGAGAAGGCTCTGGACCTCACAGAGAGCTAGGACAAAGAGGCTCCAATGGCCTGGCTTTGGGGTACAAAAGTAAGCCAATGTGACAGAACTTCTAGAGTCTCTCCATGACACAGCTGAAGACAGGAACTCACTTTCTCAGAGCTGGTGACTCTGAAGCATGTAGGGGTGCTGCTAGCAAAAGAAAACCGTGACTAAAGAGGGGGGACCAGAGCGGACTGAGAGAATGCTCTGGCCAGGCACCAGGAATACAAGGAAAGGGAGACTAGGGCAAGAGCTGTCGGCTACACGGGGAGCCACAGGAGAACAAGATGCACGGAGCACAGTTAAGGGACAAAGGGTTGGAGGAAAGAGTGAAGGGGACAACGCAGAAACAGCCCGGGAGTGTGGTGGTGTAGCTCTGGCCATCCCCGTCAGCAACCAAGCCAGATGCTGACCATCCCCCAGGCTGGAGCCATTCACCTGTGGCACACAGGTCAGCTGCCCAATGGGACTGCACTGGCTCGGGTACTCTGGCTGGGCCTGAAGCAACTGGCAGCAGTGACATTGTATGGGGAAGCCACTGTGGAAGAGGTGCTCAGCGGCTCCCCCAAACAGCTTCTCAGGGGCAGATATGGAGGGGCCTCTGTAAGAGCTGGAGTTCATGTTTTCTGCAGTCCTCACTGTGGCTGAGGATATCCCGGCTGAGGGGCCTTTACCCACAATCCCTCTATGACATCTTTATAAAGCACTGACATCTCGTTCCTAATAAAGAGGTCCTGAGAATAAAAAAATAAAATCTTTAAAAAAGATTAAAGAACTATTGGGATTGCATCAGAAAGACTCTGATCTAAGAGGAACTAAACAGGTGCATGAACAAAACCGTCAGAACAAATAAGGAAACTTAAGGAGGCCGCACCGTGTAAGGTCAGTCTGCAATCATGAATTATATTTCCATACAGAAGCAGAAAGCAACTTAAAAATAAAAATTTAGGAAACATTTCCACACATAATAGTATCAAGCCAGGTGGTGGTGGCGCACACCTTTAATCCTAGCACTTGAGAAGCAGAGGCAAGTGAATCTCTGTGAATTCCAGGCCAGCCTGGTCTACACAGCAAGTTCTAGGACAGTCGGGGCTATACAGAAAAATCCTGTCCTGAAAAAAATAAAAATAAGTGTATCAAAAAACCCTTAAATTATTAAAAATATGAAATACAAAAATGAAAAATATCTAGATGGCCACTGCAAAATTTGAAAATATCAGTGTAAACTTATTTAAAGGAAAAACTAAGGAAAACAAACTTCCTGCTTGACAAAGAACAGAGGTAAACCCTAGGTGACAGTTGAAGGTAAGGCTTTTTAGGGAGCCACGGTAATGAAGAGCATGGAGTCTGCATAGGAAAAGAAATAAATGGAGCAGAAGAGACTGGAAAGGACCAATCACATGCAGGATTGCTTGTTTCCACAAAGGCAGTACGTCAAGCCATTGAGTTCATGAAGAGTTTGGTGGTTTTCTGCTTTGTTTTGGGGTCCTATTTTAACTGTTATTTATGTATATGTGTTGACTATGTCAGCTTGTCTGTACGTGCATTCAATGCCCATGGAGACCAGAAGATGGCATTAGAGTCACTGAACTGGAGTTAGAGGTGTTTGTGAGCTGCTATGTGGGTGCTGGGGACTGAACTTGGGTCCTCTGCACAGGCAGCAAGTGCTCTGAACTTCTCTCCAGACTCCCCACTTTATTTTGTATTTTTAAACAAATATTATTAAAGTAACAACCAGGCATTCATATGGGAAACACTAAACCTTAACCTCCATACATTAGTCAGCTTCTCAGTGTGACAAAATCCCCAAGACAGATCACAGCATCAGAACTTTCAGCTGCTAGCTACCTGGCCGATCCCTAGGACTCACATACAGCACAAACAGCAGGGGCACTTGGTGAAGTGAGGCTGCTCACCTCATAGTGGCCCGGAAGCAGAAGGAAGGGACAGTATCCCAGAATCTCCTTGAAGGGTACTTCCCCCAATGACTTACATCCTCAAACCAGACCCCACTCCTAAAGCGTCAACCTTCACCCTACAGCATCATCAGGTGTGAAACACGAGCTCTAGGAAGCCATTTAAGAATCCAACCATTTCATGACATAATCAAAATTCATTTGAAATGGAGCATGACCCAAGTAGAAAAGCAACAACAAACCTCCCAAAGAAAACATGAACAAAATCATGACTACCTTAGGGTAAACAAACATTTTTTAAGGAAAAAAATCTATCAACTAACTATAAAAGAAAAAAGAAGCCATAAGCTGATCATCACAGAATCAGTCACTTCTGTTGTGATGAAACACCAGGATCAAGACAACTGATAGGAAAAGGGGTTTGTATATTTATGGACTCAGAGGGAACAGACTCCACTGCCATTTTAGGAGTAAGGTTCAGGAGCTCAGAATACAGTGAGAGGCCAGGATTAGAGCTGCTCCTGGTGGCATCTGGCCTCTTCCTTACCCCAGGTACCAAGTACCTTCTGCCTCCCTCTGGATGCAAGTAGATACTCATATTGCTGGGTGCTCACACATGGGTAGGTGTGGCAGGCAGGCAGACAGGCATGGTGGCTGAAGAAGCAAGCTGAGAACTTACATCTTAAACCCCAAGCAAGGAGCAGAGAGCAAACTGGGAATGGCGCAAGTCTTTGATACCCCAAGGCCTGCCGTAGTGTCATACTTCCTGTAGCAAGGTCACACCTCCTAATCCTCGGCAGACAGCACCAAGCAACCGAGTACCAAGCACCCAAAGGCTACGAGGAGCATTGTCATTCAAACTACGACAATCACTCAAAGTAAAAAATAACCGCTCATGAAGAGATATCCTTAAATAGCCACGTGGTGGTTTAATCCTAGCACCACTTTTAATCCCAGCACTCAGGAGGCAGAGGCAGACAAATCTCTGAGTTCAAGGCCAGCCTGGTCTACAGAGGGAGTTCCAGGACAGCCAAGGCTACACAGGAAAACTCTGTCTCAAAGGTGAGTGAGAGAGAGAGGGAAAGTGGAAGGGGAAAGAAAAAGAGAGATCACTAAAAAATGAATAAGCAAACCAATCCTCAAATATAAGTGTTCAGCACACATTTCTGATCCAGAATATACTTCAAAACAACACAAACTGCCAACACAGTTTTCAAGGGGGGCATGACACTTAATAAGCCTCTAAAAGTGCATACCTGAATGGCCAATAAGTACATTAAAAAGGTAGCCAAGGGCTGGAGTGCCATTCAATAGTCCTGAGAGAGAAGCAAAGTAGAACCCTGATAGGCTCTAGAATAGCTAAAACTGAAACTGATAGCATTAGTGTTGGCAAACCTGCGAAGCTCTGGAAACCACTTTACTGGTGGCCTGGAAAATGGTACTGCAGAGACTGTTTTTGTTTCTACAAAGCTTAAAGCTTAACAGACACATAAATGTCATACACCCCATTCCACATCCCTACTCCTACTCACTCACTCAAGAGGAATGTGTCTATATAACCTCTCTAGTGTAATGAACCAGAATATTCATAATCCAGTGCAAACACACACACACACACACACACACACACACACACACACACACACACACACACACAAACCTAGCACCAAAGAGGTCTGTGAATTTGAGGGCAACCAAGAGGAAGGAAGGAAGGGAGGGAGGGAGGGAGGGAGGGAGGGAGGGAGGGAGGGAGGGAGGGAGGGAGGGAGGGAGGGACAGAGGGAGGGACGGAGGGAGAAGAAGAGGCAGCTAATAAAAAATTAAGCAGTAATCAGTTACTTAACATTATATCAAAGGTACTTTCCTCCTAAGTCACCAAGGAGGCGCCAAGAGGACCTCTGCTGGGACAGCTCAAGGCCAGCCCAGCCAGTTGCTCACCTGTTGGTGTGGGAACAGGGGTCTGACACTTTGGGTTGCTTTCTGTCTGCCTCCTTCCAGCTGTCTTCCGTCCACTTCCTCTTGACCTGCTTGTCTTCCTGCTTCTTTCCCACATACTCAGCATAGGTCTGGATCCGGTAACTTTCCGCATATTTACTGGTGTTAACAGCTACAAGGAAGAGAAAGAAACCCTTAGAAAAGATGAAGACAGCATTTAGGAAAGGTGGCCTATGGTGACTAAGAAGTTCAGGCGTCTGGATCTCCTCCCTTTGTCCGACGAAGCAGTTGAAAACACAGAGAGAATGCCCACCCTGAGCGGAGTAGGGTTTTGATCACAGACGAAGTTGGGAGTGAGGGGATTTTCAGGGTTCAAGACCCTGACTGGCGGACATTTGTCTAGGAGTCTCCTCACAGGGTAGCAAGTCACTGTTCCTCAGCCTGAAAAGCACTGCAAAGACATAAACAAAACACTGACTTTCCAGGTGTTTACACTTAGTAGGACAGCTTGAAAACTTCATTTTCAGAATAAGAAAGTGTAAACAAGCAACCATTAGGTAATAACCACAAACTCTCACCATTATAAATGAAGTGCTAACAAAGGCTGCATGCACACAGGGATGACCACTATGTCAAAACAAGTCTGCTCCATGTTTAAGAGACACTGTGTTTAAGCTCCACAGTACACCCACGAGAGAGGAATTGTGTTTAACAATGAGAAACAATGGACTGGAAAGACAGCTCATCCATTAAAGTGATTGCTTTACAAGTATGAGGACCTGAGTTTAGATCCCCAGATCTGATGCCACCACAAATCAACAAACAAATCAACAAATAAAGTCAAGGGCTGTGGCCTGTGCTGGCAATCCCAGCAATGGGAAGCTAGGAGACTGATACAGACAGATAGGCCCCAGGAACCTTAAAGGTGAGCGAGGAACCCTACCCCAAACAAAGATGGGAGGCCACTGAGGACCAACTCCTGAGATTATCTTCTGACCTCCCCCCACCCCACCCCCCACGGGACCCACAGCAACTTGGTACACACCCACCACTTGGCTGCACTGCTGCCTTGGCTAGGCTCAGTGAAGACCAACCAGAAAGTCGACCTCAAGTTTCAGTTTACCCTGGGGCAACACCAGACTCCAGGAGAGACCATAAGCTGGGACGATTATAGATAGGATCACCTGACATCCCTTAGCCTAAGCACACACCCATGCCCTTTTCACCAAGACACCCTTAGACAAATGTCAGCCAATCAGGGTCTTGAACCCTGAAAATCCCCTCACCCCCAACCTCTACTATGACAAAGACCCTACTCTGCCCAGGCTAGGCACTCTCTCTGCTCTCAACCACTGTTCGATCTTGAATAAAGGTTCTTTGCTTTTACAAACACAAGGAGATCTGGTCTCCTTGTTGGTTTTGGGGGAAACTCCTCAATCTGGGCATAACACATACACAATGAGAAACGAGATCACTGAGGTCAAGGGTTTGCCTACAGATTCCTCCACCAAGACTCAACACCAGGTTACCCAAATGCCAGGGCCCTTTGTGCCGCTCTGTACCTAAATTCTGGGAACTCTACAATCCTTGAAATTTGCCTATCCCCCTCCCCTTTTTGGTTTCTGCCTTTTCGAGACAGTCTGTGTAGTCCTGGTTGTCCTAAAACTCACTCTGTAGACCAGGCTGGCCTTGAACTCAGATATCCATCTGTTTCTCTCTCCTGAGTGCTGGGATTAAAGGTGTGCCCTTCTTGGGTAAAGCCATTTATCAGGGATCAGTCAAGTTATTGCATTCACCCTGCATTTTTAAAGACCCCACGGTTCCCTACATTGACCATCTGGCTATACCCTACAGGTACAAACGGGAGAAACAGTTATTTTTTGTTTTGTTTGTTTCTGGGTGTGTACCGCTGAGCACAGAACTGTGTGCCTGGAGCACACACAGCGAGTGCTCTTCCACAGAGCTCTGCTCTGGTTACTGGTGTTCCACACCCATGTTTCCTTCCTTTGAGGCCAGTGGACGGATCAGGTAGCAGTAAGAGTACGGATGATGGAAGGCTGTCCTAGGTGGACGGCTCCATCATAATGGTGTTGGCTCATGCGGTCTGGGCATGTGCTTTCCTTGCCCACTATCAGTACCAGCAGTTATCTCTAATACTTGCTATGAGCCTGGCCATGCTATGGGGCATTCTTGGTACCTAAGTAGCTGCACCAGGACCATGATGCTACCTGTACCCAGCAGAGTGCGAGTTCATAGCAGATACATGAATGGATGCATGAAGATGCACATACAGTCTCAGAGTACCACAGAACTGGACATCAGACCAGGCTTGGTGGCACAGACTTTTAATGCCCATGTTGAGGAAGTCAAGACAGAGGGATGATAGCCTAAGGCCCAGCCTATGCTACACAGTGAGTTCCAAGATCCTGTGTGGGAAAAGAAGTAAAAGAGACTATGGTGTACCAGGAACCTTAACCCCAAGAAAAGGAAAACGGAGTGCAAGAAGCAGACGCTACACATAGCCAAGAGTCGACTTTTTTTTTAATCTTAAAAGGGACCAGATTTGACTAAACTCCTCAGCACAATTGTTTGTTTCATGTCATGAAATATTTAGACATCCAAACATTAAAGTAAGAAAGAGGGATGGAGAGGCGCCTCTGTCAGTGTGGTGGTTTGAAAGAAAATGACCTTCAAAGGGAGGTACGGTCTTGATTGAAGGCATTTGTCACTATGGGAGTTGACTTTAAGGCCTCTTTTGCTCAAGCTTCCTTCAGTATGACAGTCAACTTCCTGCTGCCTTCTAGTCAAGATGTAGGCACCATCGCATCCGCCTGCACACTACCATGCTCCCCATCGTGATAATGGACTGAACCTATGAAACTGTAAGCCACCACCTTAATTAAACGTTTTCTTTGTAAGAGTTGCTGTGGTCATGGTGTCTTTTCACAGCAATAAAAAGCCTAACTAAGACCTAAAGCTCATGGGTGGTTGTATGTTCCTGTAACTGCAGGTATGGAAACAAGCAGATCCCTGAGGCTCATTGGCCAGTCAACTTAGCCAGACCAATAGTTTCTGGTTCTCTGTCTCAAAAGCAAAAAACATGGAGGAAACATCCTTATTAATGTCCAACTTTCACATACATGAGTACTCATGTGCACATGTGGACACACACTAACAGGTACTCCATTCACGTCCTATGGACACCACCCACAAAGTAAGATTTAATATATTAAAAAGGGGGGGCGTGAAAATATCAACTTCTTTAAGACATACAGATGTTTACTAAGAGGTTTATTGTACTTTTCTATAGTGAAAAAGGAAAAACACCTCAAGGTATCAGGAAATTTTCATACTATGCAATATCTCCCAAAGGAGTAGCAGGGATTGTTAGTAAACCATGAGCTAGCTCACAACTACAATCTCCAAGTCATAGCAGCTCATCTGCAGAAAGCTGTGGTGGAAGTCACCACTGGTGTGATGGGCAGCACTGTCCCCCTGAGATTTCCTCTGGTTGGAAGGTCTACTCCACAGCGCCCGAAATAACCCCTCTCTGAGTGGAATGTGTATTCTCCACAGCAGCCGAGGCCACGATGGGGCCAGAGGGCAGGGAGATGACGTGTCCAGTGGCACCCCCACTGCTCCTAGTCACTGCCCCAGCCCCAAGGATGAACGCCTCCAACAGTTGCCTGACAAGGAATACATCTGAGCACACTGGAATCAGGGTCACCTGAAAAGGAAAATAAGCAACAGTCCTTCCACTACAGGCCTTGCATGGCAATGATTTACCCACATTCCTTTAAGTCCCAGCAGTTTTACAGCTCTACGCCTTTAATCTAGAAGCCACGCTCTGGCTCAGAGCCACACTTCTGATGGATGAATCAGCAAAATGAATTGGCTGTCAACCCAGTCCTTCAGCACCCAGCTTGCGTGTTAGAAGCAACGTGCGGCAGGCGGCCTGTAGACACCAGCCTTCTCCAGATCAGCCAGGGAGATGATTTAAGGCCCTCTTTTGCTCCCACCATTTTGTCAAAGCTGAAGAGAGACCAAACCCATTGGGAGTCTACCCTGTTTCCTGTAGGCAAGTGAGGTGATTCTCACATAACAATCTCATGTCTGGTGCCCAGTCTGTTGTCTCTTCACTCAGCACATATCACACATTTACTCTCCACAACTGCCGGGGATGGGTGCTCCAGAAGCAGCAGAGCTAGTCTGAAACCAACACATAAGAAATATGCAGACAGAAATCCAAAAGTGACATTCTGTCTACTGTGTACTTACAGACATTTAGTTTACTTAAGTTGACAACCATCTTATAAAATCTTATATTAGGCGTTTTAATGAATTACTTAAAATGTAGAATTTTCCTTTCTATTCATTCTAATTAACCTTTTTAGTTGGTGTGCTAGATAGATAGTTTTATGTCCACTTGACAGAAGCTAAAGTCATGTGAGAGGAGGGAACCTCAACTGAGAAAACGCCTCCATAAATAGGCAGGCCCATAAAGTATTTTCTTGATTGGTGATTAATGGGGAGAGGCTCAGCTCATTGTGGGTGGGGCCATGCCTGGGTTGGTGGTCCCGGCAATCGTGTTAACATTAAAACTGCCACCAGAAGATACCACAAGGAGAGTGAACTGTGAACTGGGAGAAGACACTGGGAGTACATCTGGCTGACAGAGGATAGAGAAAAATGCCTACAGACAAAATGCTCAGGAAAAAGAGCGGAGCAACGAGGTCTGCAGGTTCCATGCCTCAGAAAACAACCAGTGTCCTCCCTTACAGCTGATGACCCCGCCCTCTACAGAGGACCCTGTAGCCCCATTCCTAGCATGCATTATACCAACACATGAGTGTTGAGAGACAGACAGACAACATGTGAGCTCTCTGTCCCTCATTCCTGCGTGCACACACGTGTGCTCTCCTCCTCAGTCTGTCTCTATCAGCAAAAGTAGCAAGGACGCTTTACTCAAAGCAAGTGTGCAGGTCAGAAAACACATGGTGAGGAGAGACAAGGACAGGGAACGCAATCCAAAACCCCATCACCACAGAGAAGATCAACTGCAGGATGGTCACATGACAAGAGAAAACACACGGACAAAGAACCAGATCCATCTTAATAATGTACTATGGGACACACGTGCCAGCTCCAAGCCTATGACTTCTGTTTTATCAAGTTCAAAAGCAGACATTTACAAGCCAGGCATGGTGATACAAGCCTCTAATCCCAGCAGTGGGGAGGTGGAGGCAGGAAGATCAGGAGTTCACGGCCAGGCTCGGCTACATACTAAGTTAAAAAACCAGGCTACATGAGGACTGTATCAGACAGACAGAGGGAAAAGAAATACAAAATGATTAAGAAAATGACCAACATAAAGGTTAGATATCAGGAGGGGGGGAGAAGTCATGCCTCCTTAGCAACACTTTCTTTGTTTGATGGAAAGGTGGTTTCCCAGATGTCCATTTCATCTTATAGACACAGAACGAAAAGCCTGTTTGCTGCTCACCTTAGCCATGTTATTTACCACAGAAGGTGTCTTTAAGACCAGTCAAGGAACTCTCATTTCAATGTCCTCAGTGTAAATCCCCTGCCCAGCTCCTGGGTGTCAGTGTGGGACCACTTCCTTGGGCAGCTCAGAAATTGTAAGTCTGTTTCTTAAATGCTGCTGTCAGTGCACAGTGGTTGGTGGGAGGTGGGTGTATTAGCCCACTGCGAGTTATGCACACAGGCCTGCATTGTTTTAACAGCTAAATGAAGCCAAAGTTCCCAAGGGGTGGGGTCACACAGTGGTCAATAGAAAGAACTGTTTACTGGATACTTACCTAAGCTCTTGAGACCATGTAGGTAGCATTCCTATTCTACAAAGAAGGAAACTGACTCACCTCATGGTGCCAAAGATTACCAGTGTTTAGGGTAAATTCCAAACTAAAGTCCATGGCAAGTGTGTGTAAGTGTGTGTGTGTGTGTGTGTGTGTGTGTGTGTGTGTGTGTGTATGTTGTGTACCCCCTGCCTATAGGTTGAGGAGGACATCAGGTGTCCCTCTGCCTTACTCCCCTAAAACAAGGGCCTCTAACTAAACCTGGATTTCTCCAGGCAGGTTGCAAGCCAGCAATTCCCTTGTCTTTGCCCTTCCACGGTGCTAGGGCTACAGGCACATCCAGCCATATTTGACTTTTTATATGGATCCTGAGGATTTGAACTCAAGTCTTTGTAACTGTGCAGCAGGTGCTTTTATACAATGAGCTATCTCCTAGTCCCTGAAGCCTTTTCAAGATCTCACATATGCTATAGGATCCCAGATGATGTTCCTAGCAAGTGACACCCATAAAGTCTGTCCATAAGTTCTGTATAAACATAAGGAGTCTTTGGACACCCTGATGTGCTGGCCACTTCCCGGCAGGACAAACGCCCTTTGCCAATGGGTATCTCTGATCACCCTGTGGCAGCTATGTGCTGAGCCTTCCAACTCACTGCTGCCATTGTGGCTTTGTTCCTCACATGTGGATGGATGATGCCCAGCATTGTGTGTGGCTGCATACTTAGATATGAACACATTAGACATAAAAGTCGCCTAATGATTCATACATCTTTGATTGGATTTGAGCTGAGACCAGAATGACACCAGCTCTCACTCAACAGAGAGAAAATAAAAGGCTTTCCTGTGGACTCTGCAGGAGGGCTGACCTTAAACACCTTAAAGAAAAGTTAAGAAGACAACAATGCAAAAACATCTGAGCCCAATGGTTATGGCAAGCACTTTCCTGGTAGTCATGGATGCTATTTCTACCCATCAAAGGACCAGGTAGATCTAAATGCAGCAGGAATCCACAGAAATCTAGGGAAACACAGATGTTCCCAAGGCACCCAAACAATCCAGAAAACGGAAGCTTCTAACTTCTGTGGCCCCTCACCCAGCCCCCATGGTCTTCTCTCTGTAAAGACTGGAGAGCTTCTTTTTGCCCTTGGGGTCTAGTACCTCCTCTCTGCACTCTTATGTTAGCTGTTAGCGGGGCTGTCTCCCAAAAAGAGCCAGGTCTCTCTGGAAGGAACTAGGCTTCTTTGAGCACTTATCATCTGCCCTGAACTTCTGTAGGAATTCACTTGGTTATAAAGGAAAACTAGCAAGGATCATAGCTCTAAGGCCTGCTTGTAGACACATTTATGAACACAGCCTTGGCTGGGGCAAGAGAGTTTGGCCTTGGCTCCACTGTGGCTTCCTGTGGGTGGTATACCTGGGCCTTACAACCCTGTTGGGGGAGTGGACCACAGATGCCATGGCCAGCATGGTCTATATGGCCAACTCACCTGCCTCAGTTACATGGTTTGACATAAAACGTGTAATTCCTCCCATTGCTCTTCCTTTCACATCATGAGTGTGCTGCCAACTAAGGATCTTTTAGTAAAGTACTGAGGCTAAAACAGTGAAAACTAAAGTAGCCACCTTTAACACCATCACTTGGGAGGCCTACACAGACCTAAACAACAAAACAGGAAGTGATGAGGATAGGCTGTGAGGAAACTCCATTTGTCCCCTGCACTCTCCACAGTATCTGGTGTGGAAGGCACCCAGCAAAGAGAATGTGTCTGTCTGTGTTCACATGTTCATGTGCATGCATGTACATATATCTACACATGTACATGCAGGCCAGTGCATACAGAGGTCAGAGGGCAACACTGGAAGAGGGGAGGGGATCTTCTTCAATTGTGCTACCCCTTATTTTTTGAGACAGGGTCTCTTACTAAACCAGGAACTCACCAACTTAGCTAGGCTGCTGATCCAATGAGCTCCAGGAATCTGCCTGCCTCTGCTTCCCGAGTGCTAGGGTCAGAGACGTACCACTACACCCTGCTTTTACATGGGTGCAAGGGAACTCAGCATACATCCCAACGCTTGTGTAGCAGGCTCTTTTCTGACTGAACCATCTCCCCACTCCAGAAGGGACAGGAAAAAAGGACCAACAGCAAACACCAAAGGTCCCTGGGAGCTGCAGGAGCCGTGAGGAAACACTCCACTGATTTGCCTAGTGCTTTTCTTCCCGCTCTTTCTTCTTCCCTTTTTAAATGGCATGGTTAGTTTCAAGTGGAAATTAACAAAAGAAGTAAAGAAAGCTACCAACATCAAGAACTTGCAATATGTCAACAACTGTAAAACCTACTTTACAAACAATTTAATTTCTGTTTCTTCACTTATTCATTATCCACTCATTCAGAGCTAGTCTAACTCCACAGCCCAGGCTGCCCTGAAACTCCCAGTGATCTTACTGAGCCTCCAAAGCTGGGGCACCAGAGGTGTGGCTCATGATACCTAGCTCAAACTTTAGCAATTTATTTATTTTGATTTTTTTGTTGTTGTTTGAGGTAGGGTTTTATATAGCCCCAAAAAATATCAAACTGACATAGCTAAGGATGACCTTGAACTCGTTATTGTTTCAGAGTTTGGGATGACAGGTGTGTGCCATCACCTTTAGTATACAAATCATCTTTCTAAAAGTAGACAACAAAAGTTATATGAATGAACTAGAAACACATAGCACTGTATTCACTAGAAGAGAAAGCCAGAGCATGGACCAATATACACACCAAGGACCGAAGTCATGGACTGCACTGTAGAGTCCCTTTTGGAGAACTCACCAAGCTGAGGACAGGGATGTCCTAAAGAAAGACACTCACGATTCTGCTCAGACTTAAGGGTTTCCAGACAAGACAGTGAAGGAAATATGGAAAGTGGAGATTTGTATTCCAGGCAGAATGTACATGACGTAAGCAACCACTGAGATAGGCAATAGTTCAGCCTGAGGAATGAGAAGAGTGGAAAGGTGAAACCCAGAAATGGTGAGAAGAGCCCAAGGTGAAGCCAGAGCAACAGGCATGTGCTATGTTGGCATGGTGGGAGTATCTAAAGAATTGATCTCATACATGCTCCTTCCTGTCTTAGACTTGAGAAGAGCAGGAAGCCAGCGCCATAAATAAGGAGAGAGAGAGGGGACACCTAGGCAGGATGGCAGAGGTGTGGATACAAGAAAGAAACACATAGAAGAGTGGTCCTTGAAACCTGAGCAGCATGTGGGTGTACTCCTTCAGGAACTGTGGACAGGAATACAGCATGGCCAGGAACAGGGACAATGGATGCTGGCTTTGAGGCACTAGGAAGCATCAAGCAGAAACACAGGATAGAGGAAAAATTCAACCTTGAAATCACTAACATAAACCTGGGCTGTTAAGGAAGGGGAGAAGTCTTCAGAACGAACTCTGAGGAACACCAACATTTAGCTAACACATCGACTGAGAGGAGCCAGGCATGGGGCCTGGGATATTGTGACCCAAAAAGGGAAGACACAAATGTAGGAAACCAATGCTATGGAATCCAAGAAAACATTATTTCAAGAAGGAAGAACAGGCCAGTGTACTGAGCCATCTGGAAGGTGAGAAGGCTGTTTGGCCAACTCAGAAGTAAACTCAAGGGTTTGGGGAGTTTGGGGAGAAGCAGCCATGACAAAGTGAGGAGTCACTGCTAGGTGAAGACCGCAGAGAAAACTGAAGTAGAGAAAGCAAGTGGGATGGGGGCCGGGCTCTCTAAAAGGATGGAAGGTCTTCTGGGTGTTTACAGCCAGGAAGAAGCCAAAACACAGGCCAAAGAAAGCACAAGGACACAGACCGGAGACGGGGGGAGGGCAGACACAGACTCAGGTACTAGGAGCACAGAATGGAGGTTTTTGCACAAGAGAGACTAGGTTGCTCCTAAGAGAAGAGGAGAGTAATCCTAAGTCTGGAGATCATAGGGCTGATAGCCCTATTCACAGGCCCTGACCCAAAGACTGAAACATCCCAGACCCACTGATACCCATGATTCAAAGCAGGACTTGTTATCAACAATGCTTAGTTCTAAAAGGTCAACCAACAAAAGAACCAGCACAACTCCATCTTAAGATTAGAAACCATCTTATTATGAGGTCAAAATAAATTCATTCCTGTTTTCTGTAAAACCTGGATCTCACCATGTTTTGATCTACTTTCTGGAATCTGACAGTTCCACACCCTATACCCTGACCTCCATTGTGAAGATAAGATGTTCTGCCAAATATCTTTGAAATGTTCAGCCAAATGCCTATGTAACCAAAGTTCCCATGGAAATGTCCCAACTTTTGAAAGACCCCTTATTTTGCAGGGGCTTTTTGGACTATGTAAACCCCACTGTCTCCTACATTCAACACTATTTTCTCAAACAACACTTTAGGGAGATAGCCCTGACTTTTGGCAGAAAAGAAAGCTTTCCTAATTTGATGAAAGAATTTGGGTAATGGTCATTACTCTCTCAGTCATTGGGATTAACAATTGGAGGCCCTATCAAGACCCCAAGACAAATTTGAAAGCTGGACCTTCACATTTTTAAGAGCTAATGTTAAAATGAAAATGTTAATCAATTTAGACTGTTTGAATCCTAATCTTATAAAGGTATTGACTTGTTACAAAACAATTAAGACATGTAAGTTAATAGTCACCTTAAAAATGACTAAATTCTCTTAATATGTTCAGAATTGTACTTATAATCATGCTAAATACAAATGTAATTTCTTTAAAAAATAAACTTTATTTAGTCTCTTATATATGTTTTAAAGATTAAACCTAAAGCAAATTAACTAAAAACAAGTAAAATTTACTTAAAATCAGGTATAATCAACAGATGGCATACAAAACTTTTCAGAGATCTGCTGAACATAGATTTTAGATGTTTAATGAAAATCTTCTTATGAAGGCAAAAATGTCAGCTCCTAGCAGCAACCCTAAGGTCTCCAAAGAAGAAAGATGGGGCACAGACCTGGACTGTGGTGACACTAACCACTGGACAAAACTGCTCCATGCCTCGCTTGCTGCCATGGCCCTGCACAAACTGTGGACACTGTTGGGTTGATTTCCTTACTCTGCTTAAGTAAAAGCAGGTCAATTTTCCCAAGTTACTCACCCACAGGAAAATCCATCAGACCTTCTGAGTCTGGCAACCCTTTAAAGGCCTGTGTCATCCTGGACAGAAGCTGAAGACCTACCTCTGTCTTGACAAAACCACCATGGGAGCTTGTGAGGGTAACTGTCCAGGCAAGTCTCTGTCATTTTCACTGACACAGAGACCATTAGGATTATACTTCCTGTTAAATTTATCCTTCTCAGATCTCTTACGACATTGACAGCGAACTATAGCTTTGTCAGTTTAGCAGCAACCAGCTCCTTCCCCAAGGTTGCAACTACCAACTTAGTCCATTTCATACATGAAGACCAGGCCACGCTTTTCTAAAGCTATTAGGTTACCTGATGAAAACGGCAAACTCACAGACAGGTTAGAGGATAAAATATCCTCCGTATTAGAGGATAAAGAGGGTTTGGATATAACTTTTACTATTTAAAGGAACTCTCTTTGGAATGACTGTTCCCAGTAATCAACCACCTGTGTCTCATGGTAAATGATTGGATAAAAATAGTTTTAAATTTATGTTAAGTTGTGAGAGTCTAAGAAAATATTCTAAAGTAAATACAGGCTATAAAGATCTGAGGATATGAAAACTTAAAAAAGTGTAGGGTCTAAAATACATAAATGCAAGTTATAAAGGTCTAAGGAAATAATTTAAGATTTTTTAAAATGAGAAATGTTTCAGATTTCCTTATCTCTCTATACTATTGTTATACTAAGATTTCAAAAGTTCAGAGTTTTAACATTGAACAATGAAATTTTGATAAGCATATCAGTCACAAGCTCAAAATTTTAAATTTCCTTTAACTTTGACTGTCTACTAAGTACAGACTTGAAGATATTTCTAATCATGCTAAAAACACCCCTGTTCAATCTATATATCCAGCCCTCTGGGCAGATCAAAGAGTATCCATGCTCTTTAACCCAAAGTCATAGATCTTTTGCTATGACTCAAAGGTGTAAGTCTACACCAGGTACTTTTAGCTTTTTCTACAACGTGGACTTCAATACTGATTACAAACAACGGTAAACTTAAAGATTCATATGAGCTTCATAGAAACACAACTTGAACCCACCTGGCCCAGGTCAGATGAACTCCAAATACTCTTATCATCTCAACAACCTAAGCTTCCCTGCCTATTACCTATTCCTAAGGGGAAAGCTCCAAATAAAAGTTTCCTTTACGTTTCCAAATTTTAACTTCTGTCCCTAGTCTGTCCCTGTCTCTGCACATTTCCACTAGGCTGACAGACACCATCCAGGTGTGGCTTTGTTGTAGGAGTTGTGTCACTTTGAGGGTAGGTTTTGAGGTCTCAGAAGCTCAAGCCTGGCCACTGTGTCACTGTAACTTCCTGCTGCCTGCTGACCCAGATGTAGAACTCTCAGCTACCTCTCCAGCACCATGTGAATCCACATGCTGCCATGCTTCCCACCAGAACAATGGACTAAACCTCTGAATTGTAAGGCTGCTCCAATTAAATGTTTTCCTTTCTAAGCATTGCTGAGGTCATGGCATTTTATCACAGCAATAAAACCTAACTAAGACACTGGATAATGGTCTTTACTCTTATTTAATGGGACCAACAGGAGTCTGCATGGAAACAGAACTCCAAGCTGTCAAGGTTAAGGAGGAGCCTTTCCCTTGGACTGGTTCTTGGGCTGAGATCAGGGGTAGAATACCTAGGTAGCAAGGATAAGGCATGGGCTCAAACTCCATTATCTCAAGGGAAAAAATAGTTAGGCCTCAACTATATAAAACTATATAGTGTTTTATAGATTACAAAAGGACCAGAACTATAGAGACCACTTATTTACATAATATATACACAAACAGCTACGTAAAACACAATGCTCATGTTTGCAGTCCTTTATACTACTTTCAGCTTCTGTTCCTCATACCAGGTGCAGACAAACACCAAATATAAAAATGTACTACAGCACAGAGATAACACTTTGGGACTTGTGGAACTGCTTACAGTCGTGGGCCTGCTGCAATATTAGCAATGTTCTGACAAAGCCTATGTACCATCACTATCAGTTTTCATAATGGTGAATCTAAAACAACCTGGGTCAGCAGTCACCTGGGAAGATTCTAAGGTTTCAGTAGCTGAAAGCTGGAAGGCTGTTCATAAACTAGTGGAGACTCATGCATGTCTCTCTGCTGATGCTGAGATGTGCCTTTCATTTGAAAAAGAATGCACTCACATCTCATGACTCAGCCTAGTTACAGAGAGGCCTAAGAAGCCAGGCAGTGGCAGCACATGGACATGACTTTAATCCCAGCACTCGGGAGGTAGAGGCAGGTCGATCTCTGAGTTTGAGGCCAGCCTGGTCTACAGAAGAAGTTCTAGAACAGCTAGGAATACAAAGAGAAACTGTTAAAAACAAAAAACAAAAATGGGGGGAGGGGAGGGGAAGGTGGAAAATAATAAAACCTAAGAAGAAAGGGGGGACTGGGAAGAATAGGAGGACAGCTAAGAAGTCACAGAAAGCCCATACAAACTACCAACAGGACAGCTTTGACTCTGGCTCCCATTAGCAAGGCCTGTCCAGCTACAACCATGCAGCACTCAAAGCTTCCTGGTGGCCCATGTCATTCTACTAGGGACAAGAACTAGCCTTGCAATTCTCCACACCTGAAATCCAGCTGACCAGAATCGGTCATAGAGATTTTGGAGGATCCAAGTTACAAAAAGATAGAGAGAAACAGAAAAGAGAGGAAGGGACTTAGAAAGATTCGGGGTCTTTTCAATCTGGGAAGGTGGAGAGCGATGACCAGCGGGTCGTTCCTCCATTGCTTGTTTGATCTATCGGGTTTTCCCCCTATACCCGACTCCTGAGTTTTTATTAATAACACAACAATTTAGCTAAATGCTGCACCTGGCATCCAATGCACAGCATGACATCCAATGCACAGCATGACATCCAATGCACAGCATGACATCCAATGCATAGCATGACATCAGGCTTCTACTGCCTCTATGGGACACATCATTGCTGTACCTCCTAAGCCACAGCAGCCACTAGCCACTGAGTGCCCCAGCTTCAAGTGACACTGGCTACTGTGCACCCTGGCCCCTTCTATTGCCTACCTCAACCCCAAATGTCACAGATGCAGCCATTGGTTGTTCCCTCTTTCATTCTGATGACTCTGTGCGCTCGAAAGCTGGGCCCTAGCCTCCTGCCATGTTGGCTTCTCCTGCTACCTGCCCTGCATCCACCCCACACACACTCAGCAGAGCTCTGTTACTGCAGCTGACTGCCCACGCACAGTTTTCTGGGCCCCACTGCTGTGGAGGAACTGAAAAGTCAGCAGATCTGGTGAGACACTGGAGAATTCTTAAGGAGGGAATTAGGTTTTATTTTTTATTTACTTGTTTTTTTTTATCTTTCCCACATTAAGAATGAGGAATAGTTAAGACTCTGTATAGTTCTACAATGGATTGCTACCGCACCATTGCATGATGAAACTGAAAAAGAGTGGACCTGGGTTATTAGAAAACCAGCCTTAGCTTATCCAGTTACCATACAAGAACAACCACCAGATGATAAGCACCCACAAGGCTATGCAGAGGTCAAGTGCAATCCTGTAGAAATGTTAGATTTGAGACTTAAGGAAATGGTCTTTTCATATAGTGTGCATCCTGTGTGAAGCAGTGGTCAAATTCATGGGCCACTAGGAACAGAATTATCCCCCAAGGAAAGACTTAGCTACAGCAATATTGGAAGCTGGTCCTCAGTTACAATGCTGAACATGGTGGAGACAAAGCCAGAGTCATTGAACAATGAAACAGAGCTAGAGGCATTGATATATCCAAAGACCAGTTTCTCGGTGAAGCCCAGTATGCTGATTTACAAACACAATTTGGATTTGAGGGTCACACCTAGGCCGTATGTTACCTACCAACATTGAAAGCTTGGGACAAGGTTGAAGAAACAGTTAAAGAGGACTGATTAATTTACTAAAATTATACAAGGCTCAAGAGAAACTTTTACTGATTTTTTTTTACAAGGATTGACTTCAGTTTTAAATAGAATGATATCAGATCCAGAAGTCAGACAAACATTAATTGAATCTTCGGCTTATGAAAATGCTAATTCAGAATGCAAAAGGGTGATTAGGCTGTTAAAGGCAAGATCGGCACCAACTGATGAATAGACTAGAAATACAGCTGATATTGGATCTCACATTTACGATGATTCTGTTTGGATAGAAGAAGTGATTTCTAAAAATTAAAAAAGTAAAAATGTCAGATGTTTTAATTTGATAATCACGGTCATCTGCAAAGGATTGTGGGCAAGGTGTTACTAGAAACAATGCTTTCTCTAGAGAAAATTCAAACAGAGGGCCCCAGGCTACTTCAGTATAAAGCAGGTGTGGGAAAGGCAGGCATTGGACTAATGAATGCAGATCAACAAGGCACAAGCAAGGCAACCCTTTGCTATCAGGAAACAATTATTCCCTGTCAGTTTGAAAGAAACTCCTCCACAGAGCAATGAAAGGACTTAATGCCTGTTGTTAAAAACCACATTGCTATGGATAATAAAACAGCATCAATAGATAAAACAAATTTTCAGGAAGAGACCATAAAACAAGTATTTTTGCAAACTTCTATAAATGATCAAAGACCAAAGCTAAAAATTATGAATAAATGGCATTGTAATTGAAGGTCTGATTGACATGGGTAAAGACATAACAATAATTTCACCAAAATCTTGGCATCCAGATTGGCCTCTTCAGGAGATAAATATTCAGCTTCTAGGGATTGGAACTTTATCTCAGGTAAAACAAAGTACAAGAGGCTCAAGTGTATAGGACAGAAGGACAGATAAGAAAATTAAAGCCATATGTTGCTAATATAGGATAGTATTTATGGGGACATGATTTGTTACAGCAATCTCAAAAACAATCCATAAAATAAAGAACGCTTCTGAAAGAAAACAGAAATGGTATTACCAAGAACAGTTAGTGACCTTTCAGGTTATAGATAAGTAGGACACAACAGCTGCTATCTTTCAAAGCGACCAACAGTACTACCATTAAAATGGCTAACTGACAATCCTGTCTGGGTGGAAAATGGCCTTTGACACCAGAAAAATTACAGGCACTAGAACAGCAGGAACGACAGAAGCAGCTAAATGCTCAATATATTGATGAATCCACCAGTACTTAGAATTCTCCTATATTTGTCATTAAAAAGAAATCTGGAAAATGGAGAATGCTAACAGATTTAAGAGTCATTAATAAGGTGATTCAGCCAATGGACTCTTCATAAACTGGAACTCCCTTGCCCTTTATTACCTAAAGTAGGATCTATTATAATGATTAGTTTAAAAGACTGCTTTATTACTATACCTTTACAAGCACAGGATAGAGAAAAATTTGCTTTCACAGTGCCTTCTCATAATTCTCAGACTGTTAAAAGTTATCAGTAGAAAGTCCTTCCACAAGAGATATTAAACAGCCCCACCTTGTGTCAATATTTTTTACAGCAGCCTTTAGAAATAATTCATAACCAGTTTCCTCTATCTATAATTTACCAAAATATGGTTGATATCTTACTGGCTTATTTAGACATAGACACCTTGGAAAAAATGTTTGATGAAGTAAAGAAATTTTGCCTTGCTGGGAATTACAAATTGCTCTTGAAAAAAACACAAAGAGGAAATTCTACTAATTATGTAGGATATAAGATAGGTTTACAAAAAATTCAGCCACAGAAAGTATAAATCAGGAGAGCTCAGTTACAAAATCTTAATGATTTTCAGAAACTGCTAGGAGATATTAACTGGCTATAGCCCACAATAGGATTAAAAACTCAAGAACTAGGTAATTTATTACAAATATTACAAGGTGATAAGGACTTAAACAGTCCAAGACAATTATCAGCTGAGACTCAGAGAATTGGCTTTGGTAGAAAAGAAACTGCAGAATGCACATGTGGATCACTTGGAACTAGAGTTTGATTGTATTTACCTTCTACACATTCTCCCACAGGAATTCTTATGCACAGAGAAGATAATATTGTAGAGTGGATTTTTTAAAGACCTATGCAGAAAAATTTCTGAATTGATTCTGAAGGGAAAGCTGAGACTTCATCAATTAACAGGAACACACCAAGTAGAAATTGTGGTACCTTTTAATACTTCAAAAATGTCTTCATTATGAGCAAGAAAATGAACACTGTCAAAGACCTTGCAGTAATTTCTTAGGAGAGATTAGCAACAAGCTTATAAAAAAGAACAGATAAATCAGAAAAGGCAGGTTATAAATCAGAAAATAAGTAGCTTAAAACCCTTATGATTCCATTCAAAAGTCAGAATTATATGTTTTTCTCATTGCATTATCAAATTTTTCCAGAACACGTGTGTGCATGAGTGTGTGCGTGCGCTGGGATTAAAGGTGTGCACCACCACTGCCCAGCTCAGAACTTCTTAATAACAGTTACAGACTCTAGATATGCAGAAACTTTACATATTGAAACTGATGAATTTATTCCAGATGATTCAGAATTGACTTTTTTTATTTATTCAACTACAGCAAGTAATCAGAAATAGAAATTATACCTTGTATATAAAACATACCAGATCCTGTAAGGGTCTACCAGGCCCTCTAGACAAGGTCATAATGAAATTGATCAGCTATTGGTAAGAAATGTGCTATAAGCCTCAGAATTTATTAAGAAACATCATGTTAATAGCAAGGGTTTAAAGAAATATTTTTCTGTCACCTGGCAATAAGCCAAGGAAATAATAAGGCAATGTCCTACTTTGTACAATCAAACTGCACTACCTGCAGTAAGTAACCCCAAAGATACTTAAAGAAATAAAATTTGGCAAAGGATGTGTCTTACTTTTCCAGAGTTCGGAAAATCAACATTTGTGCACCTGTAGTAATTTGAATACATCTGGCTCCTATTATCTCATAGGGAGTGGAACTATTGCGAGGTATGGCTAGGTTGGAATGGTTATGACCTTGTTAGAGGAAGTGTGTCACTGCTGGGGTGGGCAAAGTTTCTAACACTCAGGAAACTGCCCAGGGAGTCAGTCAGCTCCTGGTGCCTACAAGATGAAGGACACGACTATTTCTCCAGCACCACGCCTACCATAATGCCGCCATACTCCCTGCCATGATGGACTGAACCTCTGAACTTTAAATGAGCCCCCTCAATGAAATGTTTTGTTTATAAGAGCTGCCATGGTTATGGTACTTCCTCACAGCAATAGTAAACTCTAAGACAGCACCATTGTACAGATATTCATGACTTCAATGGGAAATTACTTTAAGTTCTGAAAAGGCTGATTCTGTAATCATACATTTACTAGATGTTATGACCAGTATGGGAATATCTGTAAAATTTGAGACTGATAGTGCTTCAGCATATGTCTCTAATAAAATGAAAGATTTTTACATATTAGAACATAAAGCATATTACAGGTATACCACACAATCCTACAAGACAAGTAGTTACAGAAAGATCTAATCATACTTTAAAAGATATGCTTAATAGTGTTCTCCTCTGCAGCACATATACTAAAAAATATACTTAATAAACAGAAAGAGGTAATCAAGATCCCAGAGATAGATTAGATTACACAGTGCTTTATTATCTTTACTTTTTTTTTAATGCTAGTGAGAAAGGAATGACAGTTGCAGAGAGACATTGGATAGCAGAAAAATCAGTGATTTAAATCAGCCTGTATTTTTAAAGATGTGTTTACTTCAGGATGGAAACAGGGATATGTGTTATGTTGGGGAAGAGGAAGAGATTTTGTTTTTGTTTCCACAGCAGAAGAAAAGCTATGAATACTATCAAGATTTATACAGATTAGATTAGAACAGGAGAGACCTCATGATTAGGAGAGACAACAGTTCATCAAACAGCATGGCCATTCAACTTAAACTAACTTGTAAGACTAACAAATGCCTTTTATTTGATCAGATATATAACCTGCCAAAAAAGGGAACTCCCCAAAGTTAGGGTTGGGACAGGGTTTTGGTTTTGTCTTTCCAAGAGAATAAAAGCATCCAATTAAGAAATCTGAAGACCACTGGACAAATGAGACATCAGAATAAGGATGAATCATAATTGAAAATGTCACAAGAAAAAGAGTAGACTGGCCTAATGGTATAGCACACTTCCAACAGGATAGAATTTCTTAACTCTTCCCAAATGCTTGTTTCTGTTGTTCTCTATATACATATAACGCAAATGTTCTCTTTGTAGTCCCAATCCAATTAAAAATTAAAGCTGGCTTTGGAGTTGGAGCATGGCATACTTGTTAAAGAAATATCTAAAATCTCTGTCTTGTATCAGAAGAGCCACCCGGTGTGGGACAGAAGAAAACCAAAATTAAGGGAGTATTCTATTGTCACCAATCTCATAATCCTTTGGTTTTATTTTGACTCTGTAAAACATTTTAAGTTATAAATACTATCTCAAAATTTATTAAGATTATGATATGCCTACATATAAACTTCCTGTCATAATGTTAATAATGGTCATATAGAGTATTAACTAATTCTAGAAATAAGCTTCATCAAGCTTCCTGTATGTGATCTCAGGCTTGAATCTGAAGCAGGTAACTAGGAACTAAGTTTGTGTAACCTGGATGTATTTAACAGATTGTGGTCTTTTAACTATCAGAGATCTGCTGCATATGACATTTAAAATGTTTTGAGTTTTCTTCAATGAATCTTGACCATTCCTGGCAGTGACTTTGAGGTCTCCAAGAAGATGATTGGGCCCTGCAATGACTATTCCACCTGGATTGTAGTAACACTACTATCCTGACAAACGCCACCCAAAGATCAGCTTTGTACAACAAATTGCTCAGGACAACTTCATAGAGGTTACTAAGATAGTGCAGCCTCATATACTACCCAGGTCAGGACTTCAGGTAAGCCCTGCACTTTCCCATCACACTGAGACTAGACAACAGCTAGCTCTCCTAGGACCTGGCCATTATCTCAATTTTCTTAGGGTCTCCTAAAGGTGCCATCACCCTCAGACAGCAGGAAATAATTCTAACAACATGATGCTCACATTCCCAAGAGGAGGGGTGGATGGCTTTGGGTCATTCGAAGGATTATGGATTTCTATCATGGATGTTTATCATTGTTTAAAGGTGTTGGTTGCAAATTGTTACTGGCCCTGGTCAAGGAGGAAACTAAGCAAAGTGGGTTAGATTCAGGGATCTCTCTGAAGAGATAAAAAGGGGAGGGGGATATAGGCATTACAGGATAAAAGGGTAGACTACTGAATCTACTTTTAAAATAAAAGTCTCAAATATTTTACACTGACATGGATATTTGTATATTAATACAAATTTAAGATTATTTTTGTTATAACATACTATATATATGTTTCTACTCTTGTTTAAGGTATTTTTGTATATTGATGGAAATTTAAGGTTATTTTTATTACAACATATTGTACTTACATTTACACGCTTGTTTAAGGTATTACACATATGAAACTCATTTTAAAATGTAAGGTAACATTTTAGTCCTCAAAAGCTATTATTACAAATTATTTAGTGTAGGGAAAAGAGACAGGGATATGGGAGATAACCACTGTCAAAGGTTCTGAATACTGCCTAACCATAGGATTGTCCAACAACAGTAGTTTCTGAATCATTACCCTTTAAAATGTCCATGGTCACAGTTCCCACTCTCCTATATCTCTAATCTGTATGCTTATTTTAAAAATTAAAATATTACTGTTGGCTCATAGCCTAAAGATTAGGTTACTTAGTCATGACCTAATAAGATATATCCAAGGTCTGGGTGTGTTTGAAAGGTCAAGGATAGACTGGTCTATTCTGTGGACACTTTGCACCCCAGCACCCTTAATAACATGCTGTTCAGATAGCAAAGGTAGTTCCACAAAGGTCAAGGACATATAGACAGATTGCTATGCACCTGAGCCCACTGCTGAGAAACCCAAGACACTTTCTATGTGACACTTCTGTGTTAAAAAAAAAAAAAAAGCCTGAGAGAATAGTTCACTGGAAGAGCAATTATCTGTCTGGTGTGCATGAGGCCATTGGTTTGATTCCTAAGATAGACCAAGAAAAGAAAGTTACTTGGAAAGCATTCAAGCAGTCCATGGGTTCCTACACTTGTCAGAGAATAGCTAATAAACAATACATCACACACAATGTAAGCTTGAGTCATGGAGCTGAAATCATGACAAAAATATGTGATAAAATAGAGCCAAGACCATGAGCCAAAAATATCTTTGCTCTCTTCTGCCTACTGAATTATGAGGGTTAGCAGATTCAAGTGTAAATCCATGTGCCTAAAAGGTTCATGCAGCTAAAAATACAGTATAGGTAATTTTGAAAGCCTTCAGGATTGAAAAGTAGGTGATGTGGGCCTGTTTGGAAAGCTGTACATTGAGAAGCTATTAATCACACAGCAACAAGACAGCCTGAGGTAGGAATCGTCATTGGCTGAACACTCGAGTGCCAGGCCTCTGCCTAGCATGAGACAATCGCATCCTACAGTCTCAGCAGGCACAGCTACAATTCTAGCCTGTTTTAAAGGGGCTACACTCTGAGAGACACCCTCAGAAACAGTCACCAGTCAGTATGATACAGTTCTAGGATATGCTTCCAAATAACAAGGGAAAGTGGGAATATAGAAAATGCCCAGGCTAGCCTGACAGTAGGCCAAGAAGGGGTGAGCACAGGAGCAGTGAACCCCTTTCAGATAGCTTAGCTGGTTCACAGCTTGTCTCATGCCCTAGTCTGTTCTATTGCTATGAAGAGACTCCATGATCATGGCAACTCTTACAGAGACATTTCATTGAGGCAGCAGCTTACAGGTTCAGAGGTTTAGTCCATTATCATCATGTAGGATATGGCGTGTGCAGGCAGACATGGTGCTGGAGAAGGAGCTGAGAGTTGTACATCTGGATCCACAGGCAAGGGGAAGAGACATTGAGTCTGGCTGGAGCATTTAAAACCTCAAAGCTCACCCCTACTGATACACTACCTCCACCAGACCACATGTCCTAATCCTTTCACATAGGGCCCTTCGGGTTAGTCCACAAGCGCCATTTTCATTCAAACCTCCCAACCTCTTAAGCATGAAGACTTGAGTTCAATTCCTAAAACCCACTCTAATTTTTCAAATGTATTTATTTTTATGTGTATGGGTATTTTCCATTAGTATATGTCTACACACCACAGACATACAGTGCTTGTGGAGGCCAGAAGAGGATGTTGGATCCTCTGGACCTGGAGTTAACAGTGGGTTATAACCTGTTACATGGGTACTGGAAACTGAACCCAGGTCCTCTACAAGAGCATCAAGTCCTCTTAGATGTGGAACCACCTCTCTAACCCCCAAAACCCACTGCAAAAAAAAAAAAAAATGGGTATGAGCCAGGTGGCAGTGGTAGTGCACACCTGTAATCCCAGCACTCAGGAGGCAAAGGCAAGCAGTACTCTGTGAGTTCAATACCAGCTTGGTCTACAAAGCAAGTTCCAGGATAGCCAGGGCTACAAAGAGAAACCGTGTCTCAAAAAACCAAAAAAAACAACATCAAAAAAGCTAAATAGTGGTGAGACAGACAGATCCTTGGGGCTCACTGGCAAACCACCCTAACCTAATCAGTGAGTTCTGGTCTTAAACAAGGTGACACATGCCTGAGGAGTGACATCTGACATTGTCTTCTGGGCTACACAAACATGTGTATGTACACATGTGAACAGACATGCACATAGACACGGCACACACTGGCTACAATGGAACATTTGGTCAAACCTTCCACCCAGAAACAGCAGGTCCTTCTTTGGCCTCTCCCATGCCTGGCACGGAACTCCTGGTCTCTGTTGACAGCACCACGCTTTACTTCGAAAAATCCTTCCCCTTCAATCTTCTCGGCTGTCAGGTGCTGCTACAGCCAGGGGGGATGGCAAACGTGATCCCAGGACTTGGAGGGTAGGAAGACTGCTGCAGATTTAAGGCTAGCCGGAACTACACAGCTACAGGCCAGTTTTCATTACAGAGCAAGACCCTACAATCTCGGCAGACAGACAGACAGACACACAGACACACACACACACAATGCTACAATTGCACATCTCACAAACCTAACACATCTCCTTTTCTTTCTCATACAGAAGAACAAGGTTAAGAGTATCTGACAGAATACAGAGTAAGTCCCTCCCCTCCCCAACCCCATTCTAAGTCTTGGTTCAGAGACGGACAGGATGTGGCTCCCTGGAAACATTCAAGCACAGAAAATGCAGAGTTCCCACAGACATATCCCCAAACTCATCCCACAACTGGTTCTCTGGGTTACAAATCCCCTGTACTCAGTCTTTCAGGACGACAGGTATGTGACATGCAATGGAGTAAGAGTCACATCCTTGAATAAATGTGTGTGTGGAAGCACTGGACATGCCTTCGCACCAATAGAGAAAGAATCACACCTTGCACTGGAGTATCTGTTAAATAAGGAAAATCTATTAAACAAGGAAAAACAACACAAATACTATAGAAAGTTAGATCTCTAGCCTGGATGTCACGTGGACCATATCAAGAATCACAGAGAGGGCTTAGGAACATAGGTCAGTAGCTGCGTGTGTGCCTAGTGTATGAAATGCCATGAATTCAAAGCCCAGGTCTGCAAAAAGAGAAAAGAAAAAGAATCAAACAGAACTGGGATGCAGGAGGATCTTGGGTATCCAAAATAAGAGAGCCTAAAGGGCAGTGGGGTGGGCCCCCATTAAGTTCTCTAAGAAGTCCCCCGCCCCAGCCTGTTCCACAGTGTTAACTAAAAGTTCCATTAACAATAAAGACAAGCCAAACTACCATTTACTATCCCACAAACATTGTCACTCAAATTGAAGAAAACCAAGTTTGCATGTGATGGGGATTAAGTGGGAAACATCCCTACAGGTGCCTGTGTTTGAGCACCTATTCTCAGCTGGTGCTGCTGTTTGAAAAGCTTGTGGATCCTTCAGCAGATGGAACTTTGCTGAAGAAGTGATCACTGGGGGTGGACCTTGAAAATCTCTAACCCAGTTCCTCTTCCTGACTCTGGATGAAATGTGACCAGCTAACTTCTTGCTACTGCGCCAAGGAAAACACTCTCCACATTCCCCCCTGAGTTGCTTTTGCCAGGGGATTTGTCATAGCACCAGAAAAGTCACTGCAGCATCCTTGTGCTTTTCACTCTTCCAAAGATGCATCTAAAGCAAGGGGATGGGGATGAAATTGTGCCTGTAATCCTAGTACATGAGAGACAAAATGCTTATACACTTCATGCACAGAAGGGATATTTAAAATTAAAGCCAGGGCAGCCAGGGCTGCAGCTCAGTGGCTGAACACTTGCCAACATGTGCAAGGCCCTGATTTCAATGTCAAGACAGCAAATAAAATTAACTGCATGACGTAAACACAGTCCACTTGACCGTGTGTAATAACTATAGAAATGAAAATCTCCCTCAACTGGGGAGCAGGGATGTCCTGGAATGTGCAAAGTGTAACCCTAAGCAGCAAGTATAATTTGCATTTTTATTTTTTGTGGTCTAAGACAATTAAAGCACTGCACACTGCAAAAACCTTGTTTTCCCATGGTGACTATGCAGATATGAATTGTTCTGTCCTGGGCTGTTATCAGCATTTTAAAGAAACAGTAAGTCCAGGGTCAAGACTGTGTGCTCCACATCCCGGATCCACCCCCAGCAGTTCAGATAATAGAGGTTCAATGCTAGGCACACACTCCTTTCCAAACGTGAATTCTGAAAAAAAGCTTTTTGCATCCAGGGCAGTGTTCACAGCTACAGCTGCCTGGAGTTGCTGTGAGATATGTAGTTACACTGTGTAAAGATATGTCACTGTGATTGGTGTAATAAAGAGTCAAACAGCCAGTAGCTGGCAGGAGGGAGAGGCGGGGCTTCTGGACAGAGAGCTCTAGGAGAAAGAAAGGCAGAGTAGCCAGCCAGACACAGAGGAAGCAGGACATGCGGGAGAGGTAAAAGCCATGAGTCTCTGGGCAGCACATAGATTAACAGAAATGGGTTAATTAAATTATAAGAGCTAGTTAGAAACAAGCCTTATCTAAGGCCTAGCTTTTATAAAAAAAAGTCTCAGTGTTGTTATTTGGGAGCTGGCTAGTGGGACAGAAAAAGACTTGTTACAGGCAGCAGTCAGTCTAGTCATGTCATCAAGACAAATGACAAGACTGAGCTACAGCACAATCACTTTCAAACTTCTCACAAGCATTTCCTCTGACAGAAGTGAAAAATCTAAGAAGAAAAGATTTACTAAACAGTTTTTACCTCTGCTACATATGTCTTCCAGCTGGGCAGTGGTGGCACATGCCTTTAATCCCAGCACTCGGGAGGCAGAGGCGGGCAGATCTCTGTGAGTTCCAGACCAGCCTGGTCTACAAGAGCTAGTTCCAGGACAGGCTCCAAAGCTACACAGGAAAACCCTGTCTCAAAAAACAAAACAAAACAAACAAAAAAACATATCTTCCACACAGTATTCACCTGAAACATCTCTGAAGCAGTATTAAAACCAGAGTTACTGGGCTGGAGGGACAGCTGTCATCAAAAGCACTTTTCTCTCACAAGACCCCAGTTCAGTTCCCAGCACCCACATGGCAGCTCACATGTGGACCCAACACCCTCACATACACGCATGCAAAAACACCAATGCACATAAAATAAAAATAAAATAATTTTTAAAAAGAAAATGATATTGCCAAAAAACAAAACAAAAACCCTGGAGTTTTCAAAGAGCATATGACAACCATTCACATCACCAAAATATAGCCATTGGTGCCACTAGATACTAGTTATACCAATTTCTTCCTCGGCCACGTTCATGTCTATTTGTACGTATATAAAATGATCCGAGAATATACTGTCAGTAGTAGAGGGCTTGCCAAGCATGCAAGAGAAAATGGGGAGGGGTAAAAAGAAACTCCTTCTTCTGTGTGTGTGTGTGTGTGTGTGTGTGTGTGTGTGTGTTCCTGTGTGTGGCACATGTGTTTATAAGGGTGTGGGTGCATGTGGAGAGATCAGAGCTTGATGTAGGATGTCTTTCTCAATAATTCTCGCTTAGTTTCTCAGAGAGTGTCTCTTACCAAACCCACAGTTCACATATTCCGCCAGCCTTGCTGGCTAGGGAGCACCATGGATTCTGTTGCAGGTTATGATGCACCCTGACACACTCTTACAAAGTCAGTGAGGAGGAACCAGACTCAGACCCTCACACTGTGCGCTGAGCTGTCTCCTCAGCTCCACACTTCTATCAAAAGGAACCTCTCCTTTACACAGAACAGCACACATGGGGAAAGCAGGTCTCATTTCATGAGAAAGAAGGACTTCATTCAACAACAGTGAACTTGCAAAACCTATGGTGACTTTGAAAGCCGTGGGGGAGAGAGGCATTATTTCCTTGTTCCTCCTCATCTGAAGTTATCTAGAACACCTGCAGTAACATCTCAGTCTGAGATCTCTGGGAAAGGCTTCCACACTGCAGCTCTACCTACGCACTCCATTGACACCAACGGCTAAAGGTTGTGGAGAGCAAAACCAAACAAGTGACCCTTCACTCCTAGAAGGTAGCAGTGCAAAGAAGACTCAGAAAAGGATTAGGATACTCTAAGACGTATTTCCAGCACTTTTAGGACACAGCAACATTCAAATGAGAGGGAGGGGAAAGCTGGTGACTGCTGACATCTGCTAGAGAGACTGGGGAGGGCAGCAGCTTGAAGTCATGCCATGTGCTACCCCACAGGAGACAGCTCTGCTTCATACACTCACTTGCCAACAGTACAGCAAAGCAGCTTGAATCCAGGATCTGATTAGCTCAGGCCAGCCTGTGAGCCCTGCTTTGCTCTCAGGCTCCTCTAGAAATGACCACACTATGTGTCAGATGAACAGAAATTTAAAAAAAATTGTTTTCAAGAAAATCTACTCAAGATATTTCAATTTTTTTTGTTAAAAGAACCAAGCAAACTGCCCACTATTCTTTACTTTTCTCCAATATCAAACTTCATGGACTGTTTGTAAAGTCAAATGTGGCAGAAATGAAGAGGCTGACGAAGGAATCGCACACCCCATCTTTCCTGACGCCTCATCTTACAAAGGGTGAAGATGAAAGACTGTGGTAAGAGGATGGACTGAACAGTGAAGCATCAAGAAAAAAGAAAGGTCACAATTTTAAATTAAAGTCACATTCATCAGTCATAATCAATGCCTCCTCAATCCCTGTATTAGCCGGAGTTCTCTAAAATAACAGAACTTATAGAATGAATCAATCAATCTCTCTCTCCACACACACAGTAACAGAACTAATAGAATGAACCTTTACATACATACATACATACATACATACATACACACACACACACACACACACACACACACACACACACACACACAGAGCGGATTTATTGAAATGGCTTATAGCCTGTGGTCCAGCTAGTTCAACAATGGCTGTCTTGGACCTCACATTGAAGGATTGAAGATTCAAAAATCCACTGGTTGTTCAGACCACAACATTGGATGACTCAGCTGCTCTTCAGTATCTGCCTCTGATGCCAGTGGAGGAAGCAGGGAGAGGGAGACAGACAGAGACAAACAGAGAGAGACAGAAAGAGACAGAGAGAGAGCGCTTCCCGCTTCTACGCCCTTACATAAACTGCCAGCAGAAGGTGTGACTCAGATTAGAGTGATTTTTTCCACCTCAAAAGACCCCGCTTAAAAGTGCCTCCTGCTTCAAAGATCCGTATTAGAAGGCAATCTTTCTACTTCAAATTAAGCAAAAATCCCCCACAGGTGTGCCCTCCATTTTTAACTCATATAGTCAAGTTGAGAACCAAGAATCACTATCACAAGTCTACTTCTTGTCAACACACTACATACCTCTTGACACACAACTATATCTTACGTCATGATTAACTTCCAAATGAAAACAACAACCAGGCCATTATAACAACTAAACATGATGTAACTAACCCACATGCAACCACAAACACATTACATATTTAACATGATATTAACTATCACTTGAACAACTACAAACCCCTTGTCAATGTAGGTAGCAATGTCCTAAAGAGACATTCTTTTCATATTTCAAACTTAAAATATGATAGCCATTGATATTCTCTTAATTAATGTTACATCTTATGATAAAAGAAATTCAGGAGCCAGACGGTGGTGGTGCATGCCTTTAATCCCAGCACTCGGGAGACAGAGGCAGGTGTATCTCTGTGAGTTCAAGAACAGCCTGTCTACAGAGCGAGTTCCAGGACAGCCTCCAAAACAATACAGAGAAACCCGGTCTCAAAAAACAAAAACAAAAACAAAAAAAAATTTAGGAAAGAAAACAAATATCCAAATATCTGTACAAATGCATTCTAAACAAAACACAATAGAGGCACTCGTGTCAATTATAATCTTCTTCTGCAACTGCTCACCTGGATTTTCCCTCCTCGACTACCCATTCTGTGCTTCCTCCACCTACCCACTTGATTACTGAACTCCTCTGTTTAAGTCACCTTTTAAGAGCATTTACACAGGACACATGTGTTTCACATCCTTTGCCTATTTGGACAGATCTATCCACATCTTTCCCAGATGTCTTTCTTGTCAATTTTCCAATCATGCTCTTTCCAAGTCCCTAGCCATCCAGCCAATTCATTGGCCATTGCCCATGAATCAGTGAGCAATTGCACATCTGGTCAAATCTCCTTCAAAAAAAAAAATGTATGACCATGTGTACTGCCAACATCCTGTATATTGTGAGGATTTCCATTCATTTGTGTCTTTCCGGTTGTCACAGAAAGGGGTTGTAATACCATAGTTCTCCACTTCTGGGTGGTACCTACATAAACTGCAGAAAAAAACTATCAGTAAACCAAGCCCTGGTCTTCTTTTCCTCAGTATATAGACCATAAGGCAGACTCCATAAGGCTACAGGTGTAAGCTTAGCAACAGATGTCACTGAAACAGAAGTAGAAACTATAGACATCTGGACAACTTCTTCATGTAACTTGTTTGTGTCTTTGGGACATACTCAGTCAAGATCACACATGGACCACTTCCATTTGGTAAGATTGCTGCTGTGTACCTCCTACTTTATGACTGGGTGGGTCAGATAACACCCAGCTTATAATGAATGAGCAGGTCACATGGTAACTTGATAGCTCATTGTTGTCCAATGTTCAGTTTCCACTAAGGTCCAATAGCAGGCCAAAAGCTGTCTTTCAGAGGGAGAAGTGTTGTCTTGCTCCAAAATCACAAAGGTCTGTCCTGTGATTCATCTGTAGGGGCCTTCCAAAGACTCCAAACAGCATCCTCATCTGCCACTGACATCTCAAGTACCATTAGGTCTGCTGGATCATGTGGTCCAAGTGGTAGAGCAGCCTGCACAGCAGCCTGGACCTGTTGAAGAGCCCTCTCCTGTTCCAGGCCCCATACAAAGCTAGCAGCTTTCCTAGTCACTTGGTATACGAGCAGGAGTAACACGCCCAAGTGAGGAATATGCTGTCTCCAGAATCCAGATAGGCCCACTAAATGTTGGTGGTGGGAGCAGCTAGGTGCAGTAACTTATCCTTCACCTTAGAAGGAATACGTCTGCAGGCCTCACACCACGGGACTCCTATGAATTGCACTGAGTAGAAGGCCCTTGAAGTTTGGTTGGATTTATTCCCCATCCTCTGATACACATATGAGTTACCAGTGAGTTCAAAGTGGTTTCTATCTCCTGTTCACTTGGCCCAATCAGCATAAGATCACTCATAGTTATGACACAGGGCTGGAGAGTCAATGCATTCTTGAGGTAAAACTGTAAAGGTAAAGTGCTGGCCTTGTCAATGAAAGCAAATTCCCTTTGGTGGTCCTTATGGACAGATACACAGAAAAATGCATCAGTATGTACCAGATGTGTTGATCTACTCAAGGAAGGACACCACATCTGCTACAGCAGCTGTAACTGGAGTCACTACTTGGCTGAGTTTCAGTAGTCAACTGTCACGCTTCATGACCCATCTGTCTTCTGCACTGGCCACAGAGGAGAGTTAAAGGGAGACACGGTGGGAACCTCGACCCCTGTATCCTTGATGGTGCCACTGAGTTTTTTTGTTTAATTCTTTAAGGAATGTGATATTGTTTTTGATTCACTATTTTCCCTAGTAAAGGCAACTCCAGAGGCATCCATTTGGTCTTTCCAACCATTATAGCCCTTGCTTCATGGGTCAAGGAAACAATGTGAGAATTTGGCCAATTTTAAGTATATCTATCCCAATTATACATCTGGGACTGGAGAAATAAGCATAGGATGAGTTCAGAGACCCACTGAACCTACTATAAGTCAGACTTCAGCCAAAACTCCATTAATCACAAGAAGTTCATAAGCCCCAGTTATAACCAGAGGGTACAATTTTAGGGTGAATCTTCCCAAAAAAATATCAACATTAATTCAGAACCGGCATCTAATAGTCCCCCAAAGTCTGACTGTTTCCTTTCCTCCAGTATATAGTTACCTTCATGAAAGACCACAGGTCCCTCTAGGGAAGGACTGCAGAAAGGCTAACAGTAAAACTTTTAGGTATTTTATCAAAGTCCTCCCTCGGCAGAAACTTAACATGCCCTCATTCAAGGGGTTCTGGGTCTACAAATTGACTCAAGTCTGGAAATTGATTCATAGGCCAAAATTCCCTTTTGCCATAATTCAGTGTAGCTTTTCTGTCATTTGAGAATGTTTCTGCTTAAACAGATCAAAGACATAGTATAATAAGCTTCTTATATATTTCATGCCTGAAAACACCATGATTGATCAGTACCAAAAATTCACTTTGCCTGTGCTGGCCATTACGGGTCAGGTCATTGTGGACATTGCTCTGTCTCTGCTGCCCATCATGATAACTATGGCCATCTTGCCTTAGGCAATTCAGTCCTGCCACCTGGCCCCTGCTACCTGGGGACCTAATTAAATCCACTGCATTTAATTCATCCAACTGAGCAGCAGCTCTCAAACCCTAAGGTCTGGCACAAGGAAAGGGGTGACAAAGCTCTTCAAATGTGCTGGTGCCCCCTCGCCAGTTTGTGTCTTACAGATTAGTGAAGGGTGTTCTTCTGGGCTTTCACAGAGTGGATGGAGGACTGGGTTTTACACAGCTACCTCTCTAGCACTGCAATTCCCCTGAGCCTTAAAAACACTTCACCAACCCTAAGACAAGAGATAGCAGGTATCTCCAACTCCTTTTCAGTGGACCATCTTATGACAAATGCTTCAGCTAACCATTCAAATAAACTCTGGATATCGGTTATAACTATGCAACCTTCCTAGAACCTCCAGGGGGCCCATATGAATAAACTCAGCCTGATCTAGTTTTGTGTTCCTTCCACCATTATCCCACACCCTTAAAATCCATTCTCACACATATTCCTTAGATTTCTGCTTGAATGAATTGGCAAAAGCATTAAGTTTTTTAGTAGTGTTGCACACCTCCTCGTGGACTATACTTTGTGCTTCTCTCTAGGTATCTACTTTGCCTTTGGTTTGGCTATAGGTCTAGAGCAGTGGTTCTCAACCTTCCTAATGCTGTTTCTCATGCTGTGGTGACCTCCAACCATGAAATTATTTTAGTTGCTACATCATAACTGTAATTTTGCTACTGTTATGAATCATACCATGAATATCCATGCTTTATGACGTTCTTAGGTGACCTCTATAAAAAGGTTGTTCAACCCTCAGAGGGGTAGTGGCCCACAGACTGAGGAACACTAGTCTAGAGGCAACTATGGGGGACCCTGAAGAACACCAGCATTGTCTTGCCTGGCATCTCTTTCATAGAAAGTCACTGCTGGTTCAGCAGGCAATGAAGGGTTAATTTGCCCAGCCAAAGTCTGGAAAGGCAGTATTTCAAGGGATGGAGCTATGAGTACCTCTGCTGAGACAAACCCTTGAGAATCTGACAGTTCAGAGTCCTCAGCTTCAATAGGGTCTTCCCACATATCCCCACCTGAGGCTAGGACATGAATTTTTGCTATAATTCAGCCAAACTTACAATGAAGGCTTCAGTTTGACTTTCTGCAACTTGAGCTCTGTAGCTGCTGGAGAGATCCTCTTCTTTAGACAGCTTATGCACATCTGAGTTCATTGTTGCCCTTCACTGTGTTCTGGAATGCTACAAGTTGGTTAATTGTATCACAGAGCAAATTTGTCCCTATCCTTTGTCAGTTTATCCAGAAATGCTAGGAACAACCAACCAGCATCATCATTTTCCTTATTTTTCTACAAACTGTCCAAGTTTTATATACAGAGTCACTACCAAATCCACTGTTGCTTATAACTGGTGAATCGGGATAATCAAATGCATTTATCTCCTTAACTTTGTGATATAGTTCTAATGCCAGTGAATGAACTAGCCAATGAGATCAAGAGCAAGTAAGCAAAGAGAGTGTCTCTCTTCTGTATCCTTATACAGGCTGCAAGCAGAAAGTATGGCAGCCCAGACTAGAGGTGAATCTCCCACCCCAAAAGACCTGGATTAAAGGTGTGTCCTCCCACATCAATGATTAGGATTAGAAGACAATCCTCCTACTGCAAATAACACATTTAAGCAAAACAAACAAACAAACAAACAAAAACCCTCACAGGTGTGCCTAGCCATTTTAAGGTTTTAGTTCATTACAGAGATAATCAAGCTGACAACCAAGAATAGCCATTGTAGTCACCCTAATTACCCAGCAATCTCAGGTTCCTGCACAAGATCTGAGGGAAGGGTACCTACTTACCAGTCCTTACGGAAACTCAAATTTGCAAGCCCTGTTCCTATGGGCAAAAGGCAGAGTGACCCAAAGTTTCCTAAGTTCCTCTGCTTTCAAAATACAGGGAGGGCAGAGTGGGCCCTCATGAGCCTCCGTGACTAAGTGCTTTCCAGCATGTGCCTGGCCGGAGTTTCATCCCCAGAGTTCAAAAATGCAACCCCAAACACCACACACAAACAGAAGGCAAGTAGTTCAGACCCCTTTTCCCAGAGGGCTGTCAGTTAATATCCTAGAGGAGAAAGAAGGCAGTAAGGGATAAATGTTAAAGAAAAGGTTAAATTTTTGCTTCTATTACATTCTTTGGAATCTTGAGAACCTTGCACTGCACTCCCAGAGCCACTGCTGAGGGAAGGGGGCAGGCAGGGCCAAGGTCACCCTCCCTTTTCCCTTTTGTCAACCCTGTTGGAAAACACCTTATTTCAAGTATGTTGATGATTGACTCATGCCTGAATGGAGCTTGTCTAATGGATGTATTTTCCTCTGCAAAGCCTTCTTTCACTTAGGAACCCTAGAAAGCACTTCAACGCCATGCTTTGGGGCCATGTTACACAGCAAAGTCACAGACAAGAGCATAAAAATTCAAATAATGTAGAAGAAACATAGAAAATGGTTATTTGTTCACAGTCTGGCTCAGTCTCAGCTGAAAGCATGTGCAACAGAGCATGTCAAACACCCCAACTCTGAACAGGCCTGGGGGAGACTACCAAAGCCCTTGTGAGGTCTGACCTTGAAGCTCAAAAACGTGGTAAATTAGCAAGCACAGAATGTGTGAAATGTGAAGACAGATTGTGTTTAAACACCAGGTCCAAAACAGCCTTCCGAACTGTGTCTGAGAATGAGCCTACAGACCCAAGGAGCCCAGCCTCACCTGCTGGCAGACGCTGTATCTTCTATCAGCGTCTTTTGTTTTGTTTTGTTTTTTGCAATGCCGGGGATGGAGCAAGGAAGACACATGATAGGAAACCCTCCACCACCGAGTTATGCCCCTTGCCCCTTCTATTACTTCTGAGACTTTCTACCATAGAAAGCAGTTCTAGTTAGCAGTGAGCTGGGGTGCCCACCTGCATTGGTAAGAGGTTAATTAACATGGCAGCCCAGTTACAGGAAGCCACGGGGTGGGGGTGAGGGGAGGGTAAGTAAAGTCATTTTGATAGAATAGGAAGTCTTGTCTTTTTGTCATTCAAAAGATCAAGAAGTGTCACTCTACCCCAAAACAAACTCTGAACCAGGGACCATGCCTAGCTTCTCCAGGTCTACACTTGGAAGCTTTGGTTCCACAGTGTGTGTTGTCTCTCTGCTGCCACAGGCCCCAAACGCTAAGTTAGATCATATTAGCTGAGGCACAGCTTCTTTGTCCCGACCGCCCAGTTCCAAATAAACACACAGAAGCTTATATTAATTACAGAATGCTCAGCCTACAACTGGGGCTTATTACTAACTAGCTCTTACAACTTAAATTAACACATTTCTATTAATCTCCACTTTGCTATGTGACTTCGTGGCTTTACCTGTTCTCTAGCATGTCTGGTTCCTCTGGCAGCTGGCTCGAACATCTCTCAACTCCACCTTTCTTTCTCCCTGTATCTGTCTGGCTTTCCCACCTAGCCTCGTTTTGCCTGGCTACAGGCTGATTTGGCTTTATTATTAACCAATGAGAGGAATACATACTTACAGTATATGAAGGATAACCCCACAGCAAGACCATGTTACTGAGCCATGGACAGGCAGGTGGCCAGCATGGCATTCCACCTTCTGGTTGGTGAGATGGAATTAGGACGTAGAAACTACATCTGAAGTAAACAGGCATCTGTGGTTTGACAACTCAGAGGGACAGCAGATGAAAATATTTCGTTTCCATAACAAACAAAAACTGTCTTTAGTAAGAAATCAGCTTCCAAGACCAATTATGAAACCAAAAAATAACTTCTAAGTCACTACAACTCTCTATTGGCTTTTGACAACACCAGGCAATACCACACCCTTAGCCCTCCCACATCTGACACACCCTGTGAGGGGAATTCCTCCCCAGATAACTGGAGCCATGCCCACCCACACTCTAGTGTGCAAAATATTCTCTGATGTTCACATTCACAGTTCACATCTGATAGGAGCAGTCATCAAGGTCAATCTGTCCTGAGTCTTGTGAGCAGTTTGGGACTATGTTCTTTCAGTGAAAGCATCAGGGGACACACAGAAGCCCTAGAGGACTCTGTTACACCAGGTCCATAGAGGGCTCCCTGTTATAACTGTTGCTACCCCTCCATCCCATACTCAGTATGTGAGGAGACTATCTCCTAGCAGAGACCCAAGTGGCTGATTTCTAGGCCTACCCTCTTCCAGGAAGCAATCATCTACTTACCCAAAGGCCTTTGAGTGTCAGGCTCCTCCTAAATCTACCTGTCAATCATGCCATGTAAGGGAGCTCCAAACA
Organism: Mesocricetus auratus; assembly: GCF_017639785.1. NCBI lineage: Eukaryota > Metazoa > Chordata > Mammalia > Rodentia > Cricetidae > Mesocricetus > Mesocricetus auratus. The sequence continues at coordinate 620,111 of NW_024429205.1, forward strand.
TTGGGGGGAATGCCTGGGGCAATTGTGACTTGTTCTTTCCAACATTTGCTACCCAGAAAGATGCAATAGAGAAGGCAGGAGCATTCCTCTAGATGGGGTCCCTGCAGGTAGAGTCCACACTGGTCTACAGGTAAGAAGTGCGGTCACTTTAGTTCCTCCCCACCCTGCTTTGCACATGTAAAACGGGAGAGTTCCTCATTAAATGAACATCTTGGTCTTCTGAAGCATCGAGTTTTAACCATGACCTTAGAACCAAATGTGTATCTTTATTACAGACAGACAGACAGACAGACAGCACACACACACACACACACACACACACACACACACACACACACACAATGCTACAATTGCACATCTCACAAACCTAACATATCTCCTTTTCTTTCTCATACAGAAGAACAAAGTTGAGAGTATCTGACAGAATACAGAGTAAGTCCCTCCCCTCCCCAACCCCATTCTAAGTCTTGGTTCAGAGACGGACAGGATGTGGCTCCCTGGAAACATTCAAGCACAGAAAATGCAGAGTTCCCACAGACATATCCCCAAACTCATCCCACAACTGGTTCTCTGGGTTACAAATCCCCTGTACTTGCATCCCCAGTGACAGAAAAAAGAAAAGTCGAGCGTGTTGACACTGCCTCAGGAGACTGAGGCTGCTTCAAAACAACAGTGAAACTTCCCCTCACTGTATGAGATGCAATGATAATCTCAGTGTCTTCCTTTTTAACAATACTGCAAACTGGGGCGCTTGCCCAGTGTGTGGAGGGCCCAGGTCCCATCTCCAACACTGGAAAAACAAAGCTGGTCACCACTCATTCAATAACTTTACAACAGTGAGCAGCTGAGCCACAGTTTGAAAACGCCAGGCAAGCATCACCATCCTATCCTCTCTCTGCTAACAAGGGCTGCCCCTCATAAGCCCTACAGAAAGGCTTTTCCTTCAAGTCTTCATAAATGCTCCAAGCACCATCCCACAGCACCCATGTCAAGGGGCCAGGTCTCCTGGGGTGGGAAGGTGAGCATTACATGACATGTGTTAATTCAGGATCTGCAGCTCTAACAAAGACACTCACCGGTTGTACCTATATCCAGTCTACCCCCAGGCCACTCTACCCTGGCTTGCCCCCAGTGTCACTTGTATAAACAGCATGTAAACGTTTGTCAAAAGATGAATCCTTCCAGTGGGGTTTCTCTCTCTCTCTCTCTCTCTCTCTCTCTCTCTCTCTCTCTCTCTCTCTCTCTCTCTCTCTCTCTCTTTTTTTTTTTTTTGGTTTTTACGAGACAGGGTTTCTCTGTGGCTTTGGAGGCTGTCCTGGAACTCGCTCTGTAGACCAGGCTGGCCTCGAACTCATAGAGATCTGCCTGCCTCTGCCTCCCGAGGTTTCTCTCTTTTACAGGCTTGTTTGTCAAGGATAATTTTCACAAACTCTAAAGTAGGAACTAAAGTGCACTGTCACCAATTTTTGGAAGCCATGATCCATTTATCATGTTGTGCAGCATTTACAGACGTGGCAGCTTCCAGGATAAATTCAGTTTGGCCTCAGTCTAAAGTTATGATCCAGAGTAAATGCAAAGACCAGCTTTCCAGACATTCCAAAATAAACAGAGGATGTGAGGGCGATCTGGCTGTGACATCTGTCACCCCATTGATGGCCAGGGTTGATTCGGCTGATCTGGTTGGCTAGGCAAGTGTCCCCTACCTCCCTCATTGCTCCATGTGCATCCCTCCCAAAGCTGCACGCTCAGTCGCAGAGGACAACCTTCCCTGAATAGAGGAGGACCGGTCTTAGGTCAAGGGTATAGAGTAGCTCCACTTCCCTGCTAGAAACTCCAAACAAGCTCTCAAAATAAACAGTGCTATCTTAGAACACCCTCTACTTAGTCTGCTCTGGACTCTGTGCTATGGAGCACCCTAGCTGTCCAAGGCCTGTTCCCTCATCTAAAAGATCAACCTAATACCCAATGTCCGGGCAAAACTCCACCTTCAACAAATGCTTAAAGGTAATCACTACTTTAAAAATGCTGTAGTAAAAAAAAAAAAATGAAATTCCACAATGGCAAAACTTGTAGAGCAGACAAGATTCACACTCTGCTCAGGCACCAAAAACGCTTGCACCATCTCCCTCCACCATGGAAGCTGTGCTCAGACTCTGCCTATTCCAAGAAACCTTCCCTCGCACCCTCCTGTGTCTCCTGAGCCATCTTCTATCACAGTGCTGGGTTTCTGTGACTGCAAGTTTCAATGAAGCCATCATTTTAAGAACCTTGCAAGCATCTTAATTCTTTCTCTTGTCACTAAAGAGCATCATACAGTAATAAGTTAATGCTAAAGAAGGGGCCCATGCTCATCTGAAAATCTAATTGCAGGAAGCATGCCTACACTCGTAATACCAGCTGTGAGGTACCATTCTCAGATCCCACTTAGATAGAGGACACACAGATAATGTCTGTTCCATATGAACACCAGAATCTAGAGAGGCACAAACAGCTAGAAACCTTTTATAACCCCAAAGTCCCAAAAGTGTTGTTGGTAACTCTCAGCAACACAATAACATCCCAAATCAGTCATTTATGTAACCAAGTCCCCCAAAAACATCACTTTCATTTCAAATTTGATTTTAAGACTTTCAAAATTGTTTCATTTTGTTATTTTTTAAGATAGGGTCTACTTTTGTAGCCAGAGTTTACTTCCCTGATTGCTGCTGGAGATACATGTATATATGTATATGCACATATACATGCCACTGTGTGCTATAAATAAAAATGGCCCCCATAGACTCATAGATTTGAATGACTGGTCACTAGGGAGTGGCCTTGTTGTAGAAAGTGTATCACTGGGGGTGGGCTTTGAGCTGTCAGATGCTCAAGCCAGGCCCAGGGTCTCCTGCTGCCTGTGGGTCTGGATGTAGAACTGAGCTCCTTATCCAGCACCATGTCTGCCTGTGTGTCCCAATGCTTCCCACCATGATATAATGGAATAAACTCTGAACTATAAGCCAGCCCCAAATAAATGTTTCACATTATAAAAGTTGCTGTTGTCGTGGTGTCTCTTCATAGCAATAGAAACTCTAACATAGCAACCATGCCTAATTTTATTTTTTGAAAATAAAGTAGTAGAAAAAAACAATCATGACAAAACAATGTCCATACATAAAGACTAGCATAGTTCATCAACATAACCATCTAGTAACAACAAAATAGCATCAGAAGCTTCAGAAATAAAGATCTGAGAGTCTCTGAAATTTCCATTGAGTCCCCACTTTAGTTTCTCAAAGGTCCAAGTGCAATCATCAGGTTGACCTCGTTGCTCTACAATCCTGTTGCCCCAGCATCCTGAAGCATTTGTTAAGAGTTAATGTGACTGTGGTAGTTAATCAAGCACAGTGAGGCTTGATTGACTCTATAACTGTATAACTCTGGAAAGTAAATACGATTGGGGCCAGCAAGAGAGCTCAGTAGGTAAAAGCGCTTGCAGTACAGCCTATCCACCTGAGTTCAATCCCAAGACCCACATAAAGGAAGGAGGAGAGAACTGACTGCACAGTTGTCCTCCAACCTACACACACACACACACACACACACACACACACACACACACACACACACACACACACACACACCTCTCTAATGTTTTATAAAAGCATGATAAAAATAAAAGCAGCAGGAAAATATACGACCAAAGATAAACAAATTTAGGTGACTACATGCCATACCTGATCATAAAGACTATCTCTAAATAAACATGGCCAAATAATAGAAATGTCAGTGAGAAGCAATGAGCTTTGCAATTGAAAAAGATTATTCTAATCTTCAATCAAAAGAATAAGGAGAAAGTAAATTAAGTGTTCAGTAAAAACTTATCGACAGCCAAGAGCATTGGCCCAAACCTTTAATTCCTAAGGCAGGTGGATCTCTAAGAGTTCCAGGCCAGGAAACAGAACCTTCAACCAATGACTGATGGAAGCAGAGGCAGACACCAACAGCTAAACACTGAGCTGAATTCAAGGAACCCAGTGACAGAGAGGGAGGACTGATGAGCATAGGAGTCAACACTGGGCTTGTTTAACCCGCAGAAACAGCTGACCTGAACACGGGGGAGCTCTTGAACCCCAGACCAATGGCTGGGAGTCCAGCATGAGACTGATCCAGACCCCCTTAGTATGGGTGTCAGTGAGGAGGCCTAGGCAATCTATGGGCCCTTGGGTAGTAGATCAGTATTTATCCCTGGCATACAAAAGGACTTTGGGTGCCCATCCCACAATGAGAGAAGCTCTCTCAGCCTGGACTCTTAGGGGAGGGCCTAGACCCTGCCCTGAATAAAATGACAGACTATGGATACCCCCATGGAGGGCCTCACCCTCCCTGGGGAAGTGGGGATTGAGGGGGGAGCTGGAGGGGTTGGTGGGGGGGCATGGGAGGAGGGGGAGAGGGAGCTGGGATTGACATGTGAAGCAATTTAAATTTAAAAATAAAAAACAATTAAAAAATAAATTTAAAAAAAGCCAGGATTACACAGGATAAAACAAAACAACAAAAAATAAATTACTGATGAAAAGTTATTTAACTAAACAGGTACAGTGTAAATAGAAGTCTTATTTATAAACATGAAACACTGCTGAGTACAAAGAACATTAAAAAATACACATCCACAATCTAATTATTACAGTTATAATCTGTAGATTGCAAGGCATACGGCGGGTTGGGATGAAGCTTCACCCATAGAATACGAGGTAGCGCACACAAAGTCCTGTGTCCGACAGTTCACATACACCATGCACAGCAGCATGTGCCGTGAGGTGGAGGAGCACAAGTTTACAACCATCCTGGAGTCCATACAGAGTGTGAGGACAGCCTCAGATCCACAAAACTGCTTCAAAATATATAGAAGTAAAAGTACATAGCATGTAAGCAAAGAGTAAGATATTATACATACAACACTTAGATATCACACACAGCAATCAAAAGGAAACGCATTACTTTTTATCATTTTGCTAACTGAATAGAACTAGGTAGCTTTGTCTTTGCTTTTTTTTATGTAGTCTTAACTGTTTGATGAATAAACAAGTGATGGCATTTTGTGAGGACAAGGATCTGGAAGTGTTACTCGGGCAAATCATCCACTCAACACAAACAATGCTCAGGGACCACAAAGGAACAACAATATGGAAAGGAAATTAGTTGCTTTGTTTCAGATCGTCACCACAAACTCAGAGCCATTTCTTCAGAATTGGAAAATGGTCAAAGATCTGGACAAAAACCGAAGTACAGACACTTACTAAAGTGCTAATAAAATAGAATAACTTAAACATTCAAGAGAGAGTGCTAAGTAAGTTATTTCCTTACAATCACACACAAATACAACACACCCATCCAAAGAAACTTCTAGGCAAACAACAACAGCATAAGAAATGACAAAAAAGCAAATTCCAGGACTGGTGAGATGACTCAGAAAGGAACTTGCCCTGCAAACCTGGCAACCTGAGTTTGAACTCCAGAAGCTACACAAGATAGTAAACAGAGAATTTGCTCCATGAACTTGTCCTCTGACCTTCACATGTATCTTCAGCAAGTGTACACACACAATACATACAATAATAACACATAAAATCTAAAAATACATAACATAACAAAGTGAGGTTAGTCTGAGGGAGAGGTTCAGTGCTGACGGCCTGGGTGTCATCCCCACCATCATCAGAACAAACACCACCACCAAACCAAAAAAAAAAAAAAAAAAAAAAAAAGACTCAAAACCCACACCCAAAGTCAAACCCAGTTAGTATTTAAAGTGCTATGAAAATACGGAGCCACATGTAGCAGCATGTTCCTGCAAACCTCTGAGGCTGAGGCAGGAGAGGATAGCCTGGGCTACACAGACTGTCACAAAACAGATGCTGTTTGAGATGGGTGACAGTCAATGTCACTACTGAGGGCACATCTCTGTAGATGAGATCAACTGAATGTAATAGACAGAGAGTGAAGGTGCTGCTATGAAATGCTTTCTAGAAGTGGCGTGGCCTTGTACTCATGAGCTCTCAGAAACTGTGGCTATGGGGGAGAGGGGACGACAACAATCCTAGCACTCATGAACTAGAAACAAGAGGATCCTTAGAGCCAGCCAGCCCAGCCAATTCAGTAAGGTCCAAGTTCAGTGAGAGAGAACCTATCAAAAAAATAAAGTAGAAAGCAAGATAGGAGACACCAACATGCATGCATACACACACACACACACACACACACACACACACACACACACACACACAGAGCTTTAATAATTAGTATACAGTTTCCTGTAGGAAGAGAATTTTCATTTTCAATAGGCCAAAAGACTTTTCAAGCACTGATTAGAATTAGTGATGCCTAAAGAAAAAGACAGTTGTCGGCTTAAATGGAACTCAGTGAATGTAAATAAAAAATAATTTGTATAAGAGCCAAAGAAGCCATTATGGGTTGCTATATAAATAGGCATTTAATGATTTTTTTCATTGCTACTTTATTGATCTGACAGGTCCCGTTTCCGCTGAAATGCTTGTATAATTTGTTTAAAGTAACATTAACAGGATCTGTAGAAAATTTAGATAACCCCACGTTCCTTTTTCATTAGAATCAATACTATGAGAAACAAACTTCAAAGTGTCCTTTAATGAAGCATTCACACAGTTTTAGAAATCAGAAAGAGAAAAACAGACATGAGATCTATCTATCAAGTACAAAAGGTATCACCAGTTCATGACAGCATGTGTATCACTGCTCCCATCCCATAATATTGGCCAGGTTCAGACAGCCACTATGAGCACAATGGCCCCTGTGGTCCACATGGGTAAATTCTCACTCTCAGAGCATACTACCTCTTTAAGAGAGTAAGGGAACACTGAGGAAAAGAGGCACAGGGGTGGGGCCAATGTCCTGGTTCTGCAAAGAAAGCTGAAACAAACAGCCACAAGTGACACTACAGAGCTGAGGCAGGGAAGTCAGAGCAGCCCAAGTCTGCAGAGGGTTAGCTTGAGTAAGTTCCAGTGAAGGAAGCTATGCTCAGAGGTGCACAGTCGAAATGCCGGGGACTTTGTAGAAAAGTGTCTTATGCAGGCAAAGGAGACAACAGTGTCTTCAAAGATTGTCACTGGCCTTAGTGGCACATACCTATAACCTGCTGGGAGGCTAAGGGGGAAAGAGTGGGATCAAGGCCTGCCTAGGCAGCGTACCAAGGCCCTGTCCCAAAACAAACTTTAAAAAGGGTTTTGGCTGTAACTCAGTGGTAGAGCATGAGACCCTGGCCTCCATTCCTACTATCATTAAATAAATAATGAATAATGAATAAAAAATAACAAACATCTACTTGATCTAGGAGGGCAAAAGCAAATGTCATAACTTCCTTTTAGCCTAGTTCCTTTGCTTCCTGTACAAGCCCATTATTTTACTCATGCTATAGTGAACACTGGGCCCAAAGGATTCAGTGGTAAACAAGATGGATCCGGTAACTGCCCTCAGGGAGGCAACACAACCAGTCAAAAACACATGGCTACATATCACTCTGACACATAACTACTGACGTTGGTATTACTAAATAAAAGTTACTACCAGAGCAGGGTGTGGTTTTAACTCCAGCACCCAGGACGCAGAGGAAAGAAGATCTCTATGAGTTCAAGACAAGCCTGTCATACACAGCAAGATCCAGGATGGTCAGGGCTCCACAGAGACACCCTTTTCAAAACCAAGTGACACAAAGGCTGCTGCTCAAGGGCGAGAGGCGACTCAAAGGCAAAGGGCTCACACTGCTCTTCCAGAGGACCCAGGTTCCTAATTCTCAGTCAGGTCACTCACAACCATGTGTAACTCCATTTCCAGGGGATCCAACTTCCTCCTCTGGCTTTTTCCAGATAACACAGTAAACATACACACAAAATAGAATAAATCATTTTTCAAAAAGTTACTTCAATGAATTTTCAAGTAAGTCAAGGAATGATCATTATTTGACATCAAAAATAGTATAAAAGAAACACTGATAAATCACATACATGGATGACCAAATTATGCTGTCTTTTTAGTGCGATAACACTAGCTGGTGCTCTGTAGACTTCAAAACACGTTCACACAGTCTCATCCCTAGTGTCGACAGAAAGGACCAGAATTAGACATCTTAACAACCCACAACCATTTGTCAGGACTCTGCTGGGAATTTAGTGTTGACCTCAATGCATCTTTGCAGCCACCTGAGCAGGGACTATGATCATGACCCTGTCACAGACTGGAAAGCTGTGGCCCAAGAGTTTATGCGACTCACCCAAGGATACATGCTGACAAATGACTGGGCTACCATCAGTCCCCGAGTCAGCCAACAAACAGCCTGGACATTCCTTACTTCCAGTCACTGATGCAGAAAGCACACCGAGAGTGGGTGTAGCCACACTGCAGTCAGAGTTCTCCTTGCTTTCCTCCTGTTAATGCTGCAGCCTCACTACAGAATGCATCTTGGGTCCCTGATTCCCCCTGAAGGCATCATCACATAAGCTGAACTCTTTGCATTATAAGTCATCTGTCAGAAGAGTAGAGGAATGGAGAGTAAAAGCATCTGTCCAAGCAAAAATGAAAATATACAACAGGCAGTCTCCTTTATGCCCACATCCAATATGATCTTTGCTGTGATGTGTTTCTGAAGAACACTGTACACTAAAATTTCACTGCTATCAAGTAGTCAGAATACAAGCTCACCAAGCTAGTAAATTGTTGGGGAAGTCCTGTGTATATGTCAATAAATTACTGTTGGCCAATAGGAATCTAGATAGGTGGGGTTAGGAGTCCAGGAGGATTCTGGGACGGAGAAACACAAGAGAGTCAACATGTAACGCCATGGGGTAGGAGCCCGGACTATTCTCTGGTAAGAGACATACTTAGATTAACAATTATGGGGTAATTACTTAAGTCAGAGCTAGCCAGTAAGAAACAAGCAAGGCCAACAGCTTCATAATTAATACAGCGTCTTGTGTGTTTATTTGGGGACTAGAAAGCGGCAGAGCCCAGGCGGCTGGCAGGGGATATACCAAAGCGGCTAGCAAGAAAAAGCTTCTCTTAACAAAATGGTGATCAGGAGTGGGATCATGAATTTCCACGCAAAATAACAAAAGATTTAAAAGAATTTTAGAAACAGAAGAACAGAGAGAAGCACAGATTTTGGTAGCAGCATTTTCTCAGACGTGCTCTGTTTTGCTATCGACAAGCCGAGATTCACGTGGCTCATTTACCGGAGTCTTCCTGACTCAGCATAAAAAGAAAAAAAAAAAAACAGCAAGGTTGTTTTAAGAGACTCTGCTACCGATTGAAAGGGGTGTACGTACAGCTGGAAGTGGCAGCTTTTGCTGGAGGTCAGCATGAACTGAGGCGGTAAACTGGAGTCACGCTTACGCCCGCCATCTTGAAACGGCAGTTTAAAACAGCCGCAGTTTTACAGATAAGACACGTGGCCAGAAAAACATAAAGATTTACAGTAAAGTCAGACTTGGATAAAGAAAAACTTCTAAAGGTTTACAGTGTGTTTAAAAATATATGTGAGATTGAGAGAGAAACTGAAACGACAAAGTGGTAAATAAATACAAAAGCCGGCGTTGTGGTGGCGCATGCCGGTAGGATTGCTCCAGAGGCAGAGGCAGGCAGGTTTCCAAAGAGAAACCCTGTCTCAGAGAAAAATAAATAAAAGTGAAAGAAATAAAGTAATAATAGATAAATAAATAAGCCACGTAAAGATGGAAAATACACAGAGAGTCTGGATACTGTACGCTATTGTGTTTTTCAGTTTTTTGCTTGCTCAGGAAGGAACTGCTGCTAAAGTACACTTGATTATAAATGCTGCTGAATTAATCCAACTTCTATCTTTTAAAAATGCCTTGACTTCAAAATTTAAGTGTAAGGATATGTTACTTGGAAAAGGAGTTTTTATTTATGTTTCCACAGAAAATGAAAGGCTGAGGATTCCTTCCAGACTTCTGTGGTTCAACGAACCAAGACCCCGGAAGCAGTGGACCAGGTGTTCCAATAATCGAAACAGCTAAGATGATGCAGCTTTACAGACCCCGAAAATATGGACTTATACAGGTTTCTGAGTTTTGTCATAATCCCCATGGTGTGGACAGCGCCCCTTCCAGCAGGAAGCAGTTTGGAATGAACGACGTCCCAATTCCCATCTTGTTTATAAATCTTTGTTTTCATTTAAATGGGATTGTTTATAATTGGTTAATGATCACAACCAATCTCTTTTTAATGGTAAAAAGGGGAATTATGGTATGGGTATTGTTTTTCATTTATTGATACAAATTCAAGGTCAATTTTGTGATGTGTATATTTCTCCTCTTGATTAAGTATTGTGCTTATACTGATCTTTTAAAATGTAATGCATAATTGAATACAGACTATAGATAGTTAATGATAATAGAATTTATAGTTAGGTTAGTTAGGTTTTCTAGATATACAGAAATATATTTGAGATAGATAGACAGTCTTCAAACCTTTCAAAGACCTTCAGAAAATGGCATTTAAAATGGTTTAGGGTTTTTCTTGACAATGAGAAATGTCTGCTCCTGGCAGCACCAATTATGTCTGAGAGGAAGATGGGCATCGAAGAAACTTGTTATGGAGTTTGCTTTCAACATGGCAAGATTAGCCATTTGGGCAAGAAACTGCTCTTGCTTAGACTGTTTGACTGCTGTTGTATAATCTGGACATGCAGGACCCACAGGAAAGTGACTGCTGAACTCAGTCTTACAGGGTTCCTACTTCATGGAAGAGTCTACGAGACTTTCTGCAGGACACAGAAAAATGACTGACAGACTGCCAATGCAGATGGACAGTTTGAAATTTCCTGCTTTGCTGAGAAGTGTTCCAGACACATTGTGGCCTATGGGCTGAAGATGGATGCCCCAACATTACAGAGGAACTTCGGGTGACTGTCCAGGCAGTAAGATGTCTCTGTCAATCCTAGTGATTATATATTATCCTTCTGTGGTCTTTGATGGAGTTGAAGACAGATAGTTATAATTATAGTTTTCCTTAGTTATGATAAAAGATAAGCTACATATAGGACTTTGGACTCACAAGGATGGGATGGATGATATTTTCTTTAGATCTTGCTAAATGTTACTAGACAAAATGTTGTAACTGTGTTCTTACTTGATAACTGTTCTGTCATATACAATTTGACTATGTTAAAGTTAAGACCTTTCTTTTTGTTTAAACAGAAAAGAGGAGATGTTGGGGAAGTCCTGTGTATATGTCAATAAATTACTGTTGGCCAATAGGAATCTAGATAGGTGGGGTTAGGAGTCCAGGAGGATTCTGGGACGGAGAAACACAAGAGAGTCAACATGTAACGCCATGGGGTAGGAGCCCGGACTATTCTCTGGTAAGAGACATACTTAGATTAACAATTATGGGGTAATTACTTAAGTCAGAGCTAGCCAGTAAGAAACAAGCAAGGCCAACAGCTTCATAATTAATACAGCGTCTTGTGTGTTTATTTGGGGACTAGAAAGCGGCAGAGCCCAGGCGGCTGGCAGGGGATATACCAAAGCGGCTAGCAAGAAAAAGCTTCTCTTAACAGTAAATGTCAGTGTTCACAACAGCCCAAACAAGTCCACACTATCTTGCTTATCATACAGAGATAAACAGAACTCAGCAGGTTAAATAGCATGTTGGCATCACACACTGCACATGATTGAAATACTGACAGGAGTCTAAGCTTTTACCTTTGTAACAAATCCTATATTCCCGAGATATTGAAAATTAAAGAGAAATATCAAAATATTTCAATCTAAAATTTGCATATTTGTAGACATTCAAAAATTTAAAGCATTACAGCATCAAAATGGCATTAAGGCAGCATTTGGCACTTGAAATAAAAAGTGGACACATCACTCAAAAATGGTCACATCTTTAAAATGAGTATTATCAAGGTGCTTGAAATCCAATTACATATGTAACTTAAGAACACATGCTCAATTTTTTCATTCAAAAACCTTTTTGCCTTAAGATAGAATACTTAGAAGCTGAAGACATGAGAGCTCCAGGGTTAAGAGAACAAGATGCTCTTGGAGAGGACCCAGGCTCAACTCTCAACACTTACACGGTGGCTCCCACACGCCTGAAACTCCAGTCCCGGGGAACCTGATGCCCTCTTCTAGCCTTCAAAGTCACTAGGCTCATAGGTGTGGTACACAGACACACAAGCAGGCAAATAAAAAGAAAGAAAAGAAAAAACTGAATAAACAAGTGCTAAGAAAGGTAATAGAATTAATGTCAAAATTTTTAAGGATCAAAAGATGTGATTCATCTTTTCAGAAACCTATTTAGAAGCAAATGCAATGTCATTCACTTTGCGTGTAGAAAGAACACCTGATAGAGTTTAACTACATGGAGAAATCACAGCTAATCACAGATAAAAGGCTGACGAAAGTTTAAGAGGTGCTACCCCACCTACCGCCCTTCAATTTGCTATTTCAAATTCTCAAAGTACATCTACAATTTGTTTCAGAAAAAGGCACACTAGGACAGGAACACAGTAGAGGCAAGTGAGGAAACAGACCAAGTGTTACATCTAACACGGGGTTCTTGAACTCCTCCTAGTGCAATCCTGTCTACCTGAGAAACTGTATGATATACCCATGACAAACAGGCGTGTAAAGCAGCGATGAGCTGGAGAGATGGCTGAGTGGTTAGAAGCGCACTGCTCTTCTGGGTTCCATTCTCAGAACCCTCATGGTGGCTCACAACAAGGACAGGCAGGGCTACATAAAGAAGCCCTGTCTCAAAACGACACAGCACAAATAGCTACTGCTTCAGGGTCCAATCCCAGTCGCATGGGATCCAGTGTCCTCTTCTGGCCTCCACAGATACTAGGCACATACGTGGTGAACAGAAATACATGATAGCAAAACACCAAACACCCATACAAATAAAATAAACAGTAAAATAAAAACAAACAAACAAACAAAAATGCTGGGCAGTGGTGGCTCGTGCCTTTATTCCCAACACTCAGGAGGCAGAGGCAGGTGGATCTCTGTGAGTTTGAAGCCAGCCTGTTCTACAGAGTGAGTTCCAGGACAGGCTTCAAAGCTACACAGAAAACTCCTGTCTCAAAAACCAAAACCAACAAAACCAAAAAAACCACACCAAATCAAATAAAATAATAAAAATTTTAAATAGGTAGACTGATCAAACATTTACTGATAATAAGTCATTAAAAAACTAAATTAAAACAACTCTTTGGTAGCCAGAGTTTTAATCCCAGCACCTGGGAAGTACAGACAGGCTCTGTGAGTTCAAGGCCAGCCTGGTCTACATTGTGAGACTGTTTAAAAATATATATATAACAAAAAAACCCATTTTGGTATACATATAATTTGTCATTTGTTAAAGACAAAAGCAATTTATATTCTAATGAGGTGAACGTGCTTGTCTAACACAATACAACCCAAAGCTGTATTAATTAATTTGATGGGTGCTAAGGAATGACAGCAAGAAAAGTGTGACCTCCTTGATTCCCATAATTAAATCATTATGCTCCTGCACAGCAGGAAACTGTAAGTACATTAAAACACTGCAATCAGAACATATGCCAATCTGGAATCCAAGGTATTTCAGGCAGTTGACAGAGGGTGTGTGCAGCATCAGACACACGTGCTGTGTGCTCAGAATGAAAGCTGGGGTGAAGCCATGGCCAACATGGACAAGCACTGCCTCCAGTTCACTGCATTTGGTTTTCAGTCATTGCGTGCTCAAAAGCCTTGCTCTATTGCCAAATTTTCAACTCCACATTCAGTCACATGATACTACATGGAGTCTTGTATCTTTAGAATAATGAATCAACAATCCTTCTCCTCTGTATGATGCACTTACTAATTTTTTTCCTTTATCTCACTGGCAAGCTCAAAATTAACCAAGCATCAATGCCAGTGAACTAGCTGCCTGAAACCACAGCTTTCAAACTGAAGGTGAACCCCCACCACATTAGCACACAAAACTAGGACACTAACCAATTTGTACTTGTTCTGGCTGGCTGAGAGAAACGAAGGCTGATGTGTCATCAATCCAAGATATCTGGATGTTACCTGTTAATGGTGAATTAAAAACAAAGTGAGTGTCTTAGCATTTAGAGATCCACACAACAGACTCAGTTTGGTGTATTTCAGTAGAGTCAAGAGGGATGAAGTGCTGGTGTAAGACTGGAGACCTCAGCACTGGTTAGCTTACTGAAAACTTCAATCCAATACTTATTTCTGTTAAAAGTTCAAGAGGCCAGGAGATGGTTTAGTGCATAGCACAGAGTCCTAAGTTCAAACCCCAGCATCCAAATAAAAAAGGCCAGGCCCATATATCCAGTACTGGGTGCTGGAAACAGGAGGATCTCAGAAAGTCATTGGCCAGCCAGACTAGGACAGCGTCATGTTCAGTGAGAGATCCTGAACCACAGCAGGGTGGTCCAGCTCCTCCACTGGCCTCCCCAATGGTCTATGAGGAGCCTCTGTGTGTGTGTGTGTGTGTGTGTGTGTGTGTGTGTGTGTGTGTGTGTGTGTGTGTGTGTGTGTGTGACAGAGAGGGAAAGAGAGAAAGAGATGGAGGGAGAGGAAGAGAGACGGGGAGGAGAGAGAGAGAGAGAGAGAGAGAGAGAGAGAGAGAGAGAGAGAGAGAGAGAGAGAGAGAGAGAGAGAGAGAGAGCACATACAATTAAAATTGTTGTAACTACTTCATTTTACAGACTGCTATGGTTTGGATATTTTGCTTTTCCCCCAAGTGGACACTAATCTCAGGTATTGAGACATTGGAAACATAAATGGAAGTATAATTGACTCATGATATTTAGCAGTGGGGCTTTGGGGAGTGACAGGATCAGTGAGCTCATCCAGGGTGGTGCCCCTCATGGGAGCACTGCCGGCCGCACAAGAAGAGGAAGAGCCTGGCAGCCAGGCGCACAAGGGCCTGTGTTCCTCCCCCATTCTGAGATGCCCTGTGCTGCCTGGGGACCCTGACAGCAACAAGGCTGTGACTCCAAACTAATAGAAAGAGTTCTGGGCCAAGACAGAACCTAACCCAGAACACACCAGGCTGCGGTGAGCTTCCAACGGCAACCAAAAGTAGGCTGCTCCAAAGGCACAGACTTTGAATATGAATGCTGATTTTGAATTTGAAGGGAATGTGATAACCAACAGACAGAAGGAAAATTCAGTGTTGAAATCAGTCCAGGAAATGAGAGTGGAGGATGAGGAAAAGAAGAATGCAGAGAGGGGAAAGCTATTGATGGCTCCCTGGATAAAGGTGTTGCAGCCAAACTTACATTTCCAAAATCCATATGGTAGGAAGAGAGTTGATTCCTACAAGTTGTCCTCTGACTTCCACATGCAATCCATCACACACACACGTGTGTGTGCACACACAAATGTGTGTGAGCACACACAAACACACACAGACACACACACCTGTAATTTAAAAGACTAAGGCTTTGAAGAGAAAAAAACCAAGACAGACACTGTCAGAGAGAAACAGTAGCAAAAAGCACTACCCTGGAGCAAACAGTATGTCTAAGCAGAAAGGACACCCAGGGCAGAGCCCTGGAGCCTGCATAGGAGAATTTGCAGTTCTGCCATCAATGTCCTTGGGAATATACAGAGTTCCAGACTTTAACAATGGCTAAACAGCACTGGAATTTAGCAATAAAAGAAAAGTTCATTCTTCTAAGACTGGGAATTTTTAAAAAACCATTTAGTTTCACAATCAAGGAAAACAAAACAGCACAAAATCTCTCACTTGCAGTTTCCAAGTAAGACGACACACTCACTTCCCTGCCAGTAGGCTGGCCACCTCTATGCCTAGTGGGGCAGCTGCCTCTTTAGATACACAGTGCTCGTCAACTTCTGAATAGTAGTTGCTGCCACAGTGCTGAGCACCTTCCAGGGCCAACTCTTTCCATCCTAGTGTCATGCCCAGGTCACAAAGATGCTCTTATTGCTACTACAATTAGTGTTGTTTCTGATGAGAGAACACTTGCCCAAGGTCACATTGTTAATGTTTGTTTTACTTACTGAAATGTTATTGTAAAGAACTTGAAAAAGTAAAAATCACACACCAAAGTTAACTAGATCCAAAGCCCATACCTCTCAATGATCTTTTTAAAAGGTAGGGTTTCTCTATCTAATCCTGGCTGTTCTGGAGCTAGCTCTGTAGACCAGACTGACTTAGAACTCACAGAGATCCTCCTGTTTCTGTCCTATCATACCCACCAAGCTCACTGAACTTCTAGACAGTCAGAAAAGTCATTCTAAAGCTGTGGTTTTAGACTTTTACCATCAAATATATTTTTATGGAATTATCCACCAACAAAAAAACGAAAAATACATAAGAGTTGTTTTAGTTAAATAAACTGAGATGAAATAAAAATGCCTAGATGCAGCATTTTCTTACTTTAGCACTTAAAGCCTGACTATATAGGATCAGAACATATGAAAATAGCCAGCACTTCCGAAGGAGATGAGCCTGGGGCCGGTGCCTTCCTCTATCTGCAGCTAAATTAGAAAGTGGGGTAGGATTTCCAAGGGCAGAGGTCATCTACCAGATGACTTTCTAGAAATACACCTGCTTTCACATAAAGGATTCTAGGTTTGCTTTTAACTGAAGAGGTGATGTGGGGTATTTTTAATACTCAGTGGTGTGGCTGGAGAGATGGCTCTGCCATTAAGAGTACTGACTGTTCTTTCAGAAGACCTGGGTTCAATTCCCCCGCACCCACATGGAGGCTCACAACTGCAGTATCAAGAGGATCTGACGCCCTCTTCTGACCTCTGGGGCACTGGACACACATGGTGCTAATATAATATAGAAATACAGGCAAAAAAAAATACAGATTTTTAATGAATAATAATAAAATCCAGTGGTGATTACTGAATATATCTTCCTTCCCTTCATTTCCTTCTGCTTTCTCTATGCTGTTTTTAAAAATAGTGTTAATTATACAAGATCCTATTTCCTATCCTTTTTTTTTTTTTGGCTTTTCAAAATAGGGTTTCTCTGTATTCTTTTAGAGCCTGTCCTAGAACTCGCTCTGTAGACCAGGCTGGCCTCAAACTCACAGAGATCTGCCTGCCTCTGCCTCCTGACAGGATTAAAGGTATGTGCCTCCACAGCCTACCTTACACACACCTGGAGTCTTGGTCTGCTCAGACATCTGTGTTTGCTGCTTTCATTATTAGCCTCATGTAGAGACTGCTTGTCAGTATAAAACATTCTTTCTGAATTTAATCTTAACAATGATTTACCCTGGTTGAGGTTTGTTTTCCCTTATCAGCAGTAAGGGCAGACATAGTGATGGTCCATGTACTCTGTCAGCAAGGGTTACACAATGCACTTCTGATCCCAGGACAATTCTGTGACTGAAATTAACCCTACGTATGGACTTGGAAGTCTTATACACCATCTCCTTCTGACCACCTATACACCAAGAGAAGGTCGAACCTTAAAACAGTCATCACAACTTTTTTGTACTCACCGAAGGCGCTGAAGAGCTGGTAAAGGTCGCTGGTTTTCCATTCTTTGGGGAATGTCACGTGGAGAACATGATCACGTTTAGGCTGTACTACAGACAAAAAGTGACAAAAGAGCAGCAGTTGAAAAGGGATCACATTATTGCTAGAGAAATAGCTTGGGTAGTAAGACTTGACACACAAGCCCATGTTTGGCCTCCAGACCTCCATATAAAGGTGGCATAGAGGAGCGTGCTCCAAGTGCTAGTACTGGGAGGGCTAAGCAAGAGGATCTGCCCTGCGACCCTCTGTCCAATAGTCTAGCCTAAGCAGTGAACAAGGTGGACAAGGCTGCCTTCTGGCAAGGGACCAAGGCAAGTCAGAGATTTTTGATTACCTCAGCCCACAAAATGTTAGGGTTATAAGTGTACATCACCATATTGGCAAGCACAGATTCTTTAATTAAATTAGCCCATAGTACCTGAGGGATTATTACAGATGTTTCATGGTTACCAAACAACTCCTAAGAAGATCATTAGACTTCTTACCACTACATAGAAATGGCTGACACAAAAATACAGTGGTCTTGCCTCTGCTCCCAAGTGCTGGGATTCCAAGTGTACACTGCCATACCCAGGCATTAGCAGGATATTCTTATGTGTCAGATAATCCACAACAATTTGATTGACAGCAATTAAAAAAAATTAAATTGCTAAATTTAAATATACACATAAGTAACTAAAAAACAGAAAATTTAACAACTGATAAAGACAGCATATTTTTTTAAATATGTATTGGAAATGATTCATTTGGGGGATGAAAATATGAATATATATATTTTTTTCTAGGCTATGAGATATGTTTACATGTAGCCTAGAAAATGTAATAAAAGCTCAAGGGTTTCGTGAACTTTTAAGTATGCAACCCATACCAACCATAAACCACTGGCCATCTTCAAGTAAGAGCTCTCTGTCAGCACTCTTTTCCCTGGTAACCCTTTCAGACTCTGATAACTAGAGATGCAATGAGGAGACCAAAATATACTTACAGTCTGGCCCTTCCAAGTTTAAATATGGAATGTCCATGACCCTCATAAGAAATAACCTACCAAAAGAAAAACAAATATTCACATAACTAATTTCCTTAATTAAAAAAAGAAGAAGAATGTGTTAAAATTTTAGTAGAAGCTACTTGTTACTGTGGTGGCTTGGTTGAGAATGGCCTCCCTGGGCTCCTGTTTGATTATATGGTCCTCAGCTTTGGAAATGTTTGAGGGTTAAGAACTGGTCTCGGGGAAGAAAGACCCATGCCATCGCCACATGCTCTCTCCTCCCCATGTGCACATTCCGACCACCACACCTCTGTTCCACCACCATGGACTCAAACCCTCTGAAAACATTAGCCCAGTTAAATGCTTTCTTCTATAAGTTGCCTAGGTCATGGAGTTTTGTCACAGAAATAGAAAAGTAACAAACACACTAACTCTATTTCTAAAAAAAAAATTAGGATTATTAAAATTCACTTTAGAGATTTTTTTCCTCTTAAGATAAATATTTATCATAAAGATAAAAATACAAATTGTGGTATCTCCAACACCTACAATAGTTTCAGGCCCTCAGTAGTTTCTCAAAAAATACCAACTAGATTAATGAAACCGTTAATGAAAAGTTGAAAGGAAATCCTGTGCAGAGCACTGTTCTACTAGTTAGTCCAAAGAAACAACAAGAAAACAAGTATTAACTCTTCACCAACATATGAAAAGATTCCTACACAGTCATATTTGTGAAGGGAGGATGACATTCATTTATTTTTATTTTATTCATTTATTTGTTTGGTTGGTTGGTTATTTGGTTTTTCGAGACAGGGTTTCTCTGTATTGTTTTGGAGGCTGTCCTAGAACTCGCTCTGTAGACCAGGCTGGCCTTAAACTCAGAGATCCGCCTGCCTCTGCCTCCCGAGTGCTGGGATTAAAGGTGTGTGCTACCAACAACCAGCTTTTTTTTTTTTTAACGAAATACAAAGTCACTAGATGTAAGGTAAATCCCACAGAATGAAATAAATGACTGTCTCAAATGCCCACATTATTACTGCCATGTAAAATATATCTGAAGCACAAAACAAAACAATCCTTGATAAAGAAAGTTCTCATGGGGCTAGGGAGATGGCTCAATGGATAAGAATATTTGCTATGCAAGCCTGAAAACCTGAGTTCAAATCCCCAGCATCCACGGATAAAGCCAGGTTGTGCCTGCACACTCCTATAACACCAACACTATGGGACTAGGGGATCACTGGGGTTTGCTGGCTGCCAACAAGAGAGACTGTCTCAGGGGACCGGGTGGAGACTGATAAAGGATGGTATCCAGTATCATCCTCTGGCTTCCACTAGTACACAGGCACCCTCACTCGCCTGGCCATACACCCCACACACATGGCCATCACACAAACAAAAAGCATAGCAAGCATTGTTTTTTTCTTTTTTTGGTTTTTCCAGACAGGGTTTCTCTGTGTAGCTTTGGAGCCTGTCCTGGAACTTGCTTTGTAGACCACACTGGCCTCGAACTCATAGAGATCTGCCTGTCTCTGCCTCCTGAGTACTGGGGTTAAAGGCATGAGCCACCACCGCCTGGCCCATAGCAAGCATTTTATGTATAGTTTCTAAAATGGATACAAAGGCACACTTAAAAAACAGTACTTGTTAATTACATCTGTCTGCAATGTCTTTCCATTTTCCTATAGTAGTAAATTATGAACAAAATCAGGCTTTCTGTTGTGTCTAGGATGATACTAATGAGTTCTACTTGGATAACAATATATTGTGTACTTCTGTTAAAAGAACCATTATGCATCAAATTAAAAAGGCAATCTAAGTGCCCAACAAGCAATTAGTTTGGCTTCAGTGACCTGCAATTAAGGCACATTATTACCAGGCATCCAAAGCCAAGCAGGGTGCAATTAGCTCACAGATGAGCCATCAGCAGAACAACTCTGTCTTGCCACTGTCAGAAAAGGAGCTCACAGCAGTTGGTGCCTGGGAGAACTTGTATGGCCTCCACAATGAACCAGGTCCTACAGCTAAGAAATCAAATTTCTTTTTAGCTCACATAGTCCAGATCTCCTATTCTGCTTATGTAAACGGCGCCCCCAAAGGCATCAATGTGCCTCACAGTGTCAGAAGAGACAGGACGCAAGCATGCAGCAGAGCAGATCTGCCTGACTGGGCAGCTGTCATTATCCCCACCGCCCAGAGCCTGCCATGTTTCAAGGCTCAAGGAGGGGGCAGTTTTATATTTTGTATAGTTTCCACTTCTCCCTTAGTAAATTTAGATAGTCTCCCCAAATCTGAAGATAAAATTAAAAGAAAGATTATCACTTCAGACCAACAAGATGGCTCCACAGGTAAAGGTGTTTGCCACATAAGCCTGGCAGCCTGTGTCTGATTCTCCAAAACCTGTTTAAAGGAGGGGAGAAACGACACCCCAAAGACATTCTTCACAAACATGCCATGGCAAAAACACTCACAAATACAGCATGGACAGGTGACAGTAATAATAAATGTTTGAAAACTATGAATTGGGGCTGGGGAGCAGCTCAGAGATTAAGAGCACTGACTGCTCTTGCCTTGATTCCCAGCAGCCATACCGTGGCTAACAACTGCTGGGAACTCTAGTTCAAGGGAATCTGATGCCCTCTTTTGAACTCTGAGTACCACACACACACAAGGTACATATAGAGCCAGAGGACAGGGCAAAGGGCTGCAGAACTTAACTCCTAAACAGGATACAGGATGTCGATCGTGAACTCGCAACTTCACCTACTGGCACTGGGCACACATCAGGGTGCAGTACAGTCAAGTATGGATAGGAAATAGACATAGAATCCCTACAACTTACTTCTAAACTACCAGCAACTAAAGGAGAAAGTGTAAACCCCAGCTATACAGCCACTGGTGAGCAAACCAGGCTTTAATGGTTGGTCCAAGGTGACTGGAAGAGTCCTAGTTAAACTCTGGAGCACAAAACAAAACAAAGTCATGGATACAGAAATTGCAGGAAAGAAGAAAAACTGGCAGGGAGTGAGGAAATAACAACCATAATGTACTATATACATGTACAAAACTGTCAAAGAACAAAATTTACTAATAAAAATAAAAGTAAGGAGAAGCTGGAGAGATGGCTCAGAGGTTAAGAGCACTGGCTGCTCTTCCAGAGGTCTTGAGTTCAACTCCCAGCAAACACATGGTGGCTCGAAACCATCTGTAATGAGATCTGGTGCCCTCTTCTGGCACAAAGGTTAAAAGTAAATAAGTGTTTTTTTTTTTTTAAAGTAATGAAACTTGGTTTGTAAGAAAATGCCCCCCTAAACGGAGTAGCACTTTTAGGTATGGCTTTGTTAGAGTTGGTATGATCTTGTTGGAGAAAGTGTGTCAATGTGATGGCAGGGTTTGAGGTCTCACTTATGCTCAAGACACTGCCCAGTGTCTCAGTTCACTTCCTGCTGTCTGCCTATCAGGATGTAGGACTCTCAGCTACTTCTCCAGCACCATGTCTGCCTGCACGCTGCCATGGTAATAATGGACTGAACCTCTGAGCTGTAAGCTGCCATCTCAGTTAAATGTTTTCCCTTATAAGAGTTGCTGTTGTCATGGTGTCTCTTCATAGCAAAAGAAACCCTAACTAAAAGAGACGTTGGTACCAGGGACTGGGTACTACTGTGACAGGCCTGACCATGTTTTTGTTTGGAGAAATATGGACTTTGGTACTTTGGAGTAGGAAAGCAGTGGAATGTTTTAAGCACTGCTTTATGCGTCATGCTAGTAGGAGCATGGAAGACAGTGGTGCTGATAATTTGAACTGTGGAGGGATGGCTCACCAGGTTCCAGAGAAGAATTTTTGCTACAAGCCACAGGGATCATACAATGAGATCTCAATTGACAAAAATCACTAGGCTGACCCAATGAGATCATCATGCATTCCACTGGAGGAAACCCCACTTGCAAAGCCTTGCCTTTTGAATAGTCTCTGTCATCTCTGTAGAAACCTTGTGAAGCTATAGCACTCCCCTTTACCATAGTGGGATTCATTCCAAATAACCCCAATAGTGTATTAATCAATTATTCTACTTTAAGTCATCTTCAGACTTGTATTTATCCATAGTTTATGCTGCCCAAGGAGAGAGATTTACACACTTTTTTTTTAATAAACTGAAAAAGGGTAAGATGCTGCGAGCCTTTGTCATTTATTACACAAGTAGCAATTATTATTCTAGGTACCAACTCCAGAGTATTTGTTACTATGAATTTTGCTGCATATAGAATATATACTGGGTGCTTTGTATTCTCAAATTGGCCCTAGAGAAAAAATTCCTTCTCATTGGGGCATCAGCAGCAAGAGCTGTAGCCTCCACACATCACACTACAGAGCCTTAGCTTTTCCCTTTGATACAGTGCTGAGAAGACCCCTTTAATCAGTTAACAGCACGTGTAGCAAATCGTGTCCCCCCTGAGACTTAAGCTTGCCAGGGTGTTTTGCAAGTCACTTTCAGTGGGAAGACGTGAGGTGCCAGATTTTCTCAAGATCCTACCCACCTTCCTGGTTCTGAGAAATATGCATGCCCTATTGTCAGAGAGTTCTTACATATGCCTGTGGATATAAAAACTAGAAGCATTGTGGGATCTAGGAGAACTTTAGCAGGAAGTTTTGGAGACTTTAGAAGGGACTTTGAGGGAATTTTCAGGAATTTTTTGGACTTCTAAAGAATATTTAGAAAGAACTCTAGGAGAATTTATAAGGAGAACTTTTGAACGAGAATTTAACAGAGAGCTTATAGAAGGAAAATTATTAGAGAGAACTTTTAAGGAGAAATCTTAAAAAGAGCTTTTGAGTGAGAAGTTTTGGGAAGAACATTTTCTGGAAGAATAAAAAGCTATTCCTATCCACCTGCTATAACCCTCCTCTCTGAAACTGTAATAAATTTTAGTGTGTTGCCTTGTGATATTTTGGTGGAGAATGTGGTTGCTTTTTGCCCTTGTCCAAAAAGTTTGCCTGAGGCTAACATGAAAAGTTTTTGATTAATGCCGTTGGCAGAGGAAATCTCAAAACAACCTAGTATAGACTGTCATGTGGTTATTAGTGTTCATGCTTAGAAAGATTTATAATGAAAACCATCAAGCCAAGCAGGATAAATTACATTATGCAAACTTTGAAGAGAAACAGAGCACCAAGAAGTAGAATGGAGCTAAGTCCTGTGTTCAAGGAGATAAATGGATTAAGAAATGGAATAAAGGGAGTGGTAACCTCAGGGCAAGATACTACTTAGCTAAATTTCCAACTTGTGAAAAGGAACTAAATAAAATCTTAGAGCTGGTGGGGCACACCTTCAATCCCAGTACTCAGAAAGCAGAAGCAGGAGAATCTCTGAGTTTGAGGACAGCCTGGTCTATAGAGCAAATTCCATGACAGCCAGGCTTGGCAGTGATGGAAAACAGAAAGCAGGCGATGATGCAGTTGAACATGAGAACCATTTCCAGCCCCATCAAACAGCAGCTTCAGCCACACGATTCCAGAGTTAAGGATAGAAGAAAGGGGATATGGAATTTGCCTCAGAGTCTAAGAAAAGCCACTGAGGCCAGGCATGTATCAAGGGTATCCCTGAATGAAAACTCAGAGAGGCCATAGTATGAAGTTGTGAAGTTGAAGCCTGGATTGCCTTGGAGACCCCCTAGATGCGGGAGATGCTACTGCCATGGGATTAAGGAGAGCTGCTAACAGTGACTGGAATCAGCCCAAGAGGGAAGTGTGTTGCAGTCAACAAAGCTGAAAGGAGTTGGAGATCTGAAGAGCGTTTTGACAGAGGAGATGCAGAGTTTAAAAGCTTGCCCGGCTGGTTTTCGGTCTTATTTTAATCCAGTATTTCTCACTATGCTCCCTTCCCTACATTTGGAATGGTAATGTATATCCTGTGCCATTATGTGTTAGAAGTATGTGGTCTGGTTTTTTATTTTGATTTTACAAGAGAATTAGAGTTAAAAACTGCATGAGTCTCAGAAGAGACTTTGGAATTTGAACTTTGAAGTGCATTTGAGACTATTATAGACTATGGGACCCTTTCAAGTTGGACTGAATGTGTTTTTGCATTACGATATGGCTACAAGCGTTTGGGGATCAGGGAGTGAAATGCAGTGGTTTGAAAGAAAATGGTCCCCAAAGGGAGTGGCACTATTAAGAGATAGGTGTGGTCTTGTGGGAGGAAGTGTGTGCTGAGGAGGTGGGCTTTGGGGTCTCACATATGCTCAAGACACTGCCCAGTGTCTCAGTTCACTTCCTGCTGTCTGCCTATCAAGATGTAGGACTCTCAGCTACTTCTCCAGCACCATGTCTGCCTGCACACCACCATGCCCCACCATGGTAATAATGGACTGAACCTCTGAACTATAACTGAGCCACCCCAGTTAAATGTATTACTTTATAAGAGTTGCTGTGGTTGCTGGGTGATAGTGGTATACTCTTAATCCTAGCACTCAGGAGACAGAAGAGGCCCATTTCTGTGAGTTTGAGGCTAGCCTGGTCTACAGAGTGAGTTCCAGGACAGTCAGGGATACACATAAAAACCTTGTCTCAGAAAGAAAAAAGAGTTGCCGTGGTCATGGTGTCTCTTCACAACAACACAAACCCTAACTCTAACTAAGAAACGTTTATCCTCAGGTAAAACAGTCAAATCTCTTCTGAAAATGCCAAGTTAATCTTGACTATGAGATCTGCTTTCTCAGCTCTTTAAAAGAAGCCACTTTCAAATGAATTATTAAGAGCACTTGTCACCTTTCCCACTGCCTCTGTCTTCATCTCTGGGCTGGAGAAGACGAAACAGCTCCACAAGCAGGAGGAACATAGAAACCAGATCTGTACGTGACTTGGTACTGGGGCTCTAAAAGGAGCCTCACGACTGTGAGGTAACTCTGATGCTGTAGCTGAGTGGCTGTGGAGATGAACCTAAGAAAACTCTCCCAGCAGCTTCCACCTCCTTATACCACTGCTGCCCAGTGCTCATCCCTCCCCGGTCCCTGGGAAGTTCTGAGACTGAGGCCTCCTGCCGCCCTAACTGGGCCGGGCCCTCCCTGAGTGAGGAGGTGAGTTCCCAGAGAACATGGTTCCACACGTGGGCAGACTGTACAGGAAAGGCCCCAAGTGGGCGGATGCCTCCCTCACTGGAGCCTGGAACAGCACAGAGTGAGTTAAATGACTGAGGTGACAAGCTACTACAACTAGGTTCTCTGAAAGAGATAATTCAGGGAAAATTATCGTTTACTTCATAACTGTCACTCTCACAGTTTGTTTGTTCTCTGTTATTCTGTAGTTGAAATATAGTATTACTATATAGCCCAAGCTGGCTTTGAACTCATTATCCTCCTGCCTCAGCCTCCCAAGTGCTTGGAGATTAGAGGTTGCACCTGGCTTCATTCTCATTTTGAGAGAGAGAAATATTTGACAACTCACTAGCAAAAGCCAAACATATTTTTATGCATTGGCCACAAATTAAGTTATAGCCACTAAGGCACACTGAAGAAAATCCCTAATCCACACAGCACAGAATTGACACCCATAACCTTCATCAAAATTCTCCATCCAACAGATTTCAGACAAGGATTCCCTGCCCCCATCCCATCCAGAGGAGGGCACTGAGGGCTCTGAGGACTCAACAGCTTCCCTTGAACTATGGCTTATCTGCACCTGAGTCATTCTCTACCGGCCCAAAACAGGTTACGAAATAATACCAGTACTAACACTGCATGCAACAATGTCCACAGAACCACAGAGGTGTGACAATAAAAGATGCATGTAGGTCCAGTGAGACAATTCAGAGAGTAACAGGTTTGCTGCCAAGCCTGCAGACCTAAGTTCAATCCTCAGGACCCACACAGTGGAAGGCAAAAACTCCAGCAAGCTGTCTCTGGCCTTCAGATGCATACTGTGGCACATCTACTGAGGCTGGAGGGCTGAAAACTTAGGCAAGACTAAATAACAAGACCCAGCAGGTGGGCTTAGACACAGTTGGCATGGAAACATAATAACTGCAAAATTCTGCACTGGAAAACTGGAAGGAAAGAATGAGTTTGGTTAGAAAAGAAAAGGAAATAGTTTTCTATTTTCTGCTAAATAGGAGACATTCCAGTATGGCACAGGGAGAAAGAGTAAGGCATACTGGAAATCACTGGAAGAAGTAGCTGGGGGACAGAGAGGGCATGGTTCAGTGGTTAAGGTCATTTGCTGCTCTTGCAGAGGATGAAAGTTCAGTCCCAGATTCCACTCTGGGTGGCTCACAATCTAAAATAAAAGACAAACTAACTAACCAGTTGTGGCGCTGTGCGTCTTTAAAGCAAGCAGAGCATTGAGAGTCCAAGGGCCTGTTGTACACAGGGAGTTCCAGGACAGCCAGCACATAGTGAGAACCAAAGAGGAGGAGGAGCAGCGGGAGGTGGTAATAACAGCTGGCAAGCAAGGCAGTGT
Organism: Mesocricetus auratus; assembly: GCF_017639785.1. Lineage (NCBI taxonomy): Eukaryota > Metazoa > Chordata > Mammalia > Rodentia > Cricetidae > Mesocricetus > Mesocricetus auratus. The sequence continues at coordinate 647,109 of NW_024429205.1, forward strand.
GACAAGAGTCTGTAACCACAGCTGTCTGGGGAGCCACAGCAAAAGAACCGCCAGAGGCAGGGGTTTGTGTCTAATTTGGACAATACAGTAAGACTCCATCCCTTTCTTTAAAAACAAAAGAGGAACCTACTTCTGCTCAGCTCTGGAAAGAACATGGCACTGTAGAGGTAGATACTGACAAGACACCTAAGTGGGGTGGGTTTCCACAAGACCTACCCGACAAGGCAGCAAAGGCCAAAGGCTCACTATTCAACGCTGACCACTAGGCTTCCCATAATTTCATGAGTGTGTATGTGTGTGTGTGTGTGTGTGTGCGTACACTTTCTCCTCTTCCTCATAGGTCCTCATGGGTTCACATATATACATGTGGATATATACATATATATGATTATTTAATTTTATGTGCATGTATGAGCACCATGTCATGCCTAGTTCCTAAGAAGGCCAGAAGAGGGCCACTGCATGGATGCTGGAAACTAAACCTGGATCCTCTGCAAGAGCAGCAAGTGTTTTCAACTGTTGAGCCGTCTGTGCAGCCTGTATGTTTTTAACTTGTAAACTTAAACAGTAGTTTAATCAATTGAAAAATGGAAAATATTGATCTCCATTAGTAAATGCAAAAGACACCAAGAACAGAACAGAAAAATTGGAAATTCAGTAAATGGCAGTGTTTGAGAAACTGAGGGTATTTTTTTTCTTTAATCTGTTAAAAAAAAGAGAGAGAGAAAAGAAAAAGAAAAAACCTGAGTGTCGACCTCCTGACTAAAATGATGCTTACCACTGCCCACTCAGCTTGCTGGATTCTCTGAGGTCTAGAGGACAGGAAGAGAATTAGCAGTAGCTCCCTATTCTGAAAAGGGGGGAGGGGTAAGGTTTTTCCATGCTCAGTGATGATCCTTGGCCTCTATGGGGCAGAGAAGAGGCCAGAAGCAAAGCTTCCAGGACTAACCAAGCCCTCTCTCTTCTGCCAGCCCCTCTCCTGGCCCTCTCCCACCACATGTACAACACAAACTGCTTCACAGCATCTCTGAGCTCTGAGTCCACCGGGAGAGTCTAGAGACCAGGATGGCCACTCTGAATCAATATCCAACCCTGAAAGTAAGAAGCCCAGACACTTGTATGGGGTGGTAGTTAATGCTCCAGGGGCTGATTAAATTACAGCTGTCTCTGATGGCACACAGCCGAGATATGAGGAATGGGGCTGCTGCCTGATAAGGAGCTCTGGGTAGAAAGAATTGTCAAGGCAACTAGTACAACAAGCCAGTGAAGAAAGCCATGTGGCCACAGATCATGGCCACGGCCATGTCTGCAAAACATAACAATCTAGCCTGGCAGTGTTGGTGCACACCTTTAATCACAGCACTTGGGAAGCAGAGGTAGGTGGATCTCTGAGTTCTAGGCCATCCTGGTCTACAAAGAGAGTTCCAAGACTACATGGAGAAATGCTGTCTCAAAAAACCAAAAATAAATGCATACAAAGCAATCAGCTATCTGGGCATCTGGCCTTACACCAGTTCACAGTGTCAGCATCAACAACAGCAGCCTAGTTGAAGAGCTAAGGGCTGAGAAACCCTGAGGGTCTGAATACAAGGTGTAACTTTTTACACCATTAACTGGTATGTGCACAGGCCTGACTGACCTGGAAAGAGATATATCTTAATATGTGATTGTGTCTCTTCTGGCCTTTCTCCCTAGCAAAAGGGAAAAGCTCATTTATCCTCCTAAAAACTAAATATTTCACTCCATGCCAAATAAAGCTGCCTTGTTCTCTATCACTAAGTCTGTGGTACCAAAATGTTGAATGCTATCTGACCCAACACAGAGAAAGAATCCCCAAATTCCCAATGGAAAATTTAAACATTTTAGCAGTCATCAGCTCTACTGTACTTGCAAACAGTGCACAGGAAGCTCATATCCAAGAGCTCACTGTTACACACATTTATGCACTATTAAAAAAACAAAACCTTGGCGGGGGGTTGGAAGCATGCAGACATCTCTCACATTTAAATAAACATGTTTACTCAGTTCACTGACCCTCCTTTGCAAGGGGTACTTACTGTCATGGCTTACTTTAATTTTACTCAGGTAGGGGGGACAATTTTCAATCCAAATAAAGCACTGCCTGTATTTGTCAAGAAGTCAATGCATATCCTTCTTAAACATAATTGACACTAAAATTTAGATTAAAAACAAAAAAGATGAAAGCTCACAGCTCATTAGAACAGACTCCATCCAACAAACCATATCAAATTGCATCAAATAAAAATGTTAAACTAAGCATTATACAAAAGCATTATCCAAAGAGCCTATAAATCACTGACGTCAGAGGAAGCTGGTTCTCATGCTACCCAACAGTGAAAGATACATATTTCAGAATCAGTGCTCAGGTCAAAATCTGAGGGAAAAGGAAATCTCCTAGAGAGACACAACCCCCATCTGCCTGGTTCACATTCTGTGCTAAGGACGAAACCCTTGGCCAAGGACAGACCCACTTACCCTGACTCTGCTACCCCGGGCACAAATGTCTCAGCTTTAAAATACAGAGGTTATCACCCACCCGTAATAGTTTCTGTCAGAAGGGCAATTAATTTATCTAACATTCTAGATGATAGAAGGTGTTCAATGGGCATGTTATCTGCTAGCTGGATTACATTACTCTTTTGTTTTCATATGTACATTTATGTGTAGAGTGTGGGGGTGTGTGTGTGTGTGTGTGTTTACTCATGCATGTGGAAGTCCAAGGTTGACAACCACTATCTTCTTGGATTGCTTTCCACAATATTCATCGAGGCAGAGTCTATTGCTGACCCTGGAGCTCATCATTTCAGCAGGTCTGGCTAGGCTGTTTGCTCTACGGATTCCCTGTCTGCCTCCTGAGCAGTGGGACTACAGCTGGGCCACCAAGTCCAGCCATCTTTTACACGGCCTCTGGCTTTGCTTGAACAGCAAGCACTTTACCCTTTGAGCCATCTCCTCAGCCGCTCAGCTGCAGTTCCCAGAGAACAAGGCTCACTGTTGAGCAGGTACAAACTACATAGTCTTGGAAAAACTGATCACTTGTTCAAAGTCAGGACCAATGAAAGAACAAATAAAGTTTTTTGCCATGCATGGTGCCTCCCAGCACCTGAGAGGCAGCAGCAGGCAAATTTCCATGAGTTAGAGGCCAACCTGGTCTACACAGAGCAGACCAGGTCAGTCAGGGATATACAGTGAGACCCAGATTAATAATAACTATAACAATAATAACAATTAATAATGCTGACATCACTACTAGTGGGATGAAAAATGATAGCCTTCAAAAAAATGGCCACTATTAATCCCCAGGACTTGTGAATCGCACGTTATTTGGGGGAAAGGTCTTAGTAATCATTATTAAGCCCTTTAAGTAAAAATATCCACATGGGCCCTAAATACTATCACATGTATTCTGAGAAAAGGCAGAGAGATAGGACATGTTTTAGAGTTATCATTCTGAGACTGTGGATGCAGACGTTAATGTGGTCACAAGGAAAGGAAGACCCAACAGTACCAGCAACCAGCAGAACCTAGAGGCCTTGGGGGGCACACAGCCCTACTGATGTCTTAATTTGGAACTTAGGCCTTCTAAATATGAGAGCGCCTCTACTATTTTAGGTTCCAAGCTTCAAGTAATTTGTTAATCTCCACCACATGACATTAACATAATCCCTACTGTAGAGGAAGGAAGCTGGCTGCTCCACTAAACATCTGGGAGTTGATAGATTTTTTTTCCATCTCCACATACTACTTTTTTATTATAATGTTAAGTGAAGCCAGGGGAAATGTGCTCTAAAGCAGCCAGAGCAAATACAAGATCAGGCCAGCCAGAGAGAGCAAAGCGTGCACACTGGTTATCTTCCTCAAGCACTCTCCACCTTATTTTTTGAGACAGAGTCTCTCACTGAAACTGAAGCTTACATATTGGTTAGGCTGCCTAGGCAACAAACCCCTGGACCATCCTGCCTCTGCTTTCCAGAAAGGAGAAGCATACACCACCGTGGCCAGCTTTTAAGTGTGTGGTGGGAATCTAAATCCAGGTCCTCATGTGCACAGCAAGCTCTTTATCCACGGCCCCACCAATAAGTGCTCTAGCAGTCAAAAGTGCATGGTGAAATTAGACAAGACGATACCAACTTGGGGGACGTACTCCTTCCCTGAAGAAGCCACAAAAACAAGCGCTGTATTTAAAACAAGAATAATTCAATGTGGCCAAGACACACCTATCTTTTCTCTTAATGAAGAACAGTATACAAACCACTGTTAAAGCCAAATGTAGTGGTTCAAGCAGGAGGCCAAGGCAGGAAGATCAAAAACTCAGGGCCACTCTGGGCTACACAACAAGATCCATCTGGGTAATATGATTCTACTCCAGCAGATGCTGCCTGGTAATAAGGCTCTCCCCTTCACACCTGCCACACTACTTATAAGCCAACCTTAGCAGAGGTGGTCCCACAAAGACACATGTATGCAACTGGGAGATTGGGAGCCAATGAATGGATCATGATATGTGACACAATTACAAAAGGTAATGCTCCTGGTGTTTCTAAAATGCCAATAGTTTTAGCACTTTAAAATCTCACTGGAGTAATGCACTGCTCACAAACAAACAGCCCTATCCACAGGAAGGCGAAAGGGTAAAAGGAGAGGAAGTGCAGAGTTGCTGAGGGTCACGGACTCTGTTAAGGAGATAAAAATGGAGGGGGGGCAGTGTCTGTTGGTAGTTGCTCGGTTATAAATGTTTAACACAATTTTTAAAAACTCACAGCCCTGGCTGGTAAGATGGCTCAGTGAGTCAAAGTGTTTGCCACACAGCCCTGATGACTTAAGTTCAATCCCCAGAACACACATAATGGCAGCAGACAACTGACTCACAAGAGCTGTCCTATGACCACCACACATCTGTGTACAGTGCACACCTATATACACACACACACACTCTCTCTCTCTCTCTCACACACACACACACACACACACTCACACAATGAATTTCTAAAGATTAACTTTAATGGCAAAAACATTAAATTATATCTTCTGAATGGATGTATGAATCATGTTATGCTGAATTCTGAATGGATGTATGAACCATGTTATGCTGAATTTCTACCTCAGTAAAGCAGGTGAACAAGAAAGAAAAGCATGTACTGAATCATTTAATAGATGTCACTTCCTCACTACTCTTGCCCAGAAAAACATCACTGAAAATACAGCTGGCAGATGACATAGCCACTTCCTTCAAAGGAGGAAAACAAAAACAAATGAAAATGACACAATCAAGTCTTCTTCCTACACATCAAAAGTGACAAGCAGGGTTTTCCCTCACCTGTTTTCTGGTCAAAGGTCATAATGCAAGGCCTTATTTAAAAAGTTTACACAGCACAAAGGGTATGCCTGTACCGTGCCTCCCGTAAGGACCAAATGGCCCTCCTGTCACTTGTAGCACCTGTTGAGAGGATCAGTGACGTGACGGCAGTGACAAGCTGTCCGAGGCCTGTAGTTACACGTGTTACACGTGCTCTTTCACCCTCGGTCTCCCATCCCAGAGCACTAGCAGTCACAATTTACAAATGAGAAAGGGAAGGCGGGAGAGTGAGCACATGTTTAACTCTCAAACTCAAGACAGGAAACAGTCCTGGGGCATGTGACACACATGTGCTTCCCACCAGCACTGTCACAACTCACACCTGCATTGAACAGCAGCAGCTGCATGAACAGGGACATTCTACATGACGAGGGATAGAAGGTAGCTGTGCAGGCCACTCCCTTCAGAGAGACAGGAGAGTATGCCCCTCCCACACATCCCGTACACTAGCAGCCCTGACGGACGCTCACACATGTTGCTGGGCACTTAGAGAAGTGCCAGGAGCTGGGCTCTAATCCTTAGCATTCTGTTTCCTGTAATCCTTCAGGTTAAAAACCACTACAATGAAGAGGGACATAGTAGCCCGTGCCTTTAATCACAGCACTCAGGAAGCAGAAGAAAAAGAATCTGTGTAAGTTAAAGGCCACCCTGGTCTACATAGACAGTTCCTGGACAGCCAGGGATACATGGAAAGACCCTGTCTTAAAAAAATTACCTTGATGATAAATTTTGAGCCATACATATTGTAAGAAGAACCCAGGGACAGAAAGATGGCCAACAAGATGACCCAGCCTGAAAACGTAAGTTTAATCCCCAGAACCCACACTCACAGCACCCTCTCACACACACAACAATTAGGAAGGAAGGAGAGAGAGACGGAAGGAGGGCGGGAGGGAGGGAAGGAGGGAGGGCGGACAGACAGAAGGACCAGGTCTATCAATCACCAAAACATGACCACTTTCCATAGGTGAAAGAACAAAAACTGACTGTGCTTTATTTGGGGACTGAATTATAGGGAGTCTTTGCCCTCTCTTCAGTACACTGTCACAACCTTCCATAACTGCAGCATCACAGTCATCTGAGAAACAGGACTTCTTTAACTGCCCCAATGCAAAGTGCTTGTGCTTCCAGGTACTAGGCTGGCACCCTCTTCCTGAGTTTCCATAAACCTGTAACACTTGGAAGTAGAACATGCGAAAGGAGACACTTCTTCCATATTTGCAGCCTCTGCACTCCAATCTATGTTCAAAGGGTAACAACCATTTCACTGTTTTCATTAAAACTAGATGTGCAAAACACAGCCACATCTCTCTTGGGGACATGCAGGGAGGCAGTGAGTAGAACCTCTCCTTTCCTAAACCTTCATAAAAGGTTATCTGCAAGAGATTTCAAGGTGCCTAGCAGAGACAGATAGCTGTTAATAAAATATAAGGCAAAGTCAGGCTTTGTTTTCTACGGTTCAATAAAAGTAAAAACAGAGTATTTTTATCTCTTTCCAGCCTAAAAGGGTTGGGCCAAAGTATCTTCTTTGTCTGGCTTTCTATGCATTGATTAAAATCAACCAAGGTTATAAAAGAAAGTAAATCAGTTCCTGACCAGAGAGTTCCCCACATAAACAAGCAGGACACTGCCAGTGTCAGGTCAAGAGCAGCCCCAGATTCTTTCTCATTGCCAGACTTCAATTCTCTTTGCCTCTTTGACATACACACATACACCAGACTTTGTGAGCTAGAGGTGTAACTCAGTGGTAAGGCTTAGCATACATGAGACACAGGGTTCAATCTCCAATGTGAGTGGGCATGGACATACACACACACACATACACACAATGCACAGAAATTTTTAAATGGGAATAAGAATTTATTTCTGCTCAAGTTTATCTTTTTCTTCTTTTAAAAAGTTCTATGTATAATTATCATATGTCACAGCGTGTGTGTAGAAGTCAGAAAACAACTTTGTGTAGTGGGTTCTCTCATTCCACCTTTACATGGGTTCCAAGAAGCAAACTCTGGTTGCCAGGCTTGTGTGCCAACTACCTTTACCTATTGAGATATCTTGCCAACAACCTTTCTTAAACTTTACTTTTAAATCAGAAATCTGATGAAAGCAAAACAAAATACTACCTGTGCTGTGTGTTTGAGGGCAGTTTGAAGTTCATCATATTTTATACCAGTGTGGTAAAGCTCCATTTAGAAAAACTGCTATAAAAATTAATTGCCCTGGGAGAGGGAGACACAAGGATTAGAAGTTCAAGGTCTTCCTTAGCTACACAGAAAGTTTGAGGACAGAGGCTATATGAGATACTGTTTCAAAAGAAAAATAAAAAATAATAATGAAATAAGTTGACCTTCAGACAAGTGATTCCAACATCATTAACTGAAACAGTGTTGGAGGCCAATGTTGGATGTTTACAAACAGGGTAACTTGAAAAATGACAAGACTCGAGGTCCAGTGTGATAAATCAGACCTGTAAGAGCAAGGTCAGTGTTGGAAGAAGACATGTGAGCAGCAGCAGTCCACACTGCAGATGCCTCGGAAAACGTGGCTGGACAGCACATAATAAGAAAACCATAGTGTTCTCTCCTTAAGATAGGAAAAAATAGACCAAAAGTCGATTTTTAAGATAATCCTAGGAGGATTCCTGACCTTATACCTTTGCCCACTGTTTTGATATGTACTTAGGTTATAGCTCCTCAAAAAGAACAACTCTAAAAGGAGAGATTTTTCTCTTGATAAATGAGGCCTTACGTATTTACTGCTCAGCCTTTCTGCTTTTGTTGGAAATGGTCTCACACTATAGCTTACACAGGTCAAGAACTTACTATGCAGCCCAGATCTAGCCTCAGCCTCAGCCTCCTGAGTACTGTGTTACAGGCATGAATCACAACTAGCTTTGTCAGATTCTTCTAAACCGAAAGCCCACACAGCATTTGCAATACATTCTTACAAAAAATCTCTTGAGCAGGCTGTTCTGCACTATTTTATCTGACTCATGTGTGACTCAGAAACTAGATGCCTGTCTCCATCTGACCCAATCTGTACCATCACACCTGACTTTGTAAGGAATTACAGAACTACTGCTTCAAATATCTGTCGAAATTAAACATTTCCTGCTTGAAAACTACTGTAGAATAGTGAATGTAGTATCATGTATATAAAAATGTAAGGAATGGTCAGGCGTTGGTGATTCACGCCTTTAATCCCAGCACTCGGGAGGCAGGGGCAGGCGGATCTCTGTGAGTTCGAGACCAGCCTGGTCTACAGAGCGAGTGCCAGGACAGGCTCCAAAACAATACTGAGAAACCTTGCCTCAAAAAACAAACAAAAAAAAAAAAAATGTAAGGAATGATCAAAACATAAACCACATTTATTGTTACCAGTGGCACAGATTTCAGAATTACAAAGATAAACACTGCTCTAAAATACCTAAAAGCTAAAAAAATGACTTTTCACTCCTTTTTTCCCACTCATATTGAACTGGACAGACACCAAAGACTCCGACACCATAACTCATTTTCTGTGCAAAAAAAAAAAAAACAAAACCTTAATTTCCAGTACACATCATACTGTTACTTAACCCACTTTTGAAAAGGTCATCAAGCCGGGCGTTGGTGGCGCACGCCTTTAATCCCAGCACTCGGGAGGCAGAGGCAGGCGGATCTCTGTGAGTTCGAGGCCAGCCTGGTCTACAAGAGCTAGTTCCAGGACAGCCTCCAAAGCCACAGAGAAACCCTGTCTTGAAAAACCAAAAAAAAAAAAAAAAAAAAAAAAGAAAAGGTCATCAACTTCATACGTATTTCCTCTGAACTTCCAAATAAAATAACAAAAATAGCAGAAAGAGGGACTGGAGAGATCACTTGGTGATTAAAAGCACTGGCTGCTTTTCCAGAGGCCCCAGGTTCAGTTCCCAGCAGCTACATAGCAGCTCACAACCGTCTGTAACTTCAGTTCCAGGGCATCTGACTCCTTCTCCTGGTCTCTATAGTATCAATACACACGTGGTGCACAAACATACATGCAGGCAAAGCATTCTCACATAAAATCAGTACTAAGAGAAGGAAAAGGCGAGTGAGAAAAGAAGATAAAGGAAGCCACAGTGTAATGACGTTCACTAGCTCAGAGGACACCAGTCCAGATCCTGTAGGAGTCCAGATGTTGGAAACAGCAGTTGTCTCTACAGCATACTAAGCACAGAACTGTGAACTATCATTCTATAGATACCCTAAGGAAATAGGGTCCTACCTGGGAAAGCCACATACAATTGTGATGTGCTGCGTATAATGAAGGAAATGATGTAACCGCCAACGCTGGAATAGCTATTTCATACAATGATGGATGTGAGCTGCCTCATTCTGTCTGGCTCACACAGAATCTGGTATCAACTCTTAAGAGAACTGAGGCCAAGGCAAAGGCTGAGGGCTGTAGCATAAAGCCAGACTTGGCTGCCTAAGCATCATATCATAACTTTAGTCACAACCTTGCCAAGGAAGCATAAACCGCACTCTGAAATAACAATCTTTGAGATTCTTGAAAAACACTCTGAACTTAAGACTTCTTCAGAAACTGCATGACTCCTTATGACAAGCAGAACGTAGGAACAAGTTTTTCCCGCACTAGATGAGATCAACAGTAGAGCATTTGGCCAGCATGCACGAGACCATGGGTTCAATACCCAGAGCCACAATATGAAAAAGAGATAAGCAGAGAACCAATGAGCACGCAATGACAATCAAGACTTCATATATTAGTGTACCCATTTATCAGACTTTTCCTTAGAAATAGCATGTACTCAGTTAATAAGGCAAATACAAACAAATAATAATGTCACATAAGAAGTTCACTAGGGAGTGAGTTTAGCTACAAACACAAGCATCCCCTGAAGGTCATTTAAATGCAAAAACCACCATCTTTTATTTTTAAATAAGAAACATACTAACATTAACAATGTTTTCTTCAGATTTTTGTTTTTGAGACAGGGTTTCTCTGAATAGCCCTGGCTGTACTGGAACTTGCTCTGTAGACAAGGCTGGCCTCAAACTCAGAGATCCGCCTGCCTCTGCCTCCTGAGTGCTGGGATTAAAGGCAGCACCATCAATGCCTGGCTCTTTATATTCAAGAAATTATTTCCCAAAAGGTCAATTTCTACTTTCAAAAAACATCTGAGACACTAAAGATGAGAAATATTTAATAAAAATGTATCCGAGTCCTCTGTCTCCCAGAATATGGGGCTTGTTCACAGTGTAAGACCAGGGTTGTAACCCTCTGATTACTTACTTGTTAAAAAAGGGTTCAATGAGTTTTGATCTGGCCGACACACACATTTTTGGAGGTCCAAGTAAAGAACCTAGTGAAGAAAAGCAGGACGTGGTCAAAGCACAGAAGCTCAAACACAAGTGTGTTCATTCATCGAGGGTGAAAATTACTCTTCTGGCCCACACACCTACTTGGCAAGTGTCAGCCTTCCCATGTATCCCCTCCTCATCTCCTCTAGCTCCCGACTCAAATACCCCTGCTTCCATAAGGTGTCCACATCCCAGGACAGTGGTCATGATGCAGACCATCTGTCGCCCCTTCCCCACTCCCCTCCCAATGGAAACAGAACCCCAAGCAATGGTATCCACAAAGGAGCTATTGGGAGGCAAGTAGGGGACCTGGTTCCTTCACAAGGAGCATGGGTGATTCCTCTCTCTAGCACTCCACTATGTAAGGACATGTGAGTGACAACTGTCTGAAAGCTGGTGTCCAGGGAGGGGTCCTTGATTAGGCTTCCTACTCTCCAGAACCACGAGAAACATGGGGCTGTTATCTAAACATGGTCTTTGGAAATTTGTCACACCAGGCTGCTTAACAGCTAACAGGTGAGATCCACTCTGTTTAACAGAAATATATCTCAAATACCTAGGTAATTTGCCATGGAGATGAAGCAGAGTCCTGTGATGTAAGCATCATACCCTGCCTCATGGAGCTGCTCAGAAGCTGTGTCATAGCTTGGAAAGCCTTCTGCACTTTCTAAAGAGGGAAAAAAAAAAAAAAAACCCAGCATTATCAAACAGGAAAACTAGTAACCATGGTATCCTGCCGAATCCAAACTGCACTTTTATATGTTACAGATGCAGATGCGACCTGAAGACACAAGGAAAACTACCTTATTTCTTAGTTCTGTCCACACAAGGCCTTGCAATAAGAGATAACAAAGTCCCTGAAAATGAGAACTTTAGTTCAGACCAGAGAAAGGCCTCAGTTTCCTTACCACGGTTCAGCTGTCTGTAGGACAGCTCAGCCACACTGGTTGGAGACATTTGCAATCTTGTGTTTTCCCATCCTACTGTGCTGTTCTTACCATACATGTAGGACAGCACATTAAGCAGGACTCCAAGCTGGGCATGGTAGCCACACCTGTAGTCTCTGCACTTGAGAAGCTGAGGCAGAAGAACTACAGCAAGTTTGAGGCTAGTCTAGGCTAAATAATGAGTTCTAGCTCAACCTTGGCTACAAGGTAAGACCCTGTCTTTAAAAATAAATAAATAAATAAATAAACAATAAAGTAATAAAAATCCAGCAGGACTTAGAGGCCATATTGTGTCCATCAGAATCTCTATTCCATTGCTCCTGCATGATGTGACCCTGGGCAAAGCACTTTACCTCTAAGCCCCCAGTTTTATAAAAAGGAGATGATAACCAACCTTCCCTCATAATGTTTTTGGGGGACATCAAATGCCACGGTATTGTTAACAGTTTTATCTAGGGCTTGGCACATGTCATATGCTCATAACCATTAGTATCCCAAGTAGTCCCCATAAAACGAAAGAGTCCAACTGAATACTGACAGGGCCCTTGACTGTCCCCAAGCTCAGCAATTTAAAAACAGCAGCATACTCCATGAATAGATCAGAACTTCCTGTAACACTGCCCTTAGTCCACAGGGACACTGCACTACAAAAAACATAAGATAATGCTTAGTTGTACCGATACACACAGGTACTGAGAGAATGTGAGTCATCTGCTGTTGAGTAAATTCTCTACCAGAGAAATATGAAAATAATAGGATAGGATACCGCTCTTACTCATAAGTAATTATTTCCTAGAATCAATCTGGAAATGAATGTTAGAAAGACCAGTGCTTCATAAGAAGCATGAGGGAAACAGCTGATGGAATGGCTGGAGCTGTTTTCATATCAATACAACGCACTTTATGCAAGAACTTTTTAACTTCCTTATAAACTAAATGTTGAACTTGACACTTCCTAAGAAAGCCTTTTAACACCATAGCACTAAAGTAAAATCCTCAGCACACCCTGATGAAGCCCATACTCTCCAAATCAATTATTCCATTACAGTGTTACACAGAGGGCATGGGCTTCCTTCCCTCTATCTGCCCTACATCTTCATACTTCCTTTCTTGGACTACTACCCAGAGGGAAGCAAGTACCTATGACTCTGCCTAATACCAATTTCTGAATAATTAGTGCTATTATCAGTGTTTCTAGTTTTCTAGCCACAGCTGATGGAATGCTAACTACTTGTCAGCAGCACAATGTGGATGACAGGACCAAGGACATGGTGCCCAAAACACACGGGTAGAGGCCACACATACCCACACCACCCATCTGATACCAAGAGTTCCTCCTGGCATCTGGCTTTCTCAATGATACTGTTTCTCTGGCCCAAACGAGCTCAGAGGACCAAGAGGGGCACTCTCATCTCAGCAGCGTCCCAGTTTTTGGGTTTTCTGACACAGGAAATGCTCTTGCTGCATCTCTGATGATTAGTCACTGGCTCTGGCTCGCTAAAACAACGCACTGTAGGAAAGGACAAGTTTTGAGAAAACACCAAGCATGAGGAATTAAAGGCCTTGAAACTTCTCAATGAATTCCCACCCAGCTCTATTAACATGATGCAAATATAGCTAGACGTGGAGTTAAGATACCATCTTTGTTCAGGGAACAGCCATCCAGCACAGGCATGAATCTGAACCCAGTTAAGGTCTACAAGTAACACAATATGGTTTCAGAGACGTTCACAGTTTTTCTATAGAACTTATCAGTAATTTCCAAAGTTTGAAGGTTTTCAGGGTTAATATTCTTACCAACTTTGGGAGGGTCAAAAGGTGTCTCTTTTAACCGCTTTTCCAACTCTGCAAGGGATGTGTTGTTAATGATATCCTGCAAGGCAGGAGGTGGGGAATTAGAACATTTCAAGAGTAAGAGATTAAGCATAGCCACTTCAGGGTACACAGAAGCAAAAAAGCATCCTATACTGCCCTCTTGTGACCTTAAAAGGAACAGAAGCTATTGTTTATTCCACATAAAGAAAAGCATGCCAGCAAGGTCAAGGTTCATTGTACTGACAGGAATAATGACACCATGTTAAAACCTACACATGTAGGCAGGCCTAGTGGTGCTCACCTGTAACCAGCTATTTGGGAAACTGAGGTAACAGGAGGAAGTGTGGAAGGCCAGCCTGGTTACTAAAGCAAAGCCAGGAAAACAACTGTGGAAGGGAGAGAAAAGCAAGCTTCCAGGTTTGCTGGGGGAGTGGGGGGTAACACAGCTTTGGTAGGAACTGTCCTAGTGCACTGCTCAAAGGCTCAGAAAGTTCCTAATTTCTAGGATTGCTGGCAGGGACACAGAACTGGAAGGCACTGTCTTAGCAGACTGCTCCAGAGGATGCAAAAGGTCCTTCACAAGCATGTAGATTAACTACATTATCTTTATTAGAAAATATGTCCAAATATGTAAAACAAGGAGGCAGGTACAGAAAGGACAAAAACAGAAAATACAGGCCGGGTGTAATGGTTCATACCTTTAATCCCAGCGCTCAGGAGGCAGAGCAGAGGATATTTATGAGTTCAAGGCCAGCCTGGTCTACAAAGCAAGTTCCAGGACAGCCAGGACTACACAGAGAAACCCTTTCTCAAAAAAAAAAAAAAAACAAAAACCATACATATAAAAAAATTATAGCTATTGTGTGGTACACACTTGTCATCCCAGCCCTGGGGAAGCTGACAGAGGGAAGACTAGCTTGGGCTAAAAAGTAAGCCTGTACCTAAAAAAATGAAAATAAATTAAAAAAATAAAAAAATGTATGTATTTTAACATTTAAAAACTTACATTCAAAAAAAGAGGAAAATAAAGACAAGTTCACATTTTGATATATTTATTTCTGAACTTTTCAGATTTCTCTCTTCTTCCTTTCTTATTTTTTAATGTGTTTGAAATAATATTTAAATAGACCAAAATTCCAAATGTATTAGTATTAATGCAAAAAAGTTTCACACAGAGCATGGTGGCACATGCTTACATTCTACCACATGAGAGGCAGAGGTAGGAGGATCAGGAATTCAAGGTAATTACTTTCAACTACAAGGTGAGTTCAAGACAAGCCCAGACTGTGTCTCAAGCAAACAGAAATTGCAAATTATACCTTATGAATGATAGTTCAGATCTAAATAATACCTTAAAAGGCTGTGTGCTGGCCATCAACTTAGTATCCAAGAGTCTGTAAACAAAATAAATTTTAATAAGGTAAATAAAATATATATATACATATATATCAATATTTAAAATGTACTTTGTTAAAATACAAAAACACTTCAAATGTTTCATAAATAAAAGACACAGGTAACATATACTTCACATATAACATACTTAGAAAATTTAGTTCATAAAGCTTAGAAGTGGACAGAAGAAGCATACACACATGCAGCAGTGTGACCCTAGTGCAATGTGGCTGATGAGTTAAGCACACAGTCCCATGCGCTGGCCTCACTCATCACACTACGGTAGGTATTCCCTATACTTGCCAAAGGAACAGGCTGTATGCCTATGCCTGGAAGACTGAGGATAGCATCCATTTTTTTTTTTTTTTTTTTTTTATGAGACAGGGTTTCTCTGTATTGTTTTGGAGGCTGTCGGTCCAGCCCGGCCTCGAACTCACAGAGATCCGCCTGCCTCTGCCTCCAGAGTGCTGGGATTAAAGGCGTGCGCCACCACTGCCCGGCCGATAGCATCCATCTTGAAGGTGAGGTAACACTGCATGTTTTCTCTTCCATGGGGTCTGCCCTCTCAAAACGGCTACCACCCACTGCTACCACCTGGTTGACACAATCTGCATTGGGAAGCTCCACTGTCAAAATGACTGGGTTTGGAATCACCTAAGAGTCTTTGAGGAAGTTTCCAGAACGCGCGCGCGCGCACACACACACACACACACACACACACACAGAGTGGGTAAAGCAGGAGAGAAAGTCAGATAAGCACTGGGGTCTTTCTGGACTATGTGCATGAGGAACTTGACTCCATGAGCCCACCATACCTTCCCATTAAGACAGACTATACCCTCAAACTGTGACATACTAAACTTTTCCTCCCATGGGCTGATTTTCTCAGGTATGTAGTCACAGAAACGACAAAAAGTAGAACCTTTAATCCCAGCACTCGGGAGGCAGAGGCAGGTGGATCTCTGTGAGTTCAAGACCAGCCTGGTCTACAGAGCGAATGCCAGGATAGGCTACAAAGCTACACAAAGAAAACCCTGTCTGGAAAAACCAAAAAAACTACTCTATTACAGGGACCAGAAATACTAAAGAAGACACTAACCACATAAAAATTCATCTAAATCTAGTTCCAAATAAACATAAACACTGTGGCTAGGACAGCAACAGCCCATATGAAAGTATGACGAGTTGGCTACCCTCACTTGCCCTTCTTCACAAGATCTAAAAGTGTCTTACCATATAGGCTCCATGCATCTGACATGTGGTTGATCACACAGGTGACATATGACATAGTCAAATTAGCATGCAATGCAATGCCAACTGTGGAAAACACTAACAATGCTGCCACTGATGAAGTTACAGGGAGTGGTGGTGTCTCTAGTCATATAATTCTTAACTGAGGCAGTACTCTCAGCTGGGACACATCAACAATTAAAAAGGTACATCCCACATGTGTGAATGACCAGACCTGTGCTTGAACCCTTCACCAGCCCTTCAGACAGCAGGGTGCAGGACAGCAAAAAGGGAGGCACTAATACTTTCTACGTTCACTCTAAGTTAGAATCTGCTCTTTAATGAATGATCACACAATTCATACATGTAAACAGTCAACTGTGGCAAAGTTAGGGATGTCCAATCCGTTAAATACCTTCCCAGCTTGTAGAACTGCCTACTTGTGTTGCATATCTATCAGTGAGCATCTCAAATATCAGGCTGTACTTGAAGAAGGCTTACCTGGGGAAGACACATGTTGTCATCTCCTTAAACTCTTTGAGGTCCTAAAAAGCAAAAGGATGGCCTGTTACTGTCTTCCTGGCAGACCAGAGCATTGTTAAACACACCCAGGAGCAGCTCCAGCTCTCAGCTGCTTCCTCAAATATTAGCTGTCATGCCTCACACAGGCCTCAAGCTAAGGAGCAAACTCCACTTCTAGTTAAGAATTATTTTTAGGAGCTGGAGAGATGGCTCAGAGGTGAAGACCACCTGTTGTTCTTGCAGAGGACCCAGGTCAGGTCCTCTAACAAACGTGGTGGCTTACAAACACCCCAACTCTATTTCATGAGATCTAATGCCCTACTCCGATCTCCTCAGGCACTAGGCACACATGTGGTACACACACACACATATGCAGGCAAGACATTCACACACATATAATAAAATAAATAAACCTTAAGACAAAAGAAATATTTTTTTTAAATAGAACCTGAGCCATGGCACCTGCTGTCATAATTGACAATCTAGAGTTCAGTGCCAGGACTTACACAACAGAAGGCTGACTTTTCTAAGTTGTCCTCTGACTGCCACATGTGCAAAGACATACACAAATTTTTAATTAAGAAAAAGTAGGGACAGTAAGACAGCTTCGCAGGTTATAGGTACCAGATGTCAAGCCTGACAACCCGAATTTGATCGGAGACCTGTACAGTGGAGAAGGGAACCAACTCCCACAGTTGTGTCTGACCTCCCCAGGCATACCTCAGCAACACACATATGCACAACAGAATAAACAAAATTAGAATTTTAATGTGCTAAAAATAAATAAATAATGGATCTAGGAATATCTTCCATTTCTCACTGGGAATTATGAGGCTTAGATAAGTAATTTTATAACCAAAAGACTCTATAGCTGAACTAAAGAAAGAGTGGTTCTGTCACATGTAAAATACTGCTGATTGGAGAGATTGTTGCACAGACTTATCCTAATAGGGACGCTAGCTAGTGTCACTGCAGTGACCGATATGGGAATGGTTACACTGGAAAGCAGCTTATATCACTCAGTCCATCTCTGGTTGTTACTTTTTGTTATTGTTGGTGGTGGTGGTAGGTTTTGTTTGGTTGTTTTTTGTTTTTGTTTTCCGAGACAGGATTTCTCTGTTACTTTGGAGACTATCCTGTAACTAGCTCTTGTAGACAGGGCTGGTCTCGAAATCACAGAGATCTGCCTGCCTCTGCCTCTTAAGTGCTGGGATTAAAGGTATGCACCACCACCGCCCGGCCCATCTCTGGTTGTTAGTTAAAATGGTCACAAACACACAGACCTTGCAACATGCATATGATTCCTGCTCTAAGTACTAAGAAGATTGTTAATGTGGCACTGACAGAAAGTGTCTAAATTAGACTATTTCATAGGTTTACTTTGATCAGGAATTCTAGAGCAGAAATTAGAGTATTCTAGTTTTGAATTAGTTTATTTACATACATAATTGCCATGATAGCCTGGGTAGTTTATTTACATACATAATTGCCATGCTAGCCTGGATAGTAACACTCCTCTCCCTTTGTAAACCACACTTCTTTTCAAAGTCAATTGTGCTTCACAGCAAGCTGCCATTTCCAATTAGCTTAGGCCCATAAACAGAGACTGTATTTAGGTTGAAACACACACCAGCTTCTCAATGGCTGTCCTTTTAATCATCGGACAAAATACGAAAAGGCTAAGTCAAACAAAAAATGCCTAATGACCATTGTTAACCTTTCAACACCACTAAACAAGTTTTACAAGCAAGAGCAAAGTGGCCACCTCCAGAGCAAACACAGAGTTCTGGGCCAACACCTACAAGGTCATGTTCAAGCAGCAAAAGGCCCCATAAAAAACTCTCCCCTAAATGCCAAGACATGGACTCTTTCTATTTTTATCTTGGCATGTGTGTGTGTAATATGCATATATACACAGTGTGAGCACAAGCCTGCCTCACTGCATGTGTGAAAGTGAAAGCCTTCTTCCTCCGTCTGAGCCAGGGTCTCTTGTTCACTCTAGGCTAGGCTGTCTCAACCACAGGCTCCCAGGGATTTGCCTCTCTCCACCTCCCATCCTGTGCTAGACATTCTGCATTACAGATGCGCTATGTGAATGGCTTTACATTTACATCTTAAAAATATGGTGCCAGGAGCTGGACAGGTGGCTCAGCTAAGAACACCAGCTGCTCTTCCAGAAGACGGGGGTTCAATTCCCATAACGGACATGGAAGTTCAGAACTGTCTGTAACTCCAGTACCAGGGGATCCAATGCCATCTTCTGGCTTCTGAGGGTACCAAACATTCAAGTGCTTGAATGAGATGACCCTCACAGGTTCATATATTTGAACATTTGGTCCACAGTGCAACTGTTTGGGAAGGAATAGAAGGTGGATTTGGTGGAGGTGTGTCACTGGGCTTTGTCTGTGTCTGTGTCTGTGTCTGTGTCTGTCTGTCTCTCTCTCTCTCTCTCTCTCTCTCTCCATGATGATCATGAACTCACTGTCTGAAACTGTAAGCAAGTCCGTAATTAAATGCTTTCTTTTCTAAGAGTTGCCTTGGTCGTAATGTCTCTTCAGAGCAACAGAACAGAGACTAAGACACAGTCTTATGCTAGCTGGTCGTTTGTTAACTTGACACACAAGCTAGAGTTATCTCAAAGGAGGGAACATCAACTGAGAAGATGCCTCCATAAGATACAGCTGTAAGTCATCTTCTTAGTGACTGAAGGGGAGCACCCAGCCCACTGTGGGAGGTACCATCCCTGGGCCGGTGTCCTGGGTTCTATAAGAAAACAGGCTGTGCAAGCCATGGGGAGCAAGCTAGTCAGCAGCACCCTCCATGACCTCTGCATCAGCTCCTGCCTCCAGGTTCTTGTAGTGTTTGAGTTCCTGTACTAACTTCCTTTGATGATGAACAGCAATATGGAAGTGTAAGTCAAGTAAACCCTTTCCTCCCCAACTTGCTTTTTGGTCATTTTGTCAAAGCAATAGACATCCTAACTAAGACAACACCCATACACAAAAGATAAAATAAAATGAATGTTTTTGCATCTTAAACATGGCACCAACAGATATAAATGTTCTATCATCTTCAATCTATTGTTTCCTATTGCTCTCATCATTTTTTCCAAGGCTAAATAAAAGAACAGTTTTCTCTCTCTGATAATGCAGGGGGAAAGTGTGTGTGTGTAAGTGTGTGTGTGTGTGTGTGTGTGTGTGTGTCTGCCTGTCTGTCTGTCTGTCTGCCTGTGTATGCAAGAGTGTGATCACCCCAGGTACCTTGATGAGCTAAAACTGCACTGTAATACAAATCACCTGCTTCCTGGTAGACTCTTTTTTTTTTTTTTTTTTTTTTTTTTTGGTTTTTCGAGACAGGGTTTCTCTGTGGCTTTGGAGGCTGTCCTGGAACTCACTTTGTAGACCAGGCTGGCCTCAAACTCACAGAGATCCGCCTGCCTCTGCCTCCCGAGTGCTGGGATTAAAGGCGTGTGCCACCAACGCCCGGCTCCTGGTAGACTCTTAACTGGAGTTCAAGTTCACATTTTCTGAGCAGGCACACACAAAGTGAATCCTCCTCAGATCTAATCATCTAGAATAGGTTGCACCATGTAACCCAGAACAAACCATAGGCAACATGGAAGCACCAAAACCCTGGAGCACTGGCCACAGAACAGTCGGATTCTAGCACGGCAGCAGGCAGAGAAGAACTGCATGGCAGAAAGCAGTATAGTAAAGCAGGCAGAGTAATCATGCGCCCACACCACAGGCCCGCCAGGACACCATGTGTTTAGGAAACACATCAGCCTGGCTGGGAACATGGAGCCTCACAGAGGCTTGATTACATAGGCAATCAGATACAGCCTACAGACCCAGCTCCAAAGAGTCAAGACGAAGAAAGAATGTGGGGTTACTTGGGAATTTCGGGCAGGTCAGTACGAAGAGAGCCACACAGTCATAAGACGCTCATCTGTTCAGTCAGTATTTGATGCCTCCCATGTGCCTGCCTGTTTGATATTCAGAATGCCCAGAAGCACAACATTAAATAAGCTCCCTCAGTCCTTAATAGTGGGGAAAGGAGTTGCTCCAATGGCCAGTGAGAAATGAATGACTAAAACCAACCATTAGTTCTTTAGATAGAAAAAAGTGAAGTAATCCAGACCCAGAAAGACAAATATAGTATGTACTCACTCATAAATGGATCAGACATAAACCAAAAGATACCCAGCCTACAATACATAACCCCAGAGAAGCTTGAACCCTCTTCCAGAAACATATGGAAACAGATGCAGAAATCCACTAGTAACCAATGGGCCAGGCTCCTGGAGTAAAATTGAAGTGAGGGAGGGGAGGAGCAATAATATGAACAAAGGAGTCAAGACCATAACAGAATCAGCTGATCTGAATTAGTGAGAGATCACTGACTCAGGTCTGACAAATGGGGAACCTGCATAAGATAGAACTAGACTCCCTTAATATAGGTGACAATGATGTGACTGGAACAATATATGAGGCCACTCACTAGGTCCAAGATCTGACACTAATGCACAGACTGACTTAGTGGAGCCCATTCTATATGGAGAGATACCTTGCCCAGCCTAGACACAGGGGTGGGGGGGTGGAGAGGTGCCTTGGTCCTGACTCAACTAGATGATGGGACAGACTTAGTAGACTTTCTAGGGAAGGCCTTACCCCCTCCATGGAGCAGATGGGAGAAAGGGGGGTAGTAGGGGGAGTGGGAGGAGAGGAGAGAGGGGGAGCTAGGATTGGATTGTAAGAAATAAATTAATTTTAAAGAAAAGAAAAAAGAATACTTGATGGTCTTTCAGAGGGCAGGTTTGATTCTCAGCACCCACACTGGCTTGCAAGTATCTGTAACTCCAGTTTCTAGGGATCCAACAATCTTCCCTGGCCTCTGTGACATCAGGCTTACATACATCAGGGAAAACGCTCACATACTTTAAAAAGTATTTGTCTATTTATATGTATGTGTGTGCGTGAGTTTATGGGCACTACATTTCTGCAGGTGCCCTTGGAGGTCAGAAGGCATCAGATCCCCTGGAGCTGGAGTTACAAGCCACTGTGGGCTACCCAGTGTGGGTGCTGGAAACCAAACCTGGGTCCCATGAAAAAGCAAGTGCGCTTAACCACTGAAACACCGACAGCCCTAAAATAAAGTTTTTTAAGTAAATAAAAATAACCATGGGGCCTTTAATCCCAGTACTCGGGAAGCAGAGGCAGGTGGATCTCTGTGAGTTTGAGACCAGCCTGGTCTACAAGAGCTAGTTCCAGGACAGATTCCAAAGCTACAGAGAAACCCTGTCCCGAAAAACCAAAAAAAATAAAATAAATAAGCCATGGTGTGATGGCTATTCTTGGTTGTCAACTTGACTACATCTGGAATTAACTAAAACCCTGGGCACACCTGTGAGGGATTTCTTTTTTCTTAATAAGTCATTAAAAGTGTAAAGACCCACTTTTAATCTGGATTTCTATTTGTTTGTTTTTTTGTTTTTTTTGAGACAGGGTTTCTCTGTGTAGCCCTGGATGCCCTGGAACTCACAGAGATCCGCCTGCCTCTGCCTCCCAAGTGCTGGGATTAAAGGTGTGGACAATCACACCCAGAAAATATGGATCTCAGAAGCAAGAAGATAAACCTTTAATCCAGATCTCTTGAAGAGGAGACCCACCTGTGATCTGGGCCATACTTTCCACTGGCAGCCTACAAAAAGAACATGGAAGAAGGAAGCTATGGTTACCAGCTTCTCTCGCTCTCCTGGAGAGTCCATTCCTTCACTGGCATCAGAGTCTATTTCTTCAGGGTTCCACTGTATACTGAAGACCAGCTAGGACATCCAGCCTCCTGGACTAAAGAACTACTAGGTTCTTGGACTTTCTATCGGTAGGCAGAAGTTGTTGGACTAGCTGGACCACAACCTGTAAGCCATTCTAATAAGTCCCCTTTATATATATAAATGTATTCTATCAGTTTTGTTTTTTTAGAGAACACTGATTCATATACACACATAGCAAACTATGGTCACACAACTCAAATTTGGGCCATCACCTAATTTTTTTCTTAAATCAGGTATTATCCACCATAGCCATCTCAGGGTTATAATAGTAGACTGGAGATGTGTGATAATGACTCAAATGACCTGGCACCAAGTGTAGAAGTACCATCAAAGTCCCTCAGGGTGCTCAACAGGAGGCAAGCATGTGATACCAATTTCTTTCCAACTCTCCTAAGTCTAATTTCAGGGGTACCTACAGCCTATCCTCTCTGCAGCAGTAAATGAGCAAACCCACCAGTATCAAAGGAGAAAATAAATATTTAACTTTGCTCTAGCAATAGCTGACAGCTATTAAACTGCTGAAACAGCTCATGTACACAGCCTATCAAAACAGCACAGGCAAGGCTGGAAACTCAGTTCAGCAGCTAAATTTTGAACTATCTTCCCAGGGCCCTAGAAAATATTTTTAAGATGAAATCTGAGGTGCCAGAGAAACGTTCCATGACTAACAGCAGGTGCTGCTCTTCCTGAAGACCAGGCACCCATCTCACAGCTCAGAACCTCCTGTCACTCCAGTGCTAAGGTGCCCTCTTCTAGACCTCCTTGGGCACCAGGATGCACATGGCACACATACCTCATGCAGACAAAACTCTTACACACATAAAATAATAAAATGAATCTTTACAAAAGAAGAGTAAAGGAAAGCAGCCAAAGTCGTTCCTGGGGGCACACTACATATGAGGAAATGAGGAACTGCAACCCAGGCAGAGGACACAGTCACAGTTGGAAGGCAGGGGGTGTCAACACTGGAGTCACTTACTGCAGGCAGAGGGCAGTAGAACTGGTGAATTGTGTGCATGACATCCAGCAGCATATTGTGTCCAACAACCAGCTTCCCCTGGGAAGACAAGGTTAGGAAAAGCATGTCAAATTTGCATCAGGACTTAAGAGTAGGATGAGACAGTCTCATGACAGAGACAGGCGAACGAGCCTGCTGCTCACTAGGTAACCCGCACAGGCCTCAAACTCATTCCCTTCCTGCCTCAGCCCCATTCTTAGTGATTTCTCCATTTTTCTTAGTTTTATTAATCTTGTCATTTTCAAGAATTTGATATAATTTTTCATTTTTGGCTTTTTGTTTGTTTTTCAAGACTGGGTTTCTCTATGTAGTTTTGGATCCTGTCCTGGAATTCGCTCTGTAGACCAGGCTGGCCTCAAACTCAAAGAGATCTGCCTGCCTCTGCCTCCAGAATGCTGGAATTAAAGATGTGAGCCATCATTGCCCAGCAGTTTTGTTTTTTAAGACAAGCTACTGCCCAGACTGCCCCTGAACTTCTGGGCTACAGCAATCCTCCCACCTCAGCCTCCCTGAGAAGATAGGGGCATAGCACACACGGTGCCTGGCTTGAAGTAGCAAGTTTGGCTGACGCACTTTTAAACAATAAAACCTGAAATCCTGAGAACTTGACTTGTCAAAAGCTGCAAACAAAACTTCAAACACATTATCTTTAAGACTTGTAAAACATCTTTAAAACAGCCTATTTATTTTTAAAGGTGTATTTATAACAATACTGTAAAATGTAAAATAACTAATTCCTAATTTTATTAAACTCAACATGCTTTCATTTCCTACATTACCTATATTATAATTCAATGTGTCAGGACATGTCATTGCTCTTCTTTTTAAAATGTATTGCTTTTAGTCTGTGTGTGTGCACATAAGCACACACATGCACATACTTGAGCAGGTAGTGGAGGGGGTCAGGGTAGAAATTTGTACAGTAGATTTGCTCTTTCCACCTTTACATGGGCTTGGGAAATGAGACTCAGGCTCCAGGCTCACATGGCAAGTGCTTCATCCACTGAAGCACCTTGCTGACCCTCACTGCTTGAAATCAACTGAAACACAATACATGTACAATAAATTACTGCATTTTGATAAAAATGTAACTACTGAAACAGAATGTGATTCTTCAGGGGATGGGGAAAAGATGTTGTTGCTGGGTTAGCTTTGGGGATTGGAGGAGTGGGAGCTGAGTCAGGTCCTCATGTAGCCCAGGCTGGCTTTGAAAGCCTAGGTAGCTAAGGATGACCTTGGAACATTTGATCTTTGTGCCTCTGTTTCCCCAAGTGTTGGGATCAGGAATGTGCCACATGTTCAGCTCTGCTTTCAGATTTTGTTTGTTTGTTTTGTCACTTATTTGTAAGTCAAGAAGGGTATTTTGGAGACTGGAGAGATGCTGCCATGGTTAAGAGCACTGACTACTCTTCCAAAGGATCTGGGTTCAATTCCCAGCACCCACATGGCACCTCACAACCATCTGTAATTCCAGTTCCAGGGGACCCGAAACACCTGGCAAAACACCAATGCACATAAAATAAAATTTTTAAAAATTTAAAAAAGAAGGGTACTTTGTTGATTCACACAGGGTCTCACTGTGCAGTCTTGGCTGCATGACTGCATTCTGAACATAAAGCACCAAGCACCACGGTGCAGCTTTTACAAAGTCCCAATGGTTCTCCATGTGACACAGAAAATCAGAGTACAACTTAATTCTTTGGCATAATTAACCTTATACAAAATATCCCAAATCTAACAAGCTGTGCTGTTTTTGGATCAGTATTTTGAGTCCCTATACAATATTAAAGTGCCAAGCACTGTGCAGTAGACACTCTAATGAATGAACCTAATTGTGTGGCAAATGAATCCAGGTGAGATGCTGGGAAGAAAAGACAGGGAGAAAATAAAAATAAATCTTAAACAAAAAAAACAAAACTGGTGTTGAATGTCTGTAATCTCTGAGTTCAAGGCCAGCCTGGTCTACAGAGCAAGTTCCAGGACAGCCAGGGCTACACAGAGAAACCCTGTCTCAAAAAAAAAAAAAAGAAAAGAAAAGAAAGAAAGAAAGGAAAAAAGTAATATAAGAAATATTTTAATTTTGAAGATGTGCAACTTTAATATTTTTTTCTCACTGTTTCCCCCTAGATCCTAGGAAACATAGTTTTATTTAGATCCTTTCATTAAGCTGGGTATTTTGAAGAGATCTGTTATCGCCCAGTTCTCAGATCTGCCCAAGCACCATAGGTATTCAAAGGTATTATGAATGTCTTCTGTATTTTTTGGAGTTATATACAGTTAAGCAAATAGAGATGTACATCTCTCCACGTGCAAGGAGAGCAAATGCCTGAACCCTGAAAAGCTGAATCACTGCGCTTTGAGCATGCTGGCTAAGTGTGCACACAGTACCAAGTGTAACCAGAGCCTGATTCTCCAGGTACCTGTGATCTTAGCAGCTGCTGAAGAGAATCTCCACTCTCTCCTCCCACGATCACACAGTTCTGTGTTCAGAACAGTTTAGCTGTCTTCTTCAGTAACAAGTTCCTCACGCTAATATCTTCTTTTAGAAGATTCTATCATTTGTGTTGTCCCCAAATAAGGACATAGTGTACCTCCTCTCCACTGCGATATGGACAGACCTGCACTGAACTCTGAAAGGGTATTGATGGCCAAGCATCTAAGGGACAAGACAACTCCTTTTGCCAGATCCAATTGCCCAAGGAGAAGAAAGTCTTAGATCCAGGTGATCTACTAACTATCCAAGCAAGAGTACTACTTCGCTTACCCATACAAAGGTGGATGCCTTCACAAAGGACCAAGGAAAGATGTCTACCATAGAATTCTCTAACATATTTACACAAGCAGCCAGCACATTTTTAAAGCTTTACTATTACTAAAATTATGACAGATATATTTCAGGATTTAATGAGAGTTCTGTAGAGGAAATCAACTTGCAATTATTTATCCTTTGCATTCTTCTACTTGTTCCTTGACTTCTGAGTCTCAATTTCAGACTACTGATGTCAGTTTCATGCAGCTATACATGAGCATGTATTTTTGCAACAAAGGCTTTCTGCAAATTGGTTTGGATACAATTCAGCAATGATGACTTCTGACTTGGTGCACTGAACTACCCTATGTTACTAACTTCTTCCCTGAGACTAGGTAAACATTCCTAGGTAACTAGTAGTTGGAATGTAACTGGCCCCCATAAGATCATAGGAAGCGGCACTGTTAGGAGATGTGGAGGAAGTATGTCACTGTGGGGGCCGGCTTTGAGGTCTCTCATGATCAAGACACGCCCAGTGGTCTCAGTTCACTTCCTGTCTCCTGCAGATCAAAATGCAGTTTCTCCTCCACTCTCAGTTCCTTCTCTAGCACAATGCTGCCTACATGCTGCCTGCCATGTCTACCACAATGACAAGGGGCTGAAAACCTCTAAACTTTAAGTCAGCCCAATTTAAATGTTCCTCTTTATAGGGGTTGCTGTGGTCATGATGTCTCTTCACAGCAACAGAAACCCTAAGACAGTAATCAAGTGAGCAATTTGCAATAGCAGTTAGACGTTTCATTTTAAATACTGTGCTTAGCCATTTAACTAGAAACAAAACCAAAATGTGGATGACTTACCGAATTAGCAATGGCATGGATGACTCTTGAAAATCCCACAGCATCATTCAATTCCTCCTAAGTAAAAGAACTAAATTAAAAACAAATAGAGCCAACAAGAGGGCTCAGTGGGTAAAGGTTCTTGCCGTACAAGCCACAACCTGAGTATGCTCCTCAGAACCCTGAAAAGGCTAAAGAAAAGAACCAATTCCTCAAAGCTTTCTACTAAGCCCCATATGCATGTCCTTTGACACATGAGACCATCTCTCTCTCTCTCTCTCTCTCTCTCTCTCACACACACACACACACACACACACACACACACACACACACTTTAAACAAATAAATCAGTTTTTTGGATCTGGAGAAATGGCTCAGGTGTTAAAAGCATGTTTTGCTTTTCCAGAGGACCCAAGTTCAGTTCCCAGCAGTCACAATAGGTAGCTCACAGATGCATTTAACTCCAGCTTCAGGGGCTCCCATGCCCTCATCTGGCCTCTGCAAAAGTGTGCAGATGTGACATTCACTCTCAAAGACATGCAAAACACACACACATACACATAAATAAAAATAATAAATGTAAATCTTCACCAGGTGGTGGTGGTGCACACCTTTAATCTCAGCTCTTGGGAGACAGAGGCAGGCAGATCTCTGTGAATTTGAGGCCAGCCTGGTCTACAAAGCTAGTGCCAGGACTGTTTCACAGATAAATCCTGTCTTGAAAAAACAAAAGTAAATAAATAAATAAGATAAAATTAGTGGGGGTAAAGGTGTGCACATCTTTAATCCCGGCACTCTGGAGGCAGATCTTTGTTTTGAAGGCCAACCTGGTCTACAGAGTGAGTTCCAGGACAGGCTCCAAAGCTACAAACTCTGTATTGAAAAACCAAAAAATAAAAAATAAAAACTAACTGCAACAAGTGGCCACCTGCTAGCTAAACTGATTCCACAACCATGAGCCAGAAGTACACAGAAAGAAAGCGATCCTATCTTACCTATCTTCATGTCTATGCACAGGACATGGAAGCGCACCTACCTGCTCCTTTGCGTACTTCTCCTGCTCTCTTCTCTTGCGCTCCTCTTCATCCACTTTGCTGATAACTATGTGTCTCTCCTTCTAAAAGACAAAGCAAGTATGCAGTTTTCTGGAAACATCTAGACACCCCCTTGGCCTCCAAAGGGATGTGATTATAACTTTGAATGGCAATTTTGATATACTGGGCTACATAGAGAGTTCAAGGCCAGCCTAAGCTGTATGAGACCATCTCAAAAAACCACAAAGAAAACAACCAAAAACTTATAAGCCAAAGCATAAGCAAGCACAACAGAAACTATTCTGAGATGATTCCAAACTGAGTGGGTACACAGACCCCTTCTGCATCTGCATATCCATGACACTTCCAGTATTTTAAGAATTCAACCTAACAATCATCAGTTGAAATCAGCCACAGACTGCAAATAAGACTTTGCGTGGTGAGCACTGAGGTTATATAACTTTTTTTTTTGGTTTTTTTTTTTTTTTAATGAGACAGGGTTTCTCTGTATTGTTTTCGAGGCTGTCGGTCCAGCCCAGCCTCGAACTCACAGAGATCCGCCTGCCTCTGCCTCCTGAGTGCTGGGATTAAAGGCGTGAGCCACCACCGCCCGGCAGTTTAAGTCTTTTTAATTTTTTTTTTTTTTTAATTTATGGTGTATACAGCCTTCTGCCTGCAGGCCAGCAGAGGGTACCAGATCTCATTCAAGGTGGTTGTGAGCCACCATGTGGTTGCTGGGAATTGAACTCAGGACCTCTGGAAGAATAGTCAATGCTCTTAACCGCTGAGCCATGTCTCCAGCCCGAGGTTATATAACTTTTGACCATGAAATTCTAAATAACTAGTTTTTTTTTTTTTTTTTTTTTTTTGGTTTTTTCGAGACAGGGTTTCTCTGTGGCTTTGGAGGCTGTCCTGGAACTCGCTTGGTAGTCCAGCCTGGTCTCGAACTCACAGAGATCCGCCTGCCTCTGCCTCCGGAGTGCTGGGATTAAAGGCGTGCGCCACCAACGCCCGGCCACAAATTATATTTTATATTCATTAAGCACACTGCAAGGGCAAGAGACATGGTTCATTAAGAAAAGGTGCCTAATGCCAAACCTGACAACCTGAGATACATCCCTAGGAAGACAGAACTGATTCTCACAAGTTGTCTTCTGACCTCCACATGCCCCAACTCCCAACACACATACATAAGTGCAAGCGTGCGCGCGCGTGCGTGCGTGCGTGCGTGCGTGTGTGTGTGTGTGTGTGTGTGAGAGAGAGAGAGAGAGAGAGAGAGAGAGAGAGAAGTGCTGGAGAGATGGCTCAGCAGTTAAGGGTACTGGCTGCTCTTCAGAGGACCCAGGTTTAATTACCAGAACCACATGGCAGCTCACAACTGTCTATAATTCCATCCCAAGAGATCCACTTCTCTTTTCAGGTGGCCATGGGCACTGCACACACATGGCACGCAGACATACATGAAGACGAAACACCCACACACATAAAATAAAAATAAATCTTTAAAAAAGGAAAAAATACTGCAATGTATGTGTATATTACAGATGGAAAAAAATTCACTTTCACTTATCCACTGAATCATTTTATTTGGTTGGCTTTTGTTTGTTTTGTTTGAAATAGGATCTCTCTACATAGCCCTGGCTGTCCTGGAAATAACTATGTAGACCAGGCTGGCCTGGAACTCAGAGAGAGCTGCCTGCCTCTAAGTGCTAGACCACTCCTGGCCTACATCATCTTTTCTTATTTCTTTTTTTTTTTTTCTTTAGACCAGTAAGTGGGGTTGGGGAGATGGCTCAGTGGTTAAGAGCAGAGAACCTGAATTCAACTCCCTTCACCTACATGGTGGCTTACAAACACCTGTAACTCCAATCCTTCTTCTGACTTCGGGTACATGGTACACATACTACATGCAGGCAAAGCATTTATACACATAAAATAACATATATAAATTTCCTGATTTTTTTTTTAAATCTTAAAAGTTGTAAGCTACATTCGCTTACTTAGCCCCGCTATACAAATGAGGAAAAGCAGGTTCAGAGAGGACACACAGCTCTCCAGTCACAGTTCATGGGAGCCAGGGCAAAGGGAAAACCATCAACATGTCAGTGCACCACTGTGTTAGCTGACTGTCAGCACTGAATAACTGTTAGTTACCTTTTCAGTCTCTAATGTCTCAACATGAATGCCTTTGGGAAACCTAAAGAAAAAGAAAACATATCAGTGCAGACTCAATGACTGCTAAAACCCAAAAGAATTCCACAAGCAACCTCAATGGCTCTAAACTTAAGAGGGGCAATCACTACTACACTTTACAATAAGCCTATTTATAACACTTCAGCCGATGTTTCCCTGCCTCTTCTCTTAAATGCACTAGAATGTTATCATTTTCATGTGAACTTTTTAGGATTTTAGCACTTTCTAAAATGGATGGTATTTCATAATATAGTCAACTCTGCCACAGAGGACATCTTGCTTCCTAGTGCCTACTTTGTAACTGAAATGATGACAGTGTCTGTAGACTTCATGGGGTGCACAAAGGGGAGGGTGGGGTGCCACTGGGCTGCAGCTTGCCTTGGTGTCTGCAGTGGCCCAAGAGGACAGGGATGTGGAAAGCCTAGTTAGACATATGGATAGGACAAGAAAGGAGGTTGGACAAGCCAGCCAACAGCCCCTGTCCTGCTCAAGGACTATTCCCATGCACACATCACTATCAGATTATGTTTTAGTTGGGAGGGGTGGAGGGAGTTATATATGCCTTAAGACATAAACAAAGTGGCAACAGAAAAAGAACAGTCAATTAAAGAATAGACTGGGGATATGATATAATCAACTCACCCATAACTGAAAATTTCAAGAGCAACGGGACCAAAGATTATACTTTGTTTTAGTAAATCCCTGTCCTTGAGAGCTCACACATATCTAATTCAAATACTTACTTCCAACTCAAAGTCTGATAAATAAGTTTTCTTTGGAACCTATAAAACAAGAAAAGGAATTAACCTGGGTTATTAAGAGTGAACCCTAGCCGGGCATTGATGGCACTCGCCTTTAATGTCAGCACTCAGAAGGCAGAGGCAGGTGGATCTCTGTGAGTTTGAGGCCAGCCTGGTCTACAGAACGAATTCCAGGACAGCCTCCAAAACAATACAGAGAAACCCTGTCTGGGGGTGGGAGGGAGAGGGAACCCAAACTGATCAGTCAAAGCTGAAAGATTGAATTTAGTGTCCTCATTAGAACATGGAATGGTCAACAAACACAGGCACATTTCTGAGGTGGAAGGATTCATCATTTGTCTTTATCAACATTGTGATGTTATTTTATTGCTTTTAGAGACTAGGTAGAAATTATGATCAAGCATATTGCTTCCTGCAGCTACATAGAGTTTAGAGTAGACATTTGCACTCCAAAAGCTTTGAAGTATGCCACAAAACAAAAGGGGGAAAGATGCTGATACCCTCTCACATGCTGATTTAATTTGTAGAGAGATGAAAAGAACAGAGGTGGCCTGACAGTGAACCCTTTCCTCCTGAGGTCCTCAGGTGCTTACACTCCTCCAGGCCAACAATGCCACTCCTGGGCACAACCCAATGGCTAAGCAGAAGAGTGATTTTCTTCTGTCCCAGGGTGGGACAAAGTATTCATTCTGAGTAGACAGACATCCCCAATGTGTTAGTGTTACAAGTCTTAGGAGCACACCTGGGACAGAAAAACTATTTACAAGGATGTTGTAAGAAGATCACACATGCTGGGCATGGGGGCGAATGCCTTTCGTCCCAGCACTCAGGAGACAGAGGCAGAAGATCTCTGAGTTCGAGGCCAGCCTGATCTACAGAGTTTCAGGACAGCTAGGGCTGTTACACAGAAAAATCCTGTCTTGAAAAACAAACAACAACAATAAAAATTATTAAAAAAGAAAAGAAAAAAAGAATACACATCAAAAAACAGAACTCCTCTCCTAAAAAGGAATGCATGCAACAAACAGCAACTAACCCAGTGCACGGCTCTAGATCCAAGCTCTTCTTCTCTTTGTTTTGTAGGAAATCCTCTATCTTCTCTCTGTTGAGTAGGAATCAGACAATGACCATCAGTACCGTGAAGGAATGAAGTGATCAGAACAGTAATCTGCAATAGTTACATTCAAAAGCAACGTAAATTCTGGGCTGGGGTGAAGCCAGTGGCCCAGCACTTGTCTAGTCTGGACAAAAGCCTGAGTTTTATCTCTAGAACACGCCTACACACACAAAAGCAGTCTAGTTTTTTCCCCTTTTTCTTTTTTAAGACAGATTCATATATCCCAAGATGACCTCAAATTTGTTATGTACTGAGGACAGCTTGAACTTCTGATCCTCCTACCTCTACCTCCCAAGTGCTGAATATCAGGATTACAGATATGCACCACTACACTCAATTCATGCAGTGCTGGAGACCAAATCCTAGGCTTTGTTCATTATAGGCAAGCATTCTACCAACTATGTTATATTCCCAGCCCCAAGAAATATTTCTTATGCCTATAGGTCTTCTTTCCATCATTCCAAGCAAATCAAAGAGATAATCGAAACCAAAGTTAATGGGTGTATTTTTACATATGGTTTGGGTGAAATTATTGTTGTCACTAGCAAAATTGTAACAAGTCCTCAAACAATTAATCAATTTTAGAGTTGCAGAGACAAGTTAAGAGTGCTTGCTATACAACCATGAGGGCAAGTGCAGATCCCAACTCCAACAAGCCAGGCAGGGCTTAACATAGCCATAACCCCAGAGCTGGGGACAGGAGGACCACTGAGCCATAGTGACTGCCAACCTAGCTCCAGGTACAGGGAGAAACCCCACCTCAAAATAGTAAAACAAAGAGTGATGCAGAAGGATACCCAACCCTTCTGACTGCCTCACGCAGACAACCACCATGTGTATATATACCACTTAGACAGACACAAAAGAAAGAATTTGTTAATACTAATAATATATTTTTGACTTTTATAATAAAGCTCTTATACTGGTAACTAACCTATAGAAGACTAGATACGCCTCCCAGGGCACATTTGCTTGTCAAAACCTTTACTGTAAGAAACAAAAAGTACATATGGAGCAATGTTCTAGAAAGGCTTGGTCCAGACAGATCTGCACACCTGCTGCGGGCCCACCCAGTAGCGTGGAACAGGTCCAAATGTGGTGCAACGGGCTGTTATTGCCTATATTTAGATATGCCTCAATTAAAGGCTACAAGTCCCATTTACACTTGGGTGAGCGCCTGTGCAGTTGAAGTTGGTGTGGAAGACAGAGATCCTGACACAATCGAGATACCGCCTCTTAATCAATTGTGTTCCCACCTGTGCATGTGGCGCAAGAGCGCAGCATCCTCCAGTAAGTCATAATCGGAGCCGGCCTCTCACATCACACCTACACAGGTACCTGCGGGCGCTGCCCAGGGTGAGACAGCCCCACCTCATGCCGCATGTCAGTTTAGGAACTTACATTACTTGGTCAATAAACTTCCTCTGATCCTCAGGGATTGTCACAGGACATTTTGCCAGAGCTCCTGCCCCATTGGCCTGAGAACGTTTTTCATCAAATTGTTCTCTCAGCTGTCTTTCCTCTTCTTGATTCAGATATGGAATTCCTACATGCAATTTTTTAAAGAATATGTTAGAAGAAATAATGGTTTCATACAGAAAACTCTTCAAATAAATTTATTTTTATTTATACGTGTATGTACACGTCTTGTGTGCAGGTGCCTGCAGAGATCAGAAAAGGGTCTCAGATCCCCTAGAACTGGAGTTACAGGCAATTGTGAGTTGCCAGATGTGGGCGGTGGGAACTGAACTCCAGCCCCTGGGAAGAAGAGCAACCACTCTTAACTTCTGAGCCACATATCCAGTCCTCACACAAAACTATTTTTGTTTGTTTTTTGTTTTGGGGTTTTGTTTTGGTTTTAGTTTTTTGAGACAGGGTCCCACTCTTTAGCCCTGGCACTGCTGGAATTCACTTTGGTGACTAGGCTGGCCTTGAACTCACAGAGATCCACCTGCAACTGCCTCCTGAGTGATAGATTAAAGGCGTGCGTCATTACACTTGGCTTATACAAAAAAGTTGTTTGGTTTGGTTTGGTTTGGTTTTTCGAGACAGGGTTTCTCTGTGTTGTTTTGGAGGCTATCCTGGAACTCACTATGTAGACCTGGCTGGCCTCGAACTCATAGAGATCTACCTGCCTCTGCCTCCTGAGTGCTGGGATTAAAGGTGTGCGCCACCAACGCCCGGCACAAAAAAGTTTTTAACTAACAAAAAAATCTATCATACTCAGAAAACATTTTAACTATATTTTTAAAATAAAAAAATCAATCCTCCTAGGAATGGAAAAAAAGACAAGATCTCCTCAGTAAATTAGGAACGTGGGGAGCATGGGGGAGGGTGGAAGGGGAAAGGGAGGGGATGGAAATGGAGTAGGGAAAAATGTACAGTTCAATAAAAACAAGGTAAAACTGGGAGAGAGGGAGGGAGGAGGGAGGGAGGGAGGGAGGGAGGGAGGGAGGGAGGGAGGGAAAAAAAAAGAAAACACTCCTGCAGAGCCACCTGCTGCTGTGTTTGCCCCTATCCAGAGGCAGTCCCCTAACTTGCCCCCTTAGGGGTAATAAAATCTCTTTTGTGCTAAGAAAAAAACAAACAAACAAATAAATAAATAATCAACAGAGAAAGAGATCATTAAATATACTTGTTCATGCACTCATTCACCTTTACTAAAGTTAACTGACAACAAAATCGATCCAAGTTAGTATTTTTCTCAAGAAATGTACAAGACAGGGCATTTGCGATCATCCTGTTGGATGATGAAGTGACCTTGAGCAAGAGAAGGACTAGGCATACAAACAACAATGCCAGGCCACAGCCCAAGCTCCTGGAGAATGCCTGGAAGTCACAGAACCTGTGAAACAGCCCTGGGAAGAACTTCCAGCAGAAGTTATTCCAGGGTTTCTGGCTTTGTAGCCAGAGCCTCTTGCTATGTAGCCAAGGCTGGCACTGAACCTGCAATACTCCTGCCTCAGCTTCCCAACAACTGGGATTGCAGGCAGCTACCACATCTGCCTCTCAAATATTCTTTTTCCTTCTTTCGTTTTCTTTTCTTTTTGCAGTACTAAGGAGGAAACGGGATCTCACATATGCTACTAAGTGCTCTTCCACTGACTTACAACCTGCCACCTTCACTCTCAAACATCCAAGGGAAGGACAGTCATTCTACTCTGTCCTACTACCCAATATCCCAGCAGTACCATTCTATAAACAGTCGTAGTCACCTCCCAGATAAAGAGGCCTTGCCAGGTGGTGGTGGTGGCGCACACCTTTAATCCCAGCACTCAGGAGGCAGAGGCAGGTAAATCTCTGTGAGTTCAAGGCCAGTCTGGTCTACTGAGTGAGTTCCAAGACAGCCAGGACTGTCCCACAGAGAAACCATGTCCTGGGGGGGGGGGGGAAGAGGCCTTATGTTTTAAAGTGGGGTTGGGGCAAGAGGAAGGCACTGTCCCTCCTCAGCATGCTGTCCAGTCCCACATCCCCACAGGTGAGCATCAGAATCATGCCAACTACACAGACCACACCTCTCCCCCAATTATAAGAAATACAGTAATGAATAAAGAAGCATTGTGACCAAAAGACTAGAATACAGTGTTAAGTATTACATACAACTGTCACACTGGCAAAAACTAGAAGCATTCCTACATTTGGACATGTATGTGACTAAGTCCTACTGGGGTAGGACGAATTATCCTCAATGAAGTCAGAGTTTAAGAGGCTTCATTACAATTCAAGGAATACTATCTACTCTCCTGCTCACCTCAGAATTAACTAGGTTTACAAACCAGAGGGTGAGCATAAGCAGTTAAAAGCATTTGCTGTTCTTGCGGTTCCCAGCACCCACATCAGACAGCTCACCTTTATCTCTAGCCACAGAGAATGCAAATCTTCTTCTGAGCCCTGTGGGTAATCACACACAGTGGCACAGGCACAAGCGTAATACAGAAATGTAAAAATGTTTTTTGATAAAAAGAAAACATAGGGGTTCAGGACATAGCTCAGCCAGTTAAACGCCTAGCTAGGGAGCCATGGGGAACAGAGTTTGGAGCCCATGGACAAGTTGGATGAGGCGGCACACATCTGGGACTCCAGCACTGCACATGAAACCTAGCACTGTCTACATGAACTCTAAATTGTTAAAATAAACAGGCTATTAAAAAAGGGTGATTCTCAAGTGAAATGAGATTTACTTCTGAAGGATTTCAAAGGTTTATCAACTACAAAGTCAGTCTTACCACTGCAAAACACTTTATTGAAGTCAAACCCTTGGCTTGCTAGGAAGTCGATGCTGGAGCTCTGAAACAGACAACACACGTCAGTATGGCTCGGGGCAGTGTCAGACCAGCAGAGAAGTGATGCAGGCAAGTAACCCTGACAACTCAACAAGAAAAAGCAGGCCAAAGGTCAAGTCTTTAGCCATAGCTGCTATGACTATTCATTTCCTTAAAATATCATGGCTCAACCCCTTCGTATCTTTATAAAACATTCTTTGTTTTATAATTTGTTAAAAATCCACTGAGTGGACAGATAATTCCCCAATGGCAGGAGGCTCCTGCCCTCCAGCTACTATACTGACTATAAGTCTGCAAACAGAAATAAAGTACATTCACACAACCTGAGTGTAAGCTAAAGGAATGTAAGGCATTCTACACTGAGTGGGAGGCAGGGCGTGCGTGGGTGCGTGCGTGCGTGCGTGCGTGCGTGCATGTGAAGGGGGAGTGGTAGTAGAGCGGCATGCACATGCAGAAGTTCAAGGACAATTTACAGAGGTTGTTCTCTTCCACCTTTAAGTGTGCTCAAGGGAATGAACTTAAGGCAAGCCGTTTTACCATCTTACCAGTCTCACTATCTTTTATCAGGACCAAAATCATAATTGGATGTTGTCTTCTTTTATATCATATTGATTTGTGTTGTTTTTTGAGACTAGGCTTTGTGTAGCCAGGGTAGCTAGAACTCACTATATAACTGAAAATGACCTGGAACTCCCTAAGCCTCCTGCTTCCTGTGAGGGCTGAGACTGCAGCTGTGTACAACCATACCCAGTCTATGGGTCCTGGGGACGGATGGACTCCAAAGCCACATTCATGCCAGGCAAGCATCTACCAAATGAGGTAGCTACAGTCACAGCCCTCAGTGTTTTTTATGGGTTCTTGCTTTTGTTTCTGAGAAGTGGGAATTGAAACTGGGGCTTTGTACATGCTATGCAAATGCTCTACAATGGAGCTGCATCCTCCACACTCTGCTTTTTGTTTTTCTCAGACAGGGTCTCACTGAGTTATCAAAGATAGCTTGGAACTTACTCTGTAAGCCCACGGATAGCCTGAGCTCTGTGGCTCCCTGCCTCAGTCTCCTGAGCAGCTGGGATGATAGGCCTGTGCCACCAGACCTGGCCAGTTGGATGGGTTCTGGGGGTTTTGGGTTTTTTTTTGGGGGATTTGGTTTTGTTTATTTGTTGTTTTTTCGTGAGACAGGGTTTCTCTATATATCTGCTCTGGTAACCCTGGAACTCACATTATAGACCAGGCTGGCCTTGAAATCACAGAGATCAACCTGACTCTGCATCCTGAGTCCTGGGATTAAATGTGTGTACCACAGGCACCCAGACAATTAGATGCTTTTAATGTTCAAGACCCAAAGAGCAAAATACCTAACTAAGCAAACCTGACTAATCAAACATATCATGCACCTAGAAGATAAAAGATATGAGTAGAATTATTAAAGCTGAATAAATTATTTTTAGAGATTGTGTCTGAATTTACCCAAAACATGAAGTCCTTCTCAAAGCAACTAAAAAGAATGATATTGTAACTACTGAGATTTTCTTTGTTCTCCTAAAGTCTTATATACTCATGGCATACTCCATCTCTGACAGACACACTAAGAAGCACCCAGATAGGCATTTTGTCTACCAAGCGCCAAACCAAGGCTGCTTGAACTTTTTCTACTAGAAACCCCTTCTCACCCAAAAAGCTTCACATAACCCCAGGTACAGGCATATAAAACAGGTAGACAAATCAACCATTTGCTGGTAAATAAATCACAGTGACATTTATTCTAGGAAAATTCTTTGGTACACATACAATTATTTTACCATTTATTAAAGACAAAAGCAGATTTGTGACACACATCGAGCAGGAGAACCCAAAGTTCCAGGTAATCCTTGGCTACTTAGTAATTCTGAAACCCACCTGAACTACATGGGCCAAAGTCTCAGAAAACACAGAGAGAAAGAGGCGGCGGAGGAAGTAGGAAAAGCAGACAAAAAGCATTTCAATGCCATTTTGCACCTCCCCTCGCTCTGCCTCGCTCTGCCTCAAAGCCCTGGGTTATGCAGCACCCCCCCATCCCATTCCTCCCCCTACCTAGCAGCTCAATGCTAAACACATTTCATTTCCAAGGACACTGGAAGCTACTTTGCCTTTAGGTCCCAGATGACTTAAGGATGCAATCTCTTTGAGAACAATTAACTGTGACATCATTTTAAACTACTCAGACTCTAAATCCTTTGTAAAATGGAGCTCTGCAGATGTAGGGCTGTGTGTGTGTGTGTGTGTGTGTGTGTGTGTGTGTGTGTGTGTGTGTGTGCGTGCGCGTGCCTGTGTGTGTATGCATGTATGTATGCAGTATATGGGAGAGGGTGCATGTGCCTGGGCATGCCTGTATCTTTTTTTTTGGGGGGGGGCTTTTTGAGACAGGGTTTCTCTGTATTGTTTTGGAGTCTGTCCTGGAACTCACTTGCTCTGTAGACCAGGCTGGTCTCAAACTCAGAGATCCGCCTGCCTCTGCCTCCCGAGTGCTGAGATTAAAGGTGTGCGCCACCAACGCCCAGCCTGTATCTTTACATCATTCTCTACTTTGCTGTGTGTATAAATGTACTTGATTGTATGTGATATTCACATGTATGCACAGGTGCACTCAACTCACCCATACAGCCATATGTGGAGGCCTGATTAACACTGAATATTTTCCTCAATCACTCTCCACCTTAACTTTTGAGACATGGTCTCGCTTTGAACCTGGTGCTTGCCTTTTCAGCCAGACTTTGACTAACCAGAACCCACCTGTCTCAACGTACAGCCCTGGGATTAGAGATTCTAACTGGCATGCCCTGATTTTCCAAGTGCTATAGAGATCCAAATTGAGATTCCCCCACTTGGTCATATATCCAGAACTTGTAGTTGTAGACTTTTAAATAAAACAAGCAAAAAACTTTATGGCCAGGGAGGTAGCTTGGTTTATAAAATGCTTACCTATCACATATGTGACCCTACAATTAAAAGTATGTGCCACTTGCCTGTCTATCCAAACCTTTGGGCCCAGTTTATGCAAGTGCTGGGAATCAAATTCAAGGACTTGTACATACTAGGCAAGCATCCTGCCTACCAAGCTACATTCCCTGCCCTTATCTTTTTTTTTTTTTTTTTTTTTGGTTTTTCTAGTCAGGGTTTCTCTGTGGCTTTGGAGGCTGTCCTGGAACTCGCTTGGTAGTCCAGGCTGGTCTCGAATTTACAGAGATCTGCCTGCCTCTGCCTCCCGAGTGCTGGGATTAAAGGCGTGCGCCACCAACGCCCGGCTTCCCTGCCCTTATCTTAACTTTAGAAAGTGTCCAGGAGTCTGTCCTCTGGATTTCCACAGCTGTATTACCATTCTTATGGCAAAAAGGGAAAAGACTAAGATGAACTCGTGTTACTAGGGGGAGAGAAGATCAGCTGCAGGATTTCAGGAGAGAAAGAGACCCTCTCTTCCCTCAGGCACCCACATGTTCACTCTCCTTATCCATGACCACAACTAACCAAGCAGGCAGAAGGGGAACTTTATCCAGTATCTGCCAAGCCAGCTACCACAAGAGTCTCAGGGTAAGTCTCATACTTTGTGCTCCTCTCAAAAAGAAAATGGAGTCTTTTCCACCTTCTGTCTCCAAATTGGTGAGTGAGGGGCAAGGACCAGGTTTAACAAGTTTGACTCTTTCAGAAAACAAAGCTCCACCCTTGGGGAACAAAGACAATGAAGTACAGAGACGCCTGTGAGTCCTAATGTAGGCTAACTACAGAGGAAAACAGCGGAAGTCCCAAATAGAGTCCCACTGCAGTGTCATGATCCCCAACTAGCTTTATTAATAAATCATATAAATAAATTAAATAGTGATCTGATATCATCTACCTATCTTTTTTAAGATGTATTTATTTATTCTGTATACAGCATTCTGTCTGCATGTATGCCTGCAGGCCAGAAGAGGGCAACAGATTTCATTACAGATGGCTGTGAGCTACCATGTGGTTGCTGGGAATTGAACTCAGAACCTCTGGATGAACAGCCAGTGCTCATAACCTCTGAGCCATCTCTCCAGGCCCCCATCTACCTATCTTTATAGCCTTTTTCTTATAATATTTTGAAATAAGGAGTTGATAACAGTGTCATTAATTTTCAAACCTTAAAACTGAAGGTCAGAAAGGTAATATAACTTAACCAAAGCCTACATCTTGTTGCTTGGTTTTATTTTGTGTTTGTTCGTTGGGTTTTTTAAGGGGGGAGAGAGATCGTTTTTGGTTTTTTTGTTTTTGTTTTTTGAGACAGGGCTTCATATAGTTCAGACTGTCCTCAAACTCAGTATGTAGCCAAGGATGACTTCTAATTAATGATCCCTCTACCTCCACCTCCCTCCCAAGGCTGAATCACAGGCATGTACCACTATGTGGCACTGGAGAGAGAACCCAGGTCATCATTCATGCTGGGCAAGCACTCTCCTAAGTCACCTATAGCTCCAGGCCCTAGAGCTTAATCTTAAGGAATTCTACATTTCCACTCCATCCCATCAGCACTTCAATTGTGGGAAAATGCAGTTCCACTACTAACCTGGCAAACAAACTTGACATCTGGTGAGGACCTACTGAAAGGCTTGGGGAAAACATAGAAGTTAAATGACTTCGTTATATGCCTGGGAAAATAAGAAAAAAGGACACTTAGGGATGATAACAGGAGACAACTTAGGAATTCCCAACTATTAAGACAACCTACTTGGAATCTGTGTGGTCATACTTAAAAGCGCAAAGGCCAAACTGAAACAGCAAAAAGTCCATAGAATGCTGAAAAAGGGAAAATAAAACATCAGTCACAAGAGAGCCACATATCTGGCATGAGCAAGTATTTTCAACCTGGTGGCTTTCTGAATCACTCACTATGACTTCAGCAGAACAGACTGGAGGGAACAGACTGTGCA
This sequence comes from Mesocricetus auratus, assembly GCF_017639785.1. Taxonomy (NCBI): domain Eukaryota; kingdom Metazoa; phylum Chordata; class Mammalia; order Rodentia; family Cricetidae; genus Mesocricetus; species Mesocricetus auratus. Next base: position 688,489 of record NW_024429205.1, read on the forward strand.
GGCTACACATCAAAAGTTTTATGCATTTGTACACAGCTCTTAATTTGTTCCCAACTAAGAAGCCATCTATCATTCCCAAAACACAGTATTAGGCCTATTTCCAAATTATAACTGCATCATATTTATTTCCTATATATCAAATTAATTTTAAGAATAGCCCTCAGAATGTCTTGCAGCAAACAATTTATTTCTGCTATTTTAAACACAACTAAAATGTTATTTTGTGGCTGGTGTTCAGAAGACACACCTCACTTAGAAAACACGCAAGAGTAAGTTTAATGATTCCACCTCTTCTTCTAAATTCAACAGCAGGGCCCACATGACAGAAAAAAAGACTTTTGAACATATCTACTTGCCTTTTTGGGGGGGAAAGGGGAGGCAGGTTTGAGACAGGGTTTCTCTGTGGCTTTGGAGGCTGTCCTGGAACTAGCTCTTGAAGACCAGGCTGGTCTTGAACTCACAGAGATCCTCCTGCCTCTGCCTCCCGAGTGCTGGGACTAAAGGCGTGCGCCACCACTGGCCGGCTCTACTTGCCTTTTTAAGCTTCTGATATCTCTCTTCAGGGGTGTCAAAACCACTTGTCAATGCAGTGACTGAGGGTCCATCGCTGATTCCTAGATCATACAAAATAAGGATTAGGCCCAATAATAATAATATAATAATAATAATAATAACAATAATAACAATAATAATAAATGCTAGTGTAAAACTGTCACATGCTACAGTGTCAGTCTCCATCCAGAGCCTACTCACATTCCTACTAGTTAAAATGAATTTTGTCTATATCACACTTTCCCAAATGTAACATTAATGTGTGAGGCGGCTGTTGCTCACTGAGAGAAGTGCTTGCCTTGCACACGACAGAGCCTGGATTAGACTCCCACATTCATAGAAACATAGTAATTAGGGTTTGGAGAGATGGGTCAGTCAGCAAAACACTTGCTGTGTAAACAAAGTTGGAATCCCCAAAACCTATGCAAGCAGCTATATGTAGCAATGAGGAGGCAGAGACAGTGGATCCCTAGACCACATGGGCCAGACAGTCAATCAAGTGACTTCCAGGTCACTAGAAGACATGCTGTCTAAAAAAAAGGTAGAGCTTGATTTAGGAAAGTATCCAATGTTGGACTCAAGCCTCCACTCACGCACATGTATGTGCATACACTTATACACACACACACACACACACACACACACACACACACACACACAAAATCATGCACACATGCATCTACTGAGCTCCAAAATAAAGATTTCCACTAAAGCATTAAGTAATATCATTATTTGCCATGCAAGTGTAGTCCTGGCCAGACACAAAACACTTACATGATGTGTCTAGAATGGTCACAATCAAAGACTAATGATAGCTGAGAGAGGTTAAAGGGAGTAATGGATAATTCCAGGAGTATGTGTGTTTAAGATTAAAAAAAAAAAATCCAGGAATGGATGGTGCTATAGCTGCACAGCAACATGTGTGTAATTAATGCCACGGAACTGCAAAACTGTGTAAGATAGGGCTGGGAAAACGGCTCAAAAGGTAAAGCGGTTGCCAGGCAAACATAAGGGCCTGAGTTTGGACCTTCACCATATAAAAGCTGGGCATGGCAGCACACACCTGTCACCCAGCACTGGAGTGCTTGTGGGAAGAAGCAGATGCGTCCTGGGGACTGCTGGCTAACCTCTCATTGGAAGGCCAGCTCTGGGCTCAACAAGAGAATGTTTTGTTTTGTTGGATTTTTTGTTTGTTTGTTTGTTTTTCCCGAGTCAGGGTTTCTCTGTGTGGCTTTGTAGACCAGGCTGGCCTTGAACTCACAGAGATCCGCCTGCCTCTGTCCCCGACTGCTGGGATTAAAGGCGTGTGCCACCACCGCCCGGCTGGGAGAATGTGCTTTTTAAAATAAGATGGAGAGATCCCGGGTGCACCCAAGCCTTTGATCCCAGAGGCAGTTGGGTCTCCGTGAGTTCAAGGCCAGCTTGGCCTACAAAGAATGTTCTAGAACTACCAAGGCTGTTACACAGAGAAACCAAATCTAGAAAAATACAAAACAAGAAAACAACGACAAAAACTAAACTTTCTTTTTAGCCACATACACCTAAATCGTTTTAAGCAGCACCAGAAACATCACCTGTATCCATAAACCTCACAGCCTGACCACGGAACCCCAGTATCTCTCCCACGATTTTGCCATAACAGGTAAGATTAGGAGAGGAGCCTTAGCTATACAAGGTGTTAGCCCAGGGCTTTCAAGGGAGTGATACCTGAAAATTCCCCATCGATGGCGAAGAAGTCAGCCTCCTCTATGGCCTGGTACACTTTGTGAAGATTAATCTTAAAATCTGCAGAGAAACCAAGAAGAGGCTCAGATCAGGTGGCCGGCCTTCCCGCCCACCAACTAAAACGAGATGGGAGAAGGGTCCGCAGGGGCACCCTGGGCCACGGAAGTGACGGGCAAGTCCCTAAGGTGTGCAAGGACCGCAGGGGGACAACTTCTCCAAGGGTGGATAGACAGCGGAGTCAGGACCCGAAGGGTGCTAAGCCCGAGGAGGTGCACGGGGAAGAGACGGGCAAGGGTCCGCAGGGCGCACGTTCCGCCGAGGGACAGGCAAGGCGGCAGCACCACTTGAGAGGATGCACAGCCCAGCGGGACTGACTTGGCCCCGGACCCCGCCAAGCACACGAGGTCTGGGCCTAGCACGCTGGGTGGGCTTGGGGGACGAGGTGGAGGCTACACGGCGGACACGCACTGCTCCGGATTATCTCCATTCTGCCGCGCAGACGGAACCCTGGCCCCGCCCAGGCCGACGCCGGTCCACGCGCAGAGTTCCGCAGCCAGGAGCAGCGAGCGAAAGCGACGTCGGAGGCAGCCGAGAAACAGCCCGCGGTGGACACTTCCGGAAACAGCGCGCGCCGCTGCGCCTGCGTCAGAGCTGCGTCACGGCAGGGGTGGGGCGGAGGCTGAGGGACCCCCCGGGGCTGCCAGGAAGCGAGAAGGTCCCAAACCCTGGCCCCCTGTTGAAGAAATTCCTGTCCTGACGCCTGGTTGATCAAGAGATTTTTTTGCTGTCGTTGGTTTGGTTTGCTTTGGGTTTTTTTTTTTTTTGGTTTTTCGAGACAGGATTTCTCTGTGTAACAGCTCTGGCTGTCCTGGACTCGCTGTGTAGACCAGGCTGGGCCTCTAAAACTCACAGAGATCCACCTGCCTCTGCCTCTAGAGTCCTGGGATTAAAGGCTTGATCTAGAGATTTTTGAACCCTTCTCCCCTGGACCTGAAATTGAGGCAGGGGAATTGCAAATTCGAGGCCGATTAGGCGACATAATGTGAAACTGTCTAAAGATAAATATATGGGTATATAATGTTATTTGCTTAATTTGTGGGGTGGTGTTGGAGAGGTGCGTGTATGTTTGTGTTTGGTGATCGCCAGGGTAGGCAAAGGAGGACCTCCGGTGTCTTCTCTCGTTCTCTGCTTTCCCTGAGACAGGCTCTCTCACTGAACCTGTTTCAGCCGGAATGGCTGTCCAGAGAGCTCCTAAGATGTCTGTCTCTTGTCTCCCAACACTGGGGATACAGGCCTGCAGGGCTGTGCCTGGCTTTTTACATGGGTGCTGGGGATTTGTACTAAGTTTTGTTGATTTGACAGCAGGTGCTCTTACCCTTGTAACCATCTCTCAGCACCGATGTATTGTGTTCCTGTTCCGTGCCACTCTGGCCGGATGGGGATACCATAATGAGAAAGCATGGTGATCGTCCCTCTGGAGCTGAAAACCTGGAGTAGGAGGGAGAAAGTCAGGCAGGAATCAGACTTGCCCTTTAGAAACATGGTTGTTGCTTTGGAGGTAAAGAGCAAGGTGTCGCAACAAAGTGATGGGGACACGGGGTTTCTTAGCCAATCAGAGAGGGCGAAGCCGGAACCTTTATAGGTGGGTTACGTTGGCTGGAGATTGCTGTTGATCACCCGAAGCCTTTTGGATACATAATAGATGCTCTTATTAAGTTGGTTGAGTGAATAAACCCAAGTTGGTCTTTCAAAAAAAAAAATCTCACTGTAGAGTTGTTTAGAAGACCTGATTTAAACTTAGCTCCACCATTTAGTGACCTGATAATGCAGCCAAACTTCCTCAACTTCCATTTCTTGGGATTGCATTGAAGTCTGTTTTTTTTTTAAAGATTTATTTATTTAGTATGTATGTAGTGTTCTGCCTGCATGTATTCCTGCAGGCCCGAAGAGGGAACCAGATCTTATTACAGATGGTTGTGAGCCACCATGTGGTTGCTGGGAATTGAACTCAGGACCTTTGAAAGAGCAGCCAGTGCTGTTAACCTCAGTGCTGTTAATCTCTCCAGCCCGAAGTTCTGTCATTTTAAAGTATGTGAATTATAAAGAATACAGGCCAGGAGATGGTGGAGCATGTCTTTAATCCCAGCACTTGGGAAGGAGAGGCAAGCAGATATCCGAGTTCTAGGCTAGCCTGTTCTACATAGTAAGTTCCAAAATAGCCAAGGCTACATAAAGAAACCCTGGAGAGAGAAAGAGACAGAGACACAGAGACCGAGAAAAAATTGTATGAGGATTATATACAAATCAATCTGTATGAATAACTAATTGGTTGTTGTTGAGGGGAGATTTGAAACAGGTTCTTGCTATGTGCTAACTGTAACAATCATAGTAACAATACAATAGAAATCATCCCAGTAAAAGAAGTTGACACATAATTACCCTTCATGAATGAGATTTACTAGGAGAAAAATTAGGAGACCACGCTGAGACCTCCTGGAGGAAGGGAGAACATTAGACTTGACAAGGGTCCTAAAGAGAAGGGACAGCTTGCCTATAAACCTGGAAAGGAGGGACTAGAAAGATTGCTGAATGGTTAAGAGCATCCATCTCTCCTTCAGAGGACATGAATTCAGTTACCAGCATCCACATCAGGAGACTCACAGTTGCCTGTTACTCCAATTCCAGGCTTCTGGTCTTCATGGAACCTGCACTCGTTTTCACAATGCCCACACATTCACAGACACATAATTCAAAGTATTCAAAAATAAGACCTGGATAAGACCCTCATTGAGAGTGAATGCCTTTAATCTCAGCACTCAGGATGCAGAAGCAAGTTGATCTCTGTGAGTTCAGTCTGGTCTGCAGAGCATGTTTCAGGACAACCAGGGCTACACAGAAAAATCCTCTTCCGAAAATTTTTTAAAAAGTAAATAAAAAAGCTGGATGTGGAAAAGAGTTAATAAAAAAGCTGGGTGTGGTGGTATATACCTTTAACCCCTGCACCTTAGAGACAGAAATAGGCATATCTCTGAATTCCAAGCTGGCCAGACTTACATAGTGAGATCCTCTCTCAAAAAAAAAAAAAAAAAAAAAAGGTAGGGTGGGGGGGTGAGGATGGGGAATGGCTGGAGAGACAGAACACTATACATTAAAAGAAATGAATAAATCTTTACTATTTTTTTCTGAGACAGAGTTTCTATGTGTAACAGTACTGGCTGTCCTGAAACTCACTTTGTACCAGGTTGGCCTTGAACAGAGATCCACCCACCTCTGCCTCAGCCTCTGATATCAAAGGCATGGGCCATCACTGCCTCAAAATTAAATAAATCTTTTTTTTTTAAGAGTGAGGGGGCTGGAGAGATGGCTCAGAGGTTAAGAGCACTGACTGCTCTTCCAGAGGTCCTGAGTTCAATTCCCAGCAACCACATGGTGGCTCACAACCATCCATAATGAGATCTGGTGCCCTCTGCAGGGCACATGCAGGCAGAACACTGTATACTTAATAAAATCTTTAAAAAAAATTAAAATGTTATGGCCAAGTCACGAAGATTCCCCAAAGACCACCAGGGAGACAGACCCAATGAACTACAAAAGCAAGGTTTATTGCTCCATCCAACCATGATAGAGACCTGGTTAAGCTAGCTGATGCAGCAGCCACCAGAGGAAGTGAGTTCCCTGTCTACAGGAAAAAAGCTGCAGGGTTACATCAGCGGGAGGGGGAGAGGTATGGGTCAGTTCCTGATTGGTTGACATTTGGGGAACTCTTAGGGAAATTTTTTTTTTTTTTTGGTTTTTCGAGACAGGGTTTCTCTGTGGCTTTGGAGGGTGTCCTGGAACTAGCTCTTGTAGAACAGGCTGGCCTCGAACTCACAGAGATCCACCTGCCTCTGCCTCCCAAGTGCTGGGATTAAAGGCGTGCACCACCAACACCCGGCCTAGGGGAAATTTTTAAAGTCATGAAATACCTGTGTGTCAATTATTCTCATTGGTCTGTGCTGAGAGGCAACATTCTATGTTTTCTATGGCTTTGTCTTGTTACTTGCTGGTGGCCTGTTGTACACAGATACCAACGGTTTTCAGAACTGAATATCCTGGAGACTACAGGGGAGGTTTTGGTCTCTCCTGGTGTTTCTTTGCGGCCAAACATAGTTCCCAGGAACCAAGCATCCAGGAGGCTAGGGGGTATGGAGTTTCTTTGTCTTCAGTTTTGGCTGTAGGCTCCAGGAAGCTGGAGGGAAGGGTTTCTTTGTAACATGTACTGACATCGGAGGCCTACATGGCTTTTCTGTAGCCTGTCATGGCTGCTAAGGCAGGGGGCTGGGTGAGGGTCTGGTCCCCTCAAAAATAAAGAGATATAGGAAGAGAGAAGAGAGCTTGCATGACATCCTCAAAGGAATGGCAGTGGAGAGCATAGACTGCTCAGAAAAAAGTCCCCCAAACAATCCAAAGAAGGGAATGAATAACAGATTTTCATAAAATTTCAGGGGAGGCATTGAAAGAGACGAATGGAAAGGGAGGAGCATTTCAGGGTCAAATAGAAACCTGTTGCAAGAGAAACCCCCAGGGATCTACAAGGGAGATCCCTGCTCAGACTCCTAGCAATGGTGGATATGTAGCCTGAACTGGCCATCTCCCATGACCAGGCAAGACTTCCAGTGGAGGGTTTGGGACACCCACCCAGGCACATAACCTTTGACCTACAGCCTGTCCTGCCTATGGGATGTGCTGGGGTAAGGGTGAGTCAGAGATTATAGGAGTGGCCAACCAATGACTGGTCCAGGCTGAGACCCACGACACTCATGAGAATGAGTCCACCCCCAACAATGCCTGGAGTGCCAGGACCCAGAGGCAACAAAACACAATAGGAGGAAAAAATGTCAATGTAATGATGCCTATGATATTCTGCTATACTCATAGATTGGTGCTACCCCAGTTGTCATCAGAGAGACTTCATCCAGTAACTGACGCAGAGACCCACAATCAAACATTAGCCTGAGCTCAGGGAATCCTGCTGAAGAGAGGGAGGATTGACAAGTCAGAGAGTTTAAGGACATCACAGGAAAACCCAAAAATCAACTCACCTGGGCTCACAGAGTCTGAACTGACAACCAGGGAGCCTGCATGGGACTGACCTATGCCCTATGCATATATGTGACATTTGTGTAACTTGGCCCATTTGTGGGTCTCCCAGCTTTGGGTGCAGGGGAAGGGAATGTCCCCAATGCTTTAGTTGGCTTTTGGGAACCTATTCCTTATACTGGGTTACCAGCCTTAATACAAAGAGAGGAGATTAGTCCTACCGAACTTGATATGCATGATTTGTTGATATACATAGAAGACCTGCCCTTTATTGAACAAAAAGGGAAGAGTGAAAGGGGGGGCACAAAAGGGAGAGGAGGGAGGGGAAACTGTGGTTGGGATGTAAAATAAATAAATTTAAACTGTAAGGGGTGCCAGGACGTTTTATATTGTGATTCAGTTCAACACAGAGTACATGTCAAAGGGAACTTGGAGGGGCTAGGCACCGACTTCTTAATAAATTAGGAGTTGCTGTTAGTCCATATCCAAGACAGTATGGGTTGTGTGTTTATTTTTAACTATTTTGAAGTAGAATACAGTAAAAAAGTAAAAGTATTAGGTACTAATTTACTGGTGTAATTGGTGATTTACTTAAACTACTGCTTGTACTGCCTATTTGCGGAACATGACTTCACTTTCTACCTGAAACAGAATGACCTGGAAAGATAGCTGTAACAATGAATTGTTACCATTAACAACCTGTTGACTGTCATTGCTGTTCCATAAAATCTGGCTGGCTTCCTGTAGTTTTTTTTTTTTTTTGGTTTTTCGAGACAGGGTTTCTCTGTGGCTTTGGAGGCTGTCCTGGAACTAGCTCTTGTAGACCAGGCTGGCCTCGAACTCACAGAGATCCGCCTGCCTCTGCCTCCCAAGTGCTGGGATTAAAGGCGTGCGCCACCAACGCCCGGCGCCTTCCTGTAGTTTTAGAGTATAAGGATGCAAACTGCATTGGAGCCTCTCAGGAACTATCCTGCTTTGGTCCACCAGTGACATCACCTCTCTTCTACTCTCATCAGTATCAAAGTGCTTATTCCAGAAAGATTCCTAAAACATTTCATCTTGTTTTTTTAGTGTGTGTGTGTGTGTGTGTGCACACGCATGCACGCGCCTCATGCAAATGCCCACAGAGGCTAGAAAAGGTCATCAGATCTCTAGAGCTGGAGTTACTGGTGGTTGTCAGCTGACATGGACACTTAGAACTGAACTCTGGTTCTCTGTCAGTGAAACCACCAAGCTAGACCACTCTGTGGGTAGAAAGAACAATTTATTGGGAACAAACTGTCAGGCTGCCTCAGAGGGTAGAGAACAGCAGCTTCGCCAGAAAAGTTTTGACAGTTTTATCAGGCAGGAGCAACTAAAGATAACCTGCAGTCAGGACAGTCTGGAGATTGCTGTGGGGACTTTGAACCGAGGTAGGCTGTTTGGGTTCATAGGAAACGAGATGCACGTTGCACAAGGTAGTGAATCATTAGGAGCAGAGAAGGAAGTAGTGGTCTTTCCTGACAAAGAGAACCCCATCTCCTGCAATTTCTGAGGAATTTAGGTTGCTGTTTATCCAGTAAGAATCTGTATGCTGCCGGGCGTTGGTGGCACACGCCTTTAATCCCAGCACTCGGGAAGCAGAGGCAGGCAGATCTCTGTGAGTTCAAGGCCAGCCTGGTCTACAGAGTGAGTTCCAGGACAGCCTCCAAAACAATACAGAGAAACCCTGTCTCAAAAAAAAATCTGTATGCTTACCAGGTAAGTATTCGGCTGGGTGCCAGGCAGTGGAGGTGAACGTCTTTAATCCCAGCACTCAGGATGTGGAGGCAGGTAGATCTCTGAATTTGAGACCAACCTGATCTACAGAGAGAGTTCCAGGACAACTGAAGCAGTTACACAGTGAAGCTCTGTCTCGAAAAAAGAAAAAAAGAAATCCAGCCTGGTTACAGTCATCATCTTAGGGCATTGTCAGCAGCACTGCCATTTTAGGGAGCCCACTTTGTGTGACCTAATGCTGTGTACAAGCAGCCAGCACTCTTTTGAACAGCTCTGGCTGTTCATAGAGAAACCCAGGTGTGTGTGTGTGTGTGTGTGTGTGTGTGTGTGTGTGTGTGTGTGTGTGTGTGTGCTTCACTTGCAAGGATTTAACACAGGACAAAGAAGAACTTAACTAATAACTACCTTAACTGCAAACAGAACCCTTAACCCGCAAGGTGTTTTTTTTTCCTGTTTTGATCTCCCATTAACTTGCTCCTAGTTGGGTCTCATAATATCTAAACGACTAAAAACACAGCGCCGTGAGTTCTCAACCGAAGTGTGTGGCTGCAGGTTAAACGTCCTTTTATTCCAAATCCCGACAATATAAATATAACTTTTTGGTGGTGCATACGGGAGTGGTGAGATTTATGGTGGTGCATACGGGAGTGGTGAGAGAATTATTTTAATGCCTGACCAAAGCCAGCTCATCTAAACACAGGAACGCGTTCCGGGAGGGACACTTAATAGAAAACACCGCCTCACCCTCGGGCTGTGACTTCCGCGCTCTGACCCGACGGAAAAAAAAAAAAAAGGGCGGGTTGCATTAGTGCGCATGCGGCACCCCGTTCCGGGGAGCGGCCGCTCTAGGCACTGGGGAGGTCGCTGGGGGTTGAGAGTCTGCGGCGATAGAAGGACCGCTCCTCTATGGTCGAGGGAGCCGCGCACGGTCGGCCCGCAGGCCTAGGTTATTTCCGGAAGCGAAGTGGGACGCTTTCCCTCAGCTTCCGCAGGGCTCCTGGCGGGTGGCGGTGACCGAGTGGGTCCCGGGACTAGTGGCGAGGTGAGCTTCAACACGGCGGGGATGGTAACGGGGCGGCAGGGCGCTTGGCTTGAGATGGAACGGACCCCGCTCCCCGAGGCGCGCCGGCCGGGCGGCCCAGCCTCGCGGGCCTTTCCTGACCGGGCCTGGGCGCTGCAAGGGACCCGCGGGGCTGCGCACCGCCTTCCGAGGCGACGACCCACGCCGCCGCGGGTGTCTAGGCCTAGCCCGCGTCGGGGGTCTGCATCCGAGCCACTCGTCCCCAGGGGTGGCAGGCTAGGGGGTCTTGCTTCCACACACCTGCGGGCTGGGGGTGCTCGTCACGTCCGCTGGATCCGAAGCCTTCCTGTCCCAAGGCAGACGGTTCATAATGGGAAGCGTAGAAAAGGGGACTTCAAACTGCAAAGTCACACTGGACTGACCTAGAGCTTTTCTCTAACCATTCCCATACTCACAGCTTGTAATAAGGGGAGCGTGCGTGTGTGTGTGTGTGTGTGTGTGTGTGTTTGAGAGAGACGATGTGTCTAACTGGGGATCTTTAGTTGGTCAAGGGGCGAACCCCTAACTTTGGTGGAAAAGAGAAAGCAAAAGAGGGAGCGATGTTATGCCAGGAACTGTGGCCGATGGGTCGTTCCCGCAAAGACCATTGGTTCGTCCTTGGGATGGCCCCAACGTCACACCAGGAGAGGCCAATGCAAAGAAGTTTACCTCTATCTTTAGGCACACCCCAGAACCAGTATGACTCCACGTGCCTATGCAGTTTTGTGTGTTCTTGTCACTGCTGTTTTGTAAACAGCCTGGGATGTGTCCTGACCCAAGAACTCGGTCTATGCCTGGGTTTGTCTTTCACAGACCTGACCGGAAAACCCTACTCCTGTGCTACTCAGACCCCACCACCCCCTTTTTTTTCTTTTCCCTCCAGCGTTCAGGTATATACTAACGACACTAGTCACTATTCAGTGTAATTCGGCCAGTAATCTCCTTAGTATCAGTCAATCATCCAGCAAAGTTTCTACCTATCTGGACACAGTTGGGCATCTATTTCCAACTATCCTTTAACGTTGATAATAGTTGGACTGATGATGGAAAATGATGAAATTCAAGGAGAACAAAGGTTGGGATCCTAGGTTAGCCCCACTCTGAAGACTTTTTTTGGTTTGGCTTTTCCTGGGGTGGATTTTGGGGGGGGGGGTTGTTTTTGTTTTGAGTCAGGGTTTCCCTGTAGTCCTGACTGCCCAGGAACTCAGACCAGGCTGGCCTCAAACTGACAGAAATTCACCTGCCTCTGCCCTCGGAGTGCATGGATTAAAAGCACATGCCACCGTGCCTAGCTTGTATTGTTTTTGAGGTAGAGTCCATGTAGCCCAGGCTTGCCAAGGATAGCTCTTGGACTTGTGATCTTTCTGGCTTTCTGAATCCGGTAACAGGAAATGCAGAGGGGAAAGTGAAACTGAATTGACACTAGTGATAAAGCTTCCCTCTCATGACTCAGAAGCATGGCAGTTTTCCCTGAGTGCCGCTGAGATTATAGGTGTGTGCCACCGAGCCCAGTCTATACAGTGCTAATGATAGAACCTAGTAAACAAGCAAGCACTCTACCAAGTAGTCTGACATTAGGTAACACAGATAAACCCTACACAGCTGCATAGAGACAGGAGCCATTAATTTGGAGTGGATTAATCATTACAGACCATTTGGATCTTTAAACTTAGAAATGTTAATAGATGAGCGTGTAATGATCCACATAAGATACTTATTGACAGCCATGTTGATTAAACCAATTAAAAGGGTTTTTTTGTTTTTGTTTTTTTGGTTTTTTTTTTTTTTTTTTTGCTTTGTTTGTTTTCAAGACAGGGTTTCTCTGTATTGTTTTGGAGGCTCTCCTGGAACTCACTCTGTAGACCAGGCTGGCCTCGAACTCACAGAGATCTGCCTGCCTCTGCCTCCCGAGTGCTGGGATTAAAGGCGTGCCCAAGCTCAGGGATAGAAGTGAGTGTGTGTGTGTGTGTGTGTGTGTGTGTGTGTGTGTGTGTGTGTGTGTGTGTGTGTGTGTGTGTGTGTGTGTGTGTCCGACAGGGTTTCTCTGTATTGCTTTGGAGCCTGTCCTGGAATTTGCTCTGTAGACTGGGCTGGCCTGGAACTCCCAGAGATCCTCTGCCTCCCGAGTGTACCACCACCTCCCGGCTAATCTCAAATGTTTTGCCAATGCAGATGTGATCATTGGGGAAAGAGGATAGAGGACTGAGAACAAACAAAATAGTCAAGACAGGATGGCATACCGTAGTCATTTCAGAAGGAGCATATGAGAAAGCAACCAAGGAGCAGAAGTTTATTGGTGGGACTGCATTTGTGGTCTGTGAACAGAGTGTAATCTTAATAATAGAAATGACATTGTCATGGAACATACTGTGGGCCAGGAACTATTCTTAGTTGTCTTGAATAGCCTAGAGCCTGTGTTGTTGTTATCCCCATTTTATGGGTAAGGCAAAGAAAGGTAAATGACTTGCCTGATTTCTTGCAGCTAATGGTTGAGCTAAGATTTAACTTTCTTGTTCTGTCTGGTATTTGTGCTATAAGTAAAAACATTAGTTTGGCAGCCAGACATGGTGGTTTAACAAGCCAAGGCCTTGTGGCACAGACCTTTTATCCCACCTACTTGATAGACAGAGGCAGTAAAATTGCAAGTTCAAAGCCCTAGTTAATGTGGATTAGGGCTGAAGGCCATTGCCTGTGTTGTAGAGTGTCTGTTTAGAGTATATAAAATCCTGGGTGCAGTTCCCAGCCCTAGAAAAACTAACTTAATATTTGGCCATGCAGATTCTTAAGTGAATATCTCACATCTGTGGGCTTTAATTTTTTGTAGTAGGGAATGTTTTGTTTTGAGAGAGTTTCATGTATCATTGGCTGGCTTGAACTAAGGATGACTAGCTCTTACCTGCTGGGATTATAGGCTTCTGTCGTCACATCCAGGCTAGTGGAGAATTTGATGGGAATTTTGCTCTAAGGAGACGATTTAATCATTAAAAAAGAGAGATTCACAAAAAGAATAGGAAATGGTATTTAAGTTTCACTTTAGCTATACCTAGTCTAAGACATATTTATGCATTTACATGTAGATTATATGAAGTCCTAAATTTCCAGGCTCATGATAATCTTCAGAAGCACTTCTTTTAGATACACAGTCAGGTCCATATCCATGGAATCCATATCTACAAATTCAACAACAGGTAGGGAAAAGAATTTTTAAGTTGAATTTGGGGCTGGAGAATGTAGTTCAGTAGTATAGTGTATCTAGCATGTACAGTAGGCCTGAGTTCAATCCTTGTCCCTGCCAGAAAAATCCAGGAAGTTCAAAAATTTTGATTTTGCCATATGCTAAGCACTACCCTGAATCCAGAGGAATAGAGCTACATGCAGGCATGCACACCCTGCAATAGCTTCCTACCATTTCATAGATCCCTAGTCTCTCCAACACGATGGGCAGGATTTCCATGGTATTTTGTTGATGTGAACTTTGTAGTCTATCCTACTTTGGTTGCTTATATGTTGAGCATGTATCCCAATAAATGACTAAGGGAGCCAGGCAGTGGTGGCACATGCCTCTAATCCCAGTGCTCGGGAGACAGGCAGATGGATGGATTTACAGAGGAAGTTCCAGGACAACAAAGGCTACTGAAAAACACTGTCTCAAAAACCAAAACAGACAGGGTGGTGGTGGTGGTGGTGCAGCACACCTTTAATCCCAGCACTTGGGAGGCAGAGGCAGGCAGATCTCTGTGAGTTTGAGACCAGCCTTGTCTACAAGAGCTAGTTTCAGGACTGCCTTCAAAGCCACAGAGAAACCCCACCCCCCAAAAAAAGAAACAGAAAAACAAAAAAAGAGAGGAATAAGGGATGTAGGATACATTGTAGGCCGCATATAAACACTGTCCTTGCCCAGAAAGGATTTGCAGAATCTGATTCTTGGCACCTCTGGAGAGTCCTGGAGCAGATACCAAAGTAGAACATCCTAATTCAAGTTCAGTTTCCAATGGGATTCTGTTACAGGTATTTAGAGCTACATTGATAAAGAGTCAGATACTTGTTGCTTTAGTTTTCATCTGCAAATATCTAGAGCCCTGTTTTATAGCTGTTCTGTGATATAATAGGCTATAATGGACTTGACCGTAACTTGACTCTGGAATTCAAGGAGCCCAGGATTTGGAGAGACAAAAAGTATGGTTGGACTCTTATGTGCACAGTATAGGAATGAGGTCAGCAAGTGCATTTGACTTTCTAAGAAGATGGGACTCATGAGCAGGCTGCTGTATGGGGAGCAGCTGTAGAACATTGGAATCATGTTATCAGTTCTGACCTTGCCAGAGCTGAAAGGGAAGATGGAATGGATTTAGCATAAAGTAAGAAGCAAAGTCTTGAGTCATAGGTTTGTTGTGGTTTTTGGGTCAGGGTATGTTGTTTTTGTTGTTTTGTTTTTTCAAGACAGTTTCACTGTGTAACAGTCCTGGCTGTCCTGGAACTCAGTTTGTAGACCAAGCTGACCTCAAACTCGCAGAGATCTACCTGTCTCTGCCTCCTGAGTGCTAGGATTAAGGCCTGTGCCACTACCACCAGACTATGATACAGATTTACTTCTTTCTAATGCAGAGGTTCTCAACCTGAGGGTAGGGGTCCAATGACCCGTTTACAGAGGTTACCTAAGACCTTAGAAAACATAGATATTTACATTACAATTCATAACAGTAGCACAATTACAGTTATGAAGTAGCAATGATAATAATTTTGTGGCTCAGGGTCACAACAGCATGAGGAAGTATATTAAAGGGTTGCAGCATTAGGAAGGTTGAGAAACCATTTTTCTGGTAGCTTAATATGCAAAAAGAATGCAGAGCTGGGTCACTTTTTTCTCTTCCTTCTTTTTTTTTTTTTTTTTGTTTGTTTGTTTGTTTGTTGAGATAGGGTTTCTCTGTAGCTTTGAAACCTGTCCTGGAATTCGCTATATAGACCAGGCTTACCTTGAACTAACAGAGATCCTACTTCTGCCCTCTTCCCACCCCACTCCCCACCCCTAGTGCTTGGATTAAAGGAGTGCACCCCCACTGCCTGGTTCTAGGTAACTTCTATGACTCAAGATCACTGAGGAAGTTGGTAATTTTACTGATTTGTTTGTTTGTTCATTTGCTTTTGTTTTTTTGAAACAAATTCTCACTGTGTAGCCCTGCCTGTCCTGAAAGTTGATATGTAGACCTGGCTGGCCTTGAACTCCCAGAAATCTTGCCTCTGCCTCCTGAGTGCCGGGATTAAAGGTGTGTGCCACTATGTCCAGCTAAATGTTGCTGCTATAGTCAGCACAGTATTAGGTATTTTGAGAGATTGCTGGTAGAGAACAGGCCTCTTTCTGATAGAGATCTCAGTAAGTGGGGGAGACAAGGCCAGTTTGGGGAAGAGTTGGATTTACAGAATGATTTGTCTTTAAGTATTGGTATGGACAGGTATTGAACCTCTTGACACCTTTTTAAATTTTTATAAATCTGTAAGAGGTGTGCACTGACCTTTCAGAGGTTGTGAGAAACCTATTGTTCCCACAAAAATTAATACAAGGCAGTTTATACTTGCCTTTTTTGTTTTGTTCTTTTTGTTTCTCGAGACAGGGTTTCTCTGTAGCTTTGGAGCCTGTCCTGGAACTTGCTCTGTAGATTAGGCTGGCCTCGAACTCACAGAGATACGCCTGCCTCTGCCTCCTGAGTGCTGGGATTAAAGGCATGTGCCACCACCAACAGCTTATACTTGACTTTTACTCACCAGCACAAACCAACCAGACCTCTAACTCCTCCTGTGGCAGCCTGCGTGCCAGCATCCTGGAACCTGGAGCCATCAATTCATACTGAAGCCCATGTCTGCTAGAGTTCAGCCTATCTAGAGTGCAGGTGAAATTTGAGGCCAGTGACTCAGTGTTCATTAAAGGACTGCTAGGACTATCTTGGTGAACTTGTGGCCAGCCCAACCATCCATGCTTCACATCCCTGTTATCCTTGGTCACCGTCCAAGACCAGTATACAGAGGAAACAAGATGTGGTCTAATGGACCGTATGACCAAGTACCTCCTCAGAATGCCCACAGTGCTGAATCTGGCCTGATGATAACAAGAGATGGTCTTTCTGCAAGCCAGAATGCCCACAGTGATGAATCTGGCCTGATGATAACAAGAGATGGTCTTTCTGCAAGCCAGAATGCCCACAATGATGAATCCGACCTGAGGATAACAAGAGATGATCTTTCTGCAAGCCAGAGTGCCCACAGTGCTGAATCTGACCTGAAGATAACAGGAGATGATCTTTCTGCAAGCCAGAGTGCCCACAGTGATGGATCTGACCTAAAGATAACAAAAGATGGTCTTTCTGCAAGCCAGAATGCCCACAGTGAGGAATCTGACCTGAAGATAACAAGAGATGATCTTTCTGCAAGCCAGAATGCCCACAATGATGAATCCGACCTGAGGATAACAAGAGATGATCTTTCTGCAAGCCAGAATGCCCACAGTGCTGAATCCGACCTGAGGATAACAAGAGATGATCTTTCTGCAAGCCAGAGTGCCCACAGTGATGGATCTGACCTAAAGATAACAAAAGATGGTCTTTCTGCAAGCCTGAATGCCCACAGTGAGGAATCTGACCTGAAGATAACAAAAGATGGTCTTTCTGCAAGCCGACAGCGTGAGTACAGGGATATGAAAAATGATCTTAGAAGAAAATCTTCTTCTTCTTCCCATTATTCAAGACAGAGGTCTCCCCATAATGGGGCTCCTCGTGTTTTCAAAAAATCAAGTATAGGTCAGAAAAACTCCCCGCATAGCGGATCTGGGTTCAGTGGAGGGCACTCCCCAAAACGAAGCCGACGACGTTCTTCCCCTTTGTCAGAGCTTAGGCAGTCCAGGCAGGCTCATGCCCCCTACAGAAGGCACAGAGAAGAAAAGCTAGAAGGAGATCAGAAGAGACTTGGCCAGTCTTTGAAAACATTAAGAGACACACACCCATCAAGTTCTTCAACTGTTCCTTCATCAGAAGTTTTAAGCAAACTCAGCAAGTTCAATGAGAAGGGACTTCCTGAAGTTCCCAGCAGGCAGGCAGTAGAAAAACCCAAGGTGGCAGATGAAAGTGGCTTACCTAAAATTTCTGAGTTTAAAGTTGGACTCACAGAACCATTACTTCAGCCACAGCAACCTGAGCCAAACAGAACACAAGACACAGAATTAGTTGATGACCAACTAACTAATCGCCTTAAAGCAATAGCATCAAAAACCAAGGAAATTGAACAAGCATACCACCAAGACTGTGAAACCTTCGGGATGGTGGTGAAAATGCTGGTTGACAAAGATCCTTCATTAGAAAAGTCCATTCAGTTTGCACTTAGGCAGAGTTTGCATGAAATAAGTGAGCGGTGTGTGAAAGAGCTCAGGCAGTTCATTGCAGAGTATGATGCTTCTTAAGAATTGGTTCTCTGGCACAAAAGTGGACCTTGATTGTTATTCCAGAATTACATAAATATTTCAAATATGGAATGTTTGTGATGAAAGGAAATACTTCAGTGTTAAGTAAAATCTAAAATGGTCACTTTAAAATAGTCTATTCAGAATTCTATTCCACCTATAGAGCCTTCTAATTCATACACACAGCAAGTTCAGTGTGTGTCTTAGCCTGCTGGGGAGCAGCTTTCTGCTCTTACTCATGTTGTGTAGTCTTCCAAGTACAAGAATGTGTGGCCCAAGTGTACTTTATAGTTAGAGATTGAACTTCATCGTAAATGATAGTATGTAAAAAATGTTAGCATTTTGAGTTGTGGTTATTATTGGCTTTTTCTTAGGCTTTGTTTCTTGTATTAAAAGTATCCTACATTAAAGTTTATTACCTTAATAAACTGGTACTTTGGTATCTTGAGAATGCAACTCTCTATGGACCAGGCTAACCTCAAACTCAGAGATCCTCCTGCCTCTGCCTCCCAAGCACTGGGATTAAAGGTGTAAGAAGCTGCCGCCATTCTAGGCTTTATGATTTGTTTTCTTAATAGTTTTCTGAGTTGTTGAACAACTGCTAGGTATGGTACAGAGTAGATCCTCAAATATCTGCCAACGATAGCTGATGCCTTTCTCAGTCTGCCCCTGTCTTGCCCAACACAACTTCAAGGCAACAAGTCAGCATCTAAAGGAGCATGCTACCTTTATCCTACTGACCTCCAACCTTCTCCAGAAAGAGTCATTTTGGAATTGGAAAAACTACAAGGTTTTAGACAGTAATTAGAAATGCTTCTGTCTTATTGATGGAAGAATCAGTTTTTCTGTCTACAGGAATTCCACTAATGTTCTGTTCTTACTGCCATTTCTGACCTTTGCCTCACTTAATCTGGGCACATTAATTTTTATTTGGTAGCCATGAGAGATAGGTGGGCACTGAAGTAAGTACTCTGCTGGTGTTGGAAGTGGTATCCTAGACGAGGCCTCCCTTCTGCTTTGATTTCGTGTGTTCTCTATAACATGATCGCCCTATCGTCTAACAGTTGGAGTTCCTGTTCCAGGTATCAGATCTGTTATGATAAAGCGTGAGGAACCTTGGCGGATTCCATGGCAGATGAGGATGACACACCAGGCAGACAGAACTTAAGTGAGAAGTTTTATTAGAAAGGGGAGGGAGGGGGAGGAAAGAGAAAAGAGACACAGAGAGGACAGAAAAGAAGAGGGAGACAGGAAAAGTCCTCTCTTCCCCAAAGGAACAGAATGAAAAAACAGCCTAGGAGGTCTTTCTTTTAAAAAGAGCTCCTTTGTACCATCGTCCAGACTAGTAGTCATGGAACCCTGGGGACTGCCTGAGTGCATTCTGCCAGGTGACAAGGGCAGGCAGGCCAGTGTAATGCCTGAATGCTTACACCGAGGATAGTTTTGGTTTTCATTTTAGGGAGGTAGGGACAGGCTTAAATGATCTCAATCTGTAGACAAGGCTGGTCTTGAAAGAGCAGCCGTCCTCTGGCCTCAGACCCCAGAAATGTTATTGCAGAAGTGCACCACCATACTCCAGTTTTTAGGGGTCTGCAAGATAGCTCTGCTGGTGAAATTGCTTGGCCAGCAGGCCTGACAACTTGTGCTCAGCCTCAGAAACCACATAAAGTGGAAAGAAAGAACAGACACCACAAAGTTGTTTTTTTTTTTTTTAAAGATTTATTTATTTATTTATTTCATATACAGTGTTCTGCCTACATGCCAGAAAAGGGCACCAGATTGAATTGTAGATGGTTGTGAACCACCATGTGGTTGCTGGGAATTGAACTCAGGACCTCTGGAAGAGCAGTCAGTGCTCTTAACCTCTGAGCCGTCTCTCCAGCCCCCACAAAGTTGTTTTCTGACCACTGCCCATGTGCCATAGCACATCAGGTACAATCAATAGTGATTGTTTTAAAAGAAGTCCAGCTTTCAGAGAATTAAAAGCGAATTGGGTGAGGCAAGAAGAACAGATGAGCTCCTGATCTGGAGATAAAATGAGAACTCTGCTCATCCACAAATAAACTAAGAAGGGAATATGGATGGGTGATTAGAGATACTGTTAATTCCACTGGGTGAGGGAGGATAGGACCACTACCACAATCTTGAGCCAATTTGAAGGAAACTTAATTAAATACTGGCCCTGATGACAAACTCTGGCCAGATCCATTCTGGTGTTCCCAGAGAATGGTGACGAATCAGTTTGCAAAGGTGTATAAGACAAAACCCTAAGGCTATGTATTTCCCATCTGGGGCAGGCATATATCCTGGTGTGTTTCCTGCCCGTGTACTTCCACTTGCATCCAGTCAGGCAAGCATATATCCTGATGGATTTCCTACCTTTTGTCTCCTGCCTACATGTGATCAAGCATGTGTAGGTGCAGTTGAGTCAAACAAACTTGTTTAGAGGGAAAACATGTGCCTTTTTTATCTTAAATAAATAGCCTCCAGGATTTCAGTAAGTATCTGTCCTCAGGCAAGCGAGTTTACAGCTTAGAGGAATTTTTGTATGGATCTCTTAGGCATAGTAATCAAAACTTAAAACATAACTTTGGCTCTCAAAATACTGCTAATTGACTAAGTAGTAGTGGCTTTCCTATGGAGGTAACTGACAAAGGAAACTGATACTAGCAGTGCCACAGCCTTGAGATGGAAAGTAGCCCGACAGATAACTAGGTGAGCACCAGCCTGAACAACGTCAAGATGAATAGACAGATTCATTGATCTCAGACTTCATATCAAACATCATTGAGGAGATTGTATTCTAGCATCCTCTTTCATTCACAGATTTGCAGATAACTACACTTCACCAGTTAACTATGGCTTGAAAATGTAGGAGAAACATCATACTGAGATAGACGTGGTAGTGCATACCTCTAGTAGCAGCAGCCAGAACTGGTGAGTTCAAGCCTGACCTAGGTTACAGTAAGAGACCTGTCACAAAACAAAAAATGTTGTGGCCCAAGTCATCATGGATTATCTTAAACCCTTGTGGCCCCTGTACTCAGGTTATCACAAGTGTTTCACACCAGGTATACAAAGCCTGTTTCTGTAATTCCCCACTCTTAAAAAAAAAAAAGGAAGCTGGACCTAGAAAGATGTGTGAAAGACCTAGGCTGATAGCAAACCAAAATAGAAAAACTTAATAACAGAATCCCCAAAGTTGACTATTTCAAGGCCAGTTAGCCTAGAAACAACTACATACAGCTTTCAACTCTCAAGGCATCACATTAAGGACAGAAGCTGAGAACTCCAGGGACTGAGTGGAAGGAACTGGCTCGCCCGCCCTAGACGACCAATGAGGACCACATTATGAGAGTAGGCCCTGTTGTCCAGTATCACATCTTCTGGTTGTTGTTTTTTTTTCAAGACAGGGTTTCTTTATGTTGCTTTGGCTGTCCTAGAACTAGCTCTGTAGACCAGAGAGATCCACCTGCTTCTGCTTCCTGAGTGCTGGGACTATTTAAAGGAAGTCAGAAATCTAGATTTCTGTGTGAGACAGGGAATCATGTAGCTCAGGATGGCCTTGAATGTAATGTGTCTTGAGAATGACCTTGAGCTCCTGGTTCTCTAGCTGCTACCTCCAAATATACTTTTAAAACTAGCTGGGATGTGGGCATAGTGGTGTACACCTTTAATCCCAGCACACAGAGGCAGAGGCAGATGGATCTATGAATTCTAGGCTATCCTGGTCTACATAGTGAATTTCATGACAGCCATGGCTACATAGAGAAAAAAAAAACCCTGTGTCAATAAAATAAAACAGTTGGGGCTGCATACTGAGATCCTGTCTTGCAAAAAGTAAGAGCCAGAAAAGAAAGCACATCCTAAGAAAGCCAGCCTGCCGAGGACCAGATGTTGGTTCATCAGGTTGATAGCTAGTGTAGGGCAGGGAATGGATGCCACTTGGCATTAATGCTTTGTCATTGTGAGGACCTCTTGGTCCAATCTAACCAGCTCCAAAGTAGGAGAATGTAGCATGTGAAGAGACTTTTCCTGTTGAATAAACTCATCTTTAATCGTGTTTGAGTGATAATCCATCCAGAGAACCTAACAGAACTGCCAGGCCGCCATGCAGGAAGTAAGTGCCTGTTACTTGCACACTAAAGTGTGTGGAATTCAGACCTGGCTTCCAGCTAAGTTGGAGTGGCCCAGTTCCTATGTGGACCCCTAGAGTTTGCTGCACTCTGACTCCTAGGGGCACCAGCTTGTCATGAACTGTTTGGTTGCTCATCAGTAGACTTCCACACTTGGATGTACATCCCCATTAGTTTTGAGTTAACATGTGTGGTTTGATCTGTGTCCTGTGAACAGGAGGACAAGAAGGTCCAAGTGGAAGGATTTCCCCGTGCCCCACCTCCCCTCAAGTCTTCAGAGCCTTCAGGGTAAAAAGACAGGTAGGGAGGAGAAGGTAGCCAAGCCGCTCCCCCCACCCCCACAGGGTTTCTCTGTGTAGCTCTGGCTGTCCTTAAACCCCTACCTCTGCCTCTCAAGTTTTGCATCCCTACCCTCACCAGACCCAAACTGCCTTCTGAGGAGGCTCTAATGAGAAGCAGTGATTCCTGCTCCCTGGCTGGCCGCATTGGAAGAACACAGTTGTAAACAGCCTCAGGCAATGGCCTTCTTAAAGAGGCCGGTTTACACATCACCAGGGTTAGGGTGTGTACATTTATTGAAGCTTATGACAAAGTCACTAGATTTTATCGCTCTTCCTCTAAAAGCACTGCTTTTTTCACCCATGGAAATGACTCCAGTTCATACTGATAGGAGCGGAACCTGAACTGAGGGATGCATTCTACTCTTTCTGGTAGTTTTTGGGGTTGGTTGTCTGTGGCAAAGTCTTGCTATGTAGCCTAGGTTGTCCTTGAATTTGGGGTTCTCCTGCCTTTCCATCTGGATGCTGGATTACAGATATATACACTACCCAACTACTTTTAAGATTTTTAATTTAAAATGAACCTAACAGAATTTCAAAATAGTCAGGCATGGTGGTGCTTAACTGTAACCCTGGCACTGAGGATGGCGAGGCAATTGGATGTCTGCCAGTTTGGGGCCAACCTAAGCTACATAGCAAACCCTAGTCTAAAAAGACAAAGTACAAACAATCAGTACATACACAGTTGCTTATTTTCAGACAAGGTTTCTCTTTGTAGCCCTGGCTAGCCTGGAACTCAGTTACCTGGTTGGTCTTGAATGCATAGATTTCTGCCTATCTCTGTCTCTTCGGCATAGCCTACTGGCATGTGCCACTACAACTGGCCTCTGAAGTTTCTTATTTGCTAGAAGTTTTATGAGACAGTTAGTGAGCCCAGCTTTATGTAGTATGGCTTATCAAGTATAACTTTAATATCTTGTGATTTCTTTGCTCTAGTTCTAGTAGGCAAGCCAGTTTTGTCTGTTTGCTTAGTTTTGGTTATTAAGAGTATCTGTGTACATCCCTAGCTGGTGTGGGACTTGATCTGTAGAGTAGGTTGGCCTGGAACTCAACAGAGATCTGCCTGCTTCTGCCTCCTGAGTGATGGGGTTAAAGGCATGAGTCACCACCACCCAGCCAGCTTTTAATCTAATTTTATTACATTTATTATAGGCAAAGGGAATGCCTGTACCAGAGATCATGAGCGGAGGCCAGAGGACAACTTGGGGGAATTGGTTCTCTCCCACAGATCAAACCGATGGTGTCAGGGTTGGCAGCAATCACCTTTAGCCACTGAACCATTTGCTGACCCAGGAAACTAGCAGGCTGTTTTCTAGAAATTAATTTCAATATACATTAATTTCTTTGCAAATGGCTCTGGAGTCCATGCTTTTAGCTCAGTCTTGATGCCAGGTACAATTTCGTGTTTCTGATTGCTTACAGCACACAGATTGTCTTGGAAGTCTTGTGATTACCTTAAAGGCAACTTTTCTAAATTTCAGGGTTTTTTTTCCCTAAGATTGCACTGTCTTAGTCAGTGTCCTATTGGTATGAAGAGACACCGTGACCATGGCAACTTTTATGAAAGAAAACATTTAATTGGGGCTGGCTTGCAGTTTCAGAGGTTTAGTTCATTGTCACCATGATGGGGAACATGGTGGCATGCAGGCAGACACGGTTGGAGTAGTTGAGAACTACATTCTGATCTGTGAGCAGAGAGAGGTTGTTCCTGGCATGTGCTTTTGAAACCTCAAAGCCAACCTTCAGTGATAACAATTCCTCCAACACAACCACACCTATTCCAACAAGGCCACACCTAATTCCTCTAGTCCTTTGAAATAGTGCCACTCTCTGGTGACTGAGCATTCACATCTATGAGCCTATGGGGGCCATCTATCTATCTATGTATATCTATTTCTCTGTTTATTTTTCTGAACAAGAGTTTTTCAGTGTAGCCCTGGCCCTCATGGACCAGACTTACCTTGAACTCATACTCACCTGCCTTTGCCCCACCACCACCACCCAAACATGGGGCCATTCTTACTCAATCACCACAGGCACCTTTTTGGACTGTGTGTTGGGGTAGCACCACTGTCCCCCACCCCATGTGCATATAAAGAAGTCAGTGTTGATGTCTGTCCTAAAGCTCCCCTACCTCACCCCCAGACTGTATAGCTCTACGTATATCTGTATAGCCCTGGCTGGCCAAGAACTTACAGACCACAGTTTGCCTCTGCCTCCCATGTGCTAGGATTCAAAGTGACCACCTAATTTTCTTGATACAGTGATTTATTTAGAAGTCAGTTCAGCTATACTGAACCCCAGGTTTCCTGATGGTAGGATTACAAGCCTACACACCACTGTGCCCAAATTTCCATGGATGCTGGGCCTCCAAGCTCACATGTCCATGCTCACATGGCATCCACTTTAATGATAGAAACATCTCCTTTACACCTTAATTTTTAGTTTTTCTTTATATATATATATATTTTTTTAAAGAATTATTTTATGTATGGCTACTCTACCTGCATGTGCCCCTGCACTCCAGAAGAGAGCCACAGATCCCATTATAGATGGTTGTGAGCCACCATCTAGGTTCTGAGAATTGAACTCAGGTCCTCTGGAAGAGCAGTCAATGCTCTTAACCACTAACCCATCTCTCCCTTAGTTTATTTTCTTATACATTTTCTTGCCTGTCTCTAGTCCCTGAATTTTGTTTTCTGCCTCCTTAAACCCAGGCATCAATACCTTACTTGTGTGGTGGTTTGAATGGTAAATGTAGCCAGAGCCTTGGACATTTGAATTGGTCCTCAGTTAGTAGAGAGCTGTTGGAGTAGGCTTAAGAGGTGTGGCTTTGCTGTAGAAAGTGTATTTGAGACTTTAGAGGTGAGCATCATTTCTAGTTAGCTCTGTCCAGCCATGCCTGCTGCTTGTTGCCATGCTTCCCTGCCATGATGGACTCTTATTCCTCTGGAAGCATAAGCCAAAAAACAAACAAACAAACAAAAAAACCCAAAATCTTCCTTCTGTAAGTTACTTTGGTTATGGTGTTTAAACACAGCAACAAAACAGTAAGACATCTTTATATTCTGTCAGTCCAGCACATCCATCCCTCATTCACAGAGAAATTTGTCATCTAGAACCCAGCTTCACTGACCTCATTGCATCTGAAACCTTTATGTGCTTTCTGCCGTCTTCAAGTCTCAGTAACCTGGCACAGGAGACACCATATCAGATCACAGCCCTGTCACTTGCTGATTTTGGCAAAAACACAGAACAGTGTCTGAGGCAGGTCTAGTCCTGACTTAGAAGACTTTTATCCTTCTCCTGGCTGAATCCGGTGTGACTGTCATTATCTAAGGACCTGGCTTAGCACCTACCCTTAGAAGATGCTCAGTGAGTAGTGGTGTACTGGGCTGAGGATGTAGCTCAGTGCTACAACACTTGCCTAGTGTAGACAAGGCCCTGGTTTTGATCCTCAGCAGTACAAAACCAAAACAAAGATACTTATGATGTCTGATCATATGCTAGGCTTTGTCATTGACACTGCACTTGTATTAATATATTTGATTCTGCAAACGTCACAGTGGAGCACACTAGCTCTAAGCCTGACACACTAAGGACACTGGGCTGCTCACTGGAGCCTGTGTCCATTGGTGTGTTTTATTTGCATGTTCTGTTTTTTGGAGTGAGAATTTTGCTATGTGGCCCTGTCTGGCCTGATACTCACTATATGGACCAGGTTGTGTTAATCCTACTGGGTTTAGCCAGTACCACAATTTTCAAGTCAAATTTGAAACGCACTTTATTAAATACTTGCCAGGCCCATATCCAGAATTCCTGTGGAATGACCGTATGTGGTGCTTTTAAAGGCAAAACCCACAAGGCTATGTGCCTCCCTGCCTTCATCCTATGGGGGGGGGGTGCAAGCATACATCCTGATATACTTCCTCATGTGATCAAGCACACTCTGCAGTTGGAGCAATCAATCTTGTTTACACAAGTTTCTTTACATTGGGTTTATTACCTTACATGAACAAAAGCCCTCAGCACTCCAGGAGGTTATCTGCCGTAGGGCAACTGGAGCTTACAGGATAGAGGCATTTTTAGTTTTTAGATCTCTTATGCATAGTACAATAATTTAATCTCAGCCCTCACAGCTGGTCTCCTAGTGGAGGCAGTTTCCTGCCTCAGCCTCCTTGGTGCTGGAGTTACAGGTGTAAGCTACCATGTCAGCTTTTGTTTTGACATGGCCTCCATATGCTCTTAGGCTCATTTCAGATTAACTCCTGTGGCCCTCCTCAACTCCTGAACAGGTAGATACTGACGTTAATATGGTGTCTCCAAGGGTAGTGCATAATCCCTTGTCTTTTTGGCCAGTGTGAGTAGCAGCAGCAAGACTAAGAAACTTGCCAAAACACCAGAAATATTTGCCCTTTGCTCCCCTCCTTTTTTTGGATGAGTGAGGTGCTGTAGATTTTGTTGTTGGTTCTTTTTGGATTTGTTTGTTTGTTTGTTTGTTTGTTTGGAGCCTGTCCTGGAACTAGCTCTTGTAGACCAGGCTAGCCTTCAACTCCCAGAGATCCACTTGCCTCTGCTTCCCAAATACTGGGTTTATTCTGAGAGATAAGGGGCTTCCAGAACCAGCACTTGGTACATGCTAGCCAATCAACACATGATACCAATGATACCAACTGAATCACATCCCTACCTTCAGGGTACTTTTAACAAGGAACAGCAGCACAGTGGTAAAGCCTTGGAGTTAAGACTCAAATGCCTAGCCCCTCAGCACCGACTGGCCACATTACTGAGGCTCCTCCAACTCTGCCTCAGCTGTGAAACGGCAGAAACAGGGCTGGAGAGGCAGCTCAGCAATTAAGAACTTGGGCTGGTCTTTCAGAGGTCCTGACTTCAATTCCCAGCAACCACATGGTGGCTCACAGCCATTTGTAATGAGATCTGGCGCCCTCTTCTGCCCTGCAGGCATATGTAACAGTGTTGCTGGGAAAAGGGAATACCGAGTGATGGGGGAGCTGGCTTGGCACAGGGTATAGGAGAACGAGAGCTCACTAACTTTCTTGGAGTACTCCAGTAAAGCCCTTATGAAGTAACAGTGAACCGGGAAGGCAAATGTCCATAGACAAATGGAATTGTTTTGTTTTTTTGAGACAGGGTATTTTGAATTTTATATTTAGCTGAGAAGGATCCTGAACTGCTGAGCCTACTGCCTCCACTTCTTACCTGCTGATATTATAGGTATGTATCACCATGCTCAGTCTTCATCGTGTGGTGTAAATGATGCATATTTCTTGCCCATGGTTTATAGAGTGTAAAATCTTATTAAGTTTGTCATGTTAAAAATCAGAACTCTAGGCCTGGGGGTTTGGCTCAGTGGTAAAAACACTTGTAACGCTTTTGATCCCAGCACTCGGGAAGCAAAGGCAGGTGGATTTCTGTAAGTTTGTGGCCAGCCTGGTTTACAAAGGGAGTTCCAGGACAGCCTCCAAAGCTACAGAGAAACCCTGTCTTGTCAGGGAGGAGGGCAATAACAGAAAACCCACTTGTCTAAAATGCCTTAGGCCCTGAGCTTTAACCCCAGCACCATACAAAATGGATTCATTGAATGAAGCTTAGAACTCTAGGGACTACAGATACAGCTCAGCTGGCAGAGTTTCTGTCTAGTATGCATGAAGCCCTGAGTTCAGCCCCTAGCATCACAGAAACCAGGTGTGGTGGTGCACACCTCTGCTCTTGGGGCGGGGGAATAAGCGATCAAACTCTATAACAGATTAGCAGCATCTTGCACAGCTACTATTCACTGTGTTTCATTGCTTCCTCCCTAGACCTTAGAATGCGTGTCCTGATTCTGTAAGTTTCTGTGTGTGTGGATCCCAGAGTTTGTTGAGAGATGGAAGAGACTCAGAAAAAGGACGTGATCGTGGCAGGGCAGGAGGAAGATAGTCCAGTCATCAGCACCAGCCCTCAGATTTCTGTGAACGAATTTTCCTGCCATTGCTGTTACGACACCTTGGTTAACCCCACCACCTTGAACTGTGGCCACAGCTTCTGCCGGCACTGCCTAGCTTTATGGTGGATGTCTTCAAAGAAGACAGAGTGTCCAGAATGCAGAGAAAAATGGGAAGGCTTCCCCAAAGTCAACATTCTCCTCAGGTAACACTGGGTGCTATTGGCAGCATGGATCTTCCGTGTACTTTCTCTGTGGGAACTGCTGTTTGAAAAGGAGCAGGCTCAGGGCAGATCATTCTAGTAGCTTGAAACCAAAATAGCAGACTCCTTTTCTCATAAGTGGCTGTCACCTGTCCTTCTGTTTTATTTATTTGTTTTTTAGGCAGGGTCTCACTGTGTCATGCCTGGCTGGCATGGAAGCTGTTGTATAGATCAGGCTGCCCTTAAACTCAGAGATCTGTCTGCCTTACAGATTCCACTCCCCTTACCCTTTCCCATCATCCCCCTGAACCCATCTTGTTTTTCACTCTTTGGAGGCTGGATCTCATTCAGTTGAAGCTGGCTTCAAACTCAAACTGGTCCTCTTGCATCAGCCTCCTGAGCGTTGGGATTATAGGTACAGGCTAACATGCCTAGCTGATTGTTTTGTTCTACAGGAAGGAACAGAAATAAATTGCTTGTAATCCCCTATTCTAGAACTTGTTTTTTTTTTTTTTTTTTTTTTTTTTTTGAGACAGGGTTTCTCTGTAGTTAAGGAACCTGTCCTGGAACTAGCTCTTGTAGACAAGGCTGGTCTCAAACTCACAGAGATCCTCCTGCCTCTGCCTCCCAAGTGCTGGGATTAAAGGCATGCGCTGCCACTGCCCGACTCTAGAGCACTTCTTACTGATTTATACTTATGGAGAAAGTGATGGAACTATACCATTAGAAACTGATTTTCATAATCTGTAAATAAAACCCATGGTTGCTGTCACTTGCTGGAATTTGTCTCACAGCCAGCAACAAGGCCTTTCAGATGGCCAGTTCTTCCCTTAGTCCTCTAAGGAGGGCCTTTTCAGTTTTTGTTTGGTTTAATTTTGTTTTTGTTTTTAAAGGTTTATTTATTTTATGCATATGAGTGCTCTCACAACTTTATGCCTCAAGAAGGCATCAGATCACACTATATGTGGTTGTAAACCACCATGTGATTGCTGGGAATTGAACTCAGGACCTGTGGAAGAAGAGCCAGTGCTCTTAGCCTCTGAGCCATGTTTCCATACCCAGCCATACCCAGTGCCTCTGAAGCTTTGATCCTTGTTTCTGCTGTTGCCTTAACAACAAACCTAGCCTTTCTTAGATCAATAGAATAACTCAAATGTCTGTGAGTCCATTAACCCAGCATTTGTAATAACTGTCAGCTTTACTTTATCTGAAGATGAATCTTACCTGGAAAGAGGACTCCCTGATTTTACATAATAGAAAATGAAAAGAGCCCTATGGGGCCAGCAAGATGACTCCATGGGTAAGGGCACTTACTGCCAATCCTGACAACTCAGGTTTAATCTCCTGCATCCACATAGTGAAAAGTTGTCCTCCAGCCTCTCCATGCACATGCCATGGAGAGAAAAATGGGACAGTTTCCCCAAGGTCAATACATTCATAAACACATACACTAAATAAACAAAAATATTTTTTAGAAAGAGCCATACGCCGGATGGTGGTGGCGTAAGCCTTTAATCCCAGCACTCAGGAGGCAGAGGCAGGCAGATCTCTAAGAGTTCAAGACCAGCCTGGTCTTCAAGAGCTAGTTCCAGGAAAGCTTCCAAAGCCACAGGGAAACCCTGTCTCGAAACCCCCCCCCAGAAAAAAGAAAGAGCCCTAGATTCCCCCATACCTAGCTTGACTCTCAGAGCTCATACAGCAGCAGACTAGACTGGTATTGAGCACCGTGTCCTCACCAGAGAAGCTTCTTACAGCAGACAGATGCTGCTCCAGAAGTCCAAAACTACTTCTGTACCTCGTAGAGAATCCATGATGGTGGGGCTCAGCCCCAGCTGATTATAGCACAACTCTACACCTAAGGCTCACAGAAAACATGGAAAGATTACAAGAGCCAGAGGGCCAGGATGCTCAGTGTTAGGAAGTATCTTTGAGACATGGCAAAAAAACTATAGCCATGAAATCTGAAAGCTTTTTTCCTAAACAAGACCCAAATAAACATGACAGTTGACATGCTAATGGGGTGGGGGAAATTTCTCAAGCCCTACCCCTAGGTCAAGAGCTACAGATAATCAGTGGCTGCTGAGAGAAGGGAAATCCGAGGTCTCCAGGGGCAAGCTCACTGATAAGCCGTCCTATTCCCAAATGGTCAGCCTTCAACACATGTATGTTTGAGCAACATGTGAACTCAGTGGCTTTTATGTGTAAAATATTTATAGAGGAGAAGTCATTAATTTTTTTTATTGTTTTGTTTTTATCTTTTGTTTGTTTTTTCAGGACAGGGTTTCTCCTGGTAACAGCCTTGTCTGTCCTGGAACTTACTCTGTAGACCAGGCTGGCCTTGAACTCACAGAGATCCATCTGCCTGCCTCTACCTCCCTAGTGCTGGGATTAAAGACATGTGCCACTACCACCCAACAGAAGTCATTGATTTTAAGGGGAGGAATTGGAGAAGAGGGAAAGGTGGAAATAATGTAAATTCAGTATTCATATATGAAATTCTCAAAACAATTTTTAAATAAAAATCAACTGGATTTCTTTTTAAAGAAGGAAATAACACTTCTATCAAAAATAACTATATAGAATACACTTTGCAGCTGAACTTCATTTTCTGTGAACTAATTTTTATAACAGCATAAGTAGTACACTCACATATGCATTCATATACTTTTAGTTTCCTACGGGTCTTTGAAGCAGGATCTCACTCTGTAGCCCGGGCTGGCTTCAAAACCACAGTAAACACCGTATACAGCCTACAAGCATTAACAGCCATGTCTGTATTATTGTTTATATTATTTAACTAAGATTCAAAATTAGTAATCAAGCTAAAGACCTCTCTTCCCTCACTTCAAAATCATTTCCTTTTTCTGCAGAGTAATTTCAGTTATGACTTAGTTGTGATTTCATTCAGATTTTTTTTGAAGAGGGCTAGAGAGAGAACTCAGGAGCTACGAACACTGACTGCTCCTGCAGAGGACCTGGGTTCAGTTCCCAGTACCCACGTGACAGCTCACAGACACCTGTAACTCCAGCTCGGGGATAGTGCCCATACAGACACTTAGACACACACACACACACACACACACACACACACACACACACACACACACACACACACACACACGAAATAAGTAAATCTGTTAAAAACCAAAACAACCTTTGAAGCAGGGCATGCTGGTACAGGAAGGGGATCAAGGAGTTCAGTCATCCTCAGCTATATGGGGAATTCAAGGCCAGCCTGGGCTACATGAAACCCTCTTTCAGAAAATAAAAAAAATACTCTTAAAGTATATATGCTGAAGAAAAAGCTAGTATTTTCCCACCTCATTACTATATTATCAGTGTGGTACTGCAACGTACTGTTGTCAGCCAAAATTATGTGTTTCCTAAATTACCTAGCTTGACACGGAATGGCCCAGTAGGTACATATATAAAAATATGTAGTATTCTATAAGATTTCAGTATTGTATTTCAGGCTCGGCAGGTAATAATATTGCCACTCCAGCATCATGACCAGAGTTCAGTGATAGAAGGAGAGAACAGATTCCTGGAAGTTTTCATCTAACCTTCACACATGCATTGCCACACTCAAGCACACATGGAACACATGTACACATGTGCACTCAATCATTGTAATTTTTTTTTTGTCAGTCTCACTGTGTTACCCAGGCTAGCCTGTAACATTGCATATGGGCCAGGCTGTCCTGGAACTCACACAGTTCTGCCCCTGGAGTTTAAAGGTGTGGGATTAAAGGTATACACACCACACCTGGCAATGTGAGTGTGGCATGCATACATCTAGGGCTGGGCTGTGGCTCAGTGCTGAAGCACATTGCTACCACATATGAGGCCTTAGGCTCAGACCCCAGTCCTTCCAGGAAAACCGAATCCGATGGAAATGCTTCATTGGGCTGTTTCCTTAATGGTGGGTACACAGAATGTTTTTATTTTTATCATAAAGCAGGACTCTGCTGCTCTCCTAGGCACCCTTGTAGATTATGCAGTGTTTGTATTAGAGGGTGTGGTCTCTGAATTCTGTGTTTTGTCAAATATCTGTCCTGTGATTTCATCTCCACAGGGATGCCATTGAAAAGTTATTTCCTGATGCCATTAGAATGCGAATTGAAGACATTCAACAGAATAATGACATAGTCCAGAGTCTTGCAGCTTTTCAGAAATATGGGAATGATCAGAGTCCCTTAACTGCCAGCACAGGACGAGTGAATCAGCAGAGAGGAGGGGGATTCTTCTCCGGCGTACTCACAGCTTTAACTGGTGTGGCAGTAAGTTTGGCTGTTTAATCTGTACCCTGCGTCACCCACAGTTCCCTCTGAAGTCAGCTGTTCTAACATCACTTGAAACAGTTATTGGTGTGGCCATGTCTACCTCATTAAAATTGTATGTTGGTAACAAAGACCATACAGTAGTCATTGCCTTGATCAGGGTTAGCCCTGTCCTATTCAGTCTTCTTCCTGACCTTTGCAGTGAGTGGCATCATGATGACCCATATCTCAGAACTAAGGAAAGGAGCAGAACAAGATTGAGAAACCGTTTCTGCACTGGTGCTAGACTTTTAAGAGCACACCCGTCACTGCCAATGCAAAGACGTCTTGAAATCTGAACGTTTTCCCCATAGAAAAGGCACATGAGTTGGTGGGGTCAGGGACACCGCTGCTCCTCGGCTGTCTGCTGTCTACTCTTTCCAGATCCCTCCGCCCAGCCATGAGCAGAAGTGAGTCTGTAGACACTGGTCCTCACTTTGCTATGGCAGCCCCGCCCGGCCCCGCCCCGCCCCGCACTCATATCCTCATAAACTGGCCTTTCTACTTCTGACAGCCTGTCTCCTTTCAGGTCGTCCTGCTTGTGTATCACTGGCGCAGCAGAGAGTCTGAGCATGGCCTCCTGGTGCACAAGGCTGTGGCCAAGTGGACAGCAGAAGAAGTTGTCCTCTGGTTAGAACAGCTGGGCCCTTGGGCCTCTCTGTACAAAGAAAGGTTCTTATCTGAAAGAGTAAATGGAAGGTGAGAAAAAAAATCTGACACACCAGGCCAGGCATGCCTAACTTTAATCCCAGAGGCAGGTGGGATCTCTGTAAGTTTGAGACCAGCCTGGTCTACCTAGTAAGTTCTTGGCCAGCTAGGGCTACATAAAGAAATCCCGTCAAAAAGAAAACCAAAAAAAAAAAAAAAAAAAAAAAGAAAGCCAAAAATCCAAAAACAAAGAACCAACCTCTCTCACACCAGACATGTAGATGACTTTAGTGAGATATATTCTACCTGCCACAAATCCTTATTAGAAGTATATAAACATGTGTTGTTGGATTTTGTTGTTGTTGTTTTGAGTCTTTCTTACAAATGCCCAGCCTTAGCTTGGCTTGTTTCTAGCCAACTTTTCTTAAATTATCCCATCTACCTTTTGTCTCTGGACTTTCATCTTTTTCTCTTCTGTTTCTTTTCTATATATCTTTCTCTCCTTACTCCATGGCTTGCCGTGTAGCTGGGTGGCTGCCCCTGGAGTCCTCCTCCTTTCTCTCCTAGATCTCTCCTCCTTTTTATTTCTTCTGTCTGCCAACCCCACCTGTCCTTTCTCCTGCCTTGCTATTGGCTGTTCAGGTCTTTATTAGACCCGTCAAGTGTTTTAGACAGGCAAAGTAATACAGCTTTGCATCATTAAAACAAATGTTCCACAGCATAAATGAATGTAACTCATGAACAAATGTAAACGGGTTTGTAATGTCTTCACAGATACACAACCAGTCTACCTTTAGAACAATCCTGACTCCCCGAAGCAAAGTCTTCCCTTTACTGGTCTATCCTCCCCCTCCTCCCTCAGCAGATACCAGTTATCTAGAAATGCGTTGGCCTGTGATTCTTGTACTAATGTAATCATACAGGGTGTAGCCCTTTTCTTTGCAGCTTTTTCACTTGCTATGATTTCAAGTTCACACATGAAGAAAAGCATGCGCCTGTGCTTTACTCTGTGTCTGAAAAGCCAGGTTGTCAGCTTTTCACTTGGTGGGCATTTGAGTTGATTCCATTTGTGCTGTTCTGAAGAGTGCTGCTAAGATCATTCACACACAAGCTTGTGTGTAAATGTGTATCCTGGGAACTCGTGGAGAAGAGTGGCTGCATCATAGGGTCAATCTGTGTCTGAACCGTTTTCCACAGGGCTGACTCATTTTATATCCGTGACATTTTAATTTCTATGTTACTCCTCATTATGGACGAACATTATTTTAATAATGTAGGACATTATGACACCAAGAGTACAGTGTGTGTCTTTATGTTGCTACTCTTCACAGAATATTGCTGTTAATATCACACTAGACATAACTGAACATGTTAGTACACGGTTCTCATCCCAGCCTCAGACTTAGCCATTCTTCTGTCTCAGCCTTCCAAGTCACTAGTATTACAGATGTGCACTATTGAACCCAACTAAAACAACTACTCTTAATGTAATAATGTTCAGTTGGATTTCCTTTTGGTTTTCTTCTACACACACCCTTTTAAAAATAAAGAAATATATGATAACAGGAATCTGTAACTGACAGATTGGAGGCTTAAGAACAAACACCCTGATGTGCCTAAGGCAAGTCATGTTATTTCTGAAGCCGGTTTCTGATCCATAAATTGAGCATGGTGCTACTCTCTGCAGAGTTAAATAGATAATGACAATAGTTTGTGGAAATCTTTCCCGCTGATAACTGATTGGCAGTAAGCAAAGTGCTCTTGGCAGTCATCTGCACTGCTGCCTGCATTTGACACTCTGCCTTTCCAAGCAAGCCTACATGTTGCCTAAATTCCATTTTAATCTCAAAAGTCATTTCTACCACTTACTCTTCCAGGTTGCTTTTAACTTTGACAGAGGAAGAGTTTTCCAGGGCACCATATACTATAGAAAACAGTAGCCACAGAAGAGTTATCCTCACGGAGCTGGAGCGTGTGAGAGCCCTGGGTGTGAAGCCACCCCAGAATCTCTGGGAGTACAAGGTAAACTCTCATTTGTTTGTTTTTAATTGAAAAAAAACAAGGTAGAAAACAACTAGCAGTCATCTTCCTGCTCACTGTGCAACTTAAGAAAGAAAGCATTGTAGATATTGAAGCCATAAGTACCGCCCCTCCCCAGAGGCACCGTGTTCATTCCTGCAGTGGGTGCTGCACAGCCGTCTCAGGTCTCTGTCCCTCCCTAAGCTGTGCGTGGTGTCCACAGGATGCATTGCATTACAGGCAAGATGCAAGAAGCATGCATAATCTCTGCAAACAGCTGCTTCTTCCTGGAGCTCTAGTCCATTCTGTTTCTCATTAATGTAATCCTTCACTGGACGCATGTGTAACAGTTTATGGATTTTCCTGTGATGGACAGTAACAGCTTTGTGTTTTCACTAACACTAATGGTGCTGCTTTAGACATGTCCTCCTTCTTTGTTCAGCTCATACATACAGGTGATTATTTACAGTGTATGTAGAGGAGTGAGATTAGTAGGTCACAGCTTCATCTGAACTCTGTTTGATAACTTGATTTTCATCATGACTGTATCAGTTGATTTTCCTTCACAGACAATATAATGTGTACTGCACTAAAGAGCAAGTATCTGGAATATAGAGACATGTGTACTGAAAGAGACATTGTGAAGGAAGATAATTCCGTATGACTCTTAAACATACAGTGGAAGATGTTTGTAGTTCAAGAGGTGCAAATGAAACAATCAAGTGGCTTTTATCCATTCTTGATATAACATGAAAGAACCTACTCCTCTTTGTAGCTACTGAATTGAGCCTTATTCTAGTGGAACCTCACAATGCAAACTGCACTGGCTTTGGAGGTGGGGTGCTGTTTTGTTTCTTAAACACAGTGTGTCTTTGTTGTCAAAATTGGCCTGGAACTCACTGTTCTCCTGCCCCAGACTCCTTAGTGCTGGGATTAGAGTCATGCACCATCAAGTCTGGATGCAGAAAAAATATTGAATGTAATTGGTCATAGCAGTACATTAAAAGCAACCTAAGGGAGCAGGGTGCTGGTACATGCCTTTAATCCCAGCACTTGGGAGACAGAGGCGGGTGTATCTCTGAATCGAGGCAAGCTTTGTCTTCAGAGAGAGCTCTAGGATAGTGAGGGCTACACAGAAAAAAACCTATCAAAAAACCAAACAAACAAACAAAACAATCCTATGGTCTGGGGAGATGACTCAGTAGGTAACATGCTTTCTTTGCAAGGATGAGCTGAGTCCAGATTCCTAGCAGTTATGGAGAAACAAGGCATGGTGGCTTATGTGTATAACCCTAGCTCTAATGGGTCAGAAGCAGGTGAATCTCAAAATCTTGTTGGCCAGCCAGCATAGCCAAATTGGTAGAGTTTAGGTTCAGTGAGAGACTGTGATACAAAAACAAGAAAGAGGTCACTATTGTTGACCTTTGACTTCTGCACACAGGGGAGAATACCTTTATAAATGTGAACACATAAACCACAGACACATACACAGAAAGAAACTTGTGCCCATCATTAGCAACAGTTAAATAACAGACACAGACATACCCACTGAAAAAGAGAAAATGACTGTGTGTTAATGAGATCACTGGGATAGCTTATTTATAGATCTTTGCATGCCTGCACAAGAGGCCGTGTTCAATACCCAGCATAGATGGTTGGTTGGTTGGTTGGTTGGTTGCTCAATCAACAGATAGGCAACAGATAGACTTCTTTTTTTGAGGCAAAAATCTCACTGTTGTGTAGACATACCTGGAATTTACTATTTTCCTTCCTCAGGCTCCAAATTTTATCCTAATTTTTGAATAATGGTAGCAAGGGTTCAGGCAGGAGGCTTACAACAGGCAGATTGGGCTGACTTAAATGATCTGAAGGTGAACGGATCAGTTCATTCACATATCATTCTTCTTATGGTTCTTTTTTCCTCAAAAATTGTTCTTCCCAAAAGTTCTCTCTAAAATCTTTGATTTATCCTCAAAAGTTCAGTGTAATAATTTTCCTTCTATAAACTCTCTTTAAAAGTTCTTTTTAAAAATTCTCCAAAAGTTCTTTTTTATCCCACAAGGCTTCCAGTTTATATACCCACACAGATACAATTAACAATTCTCTGACAGTTGCAATAATACCAGGCATGCATATCTCCCAGAACCAGGAAGGCAGATAAAATCCTGAGAAAAGCTGGCGCCTCGTGTCTGAGGGTGGGGTGACTTGTAATATGTCCAGGCAAATTTAAGTCTCAGAGGGGACGAGACTTGTAAAAAGTGCTGTTAACTGATTAAAGGGGAATACTAAGGCTATGTGGTTTGAGATACAGAGCCTGCAGCTCTTACCGTTGATGTCCTGGTGAGAAGGAATTTCCTTTCTTTGGGGCCTTTTTGAGAATATAAAGCACCCAGTATATTTTCTCCATCAGAAGTTAATTCTGGTAGGTTGATACCTAGAATGTTAATTGCTACTTCTGTAATAAATGATAAAGGCTCTCAGCAGAGTGAGTATGGAGTTTCTCAGTTGAAATTTGTACAGTTTGTTCTTGGTTTTGGTTTTGGTTTTGGTTTGTGATGATCTCAAGGTGGAGTCAACATCAATGAAGCTGATAGTGGTCTTGAACAATCCTCCTGCCTCCACTCTACAAGTGCTGGGATAATAGGTGTTCTAACACCCTGCCAAGCTTGTGGTATGTTTATAATACTGTTCATCCCTGGGTGTGTGTGCATACATGCAGCTGCTGTGGCACATGTGTGAAAGTCAGGACAATGTACAGATATTGGAAGGAAATCCTTCCTTCTATTGTATGGGTCCCAGGAAACAAACTTAAATTGTAAGGTTTGGCAGCAAGTTCATTTATGCACTAAGCTATCTTGACTAGCCTAATGTTTTTTTTTTTTTTGGAATGTGTTTGGGTATGTGGCTACTTATGTTTGAGTACCATATGTGTGCCAAGTGCCCTCGGAGGGTTTAAGGCATGGACTATCACACTTAGTTAACCGCTTACATTTTGAGATGCTCTTTTGCTATGTGACTTACCCTTGAACTTAATCTGATACCAAGGCTGACCTCAGATTCTCAGGCTTCCTGCTGACTTTAGAGATATATGCAACCATGCCAAACAAGATTGGAGCTTTGTACAGTATACCCCAACAAACGGGCTCTATGTCACACGAAAGATTGGTGGCAGAGTTCATGGGACATTAAAGGAGTGCAGGTGGAGAGCAGGCCACCATATATATAATGTGGTCCTCTGTCTGTCTTGTCCTCTGCAGGCTGTCAACCCAGGCAGGTCCCTGTTCTTGCTATATGCCCTCAAGAGCTCCCCAAGGCTTGGCTTGCTGTATCTGTACCTGTTTGACTACACAGACTCCTTCCTACCCTTCATCCATACCATCTGCCCTCTTCAGGAAGGCACCTCTGGGGAGGACATCCTCACCAAGCTTCTGGTAGGTACATGGTTCCTGGAAAAAGTAATTCTACCATATCTCAGTGTCGTACAGAACTGGAGAGAGTACACCAGCCTTTGTGTGCATTTTTCAGGGAGAGTTCCCAGGAGAAGAAAAGAAAGATTTGCCCTCTCCTGGAAGCCAGCTTCATTTTCTACACTACTCAACCAGAGTGATGGCCCTTTTAGTCTTGAAATTTTTTTTTTTAATAAAAAGCATTGCTTTTGTTGCAAAAGAAATCATTGTAGGTCAAGAACATCCTATATTTGATGTATGGCCTTTCAAATTTGGAAGTATCCCTAAAGGGTAGTATTTAGCTTACTACAAAGCAGGGCTTGGATCTTCTCTGAAGGCCTCACAGTAGTCAGCCATGGTCCAGGGTATGACTGCTGGCATTGGCCAATTGTTTCATCCATGTCAAGTATCAGTCCCCTGGGAGATTACTTTTACTGGAACTGTTTCTCTGGTTCTACTTGGTCATTTGAGAGTAATGTCATTTACTTTGCTACTGTTGGATTACTTTTTTAAAATTTTGGTTTTTTGAGACAGGGTTTCTCTGTGTAACTTTTGGAGCCTGTCCTGGAACTCACTCTGTAGACAAGGCTGGCCTTGAACTCACAGAGATCCTCCTGCCGCTGCCTCCCAAGTGCTGGAATTAGAGAATTAGAGGAATGCACCACCACTGTTCAGCTGGATGAATTCTTGTAATCTGTCTTTCTCAAAGTGTCAAGCATATAGTAATTATGGTCTCTAACCCTCACCAATAAATGCTAAAGCAGAATTTCCACATCTCCAAAGGCCCCTTGAAACACGGCAGTCAAGTGCCTGCCTACTGATCTTGGTCTTGAGTGGAGTTTAAAGTCTGCTTTACAGGGTGTTCCTCTAATTACCCAATTTCCAGCTATTCCATGACTGTTAGAATATATGTACAGAGGCTGTGACATATTTCTATTTCCAAAAGCATCAATAACCCCTGACTTTTTGTCTATTAACACCAAATTAAAAGTGTAAGTACACACTACCAAGAAATCTTCCACCGGGCAGTGGTGGCGCTCGCCTTTAATCCCAGCACTCGGGAGGCAGAAGCAGGTGAATCTCTGTGAGTTCAAGACCAGCCTAGTCTACAAGAGCTAGTTCCAGGACAGCCTCCAAAGCCACAGAGAAACCCTGTCTCGAAAAATCCAAAAAAGAAGAAAAAAAGGAATCTTCTGGTTCTGCTTGCCGGAGGCCGCTGTGGTACGGAGACCCCCGGGTGAAGCCACCATCACCATGTCTGACCAGGAGGCAAAACCTTCAACTGAGGACTCAGGGGATAAGAAAGAAGGAGAATACATTAAACTCAAAGTTATTGGACACGATAGCAGTGAAATACATTTCAAGTGAAAATGGCAACACATCTCAAGAAACTCAGAGAGTCATACTGTCAAAGACAGGGAGTTCCAATGAATCCACTCAGGTTTCTCTTTGAAGGTCAGAGAATTGCTGATGATCATACTCCAAAAGAACTGGGAATGGAGTAAGAGGGAGTGATTGAAGTTTATCAGGAGCAAACTGGGGGTCATTCGAGGGCTTAGATAATTCTTTTTATTTTTTTCTTTTCCCTCAATCCTTTTTTATTTTTAAAATAG
Organism: Mesocricetus auratus; assembly: GCF_017639785.1. Classification (NCBI taxonomy): domain Eukaryota; kingdom Metazoa; phylum Chordata; class Mammalia; order Rodentia; family Cricetidae; genus Mesocricetus; species Mesocricetus auratus. The sequence continues at coordinate 728,773 of NW_024429205.1, forward strand.
TTCTTTTGTAATGTGGTGTTAAAATGAAGATTGAATGCTGGCACTCCATCTCTTTTAGGCCATCTGGTAATGTGGATTCTAGTGTTCAATATTCATTATTGGTTGTTTTTGCTGTGCTGATTTTTGGTGATCAGACCTCAGCTCCCATAATATTGCCCTTCTTATTTTAAAAAATTTCATGTGTGCACCCTTTTCAGGACTGTGCATTTCAGGTTTGTGATGATAAAAAGATCAACTAGTGGGGGCTTTCCTGTGACCTTCCATTGGCCCTGAAGTTCCAGCATGCAGTTGCCTCACTCCTGGACTATGATTTTCAGTGGGAGATGGAACTTTTTCAGAGAACTGAACTGTGGGAAAATGATCTTTCCTCAGCTTGAAGCTACTTTTAAATATGAGGGTCTGGACCAAAAGAAGAATATCACATTTGTAGTTAAGATGACAGATACAGTGAGAATAACAACTAACTCCAAAGATGGCTTCACTGGAGAGGGAGAAGCGTCCTGAGAGTAAGACAGGCTGTCTGAAGATCCCAGGAAAGCAGTTAGTAACAGTTACTCATGCAGAAGTGTATGCAACAGACACTGCTCCTTTTGATTCTGTTTGTACTTTTTGTCCTGGGACATGGGTTTTCAAGGGACATCGTCTGTACCAGCTTCATTAAAATAAACAACATTTGTAAAAACTGTAAAAAAAAAAAACTTCCTTCCTTCCCTCCTTCCTTCCTTCCTTCCTTCCTCTCTTAGTTTTGCTTTTTCGAGATAGTTTCTCTGTGCAACCCTGGTGTCCTAGAACTCGCTCTGTAGACCAGGCTGGCCTTGAACTCACAGAGACCCACCTGCCTCTGCCTCCCAAGTGCTGGGATTAAAGGCCTTCACCATCAATGCTTAGCTTCATACCTGGCTTTTATGAAGTATGGAAGATCCAAACTCTGGTTCTTGTGCAGCATGTATCCTTAACAATTAAGCTGTTTTTCTAGCCCCATCTTTATTTATTTTAAGATAAATTATTACAAAGGAGATTGATATATTAATATTCTATTTTAAGCCATGCACATGCTTTTAATCCTAGAGCTCTGGACTGAGGCAGAAAAAATGTGAGATCAAGGCCAACTAGAGCTATATAACAAGATGCTGTTTGAAAAACTAAAATTTAGATTGTTAAAGGGGTATGTGAAGGTCTCCCATCAACATCACTGTGAAAGTCAATCCTGTGATTGGGACTGTGTGTGTTATTCTTCAAGGACCTGAGGGAGCCCACATGGAGGCAGTGGAGAGAATTCCTTGTCAAGTACTCCTTTCTCCCATACCAGCTGATTGCAGAGTTCGCCTGGGACTGGCTGGAGGTCCACTACTGGACATCACGCTTCCTTATCGTCAATGCCATGCTGCTGTCTGTTCTGGAGTTGTTCTCTTTTTGGAAGATCTGGTCAAGAAGTGAGCTGAAGTAAGTGTCTTTTTGTGGGACTGGGAGATGCTGGGAGCAACAGAGGGTAGTAAAGACATGCCAATGAGGAAGTTCCCCTTTAAAGTGTCACCCACATCAGAGCCTACAGTGACTGTAACTCCAGCCCCAGGAGACCTGACATTCTTTTCTTGTACTGTATTCATGTGCAGAAACCCGTACATGGACACATACACACACACATAATTAAATAAGTAAAATTAAGTCTTTAAAAAAAAATCTTCCGAGACTCCTCAGACTCTGGTTTGAGAAATATTCCTTAAGCAGCAAATAAGAAAGTTACTTGTGTCTAGGAGACAGACTGCATTGCTTTTGTTCCTGATTTTCTTTGGTTTCTTTATTTTATTTTGTTAGAGATGGGGTCTGTCTTAAACACCAGCACACATAAAATTAAGTAATTAAAACAGATGGGCCTGTATACAAGCCTGCGGTGCATTTTCTTGGTTAAGGATTATGTCGGCCATGCCATTCCTGGGCAGGTGGTCCTGGGTGCTATAGGAAAGCCAGCTGCATAGCTGTGAGGAGCAAACCAGTAAGCAGCACTCCTCCATGGCCTCTGCTTTATTTCCTACGCTGACTTCCCTGGATAGTGGACTACACACAGTAAGCTGAAATAAGTCCCTTCCTCACAAGTTGATTTTTCTTTAATTAATTAATCTTATGTGAATTGGCGTTTGTCTGCATATATGTTCATGATCTTAGAGTTACAGACAGTTGGTAGCTGCCATGTGGGTGCTGGGGATTCACTCAGGTGCTGGGAATTGAACCCCTGTCCTCGGGAAGAGCAGTCAGTACTCTTAACTGTTGAGCCATCTCTCCAGCCCCCAACAGGCCAATCTTAAAAAGACATTTTCTCAATTGTACCAAATTGACAAAAAACTAGTTAGCCCAGGGTTTTGCTATTGCCTCGACCTGATTATGTCCTGCCTCAGGGTTCTGAGTAGTGGGGAATATAAGCATACACTATTGTGCCTGGCCCTTTGTGTTCATTGGTTTTGTTTTGTTTAGTTTTTAGGTTTTCATTTTTATGTGTTTATTTATTTATTTAGAGACAGGGTCCTCCTTTGTAGCTAGCTCTGTCTAGCCTGGAACTCATTATGTAGACCAAGGTCCCAAAGATCTGTCTGCCTCTGTCCCCAAGGGCTGGGATTAAAGGTGTGCTTAACAAACCTGCCTCTGCCTACCAAGTACTAGTATAATAAGCACATACTCCCATAACTGATTTCCATATCTCATATTTAATAACAAACCAGATAATCTCTGAGGGAATGTTTAAAGGATTTTAATAATTGAGGGATAAGTGGAGGAAAAGCAGGTAATTTGTAGAAAGGAGCTGTATAGTAAAGGCCAGAGAGGAGTCATCAAGGAATTTTGTAGTGTTCTAATTCTGCTTTGCCTGTACTTGGGACAGTAATAACTTCCCTGGATTAAAGTAGGATTTGAATAGATCTCTTGGTGGCAAGTGGCAGGAACCTACCTCATTGAACTTACTACAAAGGAAATGCCCACCCAGAGTAGAAAGCATGTTTGGGACCAGAGACCCAAATACTGTCCTCGGGGTTGCCTGGCTCAGGACCACCTTGACTGCAGGCTGCCCTTCCCAGTGCTACTCAGCTCTTGTTGCCCTCATGGCTATGGCTACCCCAAAGCTTGCCTAGCAATGCCAGGAAAAGCAGACGCTTCTCTTCCCATCATACTTGAAACAAGCCTTGACTCCGATTAGTCCAGCTTGAGTCATGTGCCCACCCAGACGTGTCACACTGCAGGAGTGTGCTGCACTTTCGTGGCCACGTCAGACCACATGGGACCAGTGTGGGAGGGAAGGACTGGAAATCTACCAGTCATAGAGTACGTGCTCACACTGCCCAGACAGACGAAGCAGGCACCTCCAAAGCAGTTCAAGCTGTTTCAGGGAGACACTTACAGGCAGACAGGCCACCACATAGTTTCATATTGGTGTCCCATCTCCCACAGGATCCCTGGCCTTGTAAATAGTTTTAGGAGTCTCTCGTGTCGGTTATTCATTTAGAGAATGCGCATCTCCATACTTGTGCTTTATCCCTGCTATATTTCATCCCCAGCACAGGATATTGGTGGTACATGCCTGAAGATGCCAGCCCTCAGGAGGCAAAGGCAGAAAGATGAGAAGTTCAAGGTCATCCTCAGCTACATAGCAGGTTTGAGCCCAGGCTGAGCTCTATTAGACTTTGTCTCAGAAAAAAAAAAAAAAAGCGCCATAAAGCAGATAGAGTAGAGACACCAGTGTGCTCAGAGGACATCCGTAGGGAACATGTGCTGGAGACTAGTGCAGCGGGTGCTTCCCCAGCTGTGGGGCGGATCCTCACTGCCCAGCATATCCAAGCCCACCCCCACCACTCTTCTTTTCTTTTCAGGACAGTGCCCCAGAGGATGTGGAGCCATTTTTGGAAAGTGTCTACGCAGGGGCTGTTCATGGCCATGTTCTGGCCACTCATCCCTCAGTTTGTCTGCAACTGTTTGTTTTACTGGGCTCTGTACTTCAACCCAATTATTAACATTGATCTGGTGGTCAAAGAAGTCAGGCGACTGGAAACCCAAGTGTTATGACCAGCAGCAAGGTCCAGGAGAGCCTGTGAGTCTTCTGATGTCCAAACTGTTGCATTCAAGGAGGCAAGCAACTCATTTCTACCCCTGGTAAAGCAAGGTGCTGCTTCTATGTGTCAGGGCTTCAACCAGGTCCCCTGTCTCAAAACAACAACAACAAAGGCCACCATGGTCAGTAGCCTTAACCTCATGGACTGACGGGCTTATTGGGGTCAGTCCCAACCTATGGGTCAAGTTCAGGAAAACAAGGATAGGGTTTGGTCATAGGCATAGATTGTTGTGTACACAAAATACATAGGAAAACCCAGAATTCAATCGCATTTCCTATTGAGTAGTTGGTAGGTTTCAGGTAAAGCAGAGAAAGCTTCCAGCTGAGTGAAGATGGCTAGCTGTCTTTTTTCCTGTTGCAGTTATTGGAAATTCAGCTCTCCTTCCTGTGAGCAGGGAGCTGAGTGAGATTCCCATCAGGCCTAGCCAGTCAGGTGACTGAGACCACTGCTCAGGGTTTTCGCTTTGAAAATGTAGTCTGCAGGATAAATCCAGTATAATCTATTCAAGGAAACAATATATAAGCTGCTCTCACACTGTGTAATGTATAATCTTTATTGTCCTGTTCTGGAGTATAGCAGCAGGTATAATTATGCCAAGTGCTGCCATCATAAGTATGGAGTGAGCTGAAGGGTGACCTTTATTTCTTGCCAGTGTGGACACAGCAGATATAGAGTGAGCTCATTAGCCTTGGCCTTGTGGAAACAAGCTTACATCCAAAGAGAGAGAGAGTGCGTGTGTGGGGGGTGTGTGTAATTCATTAACCATTTAAGATTTCACTTAAACTTTGCATTTGAAAGTTTGGAAAAATTACTTGAAATAAAAATTAAAGATTTTTATACAAATAAAACCTCTGTAGAGGAATCTGATTGCTGAGGAAATACAAAGGAACCCTACGTTGCTCTATGTGTTACAACTAATTACATTGAGTGGATTGTTGAGCCAGGATGCAGCTTAGTGATCTCTCCAAAGAAGGAAAAATGTTCTTTCCCAGTTTTCTCATGGAGTCCCGGGGCTCCATGGTTTTTTGTCTGCATGAGACAGTGGCTCTGTGGTTCAGGCACACACTGTAGTGTTTGTGCATTCCTGGACATAACCCTGGAGATTGCTTCCTGCTTTCCTTTCCATGATGAAGTAGGGGTTGGATAACAATGGTTATTGTACTGGTAGTGACTGTCCTAGATTCAATGGTACCCAAGTTAGACCACAAATAACCAGCCTCCCTGTATCCCATTCCCATCTGTGACCTTCCACACTGACCCCACCTGCACCAACACCACACCTCAAAGATGAGTAATGCCCAGGTCCTCTCTGGGAAGAGGAGATGTGGCCTAGAGCAACCAGATGGGTAGCTGCTCTAATTTCCATTAGAGTGGACTGCAGGTTTGCTCTAATCCTTGAATTTTCCTACCCTTCCAGGAAGGCTTGGGGGCATAAAAAGGGAGGTGTTCATGTGAAACATTCAGACCTCTGCAAATCTGAGCCTTATATAGAACAGGCTTGCCTTAAACTGGTTAGATAGCCCAAGATGATTTTAAGCTTCTCATCCTTGGATCTCTCCAATTCTGGGATTACAGATACATGCAATCACACCCAGGTCTATATGGTGGTAGTGATAGAACTCTGGGTCTTATGCATTAAGGCAGGTACTCTACTAACTTAGCCATATCCCCTAGCCCAAAGGGGGAATTTCTTTACACAGATCCTGAGAAACAGTTGACAGAATTAGGAGATGCCTCTGGTATCCAAAAGTTGGCAGTGATAGAGATGGAACTCTGGGCTTTATTTGTGGTTAGGCAAGTACTCTGCCACTGAGCCACATCCCCAGCCTAAAATTGCTTTTCAAGAAGCGTTAATTTAATATAGAAAAGACTGAAAATAATAGGGTATAGTCTCAACTGCATCTTTTTTTATGTAATATTTTACTGTTTAATATTAAAATGTTAATCCAATATATTTTTATTTAAATTAGAAACATGCTTGCTTCACATGTCAATCCCAGCTCCCTCTCCCACCCCTCCTCCCTTGCCCCTTCACCAGCCCAGCACCCAATCCCCACACCATTCCTCAGGGAAGGTGAGGTCCTCCACAGGGGATCTCCAGACTCTGTCATTTCATCCAGGGCAGGACCTAGGCTCTTCCCCATGTGTCCAGGCTGAGAGAGCATCCTTCCATGTGGAGTGGACTCCCAAAGTTCATTAACGCCATGGTAAACACTGATCTACTACCCAAGGACCTAGAGATTGCTGAGGCCTCCTCACTGACACTACATTCAGGGAGTCTGGATCAGTCCCCTGCTGGCCTCTCAGCCATCAGTCTGGGGTTCAAGAGCTCCCCCTTGTCCAGTCAGCTGTCTTTGTGGGTTTCACCAGCCTGGTCTTGACCCCTTTGCTCATCACTCCTTCCTCTCTGTCACTGGGTTCCAAGAGTTCAATTCATTGTTTAGCTGTGGGTATCTACTTCTGCTTCGATCAGTCACTGGATAAAGGTTCTAGGATGGCAATTAAGGTAGTCGCCAATCTCATCATCAGGGAGGGGCTCAACTGTATCTTCTAAAACTAGAAAAGCACTGTGTACACACACACACAAACACACCATACATATATAAAGGGGATTTATTAGAATGGTATACAGGTGGTCGTCCAGCTAATCTAACAATGACTGGCTATGAATGGAAAGTCCAAGAATCCAGTAGTTGTTCAGTCCAACTGGGTGAGCTGGAATCCTAAAGAAATAGGCTGTAATGCCAGTGAAGGAACAGACTTGTTAGCAAGTGGAGGGCAGGCAGGCAAAATCTCCAGCAGAAGGGAAGACCCAGATTAAAGGTGTGTCTTCCCACCTCAAGATCCCATGGGGTGTCACCTTTGAGGTGTCTTCCTACCTCAAAGATCTGGATTAGAAGTGGATGTACTTATTTCAAATTAAGCAAAAATTCCTCATAGTTATGTCTTCCATTTTTTTAGTTCTAGGAGACTACCAAGAATAGCCATCATAAATCTACCCCTTGTTAATTTGACACATAATCATATGTCCTTAGGGCATGATTAGTTAACAAATGAAAACAGTAAGAGGTCATAATGACACCTAAACATAACTTCCACATACAATTGACAAATGCATTATGTATTTTTTTTTTTTTTGGTTTTTCGAGACAGGGTTTCTCTGTGGCTTTGGAGGCTGTCCTGGAACTCGTTCTGTAGACCAGGCTGGTCTCGAACTCACAGAGATCCACCTGCCTCTGCCTCCCGAGTGCTGGGATTAAAGGCGTGCGCCACCAACGCCCGGCTCATGCATTATGTATTTAACCAGTCATAATTATGCCAACATAACTCATTCGTGCCATCACACACACATAAGTACAGAAGAGGTGGCAGTGTCCCTTGAGGGACATCCTTTCAGTATCTCAAACTTAAATAGGATAACCATTCATATTCTCTTAATTGATGTTATATTACATAAAGAAATCGAGGCGAGAAAACATGAACATTTGTACAAATGCATTCTTAACAAAATAAAACAGCAACACTCATGTCAACTATAATCCTCATTCCTGTAACTGGTCACATAGCCTTAGCTGGCATTTATAACCACCTTCCTCTACTACGTTTCCTGCACCCCTGGCAAGAACTTCACCAAGTCTTGGCTCTTTTCCTGGAGGAGTGACTCATACCTTCATCCTTGACAGGTCTATACCCTTTGTCGCCTGAATTAGGCTTCCTGAATTAGGCTGTTGTAGTTTCCTGTTGACTTTCATTATAGGACATGGTAGCACCAAAAGGCACCCTAGAAGGTCTCCTACACGCCAGGCATTATCTTTCTTACCTCCATTGTAGGCAAGCAATCTACTTTCCTCATGGTAATCTGCATCAATCACCTTTCTTAACACTGTTATCCTTTCTTAGCCTGTTGGTTTAGGAGCATTAGAAGCCCAAACTCAGAGAGAAGTCTGAGTTTCCAGCTCAATGAAATGTTGGTTGTGGCTCTAGGAGCACTACCCCCCTCTGGAACCAACAGAACTTAGATCATGGGAACAGGAAGCAAAAATTCTCCTAGTGAGTCAATAGGGGTGATAGTGAATGAAACTATTCCCTTTCCTACCCCCTGATTCTTGTGGATCCTGGCTATGGGAGAAAGCATACAATATATGGGACAGTGGTTCAAAAAATGTTCCACCTAGTGGAAAACCCTGCCCCAACCTTCCAGGCTTCTGCCTCCTGCATGGTGCTATTACTGTGTCTTCCAAAGGCCATCCCATCTTTTCATCAGGCCAGCTGCTCCAGGATGGTGGGGAACATAGTAAGGTTAGCAGATCGTGAACCCACGGTTGTAACTGTCTTTCTGTGAAGTGAGTTCCTTGGTCAGAAGCAATACTATATGGAATCTTCTGACAATGGATAAGGCATTCTGTAAGTCCACAGGCAGGGGTTTTGACAGAAGTGGTATGTGTAGGAAAGGCAAATCCATAACCAGAATAAATATCTACTCCAGTAAGGACAAAGCATTGTCCTTTCTACTGAAGAAGTGGTCCAATGTAGTCAATCAACCTGCTACCAGGTTGCTGGCTAGTCACCTTGGGAATGGTGCCTTATATGGGATCTGACACTGAGTAGCTGTAGCCATGTCAGCGTTGGTGAGTTCCTGTTATTGAGCTCAGTATAACCCTGATCTTTGCCACCAAGGCCACTTTGTTTATGGGCCCACTGGGCATTGACTACAATGGCTAGGAAAAGAGGCTGACTGTCCACAGAGCAAGTCATCTTATCTACTTTGCTACTGAACTCCTCTATTGAAATCATCTTTTGATGAGCATTTACATGGAACACAAGTATCTTCACATCCTTTGCCCTTTGGAGAGATCGATCCACATATTTCTTCCCCAGGAGTCTTTCTCACCAATTTTTCAATCATGTTCTTTCCAAGTCCCTGACCATCTCAGCCAGTCCATTGTCTGCAGCCCATGAATCTGTGAACAGTCACACATCTGACCATTTTTCCTACCAAAAAACTGTATGGCCATGTGTACTGCCTGACGTTTTGCACACTGAAGATTTCCCTACACCAGTATCTTTCAGGGCTTCCCAGAAAGGGGTTGTAAAGATGTCCACCTCTGGGTGGTGCCTGCATAACATGCGGAACCATCAGTAAACCAGGCCCTGGTCTTGTCTTCTCAATCACCCAATCATCATACCCCCTGAGGCTGTAGATGCACGCTTGGCAACAAACAGCATATTAACAGAAGACAAAACCATAGGCATTTAAATGGGTAACTTCTTCATGTAACTTGATTGTGCCTTTTTGTTTTGTTTTATTTTGTTTTTACTTTTTGAGACAGGGTGTGTTAGGATTTCTCTGTAATAGCCCTGGCTGTCCTGGAACTCTCTTTGTAGACCAGGCTGGCCTCAAACCCACAGAGATCTTCCTGTCTCTGTCTCTGCTTCTTGAGTGCTGGGATTAAAGACATGCGCCACCACCACCTAACCTCTTACTTGTGCTTTTAAGACCTACTCGGTCCCAATCACATGTATACCACTTCCATTTGATAATAGATTGCTGGTGTGCACATTCCACTTTATGACTGGCTGGGTCAGATAACACCCAGCTTATGATGGACAGGCAGTTCAGATCACGTGGTAACTTGGTGACCCATTGTCAAACGTTCAATTTCCAGTAAGGCCGAGGGCTGTCTTTCAAAGGGAGAATAATTGTCTGCAAAGGCTCCAAATAGCATCCTTATCTGCTACTAACACCTTGAGTAACATCAAGTCTGCTGGATCATGTGGTCCAAGTGGTAGAGCAGCCTGCACAGCAGCCTGGACCTGTTAAAGAGCCCTCTCCTGTTCCAGGCCCCATGCAAAGCTAGCAGCTTTCCTAGTCACTTGGTATACGAGCAGGAGTAACACAGCCAAGGGAGGAATGTGCTGTCTCCAGAATCCAGATAGGCCCACTAAATGTTGTGCTTCTTTCTTGGTGGTGGGAGCGGCTAGGTGCAGTGACTTATCCTTCACCTTAGAAGGAATACGTCTGCAGGCCCCACACCACGGGACTCCTAAGAATTGCACTGAGTAGAAGGCCCTTGAAGTTTGGTTGGATTTATTCCCCCATCCTCTGATACACATATGAGTTACCAGTGAGTTCAAAGTGGTTGCTATCTCCTGTTCACTTGGCCCAATCAGCATAAGATTATTCATAGTTATGACACAGGGCTGGAGAGTCAATGCATTCTTGAGGTAAAACTGTAAAGGTAAAGTGCTGGCCTTGTCAATGAAAGCAAATTCCCTTTGGTGGTCCTTATGGACAGATACACAGAAAAATGCATCAGTATGTACCAGATGTGTTGATCTACTCAAGGAAGGACACCACATCTGCTACAGCAGCTGTAACTGGAGTCACTACTTGGCTGAGTTTCAGTAGTCAACTGTCACGCTTCATGACCCATCTGTCTTCTGCACCGGCCACAGAGGAGAGTTAAAGGGAGACACGGTGGGAACTTCGACCCCTGCATCTTTCAAGTCCTTCATGGTGGCACTGAGTTTCATAATTCTTTTGTTTTATTTTTCAAGACAAGGTTTCTCTGTGTGGCTTTCCTGGAACTCACTTTGTAGACCAAGCTGACTTCAAACTCTCAGACATAACACCTACCTCTGTCTCTGGAGTGCTGGGATCACCGCTACCACAACCAGCTTAATTTTGTAACCCTTTCATGGAAGTGATACTGTCTTTGATTCGCTATTTTCTCTAATAGAGGCAACTCCAGCGCCTTCCACTGGCCTTTCCAACCGTAACAGCCCTCACTCCACAGGTCAGGGAACAGTGTGGGAATTCTGCCAATTTATATCTATCCCAATTATACATCCTGGGACTGGGGAAATAACCACAGGATGAGTTTGGGAACCCACTGACCCTACTGTGAGTCAGACTTCAGCCAAAACTGTTTATCATCTGAACTCCATAAACACCTACTGTAACTGTAGGGTCACAATGTTTCTTGGAATCTTCCAGAATCAGGGTTAATTCAGAGTAGCATCCAATCATTCCCAAAAAGTTGTTTTTTTTTCCTTTCCTCCACTATACATTTACCTTCATGAAAGGTGGATCCCGACGTCACAATTAAACCCTTTTTAAAGACAAAGCATCCCAAAGCTTTGGAATGCACTGGGCAGTGGTGGCAGATGCCTTTAATCCCAGCACTTGGGAGGCAAAGGCAGGTGGATCTCTGTGACGTTGGGTGGTGGTGGCGCACGCCTTTAATCCCAACACTCGAGAGGCAGAGGCAGGTGGATCTCTGTGAGTTCAAGACCAAGCCTGGTCTACTGAGTGATTTCCAGGACAGGCTCCAAAACAATACAGAGAAACCCTGTCTCAAAAAAAAAAAAAGGTTTAATTGTGGTGTGTGTGTGTGTGAGTGTGTGTGAATGTGCATGAAGGCAGTTGCCTGATGTCAGATTCTCTGGAGCCAGAGTCAAAACAGTTGCACTAAATAGCATGCATTCTGAGAAGCGAATTCAGGTCCTCTGGAAGAGCAGAAAGCGCTCTTAACCATGGAGTCATTCTTTTGGCCTGTGTTTTCACTTTTTAGTGCTCATTGATTGCTCTACATTTTCTTTTCTTTTCATTTTTTCTTGAGATGTTGGAAATCAAACTCAGGATCTCAAGCATGCAACACAGACGCTTTAACTCACAGTTGTGTTATCAGCCCAGGAAACAGTTTTCTCTTTCTTTTAGAAACAAGGTCTTCTGTCCTACCCAAGTGGGTGTCAAATTCCTGGGCTCAGGTGACCTTTCAGCCCCAGTCTCCTGGTAGAATACTGCAGGTGTATGTCATCACACCCAGCTTTCAGGAAATAAATTTTACTTATTAATGACAGAGAAAGGTAGGGGATAATTTTATTACAGGAACAGTTCTTAGTTGTATCATGTGGCCATCTTATTACCACAGTCAAGCCTACAAACAGGAGCTCATCCCCAGTTGACCACTAGCCATGAGCAGCAGGTCAGAAGATAGCACACTTTCGTAACAGTTGTGCCTCAGAGCTGGTACCAGCCCAACACAGTAGTAGTTGTAGAAAGCAGGCCCAGGACTCTGAGCTTTCATCAGACTAACAACTCCACAGGCTCACAGGCCCCGAGTTCCTGGGTGGAGGGAGAAAGCAAACACGAGGCTTTATGGCTTGGCCTATACTACCTCCCGCAGAGACTGAACTCTGTTGTTTATCGCTGAAAGCGAACTTCATCTCCATGGGCAAAGGGACATCTCAAGACCAGCCTATCAGTGGCACTCGGGTGAGTCCGTTTCACATAAAACCGAGGGGTAGAAGAGGTATTTCAGGTGGTACTCTGTCCCTACGAGGCATTCTGCAAGCTCCTTATCACACTGGCACAGGAGTTCTTGGCATTTGTTCTCTGCGGGCCCTGGAAGAAGTAGGGAAACTGAGGTTAGAGCAGAGACGTACAGACACAGAATAAATGCCAGGGATGTCAGTAAGTCTGGAGCCAGAACAGGTCATAATTTGCACTTATGTGATACTTGATAGCTTTCCAATAACCTTCCATGGATAAGACCACTCCAAGAGGCAGCAATGACAGCCAGCTCTACCCAAGAAAGTAACTTGGCTTGTCAAATGGACGAACTCCTGGCTTCTCTTCTTTGTCAATACTACCCTGTGTCACTTAGGAATCCATTCAGGTAAGACTGGGTGCCTGGCAACTATCAGGCCTAGGTTTGCATTTCTTGTCTTAACCTGTGACCTTGTCTAACCTTTATGTCAGGAGCACTGCTGAGGGCAAGTACTGGCCTAGCATGAATGAAGCCCTAGCTAGATTCTGTTCCTGCCACCACCAAAAAAAGTCAAAAGTAAGTAAATAGAATGAGATCATTGCTGGTGGTGCACGCCCTTAATCCCAGCACTCGGGAGGCAGAGGCAGGCAGATCTCTGAGTTTGAAACCAGCCTGGTCTACAGAACGAGTTCCAGGACAGCCTCCAAAACAATGCAGAGAAACCCTGTCTCGAAAAACCAAACTGGCAGCATGAAGCATAACTCTAGGTTCTATCTCCAGCACCAAAACTGACATGGTGGCACACTCATGTGATCCCAACACTTGAAAGGTGGAGGCAGGGCCGGGCGTTGGTGGCGCACGCCTTTAATCCCAGCACTCGGGAGGCAGAGGCAGGCGGATCTCTGTGAGTTCTAGGCCAGCCTGGTCTACAAGAGCTAGTTCCAGGACAGCCTCCAAAACAATACAGAGAAACCCTGTCTCGAAAAACCAAAAAAAAAAAAAAAAAAAAAAAAAAAGAAAGGTGGAGGCAGGATCTGAAAGTCAAGGTGACCTTGACTACCTAACAAATTTGAAGCCCGATTGACTTCAAACTCACTATGTAGCCGAAGCTGACCTCAAATTCAAAGCAATCTTTCTGCCTCAGCTTCCCAAGTCCTGGGATTACAGGTGTGTACCACCATGCCTCACTTCCCGTGCATTTCATTATGCACATAACAAGACATGGTAAAGCACACCTGTAATTCCAGCATGTGGAAAGTGGAGCAAAGACCAGAGGATCAGGAATTGAAGGCCATCCTTAGCTACATAGTGAGACACTGGGCAGTAGCTTGAACACATTTGAGACCTCAAAGCCCGTCTCCGCATTGACACACTTCCCCCAACAAGGCCACACCCACTCCAACAAAACCACGGAGCCACAGATACCTGGGATGTGTTGTCCCATGTTTTACTTGCCAGGAACTGAAAGGCTGCTGTGTGGGCCAGGGAGAGACTATAACTGTTCAAGCAAGACCTTGGCGTCACCCATGATGCTGGTTTTGCATGCATGGAAAATTTAAGAGTTAGAGAGTCATGAAGACATCTACTTGGATTTCAAAAGAAAGTCAGGAAGTCAGACAGGGTGGGGTAGGGCCATCAGCACTATAATCGGCCCTGAAGGTCATTTGTGAAGATGCAAGGAAGCGGCCGTGGAGAAGAAAGGATGTTGGAGATGACAGGACCGTGCACTATCCACAGCAGAAAGCTGCAGACAAGAGGGGGTCATGCCAGAGAGGCCAAGTGGGCTGTAAATAGCAAGGTTCTGGGAAAGAGTTACCAAGCTCACAGCAGGACACCTTGTGCCGCCAAGGCTAGACAAACACAAAACAAAAACAAAAACAAACAAAAAACCCACAGACGTTTGTGTTTATACAGTGTGGTGGCTCACATCTTTAATCCCAGCACTTGGGAGGCAGAGGCAGGTTGATCTATGTGAGTTCAAGACCAGCCTGGTCTACAGGGTGAGTTCCAGGAAAGTTAGGGTTGCATAGAGACACTGTCAAAAAAAAAAAAAGGTGCTTGCTCTGCTGTTTTTGTGTTGCTTCCATCTGACCTTTCCCTGTTTTATTTTGTTTTCAAGAGAGGGTTTCTCTATGTAACAGTTCTGGCTGCCCTGGAACCTTGTTGTGAAAACAAAACAAAAACACACACCAAAAAAACAAAGAAAAAAAAGGAAGGAAGGAAGGAAGGTAGGAAGGAAAGAAGGAAGGAAGGAAGGAAGGAAGGAAGGAAGGAAGGAAGGAAGGAAGGAAGGAAGGAAGGAAGGCAGGCAGGCAAGCAGGCTGAGCAAACCAGGGGAAGCAAGCCAGTACACAGCTCCCCTCCATGGCCTCTGCATCAGCTCCTGCCTCCAGGTTTTTTGACCTGTTTTAGTGCTGGTCCTGGCTTCCTTCAGTGATGAAGTGATGTGGAAATGTAAGTCAAATGACCCCTTTCCTCCCCAAGTTGCTTTGGTGATAATATTTCATCATAGCAACAGTAGTAACTTTAATCAAGACAGTTAGCTTGACTGAGGAGATAGGTCAGTGGTTAAGAACACTGGCTACTCTTCTGAAGGCCTGAGTTCAATTCCCAGTAATCACATGGTGGCTCACAACCATCTGTAATGAGATCTGGTGCCCTCTTCTGGCCATGCATGCAGACAGAACACTGTACTAAATAAATCTTTTTTTTTTTTTTCCTACCGAGACAGGGAGTCTCTGTGTAGCTTTGTAGACTAGACTGGCCTCAAACAGAGATCCTCCTGCCTCTGCCTCCCGACTACTGGGATTAAAGGTATGTGCCACCACTGGCTGGCTAAATAAATAAATCTTAAAAAAAAAAAATCAGTGGTTAAGAGCACTGGCTGTTTCTCCAGCAGACCTGGGTTCAACTCCCAGCACCTACATGGCAGCTCACAACTGTCTGTAATTCCAGTTCCAGGGGATCAAACATCCTCACACAAACATACATACAGGCAAAGTACCAATGCATATGGAAAAAAAACTTATAAATCGGGTTGTAGTGGCACATGCCTTTAATTCCAGCACTTGGGAAGCAGAGGCAGGCAGGTCTTTGTGAGTTTGAGACCAGCCTGGTCTACAGAATGAATTCCAGGACAGGCTCCAAAGCTACAGAGAAACCCTGCCTCAAAAAAACAAAAAACAGAAAGGAAAAAAAAAAGACAGCTTATTAACTAATTAGGTGGTAAGTAATTATTGAAACAAATTAGTTAAATTGAGTACATTCACAAAGTTAGTATTTACTTCTACAACATTTTTATCACCCCAAAGAAACTTTGTACACTTTAAACAGCCCGAGGTCGCTTCCCCACTTCTGATCCTCTGAGTAATCCCACAGCTCTTCAGTCTGCAATGATTTACTACTTCATACACACGGAACCACCTGGTTACTGTCACTCTTCATGTTCTCAAGGTTTACTACATCCATGTTACAGTAGGTACAGTGCTTCTCCTGTTTAGTTTTTTCATATGGGAGTTAGAGAGAAGGCTGGGACCTGAGTTCAATTCCCAGCACCCACCAGCTCATAACAGTCCCTAACGTGGTCTCAGTATCTGAAGCCCTCTCCTGACTTCTGTGGGCACCAGGCACAGCAATACAAGCAGGCAAAACACCTATATATATATATATATACAAATAAAATAAATCTCTCTCTTTTTTAAAAGCATTCAGGGCTGGGCGTTGGTGGCACACGCCTTTAATCCCAGCACTCGGGAGGGAGAGGCAGGCGGATCTCTGTGAGTTCGAGGCCAGCCTGGTCTACAAAGTGAGTTCCAGGACAGCCTCCAAAACCACAGAGAAACCCTGTCTCGAAAAAACAAAAAAAAACAAAAACAAAAAAAAAAAAGCATTCAGGGACTAGTGAGAAGGCTCTGTGGGTAGAGGTGCTTGCTGCCAAGCCTGGCACCCTGAGCTTGATCCCCATGACCCACATGGTGGAAGAGAAGTGACTCCTGAAAGTTGTCCTCAGACTACACAAACTATGACATGTGCATTCATACACACAGGACAGAGAGAGGGAGGGACAAAGTTGAGAGAATAAACTAGAATCCTACGTTATTTCCAGTACTCATACAAACATAACAACTGTTTTTTTCAAAGTTTCTCATTTTTAAATTTGTTTTATTATATTTTTAACTTATTTTTTTGTGTGTGTTTGTGCATGTGTATCACAGAGGGATTACGGAGGTCAGGAGACAATTTACAGAAATCAGTTCTTTCTCTTAATATGTGGGTCCTGGGGATTAAACCCAATTTGTCAGGTTTGGTGGCCAACACATTTAACCACTAAGGCATCTGGTCAGCCCACAACTATGTTTTATTATTCCCATTTCACTGACTAGAAAAGTGAGGCTCAAAAGAATTACTTAGCCAAGGTCACAGAGCTGGGAAGGAGTCACCCAGTATTCCAACCTAGGCAAAGTCTTCTCCCTGGGCAAGAAAGACCTTCATCAGTAAGACAGGCTCATTGCTCTATGGCCTGAGCTCCAGGGAAATCTCTCTGCTGAAAGAATAAAAATTCAAGAACAAGGCCACTGGTGACCACTTGTAATCCCAGCAATCCAGAGACTCAGAAGTTTGGAAAGTTCAAGGCCAGTCAACCTGCACTAAGGTATGAGATGATTATCACAAAAACAAATAATATATAAAGGAAAAGGAAACCAGCTCCCATGGTTTAGACTTAAAGCTTGAGCTAGGCAGTAGTGGTGCACACTTTTAATCCCACCACTGGAGAGGTCAAGGCACGGGGTCTCTATGAGTTCAAGGCCAGCCTGGTCTAGATTGAGTTCCAGGACAGACAAGACTACACAGAAAAACCCTGTTTTGAAAAACCAAAAATATATATATATATAAATAAAAATAAATTAATTAAAGCCTGCTAGTAAATATTATTATAGGCTGAAATTTTTAAAATATCTTTGTCAGGCCCATAAATGGAAAAATAGGCCAAATCTGTAATTAAATAAACAACTATGTTCAGAATATCTCTAAATGGAATAACAGAATATTTTTGTTGAAAATGCATAACAGACACTTTGGATCTTTCTGTGTGGCTCAGGGAAAGAGCTTTGAAAACAAACACAGACTCCAACAGCCAAACATAGCGGTAACATTCCATGGACACCATTCCCCCATGGGTGTAACTGAGGAGAACATGAAAATTGAAGGGGAGAGTAGGAAACCTATAAGATCTATTTCCCCACAAAATAGTACTTCACACCTTTGCCTGTGCTAGTAGTTCAGGGACTTCGTCCTTCAGTTTCTTCAACACAAAATGAACAGGATACAGCTCAGTTGGAGTACAGTGCTTGCCTTGCATGTACAAAGCACGGAAAAAGGGATGTAACATTTCCATAATGATTCAACTTTACTCTTTAAAACAATTATTTTAGGCTGGAGAGATGGCTCAGGGGTTAAGAGCTTTGGCTGCTCTTCTAGAGGTCCTGAGTTCAATTCCCTGCAACCACACGGTGGCTCACAACCATCTATAGTGGGATCTGATGCCCTCTTCTGTCATGTAGGCATACGAGCAAGTAGAGCACTCGTATACATGAATATATAAATCTTTAAAGTTTAATTTTACATTTATTTATTTGGTGTTTGAAGGGATCATTTTCTTTAGTGGGGATGAGTTGGGGGGGGTGGATTCATCGAGCACACTTTGGTTTTTCATTCTGCTACTATGTGGAAGCCATGGGCCAAACTCAGGTCATCAGGCTTGGCAGCAAGCACCTTTACCCACTGAGCCCTCTGGCCCACCCCAACTGTACACAGCTAGCTCTGCCTTCCTTCTCTGGACACAGGGCAAAGAGCAGTGAGTATTAAACCCACTGTCTCATGATGTTCCTTTCTGCCCCAGAGCAGTCTCTAGAAACTGGGGTTTTAGTTAGGACACACACACACACACACACACACACACACACACACACACACAGAGAGCACATTCTGAACTCCTTTTCACTTTTGCAGCACTGAACTTTCCAGGGAAGGAAACTGCAGCTCAGATAGGTTGTCAACAGCTCAGTGTGATGCAGCCATCACCCATCCATCCAGGGTCATGTGATTTCCAACAAAGGTGCTGGTGTTATCCAAGAGAGGAGGAATGCCTCTCCAGCAAACAGTGCTGAGACAGTTGTATCACAGTATGGGAAAGAGTGAAGTCAGACCTACCCTACTCAAAGGGCATCACTGCCATCAATCTCAAACTCTTAGAAGGAAACAGACAGGCAAACCTTTGCTGTGCTGTGTTTCTCAGTGGATTCTTAAAGCATCAAGTCCATGGGCAACAAGAAAATAGCTGACCAGGATGTCAGACAAATGAAACATGTTTGTATCAAGGATGTTATCATGAAAAGGTGGCAATCCACAGAACAGAAGCTACAGTCGCAAGAAGGGTTGAGAATTTGAGACATTAAAAAAAAAAACCAGCAAAAAGACAATCCTATTGAAAGTTGCATGCAAGAGGCTCAGTGAGGAAACTGTCAAAATGGCCACTCCATTTGGGAGAAGGTTTTTGTTGTGGATAACAGAAACAGAATGTCTAGAGGCATCTGGAATAAGAGTCCAGACAGAGAGAAAAAAACAACAATCAACAAAACACTAACTTAGCCAGAGCTATCTGCGATGAAGGTGAGAGAGTGGGGGAGAAAAATGGAGATAACAAAAGGGAGAACAGTAGAGAACGGAGAAATAGAAAAGGAGAGAGGGCTAGAGAGAGATGACTCAGAGGTTAAGAGCACCGGCTGCACTTCCAGAGATTCCCAGCAACCACATGGTGACTCACAACCATCTCTAATGAGATCTGGTGCCCTCTTCTGGCCTGCCGGCGTACATGCAGGCAGAGCACTGTATACATAACAAATAAATCTTCAACAAAGAAAGGAAAAGGAGAGAGATTGGCGGGATGTAGGAGGAAAGTAGCAGCTAGGAGGGAGCCTGTAAGCTGGAGCCGGCCATTTAGGATAGGAGAAGAGGTGCGAAGGGCCAGGTGGGGCTCTGAGGTGTTTAATGGGTACTTGTGACTATGGACTGTTATCACGGGGTTTGATATGCTGACAGCTACCGTAAGTTTATGTACCTTTTGTCAGAGGCAAGGGAAGTGACTGATTTTGGTGGATAGAAAAGCTGTTTCACAAGTTCTTGCAGAATGCTGGCTTTTATCTAACCACCTGAAATCATCCTATGGTCCAGCTTGAGCTGGGTGGGCCAAGCCTGTTACTTCTGGACATATGGACTGTCTGAGACCTGTGTGAAATCCTCAAATGAGCACGTCTCCGAATGATACAAAGCAGCCAAGAAGCACATGAAAACATAATGTCGATGATTATTACAAAGAAAGCAAATGTAGCCGGGCAGTGGTGATGTGCACCTTTAGTCCCAGCACTCGGGAGGCAGAGGCAGGCGGATCTCTGTGAGTCTGAGTAAGTTCTAGGACAGCCAGGGCTACATAGAGAAACCCTGTCTTGAAAAAAAAAAAAGGAAGGAAGGAAGGAGAGAGAGAGAGAGAGAGAGAGAGAGAGAGAGAGAGAGAGAGAGAGAGAGAGAGAGAGAGAGAGAGAATGAGTGAATTGGGGCTGTGTGGCTCAATGGAGAGCGCTTGTTCAGCATGTTTGAGGCCCAGGTCTAATCCCTAGTACTGTCAAAAATAGAAAAAGAAAGAATGGGGAAAAGCCTGGTGCCTGCTTGATTTGCAGCTATCCAGACAACCGAATCTCACTGCCCCACCTCTACCCCTACCCATAGGCTGTAGATTACTCATTTGAAAGAAAACTAAATGGAAGGGCACCACTGAGCCCTAGTGCTGGCACCCCAGGCTCCCATAGCTGGACAAGTGCTCCACCCTGAGCTACACTCCAGATTACCCAGCGCCTTAAAGGCAAACATCTCACTTCTCCCTGGGTGGAGTGCGCATGTAACCCTAACAGTTGGCAGGCTGAGGCAGGAGAGGGGGAGCCTCAGCACGGGTGGGGGAGCTACGTCAGGAGCAGAGCCCTAGCCAGGGAAGCCATGTCCTCAACAGCTCAGAAGAAAAGGACAAATGCATAGTCTCACCAGCTCTATGGTTCACAGTTTTTCTTGAAGTTTCTTTTTGTTTGACTTTTGTCTCTGTTATTGTTGTTTCAGACAGGCTCTCAAATATGTGGTTCTTCCTGCAGGTTGGAGCATATTCTACAGTTTGGATACATCATGAGCTTGTCTACCCAGTTATTTACACCTAGTGTCATTTCTCTCCTTCTTTTTGTCCAGACACTGGAGAAATATGTGTATGTGTATTTCAGGGGCTTGGTGTGAAAAGTCACTCCTTACGTAACACTATCATGTGTGAAAGGTCACTCCTTAACACTGTCATGTGTCAGAGTCTCTCCTTAGGTAATATTATCATGTGTGAAAGGTCTCTCCTCAGGTAATACTGTCATGTGTGAGAGTCTCTCCTCAGGTAATACTGTCATGTGTGAGAGTCTCTCCTTAGGTAATATTATCATGTGGGAGAGGTCTCTCCTTAGGTAATATTATGTGTGAGAGGTCTCTCCTTAGGTAATATTATCATGTGGGAGAGGTCTCTCTTTAGGTAATATTATCAGGTGGTCTATGGAGAATGGGAAGCAGTAGTACCTCTTACTACGAGGGCACAGCAACCATTTGGATCTTGCCCAGGGGACACTTGGGGAAGTCACAGTACATGGCGTGGGGCACTCACCACACTGGACGCTGTGGTTGATGCATTTCCATGGGTAGAGGTCTATCTTGGGGCTGCAGCCAGCCTCCCGAGCGTGAAAGTAGCAGCAGTCATGACGATGGCAGCACCTGGGTTAGCAGAGTCGGCAGGTCAATAGCTGCATGAAAGAGGGAACTCTATTGCCCTCCCTATCTGATCACGGCTGGGCTAACAAAGATCCTCAAGGAGCTAGTGTCCTCTGATGGACATGCTGTCCCTCACAATACCAATCCTGAGGATTCTACCTGCCTTACTCCTTGACCATACCTGGACCTACCCTCACCTGCAATTCCCACTCCCAGGAAGCCTCCCCTGAAGCTTACCTGGAGCTGCCACTTCCTCTGGACTCCCAGAATCCCTCTGGATACCCCACATCCCTTAGCACGCTTCACATAGCTGATCTGCCTCCCCAAAGGCAGGGTTGGAGTTGACTGGTGAATCCTTAGCCAAGTGACCCTGAGCTTCCTGTCCTTCCTGAGTCCAGGTTGTACCTTCTGCCTGGACAACCCAATGGCCTTCTTTGCCATTAGGTCTGGCCCCAGGCATCAGATTCCACCCAGAAGTGGTCATTCCTCCTTCTTTCCCCTCAGGCTAGGAATATCTCTTGTCATAAAACCATTTCCCCTTCATTTAAGCAGATTATGAGTTCTCACTATAAACCTCATACCACTTGTCCTCTAAGACTGGAACTGGGGACCCTATCATTTCTTTTTCTCACAGTGTACCCCAGGACCAGTCACCCTGCCATATAATAGACCATCGGTAAACATTTATCGTCGGACAGTTCCCTGAAAGCCCCCACACCTGCCCTGTACCTGTCAACACTTGGGTAAGGATCCACCAGTCAACTGCAACCCTGCCCTTGGGAAGGCAGATCAGCTACGTGGCGCGTGCTAAGGGGTGTGGGGTATCCAGAGGGACTCTGGGAGTCCAGAGGAAGTGGCAGCCCCAGGTAAGCTTCAGGGGAGGCTTCCTGGGAGTGGGAATTGCAGAGACAACTGTGAAGACGGTGTACGAATCAGAGTGGAGGAATGCATAGCTGTCATCAGATGCACCCAAGGTTTAGAGGCAGGCCAGGAGTTTCTGTCTCCAGAGGGGAGGGTCAGCCACTTCTCCACTGCATGCTTCATTAGCTTTGTGGCTGCTGTCTGAGTCTCTGGGAGCCCTAGGGTCTTCATTATCAAGTGGGAACGAGCACCATGCTGCAGCTGCTTTTTGAGCAGAGTCATGATGCTGAATAGAATGTCCCAGAAAGAACTCGGCTCTCATCGTGCTCTGTGCTGGCCCAATAAATGATTTGATGGTTCTGTGGCTTGATTTCCTTATCTCTGAAATGGGACTCTTAAAGGATTCTCAGAGATCCACAAACTGTACAATAGTCTAGACAGCTTCATGTTATTACTAGGCGATGTCATCAGCCCACAACCAAGGTAAAGGTTAGCTGGTACCAAGATGTCTCCCCACTGAGCCAGGAACCCCTCTATATGTAGGGTAATACTAGGTCCTAGGATCTTCCTGGTCAAACCCGACTTGAGTTTGGGGTTTTTCCTCATAGGCCTTGGTTGTCCTAGAAGTTGGGAGATCTTGTACTCTGGGCCCCAGTGTACACTCACCAGTCAATGGCATCACGTGGCTTTCCATGGCCACCCAGGCCACAGTGACAGCCATAGTTCATATAGGCGATCGGTGATCGAGGACCAACGCAATTCAAGGTCCCTGCCAGTTCCAGGAGCCCACGCTTGTACACATGTGACTTCCTGGTTGCTGAGGGGTAAACAAAGGTCATAGGTTTAAGGTCAGCGCTTCCCTATCCCCAGTGGAGGGCACTAGCCTGTGAAGGATCTAGATGTTTCAATTGTCTGGTTTGATCTCCCTGTCTAGGTGTGTGCCCTTGGACAAATTACCCATCTGTCTGGGCTTTCATTTCCTCATTTGCATAGTACAGGATAAAGTGGCATCGATTCCCAGAATTAAGTTAGACAAGACATTCATGGCACCCTGTACATCACGAATTCGATTACAATCCAGATCTTGAAGGCAGTGTGAGTAGAAAATTGAGTTGTAGACCGTAGTGTAGACGAGGTCACACCCCTGGATTTTGCACAGGCTGGTCTCTTTCCCTGGAATGCCCTGAATCTCATGGCTCTCCCCCTATCAACTTCAGACGCAGTCGGACAATAAGCTGGGCGTTAACTATTTCTCGGGCTAGGTGCTTGTTTGTCGTAAGAGATGAAGCTGAGCAGCGCCCTTGCACAAAGGAGGGTTCCTCTGGGGGTTCCTAGACTCTGAGCCTCTCGACTCTCCCCTAAGACTTCAGGACCCTATGTATCCACTTTTATTTTCACCTCGAGGTTAGCTTCCTTCCTTCCCGGCCATTTCTCCGGGTCCTGGTGGGCCTCTGGCGCCTGTGGCGCTCAACAGGTGTAACCAAAACCCTGCATTTAAAAGACAAGAAAGGAGACCAGCTGGGAAAGGTGGCCTCCACGCTCCCACAGCCCACAGCACCGGAGCTGACGCCGCTGGTGGTTTTTCACCTGTGTGTGGTGACAACAAGGAAGGGGGACTGCAACCGGCAGGCCCGGGGGACGCTGGCAAGAGAGCAGGACCCAACTCCCAAGTCTGTTTGCCGAGTGACTGCAGCCACCCCATCTCCTTCCCCCCACTCCAGGGTGTGAGACAGCCTGGCCCTGGGCTGCTGTGACTTTCGTCTGTCACTTAGAACGTGTTCCCATCAGAATGACCTGTTTGATGACACCACAATAAGCTTAAATCCAATCATGTTTTCCTTCAAGTGCCACACTCGAGGCTGGGAGGGGGTTCTAAAGGTGGCTCAGGAGAGAAGAAAACTGATTTAGAGAAACCGGGGCTCTAACTCAGACGGTAGAGTGCTTGCCAGACACACACTGGGCTTCCATCTCCAGCATCGTACAAAAAAGACATGGTAGCCTCTGCCTGTATCCGCAGCACTTCAAGGTAGAGGCAGGAAGATTCAGAAGTAAGCGTTATCCTTGCCACATCTAGATAGAAGTTTGAGGCCAGCCTAGGCTACACTTTCCTTTCTGGATGATAAGCCTTCCCTCTTCCAACAGCTCACACACTTGCCTTGAGCTTCTGTGGTCCCCATGGATTTGGGGTAAAGCTCTCAGCTCCACTGTACCCCAAGTCCCTGTGGAGATCCAAAGCTTGACCCCCCCAAGCCTTCCTACCGCTCCAGAGCCCAGCTGTCCCTCCAGTCAAGCAGATGCCACTACCGCTCCTGCCTTCTCTTCAGCCAACTCGCCACAGTCTCTTTCTACAAGTGGGAAAGGTGGCCTTTATTCTATAAGTGCTGCCTGCTCATTGGGGTGCCCTTCTAGCTTGGTGCTTATCCGGAACAGGTCTCTGACTCACATAGCTCTCAATACCCTGGCACACAGAAAGGCTTCTAGGAAAGGTCTGCTGACCTCAGGAGCCACCAAGCCCAGGTGAGACACTCCTAACCTAACCACTCCCAACATGGTACCCTGAAACCATCTGCACAGCTCCCCCCACTCCATCCCAACCTCTCTCTGCTATCACAGAGGCTGGAACAGCCCATCAAGGGCCCAGGCCAGGAACAGACAGCAGCACTGTGTTTGGAACCAAAGAAAACACTCCCTTTGTGCCAACATAGGTGGGGCAGGTCAGGCTGAGGTCTGTTTGCTCTGTCTACCTGTGGGCAGCTTCCACTGGCAGTGCCAGGACCCATGGGGCATTGTACAAGCGCAAGGACTCGATGCTGGTGTACACCCAGTGTGAGTCGTCCTGATCGGTGTTACCCAGTGGTGCTGCTTGGAGCAGCTGTGGCATCTGCGATGTTCATCTGGGTGATTTTGTTCCGGAGCAGAAACTTCACACCTGCACCTGAGTACTCAGGTAAGGCCAGGGCTGGTTCTGTGCCTGTCTGTCTTACTGTACACCACCTAGGACTAGGGGGTTACCAAGAGAAACCCCACCCCCAGGAGCCTAATTCCTGTCCCTAATCCTTCCACTCACAGGGTCCTGCCTGGAAGTCTTACCTCAGACCCTATAGGCAAGAGAAGTGATTGACAGTGCTGAGGGCTCAAGCCCCGGGGCTGGGAGCTCCAGGCTGCTGGAGAGGACCACAGTAACAATTGTGGATTATGGAGGGAGGACTCTGATATCCCACACCCACTGAGTTCCTGAATGGAAAGCCTGAGTGGAGGGCCTTGGAAGGAATCAGAGACAGGGCTCCTGAGTGTCTGGGAAGGTGGATGTGGGGGGCATCTGAAGACAGGACTGGGGATTTTAAAGCTTCTGGCACTGTAAGGGTTGTCGAGTTGCTGGCGGTGAGAAAAAAATGAGGAGGTATGGAATCTGACCCAGGCTGAAGGAAGCCGGTCATCACTCACCCTCCCTGGTCACTCACCTGCGATGAGTTGGGGTCCAGGCCCTAGCAGCAGCAGTAGCAGCAGCAGCAGCATATTGGCTTGCACAGAGGTAGCCTACACATAGGAGAGTGGCTGGCGCGGGACTGACCAGAAGGGTTAATATATTCACCGCTCCTGCGGACCCTTACCTCCAACCCCGCCCCCTACCGCACCTTCTCTCCGTGGGGCGGAGTCAAACAGGAGTGGTCCATCACCTGGAGCCACGGGAGAGTGTCTGTCCCTGACTTCTGCAGCTTGGTCCCCAAAAGGGATCCAGACAGCAAACGGAGTTCTAAGGCCAAAAGGGGGTCAGGTCCAGGGATACCTCCGTGGAGTAAAAGATGCTGTGTTGATGTTGAAGGCCACCGGCAATGCTAATTTAGTGTTTTACAATGCAAGCAGTCATGCTCCTGTGGGGCAGTTGCAATTAACACTCTACAGTCTACTCACCCGATACCACCACCACGAAGTGAGAAACTGAGGTTGTCAAAGGTTGCCCAAAGTCATGCAGCCGTTTCTGGTAAAAGACAGGGCTGGAGCACTGGTGGCGGTGAACTGGGAAGCTAGGACAAAAGGATGTGGGGAATTCTGGACCAACCTGGACTACACAATGCAATCGTGGAGAGGAGGTGGGGGAGCAAGGAGCAATGAACGAAGAAAAACAGGACTGGAGGGGCAGCAGGCCACAGCAGCCGTGTCACACTGACTGTCTGTCCCATGCAGGTCTGCCTCAGGCGTCTGATGTGTTGGATGGTTTCCTTCTGGGGAAAGGGTTTAAGCAAGAAGGTGGACTCAACAGATATGCTATACTGAAAAGAAATAGTAATTAGCTACATTGCTTTTTAAGCCCCTGGTGCTAATACTACTCAATTAGGCTCCTTTATTTCTTTTTTTTTTTTTCTCCTTCCTGGAATTCACTTTGTAGAGCAGGCATTCTAGTCAAGTGGGTTTTTGTCTGTGGCTTTGTTTGTTTGTTTGTTTTCAAGACAGGGTTGCTGTATCTTTGGAGCCTGTCCTGGAATTCGCTCTGTAGTCCAGGTTGGTCTTGAACTCACAGAGATCTGCCTGCTTCTGCTTCCCGAGTGCTGGGATTAAAAACATGTGCCACCAACGCCGGCCTCTGGCCATCAATTTTTGTTGCTTGGGTTTCACACCTGATCTGAGTGAAACCTTGGGAAACACCCTGTACCTTACGAACAAAATCTAGTAAAGATGAGAATTGTCTCCAGAAAAAAAATTTTTTTGAACATTGCAGAAGTTTCTTTTTTGGATGTGAGCCTAGCCTTTAACGGCTGAGCTATCCCTCCAGCCTGAGGAAGTTTCTTTAATGGTGGAGATAAATAGGAAGGAGTCATACTTGGAAACCTAAACAGTGGCATTGTGGGTAAAGTGGGGGTGTCATTTCCTTTTATCATCTATGTCTTTCTAATCACAGATGGGCGAAGAGATAATAATTCAGATGAGTAAGCCCTATATTTTTATTTTTATTATAAACTATGGAGAAAAATGTGTGACTAGATGCTGGCACAATGGAGACAATTGTGTGATTTTTCTAATCCCACTTCTGTTTCCTGCCTCCTGCCCCTACCTTGGACCCCTTCCATGTCCTCAACCCCCATCTCAAATTGACAGCCTCTTTCTGTTAGTTACTGTTGCATGCATACATACATACATACATATATATATACATATATACATACATGCATACATACATGAATGCATACATATATGCATATGTACATGTCTTCACAAATTTAGAAGTGTAACCTGCTGAGTGTGTGTTTCTGTTTCTGGTGTGTATATTGTTTCAGAGCTGACAACTTCGTATTGAATAATCAATAAGATGGCTCATTCCTGGGAGAGGCTAATCAGGCTGTCAGTTGCCTGCGTTCTTTGTCTTGGCAGGAGGACTCAGTGAACCCCCCCCCATTTCCACGGTAGCACGTCTATTTCTACTGCCAATCCAGTTCTGTTTATGCAGCCGTTTCTTTTCTTCTTTTTTGTTTAAATTAAAAACAATTTTATTTTACATACCCTCTTCCAGGAGTACTCCCATTCCCTCTACCACCCCCCCCATTCACTACTCAGAGAGGATGAGGCCTCCCATGGGGGATCATCAGTCTGTCACATCATTTGGGGTAGGACCTAGGTCCTCCCTCGAGTATCCAGGTTGAGAGAGTATCTCTCCATAGGGAATGGGCTCCAAAAAGCCAGTTCATGCACTAGGGATAAATAAATACGGGTTCCACTGCCAGAGGCCTCATAGACTGCCCAAGTCCCCCAACTGACACCCACGTTCAGGAGGCCTCGTTTGGTCTTATGCAGATTCTCCAACTGTCAGTCTGGGGTCCCTGAGTTCCCACTTGCTCAGGTCAGCTGTTTCTGTGGGTTTCCCAACGTGGTCTTGACCCTTTTGCCCTCCTCCCCAACTGGATTCCAGGAGTTCTGCTCAGTGCTTAGCTGTGGGTGTCTGCTTCTGCTTCCATCAGCTACTGGATGAAGGCTCTATGATGGCATTTAAGGAAGTCATCAATCTCACTATAGGGGAAGGGCATTTAAGGTAGCCTCTCCACTATTGCTTAGATTCTTAGTTGGGGTCATCCTTGTGGATCCCTGGACATTTCCCTAGCGCCAGGTTTCTCCTTAAGCCCATAAGGGCTCTCTCCATCAAGACATCTCTTTCCTTGCTCTCCTTCTCTGTCTTTCCCCCAACTCTATCTTCCTGATCCCTCATGTTCTCCTCCCCACTCCCCATCTCCCCTCTTCTCTCTCCTACTTCGCTCCCCCACCCCCAAATTTTTTTAAGTAAAAAGTAAATGACAAAGTGAAATTGGGTTTCCCTGACTTTGAAGGCTTCCATCACACGTTTTATTTTTGTTGTTGTGAGAGGCCAGACACCAGCAGGCTAGACTAGCGCCATTTTAGGCTGGACACCATCTTGAGAAGCTGCTGACTGGACCCTGAACCCAGTTCCAGGGAAAACCACAAATTATTAAAAGTTGCTCCAGGGTCCCCACATCCTGCTGAATCAGCCTGACACCAAGGAAACAGACCTCTTATCATGGTCACCTGTTTTCCCAGTAGGTCACCAGATGTTCTAACAGAAATTTCCAAATGCTTACTTAACCCCGGGGGCCAATTGACCCAGGAAGCATCCCCTCTGACCCAATCAGAAAACGCCGAGGCTTGCACGCTCTAGCTAGTGGGGGTGGGGTGGGGTGGGATTGGGTGGAGGGTGGGTGGGGGAGTACTTGGCTCTGTGGTGGTCATGTTCAGGTGTCCCAAGTCCTGGGCATAACAGTTGTTGTTTGCTTGTTTTTGTTTTGTTTTGAGACAGGGTTTCTCTGTGTGGCCCTGGATGTCCTGGAACTCGCTCTGTGGACCAGGCTGGACTCTTAACTCACAGAGATCTGCCTGCCTCTGCCTCCAAAGTGCTGGGATTAAAGGCGTGCGCCACTAATGCCCTGCACAACACGGGTTTTAGCCTAGCCCCCAACCACTTCACTGTCACAGAAAGACACTGAGGGTCTGTGAACTTGGAAGCCAAAGGGCTGGTGGGGTGGCTCCGAGGACACCATACAGGTCTGGAGACCTAAGCTTGAGGACCCAGGTAAAGACAGGAGAGAACTGACTCTAAGGAGTTGTCCTCTGACCTTTAGATGCATCTTGCTTATGCATATGCACTATAATACATTTTAAAATATTAAGTGTTAGTTTAATTTAAAAGTAGGAGAGCCATGACAAGAACTCATTATACCTCTCTTTGCCCCTGTTTTTTTTTTTTTTTTGGTTTTTCGAGACAGGGTTTCTCTGTGGCTTTGGAGGCTGTCCTGGACCTCGCTTGGTAGTCCAGGC
The DNA here is from genome assembly GCF_017639785.1 of Mesocricetus auratus. Lineage (NCBI taxonomy): Eukaryota > Metazoa > Chordata > Mammalia > Rodentia > Cricetidae > Mesocricetus > Mesocricetus auratus. The sequence continues at coordinate 758,159 of NW_024429205.1, forward strand.
TGGTCTCGAACTCACAGAGATCCGCCTGCCTCTGCCTCCCCAGTGCTGGGATTAAAGGCGTGCGCCACCAACGCCCGGCTGCCCCTGTTATTGAAAGACCTCGGCATCAAAGCACCGGGCACTGAACCGAACCCTCTGCCCAAGAACCGGGGCCAGACCACTGGCTGCAAATGCAAGAGGTGATTTATTGAGTACACAGGCGCCTGCGGATGCTACTGCAACTCGGGTGCAGAGCATACCGGGCTTGCAGGGAGCACAATATTTATAGAGTTTTAATGGTTACATAAGTATCAGCATAGCAACAGGCATTTCATTGGCTCATCTTGGGGGCAGGGGTAGTTCCCACGGACTAAGTTTCCTGGTATTACTTTATGAAAGACCCCGGCACGCTTCAGCAATTATTATCTGGATCCCATGACTGCTCTGGTGACCACAGATCCTGTTTGACATCCTGCCAGCTGGGCGAGGCACCAGGTCTGGGTTTCTTTCATTAGGCAACGGCCTGGCCTTGCTTTTCTTTTCCTAGGGGGGTCCTGGGTAGGGGTCTTTCATTATAATAATTCACAGGGGCCAGGCTTCATCCCTTATCCACCGTGTTGGTGATGGTCTCCCCAGTGGAGTGTGAATGTTCAGGCCACAGTCTGGTCTCATGCTTCTTGTGTGGTCATCACTGATCTGCCTGGCCCTTGGTCACCAGTCAGTGAGAGCTTTCTCACATAGTACAGATGGGACTTGGGGTGCTCCAAGTCTTTGGATTATTGAAAATGTAAATAACAGCACCATTAGGAAAGGACGAGGGCTCTCGTGATCGTAGCCACCTGCTCCAGGAGGGCATTGTTTTGAAATTGAAGTCCTGCCTGGAAGATACTAGAAGTTCAGAGCAGGGGCAGGGCTCCTGCCCAGCTAATGTGAAGTTCCCCAAACACCGTCATGCAGGAGGATGTTGATCCCAAATGAACACACAGGAGGCTATAAACTGATTCGGCTGTGGAACCAGGCTAGCTGGAAGGCTTCCCTTTACAACTGAGCTCTTGGAAGGCTGAGCTAGCAGGGTTGTTGTGAGTTTGAGGCCAGACTAGACTATAAGTGAGTTCTAAGCCAGCCTGGGCTGCTGAGTAAAAGCTTATCTCAGAAAGCCAAGAGCCAGCCAGCAAGATGGCTCAGTGGGAAGGGTACTGGTGCCAAGCCTTAGGACCGGACTTTGATTCCAGGAACCACATGCTTGAAGTACAGAGCCACCTCCCTCCACATATGCCATGTCTCCCAGTTCCTCAGCTAAATAAATGTTAGAAGAAGAATCGAGTCAGGCGACACAGGCCTGTAGGCCCAGCTTCTTGGGAGGCTGAGGCAGGAGGATAACAAGTTCAAGGACAGTCCAGGCTCCAGAGTGAGCTCAAGGCCAGGCTGAGCATCTGACATCCTTTCCCAACCCAGGGATCAGGGCGTTTAGGACAAAGAGAGGGGCTGGAGATGCTGCTCTGTGGGTGTTCTTAGTGGGTTCGAGGCTGTAGGTTCAACACCTATTACTAAGGAAAGAAAAGAGCCGGGCGGGGGTGGCGCACGCCTTTAATCCCAGCACTCGGGAGGCAGAGGCAGGCGGATCTCTGTGATTTCCAGGCCAGGCTAGACCGACAGCCTCCAAAACAATACAGAGAAACCCTGTCTCGTAAAACCAAAAAAAAAAAAAAAAAAAAAAAAAAAGAAAAAGAAAAAAAAAAAAAAAAAAAAGGAAAGGAAAGACACATCATTCAGTCCCCATTATTCATTCACTGAGTCCGCAGCATGGATTGACCACCAGGCATGTCCTCAAGGGCAGTCCCCGTACTGGGGTGCCACAGGGGACAGGTACAGTTTTGCCCCCAGGCGGTCTCAGCAGAATGGGGGACAGACATGAAGACATCAGGGGCATGGAGATGTGAGCAGGGCAATGACAGGATAGCAGAGGATTTAGGTATCCAGGATATGAGCCTCTGGATCTCAGACTGGGTGCCCTATCATTTCCCAAAAGCCGAGCCTGGGCCCCGGATGCTGGGACAGGAGGAGCGTTTGCAAAGTGTGCTCAGGGAGGGGAGGACGGACTGCAAAGGGAAGCAGGAACGCAAGGACAAGTTCTGGCTCTGGGTGACCACAGCTGAGACTGCCTTCCACAGATTCGTCTAGAAACCTTATCGTCAGCACCCGCTTAGAGAACAAATGAAAGAAACGTTTACTTCAGGCTCCTGTGTCCCTGTGGTTATGGTTGCCTGGTGGGGAGAGGAAAGCTGAGGGATCTAGTTAAAGCCATAAGGTCAGGGTCAGGGCTGAAGGTAGAGAGGACACGATCTCAGGGACAGAAATCGCCCGATTTCTCACCCCTCAGGGCTCAAAGGAAATTCTCCAAGCCCGGTGTGAGACAAAGCTAGGCAAAGAGCCTGGTGCTAATGGAAATTCCTAGAGTGGTGGTACAGGCCTCCCCCTGGTGGACGAACTAGGCATAAAGATTCCTGCCAGGAAGTAACTGATTTGAATGGGGCAAATGAAGAATCGTATTTTCTGATTATACAGATTGTAAAGCTGGAGATGTAGCTCAATGGTAGAGAGTTATAGCATTGTTAAAAGAAAAAAGGGAGCCGGGCGGTGGTGGCGCACGCCTTTAATCCCAGCACTCGGGAGGCAGAGGCAGGCGGATCTCTGTGAGTTCGAGGCCAGGCTGGACCGATAGCCTCCAAAACAATACAGAGAAACCCTGTCTCGTAAAACCAAAAAAAAAAAAAAAAGAAAGAAAAAAGGTGTGTGTGTGTGTGTGTGTGTGTGTGTGTGTGTGAGGGAGAGAGAGAGAGACAGAAAGGGAGAGAGACAGAGGAAAAGTAGAAGAGAGAGAGAGAGAGAGAGAGAGAGAGAGAGAGAGAGAGAGAGAGAGAGAGAGAGAGAGAGAGAGAGAGAGAGAGAGAACTGGATTTGCTTGTCACTGCACCAAAACTCCGTTTATCCTGACTGATGCACAGAACTAATACTATTGAAAGAACAATGTATAGAGTTTACTTACTTACTATTGAAAGAACAATGTATAGAGTTTACTTACTTACTATTGAAAGAACAATGTATAGAGTTTACTTACTTACTATGGTCTTCTTGAAATCTTCAGAGAAGGCTCAGGATGAAGTCTTTTCTTAAGACGGATCCTGGTTCCTATGTCAACTACAAACTGGGGAACTGGGGAATTCATTCCATTCCATGTCATCACGAGTGTCAAATGAATTACTGAGTTAAGCTATACCTTCGATAAAGAATTTTGCTCATGGGCTGAGGATATATATAACCCAGTGGTAGAGCACTGTCTATCGTGCACGAGACCCTGGGTTTTATTCCTAGCATGAAAAAAAAAACCAATGACAAAACAAGAGTTTTTGGTGCAGGGACACTGTGGCTGAGAGCAGACTCTCAGTTCCTTGGAGTTGGAGTTGCAGCTGTCCTGGTTCTGTGGGGCTGCCATTATTAGGCCTGCGAGAAGGTACCTAGCAAGCTGAAGAGAAAACTGGCTCACAGTTTCCCAGGGTTCTGAGCCCTGTTCACTGTGGGCTGTACCAGGCTTAGAGACATGAGGCTGGGAAGGTGTGGGAATAGGGACAGCTGTTCACGCCATAGCAGCAGGGTACGGAGTACGAGGAAGCAGCCGTCAGGGAGGGATGAGGTATATATTCAAAAGTACACCGTCCGGGACATCCTCAAATACGTCCTAACACCCAAATTTTCTAGAATCTTCCAGAATTCCCTGTGGGGAATTTTTTATACTCAAACCAGAGCAGGTATTCACTGTGACCCTGGCTGAGAGGGCCTTTGACTCCTCATCAGCTCCTGCAGTTGCTGGCTTGGGGGCCCTGGGACCGCACAGTGGCTGGGGCCTGGTTTCAAAGTAGAGAGAGGACTGCTCAGCTGGTGTGGGTAGTTCAGTGGGGCTGGGACAGCCGAGGCAGCCTTCCTCCACCGCTGCACAGCCTCTCTCCTAGAAGCCATCGCCTTGGGTGACAGACCCAGAAGCTGGGCCCACTAATGGCCCTGCCCGAGGACTGCTGCCTTTGTCTCCCCCGCCCCCCCTCCAGGTTTCTCCCTCTTTGCCTTCTCCACAGAGAGCTGCCAGGTCCCTCCCTTTCTCTCTCCGCTCCCCCTTTTCTCCCTTTGTTATGGAATTTGTGACCCCTGGGAAAAGACCATAGACTCAATCCAGTTATAATTAAAAAGACTTATCGACTTATTTTATTGCAATTGTTTTTATTTATTTATTTTTCTTTTTTGAGACAGGGTTTCTGTGTGTAATAGTCCTGGCTGACCTGGGGCTCTGTAGACCAGGCTTTCCCTGAGCTCTCAGAGATCCGCCTGCCTCTGCCTCTGAGTGCTGGGATTAAAGGCGTGCGCCACCACCACCCACCTATTTTTAAATTTTATTTTATTATCTTTTTTCTCTTAAATTTTGTTCTATTTGGGGTGTGTGTGTGCAGGGGCGGAGGGTAGATTCAGAGGGACGGGGAGATGAATGGGATCAAGATACGTGTTGTAAAGGACACATAGAATAAATAAAAATTTAAAAGATTTATTGATTAGCTGTTAACAGGACAGTCTGTGAGCCAAATTTGAGATTGCCACGAAGGAGGTATATAGCGAAGGATTTCTTTCCTTTTTTTAAAATTTTATTTTAGAAACAATCTTAATTTACATATCAATCCCCCCATTTCCTTGCCCTCCCATACTCCCATGTCCCCTACCTGCCCCCCAACCCACCCCCCATCCCCAAGGATAGTGAGGCCCTCCACGGGGGACCATCAAAGTCCTTCACATAAATTCGGGGAGGATCTATGGCCTCTTTCAAGTATCTGGGCTACAATAGTGTCCCTCCATAGGGAATGGGCTCCCAAAGTCCATTTGTGCACCAGGGATAAACACTGGCTTCGCTGTTATGGAAGGATTTCTAAAGGTAAAACCACGAGAAGACTTTCAGTATCTATGCATGTAAGGAAAACTGTTCTGTTCTGCTAAGTAGTTAAGGCAACTCAAAACCATCTTTAGGTATCTTCATAAGCAAGTTACAGAAGCAAAAAAAAAAAGCAGTTAGTTATATAACAAGTAGTCAAGCTGTACATTTCTGGTGAGTCACTGAGTCAAGGTTACTGGGGACTTCCTTTCAGAGCCTGGAGTCAGAGATAAAGAGCTGGTGGCACAAAGATGGACGCCTAGCACGAAACGGAGCTTTTCTCGACATAACCCCATTCTCTTCCTCCACTGCTGCTTTCTGCTCCTCCCATCACTCTCTGAATGGATTCTCACCCTCTCTCTCTGCCTTTCCTCTGTTCTGTCTCGTCTCTCCATGTTTCTCCTGAGTCCTCTAGTTCCTTCTCTGCCTCCCATATTCAGTCTGCTTCCATCCCGATCTCGTCCCCATCTCCTCTTTATCTGGTTCTTTGCACCTACACCTCTCTTTCCTGTCTGTTTAACCTGTCTCCTTTCCTGTATCACTGACTGCTGTCCTCCATGCCTTCCTCCTTCTCTTCATGCCAATTCTCACCTGTTTACCCACCCCACTCCTTGTCTTCCCTGCAGACACACACACACAGACACACATAGACATACACATAGACACACAGACACACACACACACAGAGACACAGACACACAGACACACACACACAGACACACAGACACACACACAGACACACACACATAGATACACACATACAGAGACACAGACACACACAGACATACACATAGATACACAGACACACACACAGAAGCAGAGACACACACAGACAGACACATAGACACACAGACATACAGAGACACAGACACAGACACAGACACAGACACACACAGACATACACATAGACACACAGACACACACACAGAAGCAGAGACACACACAGACAGACACATAGACACACAGACATACAGAGACACAGACACACACACAGAAGCACAGACACACACATATACACACAGACAGATACACATATACAGACACACAGACACACACACACAGAAGCACACACACACACACACACACACACACACACACACACATCTATCATTCCCTCCTGAGCCCATCTTCCCCTTCACATAAACACTTTTTGGAGGATCTAGTCTCCTATGCCTTTGGTTCCATTCCACAGCTGGTCAGGATCACAGCCTCCCTGGCTTGGCTCAGGGCACACAGTAGATGGGGACCCAGTTCCCAGAGGCTGTTCTTTTACTCCCTTACTGCCCCCTGTAGCCCGTTCTGTGGATAGGCAGGGTCTATCCCAGATCTGTGGCTGAGCTGGCTACCTCCACCTCCTGGCAGAAGAGGCTGCTGGTGCAGATGCATTGGTGAATAAAGTGAACAGGCAGAGCCGGATACACCTCTTCACCTGTCAAAACGATTGTTGGAGAAGCCAACAAGGATTTCGTTTATTTTGATCAGGCTGTGTTTCCATGGACACATTTTGTCTTCCAAGACATTTGTTTTTGTGTTATTTAGTCTGTTTATGTTTTTTTTAAAGGGTTTTCTGTGTAACATCCCTGGCTATTCTGGAACTAATTCTGTGGACCAGGCTGACCTCAAACTCACAGAGATCCACCTGCCTCTGTCTCCTTGAGTTTCTGGGATTAAAGGTGTGCCCCACCACTCAGTGAGACATTCTAGAACCCATAATGAATGTTTATAGGTATCTACTTCCCTTCTACATATTTACATACATTGAAACCAACTTTCCTTCAGATCCCAGGTCCAGATATTTGAATGTAATCATAACTATCTTTTCTTTCTGTATCTGGTAGGGATGACCTTTTTTTTTTTTTTTAAAGGTGTGGCTTTAATACATCAGTCTTCCAAAGTGGGTATCACAAATCTTTTGGCCAAAGCTATCTTTTATTGTTGGAGTGTGGCCTTGTTGAAGTAAGTGTGGCTTTGTTGGAGGAAGTATGTCACTAGAGGCAGGCTTTGAGATTTCAGAAGCTCAAGCCAGGCCTAGTAGCTCACTGTCTCTTCTTGCTCCCCAATTAAATATTTTCCTTTATAAGAGTTACCATGGTCACGATGTCTCTTCGCAGTAATAAAACCCTATCTAAGATATGTCTATAACTTAGTTTAATATGCCTTAGTGGAGCTGGGCAGTGATGGTGCACACCTTCAATTCCAACGCTAATGAAGACAGGGGAAGGCTGATCTCTGAGTTTGAGGACAGCCAGGTCTACAGAGTGAGTACCAGGACAGCCAGGGATACACAGAGAAACCCTGTACTGAAAAGCAAATAAACAACAACAACAAAAATAGAAGCAAAAAAGTTAATGGATGTCTATCTACTAATGATCTTTGGTGCAAAGAGAGTGCAAGATACCTTCTCTACACGGCTGCCATTGCCTTGCTCTTGCATTTTACCCTTCAGGGAACAGCCTTCCAGCTCATTCTCATAACAGTCAAAACTTACGTTAGCTATGCCTTGTAGATATAAAGAGATGTTTCTGATGGATAGATAAGTCTACAGGATGTGACATTTAAAATGGTTTAGGGTTTCTCATGACAGTGAGACACAACTGCTCCTGGCAACACCAATTACATCAGAAAGGAGATAGATATTGAAGAAATTTATTATGGCATTTGCCTTTGACACAGCAAGAACAGCCATTCGGGCAAGAAACTGCTCTTGAATGGACTGTTTGACTGTTGTCGTATAAGGTGGACACGCAGGACCCACAGGAAAGTGACTGCTGAACTTGAAAAAATAACATGGACAGGGTTCCTGCTTCTTGGAAGAGTCTGCCAAACATTCTGCAGGACACAGAAAAATGACTGATAAACTGCCAATACAGGTGGGACAGTTTCAAATTTCCTGCTTTGCTGAGAATGATGGATGCCCCAATGTTACAGAGGAACTTCGGGTGACTGTCCAGGTAGCGAGATGCCTCTGTCAACTCTAGAATTTATATATTATCCTTCTGTGACCTTGGTGGAGTTGAATACAGATAGTAATGGTTATGGTTTTCCTTAGTTATGATAATAGATAAGCTACATATAAAACTTTAGACTCACAAAGATAGATGGTAGAATATTTTCTTTAACTTTTGCCAAATGTTAATGAACTAAATATTGTTAACTATAGTTCTTACTTGATAACTGTTTTGTTATATATAATTTTACTATGTTAAAATTAAAACTCTTCTCTTTTAAGTTTTATAGAACTATTTCTTTTTATTTCATTTTTAAATTTAAATTAGAAACAAGGTTGCTTCACATATCAATTCCAGGTCCCTCTCGCTTTCTCCCCTCCTCCTCCCACGCCCTCCCGCTAATCCCTCCAATATCCCTTCATTTTCCCAGGGAGGGTGAGGCCCTCCAAGTGGTGTCCATAGTCTGTCATTTCATCCAGGGCAGGGCCTAGACCCTCCCCTGGGAGTCCAGGGTGAGAGTGCATCTCTCATTGTTGGATGGGCACCCAAAGTCCATTTGTATACCCAGGATAAATACTGATCTACTATACAAGGCCCAATAGATTACCTAGGCCTCCTCACTGACACCCACATTCAGAGGGTCTTGATCAGTCCCATGCTGGAATCCCAGCCATCAGTCTGGGATTCAAGAGCTAACCCTTGTCGGTCAGCTATTTATGGGGGTTAAATCAGGCCAGTCTTAAACCCTTTGCTCATCAGTCCTCCCTCTTTGTCACTGGATTCCTTGAGTTCAGGTCAGTGTTTAGCTGTGGGAGTCTGCCTCTGTTTCCATCAGACATTGGATGAAGCTTCTGTTCCCCAGACTCTCTGGTCATGGGATTGTAGGCTGGCACTCCCCAGATCTATGTCTAAAATCCATATATGAGAAAATACATGTCATGTTTCTCTTTTTGTGACTGGGTTACCTCACTCAAGATGGTTTCTTCTAGTGCCATCCATTTGCCTTCAAATCTCAGGATTCCATTGTTTTTTTTTCTGCTGAATAGTACTCCATTGTATAAATGTACCACATTTTCTCTATTCACTTGTCAGTTGAGGGGCATCTAGGTTGCTTTCAAGTTCTGGCTATTACAAATGATGCTGCTATGAACATAGTGGAACAGACATCCTTGTTGTGTGAATGTGAAACTTTTGGATATATGCCTAAGAGTGGAGTTGCTGCCTCTGGTGGTAGGTTTATTCCCATTTTTCTGAGGAATCTCCACACTGATTTCCAAAGTGGCTGTACCAGTTGGCACTCCCACCAGCAGTGGAGGAGTGTTCCCCTCTCTCCACATCCTCTCCAGCATAAATTGTCTTCAGTGTTTTTGATTTTAGCCATACTGATAGGAGTAAGATGGTATCTCAGAGTTGTTTTGATTTGTATTTCCCTGAGGCTAAAGATGTTGAGTACTTTCTCAAGTGCCTCTCAGCCATTTTAGACTCCTCTAGTGAGAATTCTCTATTTAGTTCTGTAGCCCACTTTTTAATTGCATCCTAATGTATTTTGGAGACTTTCTTCTTGAGTTCTTTGTAAATTTTGGAGATCAGCCCTCTGTCAGATGTGGGGTTAGTGAATATCTTTTCCCATTCTGTGGGCTGCCTTTTTGTCTTATTGACTGTGTCCTTTGCCTTACAGAAGCTTCTCAGTTTCAGGAGGTCCCATGTATTAATTGTTGATCTCAGTGTCTGTGCTACTGGTGTTATGTTCAGGAAGCAGTCTCCTGTACCAATTCGTTCAAGGGTACCACCCACATTCTGTTCTAAGAGGTTCAGTGTGGCTGGATTTATGTTGAGGTCTTTGATCCATTTGGATTTAAGTTTTGTACATGGCGATAGACATGGATCTATCCACATTCTTCTACATGCCAGCATCCAGTTATGCCAGCACCATTTGTTAAAGATGCTTTCTTTTTTCCATTGTATATTTTTAGCTTCTTTGTCGAAGATCAGATGTTCATACATGTATGGGTTAATATCAGGGTGTTCAATTCGATTCCATTGGTCTACCTGTCTATTTTTGTGCCAATACCAAGCTGTTTTCAGGACTATAGCTCTATAATAGAGCTTGAGGTCAGGGATGGTGATGCGTCCCATGGCTAAGCACTGAGCTGAACTCAAGAAACCCAGTAACAGAGAGGGAGGACTGATGACCAAAGGGATTAAGACTGGGTTGGTTTAACCCCCAGAAACAGCTGACCTGACAAAGGTTAACACTTGAATCCCAGACTGATGGCTAGGATTCCAGCATAGGACCGATCAAGACCCCCTGAATGTGGGTGTCAGTGAGGAGGCCTAGGTAATCTATTGAGCCTTGGGCAGTAGATCAGTACTCATCCCGAGTATACACACGGACTTTGGACTCCCATCCAACAATGTGAGATGTACTCTCACCCTGAACTCTTGGGGGAGGGTCTAGGCCCTGGATGAAATGACAGATTATGGACACCCCCATGGAGGGCCTCACCCTCCTTGGGGAAATGAGGGGACAATGAGGGGTGTTGGGGGGAGTGCACGGGAGGAGGGGAGGGAAGGGGAGAGGGACCTGGAACTGACTTGTGAAGCAACCTTGTTTCTAATCTAAATTTAAACTTAAAAATAAATAATTAAAAAATAAAATCCATCAATGTAATCCACCATATAAACAAGCTGAAAAACAAAAATCACACAATTATCACACTAGATGCTGAAAAAGCCTTTGACAAAATCCAACACCCCTTCATGATAAAGGTCTTGGAGAGATCTGGGATAACAGGAACATACCTAAACATAATAAAAGCTATATACAGCAAACCAGCAGCCAGCATCAAACTAAATAGACAGGAACTCAACGCAATTTTGCTAAAATGAGGAACAAGACAAGGCTGTCCACTCTCTCCATATCTCTTCAATATTGTTCTTGAAGTTCTAGCTAGAGCCACATGACAACTAAAGGGGATCAAGGGGATACAAATTGGAAAGAAAGAGGTCAAACTTTCACTATTTGCAGATGATATGATAGTTTACATAAATGACCCAAAGAACTCTACCAGGGAGCTCTTACAGCTGATTAACACCTTCAGCAAAGTGGCAGGATACAAGATCAACTCAAGAAAATCAGTAACTCTACTATATACAGATGATAAAAGGGCTGAGAAAGAAATCAGAGAAACAACACCCTTTACAATAGCCACAAACAACATAAAATACCTTGGGGTAATGCTAAATAAACAAGTGAAAGACCTGTTTCGCAAGAACTTTGAGTCTTTAAAGAAGGAAATTAAAGAAGACACCAGAAAATGGAAAGATCTCCCATGCTCTTGGATAGGTAGGATCAATGTAGTAAAAATGGCAATCCTGCCAAAAGCCATCTACAGATTCAATGTAATCCCCACTAAAATACGAGCAAAATTCTTCATAGACCTTGAAAGAACAATAATCAATTTTGTATGGAAAAACAAAAGACCCAGGATAGCCAAAACAACCTTACTCAACAAAACTCTTCTTTTTATTTAGACAGAAAAGAGGAGATGAGGGGGATGTCCTTCTGTATATATGTTTCTCTTATTACTGATGAATAAAACACTGTCTGGCCAATGAGGCAGGAAGATAGGCATGACTAGGATGGGGAGAATCCTGAGAAAGGTAGGCCAAAGACAGATAACATGTAGCAGCCAAAGGAGAAACAGTTCTGGGTATTCTCCAGTAAGCCAAGACCACGTGGAAATACTTAGGTTTATGGAAATGGGTTAATAATTAAGACAGAGCTAGCCATAAGAAGCCCTAGCCACTGGCTAACAGTTTTATTATTAATATAGTGTCACTGTGTGTTTATTTGGGGCACAGTGGCAGCAGGACCTGGTGTGACAAGAACTTTCATCAACAATTCACCATGTACCTTCTACTTTTAACATTTTGCTTTATCACTGCCCCTCTATATATCCATCCAAATTCTGTTGTGGATTTAAAAATAGGATGCCAGTATCAATGTGCCTCCCTTACATTTCCCAGGGTCTGTATCGCTTTTCACCATTCATTCACAGATAACTCAAGAACGTGTGTGTGTGTGTGTGTGTGTGTGAGAGAGAGAGAGAGAGAGAGACAGACAGACAGACAGACAGACAGACAGAGACAGAGAGACAGACAGAGAGAGACAGAGAGAGACAGCGACAGAGAGAGACACACAGAGAGAGACTGACACACAGAGAGAGAAAGGTGTCTCACTGAGCATCCCTGGCTCTCCTGGAACTTGCTCTGTAGACCAAGGTGACCTTCAACACAGAGATCCTTGGCCTCTGCCTCCTAAGTACTGGGACTAAAAACATGTACCATCATCCTCCATCCATTTTAGAGTATTTACTTCACACTTTGCCTTGCCAGTGTTTAATCCAGGCATAAGAACCGTCCTTAGTGAGAAACCATTTTAGGTCCATTTACTCAGAGCCCTTCCTGATAGACATTTAGATTGTTTTTCATATTGTCATTTCTATCTTTTTTTCTTGATCTAGGCAAGACATGGATACACACACACACACACACACACACACACACACACACACACACACTTCACATGTACACTCCTCCACAGCAGGAATATGGTGCTTAGAGAATGACTTTTAAGAGTCAGTCACTCCTTCCACCTTTATGTGGGCTCCAGGGATTGAACTCAGGTCACTAGGTTGCACAGCCTGCTGAGAGATAAATTCCTTTTGGATGTGCATGTCATTGTTATTGCATGTGGAGTGATCTGTAGAGAGTCAAAAGCAGCCATTATCACAGCTGGTAAAACAGGAGTCCTCATGCTTTGCAAGGCTGGTAGAGCAGAAGCTGATAACACACATTGGCACTAGGAACTCACTGGGCAGGGGCTTTGTGGGCTGTTTGAAGAACTCACCTCTTACACCAGGGTAGGGACAAGGGACACAAAGAAAACTCATTCAGTACACTTTGTAGTGAGCTGCAGGTGTGGCAGTGACATGAGAATCAGCAGCTGGAGCCCAGTCCTGTGGTGATATTTGTTTATGATATAACGAATAAAGCTTGCCTGAGCATCAGAGCGCAGAGCTAGCTACGGTTTTTATTATTAAGACCTATTAGAGCGTGCTGCGGGGACTGGAGAGATGGCTCAGAGGTTAAGAGCAGAGAATGCTCTTCCAGAAGACCTGAGTTCAATTCCCAGCAAACACATGGTGGCTTGCAACCATCTGTAATGAGATCTGGTGCCCTCTTCTGGCTTGCAGATATGAATGCAGGCAGAATACTGTATACATAATAAATAAATAAACCATAAAAAAAAGAACTCGTGCTGCACAGTCCCAATGGATACTTCTACAAAGCAACTCCACACTTAAGTCTCAGGGAACACTGCAGCACAGGGGTGGAGGATCGGTGAGTTTGCTCTCAATTGTGTCTTCTAGGAATGTCAGAAGCTACACCTATATTGTCTCACCAACATGACTGCCCAAAAATGAGCTGACCAAGGGTGACACCAATGGACAATGCTAATGTGGGCAGGGGAAACATCATGAGGTCTTAACCCTAGTCAAAGAACTGCAGGACATTAAGAAATGCACACGCGTTCAAACTCAGCACTCGGGAGGCAGAGGCAGGTGGATCTCTGTGAGTTCGAGACCAACCTTGTCTACAAGAGCTAGTGCCAGGACAGCCTCCAAAGCCACAGAGAAACCCTGTCTTGAACTTCCTGCCTCAAAAAATAATGCTGAGACTGGGAGAAATAGTCTTCCCCAGGGATGAGCACACAAGCTCATTCAGAAATAAATGATCAGCCCTGAAAACATACATAAAAGTAATATTATACAGATCAAGAACATTATACTTAGGAAGATATATGTACATGCTGTTCATATACATTTATGCATGTAACTGGGCAGTGGTGGTACACACCTTTAATCCCACCACTTGAGAGGCACAGACAGGAGGATCTCTGTGAGTTCAATGCCAGCCTGGTCTACAGAGCAAGTTCCACGACAGTCTGCAAAGCTACAGAAAAATCAAATAAACAAATAAATTTAAAAAAAACATAATACATGCATATAGCAATTAATGGAAAAAGAGGCCACAAATTTGAAAGAGACAAAGGAGGGGTATATAGGAGTTCTGATGGAGAGAAAAGGGAAGGGGGAAATGGTGTAATTATAAGTTAAAAAATAAAAAGATAAATTTTAGAGTACCATTATTCTTACCTCTATTTTAATAAATTAAATATTAAAAAAACCCCACCTTTTTTCTTTTTCACTAATGGGACCAGGTAAACCAGGTCATGTATCCGGGCCTGTCTTCCAGTGCCTGGGGACTGCTACAGAGCTTCCCCTCCCTGCGGGAGCCACACACCCCGGATACCTGGCCTTCTCTTCGACCAACTGGACCAGGAGACCAGTGCCTGCAGACTGCCAGTGGGAGCCTATGCACCCCAGATTCCCAGTCTTCTTCTCCACCCATGGGACCAGAACTAGAGACCAAGAAGAAGAGAACTACCAGATTATTGGACTTGCTAGCACCCACTGAAAGGGAACTCTGTTCCCCTAACCACCAGGCCAGTAAGGGGCTCTTTCTGCACCCACTAGAAGAAAAGATGGGAAAGAGACAATACAAAAACACACTCAGCAACAGAAAATCAAATATGACACCGCCAGATTCTAGAGACTCCACACCAGCAAGACTCTAACATTCCAATGCAAATGAAGCAGAAGAGAATGACCTTAAAACCACTTTCATGAATATGATAGGGGCCCTAAAGGAGGATATAGGAAAATCCTTCAAAGAAATGGAATAAAAAACAAACCAAAAAATGCAAGAAATGGAAGAAAAAGCAAACCAAAAAAATGCAAGAAATGGAAGAAAAAGCAAACCAAAAAATGCAAGAAATGGAAGAAAAAGCAAACCAAAAAATGCAAGAAATGCATCAAATGGACAAGACAAAGCAAAAACTGCAAGAAACAATTCAAACAGTGAAAGGGTTGAAAGCTGAAATAGAGACAATAAAACAATACAATCTGAAGGAAGGCTGGAAATAGAAAAACTTGGCAAACAGTCAGGTACTACAGATGCAAGCATTACCAACAGAATACAAGAGATGGAAGAGAGAATCTCAGATATTGAAGATACACTAGGAGAAATTGATTCATTGACCAAAAAGTCCAACAAATCCCTAACACAAAACATCCAGGAAATATGGGACACCATGAAAAGACCAAACCTAAGAATAATAGGTATAGAAGAAGGTGAAGAAAACCACCTTAAAGGGGCAGAAAATATATTCAACAAAATCATAGAAGAAAACTTTCCCAACCTTAAGAAAGACATGTCAATGAAGGTACAAGAAGCCTACAGAACACCAAATAGAGTGGACCACAAAAAAAGTTCCATCGCCACATAATAATCAAGACCCCAAATATAGAGAATAAAGAAATAATATTAAGAGCAGCTAAGGAAAAAGACCAAGTAATATATAAAGGCAAACCTATCAGAATCACACCTGACTTCTCCATGGAAACTCTGAAAGCCAGAAGGTCCTGGATAGATATTCTACCAACACTAAGAGACCATGGATGCAACCCAGACTAGTGCACTCAGAAAAGCTTTCAATCACTATAGATGGAGAAAACAAGATATTCCATGACAAAACTAGATTCAAGCAATACATATCCACTAATCCAGCCCTACAGAAAGTTCTGGAAGGAAAACTCCAACCCAAGGAAGTTAACTACAGCCATAAAACATAGGCATTAGATAATCCCACCTTACCAACAGCCAAAAGAAAAAAGGGGTGGAATTCCACACATAATTCCACCACTACCAACCATTCCAAATCAAAGAAGAATAAGCAATCAATGATTATTAATATCCCTCCATATTAATGATCTTAACTCGCCCATAAAAAGACACAGGCTAACAGAATGGATTCAAAGACAGAACCCATCCTGCTGCATACAAGAAACACACCTCAGCCTCAAAGACAGACATTACCTCAGAGTTAAGGGTTGGGAAAAGATTTTCCAATCAAATGGACCCAAGAAATAAACGGGGGTAGAAATCCTAATATCTAACAAAGTAGAATTTAAAATAAAATCAATCAAGAGATCAAGGAGGTCATTTTATACTCATAACAGGTGAAATCCACCAAGATAAAGTTATAATTCTGAACATCTGTGCCCCAAATTCAAAGGCATCCACGTTCGTAAAAGAAACATTACTAAAACTCAAATCACATATAAAGCCCCACACACTTATAGTAGGAGATTTCAACATACCACTCTCACCACTAGACAGGAATACCAGACGGAAACTTAATAAAGAAGCAAAGGGGCCAGTAGAAGTTATGGCCCAATTGGGATTAACAGACATCTATAGAACATTCCATCCAAATAAAAAAGAATATACCTTTTTCTCAGCACCACATACTTAGCAAGATATCAAACCTCAACAGGTACAAAAAAATTGGATTAACTCCATGCATCTTATCAGACCACCATGTGTTAAAATTAGAATTCAACAACAACACAAATTGCAGAAACCCTACAAACTCATGGAAATTGAAAAAAGCACAATTGCACCATTCCTGGGTCAAAGAAAAAAAATAAATTAAAGACTTCCTAGAATTCAGTGAGAATGAAGAAATTACATACCTAAACCTATGGGACACTTTGAAAGCAGTGCTACGAGGGAAGTTCATAGCACTAAGTGCCCACATGAAGAAACTGGAGAAGAGTTACACTAGAGAATTAACAGCACAGCTGAAAGTTCTAGAACACAAAGAAGCAAACTCACCCAGGAGGAGTAGACACCAGGAAATAACCAAACTGAGGGCTGAAATCAATAAAGTAGAAACTAGGAAAACAATACAAAGAATCAATGCAACAAAGAGATGGTTCTTTGAGAAAATCAACAAGATAGACAAACCTTTATCCAAACTTACCAAACAACAGAGTGTTTACATGCAAATTAACAAAATCAGAAATGAAAAGGGGGACATAACAACGGACTCTGAGGAAATTCAGAGAATCATCAGGTCATGCTTTGAAAACCCGTACTCCACAAAATTCGAAAATTTAAAGGAAATGGACAATTTTCTGGATAGCCATCATTTGCCAAAATTAAATCAAGAACAGATAAGCAGCCGGGTGGTGGTGGCGCACGCTCGGGAGGCAGAGGCAGGCAGATCTTTGTGAGTTCGAGGCCAGGTTGGACTGACAGCCTCCAAAACAATATAGAGAAACCCTGTCTCGTAAAACCAAAAAAAAAAAAAAAAAAAAAAAAAAAAAAGAACAGATAAGCAATTTAAATAGACCTATAACCCCTATGGAAATAGAAGCAGTCATCAAAAGTCTCCCAACCAAAAAAAGCCCAGGTCCAGATAACCTCAATGCAGAATTTTACCAGAAATTCAAAGAACAGCTTATACCAATTCTTCTCAAAATATTCCACACAATAGAGGCAGAAGGGTCTTTGCCAAACTCTTTCTACGAGGCTTCAATAACCTTAATACCCAAGCCACACGAAGACACAACTAAGAAAGAGGACTTCAGACCAATATTGCTCATGAACATTGATGCAAAAATACTCAATAAAATACTGGCAAATAGGATCCAAGAACACATCAAAACAATTATTCACCATGATCAAGTAGGTTTCACCCCGGGGATGCAGGGATGGCTCAACATACGAAAATCCATCAATGTAATCCACCATATAAACAAGTTGAGAAACAAAAATCACATGATCATCTCACTAGATGCAGAAAAAGCCTTTGACAAAATCCAACACCCCTTCATGATAAAGGTCTTGGAGAGATCTGGGATAACAGGAACATTCCTAAACATAATAAAATCTATATACAGCAAACCATCAGCCAACATCAACCTAAATGGACAAAAACTCTCAATGCGATTCCACTAAAATCAGGAACAAGACAAGGCTGTCCATTCTCTCCATACCTTTTCAATATTGTACTTGAAGTTCTAGCTAGAGCAATACAACAACAAAAGGAGATCAAGGGGATACAAATTGGAAAGAAAGAGGTCAAACTTTCACTATTTGCAGATGATATGATAGTTTCTACATAAGTGATCCAAAAAACTCTACCAGGGAACTCCTACAGTAGATAAATACTTTCAGCAAAGTGGCAGGATACAAGATCAACTCAAGAAAATCAGTAGCTCTACTATATACAGATGATAAAAGGGCTGAGAAAGAAATCAGAGAAACAACACCCTTTACAATAGCCACAAACAACATAAAATACCTTGGGGTAATGCTAAATAAACAAGTGAAAGACCTGTTTCGCAAGAACTTTGAGTCTTTAAAGAAGGAAATTAAAGAAGACACCAGAAAATGGAAAGATCTCCCATGCTCTTGGATAGGTAGGATCAATGTAGTAAAAATGGCAATCCTGCCAAAAGCAATCTACAGATTCAATGCAATCTCCATTAAAATACCAGCAAAATTCTTCATAGACCTTGAAAGAACAATAATCAATTTTGTATGGAAAAACAAAAGACCCAGGATAGCCAAAACAACCTTACTCAACAAAGAAACATCTGGAGGCATCACCATCCCTGAATTCCAGCTCTATTATAGAGCTGTAGTCCTGAAAACAGCTTGGTATTGGCACAAAAACAGACAGGTAGACCAATGGAATCAAATTGAACACCCTGATATTAACCCACACATGTATGAACATCTGATCTTTGACAAAGAAGCTAAAAATATACAATGGAAAAAAGAAAGCATCTTCAACAAATGGTGCTGGCATAACTGGATGCTGGCATGTAGAAGAATGTGGCTAGATCCATGTCCATTGCCATGCACAAAACTTAAGTCCAAATGGATCAAAAACCTCAACATAAACCCAGCCACACTGAACCTTTTAGAAGAGAAAGTGGGATGTACCCTTGAACAAATTGGTACAGGAGATTGCTTCCTGAACATAACACTAGTAGCACAGACA
The DNA here is from genome assembly GCF_017639785.1 of Mesocricetus auratus. Taxonomy (NCBI): domain Eukaryota; kingdom Metazoa; phylum Chordata; class Mammalia; order Rodentia; family Cricetidae; genus Mesocricetus; species Mesocricetus auratus. The sequence goes on from NW_024429205.1 coordinate 777,036, forward strand.
CTGAGGTCAACAATTAATACACAGGACCTCCTGAAACTGAGAAGCTTCTGTAAGGCAAAGGACACAGTCGACAAGATAAAAAGGTAGCCCACAGAATGGAAAAAGATATTCACTAACCCCACATCTGACAGAGGGCTGATCTCCAAAATTTACAAAGAACTCAAGAAGCAAGTCTCTAAAACACCAAAGGATCCAATTAAAAAGTGGGCTACAGAACTACATAGAGAATTCTCAATAGAGGAATCTAAAATGGCTGAAAGGCACTTGAGAAAGTGCTCAACATCCTTAGCCATCTGGGAAATGCAAATCAAAACAACTCTGAGACATCATCTTACTCCTATCAGAATGGCTAAAATAAAAAACACCAATGACAGTTTATGCTGGAGAAGTTGTGGAGAAAGGGGAACACTCCTCCACTGCTGGTGGGAGTGCAAACTCATACAGCCACTTTGAAAATCAGTATGGAGACTCCTCAGAAAAATGGGAATAAGCCTACCACAAGACCCAGCTATTTCACTCTTAGGCATATATCCAAAAGATGATTATTCATACAACAAGGACATCCGTTCCACTATGTTCATAGCAGCATTATTTGTAATAGCCAGAACTTGGAAGCAACCTAGATGTCCCTCACCCGAAGAGTGGATAGAGAAAATGTGGTACATTTACACAATGGAGTACTATTCAGCAGAAAAAAGCAATGAAATCATGAAATTTGCAGGCAAGTGGATGGCACTAGAAGAAACCATCCTGAGTGAGCAGGTAACCCAGTCACAAAAAGAGAAACATGGCATGTACTCTCTCATAATGGATTTTAGACATAGATCTGGGGAGTGCCAGCCCACAATCTCATGGCCAGAGAGTCTGGGGAACAGAAGCTTCATCCAATGGCTGATGGAAGCAGAGACAGACTCCTACAGCTAAACACTGAGCTGAACTCAAGGAACCCAGTGACAGAGAGGGAGGACTGATGAGCAAAGGGGTTAAGTCTGGGCTGGTTTAACCCCCAGAAACAGCTGACCTGACAAGGGTTCGCTCTTGAATCCCAGGCTGATGCCTGAGAATCCATTATGGGACTGATCAAGACCCCCTGAATGTGGGTGTCAGTGAGGAGGCCTAGGGAATCTACTGAGCCTTTGGGTAGTAGATTAGTGTTTACCCCTGGCATACAAATGGACTCTGGGTGCCCATCCCACAATGAGAGATGCACTCTCATGCTTCCCTGGATGAAATGACAAACTATGGACACCCCATGGAGGGCCTCACCCTCCCTGGGAAATGAGGGGGTACTGGGGGGATTGGAGGGTAGGCGTGGGAGGAGGGGAGGGAAAGGGAGAGGGACCTGGGATTGACATGTGAAGCAACCTTGTTTCTAATTTAAATTTAAATTTTAAAAAACACCACCACCACCTGCATATAGTGATGGGTTGTATAGCATGATCTCCACTCCAGATGAGTTCTTACTGGGCGAGTCACTACACCATCCTGCTGGTCCTGTGTTCCACTGCAGCTTGAGTAGTACACAGCCTGGGCTTTCCTCTTTGCTGGGATGCTTTCTCTCTTAGGCTTGCCTTGGCGTCCTTTTCTTCTGTGGTCTCTCAGTCATGGCCTTCTCTCTTTATTCTCTGCACAGCGTGCTGTAAGGCTGACTGTCTCACATGTGATGACCACACTTGTGAGGGTCAGATGATCAAAACGTCCAAGCTCTCTGGGCCAGGTGTTTATACCAGCACTCACAAGGGGAAACGTTTGGTGGCATATTTTTCCGTAATATTCCTTTTCCTAAGAAACAGTTCTGCCAGCCCACCATGCCCTTTACTTCCTCTACCCCCTGGCCACATTTGGCTCAGCTGCAAGCTGACCTCTGCTTCCTGGCCTCCCCCTCCCTCCCTGTCTTTCTTCTCTGTCTTCTTGCTTGAAGACTGAACCCAGGATCACATGCACAGTAGGCATGTGCTCTACCATCCAAGGGCTACCCTCCACCCGGTTTTTGAATCAGCTTCTCTTTCTATAGCCCAGGTTGTCCTGGAATACCCCATGTAGATCAGGCTGGCCTGAACCTCACACAGAGGCCTGACTCTGCCTCCTGAGCGCTGGGATTAAAAGTGTACGCCACGACTCCTTTCCTTCTGCCCCATTTTTCCAAATCAACAATTAAAAAAATCAGTTACGCGCTTCATAGAGAAGGGGGTATGGGTTGGGCTTTTGTTGTTTACACGGATGCCCATATCATGTGCAGCAGCTGCACTTGCTGGGAGCTCTTCAGATACAGCCATCAGCGAACTCCCACAGCCCATGCAATAGCAGGGTATCAGCTCTTCTGGCAGGAGGTGATACACCATCTACACCTTTTGTACTTGCTGGAGCAGGATCAATTAGTGGGGGCACAGGAACAAATAAGGTCTATCTGGAGCCAGAAGCCAGATGCATGTAGACATGCTAAGAAGAGACACGGTCCCTCCCCCACTGTGTGTGTGTGTGTGTGTGTGTGTGTATCTTTGTCAATGCATGCAACATGTGAAGCAGTGCTCTCAGAAGCCAAAAGAGAGTGTCTTAATATGAGTCATTTCTCCAGCCCTTGTGTTTACTGTTCTTTAAGACTGGGTTTCATATAGCTCTATTTGCAAATGCTTTTTTTAAAACTCTTGATCCTTGTGCCTTCATATCCTGCATGCTGTGATTACAGGCTGTGTGTCCACATGTCCACCTAGACCACAGCTGTTGAGTATAAACTGTGAATCACAACCCCATGTAGGGTCACTGTGGTGGCTTGAATAGGAATGGCCCTTATAAACTCTTGCATTTGAATGTTTGGTCCACCAGGAGTGACACTATTAGGAAGTGTGGCCTTGTTGGAGGAAGTGTCACTGTGGGAGCAGGGTTTGAACTCTCATATGCTCCAGCTATGCCCAGTGTGGCACAGTCTCCTGTTGCCTGAGGATCAAGATGTAGACTCTTAGCTTCTCCAGCACTGTGTGTGCCTGCATGCCAAAAACCTCTGCAAGCCAGACCCAATTAAATGTTTTCCTTTATTAGAGTTTCTATGGTCACCGTGCCTCTTCATAGCAATAGAAACCCTAAGGCAGTCGCATAATTGAATGTGCAACAGTAAAACACAACCAAAATTAATTCAAAATTAAGCACATAAAGAATCCAAGATAACAGGTGGTAGCGGCGCACACCTTTGATCCCAGCACTCGGGAGGCAGAGGCATCGGATCTCTGCCAGCCTGGTCTGCAGAGTCCATGATATTTCTGGAAGCATCACTCATGTTAAGTCACACTTCTCTGCAGTTTTTCATTCTCAGGACCAGTGCAGTTTGTACTGTGCATGACGTTATACTAGCACCACATTCCAAGGCTGCCTAGAGCACTTTACCTCAGATTTGAGATGACTATGTTATGAAGTGTAGCGTCTCTACTGAATCCAGTTTTTTGCTCTTATAGAAACATAATGGTTTAATTATAAAGGTTTTTAGTATTTTCTTACTAGTCTGTTGGAATGTTTAACACCCCCCGACACACACACATACATACATGGTGTCACTATGTAGCCCTGGCTGACCTATGTTGTTAAGGCTGGCCTTAGACTCAGAAATCTGCCTGCTTCCACCTTCCCAGTATTGGGATTAAACACTGTTGTATGGGCCTGTGGGATGGCTTGCCAGCTGCTTGCTGCTAAGCCTGACAACCTGTGTGATCCCCCAGACTCACATGGTAGACGTTCAAGTTGTCCTCTGACCTCCACAATTGAGCCCTGGTATATGCACCCCCCCCAAACAAATACACGTAATGTGAGTTGCTCACTTTAGTTTCACATTTATTTATTTTTGGTTTTTCTGAGACAGGGTTTCTTTGTGTAGCCCTGGCTGTCCTGGAACTAGCTCTGTAGACAGGCTGGCCTCAAACTCAAAGATCCACCTACCTCTGCCTCCTGAGTGCTGGAATTAAAGGCATGCACCAACCCCCTCAGTTTCATTTTTAAAAATGTTATTTTGTTTTGGCATTATGACGAAATTTCCAAAATGCTCCTAAATGTATTTCTGCCATTTTGTACTACATATTTCTGAACATCTGTATTCTCAGCATCAATGATTATAAAATGAAAATACTGATTAACTGAAAAATGTTGAAGATTCTCTATGTCCTACAGAATAAAATATTTAGCCAAAAATTAATTCTTTATGCAAAAATAAGAATGTGCATCCATCTTATTAGCATGCCAATTTGTTTTTGTCTAATGAATGATAAATATATATATGTATATATTATACACACACACACATATCAAAAAAGAATTGTTTAAAATAGCAGGGAATGATGGCTATCCTCATAATCCCAGAACTTTGGAAGTGGTTGCAGGAAGATCAAGGTAATCCTCAGATACGTAGAGAATTCAAGTTCAGCCCGGGCTATAATGAGACCATCTCAAAAATAAAATATCAACAACAAAAGACTTGTTTTAAAATAAATTTGTAGGACAGGTGGTGGTGGTACACACCTTCAATCCCAGCACTTGGGAGGCAGAGGCAGGCAGATCTCTGTGAGTTCGAGGCCAGCCTGGTCTACTGAGTGAGTGCCAGGAGAGGCTCCAAAGCCACAGAGAAACCCTGTCTCTAAAAAGCAAATAAAAATAAATTTATAATTATCAGTGATTTATGTACATATATTATGCATCTATATACCTGGAGTCAGATGAAATTTTCTCATACACCAGGGGCCCCAAACGGAAACAGTTTGAGAGGCCTTGGTACAAAGTAACTGTTCGCAGTTCCCGAAAGAGGCATCATTTAATGGCAACGTCACAGCCTTCCTGTAGCACCTGTTCTCTCATTTATAGTAGGAGAGATGAAACCCAAGGGAGGTGAAAGAGCTTGCCCAGGTCAGAAACTCAAACCTAAGCTTGCCTAATTCCTGGAATGACTAGATCAAGGACTTCAAAGATGAGCCCCAGGCTAAACCGGTTAGTTTCTAAGCATCTGAGAAAACGGGTGACTCCAGCTCGTCCCCTTGCGGTGGCCTGTGGTATGACGCTGCACCCTTCACCATCAGGCGGTTCCTTTGGATTGCACTCTGGCAGCCAAAGAGGAGAAACCTATTTTCATGTGGAGGTCAGTTCTCTTTCCACCGTGTGGGTCCTGGGGATTGGGTTCAGGTTGTCAGGCTTAACGCTGAGTAAGCCTTTAACTGCCGAACCATCGTGTCCACCTGCTATTCCTTTTTTTTTAAATTTAAAACTTAAAATCCTGCAACTCTTTGAGAAAATGTCAAGCGTAAGCACAGAATGAACTGAACAATGAACACCTATACTCTCATTTTATCTCTATTCTACACTTATTAATATTTTGCTACATTCATTTTTCTAATCTTTATACTTTATTTATTCATTGGTTTTTCGAGACAGGGTTTCTCTGTGGCTTTGGAGGCTGTCCTGGAACTCGCTTTGTAGTCCAGGCTGGTCTCGAACTCACAGAGATCTGCCTGCCTCTGCCTCCGGAGTGCTGGGATTAAAGGCGTGCGCCACCAACGCCCGGCTATATTTTATTTTTACTATTTGACATTTTTATACTGTATATCTTGATCACATCTGCCTCCCAACTTCCCCTACTCACCTTCATGTCCATTTTTATTTTTGCTCATCCATTCATTTACTTAGAGACAGGATCTCACAGTATAGTCCTGGCTGGCCTGGAATTCCCAAATTAGAACAGACTGGATTCAAACTCACAGAGATCTGCTTGCCTCTGCCTCTCGAGTGCAGGGATTAAAAATGTGTACTATCACGTCTGACCCCTTTAAAATATTTCAACAACTCACGGGGTCCAAGTAATATCGCTCGTGTGCTCATGCATGAGTACGGAGCATGGGCGACCTATCAGTGACTACATCCTTTCTAATTATCGATCTATACTTCTGAAAGTGTTAAGAGTAGTTTTCAGCCGGGCGTTGGTGGCGCACGCCTTTAATCCCAGCACTCAGGAGGCAGAGGCAGGCGGATCTCTGTGAGTTCGAGACCAGCCTGGACTACCAAGCGAGTTCCAGGACAGGCTCGAAAGCCACAGAGAAACCCTGTCTCGAAAAAAAAAAAAAAAAAAGAGTAGTTTTCTTGGTGGTATGTGCCTAGAAGTCAAGGTAAATGCAGTCTGATCTACAAGCCTAGATCTATTAAAAATGTACTAGGATGTCTTAGAATCCATCTCTAGCAAAACACAAAACAAAACAAGTGCCCAGCCAGCTCTTCTCCCACCCCGACCGCTACAGCAGACGGGAGAACCTGGAGAGGTGGGGTCTGCCGGGTCCTTGGACAAGCATATCGACGGTCGCCGGGTAAGATGGGAATTCAGAGCTAAAAACAGACTCCAATCTAGTCACTTCTCAGGGGAAGGAAAACCAGGGACGCCTGACTGCACCCGAGGCCGAGACTCATCCTAGCTGCTGCAGGAAGAAACACGAAAACAGTCCTCGTGGTCCGCTTCCTACAAGCTCTCGCCCTCGCTCGAGAAGATTCTCGCCTCGAGTTAGGGCTAGTTTCGCTCCTGCGGATTTTACGCGATGCAGCAGGGGCAGAGGGACAGGTAGGAGGACAAACCGCCGGCGAGGGCCGAGCACTGCGCAAGCGTAGAAGGTGCACCCGGTCCCAGTGCGCACGCGCAGTTCTTGTTTCCTCTCTTGAGGGGGCAAGGCACCGCCTAACGTCCCGCCCCGCCCCGCCCCGCCCCGCCCTGCCCCTTGCGTTGCCATGGGGACCCAGCGGCCCGCAAGCCCGCCCGTGGCTGCGCCCGGGTCCTGGTGGCCTCTTGCGGGGTTTGCGTAGACGATGCTGAGCAACACAGAGCTTTCGCGGAAGAGCGTGGACTTGACTGAGAGGCAGCCCCGGGGCCTGGGACACTGCAGACACTTCTTCTGGCTGGGCGTCGCCTTCGACGCGGTGGGCGTGTCAGTGCTCTTCACTGGCGTCTTCGCTAACCTGCTGTTCTACGACATGTTGCTCTATCTGGGTTCCATCATCATTTTCGTCAGCCTTCTGTGGTGGATCTTCTGGTACACCGGCAACATCGAGGCGCTCCCGGATGACCCCACGAGGATGATCTCGCCTCACGCGGGCGAGGTCGAGATGCTCCGCTCCGGCAGCCGTCGCTTCTCGCTGAGCCTCAGGAGCGTCTCCAACACCTTCCAGCTGATCCACCGACGGCGGCGGCGGCGGCTCCTCCCGAGGGTCCTCCAGAGGATCAGTATCCTCAGCTCGACCGACACGGGCCCCCTGGAAGAGAACAGCGATGCCGGGACCAAAGATGGCAGAAATTGGCTCCATCCGGTGAATCCTGTGTCTGTCTTGGACCAGCTACAGATCTGCTCGATCCAGGCCTCTAGGAGCCTGCCTCTGGTCACTTTGCACCCTCCTCCCTCCGTTTGTACTTCCAGCAGTCAGCCTGTCTTTTCGGTGACGTCTCAGTGCTACCCTCTGGAGTCTGGCACTTCCGGCAGCTTCTCCCAGATGGGGGTGTACTCTGACAGCCATATGCCTGTGGACCCCGACCCCCAGAGGAGCTCCAAGATCGGCGTGGCCTCTCGGGTCTACCCTCTGAAACCAGAAGATAGTCAGAGCCACCTCCTGGTGCCTATCTCCTTTGAACGTTTACCTGTGGCCCCCATGACCTCTCAGAGGCAAATGCAGGGCTCTGTATCCCCCGAGAGCCATGCTCCTGTGGACCCCGACCCACAGAGACGCTCCAAGATCAGTGTGGCCTCTCGGGTCTACCCTCTGGAACGAGTAGACAGTCAGAGCAAACTCCTGGTGCCTATCTCCTGTGAACGTTTACCTGTGGCCCCCGTGACCTTTCAGAGCCAAATCCAGGACTCTGTATCCCCTGAGAGCCATGTTCCTGTGGACCCCTACCCACAGAGACGCTCCAAGATCAGTGTGGCCTCTCGGGTCTACCCTCTGGAACGAGTAGACAGTCAGAGCAAACTCCTGGTGCCTATCTCCTCTGAAAGTTTACCCGTGGTCCCCGTGACCTCTCAGAGCCAAATGCAGGACTCTCTAGCCCAAGAAAGCCAGTCCCAGAATCCTTCTCCTGCCTCTTAAACACAGCCTGAGTTTGTTAAAGTTTCAGAGAGCCATACTTTGGCCATGAAGGCTCCTGTGGTGCCAATGGGGTCTGCCCAGAACTCCCAGGCCTCTTTAGGCCAGACTTGTCAAAGTCGCTCTTCAGGTCCCCACGTGGTTCCTAAAAACTCAAGCGCTGACACTATTGAGACTTTCCCAGCAACTAGCTAGAAACTATCTCAGGAGCAGCCTGACCCTTCACTGCCTGTGTCTGAGGCCACACATTCAGACAGGCAGTGTGACCCTACCGACAACTTTCCAGCCTCAAGGGGAGCGAGGAAAAGTCACCCTTTCTAATAGGAATCAGATCTCAGCCGTTTAAATGTCTACTAAGGCCTTTGCCAAGAAAGTGCCTTGGAGGGAAAATTACCAACATTACCCTTTTATTGTCAGTGTTCTTTCTAGTGGCTTTCTTAACCCTTGTAGGGGAACAAAGTGGCCTTGGCATTCAGGGATTAGCCACTTTGAGAGTTGGTAGACTTTAGAAACTACTTTTCTGAGCCCACAAAGCCTAAGGCTTTGATTACTTGTCAGACAAGGAAATCTGTTCTTTTGTTTAAGGTTAGAGGAGGAGACCTTAGGAGGCTCTAAGGTCTGGAGGGAGGTGGAAGACTTGGATTCTGCAAGATTTCTCCTGGAAGAAGACAAGTTCAGTTTTTACAGGGACATATCATTAAATGACATTAAATCTTAGGTGGGGAGTTATTCCTTTTGATTACATTTGAATTTTGTCAAAGAGGCTTTATTTTGTTTGGAGAGAGTGCTCACTAATACCCTTCTAAAGCTACAGTAGGCAAAAATTATACGCAGCTGGAATTTAATAATCTTCATAGTCATACACGTTTCAGTTAGCGACTTCTATTTAATGCCAAGTGATAGTAATTTCCTGCTTACAACAGTGATAATTGCTATTTAAATACCTTATCTAAATAAAACACTTTGCACAATGTAAAATTAAGCTTTGAATATATAAGAAAAGTCAGGTGATTCTAAAGTGGAAAGGTTGGACCTGAGTTTACTTTCTCTCCTCCCCTTTCTCCTCCTTCTCTTTCTTTCTTTGTGTTTTGTTGCTGCTGTCCTGGAACTCGCTCTGTAGACCAGGCTGGCCTCAAACTCACAGAGATCCACCTGCCTGTATCTCCCAAGCGCTGGGATGAAAGGCGTGCGCCACTACTGCCCGGCTTTAAAAAAATTTTAAGTGGGGTGTGGACGCTATTGGAATGACTTAGTGACAGTGCGCTGGTCTAGGATGCCCGTGTTTCTAGGCTGAAGCTTCTATGTATTGTCCCCCACAATAATAAAAGAGACGGGGCTGGGGATGAATCTCAGCTTGCTTGACATCAGTATATTTTGTGTGTGTGTGTGTGTGTGTGTGTGTGTGTGTGTGTGTGTGTGTGTAAAACTATTGAAGGGACCAGCCCCCTGTGTTAGCAGCCATGACAGCTGAAGAAAAAGCTCAACATGTAGTTGCCTGACCTTGCCCCTCCTCCCAGTCACTAGGAGGTCAGATACCCACGTGGCAGGGAACCAATCAGAAGTTAGCTGATGTGTTTTCTGGAGCTTTATGGTACAAGTGGCACAGCAGTGACATGCAGAGCTTAGCAACCGCCCTGGGAGGGCCGATAGGCCTTAACAACCAGTTGACCAATCAACACAGGACAAGTCGTCCAAAACCCAGAAAGTAACCAGTCATGAGACTCTTGTATGGCCCCTAGACACTCCCCTTTCGCTGCCCAATAAGTCCCGTCCCAGTCACACCCCCTTGTGGTTTCTTTGGGTCTTCTCAGGCCATTCACCGTGATGAAGGGACAAAGGGCCTGAGTTAATGCAGTTAGACCCTTAAAACAATAATAAAAGACTTTTTGTTTTTGCATCACAACAGGTCTCTTGGTGATTCTGGGTTTCAGAATCTGGGCACAATACTATGTATGAGCAAAACAATTTTAAAAAGAAAAGACTGTAGTAGCACACACCTTTAATCTCAGCACTCACAAGGCAGAGGCTAGCTAGTCTGGTCTACAAAGCCAGTTCTAGGCCAGCCAGAGTTGTCTCAAAAACAAACAAAGAAAAAAAGACAGAAAGGATTTAGTGTTATTTTAAAAAGCTGTTTCCTGCTTCTGGGGTCTGGCCTGTATCAGTCCTAAGCTGTAGGGGCCATCTACTTTGGACTGATTGATGTCTTTAGGGCTGTGTTCAGAACCAGCCAAACAGTCTTGGGTCTAACCCTGACTGGGGGAGTGTGGATCAGGGAAATACTAGCTACCCATCTTGTCATTTCAGGAGGGCTCTCAGTCCATACTGGAGACACCAGTTTATTCAAGCATCCTCTTAAAATAGCTTTCTAAATGCTGGGGTACTGGCAGAAGACATCTATTATCATGTATATAGCACTGACTAGGAAACACTTCCTGTAACCCTAGAGATGGTCCTAGAATGCATGTACACAAGCCCTCAGACTTTCTGTAATGGCAAGTCTCACCAGTCTTCAGGCAAGTCCCACCAGCCCTCATGCTGGGCGTGTGGCTTAGGTCTATTGTTATACAAACTAGAAGTCGTTCTCCACTGTGGCCAGGCCATCTGAATACAAAACCAAATACAATAGGAGATTCGAGCTCCTGAAATTGAGCTGAGGCCCATACTATATTCGGCTCCCGACATCCTGCCCCCTTTATTCTTTGAGGTAATACATATGATTGAAACAATTATCTAGGCATGTCTTAAAGATTTAGACACTAAGTACCAGGAATAAGGTGACCATGAAGATACAAGGATGCAGGTCTTGCCAACAGAAAGTTATGCAGTCTTTAGCAGGCCTCTTGAACAGGAGGAGCCACTCCATGCCCTTCAAATAATTAATTCACTGGCTAAACATTTGTATTCTTTCTAGCAGGTGCTGGGCATTGTATTAAGTACTGGAGAGCCAGTGATATATTTGGAGGCCCTGCTTTTCAAGCACTTGCTATCTACTAGGAGCCATGGACACTGAAATTACTACTACAGGGTAACACAGTGCTTCAAGAACACCAGTGTGTGTGTGTGTGGGGGGGGGGATACCAGTGAAGCTTGGGTGAGGGGTGTTTGAATTAGATCCAAAAGGAGATTTTCATTGGGTGAAGACCATCGGTAAGAACATTCCATGTGAAGGGAAAAGGATCATCAAAAAATGTACAGAAGAGGGCCTGGAGAGATTGCTCAGCAGAGGGCTTTCTTCTCTTCTAGAGGACTCAAGTTTAATTCAAGCACCCATATTGGGTGTCTTCCAACTGTCTATAACTACATTTCTGCAGGTTTTGATTCCCTCTTCTGGCCTCTTTGGAAACATGCATAGGACATGGCAAATATACAAATACACATAGATATTTTTAAAAAAAATTTTTGGGCTGGGCAGTGGTAGCCAATGCCTCTAAAATCCCAGCACTCAGGAGGCAGAAGCAGGTGGATCTCTGAGTTTGAGGCCAGCCTGATCTATAGATGAAGTTCCAAGATAGCAAGGGCTACACAGAGAAACCTGTCTGAAAAACAAAACAAAATCTGTTTTCGTTGTTGTTATTTTTCAAGACAGTGTTTCTCTGTCTAGCTCTTGTACTAGAACTTGCTCTGCAGACCAAGCTGGCCTTCAACCCAGAGATCCCGTTTTTTGCCTCCCAAGTGCTGGGGTTAAAGGCATAGGCTACCATGCTCTGAAAAATAAACAAATAAGAAAAGTAAATCTGAAGCAGAACATAGTGTACATTTTGGTTTATTTTAAATTTTTTCACTTTACATACCAACCACTGTTCCCTCTCCCTCCCCTTCTCCTGCTCCCTCCACCTCACCCTGCATTTTCAGGAAGGGAGGGTAAGGCCTCCAGTGGGGAGTCAAAGATGCACTGCAGGACCAAGTCCCTCCCCCCTGCATCAAGGTTGAGCAAGGCATCCTACTGTAGTGACCAGTCCCCCATTTTAGCAGCCATTACAGGCTAACATGACCTTGCTGCTCCTGTCCTGGTCACTAGGAGGTCAGATGCCCTCGTAACAAGGAACCAATCTGAAGTTAGCTGGTGGGGCTGTGCTTTACGGCTCTGGGTGTGCTTTACGGGACAGTGCACAACAGTGACGGGACAGTGCACAACAGTGACGTGCAGAACAGAGCAACCCCCCCTGGGAGGGCCTATGGGCCATAACAACCAGTTGACCAATCAACACAGGGCAGGTCACCCAAACCTGGAAGTGCACCAATCCTGAGACTGTAGCATACCCCTAGACACTCCCCTTATGCTGCCCTTTAAGGTCCCTGTCTTGAGGTTGCTTGGGGTCTTTCTCCAGCCATCTGCCTTGGTGGCAGGGTGAAGGGCCCAAGCTAATGGGGTTAGCTCGTTAAACATCTACAATAAAAGACTCTTTGCTTTTGCATCAAAATGGGCCTCTTGGTGATTTTAGGATTCAGAATTTGGGCACAACACTACCATAGGGAATGGGCTCTAAAAAGCCAGATCATGTACCACTACTGCTAGGGGCCCCACAAATAGACCAAAACACAGAACTGTAACCCACATGCAGAAGGCCTAGTTCAGTCCCATGAAGTATCTCCAGATGTTGGTCCAGATCTCCTATGAGCTTGGGTCAGCTGTCTCTGACAACTTTGTGTTTTGATTTTTTGAGATAGGTTTTCTTGTGTAATAACTCTGGCTGTTCTTACACGCTTTAATCTATCACCACTCAGTGAGTGCACACACCGTTAATTGAAAGGCGGCCAGACCACTTTGTGTTTGAAGTCAGCCTATTCTGCATATCAAATTCCACAACAGCTAGTAATAAACGGAGAAGAAAGCCATGGCCCACCAGAGTTGGGTATGGGGTGTTGTGCCCAGGTTTTGAACCCCCCAAATCACCAAGAGACCCATTCGGATGCAAAAGCAAAGATTCTTTTGCTGCATTAACTTGGGACCTTAGCATTGGTGGCGCACACCTTTAATCCCGGCCCTCGGGAGGCAGAGGCAGGCGGATCTCTGAGTTCGAGGCCAGCCTGGTCTACAGAGTGAGTTCCAGGACAGCCTCCAAAACAATACAGGGAAACGCTGCCTCCAACCTTGTCCTCCCCCCCAAAAAACCTTGGGCCCTTAGTTCATTCATCTATGTGAATGACTGGAGAAGGACCAAAGGGACCACAGGAAGGGAACTTATAAGGCAGGGTAAAGGGAGTGTCTAGGGTAGTGTAAGGGGCGTGTCTAGGGTAGTGTAAGGGGCGTGTCTAGGGTAGTGTAAGGGGCGTGTCTAGGGTAGTGTAAGGGAGTGTCTAGGGTAGTGTAAGGGAGTGTCTAGGGTAGTGTAAGGGGAGTGTCTATGGTAGTGTAAGGGGAGTGTCTAGGGTAGTGTAAGGGGCGTGTCTAGGGTAGTGTAAGGGAGTGTCTAGAGTAGTGTAAGGGGCGTGTCTATGGTAGTGTAGGGGAGTGTCTAGGGTAGTGTAAGGGGAGTGTCTAGGGTAGTGTAAGGGAGTGTCTAGGGTAGTGTAAGGGGAGTGTCTAGGGTAGTGTAAGGGAGTGTCTAGGGTAGTGTAAGGGGCGTGTCTAGGGTAGTGTAAGGGGCGTGTCTAGGGTAGTGTAAGGGAGTGTCTAGGGTAGTGTAAGGGAGTGTCTAGGGTCGTGTAAGGGGAGTGTCTAGGGTCGTGTAAGGGGAGTGTCTAGGGTAGTGTAAGGGAGTGTCTAGGGTAGTGTAAGGGGAGTGTCTAGGGTAGTGTAAGGGAGTGTCTAGAGTAGTGTAAGGGCGTGTCTAGGGTAGTGTAAGGGAGTGTCTATGGTAGTGTAAGGGGAGTGTCTAGGGTAGTGTAAGGGGCGTGTCTAGGGTAGTGTAAGGGAGTGTCTATGGTAGTGTAAGGGGAGTGTCTATGGTAGTGTAAGGGAGTGTCTAGGGTAGTGTAAGGGGAGTGTCTATGGTAGTGTAAGGGGAGTGTCTAGGGTAGTGTAAGGGGAGTGTCTATGGTAGTGTAAGGGGAGTGTCTATGGTAGTGTAAGGGAGTGTCTAGGGTAGTGTAAGGGGAGTGTCTAGGGTAGTGTAAAGGGAGTGTCTAGGGTAGTGTAAGGGGCGTGTCTAGGGTAGTGTAAGGGGAGTGTCTAGGGTAGTGTAAGGGGCGTGTCTAGGGTAGTGTAAGGGGAGTGTCTAGGGTAGTGTAAGGGAGTGTCTAGGGTAGTGTAAGGGGAGTGTCTAGGGTAGTGTAAGGGAGTGTCTAGAGTAGTGTAAGGGGAGTGTCTATGGTAGTGTAAGGGAGTGTCTAGGGTAGTGTAAGGGGAGTGTCTAGGGTAGTGTAAAGGGAGTGTCTAGGGTAGTGTAAGGGGAGTGTCTAGGGTAGTGTAAGGGGAGTGTCTAGGGTAGTGTAAGGGGCGTGTCTAGGGTAGTGTAAGGGAGTGTCTAGGGTAGTGTAAGGGAGTGTCTAGGGTAGTGTAAGGGGAGTGTCTAGGGTAGTGTAAGGGAGTGTCTAGGGTAGTGTAAGGGGAGTGTCTAGGGTAGTGTAAGGGAGTGTCTAGGGTAGTGTAAGGGGCGTGTCTAGGGTAGTGTAAGGGGAGTGTCTAGGGTAGTGTAAGGGGCGTGTCTAGGGTAGTGTAAGGGAGTGTCTATGGTAGTGTAAGGGGTGTCTAGGGTAGTGTAAGGGAGTGTCTATGGTAGTGTAAGGGGAGTGTCTATGGTAGTGTAAGGGAGTGTCTAGGGTAGTGTAAGGGGAGTGTCTATGGTAGTGTAAGGGGAGTGTCTAGGGTAGTGTAAGGGAGTGTCTATGGTAGTGTAAGGGAGTGTCTAGGGTAGTGTAAGGGGCGTGTCTAGGGTAGTGTAAGGGGAGTGTCTAGGGTAGTGTAAGGGTAGTGTCTAGGGTAGTGTAAGGGGCGTGTCTAGGGTAGTGTAAGGGAGTGTCTAGGGTAGTGTAAGGGGCGTGTCTAGGGTAGTGTAAGGGGAGTGTCTAGGGTAGTGTAAAGGGAGTGTCTATGGTAGTGTAAGGGGAGTGTCTAGGGTAGTGTAAGGGGCGTGTCTAGGGTAGTGTAAGGGGCGTGTCTAGGGTAGTGTAAGGGAGTGTCTATGGTAGTGTAAGGGGAGTGTCTATGGTAGTGTAAGGGGAGTGTCTAGGGTAGTGTAAGGGGCGTGTCTAGGGTAGTGTAAGGGAGTGTCTAGGGTAGTGTAAGGGGAGTGTCTATGGTAGTGTAAGGGGAGTGTCTAGGGTAGTGTAAGGGGAGTGTCTAGGGTAGTGTAAGGGGCGTGTCTAGGGTAGTGTAAGGGGCGTGTCTAGGGTAGTGTAAGGGAGTGTCTAGGGTAGTGTAAGGGGCGTGTCTAGGGTAGTGTAAGGGAGTGTCTAGGGTGGTGTAAGGGGAGTGGCTAGGGGGTAGCAACAGTCTCAGGATTGGTGAGCTTCCGGGCTTGGATAACCTGCCCTGTGTTGATTGGTCAACTGGTTGTTATGGCCCATAGGCCCTCCCAGGGCGGTTGCTATGCTCTGCAAGTCACTGTTGTGCCACTTTCCCCTTAATGAGTGCCCAGAGACCTACAGCACATGCAGAATCCACCAGCTAACTTCTGATTGGTTCCTTGCTGAGAGGGGTTATCTGACCTAGTGACTAGCACAGGCACAGCAAGGTCAGACATGTGCTGAGTCACAGGCCTAATCGGTTTTCCGCAGTCTATCATGGCTGCTAAAGCTGGGGAATTGTTCCTTTAGGGGTCCCTGGGACAAGGGACCTCCAAGGTTAGGAGGGTAGGGATTCAGCACTGAATTCACAGTGTCACACACTCACATGTACAGTGTCACAGCACTCACTTGCAGTTTCTAAGTGAGAATCTGGTAGGGGGTGGGGTCTTGAATCTAAGCCTGAGGTCCCAAGGTCAATGGGGCGGTTGAGGCCAAGTCTGAAGTCATGAGGTAAATACCCAGGACAGGAGCAGACTCAGGTCACAGCAAAGATCCCCAGCTCTCGGGCAGGGAAGGGTGAGGTGAACAGGTGGCCGTGGCTGAGACCATGGTAGAGGGAGACACCAGAGATAGGAGAGGGGAGGGCACAGAATGCAGGGGAGAGGGGAAGACAAGGGAAGGCATTGGAGGGAGGGAGAAGGAGAGCAGGGCAGGGGAGAGGAGGGGAAGAGGAAGGGAGGGGAGCACAGGAGGAGAGGGCACAAGAAAGTCCACAGGGGAGGACAGAGCGAGGAGCGAGGCCCCTGAGGAATCTGTTGGACGGGGGCCCAGACCACAGGTGGCTTGAGGATCCAGTTCCTGAGTGGAGAGGTTGAGTCACAGGTTATCAGGCACTCACTCGGGATCAAGGGGTTATCAGGCCTGGGGAGGAGGCAGATCAAACACCAGGTGTATGGTTGCCACATCTATGTTTGTCCCCAGAGGCTAGGGGCTGACCAGGAAGCCCTCCCTCACCCCTCCCTGCAGCGGTGTCCCCAAACGGCCTTGGTGCCCCCCCAGCTCCCTCGTTGCTGCCCCCCAATGCCTCGGGCGGAAGGGTGCCCTGCAGAGTCCTCAGGACCCATCACTCTTACCGATCTTGTGAGCCTGAAGACTTGCTGAGGGAAGGGCACGGTGACAGGGGCCTCAGGTCAGTGACTGAGCAGGACTGGACTGGGGGTGGTGGTCAGGGATGTCACATGGAAGCGGGTCCGAGATCCAGGGGGTCGTATGCGGGAGACTGTGAATCCAGGGACTCAGAGGATCACATGGGGGAGTGGGAATCCCTGTATGCAGGGGAAGTCACATGGTGGGGATTCGTGGATCCTGGGACTCAGGGGAGGATTGCATGGAGGGGTGCAGGGGGTCCGGGGCCCAGGGGCGATCACATGGGGGAGAAAGGGGATCCCGGGAGGGGGCAGGTAGTCACATAGAGTGGGGACCCGGGTGTCCACTCCATCCCCGCTGCTGAATGTGACACATCCACAGCAGATGTCCCATGTCCTGAGCTTCACGCGGTGTTGACCAGCTGAGACTGAGCACAGGGTCCTTTTCATCCATTTTGAGTGTGTGTGTGTGTGTGTGTGTGTGTGTGTGTGTGTGTGTGAGTGTGTTACAGCCTGTAGCATAACACTCATCTCCTTTCCACAGATGGGAAACTGAGGCAGGACGGTGAGGACCGTGTGAGGACAACCTCACCCAGCCCCAGCCCTGCTGGCCCACCCAGCCAGGACTCATGTCTATAGTTAGGGCTCTGTACCCATGGGGGCTGCGGCTGCGGAGGGAGAGGCCTCGAGTGGGGCAGGGCAGGGAGCAGGGTGGGGGCTGTGAAGTCTGTTTATTTAATTTCTAAACACACACAGAATCATAGGTAGCTGGGTAACATTGGTCAAGATCACAGTTTACCTGGCTGAGTTTCCTTTGTTCTTTTGATGAAAAGTTGATTGTATTTTCCTGCTTTTGTTCTTGGCTTTTTCTCTCCATCCCCTTTATTCTTTCCCAAATATTGTGCAACTTCCCAACTGCTGTAGATTTGTTGTAAGTATAGAAGTTACATTGTTTCAATGTGTGTACTATTTTTTTTCTGTAATCCTCTTGAGAACTCCATCCATTTCCACTTTGTATATAGCTTTGGAATCAGATATCCTGTTATAAGGTGTTGGGGATTTTCTTTGGATTGTATCCAGTTCATGTTGTAAATTTACCTTATACAGTATCTTAATATTGATGCATCAAGTTCCCAGTGAGCATTTACTTCTTAATTTATGTAGACTCCTTTATTCTTGTTGTTTTTAATCTGTGAAAGACTTTTAGTGTTTTGCCTAAAAATGACTATAGAGCTTGGCAGGTGGCTCAGCACATATTCTTCTTGGGGTTGACTCAAGTTCAGATCCCAACACCCAAATTTGGAGGCTCGTAACTACCTGCTCCTCCAGATCCAGGGTATCTGACACCCTCTTCCTTGGTATGTCACATGTATACACACGAAACACCTCTCACACTCACAAACTGTATATACAAAAAATTGGGATAAACTTGTTTTCAAAATTTTGTTACTTATAGAGCAATGAGAGGAAAACAAGTAACTACAAATCATACACTGTTTCTTTTTAAATTTATTTTAAAAATTTAGTTTTCATTTTACATACCAACCCCAGTGCCCTTCCCTCCCCATTTCCTGCTCCCTACCTCTCCCCCTTCCCATCCCCCATTCACTCCTCAGAGTGGGGTAATGCCTTCTTTCGGGAGTCAAAAAGCCAGTTCATGCACCTGGGATGGGTCCTGGTTTCACTGCCTGGGCCCCCCAACAGATCAAGTCACCCGTATTCAGAGGGTCTAGTTTGGTGCCATGAAGATTCCCCAGCTGTCAGTCCACAATCTGTGAACTAGTGACACTAGTAGGAGGTGTGGCTTTGTCGGAGTGGGCTTTTCCTTGTTAGAGGAAGTATGTCACTGTGGGGTCAGGCATTGAGGTTTCTTATCCTCAGGATGCTGCCCAGTGTGTCAGTCGACTTCCTGTTGCTTCTGAGTCAAGATGTAAGGACTCTAGCCTTCAGCACCACATCTGCCTGCATGCTGCCATGATGATGATTAACTGAACCTCTGAGATATTAAGTAAGACACCTCAATTAAATGTTTTCTTGTAAGAGTGGCCATGGTTCAAAGTGTCTCTTCACAGCAATAAAAACCTAACAAAGACAGAAGTTGGTACCAGGGACTGGGGTATTTCTGTGACAGGCTGCCTTATCTTACAGTTTGATATATTTTCTGGTATTATATTTTAGGCCACAGTTGGGAAGACCATAACATTGAAGAACATTGTCAAAGTTCTAGAAGACATAGAAGGTAATTTTCATGTACAAATTTATACAAATTTGCCTCTGAAAAAATTTTAATGTGTCCTAGAAGTTTTAAAGAACAGCAACAGTGTAATTAAGCACAGCTTAAAGTGTATTGATGATTCTTAGCTTCTCACAAAACCATGTACCCCAATGTCAGGTAGCTATTCTGTGTTTGCAAGGCATTCCTGTGAAAAAGAAGGCAAGGAAACAGTGCTTTAACAGATACTACCATTTGAATTATAGCCCCATGAGAGCTATGCTGTAGAAACGCCAATCCATTTCGTTTCATACCACTCAGATATTTTAAACAGTATATACGTGGAATAGGTAATAAGTATATTATGTCCAAGACCTTCTAAGAAAAAAGAGTCTATAGTAAAGCTAGCATTACTCATATATTTGTGACTCTGCTAAGTATATTGAAAGGGTCAGTTTATGAGAGTCAAAAAGGTTGACTCTTAAGAACCTTAATTCCTATACCAAATGTATAGGAATTACAGTGTGAATGCAGTGTGGAAACCTTTTATTTGTTATTTTTCCTTTAATAAGAATATAGTGTCCAGCTGGGTGGTGGTGGTACACGCCTTTAATCCCAGCACTCGGGAGGCAGAGGCAGGTGGATCTCTGTGAGTTGGAGGCCAGCCTGGTCTATACAGTGAGTGTCAGGAGAGGCTCCAAAGCTACACAGAGAAACCCTGTCTTGAAAACCCAAGGAAAAAAAGAATATTATATGTCACTTTAAATACAAGTCATGTGAGCATAGAATATGGAAAGAAGAAATGTACCCCCCTCTTCTCAGGACAATTAGAAGATATTTAGTAGTCCCCAATTTGAGTAGATTTGTTGAATGTGATACAAGTTTACAATTAATTGATTTACCAATTTCATTTGAATGACATCAACAAACTCACACTGCAGAAAAGTCCTATGAGCACTGGAATGTATGAATACTTCTACTTGTCCTGGTGCATTTTGACAATGTAGTATGACTCACACTTTAGTAACCCTAACCCTCCAGTTCTTTTCAAATATGTGAAAACTGTCATATAAAAAAGATGCCATAAATGTGGGCCATGAAATAAAGGCTCTTACTATCAAGGGTATCTTCAAAAACACAAAACAACACCTAATGAAGAGAAGCAACATGAATGGAAAACTTAAGATCTGATTCCTCTTTACAATTAGGTCAAATTATAAAATTAATTTATACAGATACTAAGTTTCTTCAGTATAATTCATGTGGTAAAGCTTTTACATGTGCCAGTTATCTTTGCAGGAATGAAAGACGCCATACAGGACAGAAACTCTGTGAATATACTCAATGTGTTAAAGCCTTTGCATGTTACAGGCATCTTCAAAGGCATAAAAAAATTCATACTGGAGAGAAACCATATGAAAGTATTAAATATGGTGAAGTCTTTGCATGTCACAGTTGTCTCTAACTCCATAAAAGAACACACACTGGAGAGAAACCCTGCAAATGTAATCAGTGTGGTAAAGTTTTTTGCAAGTCATGGTGTTCTTAAAAGACATAAAAGAACACATACTAGAGAGAAACCCTACAAATGTAATTAATGTGGTAAAGCTTTTGCAAGTCATGGTGAACTTAACAGATATAAAAGAACACATACTAGAGAGAAACCCTACAAATGTAATTAATGTGGTGAAGCGTTTTCACATGTCAGTAGTCTCCAAACACATAAAAGAACACATACTGGAGAAGACCCTGTGAATATAATCAATGTGGTAAGGCATTGTCACAACACGGCAGTTTCTCCAGACATAAAAGAACACATACTTGAGAGATACCCTGTGAATGTAATCAATGTGGTAAAGTCTTCGTATGTAGCATCGGTCTTTAAAATCATGAAAAAGAATCACACTGCGGGAGAAGCACTATAAATGTAAGTTGTAAGGTAAACTTGTGCACTTTGCATATCACAATAATCTTTGAGGAACTGAGGAAATTCATACTGAAGGGAATCTTACTAAAGAAGATTTGATAAGATCTTCAGCCAACATACATTTAGTTACACAAGATTCTGGAGAGAAAAAAAAATCTGACAAGTGTCAACAATCTGTTCAAGCATTATGATGTCTCTATTTTTTTGCACTTGCAAACTCATAAGGAAAAAAGTCCTATGAATTCATTGATAAGGTAACCCTTGTCAGTTTCACACTTTTCTTTCTTTCTTTTTCTTTTTTTAAAGTGATCTGTAAAGTTTATTTGGCCTTAGATAAAACCACTGCAAACAAGTCACAAGGATGAGAATGCATAGCAACAGAGGGGAGCACTGTAGATTATTTTTGCTTTGAATCCTCTGCTTTCTTCTTTTTTCCCCCTCAATATATGTTTTTATTTAAATTAGAAACATGCATGCTTCACAGTCAAACCCAGCTCCCTCTCCCATCCCTCCTCCCTTATCCTTCCACCAGCCCCCCAGCCTCCCCACTCAATCCCCACACCATTCCCCCTGGAGGGTGAGGCCCTCCATAGGAGGATCTCTGGAGTCTGTCATTTCATCCAGGGCAGGACCTAGGCCCTTCCACATGTGCCCAGGCTGTAAGAACATCCCTCCATGTGGAGTGGACTCCCAAAGTTCATTCATACGCGATGGTAAACACTGATCTACTACCCATGACCCAGAGACTGCTGAGGCCTCCTCACTGACACTACATTCAAGGGGTCTGGATCAGTCCCCTGCTGGCCTCTCAGCCATCAGTCTAGGGTTCAAGAGCTCCCCCTTGTCTGGTCAGCTGTCTTTGTGGGTTTCACCAGCACTGTCTTGACCCCTTTGCTTGTCACTCCTCTCTCTCTGTCACTGGGTTCCAGGAATTCAGTTCAGTGTTTAGCTGTGGGTACCTGCCTCTGCTTCCATCAGTCACTGGATGAAGGTTCTAGGATGGCATATAAGGTACTCATCAATCTTATCATCAGGGAGGAGCTATTAATGTAGTCTCTCTGCTATTGCTTAGTTTGCCAGTTGGTGTTATTCTTGTAGCTCTCTGGAAATCTCATTTGTGTCAGCTCTCTCCATAATGACTCCATCTATTATGGTATCTTTCATCCTGCTCTCCTCTCCTCTTACCCCGACTCAACCTTCCTGCTCCCCCATGTCTTCTTTTCTCCTCCTCTTCTCCACCTCTCTTTTTCCTGGTTCTGTCTCCCCTCCCCCAATGTTCCCAATCTGCTCAGGAAATCTTGCCTCATTCCACATCTCTGGAGTATTATCTCTTGGGAACCTCCCTGTTTCCCAGACTCACTGGCACTGGGATTGTAGACTGACATTCCCTTGATCCATGTCTAAAATCCATATATGAGTACATACCATGTTTTGTAGAGTGATGCCTTTTTCTTGTCTGCCGCTTGTTTTTTTCCCCACCAGTCACCTGGGCTCTGCCGCGTTGTAGTCCCCAAATAACACACAAGATGCGGTATTAATTATGAAGCTATTGGCCTTGCTTGTTTCTTACTGGCTAGCTCTGACTTAAGTATTTATCCCATAATTGTTAATCTAAGTATTTCTCTTACCGGAGCAAAGTTTTGGACATCTTATTTCTCTGGCGGGCTACATCATGACTCCCTGTGTTTCTCCTACCCAGAGTCCTCCTGGATTCCTAGTCCCACTATTGGCCAACAGTGCTTTATTGACATATACACAGGACTTCCCCCATCAATGTTTGTCTTTTTGTGACTGGGTTACCTCACTCAGGATGATTTCTTCTAGTGCCATCCATTTGCCTGCAAATTTCAGGATTCCATTGTTTTTTTTCCGCTGAGTAGTACTCCATTGTGTAAATATTCCACATTTTCTTTATCCTCTCTTCAGTTGTGGGGCATCTAGGTTGCTTCCCGGATCTAGCTATTACAAATAATGCTGCTATGAACATAGTGGAACAGACATCCTTGTTGTATAAATGGGCATCTTTGGGGTATATGCCTAGGAGTAGAATTGCTGGGTCTTGTGGTAGACTGATTCCGATTTTCCTGAGGAATTTCCATACTGATTCCCAAAATGGCTGTACAAGTTTGCACTCCCACCAGCAATGGATGAGTGTTCCCTTTTCTCCACATCCTCTCCAGCATAAACTGTCATTGGTGTTTTAGATTTTAGCTATTCTGACAGGAGTAAGATGATATCTCAGAGTTGTTTTTATTTGTATTTCCCTAATGGCTAAGGATGTTGAGCATTTTCTTAAGTGTCTGTCAGCCATTTTAAACTCTATTGAGAATTCTCTATTTAGTTCAGTCCCCCACTTTTTAATTGGATCTTTGGTGTTTTGGAGACTTGCTTCTTGAGTTCTTTGTAAATTTTGGAGATCAGCCCTGTCAGATGTGGGGTTACTGAATATCTTTTCCCAATCTGTGTGTTGCCTTTTTATCTTGACTGTGTCCTTTGCCTTACAGAAGCTTCTCAGTTTCAGGAGGTCCCATTTATTAATTGTCGATCTCTGTGTTTGTGCTACTGGTGTTATGTTCAGGAAGCAGTCTCCTGTACCAATTCATTCAAGGGTACCTCCCACTTTCTCTTCTAACAGATTCAGTGTGGCTGGATTTATGTTGAGGTCTTTGATCCATTTGGACTTAAGTTTTGTGCATGGCGATAGACATGGATCTATCTGCAGTCTTCTGCATTCCAATATCCAGTTATGCCAGCACCATTTGTTGAAGATGCTTTCTTTTTTCCATTGTATAATTTTGGCTTCTTTGTCGAAAATCAGGTGTTCACAGGTTTTGTGGATTATTCTCAAGGTATTCAATTAGATTCCATTGGTCTATCTGTCTATTTTTGTGCTAATACCAAGCTGTTTTCAGTACTATAGCTCTATAATAGAGCTTGAAGTCAAGGATGGTGATGCCTCCAGATCTTTCTTTGTTGAGCAGGGTTGTTTTGGCTATCCTGGGTCTTTTGTTTTACCATATAAAGTTGAGAATTGTTCTTTCAAGGTCTGTGAAGAATTGTGCTGGGATTTTGATGGGGATTGCATTGAGTCTGTAGATTACTTTTGGCAGGATTGCCAGTTTTACTACATTGATTCTACCTATCCAAAAGCATGGGAGATCTTCCATTTTCTGGTTTCTTCTCTAATTTCTTTCTTTAAAGACTCAAAGTTCTCGAGATACAGGTCTTTCACTTGTTTGGTTAGTGTTACCCCAAGGTATTTTATGTTGTTTGTGGCAATTGTAATGGGTGATGTTTCTCTGATTTCTTTCTCAGCCCTTTTATTGTTTGTATATAGTAGGGCTACTGATTTTCTTGAGTTGATCTTGTGTCCTGACACTTTGCTGAAGGTGTTTATCAGTTGTAAGAGTTCCCTGGTACACATTTTTCTTTATTTACATAAAAAACCTCATTCAGATCGATTGATTTCTCTAAATCTGATCCTACATGCTTGCTTTCTGTTACATGAACCAATTCATGATGAAGGAAAACTGGTAAGACTTTAAATGCCTCAACACTTGGGTTACAGGAATGAATGCTTACAAGAGAAAATATTCATGTGTGAAAATCTGTTTGGTTAACTATTTGATTTAATTATGTGATGTCAGTGTGTGGGTTTGCGGATATTCATGCTTGTTCCCAAGAAGGTTAGACCTTTGAGTATTCCTGTAGCAGAAACTACAGAAAGTTCTCAGAATCCTGACCTAGGTCCTGGCAATGAACTTGTCATAATTTTTCTCATACATCTCTCTCACCCTGTACAGATTTTAAATCTTTTTTGTGTCATCTTGATATAAGGTAATAGGGAAGAACTCATGGAAGAGAAAACCTAGTTCATGTAAACAATTTGGTAAAGAGTTGAGACATTATACTTGCTTTTAGTTTCAATTAAAAAATGTTTCCTGTGAAGGCGGGATGGTAATAAGTTCACTAGACCCAAGATAAATGATAAATGGGTGTTTTATTGGGAAACAACTTACACAGATAATAATAAAGAACCAACTGCAGTGGCATTCCTGCTCAAGAAGATGAAATCTCTGTTCTTCTGATCTTCCATGACCCAAGAGAGAGAGAGAGAGAGAGAGAGAGAGAGAGAGAGAGAGAGAGAGAGAGAGAGAGAGAGAGAGAGCCTGCCCCATGCTTTTCCACCTTCTGGTCACATATGCAGAACCAAAGGCACAGTACAAGAGACTCCAGAAGAACCTTCCCATCTGACTGGCAGGTCTGCTAGAGGCTCTGATTGGCTAGTAAGAGCCTGAGTGACAGGACCAAGTGAGCAGAAGAGACACAGCACCTTGAGGGAGGGGTTTGGAACAGGACTACTAAACATTCCAACCTCTTTGTATAGATATAGAAGCTAGCTGGGCTCCCACCTCAACAACCCAGACTCCCTGGGTAAGGGGGCATTGGTTTAAGTCTGGCTTCTTCCTGCTGACAAGGGATGATGTGGGGAGGGGGAATTAGGAGGTGGTGGACTCACATTGGTTGAGAAATATTCTATTAGCTGCCATCCTGTAGACCTCAGGCATCTGATCCTTGAGGAGGTGGAGAAGGCAGGTTGGGTGAAGCTTTTGCCATAACAGTGAGGTGAAGGTAGAGATAGGCTAGTACAAGTCCAGATGGAGTTTGGTAGCACCATTCCAAACCCCGTCCTTGGGGTATCAAGGGCAAGCCCTCCCCTTAAAAAGCCTGCCATTGTTCCCCCTGAAGGGGAAAATGACAAGAGGTCCTGAACAAATTGGGAGGGGGGATAAAGAGGAAGGGGGAGAAGAAAATGAGGGATCTGAAAGGTCAAGTTGGGGGAAGAATATAGGAGAACAAGAAAAGAGATATCTTAATAGAGGGAAACATTATAGGCTTAAATAGGCAGGGCCAGGCAGGGATATAGTGAACTCCGTGTCCGGCCACTGATTCCCACCCAGCCGATGGAAAAACACCCACACAGGCTTCTGAGCCTCATTCAGACACTCCACCTAGTGGGGGACAGTGCCTCTCACTCACCAAGACTCCTCCCTGCAAGGGCACAGTTGCCCCTCACTCGTCATGGCCAGCCACTCTCCCCACATGGGTGCAGCCTCTCACTCACCTTGGCCCACTGCTCGTCTGTGAAGAGCAGCACCTTGTTCACCATGGTGCAGCTGCTGAGCTGACCAGCACTCTCCCCAGAACTAAAGGCACACAGCACACGAGACTTCCTCAGGTAATCAGCAGAGCTGAAAGTCTGGCTCCCAGAAGAACCCTTTCATCTGACTGGCGGGTCAGCTAGAGGCTCTGATTGGCTAGTGAAGCCTGAGTGACAGGACCAGGTGAGCAGAAGAGGCGGACCCTCCCCTGGATTCACCTCAGTCCTTAAAAAGCCTACCAAAAACCCCCACTTCTGGATGCACCGCCTGATTCCTGATTTTGTGTTCCATTTTGAGCCACCCAGGAATGCTTTGCTCAGATTAAACATGGATTTATTAATTCAATCTGATTGAATTATTGCATCATCAACCGTGGGTTTCCATTAACCTTTCCACTACCCGGGATTTTTAAACATAACTTGAGGCTTTGTTCTTGGGCTCCCTTGGTTTTCTACAGCCTCTCTAGGAACCTGCGCATTATCCCCGCGGCGGTGATAGCAGGAGGGCAGGGCCAGGACCAGCCAGAGCAAGCAGATCGAAGCTGAGCAAGTAGGTGCGGGAACAAGGCACGTGGCACCTCATGGCTTGCAGGCACTCCTACCAGCCCAGCTGCACAAGCGCAGAAGGCGCTGCAAGCTCTAGCCCAGGATGCCCCAGCCCAGGATGGGCACCCAGGGAGGGATGCTCTGAACTACAGGTCCCAGCGTTCACCTGGGTAGAGCCTGGTGGTGCTGCAAGGTGATGGCGCATAAACCATGTCCAGGACAGCTACAAGTGCTGACTCTGGCCCATGCTCACAAACATAGCCAGAAATCTGACGGTTTATTCCATGCCGAGAATTCAGTTGAGAACACCTGAGCCCACCTAAAGTTCTCATGCACAGCCGAAGAGCATTAGACATAGGCAGTAGATTCCAAGAGCCCTTGGGTGCACCTGCCCTCAAATAACTTATTTCCCCTCACCTCCACCTCTCCTGCTGGATTGAAATGAGACGATGAAATGAATGGGTTTCCCCTCCCACCCAGCACATAATTGCTGTTCCTCCCTGGACGCCTTGACCTCTCCTTTTTATTCAATCCGAAGGAGTCCAGCCCTCCAGCTCCCGGAGAGGTGTTTCCCTTCTGTTATGGGTTCTGATTGATTTTCCCCGTTTCCTTCTACCAGCTACCCAATCTCACCTGCCCTAAAAAACAAACCCGTCTGGGGGTGCCTCCTGTCTCCAATTCCTTTCCACCAGTTCTTTCTGGAACACACTCCCAGCCAGTGCTCTGGAACACTTTATCAAAGGCCTCCTTGATCTCGGAGCGAGCCGTTAAATCCAATGATGGGTTTCAGCTCTAGGAGACCCAGCTGACTGCCTCTTGAGTGATAGATACAGTGTATGCACCCTCCTCTACTCCAACGGCCACTGCTGTCAGTTTGGGAATAAAGTTTATACCTATTTTGCACGCACTTTGGTGTTTGATTTGGGATTATTTAAAACTCGAAAAGAGTAATAGCTAGTTTTCTTTATTCTAGATGCAATAGCTTATTAACCGAAGAGATGCTTTCACGGAAAGGAGACCCGTACCCAAGGAACAGCGAGACCACAAGCTTGGATGCAACAGCAAGAGGCTTTTATTGGTAACATGCGGGTACCCGGGCGTCTCAGTCTCGGGGAACTGAGCGCGCGGAGCTGGGGACTCAGGGGTTCTTTTATAGCAAAAAGCGCGGGACAGAAGCGAGAAGCTTAGTAACAGGACCCTGATTGGACAATTTAAATGAGGCTAGGGTTCGGGGCAATTGAGGTTTTTCTTGGAACTCAAGTCTTGGCCCTGTCTGAGGAACAATCGGTTTCTGTGTTTGCTCAACCCTGCTGAGCGGGCCATCCGGCCGCCCACAGATATCTTTGTGTTTGCTTAACCTTGCTGAGCTGGCCATCCGACCACCCACAGATATCTCTGTGTTTGCCACCAGGCAGCCTGTGTCCTTGGGCTGAGCTTCCTTTTGATAGGCAATGACTATGCAGCTGTGGAGGAACGGAATTTTCCATAAGCCTCAGCTTTCAGCTGCCTGTTAGACTGGGCCAGGGTCTTTCAAACCTATAATTAACCAAGTAGAGATCACTGAATTTAGGCACTGGAAGCTAGGCTGTAGAGTGGATTTATGAAGTTCACATATCTGTGGAGCAACATTATTTCTCTGCCTTCGTCAAAAGGCAGCTGTGAGTAAAGGAAGGATGTAGGGGTTCATCCAAATTGCCTATGTGAATTTTTAAATTTTTTAGTTCTTGTGATGATACCAGGGCTGGTCTGGAACTCCTAGGTATAAGGTAACCTGATTTACTGCCTCAGCCTCTGGGGTAACTGGGATTGGTGGATCATGGTTACAGGTACCCCATTACCAAATTTTAAAGTGAACTTGCAGAGAAAGGATGAGATTTGTTATATACTTGTTAGAGTTAGGGATTGATTTTCCCCCCAACATTTTAGAGGATTTCCCTGTATATTAGCGTGTATGATCTTACATCTGCTTTTGTTGCTGTTCAAAGTTGCTCTTCCAACTTTTTTTTTCAGTCCAAAAATATTCCCCGAATTGAAATAATTTTAAAATCTTTTAGGTTATAAGCTTTGGTGACTAAGTGTAGATATCAAAGATGATAAGGTTTTGATTTTTTTTCTGTTTGCCGTGTAGTTTTTGTGTACATCTGGGGGTCGTTTCCTTTCTTACACAAGATTTCGTGTAGTGCACACTCATCTTGAACTCTCTGTGTAGCACAAGAGGATCTTGCAGGCGTGATTTTCCTGCCTCTACCTCCTAAGTGCTGGGTGACAAGTGTGTGCCACTGTGCCTGGCTTTGTTGGTTTCTTGAGAAATAGTCTTACTATGTTGCCCAGCCTGGTCTCAAACTTTGGCTATCTCCCTGCACTAGCCTCCTGAGTCCTGGAGTTACAAGCAGTTCAATATCGAGCTACCAGAAGAAACTATCAAACCGAGGGCTAAAACTTACAAAATAGAAACAAAGAAAAATACAAGGAATCAATGGATAATATACTTGGTTCTTTGAGAAAATCGACAAGACCCTTATCCAAACTAAGAGGCATAGAGAGAATATCCTTATTAATAATATAAAAAATGAAAAGGGGGCCATAACAACAGAAAATGAGGAAAGTGGGGGAATCATAAGGAAATACTTTAAAAACACTTTATTCCACCAAACTGGAAATTCTACAAGAAATGTATATTTTTCTTGATAGGTACCTCTTACCAAAGTTCAATCAACATCACAATTTCAATAGACCTATAAGCCTTAGTGAAGAAAAAACAAAACAAGTCATTACAAGTCTTCCAACCAAGTAAAGCCTGGATCATATGGTTTTACCACTGAATTTTATCAGACTTTCAAAAAAGAGTTGAAACCAATATTCCTCAAATTATTCTATGAAATAAAAAAGGAAGGAACATTATCCAATTCATTTTATTGTGCCACAGTTACACAGATACCCATAAATTCAGGCTCTTGTTTTTAAATGATCATAGATAATTTATGTCAGATGCTACTACATCATATACATTGAACCTGAGACAGAGAACAGTGGAAAGCTGGGTTTCTGGACTGGCTCTTAACAATCTGGAGACTGAAACATCTGGAGGAAGACAGACAAAGTGTTCTAGAATAAATACACCTTTATGGCACACCAGGATTTGATGTTGGTTGTGACCCTGTAATGACCCCTTGAGCAGCACCTCAGAGGCCTGTTCTTTGATTGGGGGGGGGTGCATTTGGCTGGTAGTAAATCAGGATTGTCTCCTTCATTATGGGAATTTAGCTTAATGGATGCTTAATGCTGGTGGACAGACATTTACATCTTATCATATCAATCATAACAGGCATGGTTAGCATACTAGTCAAATAACTTTGGGCTATTTGGGAGGCAGCCCTCCCTTAGTTAAATTCTACTTTGTGTGACTTAATGTCTCCTAAGATATGGTTAATTTTTATAACATCAGTTCTACTCTTCTACATCATAGTTTAGCAGTGGAGTGCTATTCTACACATAAGATACTATTTACAAGCTCCATACAATTAACTCCAGATAAATCCTGAACCTAAATGTTAAATGTTAAAAGTAAAGAACTTCTGGAAGATACCAGAGGGACCAGTACTCTCTGATTTTGGCAAATCTCTCTTCCATAATGACAATACAAGCACTATGGGTATCAGCATTTTACAGGGATGTCGAAAACAAGGGTATTTCTAAGCACAGCCCAGATCGCAATGCTCTGCCATGACTCTCTGCACAGACAAAGCCCACAATGTGAAGTGATTCAAAGGCTACCGCCCTGGTCAGGGGAATGGCAAGGACCACACAGGACACACTGTGCATACAGGGCATGCAAGACTGAACAGGGTAAACTAAACTCAAGGGCTTCACTTCTAATAATTTGGAAATAAAGGGACCAGACCCTCACTCAGCCCCTGCTTTCACGGCCATGACAGGCTACAGAAAAGACATGTAAGCCTCTGACACAAGAAAACCCCACATCCTCTGGCCTCCTGGAGTCTAGGGCCAAAACTGAACACAAAGAAACTACAGAACCACCTTCCGCCCCCCAGCCTCCTAGATGCTTGGTTCCTGGTAACTGTTTGGCCACAAAAGAAACTCCAGGGGGGAACCAAAACCTCCCCAGTAGTCTCCAGGATATAGTTCTGAAAACTATTGGTGTCTATGTACAACAGGCCACCTGCAAGTAACAAGACAATGCCATAGAAACCACAAAATGTTCCCTCTCAGCACTGACCAATGAGAATAATTGGTACACAGGTATTTCATGCCAAAATGTGACTTTGGCAAATGCTCTTAATTGTTCCCAAATGCAACCAATCAGAAACCAACCCGTACCTACTGATGTAATCCTGTAACTTTTGTCTATAAAACCTAGCAGTAGACAGGAACTTCACTCCCTCTGGGGGCTGCTGTGACAGCTAGTCAGACTGGGTCCCTGTCATGGGTGGATGAACAATCATTAAACCTTGATTTTGCAGTTTGGTGGGTCTTCCTGGTGGTCTCTGGGGACTTTGCAACTTGGGCACAACAAGACTAGGCGGAAATACACTTAACCCATATCTGCTAGCTGGCTCCCACTCACTCCCTAGTCTCAGCCTCAGCCTCTGAAACTCTGTCTGGGGACAGGGGAACCTCACTCAACATGGCTAGCCACTCCTTCCCACCGAGGGACAGCAGCTCCTCAATTACCATGGGCGGCTGACAGGCTTGCAAGCTCTCTACCCACAGCAAAATCCAAAGCACACAAAGCAACTTCTGTCTTCCTCAGCAGAGGAGCCAAGGCAGAACACTGGCTCCCAGAAGAACCCACCCATCAGATCTACAGGTCCGCCCGAGTCCCTGATTGGTTAAGAAGAGCTGAGTGACAGGACATGGTGAAGGGGAAGGGACAAGATAGAGTGGTTCAAAGAACACAACCAATCAACAACAAGAAGACAGTCTAGAGCAGATTTTCCATCCCATATGTGATATCATCCTTAAGTCTCTTTTAGGATCAGGCCCCAAGTTATACTTTCAACAATTTAAATAGGGACAGGAGACTACAAGTCTAGCCACTAAGACTTACATAGAAAAATCTATCTTTAGATCATAGATTATGATCTACAGTATAAAGATAGATCAATACATTTAAAAGATGTATTATAGCCTCTAATTCTCACACATACAAAGGTCAGAGAACACAAATACAAAAACAAAACATCAAGGGAAAGTCACACATCAGCACTCTGGACTGGATGCTGTTCTTAGGTGAACAGCTGCTGAGCTCTTTTAACCTCGGAACAAGGCTTCTTATTACCTCTGAATATGATGCCTCGGAGGCAGGCAACAGTAGCTTCCGTGCAGGACCAGGAGTTCATTTTAACTACCATCGCCTGCTGTCCCTGTCAGGGCTTTGGCACCACCGTAAAGAATTCCACTTTTTAAGTTTTATTTTATTTACTGTATATGGGTGTTTGCCTCCAGGCATCTGTGCACAGTACCTGCAAAGGCCAGGAGAGGGTAGCAGATCTCTTGGAATTCAAGTTAGCTATCATGGTTTCGGGAATGAAGCCTGTATCCTCTGTAACAACACCAAGCGCTCTTGACTGCTAAGTTATGTTTCTAGGCGGCTTCTTTATCTAAAATTTATTTTCCTACCTTTTATTTAAAATGCACTACATCAATTTCCCCCTTCTTGTCTTTTTTCCATCCCTTCCCATATTCTTCCCTTCAAATTCCTTTCTTGGAACAAGATCTCTTGAGCTAATTGGGAGCAGGGCGGGGAGGAGAGAGGGCGTTAGAAGAAAGAGAAGGGGAGAAGAGGAGGAGAGAGGAGGACATGAGGGAGCAGGA
This sequence comes from Mesocricetus auratus, assembly GCF_017639785.1. Taxonomy (NCBI): domain Eukaryota; kingdom Metazoa; phylum Chordata; class Mammalia; order Rodentia; family Cricetidae; genus Mesocricetus; species Mesocricetus auratus. The sequence continues at coordinate 809,333 of NW_024429205.1, forward strand.
AGATTGAGTCAGGAGAAGAATAGAGGAGAGCAAGAAAAGAGATACCATAATAGAGGGAGTCATTATAGGTTTAAAGAGAAATCTGGCACTAAGGAAATGTCCAGAGATCTACAAGGTTGATCCCAACTAACAATCTAAGCAATAGTGGAGAGGCTACCTTAAATGCCCTTCCCTAATAATGAGATTGATAACTACCTTATTTGCCATCCCAGAGCCTTCATCCAGCAGTTGATGGAAGCAGAAGCAGACACCCACAGTTAAACACTGAGCTGAACTCTGGAATCCAGTTGCAGTAAGGGAGGAGTGATGAGCAAAGGGGGCAAGACCAGGCTGGAGAAACCCACAGAGATAGCTGACCTGAACAAGGGGGAACTCATGGCTCTCAGACTGATAGCTGGGAAACCAGCATAGGACTGTTTCAGACCCGTAAACAAGGACGTCAGTTCTGAGGTCTGGTTAATCTATGGGGCCTCTGGTACTGGATCAGTATTTATCCCTAGAACACGAATGGACTTTGGGAGCCCGCTCCACATAGAGGGATACTCTCTCAGCCTAGCTACACGGGGGAGGGTCTAGGCCCTGCTCCAAATGATATGACCAACTTTGAAGATCCCTCATGGAAGGTCTCACCCTCCCTGGGGAGCAAAAAGGGCATGGGATAGGGAGTCAGTGGGGTAGAGGCAGGGCATGAGGGGAGGGAGAGGGATTGACAAATAAGATTGTTTCTAATTTAAATAAAAAAGCATAACAAAACAAAATTCCTTTCTCATTAAGCATGTGTGAATATGAAGGCACAAATATATAAACATAACCTTTTGATCCATTTCTGTTGGTTGTGTGTATATGGTTTAAGGACTGAACACATGGTATTGGATATGCAATTAGGGAGCTCATCCCCCTCCTGAGGCTAATTATCCCAACTGCAGGAAAATTCCACTCTTTAATGAGCAATAAGAGTCTGGTCACAAAGTGATCTAGGCTGCCTTAATCAGGAAACATTATCTAGAATAGGAAATGTTATCAAGAATAGAAGAAGATGGGGTGGCAAATAGCTTATTAACAATCACAGGTGCCATGGCCCTGAAGGCCTGGAGCTGCAGGGAAGATTATGGACACTGTCCTGAGCCAGTCACAGTCTCCCTTTGGTCCGTGGTCCTCCCAACGTACCCCATTGACAATTTTCATCTTGGATGACTTCCAAAATCCTGAAATTCCTACCTCCACTTCCTAAGTACCATGATTAAAGGCCTCTGCCACCATGCCTGGCCTAGGTGGCTTCAACTTCATTTAGTGAGGTATTAGAATGATGGGATGAGTAACATGAGGAGTTGTACTGAACTATATTCACAATCTATTTATCTCTGTGAGCCTGGGTTTCAACATCTGCGGAATAATACAGAACTCTTCCCAGGTGCTTTAATGAGTTATAACAGGCTCAACGATGAGGAAAATTAATATTCCTCATAGTTGGAAGACAGTGAAATTTAATGCAGAAAGGCTACATTTGATGGGAATCTTCTTCTGTTACTGGAATTAGGACCAGAGCCTGTGTCCTGACTACCCTAACCAGCCAGGCTCAGTCATCCATCCTCCGTAAGTCAATTAAATGAATCAAGCTATCTAGTGACATGCCCAACTATAATGCAGGGACTCTGAAGTCAAGATGGACAGATTTCTCTGGTGTCCTGGGACAGCCTAGTCGATAGTGTGAGTTCTAGGCCAGACAGGGAGTCACAGTAACATTATTCTTAAAAAGAAGAAGAGAAAAAAAATGGAATTGGGGTGCATGATATGAAACTCCCAAAGAGTCATTAAAGTTATTTAAAAAAATAAGCACCAGGATTGTACACATAGTTTTACTTGGCTGAATTAGAGACAAAGACACTTTTGGATTCTGGCTTAATTAATTCTGTTTAATCTCTTTGTCACCTAATTCTTAACCTAGGGCCCCCACATTCACTTAAACACATATATCTCTCCATACTTACATAAGACTGAAAATGCATCCTAAATTTAAATAATCTGAACTCAAAACTCCTAACTTCCAAACAATGAATAGGAAATGTCCATTTCAATGATTGTAAGCAAGAGCTGCATTTGTTAGCAGATTTCACATTTGCTGCAATACATAAACATTAATTTAGACATACATTAGGGGGAAATAACTGGAAAATAAATGATATTTTACTGGGCACATACCTGTAATACCAGCTCTTGTAATGTAGCAGGATTACCCCAACTATGAAACCAGCCTGGTCTACATAGAAGAACTCCAGGAAAGCTACCCAGAAAAACTAGCTCAAATATATTCATTAATTAAAAGTTTGAAAACAGGGCAAGTGTAATTTATCTAAAACATTTTTAGGATTTGTGACAAAAAGAAAGACACCTCCTTACATATATTCAATTCTATCCACAAGAAAAACTTGAATCTTTATTCAAAGATAGGATACATGAAACAAAAAAACTTAAAAACTAAGAAAAGAAGTCATCTAACAGCACAATTATGCTACTGTAAGAAAACCCACAGATGAAGTAAAAATTAATACAAAAGATTTATTGGGCAAAGGGTTCGATCTACATACAAAAATCATACAAAAGAAAAAAATTTCCAATATCAAGTAAGTATTTCTAAGGAAGGGAGCAGCATAGTGGTACAGCAACTGCCTAGCATGAGCCCTGCCTGGGTTTCACTCCAAGATGAAAATTGCCTGGAGTAATAGGGAATCTAAGATATGCAAAAAAATCATAATGCTAAAAGCAAATAAGATATTTTAAAAGGAAAGCTGAGAAATGATGATGATTTTGAACTAATTTGTGTAGACATGGGCCATAAATCACACAGACTGGAATGAAAAACATCTTTGAATCAAACCATATATGCAGTATGAAAGAAGGAGCAACATTTTCACATTCTACATGTACAAATCATAAGCTGTGTCGGGGTAAGAGCATCAAGACAAGGCCATCTCAGGTGAATATGGAATTGAAGGCCACCTTGGCCCACTAAAGACCAGTACTTGGGAGTCAGAGGAAGGAGGATCTGTCTATGAGTTCAAAGTCAGCCTGGTCTATATGCAAGTTACAGGACAGCGAGGGCTAGAAGGAATGTGTCAAAAAAATCAAACCAAATCAAAACAAGGTCTATTTTCATTACATCAAAATAGTAAAGTCCCTTGTTACTTAATCCTAAACAATCTTTAAAATTTTCAGTGTCGCTGGGCGTTGGTGGTGCATGCCTTTAATCCCAGCACTCTGGAGGCAGAGGCAGGCGGATCTCTATGAGTTCAAGACCAGCCTGGTCTACAAGAGCTAGTTCCAGGATAGCCTCCAAAGTCACAGAGAAACCCTTTCTCGAAAAAAAAACAAAAAATTATATGATAATGAATCCAACAGCATAGATGGCATCACTGAAAATAAGAAGGAAGAAAAACATACATCCAAATATATATATCATTCCCCCTTAAACAAGAAGGACAAGATTCTAATCAAAACCAAACTACAAGAAATAACTGTCCATCACTCATCCTGTACACCCTACTCTCTCCTTTGCCAATAATAAAAAATGGGCTGTGTGAGGAGCGTGTTTCACCAAAACTGGAGAGATTCTCTTGAAGCCTTCTGAGATTTTAACTTTGTAGAAAGTAATTTTGACTACTAAGAGGATCTCATTCTCTTATTATAAAGAAAAGAATGTCTGTTAGGTCACTTAGACAACATTTTGTTTCCTGTGATTGGTAATTGCCTGTAAGTCTGCATCAGAGTGAAAAAATGAAAACTTTTTTAAAAAATTCAAGAAAACAGATTTTTAAAGAATCAGTGTACACCTGAAGCAACTTGGTTTTCTCTAACTGCTTTATAAGATACAAGCATTTTTGAAAACAAGTTTATAGCTATTTTTATGTATGTTTGTGCATGAGAGAATGTATTCTGTATGTATATAGGTGACATACAAAAAAGAGGGTGCCAGATACCCTGGATCTGGAATAGTAAATAGTTATTATGAACCTCTCGACTTGAGTGTTTGTATCTGAACTCAGGTCAAAAGAATGTGCTGAGCCTCCTGCCAAGGCTCATATACGTTTTATTCATTAAATCAAAAGTTTCTCAGAGATTAACAACAAGAACAAAACCTAAATAAATAAACAGATAAATAATTAAGATGTCAGTTTATGGTAAATTTGCAGCATAAGATGAACATAGTACAACAAAAATGCCCAACAATTTATAAAAGGAAAGCTGATTACAAAACTACATTAGCAGTGGAAACACTCAGAATGATCACTAGGATTATGATTGACAGATTGACATAATATGACTTCTTTACTTTCCACAAAGCTACAACAATCAAGAATATGTACAATATTTATGATATAATAAAGGGGATGGAGAGAAAAAGACAAGAACAGAGGCAGAAAAAATATAGTCAATTATTAATCAAAAGACCAAAGAAAACTTAGCCAGGAAAAGTGTGATCTTGACCAATATTATCCAGCTACTTATGATTCTATGTGTATAGACATTAAATAAACACAAACTTCACAATTTTCACAAAATTAACTCAGAGTACCCCTTAAACTGTTGTTTCTGATCCTCTGGCTACTGACAGTTCTTCCAAAGACAGAAACCCCATGCTGTGGAGCTCTCTCCGCAAATGGACAAATGGCGGTGATCTCCTGCTATGGCTCTGCAGCCCTTTGTCTCCTTGTGTTTTCAGGTAAACTCAATCCCCACTGATGCCCTATCCCAAAACAACATAGAAGAATAATTTAAAATATGCTTCCTGCCACACATGGATTATGGCACAAGATGCGGCATCTGCTCTGTCTACCTGCCCTACATCATGCAAATGTAAGATACCTCTACAGTTCAGAAATTCCCTTTGTTCCCTGGACCTAAGCTTCACTGAATCATACCATTGTGGCTGCTGGTAACAGAAAGGTAAAAGCATTCTAATCTTGTATTGCTGAAAGATGATCCACTTCACCATCATTCTACAGCTTCTAAACTAGTTGTAACATTTATAAGACAAGCCTGAAAGTGGAATGCAATATTCAGACCTTCTAGAAAGCAGAATATCAGTTTTCCAATCTGTCTTCCCATTGTACACTAAAAGCAGAGTCTGTATGTACACAGTGAACATATTAAACCAGAAAAGTAACAGTTCTGTCAGGCAGGGCCGCAACATTATACCCAGATCTATTTTAGTTGAACTAGTATAATCATAGCAATTTGGTTTCATGATAAGGTCAGTCCTTTAACCAGATTCCTGATTGTCCTGGTCTGTGGACCACAAGAAATGGAGCCAATCAGGACATTAATGGAGCATCTATAATTGACTGATTCCACAATGCGAATCTCAACTTCTGTTCTCGGCCTCGGTCCTGTCTCTCCCTTTCTGCAACTTCAAAGTTGGTCAATGAATTCAATTCTTTCACAGGTTCCTCTTCATTTATAAGTCCCTACTAAAAGCCAGAGAGACTAAAAGGAACTCATTAACTGGTCTGTTTTTCCCTCTTACTGACTAGTCAAGGCCCAGGATGAAGGAGTTGCAGAGGCAAGATTAGGTTCTAAAAAAATTCTCAATTACATAGCAGGAGACCATCTTCTACACAGAAATCAATAATCAATATAACTTGAGAGAAAAAGAATGAAACTAGAATGGCCTAGAAACATTGGAGAACAGAAACAAATATATATAAGAGCTGTTGAATACTTAGAGAATAATAGAGCTAGGAAAAATGTGTTTATGAGCACTATTGTTGCCCAGCACATCTTACTCAGTGGACAGGAAAAAAACCCAGCTGCATTATTCAAGGTTCTCTACATGAACAGGACTGGTAGAATGAATCTCTTCATGTATGTAGGAAGTGAATTTATTATAATGTCTCACAAGCTGTGGTTAGTCCAGGTATTCCACAGCAATGGAAATTGGAAGAGTCCAGGAAGTTGCTCAGTTTATGAGGCTGGATGTCTCAGCTGGTCTTCAGTATACACCAAAATTCCAAAGAAGTAGGCTCTAATACTAGTAATGGTAGCCGGAGATAGGACAAGCTGGCAAAAAGAGAGAACTTCCTTCTTCAATATCCTTATATGTCAGCTGCTACTAGAAGGTTTGATCCAGATTAAAGGTGGATCTTATTCTGTTTAATTCAAATTTTTTGGTGTTTTTGAGACAGGGTTTATCTGTGTAACACTGAAACTCATTCTATAGACCAGGCTGGCCTCAAACTCAGAACATTCAACTGACTCTGCCTTGTGAGTACTGGGATTAAAGGTCTACACTGCCACAATCAGTTAAAGGTGGATCTTATCACCTCAAGTGATCCAGATTAAAGACAGATCTTTAATTTCAAAACCTTGAAGAAAAATCCCTCACAGGTGACCCAACTCTTTGGGTTTTAGTTAATTGCAGAGGTAGTCAGTTTGACTAACATGAACAATCATCACAACAGCCAAGACAGAGAAGTGAGAAAGACCTCTTACCCACAGGAGGCAAGGAGAGCATGGGAGTTATTTCCAAAGCAATGTGTTTCCTAATCAAAGGAAGCATGTGGTTTTTACTTAGGGAGTCTGGACACATTCGTGTAGAGTTCTGCCTATTCCTAAGTATTTGCAGTTAACAAATCCACCTCTGAACATGATCACAATGTAAAATCAGAGACATTCTTATCTCAAAGTCATGCAGGAACACATATAAATTATAAAATGATGGGATAAAATGCCTCCGGCATGTTCATCTTGAACCACAAGGTCTTGGCTGAAAATCAAGTAAATGACACTGCGAAAAGTAGATTGCTTTGGCGCCTACGCTACCTGTCAATCTTAATATGTATTCTAAAAGACAGATGTGCAATACCGCCATTCTCACATACACAAAAGATAGACAATGCAAATACAGAAAATGTCAAGGAAAAGCCACCTAACAGCACTGTATACTCTGTTCTTAGATTAATAGTAATGATGATCTCTATTAACTTCAGAACAAAGCAGGCTGGTTTGGCAGAAGGCCACAGCTGCTTCCATGCAAGACCAGAAAGAGTTCATTTTAACTAGCCCTGGCTTACTGTCTGTGTCAGGGCTGTGACATTGCTGTAAAGAATTTCATTCTTTCCTTTTTCTTTTTTTTTAACATGCATTCAAATAACTTTCTTTTTTTTCCAGTTTAAATTTAGACATTCTTTCCTTTTTCTAACTTAAAAAAAAAGCTATATGGTGTTTCGCCTGTGTGGTTTACATCATATAGGTACCACCCAGAAGTGGACAGTTGCAGCATTACAACACCATTCTGGGACAACCCTGAAAGATACTGGCAAAGAGAAATCTTCACAGGGGAGAGAAGCTCAGACAGTGCACATCATCATACAGTTTGTTTGAATGGGAAAATGGCTAAATGTGCAACTACTCGATGATTACTGGGCTGTAGTCAATGGATTGACTGGATATTCAGGGACCTGGAAAAAGCATGATTGGAAAACGGATGAGAAAGTCATCTGGAGAGGTCTCACCAAATAGGCAAAGGGTGTGAAAATACTTGTATCCCATGTAAATGCTCACTAAAAGATGACTTCAGCTGAGGAGGAGTTCAATAGTCAAGTAGACAGGATGAGTCTTTCTGTGAACAGTCAGCCTCTTTGCACAACCATTCATGTCATTGCCCAATGAACCCATGAACAGGGTGACCATGGTGGCAGAGATGGGGGTTAGGCATGGGCTCAACAACATGGACTTCCACTCACTGTGGCTGACCTGATATTCGGGTTTTGGATTTGCCTTTCCTGCATGCAATGTTTCTGCCAAAACAAACATTCATCGATTTAGAAAATGTCTTCTCCACTGACACGGTATTCCACACAGTATTGCTTCTGACCAGAGAAGCAGGTCAGTTGGTCCACGATCATGGGATCCACTGGTCTTACCATGTTCTCCAGCATCCCGAAGAAATGTAGCATGATAGGAAGATAGAATGGCCTTTGGCCTTTTGAAGACACAGTTACAGTACCAATTAGGTGGTAGCACCTTGAGGGCAGGGTCAGGGGTCTCCAGAAGGGAGTACATGCTTTGAATCAGCATCCAATATATGGTATGGTTTCTCCTATAGCCAGGATCTATGGATCCTAGTGACTCACTAGGAAAACTTGGCTTCCCATATTCACAAATCTAAATTCTGCTGGCCTGGAAGTTTTGGTTCCAGAGTCGGCAGTGTTCCTGCAAGGAGCCACAGCAAACATTCCATTGAACTGGAAACTCAGACTTCCTCCTGGTCATTTTTGGGCTTCAAAAACCCTTAAACCAACAGACTAAGAAAGAATGAAAGCATTAGAAGGGGTGATGTATCCAGATTACCATGGAGAAATTGGATTGCCTCTCCACAATGGAGATAAGGGTTAAGTCTGGAGTGCAGGAGATCCTTTAGGGCATCTCTTGGTACTGCTAGGCCCTGTGATTAAAATTAATGGGAAACTTTAACGATCGAATCCAGGAAGTCTCCTGCTGTATACACGGGTCACCTGCTGCACACAGTCATCTCCTGCTGTACACATGATTCTCCTGCTGCACACCGGGGGGTCTCCTGGCCAGGAAGAGGGTCCTCGTGCTGCCCTTGCTGAGGTTGCCAAGCAGCTTCTGGGATTGCAATCAGAGGAGCAGCACCGCCCTCCAGTCCAACACAGGCCTTGGCAGAAGACAACAGGGAGGGTTGGGAGGTGGGAGTGGCGGCCACCACCCAGTGCAGCCTGGGGCTCCAGAGGATCCCGGTGAAGTCTGAGCTGTGGGAGCAGAGAGGCCACAGGAGTCCAGGGAACTGCAGGTAGCTGGGGGGCACCCACCGGGGTCTCAACGTGGTCAGGGCTTCCTGGGTGTGTCTCCGAGCAAACTATGCAGTGTGGGGTAGGGGTGGGGACTCCTGGGTACCTCCCGTCCCTGACCGGATGCCTGTTCTCTGCCTGACAGCCTCGTGTGAGGCCCGGGAGCGGGCAGGTCACGTGCGCCAGCAGGGCGGGTGTGGGAACCCCGAGGCTCTCCTGGGGTCGGAGCCCCGTTGCTGACTCAGGCGGAGAACAGGGATCTGTCCCAACAGGCGCAGCTCAGCACCCTCAGACTCCGCGGGCTCCATGGCGTCCCCCAGGGTCCAGATCCAGGCCGTGGTCACCGAGAGGCACAGGATGGGCGAGTGTCCAGTATGGGAGGAGGCGACGGGGCAGCTGGTCTACGTGGACATCCACGCGCAGACCGTGTGCCGGTGGGGCCCGCACAGCACGAAGGTCCAGGCGGTGCACCTGGGTGAGTGAAGGCGACAGGTGTAGTTGGGGGAGCACTGGGGTGGGGAAACTGTGGGCTGTGCGGGAGGGGGCCAAGGGGGAGAGGAGCGCTCTGGGCCATGGAGCCAGGAGCGGGGAGGGTAGTGCTGGGTCTGGGGCCGTGGAGAGAGCTGAGGTGGCAGGCAGCGCTGCGGGGGGGGGGGTGTAGTGAGGAGCCCTGGGCCTCGGGAAAGGGGGTAGTGGGTACCGTTAGAGCTTCAAAATAGGGGAGAGTGGGAAGCCTTGGATCTGGGGCAGAGGAAAGTGAGGAACCCTGGGACTCAGAGAGGGGAGTAGGGAAGTGGGGAGCTTTGGGCATCAGGTAAAGAGAAAATAGGGAGACCTAGGCCTCGGGGAGGCGGAAATGGGCAGCCCTGCGCATTGCATGTGGGGGGTGGGGGAGCCCTGTGTCTGGGGGGAGCTCTGGCCCTGGGGGTCATGGAGTGGGGAGCGCTGGACCTCGAGGCGGGAGTCGGGGGGGCGGGAAGCCTTGCGCCTTGGATTGGTGGAGAAGCCCTGGGTCACAGGCGATCTCTAACCTAATTTCCTCCCAGCCCCTCCTACGTGCATCTGTCTCCCCAGGACACCGGGTCGGATGCGTGGCCTTGCGCGGCCAGGACAAGGGCGGCTACGTGGTGGCTGCTGGCACCTGCCTGGGCTTCCTGGACTGGGACTCAGAGCAGGTGCAGTGGGTGGCTCAGCTGGACAGACAGAAACCCCACAACAGGTTCAACGACGGCAAAGTGGACCCCGCGGGGAGGTTCGTGGCAGGTGGGCTTCCAGAACCCCGGCTGTAGTCACGTGGTCATGGGTGCCCTGTCCCTTGGGTGACACAGGGGTGGGTGGGGAGCGCTCCATGGAGACCAGAGGGTCTGTCCGCCCTCCTCTGGCTTCTCCTGCCTTCTGGGGAGCACCCACCCGATGCCCACGCAGGCCCGGGGACACCTGGTCAACCGGACAGACCCCAGGACTCTGTGTGGACAGTTTTGCAAACCAGAGCCTGGGCTGGGACAGTTGGGCGTCAGCAAGGGCCCCGCCCGCGCGGGGGACTGAGACAGAGGGTTGGGTGCAGAGTCAGGGTCGGGACCTTTCACCGGCTCCAGGGAGGGTCCTTCCCGCATCTTACAGCTCCTGGGGTTCCGGGTGTCCTTGGCTGGTGGCCCTGTCCCTCCATCTCCGCGGTCTCCTCTTCTGTCTGTCATGTCAGTGTCACCCAGACTGCCGAGGTCGCCCCATCTCTGCCCTCTGCCCTCCACAGGCGCCATATCCTCTGCCCTCTGTAGGCACCATGCCTGAGTACTAGGTCCTCTGCCCTCCGCAGACACCATGCCCTCTGCCCTCAGGCACCATGCCAGAGCCCTTGGCCCCCGGCGTGTGGGAACCCGCCCAGGGATCCCTGTACTCGCTGCAGGGGAACCACTCGGTGCTGCGGCTGGCCGACCGGCTGGGCATCCCCAACGGGCTGGACTGGTCGACTGACCAGCGCACCTTCTACCACGTGGACAGCCTAGACTACGCGGTGCATGCATACGACTATGATGTGCAGGCCGGCACCATCGGTGAGCACCCGGGCCCCCACGCGGGACTCGGGGACAGGCCGCGGGACTCGGGTGGCAAGCGGATGCGAGAGGCAACATCACTAGGATACAGAGGAACCGGACAGGGACACTGCAGACAGTCAGACAGACAGATGGGGGATTGATGAACAGAGTTGGGTGGAGGACCCCCGGACTGGGGAATTGGGCGGAGCGGGAACGCACAGCCTGCGCAGGTGCAGGGCTGTCTGTGTTCCCGGGAGCCTGGTGTCCGTGTGTCCAGCTGTCCGTGTGCCTTGGTGTCTGTGTGCCCGTGTGTCTAGGGGCAGCAGCTGAAACAAAGTCGTCCTCTGGGCCCCATGAGGGGCCTATGCAGCCGCAGCAGGTTCTCTCCCTGAGCGGCCGCCCATGTCCCTGTGTCGCAGGGAACCGCCGGCTTCTGTTCCAGCTGCCGCCTGGGCGAGCCATGCCTGACGGGCTGTGCGTGGACAGCGTAGGGACGCTGTGGGTGGCCTGCATCGACGGCGGCAAGATCATCCGCCTGGATCCACAGACAGGTGCGTGACATTAGGGCCACGTCGTCCTGTGCGAGGTCACGGTGTGGGTCCTGGACGTGGAGGGGTCAGGTGAGTGGAACCGAAGCATTCGAGGGCAGGATGCCCTACCCACCATGCTGAGACAGGCCCAGGGAGGGGGGGCTCCAGGTGTCCTAGGCTTGAGTCCCCACCCCGACATCTTTCTCTTTCGCCCCTTCTGGAGACCCCCGTACCGAGGATGGGGGGGGTTGTGAATAGCTGAGTGTGGGCGGGGAGCAGTGAAGACAGGGATGGGAGGCAGGGCGAGGTGGAGGGGAGGGCAGAGAGATGGGGATGGGGGAGCGAAGACGGAGTCGGGTGGAGACTGTCTGGGCGCCGGAGCAGGAGCATGGCAGAGGACCCGGGTCCACCCTCGGCTTGCAGGGTCGTGTCTGTGCACCGTGGACCTGCCTGTGACCAGGGTCACGTCATGCTGTTTCGGGGGCCCCGACTACTCGGATCTGTATGTGACTTCGGCAGCTGATGGGTTGAGCCAGGAGCAGCTGCAGAGGGAGCCCCAGGCTGGTCACGTGTTCAAGGTGGTTATGGAGCCTCTTGGGAGGGGCAGAGAGGGAACCCCGTGGGTGGGGAACCCCGTGGGTGGGAAGCCCCGTGCCAAGGGCCAAGAGGGAACCCCATGGGTGGGGAGACCCGAGAGAAGCCCCATGGCCGGGAAACGTTGCAGGGAACAAGGGGGAGGCACGAGGGGCTTCGTGTAGGAGCTGAGCCACCCCACTCCCTGCTGCGGCAGAGGGTGGGTATTAGGCTGCTGGAATTTCCCGTGACCACCTAGGTCCCTCCACCTGCAGGTCTCTGGCCTGGGCGTGCGCGGTCGCCCGTGTTTTCCCTTCCTGGGCTGAGGCCGCATGCGCAGCTGCATTTCCCAGAAGGATATGGACAGTACCCGTAGCTGTTGCTGCACCCCACGCGGGACCCGGGACTCGCTCACTCTGTACTCCGCGACCTTGGTGGAACCTTCCGGAATCCAAAGTCCGCGCCCCATCCCACCTGGTCATAACCTTAAATGCTGCTGTGACCTGAAGTGACAGTGTATGTTTGAGCGCATGTCCGTGGATGGGTAAATGGGACCGCGGGTCGCGGCGGGTCCTGGCTGCCGGCTCTGGTGACGCAACCGTGGCCAGGTGCACGCAGAACCTGGTAAAACACACTCATGCACTCACCCAGGCGGAAGTGCGGCCAACCTGGCCTCTAAGCTCACATCACATCATCGCATACATCACCGGTGGACAGGAGACTCCTCTGGAGTCTTCACCGGGTTCTGCAAGGGATGGGAGGGGCATCGCGTGAGCAGCAGCCGAGAGAGCCTCATACACACACACACACACACACACACACACACACACACGCACGCGCGCACGCGCGCAGACACGCCCACAGGCTTACACATTCGCACACTCACACTTACGCATGCGCACACACAGACACGCACATATGCACATATACATGCATACACACGCTTACACACATGAACACGCGAGCACACGCACACTTAGATGCGCACGCACACTCATACTCTGATGCTTGCGCATGCTTACACATTCACATACCTGTGCACACGCATGCTCGCAGGTTCAGACCTGCTCCGTTATGAACACCAGTTCTGGACTCCGGGTCTCCGTGTCCGTGGACTTCACTATGTGTGTCACGCTGTGTCACGAGAGACGGGGCGGGCTCTCCCTCCCCTCTTTCCCAGGCTCAGCAGCCTCACTTTCAAGGAGCCTTTGTTCACCCTGCATGCTGTAATCTACAAGCAATTATATTTATGGCCGTGCGCGTCCTAATTACAGCACAAAAGAGAAATAAGCGTAAATCACACACACTTAACGCCCACGCGCTGATGTGTCAACACCTGACCTGGATTCGGGCCCTGTGTGATTGAGCCGTCAGCGACTTCAGGGTTCCTGGGTGAACCCAGGGACACCACTGCTTGTCAGCCTGTCCTAGGGAGAAATGAGCCTCCTGGGTCTCCAGCAACTGTGTCATGGAGGGTCTGCCGGAGTGGGGGGAGGGATTGGTGCCACTGGAGGGAGGGTCTGCCACCCACCAGGGAATGGACAGATGTCATTGTCACGGGAGGGTCTGCTACCAGCAGGGGGCATGGACAGATGTCTGCCACCCACTGTGTGTGTGGGGGGGATGAGTGTCACGGAGGGTGTGCCATCAACGAGGGACGGGTAGGGGGTAGGTAAACACTGAAGCGTGAATCACCCATGTTCCCAGGTTATTGGCCCCAGCGTGCGGGGGGGGTTCATGTGTTATGGCCCTGAGAATTTTCACTTCTTTACTGAATGTTAAAAAAATTGGAGCTTTACAGTTGGAAGAAACAATGACGGAAATCTGTCAGAATTTCATAGAAACAAACCTGTCTGAGAGGTGGTATAGGGAGGGACACAGGTAGGGTTGCAGGGAGGGGTGCAGGGAGGGGTGTAGCTGTAGGGTGTAGGGAGGGGTGAAGGGAGGGATCTAGGGTGAATGGAGGGGTGTAGAGCATAGAGAAGGGTGTAGGACTCAGGGAAGGATTCAGGGTGCATGGAAGGAAGGGTATAGGGGGGTATAGCTGTAGGCTGCAGGGAGGGGTGTGGGGGGGAGGGATGCGGGGAAGGGTGTAGGGTGCACGGAAGGCTGCAGGGAGTGGCTTAGGGTGAATGGAGAGGTGTAGGGGTGCAGGGAGGGGTGTAGCTACAGGTGCACGGAAGTACCATGCACTTGAGTCGCCCTGACACGCTCGCATGCACGCCTCCTTCCTCCAGTCCCAGTGTACAGGAACCTGCTTGAATTCCTCGTGTTTCATCATCGTAAAACAACAGGAAGAGAAACAGATGAGTCAGTCCTGTTTGGCGGGTTCGGGGGCGGTCCGGGTACTCAGTATGGCGATGTAAGGACTCATGAGAACTTAGCCACCAGCACTGCATGGCTCTTCAATCTTTTTAGTTCAGTCAACAAATGAGGTTCGACGTGTTGTACTTCCCATTAAGCGGGGCTGATTAGCATGTGTGTACAGAATTAACCCGGACTGATTAGCATGTGTGCACAGGATTACACGGAGCTGATTAGCATACACACACACACACACACACACACACACACACACAGAGTCAACTTTGTAGTGCACAGTAGGCCAGCCTCCTTGGATCTGATATGACACCCAGTGCTGCAAAGTCCCTGCTATGGAGGGAAACTCTTGCTGCGGTGGGGAAGTCTCCACTGTGTGTGTGTGTGTGGGGGAGACTCGCTGCAGTGGGGAAGTCTCCACTCTGTGTGTGTGTGTGGGATTCTTGCTGTGGTGGGAAGTCTGTGCTATTGTGGGGGACTCGTGCTGCGGTGGGTAGTCTCTGCTGTGGGGCCGGAGTCCTGCTGCTGTGGGAAGACCGTGTCTATGGGGCGGGGGAGAGTCTTGCTTCGGCGGTGTGGAGGCCCCTGCTGTGGGCAGAGACTCTTGCAGCAGTGTGGAGCCCCCTGTCCCTGTGAGGGCACAATTCTGGGGTTCCTGCTTCTGCTCCGCTCCATCCCAGCAGCTGTCACTGCGCAGTCACACCCAGTCCCGCTCTTTGCTCCCACCGGCCCTGTGACATCCTCCGGCTGCGCTGCGGAGATCCAAGCAGCGCCCTGCTCTCAGCTCCCCCTCCTGGCCCAGGATCCCAGGGTTTTGCTGCGGTCTCCTGCACGTGACTCCATCTGGGTCCCGGGATCGGGATCGCGGTGCGGTCGCCTTCTCGTGGCTCCTCCGGAGGAAGCCCAAAGGCCCTGTGGTGCTGGAACCTGAGGAAGTGCACTAGGGAGCTGCACCGGCACACACCACACACAGAACAGGGATACCCCATGACGTGTGCAGTACAGGGACACCCGTGACGTGTTCTGGAAGGTTCTAAGCGCGCACCTAGGGGGGGCGGTCTTGAGGCCAAGCCTGAGGTCCCAAGGTCAATGGGGCGGTTGAGGCCAAGTCTGAAGTCATGAGGTCAATACCCAGGGCAGGAGCAGACTCAGGTCACAGCAAAGATCCCCAGCTCTCGGGCAGGGAGGGGTGAGGTGAACAGGTGGCCGTGGCTGAGACCATGGTAAAGGGAGACACCAGAGATAGGAGAGGGGAGGGCACAGAATGCAGGGGAGAGGGGAAGACAAGGGAAGGCATTGGAGGGAGGGAGAGGGAAAGCAGGGCTGGGGAGAGGAGGGGAAGAGGAAGGGAGGGGAGCACAGAGCGAGGAGTGAGGCCCCTGAGGAATCTGTTGGACGGGGCCCAGACCACAGGTGGCTTGAGGATCCGGTTCCTGAGTGGAGAGGCGGGGTCACGGGGTTATCTGGCACTCACTCGGGATCAAGGGGTTATCAGTCGTGGGGAGGAGGCACGGGCCAAAGTGCAGATCAAACATCCGAGCCATTGCCACACAGCTGTTTGTCCCCAGGGGCCAGTGGCAGCTGCAGTCCAGGGTCCTGACTTGGCGTCTGGCGTCTTTGGGGTCTGCGGTTGAGCAGGCAGCTCTCCCTCACCCCTCCCGCACCCTCACCCCTCCCTGCAGTGGGGTGGGGGATCATCGACTGCAAGTGACTAGCGACCACCTGGTGCGGTGCATGGTGAGTGATGGCAGGGTATCCTGGGGACACAGAGGCCACCTCTGTGCCCCCCACGCTGCCTGGGTGTCCCCCCAATTACTTCGGTATCCCCCCAACTTCCCAGGTGCCCCCCATTAGCTCGCTGCTCTCCCAACTGCCTCCCTGTTCCCCCCTCCTGGCTGCCTTGGTGTCCCCAAAGTTCCTCGGTGTCCCCCCAATTACTTCGGTATTCCCCGACTGCCTCCCCCTGCCTCAGTGTCACCCAAACAGCCTTGATGTCCCCCCCCAGCTGCCTCGTTGCCACCACCACCCCCCCGTCCACCTCGGTGATCCCCCTCCAGGCTGTCTTAGTGTCCAGTCCAGCCTGGCTGACCTGGTGTCCTTCCGCCCGGATCGTGACCCTCCTCCGCTGTCTCAGCGCCCCACCCCACGACCTCGGTGTTCCTCTCAGCTGCTTCGTGTCCGCGTCCCACCTCTCGCCGGCCTCCCCCGGTGGTCACTCATCCCCGGGAAATGGGATCCACCGCGGCGGCCAGACCAGCTCAGCTGGGAACGCTGCCCGCCCTCCAGGGCAGCAAGGCTGAGCCGGTCCTATTCGGTTGCAGCAGCTCGTCCGACCCCATCGAACCCCAGGACCGAGGACCGAGCAAAGCAGGGGCGGGAGGGCGCGGACACGGACGTCACGGGCTCAGGGCATAAGAATGCAGTGACCGTCTGTTGTACCGACTGTGTGCACAACTATGGCCTGACTGTGCGCGTCGTCACAGCGACCACACCCCCGCGGGACCGGAGGCCTTGTCTTGGGCAGAAGGGCGCCCGGCCGGCCTGGCGTCAGCAGCTGCAGAGTCCTCAGGACCCATCACTCTTACCGATCTTGCGAGCCTGAAGACTTGCTGAGGGAAGGGCACGGTGACAGGGGCCTCAGGTCAGTGACTGAGCGGGACTGGACTGGGGGTGGTGGTCAGGGATGTCACATGGAAGCGGTCCGAGATCCAGGGGGTCGTATGCGGGAGACTGTGAATCCCGGGACTCAGGGGGTCACATGGGGGAGCGAATCCCGGTATCCAGGGGAAGTCACATGGTGGGGATTCGTGGATCCTGGGACTCAGGGGAGGATTACATGGAGGGGAGCAGGGGTCCGGGGCCCAGGGGCGATCACATGGGGGAGAAAGGGGATCCCGGGAGGGGGCAGGTGGTCACATAGAGTGGGAACCCCTGGTGTCCCCCCCACCCTCGAGGCTGAATGTGACGCATCCACAGCAGATGTCCCATGTCCTGAGCTTCACGCGGTGTTGGCCAGCTGAGACTGAGCACAGGGTCCTTTACATCCATTTTGAGTGTGTGTGTGTGTGTGTGTGTGTGTGTGTGTGTGTGAGTGTGATACAGCCTGTAGCATAACACTCATCTCCTTTCCACAGATGGGAAACTGAGGCAGGACGGTGAGGACCGTGTGAAGACAACCTCGCCCAGCCCCAGCCCGGCCCAGCCCACCCACCCACGCAGGACTCTCGTGTCTACCCCTACTCGTGTCCGCCTGCTCCCTTGCCCTCACTAGGTCTTGTGTGTGCCTGTCCACCTCTCCCCTTGCAAAGGAGCCCCGTCCTGCTGCCTCAGTTTCCCCTTGCCCTGGGCATCAGAGTCAGGGATTCCGTTTTTCTTCGGCGGCTCCGCGTGGTGTACCCTGCCCTGTCCCGCTCACCCACTGGAGACCTCTCTCTCCGAAGCCACAGCCCCCATGGGCGCTGCAGGTGGCTTACAGAGCCCTAACTGCGGCAACTCAGACTGGATGGCGCTGCTGTGCCCGCGGCTCTGGGATGTCCCCCTGCACCACCTGTCCATCCCGGGTAAGGGGGGACCCACACTCTCGGGGGTGGGGGACGCAGGGGCTGCCCCGGGCTTCCGGGAGGACAAAGCAGGCGGCCAGGCCATCACACGCGGGTGTGGACACGCGGGGGGCCTGGGCAAAGCCACAGGCTCGGCTTCGGCTTCTGCATCCCCTCGGCTTCGTGGGTGCGGGGCCCATGCTGGGGTCTGGTTTCTGTGTCCCTGCGGACTTCATCCCCTGCAGCCCAAACCCTGAGTGAGTGGAGGCTGGAAGCCATGGGCAACCTGTCAGTCACTCAGACAAGCGGCCCTGGAAGCCAGAGATGGAAGTGAGGAGGCATGGTGTTCCTTCCCCACAACAGGAGGGGACACCCCCCAAACGGCAATGAAGCTTCTAGAAGGATTGAGAGGAGGTGGGGGGGCGTGGGTGACTTGGGTGGGACACGGGGAGCCCCGGTAAGCGCCGCGCCAGCCCAGTTATCAGAGACGCTGAGTGAGGCCCTGTGACCTGCGTGGGGAAAAGGGGAAGGGGGGGCGGACAGACCGACCGGACGGGCAGATGGCCCTCTGACAGTAGGATGGGCCACAGACGGCTGAACCCTCTCTGGGCTCTGTGGGGTCGTGGATGCCAGAGAAAGCCAGCAGTGACACGCGTGTGTCCGCAGGGAGCCACGACACCATGACCTACTGCCTGAGCAGGAAGTCCCCCATCTCCCAGGCACGGTCGCGGCTGCTGCATCTGTTGGGCAGGCTCGCGCCCTGCATCACAGGCCCCATGGTGCTGAAGTGGTCCGTCACGCAGGTGAGATGGGCGCGGGGGGGGGGCCTCCCGCGGGCCGGGAAATCCTGGTGAACAGGTGGAGCGGGACCCCAGTATGCCAGGCTTTAGTCCTGGGGATGGGGGTGGGCGAGGAGGACATGGCGGGGTAGGGGCAGCCTCGTCCGCACCAGAGGGTCTGAGCGCTGTGTCTTGTCCCAGGTGTCCAGGCGGGTGCGGACACAGTGAGTTGGGAGCCTCTAGGTTGGGGTTAAGGGACCTGGAGATGTACAGGCGTTCTGAGGAGGGGAACTAGAGGGATTAGGGGGCCAGGTGGCGTACAGGGGTTGCAGGGGAGGGGTTAGGGAACCTGGAGAGGGTTAGGGGTTTGGGGAGGGGACTGTAAGTCCCGGGGGAGAGGTTAGGGGACCAGGTAAATATATACTGGGGAGCGGGGCTGTGGGCCCCAGGGCGGGGTCGGGGGGTGCGGGCTTAGGGCACCAGGTACTGTGCAGGGTTCGGGTTGCGGCACCCCGGGAACGCACGGTCTGCTGCAGGCCCTGGACGTAAAGCAGCAGCTGGACGAGGGGGTGCGGTACCTGGACCTGCGCATCGCGCACATGGCGGGAGGCTCCAAGAGGAACCTGCACTTCGTCCACATGATTTACACGACGGCGCTGGTGGAGGTGGGGGACTGGTGATCACGGGGAGGGGTGGAAGGGAAGGGGGTCGGGAGAGGGGGAGGAGGGCAAGGGGAGGGGCGGAAGGGGTTGGGGGCGGGGAGAGGAGGGAAGGGCGGGGTGGGGTGGGGGAAACGGAGGCGGAGACTGGGGGACTGGGTGGAGCAGGACCCCAGTAAGCCAGGCTCTGTGACGCGCGTCGCCATGACGTCCCCAGGACACCCTCACGGAGATCTCCGAGTGGCTGGAGTCGCACCCCCGTGAGGTCGTCATCCTGGCCTGTAGGAATTTCGAGGGGATGACGGACGAGCTGCACGAATACCTCGTGGGCTGCATCAGGAACATCTTTGGGGACATGCTGTGCCCGCGCGGGGTGAGTTGCGGTGTGGGCGTGTGGCCGCTGGGGGCGTGGGCCCCGCACCATCATGCCGGTGGCCTCACGCTGCCCCTTCCACGCAGGCCATCCCCACGCTGCGGCAGCTGTGGGCGCGCGGCCAGCAGGTGATCGTGTCCTATGAGGATGAGGCCTCCGTGGGTCGCCACGCGGAGCTGTGGCCGGGAATCCCCTACTGGTGGGGGGACAAGGTGAAGTCGCAGGCGCTGCTGCATTACCTGGAGACCATGAAGAGCTGCGGTCGCCCGGGTGATTCGCGGGACACGGCCCCCGGGGCGGGGCGGCCGGCTGTGAGGATGTCACCTGTCAATCGGGTCACAGTGTCAAGTCACGGTCTCACAGGCTGTGCCGTGGACCCCCGTGTCACACCGCCCCTCCCTTCCAGGTGGCCTGTTCGTGGCGGGCATCAACCTTACGGAGAACGTGGAGTATGTGCTTGCACACCCGTCCGGGTCCCTGGAGAAGATGACACTGCCCAACCTCCCGTCCCTGAGCGCATGGGTGCGCGAGCAGCGGCCGGGGCCTGGCTCCCGCTGCACCAACATCATCGCGGGGGACTTCGTGGGCGCCGACACGTTTGTGAGTGACGTCATCGGACTCAACCTTAAGCTGCTGTGATCCTGATCACCCCCCCACAGCGACCCAAGGTGCGGGGCTCAGGACAAGGCCAGGGTCCCAGAGGTCAAGGATCGTGAAACACTGGAAAGCGGTGTCCCTTCGTCCCTTGTGAAGGGCTGAGGCCTGAGTGAGTTAGCCTGCGCCACACGAGTGGGTGCAGGTTTTGAACTCGCAGAGCCTGCAAGGCTGCCTCATGGTCATTTCCGGTCACTGGGACACGTGCAGACAGAAGTTCCAGAGAGATCCATGTCACACCCCAGAGTCCATGGAGGTCACGTGACCCGCCACAGGCAGTCATTCTGGGCCTGCATCACCCTTCGATCAGCACCATTAATTAAAATCTTCTGAAGCCAACCGTGTCTGTGACAGTGTGTTTGTGTAGTGTCTCCTGTAGCCTAGGCTAGACTCTCATCACGGAGATGCGGGGGACAGACTTGGACTCTGTCCCTCCTGCCTCAGTTACCACAGGAACCACCACCCCACCTAGTTTGTACGGTGCATGCAAGGTGAGCACTCTACTGAATCACAAACACCCAACCACTGAGTAATGAGCACCCAACCACTGAATCACGGGCACCCTGCCCACTGAGCCACGGGCACCCAACCTCTGAGCCACGGGCACCCTGACCACTGAGCCACGGGCACCCTGACCACTGAGCCACGGGCACCCTGCCCACTGAGCCACGGGCACCCTGACCACTGAGCCACGGGCACCCTGACCACTGAGACACGGGCACCCAACCACTGAGCCACGGGCACCCTGACCACTGAGCCACGGGCACCCTGACCACTGAGCCACGGGCACCCTGACCACTGAGCCACGGGCACCCAACCTCTGAGACACGGGCACCCTGACCACTGAGACACGGGCACCCTGACCACTGAGACACGGGCACCCAACCTCTGAGCCACGGGCACCCAACCACTGAGACACGGGCACCCTGACCACTGAGACACGGGCACCCTGACCACTGAGCCACGGGCACCCTGACCACTGAGCCACGGGCACCCAACCACTGAGCCACGGGCACCCAACCTCTGAGACACGGGCACCCTGACCACTGAGACACGGGCACCCAACCACTGAGACACGGGCACCCTGACCACTGAGACACGGGCACCCAACCTCTGAGCCACGGGCACCCAACCACTGAGACACGGGCACCCTGACCACTGAGACACGGGCACCCTGACCACTGAGCCACGGGCACCCAACCTCTGAGCCTCGGGCACCCAACCACTGAGACACGGGCACCCAACCACTGAGACACGGGCACCCTGACCACTGAGACACGGGCACCCTGACCACTGAGACACGGGCACCCAACCACTGAGACACGGGCACCCTGACCACTGAGCCACGGGCACCCTGACCACTGAGCCACGGGCACCCTGACCACTGAGTCACATCCTCTGCTTGTTGAGAATTTCCACCGTCTCCCTGCACAGAAACCTGACACATGACTCATGACTGTGTCCTCAGTATTAGTGCATTTTCAGGTCAGAGAGTTAAAAGGTGTCACCCCAGGCTGGATTCCTCCACCCCAGCCTGCAGGGGTGCTACAGAGTCTGCAGCTGAGAGGATGGTAGTGTGTCCCTGTCACATGATTCAGAGGCCCCATTAGGATGTGGGGTGGGGAAGCGACCTCACTTGTGTCTGTCCACCCCTTAGGGACCCTCCATGCCCACCTCCCCCAGTGACATGGACCCTCCACATGGCCCAACACAGTCATGCTGAGAAGAAGGGAGAGCGTGCAAATTCTGCTTTAATGAGCTGCCAGTCATTCTGGGAGAGAGGGAGGGGAGAGACTATTAGTTGTCATCAGAGAACAGCTTCTGGAACCTGCCATGGGCCCGGCTGATGACGATGGCGACGATGACGGTGACTTGAGCAGCGGTGGTCTCTCTCAGGCAGCTCCCGCACCAGCTGCACGATGGCCTCCTTGTACAGCCAACTGTGGGAGAGGGGCGGTCAGCGTGGTACCGGTGTTCCCCAGCACCACAGTTGGTGTTCCCCACCATGGCAGCCGGCAGCCTTACCTGACCCCATGATGTACGGGGGCGCCCTCCCTTCATGGTCCAGCCAGGCAGAGCCGCGGGCTGCTCAATGTAGACCCGGGGTTTAGGCGATTAGTGGATCCCTGCCGGCCAGAGCCAAGTCCTCCCAGGGGTCCCACCGCCGAGGAGGTGCACATTCGGGGGTCTCTGCACGGGAGGGGACACTGGACACCACGGCAGCGAGTCTGTGGAGATGGACATGCACCAGGAATGACCAGTGACCCGCCTGGGATCTGTCGAAGACCTCCACCGCCCAGGCGGCCCCCAGCTCCTTCTACAGAGAGGCGGGCACATGGGGAGTCAGGGGACCCGTGCCTGCGGCCACGCTCGGGAGGAAGGAGTGGCCGAGGCTCTGCAGGTCCTGTTCTCACAGCCGACCACCCGCCGTCGTCAGACAGAAGCGCCCTCCGCAAGCACACGCTGCCGCCACACCTGGGTCTTCTCCGGTGGGTAGAGAAGGTTGTTCCATCAGAGGTGGGCTGTCCCGGGGCTGCACA
Source organism: Mesocricetus auratus (assembly GCF_017639785.1). Classification (NCBI taxonomy): domain Eukaryota; kingdom Metazoa; phylum Chordata; class Mammalia; order Rodentia; family Cricetidae; genus Mesocricetus; species Mesocricetus auratus. The sequence goes on from NW_024429205.1 coordinate 832,139, forward strand.
TCCTACACACAGAGGACCGCACACATGGACACGGAAGACTTACACACGCACAGAAAGGGCAGCACACGCATGCACACGGGGGACTGCACGGACAGGAGCACGGTGTGTGCGCGTGTGCGCGTGTGTGTGTGTGTGTGCGTGCGTGTGCGTGCATGCGTGGGGGGCCGGCAAGCTTCTGAAGGCATCGGGTTCCCGCGGCCAGACTGAGGCTGTGCGGGACCTGCACGGGGACCCACGGTGCTCCAGGTGACTGACATTTCGTCCTTCTCCCTCCTACCACCCACCAGTGCTGGGCCTGCCCTGAGGCCCACGAGGGGGGCTCGTGTCCCCCGGGACCCACCACACGGCCTGATCTCCGCTCTGCTGCCCACGGGGGTCCGGTCGGAGGGGTCGGGGCGACCCACCCGTCAGGACCTGGAAGTTGCCCTTGCGTTAGACGAGCCTGCCGTCGGGGGCTCTGGTGGGCAGCACCGCCGACCAGGCACGCAGCGCATGCGGCAGCAGGGCGGCGGCCTCCGTCATCTGCCACTCTGAGAGAGGACAGACGGCTTCTGTCGGGGGCCGCGGCTCACACAGACCCCGGGGCGGCGGGCGACAGGAGGGGAACCCCCGAGCATCGCGGAAGGTGCTGCAGAAGCCACCAGTGCGAAGCCCGGTCACCCAGGCCCCGCCCCACGCTCCCCAGGCCCCGCCCCACGCTCACCCAGGCCCCAGGCCCCGCCCCACGCTCCCCAGGCCCCGCCCCACGCTTACCCAGGCACCATGCCCCGCCCCACGCTCACCCAGGCCCCAGGTCCCGCCCCACGCTCCCAAGGCCCCGCCCACGCTCCCCAGGCCCCGCCCCACGCTCACGCAGGCCCCAGACCCCGCCCCACGCTCCCCAGGCCCCGCCCCACGCTCCCCATGCCCCGCCCCACGCTCCCCAGGCCCCGCCCCACTCTCCCCAGGCCCCGCCCCACGCTTACCCAGGCCCCGCCCCACTCTCCCCAGGCCCCGCCCCACGCTCCCCAGGCCCCGCCACACGCTTACCCAGGCAACGCCCCACTCTCCCCAGGCCCCGCCCCACGCTTACCCAGGCCCCGCCCCACGCTTACCCAGGCCCCGCCCCACGCTCGCCCAGGCCCCGAGCCACGCCCCAAACTCCGCCCCCTCCCTGTGCTCATCGGTTTCGCCTCCACCGGCTTGTCCACCACCTTCCTTGCTCGTGGCTCCGCCTTTTCAGGCATCCCGGCCCAATCAGCCTGTCTCGGTCAGGTCCGCAACCTCTCCCTTCCGGCTTCAGTACGCACTTCCGCCCTAGTACCCCGCCTCTTCCGTGACTCCGCTCCACCGCCTCCCTCGCCTTCACGCCCCTCCGGGAGGGTCTCCGCCCCCTCTGGCGTCTCCGCTTGTTCCCGCCTTCACCCTTCCGGTGACCTGTGTTCCGCCTTCCCGCCCCTCCCGGGGGTCCCCGTTCCTTCCGGCTTCGCCGCCCGGTCCCGCCCTCGCCCTTCCGGTGACCTGGGACGCGAGGCGTCCTTCCGTCCGGGCGCTTGACGTCAGGACGCACACGCGCAGGGAGGCGGCGTGCGGCAGCAGCTCTGCGCTCAGCAGCTCCTCCTCCTTCTCGGGCTCCACCCCCTCCCTCTCCGCCCCTCGCCCCGCCCCTCGCCCCGCCCCTGTCGTGCGAGCAGCCCCTTCCCCGGCTCCCGAGGTCCTGGACGTCGGCGATGACCGCGGGTGGCACCGGCCGTGGCGGAGACGGCGCGGAGCTCCGAGCGGCAAGGCCGCGGCGTAGGAACCAGAGGGCCAGGAGGGACGAGAGACGCCATGGAGAACTTGCGGCGTGCGCGCGCGCCTGGGGGCGGGGCCGGGAGGGGAGGCGCGAGCCGGGCGAGCACCCCTGAGAGTTCCAGTCTCGCTCCGGGGATGGGGGGGGGGAAGCGAGAGGGCACCTGGGCCCGGCGGGGGCGCGATGACAGGAAAGTGTTGGTCGGTCGCGGGCGAGCGTGTCCCCACGGGAGCGGTGACTGGCACCTCCTGGAGGGGGCGGGGCCTAGGCCGAAAATCCCGTGGCTCCTTTCTGCTAGAGTTCGGGTCACCGAGTGGAGTCAACTCTTTACACTGCAGTCATTATACCTGTCACCTGCACACCCGGGGTCTCACACCTGTCACCTGCACACCTGAGGTCTCCACCTGTCACCTGCACACCTGAGGTCTCCACCTGTCACCTGCACACCCGGGGCATCACACCTGTCACCTGCACACCCGGGGTCTCACACCTGTCACCCGCACACCTGAGGTCTACACCTGTCTCCTGCACACCCGGGGTCATCACACCTGTCACCTGCACACCCGGGTCTCACACCTGTCACCTGCACACCCGGGTCTCACACCTGTCACCTGCACATCTGGGGGCATCACACCTGTCACCTGCACACCCGGGACATCACACCTGTCTCCTGCACACCCGGGGTCATCACACCTGTCACCTGCACACCCGGGTCTCACACCTGTCACCTGCACACCCGGGGTCTCACACCTGTTACCTGCACACCCGGGGTCATCACACCTGTCTCCTGCACATCCGGGTCTCACACCTGTCACCTGCACACCCGGGTCTCACACCTGTCACCTGCACACCCGGGGTCTCACACCTGTCTCCTGCACACCCGGGTCTCACACCTGTCTCCTGCACACCCGGGGTCATCACACCTGTCACCTGCACACCCGGGTCTCACACCTGTCACCTGCACACCCGGGTCTCACACCTGTCACCTGCACACCTGAGGTCTCACACCTGTCTCCTGCACACCCGGGGCCATCACACCTGTCTCCTGCACATCCGGGGTGTCACACCTGTCACCTGCACACCCGGGTCTCACACCTGTCACCTGCACACCCGGGGTCTCACACCTGTCACCTGCACACCCGGGTCTCACACCTGTCACCTGCACACCTGAGGTCTCACACCTGTCTCCTGCACACCCGGGGTCATCACACCTGTCTCCTGCACACCCGGGTCTCACACCTGTCACCTGCACACCCGGGTCTCACACCTGTCACCTGCACATCTGGGGGCATCACACCTGTCACCTGCACACCCGGGACATCACACCTGTCTCCTGCACACCCGGGGTCATCACACCTGTCACCTGCACACCCGGGTCTCACACCTGTCACCTGCACACCCGGGGTCTCACACCTGTTACCTGCACACCCGGGGTCATCACACCTGTCTCCTGCACATCCGGGTCTCACACCTGTCACCTGCACACCCGGGTCTCACACCTGTCACCTGCACACCCGGGTCTCACACCTGTCTCCTGCACACCCGGGTCTCACACCTGTCTCCTGCACACCCGGGGTCATCACACCTGTCACCTGCACACCCGGGTCTCACACCTGTCACCTGCACACCCGGGTCTCACACCTGTCACCTGCACACCTGAGGTCTCACACCTGTCTCCTGCACACCCGGGGCCATCACACCTGTCTCCTGCACATCCGGGGTGTCACACCTGTCACCTGCACACCCGGGTCTCACACCTGTCACCTGCACACCCGGGGTCTCACACCTGTCACCTGCACACCCGGGTCTCACACCTGTCACCTGCACACCTGAGGTCTCACACCTGTCTCCTGCACACCCGGGGCCATCACACCTGTCTCCTGCACATCCGGGGTGTCACACCTGTCACCTGCACACCCGGGTCTCACACCTGTCACCTGCACACCCGGGGTCATCACACCTGTCACCTGCATATCTGAGGTCTCCACCTGTCACCTGCACATCTGGGGGCATCACACCTGTCACCTGCACACCCGGGGTCTCATACCTGTCACCTGCACACCCGGGTCTCACACCTGTCACCTGCACACCCGGGTCTCACACCTGTCATCTGCACACCCGGGGTCTCACACCTGTCACCTGCACACCCGGGGTCATCACACCTGTCACCTGCATATCTGAGGTCTCCACCTGTCACCTGCACATCTGGGGGCATCACACCTGTCTCCTGCACACCCGGGGCCATCACACCTGTCTCCTGTACATCCGGGGTGTCACACCTGTCACCTGCACACCCGGGTCTCACACCTGTCACCTGCACACCCGGGGTCTCACACCTGTCACCTGCACACCCGGGTCTCACACCTGTCACCTGCACACCCGGGGTCTCACACCTGTCACCTGCACACTCGGGTCTCACACCTGTCACCTGCATATCTGAGGTCTCCACCTGTCACCTGCACATCTGGGGGCATCACACCTGTCACCTGCACACCCGGGGTCTCACACCTGTCACCTGCACACCCGGGTCTCACACCTGTCACCTGCACACCCGGGGTCTCACACCTGTCACCTGCACACCCGGGGTCTCACACCTGTCACCTGCACACCCGGGTCTCACACCTGTCACCTGCACACCCGGGGTCTCACACCTGTCACCTGCACACCCGGGGTCTCACACCTGTCACCTGCACACCCGGGGTCTCACACCTGTCACCTGCACACCCGGGGTCTCACACCTGTCACCTGCACACCTGGGGCATCACACCTGTCACCTGCACACCCTTTGAGCACACAGCACACTCTGACCTGAGGCCCCTGAACTAGAAACTTGAGCCGCGGTCAGGATCACTGGGGCATCAGATGCTGTTCCTGGAACGAGAGAGAGGAAGGCGTCCCGGACTGTCTCCCGGTGGCCCACGTGGACACCTCACGGACACCCAGGGGCTGTGACGCCACTCCCTGGGCTCCAGCACAGGCATGTGTAGGACATGGGACATGTGTCCTCAGCACCGGTGCAATGCGGCCCCACAGACACAGTTGAGTGACTGTGTGTGTACAAGGGTCTCACGCTCAAGGCCACCTGCGTGGGCTCCGGTCATATGCCCCACACGGGTTCCTGGCACGGAACTCGGGTGTGTGTTTAGCTGTGGAGACTGCCTCGTAGCCCAGCTGTGACATCACGAGCATCTGACTGTGCGCTGCCCCATCCACGGGTCTGCATGCGGTTCACCAATGATACCCGACTACTCTACCCATGCGTGTCTGTGCACCGCATATGCGCAAATGTCTGACTATGCGCCAACCCCGGGCTGCTGCTGCTGCTGCTGCTGCACAACGGAGCCGGGATGAAAAATCTCCGAAATTCTTCATTCAAAACTACAAACGTGCCGGGCGTTGGTGGCGCACGCCTTTAATCCCAGCACTTGGGAAGGACACCTCCTGAAACAATGACAACACCAATAGACAAGATGGAAGGGCAATGCCACGGCGTCTCAACCCTAGATGAAGAACTACAGGCAACCAGTGACTGCTGAGAGAGGGATGAGCCCCCTAACTTACTATCCAACGCCAAGTAGCTTTGAAATCATATATACACAAGCAACGCTTAAGGGGACTCAAGATTACACCAATATATTTATGTTTATACACATACATATAGTGATAATAATAAAAAGATGTCATCAACTTTAGAGAGGGAGGAAGGAGAGGTGGACATAATGTAGTTATAGCTTTACTGACTTAAAAATAAGTTGTTATATAATTCAAAGATAAATAAGACACTCTGGCTCAGAATATATATACTCAGTAAACATTGCCTGTTATGTCAAAGTGAGGATAGTCAGGCAATGATTTCCAAAAGTCTAAATTTTGAAAGATACATTCAAAAGGGAAGGTATTAATTTGATAAACTCACCATTCCTTCATAAATGTAATAGTTCATGCTTGGATGGTTTAGAAAAAAATTATCTCCTGTTTATTTATTCACTTGTTCATTTATTTAAATGGACATGTTGTGCCCAAGTTGCAAAGTTCCCAGAAACCGCCAGGAAGACAGACCCACTAAATTGTAAAAGCAAGGTTTTAATTGTTCATCCACCCAGGACAGGGACCCCGTCAAATGCAGCAGCCTCCAGAGGGAGCAGAGTTCCCTGTCTACTGCTAGGTTTTAAAGACAAAAGTTATAGGATTACATCAGTAGGTACGAGTTGGTTTCTGATTGGTTGACATTTGGGAACAATTAGGAGAATTTCTCAAAGTCTTATTTTGGCATGAAATACCTGTGTACCAATTATTCTCATTAGTCAGTGCTGAGAGGAAACATTCTGTGGTTCCTATGACATTGTCTTGTTACTTGCAGGTGGCCTGTTGTACACAGATACCAATAGTTTTCAGAACTATATCCTGAAGACTGCAGGGGAGGTTTTGGTTCCCCCATGGAGTTTCTTTTGTGGCCAAACAGTTCCCAGGAACCAAGCATCTAGGAGGCTGTGGGGGTGGGGGTCTGGAGTTTCTTTGTGTTCAGATCTGGCCCTAGACTCCAGGAGGCCAGAGGATCTGGAGTTTTCTTGTGTCAGAGGCCTACATGTCTTTTCTGTAGCCTGTCATGGCCGCTAAAGCAGGGGCTGAGTGAGGGTCTGGTCCCTTTATTTCTAAATTACTAGAAGTGAAGCCCTTGAGTTTAGTTTATACTTTTCACACACACTAGGCAAATACTGTAGCATTAGTTACATTCTCAGTACTAATTTGTAAATTAATATATTTGATAAGTTTTTAAAGAAATATAACACATTGATATTGTCAGAAATAAATACATAATGTTAAAATATTTTAAGTAAATGCTATGTTTTATAAATATTGAATTTTATTTTGGAGAAAAAATTACAAATTCTATCTTCTAAGTATAAATTTCTGTCAGTGAATGGAGTTCTCTATTGAGGTTTAGTAGTCTTATGTGTTTTTCAAGTGCTTAGCTTATGCAAAATAAAAAATTAAAAAAGGTAGGATTCTTGAAATAGGAATGAAACAAATGTCTTCAAGTTGAAACATTTGCTCTCAAGGCAAATGTTTTAGAGTGTGTGAGGCAATGTTTTAGAGTGTGTGAAGATGCCATGCAAAATGTCTATGTGTGTAAAAAGCTGCACTTGACATGAAATATGCAATGTAGTTCCAACACTTGAGTTGTATTAAGTATGAAAAAGTGACTGCTAAATGAGTGGATTTTATTTATTTACTTATTAGTTAGTTTAGTAATTCTCTTGGTCTCCAAGATTTCATCAGATGTGACTTAATGATGGGGCTGGAGAGATGGTTCAGGGGCTAAGAGCGCTGCCTGTTCTTGCATAGGTCCTTAGTTCTGTTCCCAGCAACCGCATGGTAGCGGCTCACAACTGTCTGTAATGGAGTCTGGTGCCCTCTTCTGGCCTGCAGGGACACATGGAGTCTGGAGCCCTCTTCTGGGCTTCAGGGATACATGCAGGCAGAATACTGTATTTGTAATAATAAATCTTTTAAAAATTGTTACTGATGAGGGTTTTTTTTTTAAAGTGATGAAGGCTGTTGGAATTTAGATTTCTTAGCTTCCTTACAAGTCTTGAGAAAGAACATGAAAGGTTACACCTTTCCTTTGTCCTTCTCTACCATTACTTCCTCCTCCCCTCTGTCCTCTTTTTCTTCTATCTGCAGATAAATGGAGATGGATTAAAAACAAAAATGGAGTCCATCACTGTGCCATATACCTACTATTCTTGTTATGTGGGAGCTGGGGCCAGGCGGATCTTGAGTTGAAGGCCAGCTTGGGAAACAGAGTGGGCTGCCTTTTCAAACCACAAAAAGGTGAATAAACTTTTCAGTGTATAGTCACACTGAAGGGAAGTAAAGCAATGTAAACATAAGTAAAGACTGCTCATTTTCTGTGCTTGCTTGTATGTACATGGGAATAATCATGTATGTCTAAGCATGTGCATGAGGATGCTAGAGATCATAGCCATTCTTCCTTGGTCACACTCTGTCTTATGAGAGGGTCTTACTGAAACTGACACTCAGTGACTGCCTTGATGGCCAGAGAGCTCTCAGAACAGGTCAGCATCTCTGCAAACGCACTGTAGGGTCACAGGTCACAGCACACAGTATGTGTGGGTGCTGGGGATCCAAATTCAGGCCATGCCCTTGCTTGGCATCCACTTTACCTACCGAGCCACCACCATTTCAAGAATCCAGTGCCCAACATATCAGGTTTGAGTTTGTTTTAGCTACTTTTCTCATCCCTCTGAGAAAATACTTGACAGGAAACTTAAAGGCTGAAGGGCTTGTTTCAGCTTACAGTTTGAAGGTGCCGTCCATCATGGCAGCAAGAGCTTGAGGCATCTGCTCACATTGTATTCATAGTGAGGAAACAGAAAATGAGGAATCCCTCTGCTCTGCTTGATTTCTCTTTTTTATTCAGTTTACCACCCCAGTTTGTGGCACCAACCCCACTGAGGCAGAATATTCCTACTTCAGTTAACCTAGCCTAAATAATCCCTCACTGGCATGCCCAGAGGTTTCCATAGTGATTCTAAATCCCACCCAGTTGACCCAAGATTAACCACCAGGGAGTCTAAAGTGCCTTCAAACCCAGGAAGAGAAGGCATGTGCCATTCGAATTACTTGTTTCTTAAATTTCCATACATATGGAAGTAATTTGTCCAGTTATTCCTAATTTGGTTCTGTTTTCATTTGCCTGTCCAAACATTATATTAAGACTAATCTTTATTGTAGTATGGTTGATTGTTTGGGATTAGGCTATTATGTCTAACCATTTACATAAATGCATTCACTGCTCTTAAGCCAGAATGCTGTGGTGAAAGTTTATTATTAATACTTATCATATTAGTAACTTTTAATCAACACAGTTTGTTTACCTCACCATGCTCTGCTATAAAAATGCACAAGAATTATTTAAGTCATTCAGTTTATTTAAAATTTACTTTATTTCTAATTCAGGTGGTTATTCACAAAGCTGCAGTGAAAATTGTTAATACATATTATTTCATTGTAATTACTTAAAATCACATTTATAGTGTTAAGTACATTCTGAGTTAACTTTTGGGAGACATTTTGTAGTTTAATTTCCTTTCAACAGTATTATATGTGCCCTGTCCCTTCGAGGACAATATAATACTTTTGTTTGAGAGTACGTTATTTCTATTTTAATTTGCCTCCCCTGACTATAGGTGGGGATGAATATTTAACCATCAGTCTAAATTATTTTATGCTTATCTAAAAATTCAGGTGTTAATTCTTTTATTTTTGTGGACAAAAACTTAATACTATCTACATGAATACTTTCAAATTGTATCCAGTGCTCATAATTCTCATGAGACATAATCTGTTTTTCATTTATTTGAAGATACAGTTTTGAAATCATTTTTATACTAAGGTAGACATTCTTTATTCCATAATTATATTGATATTTGTTTCTTTTCTTCTGTACTTTAAATCTTTCACCTTTATGGAAAGAGAGAGAAAAACAGACACACTTCAAAAGTGGGAGTGGAGAAAGGAAAAACTGTGTGTGTCTGTGTGTGTGTGTTCTTAAATGCATTAATACACTTGGTCAGTCTTTACAATGTTATTTGTATGTATTTTTTTCAGGGCTGACCATTTGTCATTGGTTAACCAATGATGCTTTCTTCTTTGTGGAAGATGTTTTCTCCTGCTCTCAAAGTTCTTTGTTGCTTTTATGTAGGATTAAGGCCCAATGAGCTTTCCCCCCATCCAATATCCCCCATTATCCAGGATAATGTCTCTTGGTGTCGTCTTTGTTCAGCTCATGTTTGTGAGACTTTATGGTTGTAGCTTCTGATATTCCTAAGGGACACAATATCACAGCAAACCCCCTGTTCCTTTGGCTCCTACAATCTTTCTGACCCATCCTCTTCAATAGTCCCTGAGGCTTAGATACAGGAGCTGTGTTTTAGATATGTCAGTTGGAATTGGGCCTCATAATTCTCTATTTTGATTTGGGTTTGATTTTCTGTAATGGTCTCTGTCACAAAGAGACATTTCCTTGAGGAAGGATGAGAATTTCACTTATCTGCAAATTTCATGATGCCATTCTTTTGAATTCCTTGTGTGGAAGATCTTAAAGGTATTTTCAGTTGGGTTTCATTCTATAGGATTAGTGTTTTCTGTGCCCTCACCTGTTGTCTTCATTTTTTAAAAAATGTTACTTTGGCTTTCAAGGTTGGACTTGAGTTTCTGATGTAGTTCATTAGTTGTATCTGTCTATCTTCTTCCTCAAGTCCCCTTCCTTTTTCAGTATAGACAGGTACTCTGCTATGGAAAGGACTAAGCTGTAAGGGGACTGATACACTGTTTCCTTTTGTGGAACTGTTATCGAAGGCTACAGTTTTCCTAATCCTGTGAGACTTTGCCACAGCCGGTAAACAGACTTTGTACAGGAAGAGGCATACCCTTTGCTGTTCCTCTCCTCTTGTCTTTTTGTGTCACTCTCCAAATCTGGTTATTCTTTCTTGAGTAAGCTCTGGTTGGCCAGCAGGTTGAGGCAGGGGATCTTGGGAAGTTCAGTGTCTAGTTAGGAAGCCCATGTATCTAGGAGGCAGCACCTATTCAGGAGAACAGGCTGTGTTATCCTGGTGGAATGGCAGGTTTTAGAGTGGTAATGTGAGATCTCAGAGTATCTGGAGTCATATAGCTTGAGGCAGATTAGTGTTTACTCAAAGGCTCAGAAAATTGAACTCAGATGAGATGGACGGCCATTGGGGTGGGGAGGAGCAGAGCCTAATTAGTGGGCAGGGGAGGTATGGAAACATATACATGTAATTGCCTACTTTCAAAGAAGTAGACAATAATATCAATGTAAATTGCCGCACCTGCTGCATAGCCTGTGTCCAAGAATATGTGGAGGGTGTCGGGGATTGACAACACCAAAGGTTCCTCAAGAAGGCTCTCTTTTATTCCTACTCTGGCTGGTTATTATATACCCCGACACCAGAGGTAGAGGTGGGTGGGTCTGAAGAGGCGGATAGTCTTTGGAAAAGGTCGAGGACAGGGCGGTTCCCGTGGGCCAGCCCTTTTCAGGAATTTATTGCCCCAGGCATTGTATTGTTTTTAGTAAACATGTTTTTAGTAAACATTGTCTTACAGCTGCCTGGTCCCAGGCTGATGGGGAAGTGGGTCTCTGCTCAAGGTCTGGTGTCCCCACAATTCTCTCTTTTTTATTTTCTAATGAGGCACTCCTGGTTTAGGTCAAGTAGGGTCACCCTCCCTTGCCTGTCTTTGGGGGACCTTGTAACCCCTGTCTTAGGTGGGAGGGGTCTTCCCCACAGGTTGCCCGTCAACAGAAGAACCTCATCCTTAAATCATCTGTAACCAACCTTCATGGCTATCGGGATTGCCATGGGCTAAGCTAAGCAATACTTGGTTGCGGATCTCTTGCCTCTGGAACAAGGCACGTTTGAGCTCGGCGTAAAGCCAGAATGCCTACCGCCACAGCCACCATTTCTAGGACCTCCATTGACATAGCGCCTCTCCATCACCATACCCATCACCAGATCTGGGCCATAACATTCTACCAGCCTTCCTCTGTTACAAGGGTAACCTGCATGTGATTTACATTTACAATTTGATGGTCAACACAGTGATAAAGTTTACAGTCGTTCTAAGATCTGCTCAGGAAAGCATTTAGAAAGTACACTTGCACAGATACATTAGGCACAATCATTGATGTTACACATGTAGCATTATAAAAAATATGAACAAGAGGCTTGTTGCACTATCCACAGAGCACCAATTTGTTCCTGTGGTGATGCAGTTTGTTGATTTAACATCAGTAGCCTCAGCTGAATATGCGACTTAGGCCAAAGTCTCCTTTTTATTGTATTAGGACAAGTTGCATTTCTCCAGAAAAATACACTGGCATAGGCGCGCTTCCAGAAACAGGAACCACCAAGTCTGATATTTCAAGTGACCATGTCCTGTTCAAATACTGAAAAGAGGCTTTTGCCACTCATCACAGTCCATACCAATGTCCAAATGTTTTAAATGGGTCATTTTCTCCCCAAAGGGAAAAACTGGCAAAATGAATTCTGTTGTTTCAAGGTGTGTCAAGGGCAGACAGTTAATCTTTCCAGTTCTCTGTTGGCTTCGGGATGAAAACTCATGGGTCTGGGAAGTTGATGCAGCAGGCCTGTTGAGAAACTGGAAATTCGAACCGACTGTTTTCTTTCTTTCTCGGGCTGTAGATTCGATGACATCAAGGGGCAGGAACACTGATTTAGGAGATCTCACTCAAACTGGCTTAGGTAGGCTCCCATGGTCTCAGGTCCAGTTTTTCTCTGCTCCATGCATCTCACCAAATGGTCTGACAGCTGCCGAAGCTTTATTCTTTTCCTGCAAGAAAACACAAACATGCCCTCGACCCCAAATTAGGGTCTTCTCCACTGTCTAGTGCATGGATGTCTCCATTTGACCTGAGCAATAGTTGCTCAAGTTCCATCATGCCAGAATCTGTCTGAAGCAGATTGCTCACTGGCATTCACATTATAAAATTTTTAAATGAGGAGTGTATTATTTGATGAATCATGTGGGGACTGGGGACATTACTCCCCCCTTTTTTATTTTCTAAATTTTGTTTGAACTGTTGAAGCTGGACCATAATAGTAGAAGGATTTGTATACCCTCCTTAGTTAACTATCTAGGTGAATTGGGATCACTATCTAGATTATTAGTAGATGCTCTTTAAAAAGGACATATCCATTAGGTATTTCCCAAAAACTTCTGAAAATAACTCAAAGATTGTAACTATACTGTGTCCCAAATAACTTTTGAAAATTATTTGAAGTCTGTGAGCAGTCTTTCCCAGTCTAACCTGTAGAACTCTCACTAGCTGACAAGGCCTCATTTTCATCTTAACTTTTCCGTTAAAACATTATCAGACTGGCTGGATGTTCCTTTTGGCTATATTTAAAGCAATCTAGGTAGCTTCTTAACTATTTTTGAAGGGATTTAAGTATCCTTTTACTCACATAAGCAGTTCACACTCATGCATTCACAATCACATTTCATATAAACCGGTGTGGCCACAGCATACATTTAGAACATACATGTATCTTTCGGTCATCCTTTTTCCCTAGGTCATGATTAGTCTGTTGAAATGAAACTTCCTTAATTAAAATCTATGTAAAAGAACAACTCCAGCCAATCCTTGAACTAAAAAGGTTAAAAAGTCCTATATGCCCCTCATCATTCCTCCATTTGAGCTACAGTCATGGGGTAGAGCCGTACCTACTCCTTGTAACTCTGTAGATGCAAGGTGGAGAGGCCAGGCTTTTGGCCAAAAGTTTTTAGAGATGACTCACAAAGTAGAACTTAAATGCAAACAAAATTTTCCATTCCATTTACCTTTTTCTTTTTCTTTACTTAATACCAGTACCTCATTTACTGTTACCAATTTTTTTGATTCACCCATTTTTTTTTCCGAGATGGGGTTTCTCTGTATTATTTGGAGGCTGTCCTGGGACTCGCTCTGTAGACCAGGCTGGCCTTGAACTCAAGAGATCTGCTTGCCTGTGTCTCCCGAGTACTGGGATTAAAGGCGTGTGCCGCCAACGCCCGGCTATTCACCCATTTTCAATCCATCCTCCAACCCAGGATGTTCCCTCAGGCAAAAAGCCTTAAGATTTACACAATCCACCCTCCAATTCAGGGCAATCTCTCGGGTTCCCCTCTTTCCCGAACTTGGTGTCAGGCTGAGGCCTAGAGATTTAATGTAATCCACCCTCCAACTGAGGGCAACCTCTCAATTTTTCTTTCTTACTGGAGATTTAATCCAATCCACCCTCCACCTGAGGGCGATCTCTCAGGTTCCCCTCTTTCCTGACCTTTGTCAGGTGAAGGCCTGGAGATTTAATCTGGTACCCCTAGCTTGGTACCCCTTTTTAATGCATCCTCATCGCCTTACTTATTGGCCAACCTTTTAGATCTCTCAGTTCCCCTTTACTTTCCTAACCTCAGTGGATCAGTCAAAAGGCTGGAGATTTTTTACTTTATTTTTTATTTTACCTCTCTCTCTCTCTCTTTTTTTTCTGAGATAGGGTTTCTTTCTATCATTTTGGAGGCTGTCCTGGAACTTGCTCTATAGACCAGGATGGCCTCTATCCTACCTACCTCCTCTGCCTCCCGAGTGTTGGGATTAAAGGCGTGTGCCACCAACACCCAGCTCTCTGAAAATCATGGCGAACATCCTCCCAATCTGGGACATTTAAGCCTCCCCCAGTAATGAACCATGGACTCGCTTGTTCAATCCATTTTAAAAAGCCTTCCATGGTGTTAGTCCCCTGTTCTTCAAGTAACCTTTTTGCATGATACTGTAATTTAAGCTTCCAGGGACTATTTCCCATCATTTCTTTTCCTATTTCCCCCATCTGTCCCTGGCTGGCAAAAGGGATGACCCCGTCCACTTACCTCGCTTTCACATCTCGGTGGGACCTCCAATTGCCATGCGTGCTGCACAGCCTGTGTCCGAGAATGTGTGGAGGGTGTCGGGGATTGACAACACCAAAGGCTCCTCAAGAAGGCTCTCTTTTATTCCTACTCTGGCTGGTTATTATATACCCCGACACCAGAGGTGGAGGTGGGTGGGTCTGAAGAGGCGGTTAGTCTTTGGAAAAGGTCGAGGACAGGGCGGTTCCTGTGGGCAAGCCCTTTTCAGGAACTTATTGCCCCGGGCATTGTATTGTTTTTAGTAAACATTGTCTTACAGCTGCCTGGTCCCAGGCTGATGGGGAAGTGGGTCTCTGCTCAAGGTCTGGTGTCCCCACAGTTATTATTGCACCATTTGAGTATATGTAATTAAATATACACGCATTATTCCCATGGCTACTTTTCTTTTCCTTCCTTCCTTCCTTCCTTCCTTTTTCTTTTTTTTTTTTTTTAGGCAGTGTTTCAGAGGTCTGCTTGTCTCTGTCTCTCAAGTGCTGGGATTAAAGACATGCACCACTAAGCTGGCCTCACTTGGCTTCTTTGGTCTGTTGCGGGTTCCCTATGTGGAGTGAGTAGACATGTGTTGCATCTTCCAAGGAAAACTTTTGCCACACAAGTTAACAACTGAAGCCAAACTTCTGCAAAGACTAACATGTTGGTCAGGTATAGGTGGTCTAGGTCAAGCATCCCAGCTCTGATCTGCTAGGGCACTTCTATGTTCCAGAAGCACTCTTTGCCCTCTTTCCACAGTTCAATTATCAGACATTGCCCGTGGATACTGGTTATTGATGCTCTAAGTCTCAGAATTCTGGGTGTCTAAGTTGATAATGAAGATTGTTAGAAAACAATCTTCCTTGAAGACCCGAAGTTCTGTCATAGGGCTTTTGGAAATATACTCTATTGTGAACTGTGCTGACCACAGTACAAGGCAAACATAAATTAAAGTGCATGATGTTGAGTAATATGCTAACAGAACAGAGACAAGGACTTCCTGTGGCCTTAAAGCTGTAATTGCTCACTCAGCCCAGAGCAATGGGATAGATGAGTAATGTTTCCCTCATGCCTCTGCCTGCATAGCGAAAGTGTTTACAGTTGACTGGTTTCTCTCCTTCCCTGTTCAGGAGCAGTATTTGTATAGCCTTGAAATATGTTCAAGTCTGTGAACATATATTTGGTGTGTGCATGCCTGGACACTTTCTTTTTATATTGAAGAAAAAAAGTTTATAACTCTGAGACTGTCAATCTTTCCAGTACTTAGAACTGTACTTAAGGGAGGCCCAGCTTTTTCTTTTTCTTTTTTTTTTTAACTGCTCTGACCTTTCCCATTTATATACAGATCAATGGTCATCTACCAATGAAGCAATCATGGTTCTGACAGACATCTCAGGTGTCTAAGAAGCTCCTTCCTTCTTATCCCCCTTGTGGTTTCATGTAAAATGTGAAGCATTGCACTTAGCGTTCAGGTCACCAGAAGAACTTGTGCTGACAAAAATCAAGCCAACCAGTGGGTCCAAGACCTAACACTAATGCACAAACTGAGCCCATTCTATAGAGTTACCTTGCCCAGCCTAGACACAGGGGTGTGGGGATGGAGAGGTGCTTTGGTCCTGCCTCAACTAGATGATGGACAGACTTAGTGGACTTCCTAGGGTAGGCCTCACCCTCTCTGAGGAGCAGATGGGAGGTGGGGGGAAGCGGGAAGACAGAAGGAAGGGGGAGCTGGGATTGGAATGTAAAAAATAAATTAATAAAAGAAAAGCAAAAAAAAAATCAAGCCAGCATCTGACATCTGACTAAGCAGTTTGCTCCCTCAAGGCCCTGATATCCCCTGTTCCAAGCTCCTGGTAGATTTTTCTTGTTTTCACTCCAATTTTCCAATTTTCTTTTTCTTTCTTTCTTTTTTTTTTTGGTTTGTGAGACAGGGTTTCTCTGTATTATTTTTGGAGGCTGTCCTGGAACTCGCTCTGTAGACTAGGCTGACTTCGAACTCACAGGGATATGCCTGCCTCTGCCTCCCGAGTGCTGGGATTAAAGGCGTGCCTCAATTTTCTTGTACTCCTTTGAAAGCACATGATGTTACATAAAAGTATCAATATCAACTCAAACAGGAGCCCTTTCCTGCAATGTGGAAATCTGCTGCTTCCAATTGTTTCCCTGTGTGAGGTATGAGAGACAGCTTCAGAGTCGCCATGGCTCCAGTCTCAGCTAAGAAAATACAGGTCCTTCCAGAAATTCAAGTGTATCACATGATAGCAAAATTCAGCTCAAGTCTAGGTTTTGGTGGGCTGAGTCAGACTGTGACCTTTAGACAGTAAGACACCCTGGTAGACATTAAATTCTTTTCATAATCTAGTCCAGTGAAGAGTATCAGAGTCAGGCAGATTTGGGCTCAAATTCTTACTTAATAGTTCTTTGATCTAAGGAACTCCCTCATATCTAGAGCAATGGGCCTTTCAGACATCACTAGCGTTGAGTGAACAGCGCACACAAGCATCTGCATACCTCACACCGGAAACCTTCCACTCCTAAGGAATTTCTTCTCAAGCTTCTCTCACCCCATGCTATTCCAAACACAAGGGAAACTGGGTTCAGCCAGTTCCTTCAGTCAAGAAACAGCAATATCTGCTTAATCCTGACATGTCCTCCAATATTTCGAGCTGAATGTAGAGCAAGAGTGAAAATGTCAGACCAGCACTTTTGGTTCTGACACTAGTTTCCTCATAAAGTGGGAACTGAGATCCTGGGAGATTGCTTCAAACAGTGACAGCTGGTGGCCTTCCTAAAGTTTCCCTACTTATGACAGGACTCCCAGGAAGAACAAGGAAGGAGAAAGTCACCTCTTAGGACATAGTGGACACTAAGAAATTTTGTGAGCTTGAGGCCCATTTTCCACCTGGGTGACATGAGGGCTGAGCTCTCATTTTACTCATGACTGTCTTTATTCCAGATGGGTGGGTCCCTGCTCACTTCCCCAGATGCCTAACAGATATCTTTTCTTGATATCTGTAAGGGAACCCACATGGGAGTACTTAGGGTACCTAATGTTGACATTGCAATCTTAACTTGCTAAGCCAGTTGAAAACTGGGTCCCGACACAGTGTCCTGACTGACCACAGCCTGTAGGTAAGTGTGTTTGAGGAGCAGCCTTCAAACTATACTGGGAAAAGCACTCAACAGTTTGTGGCACTAACCCCTTTATTATTTGCCTAAGTTGGAAAAGTGTACTCTTAATTAAAAAACAAAAACAGAAACAGAGGAAGCATATAGTCCCTGACCAACAACCAATAAGATGTAGGCTGTTCAGGGCATCATTTGTGAGTACTCTTTCTTCAGTGAAAAATTTAAAGTTACACAACTGATAACTTAGTGTAGAGATTTATCTGCAATTTTAAAAGGTATGCTTTCCTTACCTTCTATTGGGCTCTCTTTATATGATTTGAACCTTAAGATCCATTTTTGGTTCAGGCATACCGCATCAAATAGAAACCATGGATGAATGAGGCTATCAGTTCACAAATCAGATATCTAGCACCACTATTCTTTCCTTACCCTGCTTCGTTTCTTCCTTTATATGTTTTCCGACTCACTTCTATAATTTCTCTACGTCAATACATTTATCTGCCCATCATCTCCCTTTCCTTGTTATCTTGTTTCACGCTGGAATGGGGGCGGGTAGGGAGCTGGGTGATCTTCAGTGCCAACTTTCGCATTTGATTCCCTCAATATACACAGGTGAGTGAATGCTGTCATTGTCATCAGTGATAGCCTAGGAAAGTAACTTTTAATAAACAGCACCGTTGTTTTCACACCACAAACATGGACAGTGGGTATCTGAAATTAAAAAAAATCTTCAATTTCTTTTTCTAACAGAAATCCTAAGAAAGTTCAAATTGAGCACCAGGTCTACTGAAGTCAGGATCCAGGCCATTCTGATTCCCAATTGCTAAGGGAAAACAATTCTATTTTCATTTAAGAATTTTAAAAATTATGAATACGTGTGTTTTGTTGAGTGAGTTTATATGCATCTCATATTTGCATGAATGAATGGAGGCCAGAAGAAGGCATTGATTGGATCCCCTGGACACTGTTCAGTGTAGGCAAAAGTTATAGCAAGACTAAAAGTGAAACACTGACTTGGTCAGTGCAGCAAGAGAGATTAGACTTCCTCGCCTGCCTCACCTTCATGTACAAGCATACCCAGCTGTGTCAGATAGATAGGGAACCAGCTTAAGAAATGCACAGTAACTTTCACTGAGTGAGCTAATAATAAAGGTACAAATAGTGTATTCATTTTATTTGCTCTTCATTTTCAGTGATGGATGCTAGTACTAAAACATGAAAAGAAGTATTTTTAAACAAATGACTCATGATATATTGAACTAAATACTCTAAGATAGTTTTACTACAGCCATATAGTAAATATGTACAGCTTTAGGACAGTCGAAGACCTGAAACACCATGCATCTCCTTTGACCAAGTGTTGAAAGGCTTTCCTTTGATGAGGAGAGAAGGTCATAGTACTACAGTACCACTTCAGGGTTGCCTCAACTGCTGAAAGTCCTAAGTCAGGGTCAAGGCAGCATCAATTGTAGCACTGTGATAAACTTTGAACTACTGGAACAAGCAGAGACCAGTGAAGTTGGTTGTTCTTCTAGTGCTAGAGAGATGAAGATATAAATATTTGCATAAACAAAGGAAAATCCCTAGCACATCAATATCTTTTAATCTGGACACTGCTACTGTATCCATATATGGCAGTTCAAAAGGCCATTGCCTTTGCGATCTTTCTTCTTTCCAACATATTTTAATTACATTATTTTATCCACTATTCTTTTCAGTAGCAGCTTACTCAATACATGGGTGAAAAGTATAAATCCCATGCCCTCTTAACTGCTGAGTCATCTTTCCAGACCCAAAATCTTTTTCTCCAGACTTTCCGCATATAAAACGAATGCGACACCTGAAAATAATAAATTGCACTTACTGAAAGATCTTTTACAAATTGCTGTCATCAAGACAGCTTTTAAAATCGAGCTTGATACAGTGACATGCAAAACAGCAGCATGGATGGGATGGCACAGATCGCACTTCCCAAGCTGTCTTGAGAGGCAAAACCCTAAGAATAATAATTTGTGATATATCTGAAACAAGCCGCACAGAGCTCCACTTGCAAACAAAAGACAAACATTCAAATAAACAATATGCATGAAAAGACGACAAAAGAGAAAATAATATAAAAATCAACCAATGAAAGGGAAGCCATGTGAAATAAAAGAAATCCACCTGAGGACTAGAAAATACAAAAATAAATATTTTTGTAACTAAGAAACTACTCTTAAAACAATTACATATAATACATCTTTAAACTAAAAGTGGGGACATTTCAAAATGGACTGGCATAAACTATTACCATTTAGAAATTTCTTCCATACTCTTTCCTCATATCTCATATCTTAACATTAAAGAATACATTTTGAAAAAAATACAGTAAAGTTTCAAGGAATTGACTGACAATTTTTCTTTGAGTTGTTGTTCACATATAATTTCTCTCAGAAGAGGCTGAATCTAAACTCCTTTTACTGTGAATGTCACAGACAAGTTCACAACCAGCGGCCCAGTAACTTGTTACCCATACTCACAACCTAGAACTTTCAATTCCCAGAAGCAGCCGTTGCTTCCAAACACATCCTCTGTAAACAATGAATTGATGCCAAACTTAATTCCTTGGTATGTGAAGTAGAACCAGACCTCAGGCCAGGGAAGTGTTCCTTATGCATGAACCAGTTTCTGTCCCCATTAGAAGGTAAAAATGAGGATGCTATGGAGCACACTCTATTGGGAACATTGTTAAAGAACTAAGGACTTGAATACTGTCCAAATCTCAAGAAACTAAACAAGTACAAAAAAAAAGGCCTTTTGCGGGGGGAGGTGGGAGGGCAGGATCTCTATTCTCATGAATCTCCCAATGTGTGTTTCCACATACTTATGGCCAGAAAGTGGCATTAACAAAATGAATATGAAGCTCTCAAGTGATTTTTAAATGTCCTCTTCAAATCATTACAAAAGTCGATCAGTTGTATAGTATGGGAATAACCACAGTTTAGTTATAGTAAAGCTTGGAAACTAATGTATGTGTTGGGTGATTGTCTCAGCCACAGAACTTAAGTAGAATACCATTTTGTGATTACAGAACTTTAAGTGGCATAAATTAGTTGAAAGGAGTATGCCATTGCATCCATGCTTGATTTCATACTTGCTTCTTTTCTTTAAAAACATCTATTTACATATTATCAAAACACATTGCAGAAATTATCAGTAAGTCAGAAAGAAAATGTCCTGAAAATATTCTCCAACAACTATCATTTCTTCAGCTGCCTTTTGAGATACACTCTTAGAACGAGAATGCCTCTCGTAGCTACGAATATCTGCCTTCTCCTCATCACCACAGCATTTCACCATGGCTAATATACAAGCCTTGTCAATGGAGTGCTTTATTCCCAGGAAAGCAGCAGTTATGTATTGTTGGGGTACACCAAACACATGGCTCAGGAGTCCCTTCTATTTAAGAGTCCCTTCATCACTGGAAAAGATAGCTTCCTGTAGAGAAAATAGAAATGAACCATGAGTTAACATCTCATCTGCTATAAAATGTGCAACAGAATATGTCCTCCCCCTTTCTTTGGTTTTATAAAAGTTCTATTATTTCAAAACATATTTTTGTGTTTAAAATTTTGAAAAAAACATTTAGGTATATTAAAGAGAAACTTTATCTGGATTCTTTTTTTTTTTTTTTTTTTTTTTGGTTTTTACGAGACAGGGTTTCTCTGTATTGTTTCGGAGGCTATCAGTCCAGCCCGGCCTCGAACTCACAGAGATCCGCCTGCCTCTGCCTCCCGAGTGCTGGGATTAAAGGCGTGCGCCACCACCGCCTGGCTTCTGCATTCTTTGATAGAAAAATATCTCTTCCTACCTGGAATTTTGAAATTTCTCTTTCCTTCAACTACTCAAGGGGTGGAACACTGACAAAATATTCCACATGGGAATACTGGCCTAAGGTTGGACAAAATAACCAAAAACAAGGTAGGCTGTCCGATGGAACACTTGAGGCAAACAGATTCCATCCTTTCCAAATACCAGTGTCTCTAGTGGGACATCTGCTGACCAGGAAGCAGGGAAGGGTAGGTGACCTTAGTACCTTCTGGTCCCTTGTTTGCAGGTGGAGACAACTGTAGAGCTCCCAGTGTAGACCAAGAAGGGAACAGAGTTCCTGTCCTCCAATGTGTGACACAGTTTAGGGCTTCCACAGGTACCCTTTCTTTACAAAGGGGAAATATGAAGTGGTTGTGAATATCTGATTTTTTTTGTTCAAAAATCAAGCCATGTTTATCTATAACTACCCAAAGGACAAGTTATCTATCTTTTATGGTAATATTAAACCCAGGAATTTGTATATTTTATTTTTAAGAAGTCAGAGACACCTACATTTCATCAGGTATTAACTTGATAAATTGATGGACAGGATGATAACTGAAAACCAGAAAATGGAAGGTCAGTTCTCATGATTTATACTCTGTGAAACACTACTAAAATTGCCTGTGCATGGCAGTCCATTTACTCACATGTCCCTAGAGGATGGTGTGAAAGTCCTATGAACTGTATGCAGTTATGCTAGCTTCAATTTTGATTAGCAAACATTTTCATTCCACTGGGTAAGAAACTTATAAACTTGTGCTTTAATTCTGAGTAGGATACTTATTATAAATTATATGTCTCTGTCCAATAAGTGAATCAAACGTTCATTAATATAAGTAGTTCTCAACCTTCCTAATGTTTTGACCCTTTAACACATTTCCTCATGTGTGGTGATCCCCCAATCATGAAATTATTTTCCTTGCTACTTGATAACTGTAATGTTTCTACTATTATGAGTAGTAATATAAATATCTGTGTTTTCTGATGGTCCTAGGTGACCCCTGTGCAAGGGTTGTTAGAACTCCAAAGGGGTCTACAACCTACAGGTTGAGAATCACTGATGTAAATGGTATTCATAGTCTTTCTGTTATAAATCCCACCTTTGTTCATCTCAAATATTCTGTTAATTTTCATAAAATCCTATTTCAACATAAATGTAAATTAGAAGAAAAGCTAGGACCACATATGGGTACTTTGCTGCAAGCTTTGGTGCTAGCCACTTGAATTTGTAGTAAGTGAATGGAGCTCTGATCTCCAACAAGCACCACCTCAAAGAGCTAGAGAATGCCCAGGAACGTCACTTAATCGTCCCAAAGTTCCAGGTATCTCTGTAGTGCTTATATAGATAGCCCAGGCTGCTTTGTAGGTCAAGGAGAGTAAGCTTATGAGGTAAATTCCATATGGTGACTGCCAAAACCATCCAAGAAGCCTCGAGAAAATCTGGGTGACTATCCTCTGGGTTTTACTTCAGCTCGTCTGCACGCCATTTTGTTACCTCACCATTATTTGTACCCTAAGTTTATCTTATGGCAATTTATGTTTTCTTACTCCCCGTTCTAATAGATGTTTTTTTCTTTCCTTGTGTTTCACTCTCAGAACAAAAACATGCAGGTTTTTGACTACACAGAAGCTGAACAACCTTTCTCTGTCTTCTTCCCTTGTATACGAAAAACAAGTCAGCCCTAACATATGTGCATGTGAGATGTGTCCAGCCCTTTCTCTCTCTAAACCTACTCCTCTACTACCCCCCTCTATGTCACAATGCTCACATCTACACCATGCTCACACCTACACCATGCTCACATCTATACCATGCTCACAGCTACACCATGCTCACAGCTACACCATGCTCACAGCTACACCATGCTCACATCTATACCATGGCATACCCTTATCGTCATTTACATACATATCTCAGATTCAAAGGCAATTTTGTGAGAATACAAACAGATGTAATTTTTTCTGTCGTTCTTATTATTGTTATTGTTTGAGTACATTCCTTGGAGACTTGTACTAGTGTAATATGCAAATCTTCAACAAATTATAGAAAGAACTTAATTTTGAGCCCCATGAAATCAAGAAAAATTAATCTACTTTTCCTTACTATTTTTTTTTTTTTTTTGGTTTTTCGAGACAGGGTTTCTCTGTATTGTTTTGGAGGCTATCGGTCCAGCCCAGCCTCGAACTCACAGAGATCCGCCTGCCTCTGCCTCTGCCTCTGCCTCTGCCTCCCGAGTGCTGGGATTAAAGGCGTGCGCCACCACCGCCCGGCTTTTCCTTACTATTTTTATATCTGTATAAAGACCACTCAACAACTCATTCATAAACACAGGTTGGCTGAATAGAAGCATCTAAGTGTCGAAGAAGTAATTTTTAAAAATTTTCACAGTAACTTGCTCTCGAAGGCAGAATGGAAAAAAAGCTGTTGAAACACTTAAATGCCTTGTTCTCAAAAATACTCCTCTAAAGGTGTCCCTTCTTACTCCCAGTTATGCTAGAAACACATCAGAAGGAGGGAGGTATAGAGGCGGAGGGCAGAGAAGTGTGTGGTTACTTCCTGGACCGGAAGATGTTTACACTCTGCATTATCATCAGTGGCAAAAAAAAAAAAAAAACAACAACAACCAAACAACCAAAAAAAACAAAAACAAAAACCCAGATATTTTCTTGCTGAAGGACTACCAAGTTCTCCAGACCTCAACGCCTGGGGAGGGGGATCCCCTAGAGTCTTGATGGAAGTGAGATATCACGATTTACCAGGAGCTGAGAATCCCTGAGGACTTCAGAAAGGCCCACCAGGAGTTTGTCCTATGATGCATAATTGCCTAAGGCTCAGAGGCTACTTTCAAAACAGGAATTAAGACGAGAGTGAAACTACTGGCTGGATCATTTAGCACTTCAGCTTTCTCCACTACAATACACCTGCAGGGAGAGCGTTAACTTAAAGACCCTTCCAAGTACTGAAAATTCAACACTAGGAGGGCAACTGGGTGCCTTCGTACTGTAGGCGCTGTATTCTAACCATGAGCGGTGATTGGCCAGCGCCCAGTTTAGTCAACACATATAAGCACACACCCCATCCTCCAGGTTCCCGGCACCTACCTGGATCAGGTGTCACTCAGGCAGGTCCCTGCAACCTCTGGCTGGGGGTTTCTTTGGCCTTCTTGCAGGTGAACAGCCACTTTATGATGCGGGCGTTCCTTTCTACTACCGAGGTGGTGCTAGGCACCTGCTCCATGAGCTCCTCTTCTTGCAACCCGTCGTCGCTATGCCTGGAGAAGCTACTATCAGAAGTAGCCATGCTCACGCTACGTACTTTGAGTGTAACGCAGTCCGATCCAGCAGAGAAGTTCTCCCTCCCAATAGCCTCCACCACTTCAGGGTCCAGGCCGCAATAGAGGAAGAAGGTGTCGGGCTCAGCCCTGGCTACCGAGTAGCGGGAGCTGAGATCTGACTGAGAGCGCTGTAATCCTCTGCGACGCGACACCTGTAGCTCCGTCCCGGGGTTTGCGACTGGAACCTTGGAAGCCACCTGCAAAGGCACGTCTGGGGACTCCGTGGTCACTACAGGGGCTGGAGGTGGTAACACAGAGGCTGGGCTAGTGGCTGCCGCCTGGCTGAACTTGGTCCAAGTGGTCTCTGTGTCCTTCGTCTTGTCCTCCTCACCTGACGCCCCGGTCGTCTCAGGGGCCACTGGCATTTTGTCCTTGGCAGACCCCTGGAAAAGCTTCTTCACCAGCCCCCCTCTGGAACAATCTGCTCCTGGCCCTCGGACGAATTCACATTTCTGTCGGTAGATGACCAACGAATCAGGTCTCAGCGACTTTCGAGAGAGAGCTCTGCGGGCTACAGGAGCCGGGGCAAGAGCCGAAGGGATTGGGTTGCGGTGTTGCACCCCTGGGGTCTCAGGGACGCTACACTCTGAAACAGGACCCTGGCTGGATCCCGGCGTGCTACGAACATACTTGGCACGGTCTGCCGCCAGTCTCTCCACCGCGCTCTTGCTCGCTGGCCGCGCGGTGTGAGTCTCCTCCGCCGCCCTGGGGTCCCGGAGAGGTGGTCGCATTCTGGCAAGTGCGTCCATGGCCGGCAGGGCCCGCATTTTTGCAGGATCCGAACCCACCAAGCTGTCGTCCAGGAGGGACGACTCCTGTTCCGGCGCCAGTCTGTCCGAGTCAGTTCCGAAGTCCGCAAGGGGTGTGGAAACACGCCCCAGGGCCCCTCCGCCCAGATCCGGAGTTGGGGCGAGCCAGAAGAGCCGGGAAAGGTGAATCATTCCAGCGCCAGCTCGCTCCTCCCACGCAGGTCACCGTGCCTCCTACACCTGGCGTCCCCGCCCCAAGGCCCGCAGCAAGGTGTCTCCGCCTCCTTACCTTTCTGTTTCCCGGGCCCCATCCCGCCACCCTACCCCAGCCTCCTGTCAGGTGTCATCTCTCTTCTCTTGCTTCCTACCTACCGTTCCCCCTTCTTCCCTAACTCCCGGAACACCCCCACCTCGTTACCTCTAGCCACTGCTCTCAAACCCTCTCCTCTGTCCCCTCCCCCGCCTTTCTTTGGGACAGAGAAAGGCTGATAGGGACCAAGCCTGTTCAGTGCCAGGTATCTGAGGATTCCTTCCAGCTCCCAAGGTCCTTGAGGTCTTTCCTTGTTGGGAGTTCCCAATTCCAGAGATTAGGGCGAGGAAAAAGTCCCCCAACCCCCGCCACCGCAATACACAAACCATCCATGTCCTTTTATAGCCTTGGCTGTCCTGGAGCTTGCACTGTAGACCAGGCTGGCCTCAAACTCACAAAAATCCGCCTGCCTCTGCCTACCAAGTACTAGGATTAAAGGTGTGCTCCACAACCTCCCGTCCTTTTAATTCTTAAAGTCATCTCACCTGGTTTGGAAATTTTCTGATTTATTTCTGTAGTTTCTATACACTATCTGGAGGGAATAGGGTATGAAAGAAAAAGAAACATTTTCCATGTCAAAGTTAGTCGCGGCTGGAAGAAACCAAGAGCCGTTTGAGACTTGGCTTAAATCCAAAAGTCACCAGCTGGTACTGCAAGTCTCATTGCTTTTTGAGAAAACCTCAAACACCTGCGAGAGTCACTCCTGTTTGTGCTAATCCAGGTGATGAGAAAACCTAGGGTTCACCCGGCATGGAAGATCAGAATAAGAATGCTGAAAGCTTAAGAAAATAATTCCAAAATTCCATCTTTCAAAAAGTTGGACAGAAGGCCAAAACTATCTGCCAGACAAGTGAAGTGTGTGTTATCTTCTGTGTGGAGGCCAGTTTCAGGTCTGGCTGGAACTGTCTCAAGTTGCAGTTAAATGTTCTGGACACATAATTGCACGATTTAGTCCAGCTCTTTCTGGAGGCCTGCTGAGTGCCATTGCATGCGAGAGTCTTGCTAAAGAATAGCGGGACCATGGCCAGTGTGTTGTGGGACCATGGCCAGTTTGTTTAGTGAGCCCCAGGGAAGAACCACATGAGGACCCAGATTGTCCATATAGCCTAGTTGGAAGTGAAATACTTTTTTTCTTGGTTGAAAAAAAAAAACAAAAACAACGAAGGATAGTCAGTAACTTATGGGGGTGCATAGAGAGAAGCAGAGGGAAGGCGAGACAGAAGAAACAGAGAATGAGCACTGAGAATGGGTTTGCTTTCTCCAGCATCTAGTTTTTTTCTCTGCCCATCAGGCCAGGGGAAGCAGCCCTCGCATTTGAGGGGCATGAATCCTCATTGATTCCTCATAGCAGCAGCGGTTATGAAGAACTATATGCACATGTACCTTCAATATGTCTGAACTTTGCCTCGCCATCACTAACCTGTACTTTTGGAAAGGTAGCCAACTTCTCCTCTTGGGGCTTTGTTTTTTTGTCTGCTAACCCTCATAGTTTGTAGTGTCCTTTCTGATTCAGAAGGACTGAAAAGTATGACATAGCAGGGAATCGCTCAGTCTGTACTCAGGAGGTACTCTGTGCCTCCGGTTGTGTACAGTACAGCTCACTATGTCCATCTGCTAGTTTTCTTGTTAGTAAGGTGGCTTCTGTAAAAATTCTTTGCAATGGGCACAGAGCAAGTTTTCAATCAATGTTAATTGTTATTGGTTATATAATTGTGGTTATGAATTAGTCAACTATTTTCCTTTCCAATATTGTTACTGAATTCATGTATAAACTTAAACACATTCAAAATAGTAACTATATCTAGCATCGTTTTTTTTTTAAAGATTTATTTATTTATCACATATACAGTGTTCTGCCTACATGCCAGAAGAGGGCACCAGATTGAATTGTAGATGGTTGTGAGCCACCATGTGGTTTCTGGGAATTGAACTCAGGACACCTGGAAGAGCAGGCAGTGCTCTTAACCTCTGAGCCGTCTCTCCAGCCCCTCTAGCGTTTTTAATACATTGTTATTAGACGAAATTAATCATGTTTACTGATAATTTTCTATATCTTAATATAATTTACTGAAACATTGGAGCTGGAGTTATACTGACAGAATTGTCTCAGTAAACTATTCTTATTGTTCAACTGGGAGATCAGCTTTGAACCCATTTCCTTCCTGCTGTCCACTTCAAAAGACATGGTTCAAAGAAAGAACAGGTTAATGCTCTCATAACTGCTCTCATGGCTTATTCCTAGAGAGGAGTTGAGAACAGTTGTATAGTCACTGTAGACAAAAAGCTGGACTGACCATTCAAGCAGTTTCTAGAGGCAGGCCCGGTAAGGCATGACACATCATTAGTGGAATATTTTGTAACCATTTACAGTTAGCTTCCCCCAGCCCTTACATTGGGAAATTCCCATGGTATCAGCAAAACAGTTTAAATATCACTGACTTTGAAGCATTCTTTACCATATCTCCTAGCACTCTCTGGGACACAGTGATTAGAATAAATCATTATACATATACATATATATATATATATTTCTGTTCCTCTAGAGAATCCTGACTAATATACAGTCTTAAAAAGGGAGGGTAACATGGTGTTGTGATCAGTCTCTAACAAGAACTGTGTGTGCTCAGTCTTAAGTTCGGCATTTCAAATTATGACTTTTGGCATCACTTTTGGCAACAAAAGCCACCCTTTCATCAAACCAAAATACCTCACAATTCATTTTAGATGTAGTCATACTGGTCACTGGATCAAAAGCCGCCCAATTAAAGGCCCCCTTCTCCAACACTGTGCCCAGACTGTAAAACAGTTGGCAATTGAAAGAGTGGTGATCCCTCTTCCAAAAGGGAGGGCCAACCTCTCCAAAACCCAGCCCTAAAGTACAAAATGGTACTTCTCTTTAGTTATGTACATTTTGGGCCTTCTTGAGAAGATTAATACACCCCCTCAAACTGTAACAGACCCCGTCTCATACCATCCAAATGACTGAACCTGTACAACTCTCTCTGTGGCAGAATATTGCTTTCCTTGTAAACCAGTGTTCTCAACCTGTAGGTCATGACCCCTGAATGACTCCTTCACAGGGATTACATATCAGATATTTACATTATGATTCATAACAGCAGCAAAATTAGTTAGGAAGAAGCAACAAAATAATCTTTTAGTTAGGAGTAACTTATTAAAGGGCTACAGCATTAGGAAGTATGAGAACCATTGTTGTAGTACCACCCCTGGATTTTGATGTTCCCTTTTTCTTGTAAATTAGGAACTAGGTTACATCTGTTTCCTAAAGTACTTTAAACTATTGATTTTTCAGCTACTGCCTTCATTCCAGTGCTCTGTCTCCCTTATTCTCCAGTACACCTTCTTCAATAACTATCCAGGTTTCCCTTCTGTCTAGAACACATCAACTCCATATCATGCCCTTTCTGTAAGAATATTTCCCATGAAAGTCCCAACACCTGTTTATTGTAGGTTTTTTTGTTTACTCTTTGTTCTTTGGAAGTTCACCACCCAGATCCCAAATAAATACACAGAGACTTTTTCTTACTTATGAATGCCTGGCCTTAGCTTGGATTGTTTCTAGCCAGCTTTCTAAAATTATCTCGCATATTTTTTCCTCTGGGTTTTTACCTTTCTTTATTGTATATTTCTTTCTTTCCTTCTTACTCCATGACTGGCTGTGTTGCTGGGTGGCTAGTCCCTGGCATTCTCCCCTTCTCCTGTCTCACTCCTTCCTCTTCTCTTCCCCTCTTATTTATTTTCTCTGCCTGGCAGCCCTCCTAGCCTTTCTCCTGCCTAGTTATTGGCCGTTCAGCCCTTTATTAAACCAATCAGATGTTCTAGTCAGGCAAAGCAGCACAGCTTCACAAAGTTAAACAAATGAAATGTAAAAGAATGCAACACATTTTGCACCATTAAACAAACATTCCACAGCATAAACAACCCCTTCTTTCCAAATTTCTTAAAGCTAATATTCCTAAGCCTAATAAATCAATCCTCCTTATACTGATCTTACTCTACCATTTAAAAGGCCAGTTAGTTCTTACCATATGGTTCTGTCATATTCAATTATTGAATGGAAGCCAGGGCAAGAACTGAACAGGGCAAGAGCTGATGCAGGCGCCATGGAAGAGTGCTGCTTACTGACGTGGTCCTCATGCTTTGCTCAGCTTGCTTGCTTATGGAAACCAGGACACAACCCAGGGGTGGCACTACCAATAATGGGCTGGCACTTCTCATATCCGTTACTGCTATGCCAAGTTCGTGAGATCCCAAAAGAGAACACCAAGGAGCCAACTCACTGATGCAAACACATAAGGTTTAATGTCACAAGCCTTGACAGGAACCCTGTCCAGCAAACTGGCACAGCAGCTGCAGGAAAAGGGTGCCTGGCCTCAATTGCAAGGGGTTTATAAAGGAAAAAACTGCAAGCAGGGTGGTACATGCCTTGGCAGTTCAGGATTGGGTAAGAGTAGGTAGCCTTTGGATTCACTGGTGTGGGGGCTAGGGGAATTTCAAAATTGTTACTAACAGTTGCCCACAAGGACAGTTGTGACAAGAATATGTTATTTACCAAAATTAGTCATTGCCTGACCACCCAGATGGGGTCACTTTGTCCAGGGTGGGGACAGTTTGGGTGCTCCTTGGAACTGTTTATGGTTCCTTGGCTGGAGCTGAATCAGCTTTGTGTCACACAAGGAATTCCTCAAGGTGGCTTTTTCTGAGGATGGAGTTAACTCCATCCTCTCCCGTTTACCTTGCTCTTACATTACTAATTAAGAAAATGCCTGGTCAGATCTTGTGGAGGCGTTTTCTCAACTGAGACTCCCTCCTCTCAGATGACTAAAGCTTCATTCAAGTTGAGATAAAACTAACCAGCATAATGTCTATACCCACCTTTTGTGACAGATACACCTATTTTGGGGAAATATAATGATTAAAAAATTTCAAAACACAAAAATATTCAAATTCTGTCTGTTACTTGCTTCAAATCTTAGATCCTCAGTTTCCTCATATTCAAGACTGGGTTAACTAGTCTATCTCAGAGTCGATACAGTTAGCAAAAATGAACAAGCTGCGAGGAGGCATTTTCAGCACAGTGCAGCAGATTTCATTTTAGATATTAGTTCAATAACACTAATAGGAGAAGATTCTAAATCCTCACTCTGATCAGTCACACTTGGGAGTAAGTTCACTAGACTACTGTACCAGCTTGCAAACAGTGACATTAAGTAATATAATCAGAATCTGTTTACTGATTAACTAGACTAACCTCTCTGAGGTTCAAGCACCATGTAATATTTATTATTTATGTATGTACCCTGAAAAGCTACCATAGAGAAACGCAGAGAGGGTTAACAAACTATTGACCTGAGTTTTCCTTTGTGTGAGACAGTAAGGTAGGGGTGGTTGAACAGAAAAGAGAAAAAAACATGTTAATTTCTGAAAGGAGGTATCACTATGAATGATTATGACCTAGCCTGCTCCTAAGAGTGTAACTCAAAGATAGTGAATGAACCCTAAATTTTTGGGTTGTTATAACTCAGTCCTCAACATCCCATAACCAGGCAGGCTACATTTCCCATAGATGGCTTTATTGATTAGATTTTCAGATTAGTTTTTGAAAATTTCATACAATGTATTTTGATTATATTATACCCCTCTCCCAACTTCTCTCAGATCTACCCTTTCCAACAGAAATGATGCTAAAAGTGAAAAAACTCAATAGCCCAATTAAAAATCTCAATGGAAATCTTCATCATCAGAATTAATTATGTCAAAAAACAGAGAGTCAGGGATGGAAGACAAAGTAGAGGAAATTCCAGTTGGAATGCTTTCTAAATTATGAATGGAACATGCAGGAACTTGGAGACAGCTTGAAAAGACTTAACCTTTAGATTATGGATATTTAAGGAGAATACCATAGCAAAGGCATAAAGTCATCTTCAGTAAAATCAAAGAAGAAAGTTTCTGAAACCTAGATAAACAAATGCCCATCCAGGTTCAAGAGGCCTACAAAACACCAAATAGACAAGACCAGAAAATAAACTCTCCTTGATATATTTAGTTCAAACATTAAAAATACAAAGAAGGAGTATTGAAAAATACAAGAGAGAAAAGTCAAGTCCTGCTAGGCGGTGGTGACACATGCCTTTAGTCCTAGCACTTGGGGGGGGCAGAGGCAGGCGGAACTCTGTGAGTTTGAGACCAACCTGGTCTGCAAGAGCTAGTTCCAGGACAGCCTCCAAAACCACAGAGAAACCCTGTCTCGAGACCCCCCCCCAAAAAAAGCAAGTCAAGTCCCTTATAAAATCAGGCCTGTCAGTATAACACCTGATTATTTGATAGAAATGTTTAATACTAGATTGGCCTGTAAAGATGTATTCCAAGTCCAGAAAGATCACAACTGTTAACCTGGACTATTATACACAACAAAATTATTCATTAATATTGGAGACAAAGAAACTTCCCATGAAACAAAAATTAAAGAAATTTGTAGCTACTAAGCCAGATCTACAAAGGATACTACAGGATTACTTCAATCTTAAGAGGATAAACACACCTAAGAGCTCATAGGAAACAAGTAAACAATGTCGAGACAGGTAAATAAAAAGAGATTGGAGAAAACCTCCTAAATCAACAAAATGGTAGGAATAAATGATTATCTTTCAGTTATAACTCTAAATATCAATGGCATCATTTCCTAAATAAAAAGACACAGACTAACAGGTTGGATTAGAAAACAAGACCCATGCTTTTGCTTCCTGAAAGAGACACACCCCATCATTAGCAACAGACAGCATCTTAGAGTGAAAGGGTCAGAAAAGGTATTCCAAGAAATGGAACTAAGAAGCAAGTGGGTATAGTTTCTAACAAGTGACAAAACAGACTTTGAAACAAAAATAGCCAGAAGAGATAAGGCTGGACAGTTCATAATCATTAAATGAAAAATCTACCAAAATATGACAGTCTTAAATATATGTGTATACACTAACACAGGGACACTCAGTTTTAGAAAAGAAATACTATTAGAAGTAAAATCCAAATTAACTGTAACATGTGATAGTGGGAGATTTCAATACCCCATTTTCAGCAATGGTAGGTTATACAGAACAAAACTAAACAAAGAAACTGTGTAGTTAAATATTCTCATAAATCAAATTGAACTATCTGATATCTACAGACTTTCCACCAAAATGCTACTGGACATACATGGTTTTTAGCATCCCATGGGACTTTTCTCAAAAATTGGTCATATAGTAGGACATAAATCAAGTCTCAAGAAATACCAGAAAATTAATATCTTGCATTCTATCTAACCACAGTGGAATACAGGGGATATATAAATCAATAGAAACTACAAAAAGTAAGCAAACTCACAGAAACCAAACAACACACTAGAATGATAAATGGCTCAAGAAAGAAATCAAGAAGAATTTTAAAAAAAATCACTCGAAATGAATGGAAATAAAAATGCTATGTAAAAAAATCTGTAGAACACAAGGAAGACAATTTTAAAAGGAAAGTTCATAGCACCAAATACTTATATCAAAAAATGAGAGATCTCAAATTAATAACTTAATGATGCACCAAAAAACAAGAACAAATAACATTTAAAGGAAGTAGGCAGGAAGAGTTCATCAAAATTAGGGCAGAACTTAATGAAATAAACAACAATAGCAAAAATAAAAACAATAGAGAGAATCAATGAGAGAAAAAGTTGTTTCTTTGAAAAGATTAAGACCGACAAACTTTTATCCCAAATAACCAAAAGAAAGAGAGAAGGGTCCAAATAATAAAATAAGAGAAAACAGACACTGAGAAAAATGAAGAGAATCATAAGGACATACTTTAAAAATCTAGAGTTCACCAGACTGGCAAGTCCAAAGAAATCAATTAATTTTTATTTGGCCTACCCAAGCTAAACAAAGATGAAATAAGAAATTTAAATAGACACATATCGTCTAATGAGATAGAAGCAGTAATAAAAATCTCCCAGCTAAAGAAAGCTCAGGACCACAATGATTCAGAACAGAATTCTATCAAACATTTACAGTAGAAATAACACCAGTACTCTGCAAGTGGTTCCACAAAATAGAAGTGAGAGAACAAATCCAAATTTGTTTTGTGAAGCTTATACTACCCTGATATTAAGTCTAAATGAAGACCTAAAAAAGGAAAATTATAGTTAAATAGCTCTGATGAATATATGTAAAACTTCTTAATAAAATACTTCCAAACAGAATTCATGAACATATCGGAAAGATTATCCACCATGATCAAGTCAGCTTCATCCCAGAGATATAGGAATGATTCAACAAACACAAATTATAATCCACCACATAAACTAACTCAAGGGTAGAAACTACATGATTATCTCATTAGATGGAGAAAATGTTTTTGATAAAATCTAACATCCTTCATGATTAAACTTTCTGAGAGTCTGGGAATACAGAGAACATAGTACAACATAATAAATGGAACACATAGCAAGCCCAGCTCCAGCATCTTGATACTTGAAGAAAACCTCAAAGCACTTTCACTAAAGCCAGGAACATGACAAGGATGCCCACTCTCTACTCCTGTTCAATTTAATACTTGAACTTTTAGCTAAAGTGATAAGACAAACGAAGGAGATAAAGGTGATACAAATAAGAAAGGAAGAAATCAAAGTTTGCTATTTGCATCTGAATGATTTCATAAATTAAATGTGTTTTGTTGTCTGTGATAGCTACTACCTGCAAGATGTATCTATTTTCCCTTTGTTCTTCATTCTCCATCCACTACAAAGTTTGCTTTTATTGACTTTTAGTTAATAACATTAATCACTTAACACTAAAAATAAAGAGAAAAAGAGATTTTTGTTGAACAGTTGCTTAAATATGCAAATGGGATCAGAGAAAACTCCATGTGAGTGTTTCTTGAACAGAACGACTGGAATCAAGTTAAGTCACGTGAATGATCTAGAATCGCTTGAGTGGACAGATTTTTGGGGAAATATTCGCTAAAACATGTGAGATTAGCTCAAAAGAATGTGTGGGTGTAAGTGGTATGACGCTGACCCAGCTGACTGCTGGCCTCTCTGAATGGTACAGCACTTTTCATGTTGGTGAGGAAAAGTTTATTCTTGTATTGCCTTCTGATACCACAGAGCTCTTCATCTAAATAATGAATTTCAGGGTTGTTGGTTTTTGTTAGCATTTATATTCTGTGTTCTCCTTATTTCCAAAATATCTGATGTGAAGATTTTCATGTTGTCTGAGCAAGTCTTACCTGAGGACAAACCTGTTAAAACTCACTGCTCAGGATAGCTGATTTGGAACTACATCTCTCTCTTTTTTTTAAAATTAAAAATAGATTTTTTTTCATATACAGTGTATACGGTTTCTCATTCCTCATATCCTCCCAGGTCCTCTCCACCTCTCTACCCATCCAGCTTCCAACTTCAAATATTTTTCCTATCCCTTTTTAGAAAATAGACAGAAAATTAAAAACAAAGCAAAAAGCATAACACACACACACACACACACACACACACACACGCACACACACACACACCTTGAAAAACACAGAATTGGAAACCATAATACAGTAGCAAGAGAGCAGTAAGATAAAAAAGTTCAAACAAAGCAATTGGAGACAAAATAGTACTCAATTACTATTTGTTTTGTGTTGGCCATCTATAGCTGTGCATGGGGCCTACTCTTAAGTGTGGTTTATATATCTAGTGAGACTCTACTGGAGGAAAGTAAAATTTCCTTTTCAAGCAGTAGTCAGTTAGAGATAGCTTCTTGTTTAGGAGAATGGGAGATTGTGTCCACTTCCTCCTCTCAGCTCTGGGACTCCATCTGCCTTGGACCTGGGCAAGCTCTTTGCATGCTGCCGTGGTTTCTGTAAACTCATCTGCATGTCAGGCCTGTTGTTATTCCTATTCTCTGGATCTTACAATTGTACTTCGTCTTCTTCTGCACAGTTTCCCCGGGCCGTGGGGAGACAGATTTGATGAAGACATTATGTTTAGGACTGAGTGTTCCAAAGTCTCTCACTCTCTGCACATTGTCCTGTTGTGGATCTCTGTATTAGTTCTCTCCTACTGCGGGAGAAGCTTCTCTGATGGCTGAATGAGATGCTGGTCTATGGGTATTACAGAATGTAATTATGAGACATTTTATTGTTATGTTCCTTTAGCAGAGCTGGTTTTTTCCATTAGGCCTGTGGTCTCTCCAATCTTAGATTTGAGCAGTGTCAGACATGGATCGTCTGAGCTAACATAGGAAGACTATCATGTGAGACCCGAAGGAAACTGCCATCGTATTGTTTGATGCTAGTGTGTGACTTCTGGGTGGCCAGTGGTGCTCCTGATGGCTACGGCAAATGCACCGTGAGTGCACTGTTCTAAATCTTAGTATCCACATTTTTGTAATTCCTGAATAGTCAGTAAATGATGCCACCTTTCTTTCCTGGTGATCTAGGGGATCCGAAAAACCCAAAAGATATGTGGATCCTGTCACTTGTGGCCCCCTTCCCAGGCTCTAAAAAAAGGAAGCAGGGTTCAACCATGGCATGAGAAATCCTTTTAGGAATTCACACCAGGGTAA
Organism: Mesocricetus auratus; assembly: GCF_017639785.1. Taxonomy (NCBI): domain Eukaryota; kingdom Metazoa; phylum Chordata; class Mammalia; order Rodentia; family Cricetidae; genus Mesocricetus; species Mesocricetus auratus. Next base: position 868,360 of record NW_024429205.1, read on the forward strand.
TGGCTCCCAGTGACCCAGGTTGTTGCAATCGGTTCTAATAAAAACAAGGTTACTACTAAAAATAAGAATTTTCTTGCACTTGATCCTTCGGAGTTCAGTGCAGGAAGCCCCAAGAATGCAGGGTCTGAGTATACAGAACTGATAGGAGATCAAATAAACTGTACGATGACCTGGGTGGCTCCTTGGTGATATTCTGCCATCCCGTGGCCAGATGCGGAATGTTCTCTGGAGGACTACATTTTTAATAAAAGTGGCAGTCTAGTACCCCCTACTCTAAGATCTGTGTGCAGCAGTTGCCAGATATCACCATCAACATTGAGAAAAGATCATAGTTTCTGACATGTGTATCTGTGAAATTCACCTGTGACTGAAAGCACCTGCCAAATTAGACAGACACACATGGAAGTGGGAACATTACCTTTTTTGATTCACCATAAGCATTTCCCCAGAGAGAAGATGAAAACATGTGATCACAAAACTATGCCTTTATTCAGGGTTTTTCCCATGGAAGCATTTTGGTAAAATCTGTTACTTCCTTTCCCACTGCTGTGAAGAGGCCCGTGGCCTACATGCCAATTTCCTGCTTGTCCCTCAGATCACTCCACAGCTGTGTGTCTTGCTCATTACCCTGGATGTGACCTCAGACATGTAGCTGAACCTTGAGAGACTAAATAGGTGTCTAATACAGAACCCTACAGTCATTCCCAACTCCTACTGAGGCCAGGAGTTAGTTAAACCCACACCAGGTAGTCAGGATGGGGTCCTGACAACTCTACAGGTTTCTGTGTTGTGTTAAAACCACAGTTGAAGACATCCTGGTTCCCAGAGAAACACAGAGGTAATTAACCAACAATGCACTGAGTAGCTGCTCAGGACTGTGGCCCACAGGTCCCTTCCCTTTGCAAAGCCCTTTTTAGACATCTCAATCCTAAAAAGAAGGGGGAGGAGGAAGAGAGAAAAAAAGAAAGGAAGGAAGGAAGGAAGGAAGAAAGGAAGGAAGGAAGGAAAAAAGGGAGGCATGCATGCAGTCAGGCAGGCAACAGAAACATAGGCCTGGGTGACTGTTGGTCCCATCTAAGTCATAGCACCATTGAACCAATTTAGTCTGTGGACCAGACTCTATCACACTCAGCGAGAACATTTTAGTCTCCCTCACACCAACTACCCATTGTCCACCTTCTTCCTGGAGAGTCAGCGAGGCACATGGGATCTGGCCCACTTTACTATTTCACTGTTCTTGGTATCCTGGATTATATACTTGTGTTTTTCTGGACTCTGAATGGTAGATATGCACCCACTCTTTCTTTGTGTGTGTGTTTTTTTCAAGACAGAGTTTCTCTGTGTAGCCCGAGGTGACCTCTAACTAACAGAGATCTGCATGCCTCTGCCTCACAAGTGCTGGGGTTAAAGGCTGTCTGTCACCACTTCCTCAGCTCCCTCTTGTTTTTTGTGAAGTTTCTGTGGGTAGGGGTGAGAGTCTTCTGGCAACCAATCACTGTATGCATCGTTAATGACTGAAAGCTATCACACCTCTCTTGTCCTGATTTAGCCCTAAACTTCTGTAGGTGAGGGTTTTACCTACACCTCACCCTCCCTGTCCCTTTTCATTTTATTTTCTCTCCTTCTTGGGCCTAGCACTAGTGATCATAAATGCCCACTCTAAAGATAAAAATCTGCATTACACAGGGAAAGCAGGAAACAATTTATTTTGAATAAAACTACTACATAATTTACTACTAGATGAGTATGGGATATGGGTATTCTAGTAAAATAAAATCCCTGTAGTCTATACGTCTTCTGTTGTCTTCAGTATTTTGGCTTTTTAAAAACCTTTAACAAATAGGACTTGGGGATTGTAGGACATTCTTCAATTGCTGTAATGGGATTTATTAGTCATAGTCTTTGACTAGCAAATAAAGTAAGTTCAATTTTGACTTGTGCAAGGAGGGACATGGAACTGATTTTTCTCATGATATATGCATAGAAAATATATGGAATTGACCGCACTTCCTTTGCTGACTTGGAAATCCTCATCCTACCAACAAAACCAAAAGGAATGATGGTATTTTCATGCATTTTAAAACAAGTGTTTTTTAACATTTTAATATACTGTTCCCCCAAATAAGGCTGATGATGTTGGACATCACAGTAAATAGTTGAAAGGGGATGCATATCATAAAGTTAAACTTCTAAGCCCATGCTTAAATCTGATTTTATTGTATTTCCCCACTCCATAATGAATGGATGCTTACTTACACAGTTGGGCATTTACTTTTTCAGAATTGTATGGCAACCACATTGGACACAGATAACAACCATTCAAGACTTGAACTACACTCATGAGGAAAAGCCACATGGACACACTGTCTGTGATTCCTGTAGTCAAGGATCAAATCCACAGGTTCATGTTGGAAGGAGGTCAACCTCAAGCACAGGTGATGACTCACTGAAGTAAGAGGAGCTGCTCTGGAGACCTGAGCCGTCCTCTGTGGAGAGGGCAGCAGACAAAAGGGTCAGCTTGGTGATCTCCAGAAAGATCTCAGGAAGCTTCAGTTACATGTTTCTAAGTATGTTCCATGTTTTGTGACGTAGAATCCACACAACAGCCCTACATTCCCTCCCTGCCGATGTCGCTATCGTAAGGTGCACATCTCAAGAGGAGTTTCCTAATGGTCTGGGTACCAGAAAACCTTCTGGAGAGCAGCACCTCAAAAATCTAAGAATGACAATCTAGTTTGCAGTCCAGAGACCAAACATGGAATGTTTTCCAGCTTTAACATTTTGTGATGTGCTAGTATAAGCGTAGCAAGTTGAAGATGCACTTGCAGCATGCCTGTGGGGTCTCCTTAAGCCGTTCCCTGACACTAGCAAAGCATACAATAGAGTGCCACCAAATTCTGAGTGTCTCATGCAGAAGAAACCTGATGAACTTAGTGTGAGACGGTTGTCTAGTTGTAATACCACAAGTAGTATTCATGGGGGGAAATGTTAAGATTGGAGTCCCTGAAAACCAATGACTGGTTTTCAAAAGGCGGTGCTAAGAGAATGAAAATAAGATACACATGGGCCAGGTGGTGGCGGCATACGCCTTTAATCCCAGCACTCAGGAGGCAGAGAGGCAGATGAGTCTCTGTGTGAGTTCGAGGCCAGCCTGGTCTACAAAGTGAGTTCCAGGACAGGCTCCAAAGCCACAGAGAAATCCTATCTCAAAGAAAAAAAATAGAGTGTGAGAAAAATATTTTGTGGGTGTATCAGATTAAGGATGCTGTTCTAGGTAGAGTTACTATTGCTCTGATAAAACACCTTTACCACAAGCAAGTTGGGGAGGAAATGGTTGATTTGGCTTACCCTTCTACATCACTGTTCATCATTGAAGGAAGCTAGGACAGGAACACAAACAGTCAGGGACTTGGAGGGAGGAGCTGATGCAGAGGCTATGTAGGGATGCTTCTTACAGTCCTGCTCTTTATGGTTTACTCAGCTTGCTTTTATACAGAACCAGGAACACAGTAGTCTGTGCCCTCCCTATCTATTACTAATTAAGAAAATGTCTTACAGGTTTGCCTACAGCCCAATCTTACGGAGGCATGACTTTAGCGTGTGTCAAGTTGACATAAAACTAGCTATCACAGTGGCATGTATAATAAAAATACAACAAATGAAAGAATTAATAAAATATTTTAAATACATAAATAAAGGGAGGCCATGTACCACAGAGCCACCTCTGGTGTTCTGCATTAAGTATAAGGGGAGTGTCTGTGACCTTCAAGACTTTTCCATATGCCTACAGAAAGAAGTAAACATGGCATTCTTATCTATTAACATCATGGTACAACTAATGTTTATAGACACTATTAAATAAAAACTCACCACTAGCAAGCTGATACCTTTTTAGCGATAAGAGTGAGTTCTTTATATTATGGGTCCCCAAAAATGTATTTAAGAGTGGAAAAAGACCACAGCCATCCATATGTAAAATCTATACTGAAATTTCCTCAAATCAGTTTGTAAACTCCTGGCTCAATAACCTCAGTGGTGTGCGTCATGGCTAATTAAATTTTCTACTTTGAGTCTGAGTGCAAGCTTGCCCGAGAAGCAGCTTGGGATTCTGCCACCAGAGGGCACCAGACGACTGTTAGGGAAAATAGGACTAGCAAGGTATGTGGGATCTTGTGAACTCTATTTCTTCAGATAAAAGGATCTATACCTTTTTAGTATGAAAAACAACATAAAACAGCATAACACTTTTGAAACAAGCAGAAGCTAATTTTTCTTCCATCACTCCAGGAAACCCAATGCTCTGGTGCCTTAGCATGGCTTAGATGGGACAGCTTTGGCCCAGTTGTTAGTGTGTTCAAGGTTCTAGTTCCATTCCCAGAACTGTAAAGTAAAAATAGTGATGATTGTGATAATGATACTAGTATTATGATAGTCAAATCACTCCAAAAGTTTGCGATATTATTTTTAAATTCTTAAGCTTGTGGCTCTACTTTTGTTATAAAACAAACAACCATCACCACAACAAAAAAGAAACCCCAAGCTTTGCAAGTCAAAGAGCAAAGATGAAAGTCTCACTCAGGGTATCCCTTTCCCTTCCCAACAGTCTATTTCATGGTCATTAATAGGTAGGTGATTGGCAGGAGTGGAAGGTGACTTGGTATTCATGTGAATCAAGGATCTCCCCACAGCCTATAAAGATAACAGCACAGCATTGTGCACACAGGACTTGAATTCATCAGCTTTGGGACAGACATGTGAAACAGAGGAGTGCATCAAAATCTGCTCATTGGACACTCCATCCTCATCCCCTATCTTGCCTACTCCAAAGCCTGCTCCACTCCTCAGATGAGAAAATAGGAGATCCATAGCCAGAGCTTGCCTCTGCATTCATGAAATGGTCCAGAACAAGAAACTGACTTTCAATGCAAGATCACTAGAGGCCCTAACTATGACATCACATCCACTCTCCTTGTTAGATCACTCAACTAACAAGAATGACAAGCTTGGAAGGGAGCTACAACCAAATGAGAGACCAAAGTTAGAAGCAGATACAATTACACATCAAAACTAACATTCTAGCCACACGAGAAACAAGTAAGCCTTGTATCAGTATTCACTTAATAGTACTGTCTGGTGTTTCAGCCTTACAAATCTATCACCTTGATATGTTCTTAATTATTAGGGTGAATTACGAGATATTCACACACTAAAATATCATGTAATCTTTATGTTCAACATATTATTTTAGTGGAAATAGAACAGAGTTGATTAAAAATCTGGTCAGCAACCGAGGGAGAACCAAGGAGTGGAAGATTTTATAAGAGCATAATAATGGAAGATGCAACACTTCCCTGAAGTTTGAAGTTTACAAAACGCAATCTTCATTGCCTAAGAGAATCTGGAGATGGAGCTTTGTGACAGACTCAAGACAGAGGCAATGGGGAAAGGGCAGAGCAAAAGATGACATATAAACAGATAAAAGAAGGAACAAGTTAAGTACAAAGCCATATGTCCATCGGGTTAGAAGCTTCAAGAACTAATGGCATTACAGAACATTGCGTGAAGAGATGCTCAAGATGACCAAAGGAATGCTCATGACACCAATTCCAAGAAGGATAAACTTGAAATCTTCTAGATGTGAGCAACCATTCCCAGTCTTAGAAGCAGCAACCCAGGAATCTATAGAAATGTCCATGCTAAGAGACTGGAATTTATTTATATACACATGAAGACATAGGCAGGAAAGGGTTGACATTTGCCAAATGTGTCTGGGGACTAAATCAGTAACACACATGGACACCTGCTCATGCGCACAGCCACATATTCACACATGAACATTGTTGCACACTTATTCATACACACAAGTGATGGGTAAGTAACCTGCTGGCTGGAGGAATGTGGGGCATGGATGGGATGACCATGGGCTCTGGTACCTTTCCTTCTTACCTGAGACTGAATCTACCCAATCACCTTAGGATGAAGGACACTTTGTTTTTTTTTGTTTTTTGTTTTTTGTTTTTTACGAGACAGGGTTTCTCTGTATTGTTTTGGAGGCTGTCGGTCCAGCCTGGCCTCGAACTCACAGAGATCCGCCTGCCTCTGCCTCCCAAGTGCTGGGATTAAAGGCATGCGCCACCACCACCCAGCCTCTTTTTTTTTTTTTTTTTGGGAAGGACACTTTGGATACATGTACAAATTATTATTACATTCATATGGGGATTAAGACCACTGAAAACCAGAAAATGCAACTGAGACATTGCTCCTCTTAATAAGCATTTACTGTCTGGAGAAGCCTAATACAAGATGCCCTCCTTTGGAAATAAAAAGAAACACAAATGGACTTCTCCCTGTTTATGCAGCCTCATTTAAATTTCCATGAAGTCCTCACTCCCTCCTTTCAGGTCTTCTGTTCGAACAGTAGCTAATCTCCTGCAAAGAGGCGGAGTGGGGCTCTCTTGCAGTACCATCTTGTCTAACTCTGAGTTGGCTGTAGGATTTTTCTTGATGGTCTCTTCTGCCTCCCAAATGTGCTGATTCTTCCTTCTCATGGCCAATATTGAAGCCTCAAGAGGCTAGGCTCTGGGCCAGAGGCTAGGAGAAACTTCCTATTTTTGTAGGTCCCTTACTTGCCCCTATGTTGCCCCATATGATGGCCACCAGAACTGGGGATCTGACTTTCAGCCAGTTGCCTAATCACTTGAGACTTGTCGTTCAAAATGCCAGGGGCTCTTCTGTCTCTAAACCTATGTTTTGGAAGTGTACAGAAATAAAAGAGGCTGGAACACCATGGTACCTGCTGAGAAAAACCTCTGCAGAACCCTTGTACGTTATGGGACATAGGGTTACTAGTGTTGATGATTTGAATATAAACTCCGTAGCTGATGCTTCCACAAGAATAGGAACATACGGTAGCAACCCTACCTGGAAAGACTGTGAATATGAAATCCTGTGTCCTCAGCTGCATATTTCTCTCTCTGGAGAAAGTATAAGTCCTACGGGGACCCAGGGAAGGGAGAAGATTCCAAGGACAGATGAGAGACACACCAGCCATCACCTGAAAGCTGTAGAAATTCCATTACTGGGGAGGAGGTTTGCTACCATGACCTTGACTTTATCAATACTTCACAATAAGTAGATCTCCACCAATGCCACAGTTCATGCTGTTTCTAAATGTCTGTTTCTGGAGTTCTTTGAGGAAACAGGGACAGGGAACTTGCTTGCAGGCATGACCACCCAGAAGGCCAGTTGTACAAATCTCTGTGTTACTGCCACTCTCTTAAAATTGTGTTTATAGAGCAGTTTTTAAAATTTTTTTGCTAGATTTTGTTATGTGAGCATTATGTACTGAAAGGTTTTAACTAAAGACTTTTAAATCTTGAGTGAAGAGCTCACTAGCTTGATCTGTAACATATACACATACACAACTAAAAACAAGTCACTTCCGTGTAACTGTTATTTAGAATATAAGGTCATTTCTAGTTTAGTGTCATATAAATAAAGTTCTCTAAAATGCGAAAGTCATTGTTTGTAGTTTTGCACTCTGACAAGCTACATCTTGTTGGCTAGCTGTTGAACAAACAAAGCCTCTGGCCTGAAAGCTTAGGGACCTGCTGGAATACACTTCACTAAGCCATAAGTTCCTCACACCATAGCTAGGAGCACAGACACCCTTTTCAGCTTGGCTTCTAGGTCTGACAAAACACACATTTCTGCTGTAAATAAAGTTGCAAAGCAGCCTCTCTTGAAGGAGTCTTTGAAATAGGGAGGAAACCTACAGAGAATCTGTATTCTCACTGTCAGCTCACTGAACGTTTCAAATGGGTATGTACCCAGGCTTGCCCTAGATCTCAATCTCCAAATCCTCTTGTCTCAGCTTCCTGGAATTGTAGGTGTTGATACCACACACACCCAATTGTAAAAGAAACTATTATGCAGTTTGTATCTGATTCCCCAAAGAGCCTGGATGACAGCTCTTTTGAAGGAGATGAATGCACATTGCAATTAAGTCACTCACCAATAGGAATGTGACTTGAGGGGCTAGAAAGATTGCTCAGTGGTTAAGAACAGATTGTGCTCTTTCAGAGGACCTACATTAAGTTTCCAGCGCCACTTTGGGTGACTCACAACCACCTATAACTCCAGTTCCCAGGGATCTAATGCCCCCTTCTGTACTCCACAGGTAAGTACACACACACACACACACACACACACAACCACACAGAAAAAAAGATTAAAAAAGAAATGTGTCTTGATCATAAAAAAGAACACTTGAAAGATAACATTTGAAGGTGTTATCTTTTTTTGTCTCTTTTTATAGTATAAAACTCACATTGTCAATTTTGAGAGGATGTCCTGTGCCATGTCTTAGTTAGGGTTTCTATTGCTGTGAAGAGACACTATGACCATTGCAACTCTTATACAGAAAAAACACTTAATTGGGGTGGCTTGCTTACAGTTCAGAGGTTTAGTCCATTGTTTTCATGGTGGGAAGCAAGGCAGCATGCAGGCAGACATGGTACTGGAGAAGTAGTTGAGAGTTCTACATCTTGACAACATACAGGCAATGGAAAGTGGTCTGAGACACTGGGTGTAACTTGAGCACATAAGAGACTTCAAAGTCCACTCCCACAGTGGTGAACTTCCTTTAACAAGACCATACCCACTCCAACAAGGCTTTCACTTCTAATGGTGCCACTCCCTTTGGGGGTGTTTTCTTTCAAACCACCACAGGTCACAAAATGGATACTTAGTTACCTACTAGTTTTTTAGAGCAAGTATTTCTATAAATAGGGTGACAGGCTGACAGACCTGTAAGGTGCCAACGAGCTCTCACTCCAGAAAGGTCTTCTTGTTACAGAGGAAGCTGCACGTGGGCTTACTTACAGTAACTGTAATGTAGCAAGAGTGGTTGCCTTCCAAAGTGAGGTCGCACACTGTCTTGTTCCTGTCTGCTTATTTAATAGAGGCAGCTGTCTTGTTGCCCGCTTAGGAGCCCTCAAGGTGTCAGTCTTCAGATACTTTCAGAGGGCACAGATTTACAAAAACCATTTCAGTTCCTGCCGGGAGCCCTGAGGCCACAAGAAAGAGACAGTGCTCTCAGATAGTAAAATGCCTCTTCTACATTCACACCAAGAAACCACCATATCTTTCTACTTATACAGCTAGCAAACTTTAAAATGCTTTTATTTTCATTCTTTCTTTACCACCTCCTTATTTCATCTTATCCCGAGTCTTGAACGTCTGCTCTGGCCACAAACTCTTGATTTTCAGGTCAGCCCCATGAAGCAGTGCTTCTGAATTCACCCCGATCCCTGTATGCCCACTGTGTAAAGTCTACTTTGAACTTATTCTTTACCGCATTCTGTGTTGCTTTCAGATAACACATGTAATTAAGAAAATAAATTCAGATGAACTCTGCTTTTTTGGAAGAATGAGTCACAGCAGAACACCCAGGGTCTGCTAAGGGTGGTATTTGTCTCCATCTGCGCTCATTATGTGGGCGGAAGATGACACCATCATTTTAGAATAACTAGTGGGAGAGGCTTAAAGCACCGGGGCAAATTTGTGCTGCCAGTCAAGCAATCGTCTCTGAGTTCCTCAAACAGGCGCCCAGATACACGTCTGTCATTTTGATGCTGTAATTTGGCTTTTAACTTCTTTGCACGAATACCAGCCAGAGACTTGCTTCCCCTGGGTTGAGCAGTGTGAACCGTTTAGTGAGTAGCGTGGCACTTCCAGTGGGGGAAGGTACAGTAGATACATTTAAAAAATCACTAAAATATCACACTCTTGAGGAGATAGAAAGGATGGGAGAATGTATTTCTTCAAGTTTGGTGATGATAGAGGCACACTGAATGCCTCAGTGATGGGCAGAAATATACAACAGAGAGACGTCAAGGAGCACCGAGGGCAGACAGAACTCAGATGAACGTCAGTCGGATTTCTCAGGAAGACATCACGAGATGCCAAGTGCTTCATCTCATATCACCTTCCTTAGCTCAGAAAAGGGACAGCATGGGTGTAGCTTGTTCCTCACTAACACTGCCAGACACAGTTCCACTCGGCTCCTCAGTAATTCTCACGCCTGCACAAGAACGCAAGGTTTGCCTTTTTAAATTCTCTGCAGTGTTTACAGATCCTTGAATGACATTTAACATATAGTAGCTACTCAACAAACACTTTTTGATTGAATGCATAGATAACAGAGTAGTCATTTAACCTGATAAATCCTTGAATTAAACCCTTAAAGTCTGGTGGTCTCATTAAATATATGGACATAGCATTTTAGCACAGGTATTATAAGACTTCCATTTGTCAGCTTGGCACTTGCGTACTTATGACCTTTCAGTTGGCATGCCAAGCCCTGGGAATACAAGGGCACAGCTTGCTTCTCAGGAAGCTCATTGCTTTGATGGCTGCTGCTGCTGCGGGTAGTGAAATACACAGACAGAACCAGGAACAGAGATATGGTATTCATAAGTCACAGGTCTGCTGCTGCAGAGCAGCTCTACAGGGCAAAGTTTATGGCCAGAGATGGACAGGAGAACCAAATGTGTCCAGAGGTCACTGAGATATCAGGCCCTAACGAAGAGTCTTATAGAATGACCTGTGTCCCATGATGTAGACATCTAGGATTTCCACTCTAGAAAGCTATAGAGAGATGGATAATGTTGGCTTTGCTTTTAGTTGAAGCCTTAGCTATTAAGTGCTTGGCCACAGGCAGTATAGGCAGGAAGACAGTTTATTCTCCACTTCCTCAGAGTCCACGTATTTTCCAAATAGTGCCACCGGCTGTGGATCAAGTGTTTGAAGGCAAATGCCTATGGTGGGCTGTAGTGATACATTGTTTATGATTTATTAAAGCTTGACTGAGGACTCAGAAAAGCAAAATCAGCCTCAAGCTATAGAGATCAGGCAGTGGTGATACACACCTTTAATCCCAGCAGCCATAGAGCTAGGAAGTGGTGGTACTCACCTTTAATCCTAGGACTAAGGATTAAGAGTTGATGGATCCCTGTGAGCCCAAGGTCACCCAGATCTACACAAGAGTGAACCAGCATAAAAGAGAATTATAGCTCACACCTTTAATCCCAACATTAGGGAAGTTTATGAGACAGAAGCAAGGTCTCAGAGAGGCATTCGTTCTCCAGCCACACTGAGGAGAGGGAGCAGTTTGAGACTTGGTGAACGGTCCCTATAGGCTCATATGTTTGAATGCTTGGTTCTGTTAGTGGAACAGTTTGAAAAGGATTAGGGGGTGTGAACTTGATGGGGTAGGTAGAAGGAGTGTCACTAGGAGTGGGCTACCATGGGTTCTATTATTTATTTGTCAATGTGCAGCAAAAGTTACAATAGGATTATTTTCTTTTTTTCTCATCTGACATGGTCAGTTTACTTTCTGTCTTTAAATATCTTCCATATTTATCATGTTTACTTGTACAAAATAATTTCTTCAGAACTAAGTCTTACATGAAATTAAGGTACACACCAAGTTTTAATCCTAAGTATCTTATCATTCACTTATGTCACATTTAGAAATGATCAATTTTAAACATGCTTTTCTTGTTTATGGTTTATAACATTTTAATCATAATCCTTTTGCAAGTTATTTCAACTTAAATCACACCCATTCTACTCAACCAGAAACATGAACAAAATGAAAATAAATTACGTGTATAAGGAAATAAGAAAGAAAGGAAATCCGGAGGGAGGATGGGAAAAAGCAGGGAGGGAGCTTGCTATATCAGGGGACTTCTTGACATATAGTAGAATTTTCATCATTCCAGAAGGATTTTCTATCAAGAGTGTGCCTGGGAAGGTTACAAGTAATAACTTAGTGGTATAAAGACAACAGCATCAAAAACAGGCAGCTCCTCCAGAAGACTCCCTGAAAAATGAGCCCGTGAGTAACAGAGCAGGCTTCCCCTTGTCTTTCCCCTACAAGGCCAACGTTGTTCAAATATACCATTTTGGCATGAGACCCCTGGATAGAAAATAATGCTCACAGTGTGTCTTAATTAGGGGTTCTGTTGCTGTGAAGAGACACCATGACCACAGCAATTCTTAAATATGAAAAACATTTAATTAGGGTGGCTTACATTATCATCATGGTATGACATGGTGGTGTGCAGGCAGACATGGTGCTGGAGAAGGAGCTGAGTGTCCTACATCTTGGCTTGCAGCTGACAGGAAGTGGTCTCACAGAGGTGTCACACAGAGGGACGGTTGAGCAAAAGAGACCTCAAAACCTGTCCCCACCGTGACACACTTGCTTCAACAAGGCCACACCTACTTCAACAAGGCCATACCTACTTCAACAAGGCCACACCTTCTAATAGTGCCACTTCCTATGGGGGCTGTTTTCTTTCAAACCACCACACAGGGTGTCTTAGTTTCTTTTATATTGCTACAATAAGACACCATGACTGAAAGCAACTCTGGGAGAAAAGGGTTTATTCTAGTTTACAGCTTATTATTATGAAGGGAAGTAAGGGCAGGAATCCAAAGCAGGAACTGAAGCAGTTATCACGGAAGAATGCTATTTACTGGTTTGCTCCCCATGGCTGGCACAGCCTACTTACTCCATCTAAGACCACCTGCCCAGTGGCAACAGAACACCCAGTGGTAGGTTGGGCCCTCCCAATCAATCATTAACCAAGAAGATACCTCCAGAGTCTTGCCCACAGGCCAATCTGGTTGGGACATTTTCTCAGTTGTGGTTTCCTCTTCCCAAATGGCTCTAGCTTGTGTCAAGAGGCCAAAAACCAAAGCAAAACAAACTACAAAACATGACCAATCTTATTCTACTAACAATTCTACTTTCTGTATGCCCCTCTGAGCATTGCAGCTAAAGATATGACCTCTTCTAAAGAAACTCTAAAGACATTTTCCAGACTACTAGGCTTTAGGGTCTGAAGCTAGGATCTTTCTCGTAGAGACCTGAAGCCTCCAGAATTCCAGTCTTGTGGACCAGGCTTCAGTCCAGTGACAGCTGTCCTGCCTTACACTTCTACATGAGGCCACCGGTAGGTGTTTATGTTCTGCACTGAAAGGCAGTTATTTAGATAGGTCTCCATGGCAGGGCTGGCTCTGCAAGACCAAGAGGAATGCCCGTAGGATAGGTAAGTGATGACATACAGGCGACTACAGGAGTTCAGCCCTGGGTCCTAAGCCTGGCCTCTGCTTCTACTTGGGTCTTCATGGAGAAGAGGTAGCATCTTAGAGGAGAAGGTTATCACCATTTCTGTGGAGCTTTAACACCCTTTTAAACAGCAACAGCCTAGGGCCTACAGACCTGATAAAGGACTTATGTGTCTCTTTAGTATGGTAGATTCATGGCCTGTGGGGTGACAGAGCTACAATCAGCTGCTGTGATTCTCTGGTGCTCTGACCTTTGCCAGCACGTATGCCCTCAGTAGTTAAGTCAGTGGGTACCATACTGCCCACTACCCTTGGCTATCTATGTAGCTAATGAGGTTGGTGCTCCCAGTACAGTGATTCTGCCTCCCTCCATCCCTCTCCCAGGATCACAGCAGTAAAAGTAGATTTAGATTTATTCACTAGGGCTTGTCAAACAGATTTCTAAGTTTAAAGAACTTTTTTTTTTATTAACAAACATACATTTACGGCTGCTATCTCCTGTATAGACTGGGCAGATGCAATACTGTTATCAGTTTGAATGTATGGTTTCCTTTTAAATATATACTTTTAAAAGTGTAATTAAATATTTCTACTGTTCACTCTGACTTTTTTATTTCAGTAATATGGAATATATTTGCAAGTTTTTAATTAATTCCCAGATTTAACAGATAGGCTTTGGTGTGTTTGTCACTGAGTCGATGACTGTACCAATCTCACTGAGCTCATTTCATAACCAGGTTCCTAAGGTAGCTCCCAGAGCTACTGATCTAAGCTTGGGGAAGTCGATCTGGATTGCATTCATCAGTTAATCCTTGGCAGAAATAGGTCCCGACTGTCTCACTTGAAGTCAACAGTTTTCAAACACAGTATAAACTATTTTAAATTTTATTGTTATATACAGTTGGGGAATGAATACTTTTTGGCGCTAAAATGAATAGTCTATACAATTCCTAAAGTTTTAGACCAATTAGAGTTCTTTCACAACTTTTCAAGTACCAAATATAAAAACCAAACAAGCTTTCACGAGATTATAGCAAAAACTTTCAAAATTGCATAGTTACACGCACCAATTCTGCCAGCAGGGTCTAATTTAAGAATTTATTCCTTCCTTTCTATGAATGTAAGCATGGAAGCTGGCCCCATGCCTCAGAACCTCTGCCAGTGCTAACCTCTGCCAGAGCCCACTGGGGCTCTACTTGGGATGCCTATGGTGTCTGGGGGGCAGGTGTTGCTGAACCAATCATGTCAAGAGATTGTTCACTGCCTCGTGTATTCAGAACTCTGAGTGCCTCGTGTATTCAGAACTCTGAGTCTACATGGACACCTTCTTCCCATATAGGACAAATTTCTTCTATTCATTTCTGTTTCTGACAGGAGCTGTGTACAGGTGTAGCTCTGTTCCCTCACAACAAATCCTCTCCCTGTATTTAATCATAAGCTACACAGCAAATGTTTCCAGATTCCAGTGTTGACTTCAGATCTTTCCACTTTATTACAGACCCACAACTCTACTTGGAATCCCTAAATGAACATGGTGCGAAAGGGTAACCACATCTTCCTTTTGCCTCTATTCTGTCTTTACCAAGCCTACCCTACTTTTCCCATGTGACTACTCTATTATGGCGCACAAACCTTGTTTGCTGGGCAGATCCTGCTTTCTCTACTTGCATCTTCTCATGCTCACAGCCAACTTATTGATGGCCTCTCCTAACCCTGCAAGCCGTTCTACTAACAACACAAACGTCTAAGACGTCTAACTGGGTCATGTTCGAAGCCTTTGCTTCTCATTGCCCTTCTACAGTTCTAGGACAACACGGGCATTCCCATCATGAGACTACAGATACACAGAATGGAAACCTCCTCCATGGGCCTCTTCAATCCTAGGTGCAACAAGCCTTCCTTCTGCCTTCACTTCTCTTAGGTACAATACTTGTTTCTTCTGCTTATAAAATCTTTTTTGTACAGCCAGTGCATTTTACCTAAAGATTCTTTCTGAACATCTATTTTAGTAGAAAAGTAATATTTCTATCTGTCTACGTTTTGGACTATGTGGAGTAATTAAATCTACTTAGAGTATACATACATGGTAGGGGTGAAAATACTTAAAATCGACTGCCTTAGTAATTTTCAAGAACAGGACACATCATCACCAAGTATAGTCAGCACATTGTACAAGAAGCCTGAATTCTCTACAGAGCTCTCTCACCCGTGTCTTTATGACACACACTCTATGGGTGGGTCTCCCCAGCCATCGCTGATGGAGCCACACCCTGCTTCTTTCTATGTGCTACCAATAATATTTATCACTGTCTAAACCTACTGCAGCTTCTTAGTTTTGATTTAGGAATTTACTGTTCTTCTTCTTCATTAGGTTAGCCTCATTCCGTTTTTCTTCAACAAAACAGGTGGTCTGAACCTCACCCTCCCTGGAGAGCAGAAAGGGGGTGGGATAGGAGGTTGGTGGGGGGCGGGGGAGGAGGGGAAGGAGAGGGAACTGGGATTGACATGTAAAACAAGCTTGTTTCTAATTTAAATTAAAAAATCTGAAAAGTACCTGTGGATCAACCCTCAAGTTCATCTGCTGTCCGTATCTTCACTTGACCTGTTAGAGAGCACAAACACCCCTGTAGCTTTGAGATACTGCTCCACAGACAGCACAAACCTTGTGGGATCTGAGTTTCCCAGGCAGGGCTCAGCAGAGGGGACAGTGGTCTGACACTCTGCACCTTGAGAGGGTTGGGCAGGTATCTGAAAAGAAAGCACTCAGAGAATGAACTCTAGGCCAGGTCTGGCAGAATGAGCATTGGAAGACATCCTGAACATTGTACTGTCTGTGCCAGTGAGCTGTCTTAGCACCTGAATACAGAGGAAATGCAAACTAAGGCTTCTTCCCATTTAGTGTGTCTTAGTATATGGGCAGTCCAAACGGTGACTAGAAAAGGCAGGGTTCTTTGTCATGAAAGGAAATGCAACACTAGTTGATCATGCTTAATGATTTCTTTACATGATCAACACTGTTCTAGGCATTTTATGCAATCATGAGAGGTGGGGAAACTGAGGCATAGAGGTTGGGTAAATTGTTTAAGATCAGTCATGTAAGTTCTTGTACAGGGCAAGTGTTTCCTGTGCTATGTAAATGATCTGATCTTGCTCACTTCAGAGAAAAGGAAGTGATCCATTTTCTGCCAGCTACACAAGGTCATGATGATACTCACCCTCAAAAGACAAATTAACAGGGGAGAAGAGAAATGTATTTGATTACCATTTTATGGGACATCTTTTATGGGAGCCTCCAGGCTGATTTATGGACAACTGTACACTGTCCATTCCTTGTCTGTGTCTAGCGTAGGTCTTATGATGTATCAGGCACAGCACATCAGAGAATTTCTTTACATTTAGCTCCAAGATGGAAAGGTGAAAGAACAGAGGAAGGTTATTATTTTGAGGTATGAAGATTTGCTTTGAGAAAAAGAGGTTCTAGTTTCTAAGATATTTCTTGGGGAATAGAAATTCTAGTTTCTATAATTTGTCTTGGGAGAAAATGGATAGAAAAAACATGGCAAGGTATGAGACAGATAAAGACTTTCTTTCTGAAGACTCTGAGGCCCCTCTACTCCATAGGAGCCTCTTATTCTTTATGTTCACAAGCTCATTTAATCCCAAACCTTGTTAAATGAATAGAACAAACCTCTACCCTACCTAGATGTTCAGAGGTTGATCTATGCTCACATGAAAGTGAGCAGTGCTTTGTTTATACTGAAACCATGGCAGAGAGCAGTCAGGTTACTCAAGGGTAAGTGGGGGTCTGATGAGCACAAAAGAAACATGACCATAAAAATTGTTGATGACCACTATAGATATGATTAATACAAAGAGCTTAGCAACATGTCAATTTAATCATTTATTTATATGCAGAGAAAAATCTTTTACAGCTAGATAAAACATTTTCAGAGCAAAGATGTGTTCAAATAGATTCGTGTAAATAAATGAATCCTGTCTGTGTAGAGATATTTTTGAATGATTATCAAATAGCAAAATAGCATGAACTTTAATTCATAGTTACATAGTTGGCTGGAAAAATTCCAGTTTGACCTCGCAGTTTTCCTTCCCACCAATCAAAATGTGAGTCAGTCTTTGATATAACTGTGATTTTGTCTCCGGCTTGAAAATTCAAATCCCCTGGTTGTTGCCCTTCGAAAGAGTACAGTGCTGTCACTTCTACTGGCTGATTCACACTGCCTAAAACAAGAAAATGCAATTGGACTGTAAATATTTTAGGAAAGAAGTTGAAGTATGGGTTGTGAAGATAGAAACTGATCAGTTAGGGTTTAATTTTTAGTTTGCTAAAAGGTGTCCGAACCCACACTGTTCACATAATTACACTTAGAATTTTCTCCTTTCAAAAGATGAAAGACCCAGACAGATCCGCAGGATCCACACGATAGAAGGAAGAACGGACTACTATAGTCATCTTTTCACCTCCACGAATGCTTTGCTTATGTACACTGATTTACAACAGAACCAGTGCCATGGGATCAGAGCAGGGAGCATGAAAACCTAGAACAGCAGGCCCCAGCTGAGCCAGGAAAAGTTAAACCCCCAGGTTCACCAGGAAAGACATTTAAAATATTTTTATCTACATGATACTATTTACAATTTTGATTACCTGCTTTTTTGACAATATTACTTATACTTACACAAAATGGCTAATTTCTCAAGTTTACAGATTCAGTAACACAACTGATGACTTTAGTGGCAAAAGTTTAGGACACTAAATTAATGGATGTTTAATCTTTGGCCTCATGTGTGTTCAATTCACATTTTTAAGTGCTTAATTCTTTCAAGAAAAATTTCTAAGGAGTATTTAAGTAAAACAAGTTGAGAAATATTTTTACTAGAAAACCATGGGCTGCCAATGGCAATGCATGCTCCTGCAGAGTCTCCACTGGTCTCTCAAAGCCTATCAGAGAACAAAAGCATACCATTTATCACTAAAGAATATTTACAATTAAGAGTCTTGAACACTTTCCTAGAGATTTTCATAACCTATCAAATTAACTGGAAATTTTGTGACTGTAGGGTGGTTATAAATCATTTTTAAGCAATAGAGTCTTACCATTTTTCACATAATAGCTAGAAAGTTCAGGATACAGCTTATATTCATTTCCATTACCTGTTAAAATAAAAATAATGGAAGATTTAAATTCTTTTAACCTTAAATGTTGGGAGATGTGTTCACAGGTTTCAGGGTGTATCATGGCTGAAAACAAAGCTTTCAAATAAAAGTTAGACTAAGATGCTTGTGTCAAATAGCTTTGAGGTAAAAAACCCAAGAAGACAATCTACAGTTTTAGAAAGGCGCATCGTTGAATGAGGAACTCGTTAAGGTCAGGGAACAAGAACAAAGTAGCCCAATTATTACTCGGTGATGTACTTTCCTTGCTAGGTTTGCTTGGTGATTAAAGGCAATGATTAATTCCTTATTCCCATTTTTTACCCTCCATCTCCTGATATTAAAAAGGGATTGATGACTGGGTATGTGCCCTAAAGATTTGAAGTAAAGTTGACTGGTTCTTTTTCATATATTAAAGTTTAGATTTGTGATTTCTTTAAGATTCCTTGTAAGATTATCTTTCAAGATAAGTAATAAAATGATTGGTTATTTCTTTGTAACCGCAAAACACAGCCTGACAGTAAAAGAATATCTTGCTTGCTTACACTCTGTTACTCTATAACAAGATGCTTGGGCATGTATGTACGTTGGGTTCTTGGGATAATCTGCTTTTCACCTGTAATACGTAAAATGTTTACTTACGTAAGTAAGGGATATGGAAAACATGCTGTTTTTTACTTGCATGCATTATAATCATTCACTTGAAAAAACAGAACGTAACTACATTGTAATTTGTATATTGCCTGAAAGAGTTTGCTGGGGTATATAAGCTGTAAGTGAAAGAATAATGATAGCATATGGAGATGTATTGTTTATGATCTAATAAAGCCACTGGACATCAGTGTGAACAACTAGCCACACTAGTTAAAATTAGCAGTGGTGGCATGCACCTTTAATCCCAGGACTCAGAAGACAGGCAGATGGATTTCTCTGAGTTCAAGACCACCCTGACCTACACAAGAGTGAAGTGTAAGAGAGCTCACACCTTTAATCCCAGCACTAGGGAGGAGGAGACTGGAGTGATATGACTGGGGGGGAGAAAGGAATAAAAGGAGGAGGAGGAGACAGGATTTGTGGAGACAGGGCCGCCATTTCAGCTGGTAGAGGTAAGACCTACTGGCTTGGTTGCTTTGCTTCTCTGATCTTCAGCTTGAAGCTTGAACCTTAGTATCTGTCTCTGAGTCTTTTAACATGTTACAATAGAGTTAAAGTAAGTTGAAGGAAAACATAAAAAATGAGAGCATTTTGTTAATTTGCATGTTTTCTCTCTGCCTTTTTGTTAGTTTGGATAAAGGTTTGTCTATTTTGTCGATTTTCTCGAAGAACCAACTCTTTGCTTCGTTGATTCTTTGTACTGTTTTTTTTTGTTTCTACTTTATTGATTTCAGTCCTCAATTTGGTGATTTCAATCCTCAATTTGGCTATTTCCTGGTGTCTACGCAACATTCTTTTTTTTTTTTTTTTTTTTTGTATTCTGAGACAGGGTTTCTCTGTGTAACAGTCCTGGTTGTCCTGAAACTCACTTTGTAGACCAGGCTGACCTGGAACTCAGAGATCTGCCTGCCTCTGCCTCCCAAATGTTGGGATTAAAGGTGTGGACCATCACTGCCCAGCCTCAACATTTTTAATGAGTAGAAAAATGCAAAATAAAAACTATTTTTATTTTTCATCTTACCTAAGACAAAATGGCCAAGATCAAGAAAACAACTGACAACAAATGCTGGAAATGGGAAACCCTTGTTCACTGTTGGTAGAATTGCAAACTGATACAGCCACTATGGAAATCAGTGTGGAGACTTCCCAAAAGCTAAAAGTAGACCTACCATATGACCCAGCTATACTACTCTTTTGTATATGTCCAGAAAAGAGTGAAATCATGAAATCTGCAAGTAAACAGATGGAACTAAAAAATATTACAATGAATGAGATAACCCATACCCATAAAGATGCCACATGGTTCCCCTTATTTGGAGAGATCTGTCCTTAAACCAGGAAAGTAAAAAGGGACTTTTTCCTGGCATGCAGGAGAAAGAGCTCTACAGAGTGAAATAGTAGGACATGATTACATGGGAAAATGGGGTTGGGAAGAGAAGGTAATATAGAGAAAGAGGACAGGAGGGGGGGTTACACAACACTAAGGATGTTTGAAAAAGCCATAAGGAAACATTCTTTTATGTTTACATACATATACCCATAAATACTTTATTTATACATACAGAAAAATATGTATTTATAATTTAAATGAAATTATGCTTCTTGGGGTGAAAATGATCCCTCCAAGAGCCATCCACAGACTTCCCAATAACACCCCAATGCTAGGCATGGGAATCCTCTCTTCCATTTGTTGGTTAGGGGAGTCCAAGAGTCTCTAATAACATTACATTACAGGCCATTTTGCCCTTTTGTTTCCTAGAACTTACAGGTAAGACCCTACTGCTGAAAACACCACACTCTGGACACAGGACTTGGAGGAACTAAGCTGAAATTGACCTGGTAACTTCTTCCCTGAGGAATATTGGAAGGTTCTATGCAAGCTGCCAAGGGAGAAGAATAATCAAGAGAGAAAATTAAGCCCTATCTATTTATAGTCTATGGACTAAAACAATGACCACCCTGGTAAGACATTCCCTGTGGTGCAATAGTGGCACTTTATAGCTAGTGGGAACTAAAGCCATCAAACTGGACGTAAGCCTTGCTAAATAGGAAGGAATTCATGCCTGGGACTGGAAACTGAGTCAACTCCCCATAGTTAATGAGGTCAGAGACCGACCTTACAGAAGAACTACTACTGCCACTTTCCTAAACCAGTACAATTTCTAACTGGATTCTAAACACTTATCTTTATGTCCATAGATAAGTATAGTTCTTGTTACTTATCAAGGTTTCTTTTCGCAGCAGATGGAAACCATTACAGAGATAGTCCCTACTGGTCAAAATGCAGACAACAACTGACTGTTGGGTACTCAATCCTAGTTGATATATCTACAATGGAACCCCTGCAAACAAGGCACAGGGAACATCATGGAAGACGGGATGGAAAGATTCTAGACATAGACAATGGGAAGGATGGGAGGGATGCAAACACCATATACATACAATACATATATGCGTATGTATGTATGTATATACACCAAAAATAAAAATTAAAGAGGAAGATGCTATATACTAGAAAAGGAGTTAGGAAAACACATGAGGAATTAGAGGAGGGAGAGAAAGGGGTGGAAATGATGTAAAGACAGTACTTGCATATGAAAGCCTTAAAAATCTTTTTAAATTAAAACATGATGACAAAAAACCTGGGTGTTTATAAAACTTAATTTCACCTAGTTTAAAAACACTTCACGGAGACCCTGTACTCCTAGGAATATACAGCAGAACAAATTGAATTTTTAAAGATTTTTAAAAATTTTTATTTTCTCTCTAAGAATGCTTTGCCTGTGTGTATGTGAACTACACATGCACATTGTCCACAAAGACCTGAAGAGGGTGTCTACATCCCATGGAACTAGAGATACAGACATTTTTGAACTGCCATGTAGATGCTAGGAATGGAGATGGATTCCTTTGCAAGAGCACCAGGTATTATTAACTGCCAAGCTATCTCTCAAGCCCTGCATGATAAAAATTTTGAATATAAATCTCATTGTGAATTTAAGAAAATATTTTATGAATGAGAGAAGTTGTCACAAATCACAACAGTTGAAACTCATATGGAAGTCTATATTATGCCTTAGAAAAAGCTGAACATTAATTTTTCTCTTAAATGCTCATAGTTCTTTTACTTGATATTGAAATATAGTAATATTACCTGTTATCTTGATATTTGATGATTACTTAAATACTGTTACATTTAAACTGCAGTAGAAGCACTTACTCTGGGAGCCAGCATTTGGTTGGACAGGTGCTAGGGATTGCTGTGGTCTTGATGATGGTTTTGGAGGTAATTCTTTAGCCTGGGAGGCACAAGAATAAATACACGACATTTTAAACATCTGCTTTTACTTGAGAATAGGACGATTTTGCCTCTAACTTGTTTGTAGGGCAGGTTTCACCCTCTGCATTTATTGTGTAGGCTCCCAGAATCTCATGGATATAGCGTGGACTGGACTTGAGATTCTGCTATGCGCTGTTCTAGTTCACACTTCCACTCTTCCCTCTTCCTCTGACATCTGTGTGTGGTCTGCAGGGGTTGCAAGTCCAGTGACACGGTCATAGGGAGCAGTCAGCAGAGAAGGACAGTGACAACTTAAACTCTGATTTCAGCTCACTCTGCACAACAGCCATCAAGGGGAGACCAAAGGAAGAAAGACACAGCTAGCGCCCGCTCTAATACTTCCAGATTTCATCTTAAGAGATACATAGCTATACAAGACAAACTATCCTTAAAACATGTGCAAGGCGAAGCTCTAGGACATTTTTGAGGACTTTATATAAATAAATCATAAAGGAAGCTCAGTGTAACATTGGGAACTCGATATCACAGACAGTATGTCCCAAGACAGAAATGCCGTGTGTTCGCTGAGAAACCCAGGAAGCCTGTCCACAGCACCTTCCTCTGCTCCCGTGCTACTCGTCTCAAATTCATGCGCTGCCCTTCACTTTCATACTTCTCCGTAAAGGAATTGAGGATTTCATAAAGATCTTCTGCTTGAGCAGGCTGTGGAACATCTCCAAACAAAATGTCATAAGCTCGAATGTCCTGACAGTAAAATCTGATAAACACAAAATTAAGAACATGTCTGTGAAATACAAAGATGTGCTTTGGAGGTATGTACAGCACATTCACATATATGTGCAATCACTCTTAACAGAATACATCAGATACCACAAGACTTACCCCATGTCTAATTCTTAGATTCATCCCAACCTCACTTTCTAAATCAATGAGCATAAATATTGATATGTACTTTTCTTCATATAAAAAGCATGCCAATACATACACATTTATGTAGAAATAAATAATAAAGTGTACATATTTTTGTAAGCTTTATATTTATGCTTTTCTCCAAAATAATTGCTATACATGGCTTTGTGATCTCTTTAAAATGTTTTTATCAAAATTAAAAATTTGCCTTTCAAGTTTGAAAGACTTGCAGTTCTTTAAGGGATTATTGTTATAGTTTACTTAAGATTTAGCTGAGCTTTAGGGAGAAGACTGCCAAACGCCTAGAATTATGAGTTTCTGAAAAGCATTCTCAAATTCATGAAACCATAAACGGGCAGACACAACACTCTTGCTTCTATGAGATGAAAACTTTTGCAAACCTTAATTTCCTTCATTCAGACTAGTTCTGGTTTATATGGAAGATAAATGCAAGATATTATACCCTTGGGAAAATTGGTGTGACCATTCGCTCCTTCAGTGGAATGTCTGTCCTACTAGTGGCCCTGTGGGTCACTAAGACATTGGCTCCCTTGGGCTCATGATTCTGGTATCTGCTGGTTTGATTTCTAAGACCCACATGAGGAAAAAAGATCCAGAGATAGCAACAAATATTTAGAAATAAAATTAGCCTTGGAATCAAAGTTAGTCTCCGTTTTGTATGGAAGACAAATCCAGAGTGTGGCGATAGGAAATCTTTCACAGTGAGGCACTTCTAAGTGACCCACAAGATTATTTGCTGTGCTTACTACAATGCACGTTAACGTAGTATTGTCACCTAGTTGAATGTGCTTATTATAATGCCAAGTCAAGAAGAAAATCTACAATTAATACATGTCATGGTTGTAATCTTATTTGGCAAAGAAAGCATTAGTAAGAAAAATGTCATGTTTTGCTTATTTTTTTCTAAGTCTTATTTTCACAAACATATACTACTTTTCAACTTATTTTACTTTATGTCTTTTGCCTGTGTGTATCTATGGGCATCACAAGATGACCTGGTGCCCTCAAAGGTAAGAAGAAGGGGTTTTATCCCTTGGAACTGGAATTATGGTTGGTGGTTATGAACCTCCATGTGGGTGCTGGAAACCAAACCTGGGACCTCTGTAGAGCAACAAGTGTTCTGAACTGCTGCGACATCTCCCCAGTCCCAAGCAATACTAATTTCATCATAAAAGTTTTAAATATAGACCTTGCTACATTTAAATGATTATATAAGTATACTCACAAACTCCTAAACTATGACAAATTTCCAAGTATTACCTTCTCATCACACACTTTAAAAAAATCAATCAAAGTCACTCTGCATGAACTTACTTCCGATTAGTTTCTTTCCTTTCAATCAAACAGCTTCCTTCTAGGGAAATGCCAGCAAAGAGGCCCCGGGACTTGCAGTAAGTGAAGACAGCTGCAGAGCTCCTCAGGGATACGTTTCCTTCCAGGTTCCTACAAAAGATGGCAGAACCAGGATGACTGCTCATCACTTGGCCATAAGGCCTGTCTTCCTAGGCAATAGTTTTCTTTGGCCAAGCTAGAGAGTTAATGTGTCTTGAAGAGAGGCAGCTGTGGGAGAAGACATCACAAGGGACTGCTGTAGAAGGGCTGATGGCCCAGGGGGATTGCACTGGAGAGGAATTTGGGAGCTAGCCCTCTCAACCTGAGAAACACGTCCCAAGAGTGCTGAGAGTGTGGATTCTTCCTACGTAGGACATTTTCAGATGGCTTATTGTCTGACTTCCATTAGTGGTCATCATTTCCAATTCTCTGGCATGAATAGTCTTTCATTAACAGAGAAGGAAAATAAAATTACAGTGTTATAAATACTGCTCAGTAAGATTCAACCATTTCACATTCTAATGATGTAGTTTGAGAAAAGCCTATTTTTTAAAATTCCAGAACACTGATTCCCTTTATTAGTTAATAAAAACTTGACTACACTTGGCTCTGTCAAAATTATAGTAAATTTTATGTCAATTTAATGGAAAGCATGGCCTGTGCTTGTGAAAAACTTTATTTTTTCTTATGTGTTCTGGGATCAGAGATGATTCCACTCACTGTTTTCTTTTTCTTCTTAATTTTTGTAAATTTCTTGTTTAAGAGACCTTTAATCATCTCACAATTGTAGAAATCATGTTTGCTCATTTTGATTCAAATTTCTTCTCAATATGAAAAAAGCTGTGACAAACATCACAGTTTGGTGTGTGTTTACTCACCTGCCGAGGGGCCCAACTGCTACAGTAAAATTCCCTCCAAGTGTCAGGTTTCCACCCTTTGCAAACGCTTCTACTGCTTTGTCATAATTCAGAATTATCACCAAATCTGACACCTGAAATATAGAAACCCACTCATTTATAAACAGCCATATTGCCTGATGTAGTTGTGTTCATCTTTAATCCTAGCATAGGCAGGTCTAACTCTGTTCAAGGCCATCTACATACTAAATTCCAGGCTGCTAGCAAATCTACTGTCTCAACAAATAAACAGCTCCCCCACCAATAAAAGAGCCACACCTAAATATTGCATAAAATAAGCGTTGATTGAAACTCAGCTACACCATGTATAATGTAAGCTTTCAATGTAGACGGAAGTCAGATATGGAAGGGGTACCATTACCTTGAATAGATAAGGCCAGAGGCCAGCCTTGTACAGGTAATTATGGCAAATACCTGTGTGCCATTCAGCCCTCAATAGTCCCTTTTATGTCTCGTGACAACAAGAAATGGCAGCTGGTACATTATCAGCTGCACTATTTGCAAATTACTACACTGATAACCAAAAAATTTAAAAAGGTGAAGACAAAACGTGCTTTGATCTAAAAATAAACTTCTACAAAATCTAGTCTCAAAGAATACAGAGCTGGGACTTCATGTCAGGCTTTATCCTGAGATGACTTCTACCCTAACTTCAAGAGTGGCTGTACACTTACCACTCTGCCACTGCATATTGGGTATTTGAGTGGTGTTAGTTGGCTTCCATTAGTAATGCCTAAGGTAGTGACTTACTTTTTTCTCTTAATAAGAATAAAAACTAGAGTAAGATTCAAGTGACTGGTTAGGTCAATACAACATAGAGTTTGTTTTTCTAAATTCACAATGGCCATAGGAAGCCCAAAGTTAGGCAAGAAAAAGAGCGTCACCTATCATGTGAGAGACATCATTGGAGACCACAGTGCTGACCCCCTCTTCCCCTCCCCCTTAAGCTGTGATATATTAGGAGGCATACTGATTTGTTACCCTGAAATCTTAGCACAGAACCTACCTCACCCAACTGTCATGAGGATCAGATACACACATCATCTGTATCTGTAAAATTGAAGATATAATGACAGTTGCTAAGAAACTGGGCTCATAATGAAAACTATTTGGGTATGAACCCCGCTCATTCTCAAATGCTGTGACCTTGAGGAAATGATGCTGATAGATGCTTAAGCCTATATTCTTCTTTGTAAGGGTGGCATGTCCACTGTCTGAGGAAAAGAAATTATTTGTAAGGCCTACATGGCCACATAACAGTGAAACACAAAGGCCAAGAAGATCCTAAAAGATGCCTTAGCTTGTATAGTTCTACATGTTTCCTAATCAGTGTTTCATTTGAAGTACAGAAAAACCTTGTCATCAAAAACATCCATGATATAGACAGGTTCCTGATATATGCAGAAGTCTTACCAGCTCTTGCCAACTGTTAGGTGCAAAATCTCCCACCCCCACCCCCAAATAGAGGTAACAGAAGGACTTTGGCCAGGTAAACAGAACGATGAAAGCCTAAAGGTGGGGTTTCTGTTTACCAGAAAAGCAGATCTAAGGCTCACCTTTAACCCTCCAGGAACTTCCCTTAACCTTCCCCACAGATGTCAACTACATTGGGCAAGGGTACCTAGCCAATCCAGACAGTCTGCATCAGCCTGCTGACTGCCATATAAAATGTTTGCCTTTCTATCATTTTCCTCATCTCTCTGAACCCCTATCCTATCCCAGGTATGATCTTGACAGTTTGATCCCCAATAACTCTTTCTGCCTATGGAGTGGTAGAGTTGGTGGTTTCTCTAAGCCATCACTTATAGCAACTACTCTTCTTATTTGACATATAGACAACGTATGAGGGTTACAGTGTTAAAAGACAGGGTGATTTAGCATTTCTTTATTGTTTATTTGCTTACTACCCTGTCTCACTCTGCATCCAATGGGGGCCTTGAATGTAGATACAGTATTCCTGCCTTGATCTTCCGAATGCTAGGAATCTAGGCCTGTTCTATCACACTTGATAACATTCTTTGTATAAATTTAAGCACTTCCTGCAATGACTATATAACGTGTATCATGGTCACCTGGAGATAACAAAACAACCTTGCATTGTTTGGTATATTCACACTCAAAAAATGTAAATTTCTTTCCAGAGATGCTACACTAGTTGCTTTGTACTGCTTAGTGCTAAAGCTCTACGGGGAAGGCTTCCCCAACAAAAGTGTTGCAGTTCTGAGAAAAAGGCATCCTGGTAGTCTGGAGCCAAGAAATATCATAAAGTCACACTGTACAACAAACCTCACACAAGAGATTTATTGGGAAAGACATAAGGGAACTGAGCAGGAGATAGGCTTATATAGGGGTTCTAGGAGGAAGAGTTTTCCAGGGTGGAGATTTCCAGAGTGAGGTTGGTAGGATTTCAAGTCCTTATCTTGAGGCAAGCTCAGGGATTGCTAGATTTTCAAGGTCAGGGATTGGTGAGTTTTGGTGGCTTTTCAAACCTAGAAGTGCAGACTTTTTACCCTACACTTAGAATAGCTTGGGGCATTTAAGTAAGGTAAAGGAGCTCTGAGAGGCCATGTAGTAAAAAAGCCAACCTTCTTCTAATTGTCCATCTGCTCTGTATTTGGACATAAGAGTAAGATGATCC
This sequence comes from Mesocricetus auratus, assembly GCF_017639785.1. Taxonomy (NCBI): domain Eukaryota; kingdom Metazoa; phylum Chordata; class Mammalia; order Rodentia; family Cricetidae; genus Mesocricetus; species Mesocricetus auratus. The sequence goes on from NW_024429205.1 coordinate 896,445, forward strand.
TGTGTTCTTTTTGTGATGCCACTAGGGAACGGGTCAGTAGCTAAGGGCACATATTTCTATAGCTGGAAATGAAAAGCAGAAAAGTTTTCTTGAGGAAAGCTGGGCAGTGGAGCAACACTGAGACTGTATAAGACAGCACTGGAGAATCTGATAAAAGTTTTAATGTTCTGTATAAAGATTTAATATAAAAGGTGCAAGTTTTTAAACTAAAGAAATCCTTAAAAATAAGAGATAAAACCATGACAGTCCCAACAGTAAAATTTGAGGGACCTATTCTAGGTTGTCTTTTCTCTGAGCTACAGTCAAGAAACCACTTGGGATCTGTGTCACTTCCCTTGGTTGCTACGGAGGTCTTCCCATGATCGCAAGTCCTGCTCAGGGGTAACACTTCAGAGTTGGCAGCAAGCCCCCAGTCCCATCTCCTGTTGTGTAACATTGAAACATTCCTTCCTGCAGGAAGCTCCTTAAGCAGGAGGGTAAACAACTCAAAACAGCTTTAGGAAGTCCCCGAAACTGACTGATTTACTAGCTCCTCCCTGACAGAGTAAGCAATAAAAGCTTAAAGTCCACCTCAAATGGAAGAAGGTGTAGACCTGGCCAGTGTCTCATTTCCTGGCCAGTATTTAATAAAGCCTACTTCAAACTTGGCTCAAAAATTGGGTAGTGGTCTAACACTGCAAAGACTCTGAAATCAGCTGCCTAGCGAAAGCTAATACCAGAAGAGCTGTCTTGAAGAGGTTGAGACCAACTGAGGCACCTGGAAAAGGCATCCTCCAAGCTGTTGAGTGTAGTGGCATCTTGCCTTGCCAGTGAACTTGTAGTGGTGGCCACACCTTTTGGGCGTGGTTTCAGGTGCAGCTGTGACCCATTAGAAGGTAGAGTAGGGGCTGGCTCGTGCTCTCTTGGGTTGTGGAGAGCATCAGACGAGCAGAGACTGCATCTTCTTGAGCAGGAAGACTGCTGCAGTTACTTACTCTTACTTGTGTAAGTCCCTCCCTAATAAACACCTATTTATCCTTTATCCTGGGTCTGGTGAACTCATTTAAACCCCGCCTTCAGGTGAGCTGCCTACAGGTTGCAGTGTGCTCCAGGTTTGAAGCTTTGTGAGCTGGCATCCATGTTGGGGTGGACTTTGGTGATGCAGCTGTCTTTGAGTCATTTCCGCTCCTGTAATAACCCCTCACCCATATTACTGTAAGTAACCCCAATAAAACTCACTGGTTCATCAAGTTGGACTTTGGTGCTATCTGTATTTAGGCCTGCTGTGGATTCCCTATCTGGAGCGAGTAGATGTGTATTGTATCTTCCCAGGAAGAGTTGACACACAACACTCCATATTCATATTTCACAGAAGCCAGGTTGTCTTTTTCTCTCCATTCTCCCTCACCCCCACCCCCACCCCCACCTCCATTCCCTGGCTCTGTCTAGAGGCTGTGTAACTTTTCTGCCAATCTTGTTATCACAGGGGTTCATATATCCCTCATACCTAATTTGGAGGCATGGCTATTCTCACCACACAAATCAGATATAGGAATTATCTTACAACATCTTCCAGTCCTCACTCAGAAGCTTGAAGCCAAGTCACAAGATGTGAGTATACTGTATAAGAATTCTGGAGAAGCAATGGAGAAGCAAACAGCAAATCCTTTATGCAGCATCTCCCAAACTCACATATGAGGATACAGTACTTATCCCTGTACTTAAGTACAAGGGGAATCTTGTATGTAAGCTGCTAGTCGATTGGTATGGAATCTGCACCCCAGTTCAATTGGTCATGCCCGTTACCCTGAACTTCAATTCTCCTCTTAACAAAGCTAATCCCAAGGCTTTCCCACTCACGGCAACAGGAATCAGCATGGAATTTCTGGGGAACTTTTAATAATTATTGAGTGTCTATATTTAGAACTATTTTAAAAGAAGTATTAAAAATACAAAAGACAGTAACTTAAGATGGAATAAGTAACTAGATAATAATTCAAAACCACATTTAAAGAATTATCTTTCCTGTATGTTGATGAAATAAATTCTAGAACTAATTTTATACCACAGCAAGTATACACTTTGTGATCCAAACTTCGTAAACAGCAAATTTTTTTAAAGAAAGAATTACAGCTTATATTGGTCCAAGAGGTTTTTATGCATACATCAGTCTATTTGATCATCAATATTAGCTCAGGGAAGGCCATTTTCATCTTTGTGTTGTAGTCGAAGAAAGTAGGATCCAGAAAGAAAAAGTGACCTCCAACATCACACAGCAAGATGGTGCTCTAGCTAGAATTTGAGCCAATGCCACCCTCGCCTGTAGTGTAATTCAACCATTAACCCATGTTGCTTTTGAAAGAATAAAGTGCAGCATTTAATAAGAAGTTTGTTTAATATCTTTATGTTTCATTACATTTCAAGGCCATTAAAATAGAAAAAAATCCTCAATTTCCAAAGAGTGATCTAGGACCTCTCCTTTTGGGTCTTGAAATTTTTGAAATTTAAGCTACTTGTTATTACTTAATCTTTTAATGTGCTCAGAACAAATGGTCAAAGCAGGCCCACATGGAGTTGTAGTGATAAGAGGGCATAGGGACTACAGAGAGGTTAAGAGGCTGTAGAAAGAGCATTGGGAGTTGTGGGAACAGGAGAAGGAGAGTGTGGGAATCAGGGGGTGGAGCTAAAAGAAGAGGGCGGGGACAGCAGGACTGGAAGTCTAAGTAGCTTATCAGTAGAAAGGAAACTATCAGGAGAAGGCACTGGAGGACATAGCTGCTGGGATTACCACTTTCAAGATTCCAAAGAGGATTCTACTGTATACAATGCAGATGAAACCTTGAGGAGCAGAACTGAAATGCTTTGTGTTTATGTTGTCTTGAGTATATACAACAGTTTACGTAGAAGGCCAAAGACAGACAAGTTCACACAATGGGAGGGAAAGAGAAGACGAGAGCAGAGGGAGAGCGAAACAATTTCCACAAGTGTAAGAAGCCATAGTTATAGCATGCTGAGTTTGGGGTGCCTTTGGGGATTGTGGCAATGGCATAGACAGTCCTCTTACCTCTATTCCTATTTCAAATCCTCCACCAAGTCCAGCTATCCCAATGGCTGAAGGTGCAGACCATTCTGATAAAAACAGACAAAAACATTGGACCACAGAAAATGTCTGCCATATGAAGAAAAATAATATTTTTTCAGAAGACTCATGCATCTTATACTTTAAAACCTTTTAAAGCCGGGCGGTGGTGGCGCACGCCTTTAATCCCAGCACTCGGGAGGCAGAGGCAGGCGGATCTCTGTGAGTTCGAGGCCAGGCTGGACCGGCAGCCTCCAAAACAATACAGAGAAACCCTGTCTCGTAAAAAAAAAAAAAAAAAAAAAAAAACCTTTTAAAACATTTTTTAAAGGCATTAAGTATTAACCAAGAGTGTCATACTCACAAATTTATGTATCTCATGCTCTAACAGCTCATATAAAACTTTTATACACTTAATATACACAATATTGATAATTTCAACTATCAATAGTTTTACAACTTAACTGCCTAAGTTTGGGTCATAATTGTATCATAGACATAAGAGGTCAAAATTCAAGTTTGTTTCAATCACTACCAGAGATGGGTAACATAATTCTAAATTGCTACTGAAAGGTTTAGGCATTATGCTGGCCTGCCCCTGTTACCTGGCAGAATGCACTCGGGAGGCACTCTGGTCAGCTCAGGGTTCCATGACTACTAGTCTGTACCCAGGTGTAAAGAACCCCTTTAAAAACAGAACCCTGCCCACCTATGCTCTCTTACTCTCTTTTCTTCTTACCCTCTTCATCTCTCTCATGTGTCTCTCTCCCCTTCTCGCTTTCCCTCTCCAGCAATAATAAACTCTATGGTTAATGTATCTCTCGTATCTCGTGTTCCATCTCACGCCTTTTAATCTTAAACAAAAGAACAACAGATACTGTGGCAAATTGTTTTGGCTTCCCTGTGCAAAAGAGGTGTCCTTTATAACTGTAAACTACACACAATTAATTCTGTTTGGAATTTTGGATTGTACTTACCTTTTCTGTATAGAAACAAATCTAGAAAAACTATTTTTAGCTTGGTATTGAGAGTGTTTATCTATCAATGACACTCCTTTTATGCTGACCTTCCTTTGCTAGGGAACACATCCTAGACAAGTATTACTGATACATCTAGAATTAACCTGCTAGTCTTGGAAGAGTTTTGATTACAGGATTCATTGCCTGAATCTTCCAAAGCTGCTTTCCACTCCTATGCTAAGAAACCTCATAGGCTTGTTCTCTGTGATCAGGAACTTGCCTTGCCTTATTTGGGCAGTCTTTCAGTTAGTTTCAGCAGGTGTATAGTTGCTGTTCTGTAAGATGGGGAAAAATGTAGCTTTGAAAAACAATAGAAAAGTGGAGTGTGGTTGAGAGGTTGTTAGAGTCAGAACCTCACTTTCCAGCAACAAGTTGTCCTGTCAGTGGATAGCAGACAAATCTGCAGAGCCTTCCTGTGGAGACCACTTAGTTCTTCTCTAACAGGGATCCTCTCGGAAGGTGCCAAATCTGTGTTTGGTGTCATTGCTGAGAGCATTTGGGCAATATTAAAAAAAATAAAAAAAGGAGTTTCATATTTTCCAATTTTTAAAGATTTAGGAATTTTATTATTTTAAAATGTGACAGTTTTAAGAGATTAATTGAAGTGATTACATGTTAAGACTTTTTATACAAGGGCTAGAGAAGGAAAAGTGACTGGTAGATACAGCACTGGAGTTCTAATGTACCCCAATACCAAAGGCAACCCTGAACTATGAAAAGTTAAGCTACAACTGTGGGAAGAGAACGCTACTGTCTCTGGAGAAACAATGAGTCCAACTCAGGGATAAAGGACATGTTTATCGATACCTGTGCTTATTATCTGAAAGTATAAATGATCTCTGTTAAAAGTTACTGACACAACAATGTGTTCTCTTATATGAGAAACAACACAGGCCAAACTGAAAAGGAACTTAGCTGGTTCTGACATGTGATTAAGTTTTAAATACTACTATAAGCATTGGCTCTTAGGATTCTTAGCAGATGCATTTTGAATTTGTCTCTGAAAAATTAAACAACAGCGTTTAGTCTAGGAAGAAATGTTATAATGCTTCCAACATGATTCTGCTGGAAGAAGGGGTAGGTCTTCAAATGTCACTATCTTCCAGAGAAACAAAGTTTACAGCTTACTTTCATAAACAGAAGAAACTGGCTTTCCCACAAAATTAAGGAGTGAGAACTCACATTCAACAAGAGAAATGTGTGTAGTATGCTCAAGAAAGTGTTCCACAGAAGGTCTATAAACTGTAATACAATATAGTCAGATATTCTTGAGTCCCATCTAGTAATAATCTAATGCTAGCTTTCCTGTTTACTTCCTGAAACACATTATACGTTTCGAGAAGAAGCACACGGCAGATTCGCAGGTCATACTTCCTGTGAGAGCATCCACAACAGATGCAGAACACAGAAGACTTAAGGTCTCTACAAGTACCAACTTACTTCCATCTGGAAGACGTGCCAGGACAATCCCACTGCCTCCCCTGGCTGTCACCAGAAATCCAGCTTTAATCACAGACAAAACTGCAAGTCCTTTTGCTTTTGCAATCACATGGGCTGCAAACAAACAAAATAGCAATGACTAAAATAGAGCTTGTGACAGAATTTAGATTTTAAAGATATAGAGCTGAACTCATTATTAATATGAAATTTTGTATTTGACAACAAAATTAAGTGATTCACCATTTCAAAAGGTTTTCTTTCTAAACTCATGACCTGTTTAAACTACCACTTTATATTCAAATTCTAATTCTATTTACAATACTAGTTTATTCACATTTCAGAGTTTATTACATAAAATGAGAGTTATTCTCTAAAGGTACAATATCACCACTATTCACTCTGTTTAGTTGCAAGGGAAGATTTGAGTTTGATGAGTTACATTAGCATATGTGTAAACATAGGAATTAAAACCATGGCATTAGCACTTGGTATGTATCATTTCAGGAGTTAATGCTATTGATGAAAGTTTTGGACATAAAATAACAGTGCCATTTAGAAGAACAGGAAGCCAGTTATGGGAATTCTTCAGAATTATGGACCAAATTCTCTTTGGTGCCTTCTGCTTACATAAAAAAATATTATTTGTAAGTACAATTTCCCTATTTGCAAGAAACATCATGAAGTGCTTTAAAAAGCTTACATCACGAAAATTTATCTGAGAGGCTAGCTAGTGAATTTTGAAAATCTGTTTGCAAATTCCCCCAAAACTGATAAAAACAACAACAACAAAAAACAGAGTTTAAGAAGACTCAACGGTGTAGGCTGGTTCCTCTAAGTGGAGGGAAGCAAAGTGAGGGAGGGTTTCCTGTTGATTGGCTCTGGTCTTTGCCTACCCACTAGAAGACTGCCTGTAAAGTGCTGTCCCTCTGAAGTCTCAGACGAGGGCAGTCTAAATGTTTGCTTGTTTCCATTGGACATCTATGGAGAAATGGAGAAATGCTAAGGAATGTACAAAGCAATGTAGAAAACAAACATATTTAGAAATTTACCTACCGGGAATGATCTTATCGGGCCCATTTCTGGAAGTTATTTCTGTAAATTCTCTTAATATTTTGGCAGCCTTCTTAGCTTCTGACTTCAGATTAGAAGGTATAGGGTTATTCACTGAAAGATTAAAAAAACATATGACAGTGAGGAAAAAAATCTAGTTTTAGAATGTATTTCAGTTTCATTCTCTCACACAGTTAAGCATTTAAAGTCAAATGTTACCAAGGAGAATGACTTCCAGTCCTCATTTATTCACTATCTCATCTATGAGATCTTGCAGATGGCTAACACTAAATACTCAAACTCTCACCAATTACAAAAGCATGGGATCTTGGGTTTCTAGGTGAAAGGTGGCTGGGCTTCTCTCCTCATTAAGTATCTTCTCCTCATAATTAAATCACCTTAGTGTAATAAAAGGTTGAACTTGAGGATTAACAAAAGATATACTTCATAATTGTCTTTAATAGATATAAAATTTGATGCAGTTGGCTTTTCTCATAATGCCTGAATCCTTGCACTCCCTTTTCCTCTGTTTTGCTATAATGACAACAGAGCAGGGATATGGGTATCCTATTCAATGGTTCTGCTGAATGACCACGATAGCTCCTCAACTTCACCTCACAATCAGGATCTGAATACTCATAAAAATCTTGAAACACTGAACTCCAAAGTCAAGCAAACTATAAGGCTTTCTTTTCTGAAGAAATCTCAAGCCAAGAAAGTAAATTTTTTTCAGAAGCGACTAAAATATTTGAATATTTCTAAATTTTAAAATAATGTTATACTATTAATATATTAAGAAGAGTATAAAAGTTGTGAAGAAAATTTTGCTTTGTAAATCTCATAGCTTCTGTGAACTAAGATCTGGAAACCATTTTACATATTGACAATTTGTTAATAACTCAGGCTAGGGGGTCAAAGAGTGTCATTTGCATCTCATTTTGAACAAACTTCCACTGGAGTAAGAAAGCTGATCACTACTTCTAAACTAGAAGCAGGGTCAAGATGAAAGCCCAGAGATCAAAGGGCCCCTCCCTCTTTTTCTATTAGAGTATTAGATCATAAATTAATGTCATCAACAACCAACTCTCAACGGACAAATAAAAACAAACATCAACAGAAATACAAACACAATATATGTAGGAAATGTACTTCTAGAAATGGCCTTCTACATTTTCACTCTGTATTAATCCAGGTCTTAAAATTTTAACTTATAAGGTTAATTTGCTAAGTTGATAAAAATCCCATTATAAACCAAATATTTAGAGCAGCTGATAAAATCATAGTTAAAAAAAAAAAAGAGCGAGCCTCTCAAGAGGCTCTGAAATGCTGCCTTCCCCGGGAAGCACATCTTTAAGCACTGATGTTGACATCCTCCACCTTTCTTTCTAGATCAGAGTAGTCCTTCTGGAGCTTGAGTTTCAACTACTCACTTTGTCTTAAGGAGTCCAAGTTTGTCAAATCAGTAAGTCAGAATCTATGTTCTTGGTCAGACCATTAACCTCCTTAAACAAATTTTACAACCAATTATCCATGTGAGCTCCACTGCTTTCCCTGCCCGCTCTGACACCTGGCTGTTGATGGAGACAAAAAACTGGGAGCAAGGGCAGGAAAAAAAATCTTTGCCTTGTACCACTTCCCCGAGAAATTCCCACGATGGCTTAGGGCAGGATCATGGATGCCTGCTTGTCTGTCATTACAAAACAGGAAAAATTTGATCTTAATGTGTTTAGACCTCAAACCGTAAAGAATCCTGTCCTTTCACAACATCATTTTCGGATGAGTCAATAGACAAAGGACATGCGACTCTTAGTAAGTTACAATGCACACATTTGACCTTTGACTATTATCAACCTTTTATTTTGAAACACCAAATATTTATGTTTTTAATAGGGAGAAATCTTCTGAGAATAAAAATAAAAAATAATAAATGTACCAGAGTTTTTTAAAAAACTTTTTATAAAATTAAAACAGTGGAATAGTATTTACTCATTTCACAGAAACTGAACATAGTGAGCCGATAGCCAATTCTCCTTAATTAAGATGCCGTAAACAGGATGGAAGTTATCACTTACTCTATTTTAACCCCCCAGCATAGCAATTTGCGAACAACCAGATGCTGCTATGGTATTTCAATAACAGGCCGCAGTGTAGAATAAAACAGCACCTTAAACCCAGCCCTGTTATTCTCTAAACTTTGTGCGCAGGTTTACCAACTCATTATGAATCCAAACATTTCCTCATATCTGCAGGAAGTACCTGGGCCAGCAGGAATATAGAACCTGTTCACCTGGTAAACACAGAGCAGGGCAGGGCATTCCTACGGGTGAGGTTTCTCAAGTCTTTGTTCCCCGCTCTGCCTCAGCAGGGCAGTGGTAACATTTATTGAAATGCTGTGAAGATGGCACATTTTGACAGTAGAGAAAACTGCTTCCTATTGTTACCAGCCAATTCAAAGCTCTAAAAAGGAACGCACAGGCACTTTATCCAGAGGCACAGCACCGAGAGCACTCTCCACCGCCACCCCTCTTAGCGTGGTGTTGCAGAACTGACACCTCTTCCTCTGGAAGCCCCAAACTCATGTGAGCGTCCCCGCCCAGGAGGATATCCCTTTCCAGAGACCCCGTTCCCACAAAAGCCCTACACAAATCTCGGCTCTGTATCAAAGGTGCAGTTCCCCCATCTGAGACAAACACACAGGATGCCATTTCTCAAAAACAACTCGAAACCAGAAGAGAGTAAAACATCAGACATTAGAAAAATAATAAGATGAAAACCCATCTTCAAAACTGGAAATCCAGTTTACCTATAAGGAACTGAAACGACTGTTATTAGCAGTCAACCAAAAACCTTCATGACCAGCAGTGTAGAAACTAATCTTTTGAGTTCCGAGGAATTGCCAAAAGATCTGTGTGGAGTATGGACTTGGTGGGAGCGCACAGACAGACCCAGGGACTCGACTGTTTCATTCTCTTCCACAATGCCCTTTGCAAGATGAAGAGTGGCCACAATACCGACTTGCCCCAGCCGCTCAGACCCGTACTCACTGATGCCCGCCGCTCCGCTCGGTGCCCGAGCTCCTCTCACCAGCCCTGGAAGAGGAAGGCGTTCTCCTTGGCCGGCCTCGCCTCCCCGACAGGACCCGCCCAACGGGCGCACACCTGACCCAGGTGAGGGAGTCGGTGCACGCCCAGCTTCGGCCCGTGCAATCACCAGTCCTATCGCCTTGCTCAGAACATAGCTCAGGTGCGTCCACCCGCCTCATCCCTCTGGAGCCCTCTAAACCACCCCTCTTCTTAAGCGGGAAAACCCACGGCCTGTGCGGTGGCGTGGCCTAGGTCCGGTGGTCCCACGGGGGTACGGTGCCCGGAAGGGCGGCACCTCAGAGCAGAGGAGCGCCGCCCAGGGAGGGTCCCCAAGCCACCATCCCAGAGCTCATTGGCCGCCCTGGCACGTCCTAATCCGCCCAGCACAACACCGTGCCACCGTGACCTTCTCGGCGCGTCGTCCCGCGTTCACTCCGCCCCCTGTGCCCAGGCGTGTGACCACAGCCCAGCCCGGAGGAAACTCCGGACCCCGGGGCCAGGCCCCGCCCACCAGCCCCGCCCACCAGCCCCGCCCCGCCCCGCAGCCAGCCCAGCCCTCCAGGAGACTTCTGGCCCCGCCTCTGGCGGCGAGCAAACGTAGGGCGCGGGACTGGACTGCGCAGGTTTACAAGCAGAACACTGGCGGCACGCATGCGCCACGTCCTTACGCCGTCTCTGGGCGCCAGGGTCTGTACTGAAAGATGGCAGAGGTTGGGTCCAAGTCAGTGTTGTTCGTGTGTCTCGGTAAGGGCGCTCCGACTTAATATTTTTCGTCTTTGGGACCTTGAAGTGCTTCTTGTGTTAAGCTTATTAACAAGAGCCCTGGGCGGAGGGAAGCAGAGACAGGAGGCTTTGGCTGGGCCCGCGTCCGAACACTGGTTTGCCTGGCGTTTTCATACCCATCCCCCATCTTCTGGTGCTCCTCTGAACCTGAGATCGGTGCAGTTTTGCCCCAGATTATGCCCCTGCTCTCCTTCCTGCCCTTCCCAGCCCCATGCCACCCTCCCAACTGCCCTTCCTCCACAAATCTTTGTTCTGCTCGCGTCTCTCCCAAACATGTGGCCCCTCTCAACTTGCTCCTTCCTCCCTTAAGTCTGTGTCTCCCATCATCCGCTGTGCAAGTTACATTCCTTATCTCTGTGATGAAATATCTAGAACACCAAAACAATTTAAGGGAGAATAGATTTGTTTTGCCTCAGTCTCACAGGTTTCGGGCTTTTCTTGAATGATGGTTGATTCTGGGGTTGTGGTGAGGCAAAGCATCACGGTCGTTAGGTGGGCAGAGCATGAGGTAGAGACCACTCCATGGAGTCTGGAAGCACAGAAGAGGGGGTCATGGAGGTAGAAAGCAAGGCAAACTTTTGCCCCAAGAACATGCACCCAGTGATGTATGTACTCTTCTGCTAATCTCCACGTTACTTTCGTTATCAGTCAGGGAATGCCAGTGGCCTCATGCACTTGATGAGAATTGTGGGAGCAGGGTGTAGTTTGTAGTCAGGACTCAGGCAGGAGGCCTGTCCTTCCTGGCCCAGAGGACAGAACGTGTGTTCAGGTGACGAGTTGTAACCAGGGAAGTCATGGTACCTGGGTTTGGAGACCGGGCAGCCTTTCTCAGCCAAGATTTCTTTGCCCATGGGTACCAAAGTAATTTCATTCTAAGTACACGGGGAGAAACTAGGTCCTTATTATGTACAGTGAATACTTTAGGTCAGGCATCTGCATACTCTGTAAAGAGATGGAATGAATTCTTTAACTTTGTGGGGTGAACAGTAGTGTAGCCATAGATGACCCATAATGAACCAAGCTTGGTTATGATCAGTAGAACTTGTTCATAGATACCAGCATTGGGACTCGATACAATTTTTACATATCACAAGATTTTCTGCGTTTGCATTTAAAAAATGTTTTAAAACTAAACATTTTGCTAACCTTCTGGACTATATGTGAGTGTGGTAAGCCATGAGTTGTCATTTCTGGGCCCCTATTTGGAGTGCAGCTCATGGGAGGCAATGTGAGGGCTTGGGTTTACTCTGGGTGAGATAAGCCACAGGACGTTCAGAGCCGAAGTGGGGAGGGGTGTAGTTTATTTCATCTGCAGTTGGAGATTAGGCCACAGGAAGCCCTGGGAGAAGCAGGGATATCTTTCTTAGTCAGATGTGTGCTAGTTAGCTGCTAAATTGCTGGTCCAGGAACATCTGAGAGTGGTACAGATGCGTTACACCCAGAGCCCATTTGGAGTGCAGCAAAAGCTGTTGTGTTTGAAATGCAAACGTTTTATTCCTTGAGAACCCTTCATCAGACTCCCTTAAGGTGAAGTGAACATGCACAGAAGCATCAGGAGTTTGTCACTGGTGGGGCTACTGGTTAAAAGAGCTTGTTTCATCAAGGTTATGAGAGGAGCTTTTTGCTCTGTTAAGCTGGTCCAGACTGGACAAAGGCAGGTGTGATCTCAGCTCTAGCCATTGTGGCTGGTAAGAGAACCAAGGTCATGTTTAAGTTCCAGAACTTGTGAAAGGTAAAATCTGAGGCTCTGTGATTTTCTTATGGCCAGTGAACTGACTTTCAATGTATATATGTATGTTTTTATTTATGAGTTTTTGATGGGGGGTCAGAGTTCTAACCTAGGATCTTGTATATACTAGGCAACATGTCAACTGTGAATCTTTAGCAACATTAATTTTAATAACATCATTTGGGAAGCCAGAGGCAAGTTAATTGGCATTGGTAGTTCCCTTTACTGATCTTGTAGGTTTCATGACTTGTAATCTCTGTAGAAATAGGGTGCTTTTAATCTGCACTTACATATCTTAGTTTAAATACAGCTGTCTGGGGTGAAAGTATGAGTGAATATGCTAAAATGATGAAATGGCCCAAATGTTTGTATTGTGGAAAAACAAAACTGTTACTTCACAGTTAATGATATATTTCTTTTTATACAAAGGTGGAGACATTTTATCTTTAAATGTTGATATACTACACATCAGTTACTTCTGATGTTCTAAAATAATGGCAGTTGTCCTAATTTTCCCATTACTATTGGCTATAAAAAGTGTAGCCTGGATATGTGGTAATGTGCATAAGGTCTTTGGTGGTGAAACAGTACTGATGGCCAATCTTTATGAGAAAAATCAGGGCTAGGGAGATCTTAGTCGGAGGGACCTGGGTTTTATTCCAAAAACCTGTGTTTAAATAAAAGAAAAACAAAACGAAAACTGTACATGGTAACATTTATAATCCCAGTACTGGGTAGGTAGAGTCTGTTGGTTTTTGAGCCTCTTAGCCAGCAAGCCTATTCTACTAAGGTTGCTCTAAACCAGTAAGAAACCCTGTCTCTGAAAACAAAGTGGAAACTTCTGAGGAACACCACCCAACATTACCCCCATCCTCTATATGTACCTGCACACTTGCCTGTGCACCAACACATATACAGAGACAAATAAAAAATAGAATGTAGAAAGGAAAACCTTCATGACCAGGGCTAGCATTATGGAGGACTTCCAAAGTAAATTCCTGTCTTAGCTTTAATGGTTAATCAATAAGACTTTTTATTGCTATTAGAAACAAAAAAGCCACAGTATATAGGAAGAATGTACAATCATGGCAGGAACCGGTCCAGGGATCAGAGCATCTATGTTTCATCCATGTCAGAATGTCCTATTGTATATTAGAAGTCTCACAGTTTCTTGCTTGCTTAATTTTGTTCTAAATGCTGGATTTGTGCGATACCACAAATATGTTGTGTTGCCTTGCTGTGTACCTGGACCAAGTTCTCTTACATCTGCCTTCCTGCCTCTTGTCCCCTGAAGCAAACCAGACTTCCTCTAAGATAGGACATAGAATCTATAATTCCTCTGATTTCCTTTAAGAAACCTTAAACCTAGAAATAGTATTTCCCCTTCTTCCTTAAAGACCTGTTCCATAGTCGATCCTATACTAGAAAGAAAGAGTAAATACAGACAAACCTCACTAGGCTCCTAATGGTCTCCCTGTGTTTCATCAGGAAAATTTGTTTTGTCCAGTCACAACTATCCGTTCTTACCAGATTTAGTCATAAAAATTATATATGCTAACTTAAACAAATAGAAAATGGGACAGTTCTTTCAAACTCTTTGGCTCTTCAATTGGAAGGTTTCCATGTCTTTTAATAAAACTAATTAAATCTGTTTTATTTTTTTTCCTCTTATAAACCCGCCTTATTAGGGTTGTCTGGGCTGATTAAAGGGTGGGTGAGGAAAGGAGTCATACCCACATACTTAGACGATTTCCCATTGGTTTTTTTCATGTAACCTCACAGTGTATCTCTGAGCTTCCCACCTTGCAGGAAGAAGTTGTACAAACAGCTTTCTATTTGCAGGCTTACCACAGTACTTGGTTCAAAAGTCGTAGGCATACAAAACAAATGTGTTTGGTAAGCCGCTTTGCCAGAACCTCCAGGTTCTTCTCACTGACTACACCAAGAACAGACTTGGTGTGGGATTAGGGCTCCATGTCCCAGGCCCCTCAGTTCATACTCCCTGATGGCAATTGCCGCCTCCTGTGTCTGGACTAGTACAGACTGTACCTGCATCCTGTGTCTTGACTAGTACAGACTGTACCCCGCCTCCTGTGTCTGGACTAGTACAGACTGTACCCCGCCTCCTGTGTCTGGACTAGTACAGACTGTACCCCGCCTCCTGTGTCTGGACTAGTACAGACTGTACCCCGCCTCCTGTGTCTGGACTAGTACAGACTGTAACCCGCCTCCTGTGTCTGGACTGTACAGACTGTACCCCACACCCTGCAGTTCCTACCTTCTGGTCCTTCCACTATGCCATTTAGACTGCTTATTCTATGGTGTCAGTTCAAGCTTAGGTTTCCTGGCATCTTATTTAGCTTTGTGGAATCTTTATGTTTCTTTGTCTTGTGCTACTGTAGCAATTGTTTATCAGCATTTTAAAATTACTGTATTGTGTGTTCTCAGTATATGAGCATGCCTCATTGTTGATCGGCTTGCGGATCTAAGGTCTCTTTAGTCTTTCTTGGTGTAGTAAGGAATTTGGTTCTTGTTCAGATTGGCTCATCTTTGATTTCCTTGGTACTTTCTTGGAGTAATGGAGTATCTGTTAACACCTGGAGTCCCCATAGTTTATGTTGTTGGGGGACTCAGGTGGGTCCTGAGTCATCATCCCCTTACATTTAACTAGTACTGAATATCTACTTTGGGTAGCTTCCTGGCTTGGCAGTAATACTTTTACATATTGTCAGTCAGTGACAAGAGGGATAAGTGTCCCCAGGGACAAGAAGACCACAGAATGAATTTTCCCTTTCTCCGTCTGTCTCCAATTTGTATCTTCTTTTGAATGGCAACTATGTCACTTACCTGAATTCTACATGGAATCAGGAATTCCATGATTCTAAGGAATCACCAAACCCGAGCGGCAAGGTATGCTTGGTAAGTTTGAAAATACATATTCCTGTTGTATTGTACTTAGTTTAAACAAAGCTGATTGCAACTCACTTCATTAATTTCAGGACTTGGTTTTGGTTCATTGCTAGTGAAAATTGATTTGGGTTTTATTTGTTTTCTTGAGCTTTAGTTGCCTCGGCCATGGGTCATGAACCTTGTTTGATCAACTGTTCTGCTAGTGAATTCTGTACTGTTTTCCCAACTTTAAATGAATATAGCTTCTAGGCATCCATTTTGGGAGTTGTCCACCCATTCTGTAGGTCAGGGGTTGATATCTACCTTTCTTCCACAACTAACCTTTGTATGTCTTCTCCCTCTTTTTTTTTAAGGTAACATTTGCCGGTCACCCATCGCAGAAGCTGTTTTCAGAAAACTGGTAACTGATGAAAATGTTTCAGATAATGTGAGTACTATTCAGTAGTGTAAAGAGTCCAGGCTGACTACCTTTGGGCAGCAAGGTTCCAGAACATTCTTTTTCTCTCCTGCAGTGGAGGATAGACAGTGCGGCTACATCCACCTATGAAGTGGGGAATCCCCCTGACTATCGTGGGCAGAACTGCATGAGAAAACATGGCATCCCCATGAATCACATTGCACGGCAGGTACCGTACTGGAACTTGACATATGTTTTGTGTTACAGTGGGCCATTGACAGCAGCGCTGTTTCCGACTGGAACGTGGGCCGGCCCCCAGACCCAAGAGCTGTCAGCTGCCTAAGAAATCATGACATTAGCACAGCCCATAAGGCAAGACAGGTAGAAAAGATCTTGTTTAATTTCTGCTTCGTAGAATCCCATTAACTTGAGAGACTGACCATCCTATGT
The DNA here is from genome assembly GCF_017639785.1 of Mesocricetus auratus. NCBI lineage: Eukaryota > Metazoa > Chordata > Mammalia > Rodentia > Cricetidae > Mesocricetus > Mesocricetus auratus. The sequence continues at coordinate 912,364 of NW_024429205.1, forward strand.
GTTACTGGATGTATTTGGTTAGGGTGAAATAACTTGCTACCTGTGTGGTTCTGAAAGGCTTAGATGACCTTGGGTAACTTGTTAAAGTACAAATTAAAGGTATAAAGTGCAATGAGAAAATCTTGACTATGAGCCAGACCTGAGTTGTGGTCTTCATTATATTACCATGTACAAACTTTAGTTAGACATCCTTTCTGCTTATGTTAAAGTTTGTTGGCACAACAAATTACACTGTACACATACATACTATAGAAATATAGGAGAGCCGGGCGGTGGTGGCGCATGCCTTTAATCCCAGCACTCGGGGAGGCAGAGGCAGGCGGATCTTTGTGAGTTCGAGGCCGGGCTGGACCGATAGCCTCCGAAACAATACAGAGAAACCCTGTCTCGTAAAAACCAAAAAACAAACAAACAAGCAAACAAACAAAACAAACAAAAAAAGAAATATAGGAGAACTCTGGTGTTGTTATGAACACTTGTTAGTCTGTCTTAAAGACTGTGGAAATGAGAACACAATTTTCAGTTACATATGAAGATAGTCTTGTATCTGTATTCTCAGAAGATGACAGCTATATTTTTGTGAGTTTTTTTAATTAAAGTAAGTACTTCATTGACCATTTTTTAGTACAGTTCTTATTAGGCAGAAAATGAAAAATTTTATATCATTTGTTCATTTGAATACTTGCCACTGTCTGGGGAATATGGACTTTGAGTGGTCAGTCAAAACCATATGGTTCTTTTTCATAGTCTGTAACAAAAGCAAGTAGAATATTTTAAATTCATAGGCCTTGAAAAGCAAAGCCAGAAGCCTCCAGAGCAATTTTAATGATTAGCTTTAGAAGTTAGAGTTCAATGGAATCTTTCTGCTTTTTCTTTTCCCTTTGTTTTAAAGAAAAAGTTCTCAACCATCATTTTTGATTTTTTTTAGTTCCAAAACGCTTAAAGGATATTTTGTAGGTCAATACCACATTTTTTTGCTTATGTATGCAGATTCTTTTTCCTTACTAATTGCCACACATTGTGTAAATAAATATTCTAGTACAGTTCTTAAAGTTTTATTTCCCTAGTCTGTCAGCCTAGGTTTAATAGATGGCAAGTTGTTAGGATGGTAGCTCTTTTTAACTCAGTAGCAATGTCTTGGGATGTGAGCTTAGTGTGGTAAGCTGTGGAGAACTGTCCTTGTTCAAGTGTTCCTTTTGTAAGGTTGTCCACGGACTGAATATGACACTGAGGATACTTGACTGCTTCTTCCCTTTCCTGCAGACGTCACCCCCAAAGTTTCATTCTGAGTTTTAACCTTACAGGAATAGGATGGTTTGCATTTTCCTTTGTTGAGTCAGGGTCATACTCTGTGGCACAGACTAGCCTCAAACTCAAGGCAATCCTCCTGATTCATTTTCCCTGGCACCGAAGTAGAGTCCATACATTTATAGCACCTTCTCCATGTTGCTGCTAAGTGTAACAGCAGCTTGTCCTGGTCAGTGTTAAGTGCTTCATCGTTCTACCTGCTCTACCTCTGCTGGACATGTGGGCAGCTTCTGTTTATTGTGACACTTCTATGGATGACATCACTGCAAATGGAGTGAGCATGAGCACAGGAGTCTAATGGTTTATAACTAGAATCTGTACCTGTTCCTCATCAGGTACACTTTGGGGATGCTTTCTTATCTTTAGAAGTTTATAAAAAGTTGACAGTATCTCTACTTTGAAAAAGTTGATCTGATCAGTTGTTTTTGCTGTTCCTTTGCTTTGTAATTACCCATTTTTTTTTCTGGATGCTGGTTTTTATTCTGGTCTACAGTTAAGCAGCTTTGCTGTGGGAGACCAAAGTATGCTCTTTGAATTGTGATTTGATTTTTTAAAATCAATTTTGGGAAATGACAGACAGTTATTTTACCCTGTTTCCCTAAGAGACAACTTTTATATGTATTGAACTTGAAATCTTTATGTTCCCTTGCTTCCATTCTGTCACTCTGCTCTTGTTAGGAGATTTCCTGGTAACCAGTTTTCTGCTGTAATCATTTTACTCCTTCCAAAGTCTGTTAAGTGTATTTATGGAGTTATTCGTGTCTGTCGTTTTATTGACATCTGTTTTAAGTTTTACATGATCTTTTTGTAATTGTAGTTTTCCAGTGAAACTTAACCTCTTACGGTTTTTTGGACATCGTACTGTTACTAATATTTTATAATTTGTTCTTTGACAATTTCATATGTGTGCATAATATGTTTGCTGCTGTTCACTTCTGTTTTCCTCTTTTATCTCCTTCTCACTCCCGATTCCTTCTTCCCAACACATTTCCCTCCTACTTCAGTGTGTGTGTGTGTGTGTGTGTGTGTGTGTGTGTGTGTGTGTGTGTGTTTTCATCCCACAGAGTTTAATTAGGATTGTTTGCATGCCTATGTTACAGGGTTATTGACTGGATAGTGGGTAACATACCATTGGCTTTACCACTTAAGAAACATAACCTCCTCAGCTAGGGGTTAGGCATCATATGTTTCTCTCCCATTCTTGCCAGACTATTTTTTTAAATTTATTTTTCAGTTTAAATTTAGATAAGAAACAAGGTTGCTTCACAAGTCAGTTCCAGGTCCCTCTCCCTTTCCCTACCCTCCTCCTGTGCCCTCCCCCCACTCCCCCATTATCCCCTCATTTCCCCAGGGAGGGTGAGGCCTTCCATGGGGGTGTCCATAGTCTGCCATTTCATATAGGGCAGGGCCTAGACCCTTCCCCAAGAGTTCAGGGTGAGAGTGTACCTCACATTGTTCAATGGGAGTCCAAAGTCCATGTGTATACTCCGGATGGGTACTGATCTGCTGCCCAAGGCTCAATAGATTACCTAGGCCTCCTCACTGACACTCACATTCAGGGGGTCTTGATCAGTCCCATGCTGGATTCCCAGGCTGATGCCTGGGATTCAAGAGTTAACCTTTGTCAGGTCAGCTGTTTCTGGGGGTTAAACCAGCCCAGTCTTAATCCCTTTGGTCATCAGTCCTCCCTCTCTGTTACTGGCTTTCTTGAGTTCAGCTCAGTGCTTAGCTGTGGGAGTCTGCCTCTTCTTCCATCAGCCACTAAATGAAGTTTCTGTTTCCCAGACTCTCTGGCCATGGGATTGTAGGCTGGCACTCCCCAGATCTATGTCTAAAATCCATATATGAGAGAGCACATGCCATGTTTCTCTTTTTGTGACTGGGTTACCTCACTCAGGATGGTTTCTTCTAGTGTCATCCATTTGCCTGCGAATCTCAGGATTCCATTGTTTTTTTTTTTTTTCTGCTGAATAGTACTCCATTGTGTAAATGTACCACATTTTCTCTATCCACTCTTCGGTTGAGGGGCATCTAGGTTGCTTCCAAGTTCTGGCTATTACAAATAATGCTGCTATGAACATAGTGGAACAGACATCTTTGTTGTATGAATGGGCATCTTTTGGATATATGCCTAAGAGTGGAGTTGCTGGGTCTTGTGGTAGGTTTATTCCCATTTTTCTGAGGAATCTCCACACTGATTTCCAAAGTGGCTGAACCAGTTGGCACTCCCACCAGCAATGGAGGAGTGTCCCCCTTTCACCACATCCTCTCCAGCATAAATTGTCTTCGGTGTTTTTGATTTTAGCCATTCTGACAGGAGTGATATGGTATCTCAGAGTTGTTTTGATTTGCATTTCCCGGATGGCTAAGGATGTTGAGCACTTTCTCAAGTGTCTCTCAGCCATCTTAGACTCCTCTATTGAAAATTCTCTATTTAGTTCTGCAGCCCACTTTTTAATTGGGTCCTTTCATGTTTTGGAGACTTGCTTCTTGAGTTCTTTGTAAATTTTGGAGATCAACCCCTCTGTCAGATGTGGGATTAGTGAATATTTTTTTCCCATTCTGTGGGCTGCCTTTTTGTCTTGTTGACTGTGTCCTTTGCCTTACAGAAGCTTCTCAGTTTCAGGAGGTCCCATTTATTAATTGTTGATCTCACTGTCTGTGCTACTGGTGTTATGTTCAGGAAGCTGTCTCCTGTACCAATTCGTTCAAGGGTACCACCCACTTTCTCTTCTAAAAGGTTCAGTGTGGCTGGATTTATGTTGAGGTCTTGCCAGACTATTGATGGGCTCCATGTTGTGCAGTAGTGAGAGCTGTACAAGTGAACATACTGATAGTATTTTAAATAAGGTCTGTTAACATCTTTGTGGGTCATTTCTGAGCCTGTTTTCTTTTTACCTTTCTGGAGTACTGGGAATTGGAGTACCTTAGGTAGGGCCCAGTACACGCTTGGAGACAAATGATTTGCCACTGAGCTATATCCCCAGCATTATTTAGTTTTTATTTTGATGGTCTTATTCTTTGCCTGGGCTGGCCTTGATCATGATCTTCCCGCTTCCCCTTCACAAGAGCTGAAATTGCCGGCCTGTACTACTAGGCCTGGTGAGTCTGTTTTCTCCCCTGTTTGTTGTGTGGTGTCCTTGCACGTGGTGTGTAAACAATCATAGTGCCTTCGAATGATCACATTTTTACCACCATTTTTGTCAGGATGCAGGTAAGTGTCTCAGTCAGAGAGGCGGCTTCTGGTTACTCTGTACCCTGCTGGGTCTGAGGTATGGCATGGGCAGCACACCCTTGGGGCAGCGGCAGCTCAGAGCATTGAATGTTGGTCTTTTCTTTACTGAGTCCACACAACTTCTTGTTGGCCTGTTGAGCTTTTTGCCCTGGTAGGAGAGGACTTGGTGAGACCAAGAGGAGCAGCCTATACTGGTCTCGTTTTCTGTCCAGCCAGGCCTGGCCCAAGTTTCTTCTCCATTTTCCAGACTGACAAGGCAGTTGGGCTCTGCTCTTCCACCATGGCCTTTGCCCGGGTCTCTGCTGTCAAGGAAGCTCCTGGGTACTTGACATCAGTGAAGTCTCAGTCCTGACGGTTGTCTGTGCATACTTCCTCAGTTGTGGTTTAGTATCAGACAGTAAGTGATCTTCACATCCATCCACAAAGTCCTTTGGAGGCATCCCTAAATTGCACATAACTTCAGCTTAGATGGTGTAACCCAGTAGAACCCAGTGCGGAGGCTGATAAGAAAATCTGCCTGACAGTGTGGGCTAGAGCGATGCTTCAGTGGTTAAGAGTACTTCCTCAGGACGCAAGGGGCAGATCGTAACTCTAGCTCCAGGTGATCTGATACCTTCTTTTTTTTTTGGTTTTACGAGACAGGGTTTCTCTGTATTGTTTTGGAGGCTGTCAGTCCAGCCTGGCCTCGAACTCACAGAGATCTGCCTGCCTCTGCCTCCCGAGTGCTGGGATTAAAAGCGTGCGCCACCACCGCCCGGCAATCTGATACCTTCTGGTTTCTACTAGCGTCTGCTCACAGGTGCATACCTTCACACACACACACACACACACACACACACACACACACACATGCAAAATAAATAAATGAACAGACAAAAACAAATCTTGAGAAAAAAAGCCCATAGTCCTAGGTTTTAAAAAATATTTATTTATTCTTATGTGTATGAGTGTTTCATTTGAAAGTCTGTGTACTGCATTTGTGTGATGCTTGCAGAGGCTAGAAGAGGATGTTAGAATCATTGAAACTGGAATTATATTACACTCTTGTGAGACACCATGTGAATGCTGGGAACTAAACCTGGGTCCTCTATAAGAGTAACAAGTGCTTTTCACCACTGAGACATTTCTCTAGTCCTGAATTTGTATTTTTTTAATTAGGAAAAAAATAATTTTGTCTTAGTTTCAACAATGATAAAACTCTCATAAATGGGCTGTTTGGATGTGGACTTGGATGCCTTGAGAGTTAAAGATCTCTTGGACTATAGTGACTTGAGAGTTAAAAGGCCTTTGGGAGAGCTCTGGGTAGGGTCCCGTCAGTGCTCACTGGGTTCAGCAGGTGAGGCCCCTGCAGTGGAGGTCAACTGGAGGTCATCTGTTGTCTGTGGCTGTATTCCTGCCATACTGCTACAATGAGCAGGTATTCTTAGGAGCATGCCTCTCACCTTGAAGAAGAATCTTGGTTTCTGTGTGGGTTTTCTAATGATATTTGGTAACGGGATGGATTTTTCACATGCCATATTCTGTGTGCAAAAACGCTTTACTGTGTGTTCATTCTTCACAAGATAAAGTTTTAACTACTCTTCTTTCTCAGCTAGCTTAAAACCTGAAAATCTAGTGTGGTTTGACTCCACCTCTTTTAAAGGACAAATTAATTATAGTAAGTTCAAAACTAATGCTAAGATATTTCTCATAACTTGAAAAAATAACACTATGTGATAGTATTTTAGAATCTTTGAAATAAGTTACACATCTTGGGAATATTAAAACAATACAGCCCTTTGTGATTATGTAAATGCTATACTAAAAGTTAGTAGAAGTGTATACCAAAAGCTAAAATTTCCCATTTGAGTAACAAGCAAGTGACCATTTTTATTATTATTTGGCTATAATCATTACTCCTTTTACCTAGATGCTTCCTGGGTAGTCAAGATCTAGAAGATAAATTTCTTCTACTATTACATATCTTAAGCTGTACAGTGCCAGAAAAAAGTACTGGAGGAAACCCTTCCATGTTAAGTTGTGGATTTGCAGTTGTGCATTCTTGTCATGGTGGACCCTTTGAAATCAGTTATTCTGCCTTTTCTGAGACCCTGTATCTCCTCTCTGCCTTGCTTCATGGATGGATGGTTCCACTAGAAGATCTGTCCCTTGATTAAGCTGGAGAGTGTCTCCATGGCCTAAGACCATCAGTGGAGTGACAAATAGAGTAGTGGAGGTGATGGCAAGAAAGTCATCTCATGTGTCAGCAGATTTATATTTCTTTCCCGAGGGTCCAACACTAACAATAAGCTTTATGTCCGAATTTTATGTTTTCTAATTATTTCAAAGAACCTTGTACAAAATGTCCATTTTTATATTTTCTGATTATTTCAAAGAATGTTCTAAAAATTATTTTGCAATATAGTTTTGGAAATACAATGATTACATATCCCAAATTGCTTTTTTTGTTAAAATTTTAGTTAATGGCTGAACATGTAATTTAGTTAGTTAGTTAATATGTAATTAAATGTTTTTTTCCCAACTACTGTTTTGTATGTATATAATCACTGTGTTTTGACTTCTTAATTGCAGATTACAAGAGAAGACTTTGCTACATTCGATTATATACTGTGTATGGATGAAAGCAATCTGAGGTAATCATATATATAATTGGTTTTTTGAGACAGGGTTTCTCTGTGTAGCCCTGTCTATCCTGGAACTCACATCCGCCTCTGCCTCCTGAGTGCTGGAATTAAAAGCCAGCGCCACCTCATAAGGTAATCATATTTTTTTTATTAAATTTTTTAATTTTGATGTTTAAATTTAGATTAGAAACATGGTTGGTTCACGAGTCAGTTCCAGGTATCTCTCCCTTTCCCTTCCCTCCTCCCGTGCCCTTCCCCCAACTCCCACATTATCCCCTCATTTCCCCAGGGAGGGTGAGGCCCTCCATGGGGTGTCCATAGTCTGTCATTTCATCCAGGGCAGGGCCTAGACCCTCCCCCAAGAGTTCAGGGTGAGAGTGCATCTCACATTGTTGGATGGGAGTCCAAAGTCCATACATACTCGGGATGTATACTGATCTACTACCCAAGGAGGTAATCATATTTTAAAAAGCATTTCTGTCCCCTTCTCAATTGTGTCATAGCCCCACTAAGTTGTACAAAATGACTTTATTGTCTTACAGTTTTTAATATACAAGGTTGATTATAATTTACAGAATTATTCAACATGACATAACTATCTGAGGATGAGGTATGGTTGACTCACATCTGTGTACAGAGATGTGGCTTCCAAAAGAGAGTCCAGCTAGTGCAGTGAGTGGACATGGAGAGTCCAGCTAGTGCAGTGAGTGGACATGGAGAGTCCAGCTAGTGCAGTGAGTGGACATGGTGAGTCCAGCTAGTGCAGTGAGTGGACATGGTGAGTCCAGCTAGTGCAGTGAGTGGACATGGAGAGTCCAGCTAGTGCAGTGAGTGGACATGGAGAGTCCAGCTAGTGCAGTGAGTGGACATGGAGAGTCCAGCTAGTGCAGTGAGTGGACATGGAGAGTCCAGCTAGTGCAGTGAGTGGACATGGAGAGTCCAGCTAGTGCAGTGAGTGGACATGGAGAGTCCAGCTAGTGCAGTGAGTGGACATGGAGAGTCCAGCTAGTGCAGTGAGTGGACATGGAGAGTCCAGCTCGTGCAGTGAATGGACATGGAGAGTCCAGCTAGTGCAGTGAGTGGACATGGAGAGTCCAGCTAGTGCAGTGAGTGGACATGGAGAGTCCAGCTAGTGCAGTGAGTGGACATGGAGAGTCCAGCTAGTGCAGTGAGTGGACATGGAGAGTCCAGCTAGTGCAGTGAGTGGACATGGAGAGTCCAGCTAGTGCAGTGAGTGGACATGGAGAGTCCAGCTAGTGCAGTGAGTGGACATGGAGAGTCCAGCTAGTGCAGTGAGTGGACATGGAGAGTCCAGCTAGTGCAGTGAGTGGACATGGAGAGTCCAGCTAGTGCAGTGAGTGGACATGGAGAGTCCAGCTCTTGCAGTGAATGGACATGGAGAGTCCAGCTAGTGCAGTGAGTGGACATGGAGAGTCCAGCTAGTGCAGTGAGTGGACATGGAGAGTCCAGCTAGTGCAGTGAGTGGACATGGAGAGTCCAGCTAGTGCAGTGAGTGGACATGGAGAGTCCAGCTAGTGCAGTGAGTGGACATGGAGAGTCCAGCTCTTGCAGTGAATGGACATGGAGAGTCCAGCTAGTGCAGTGAATGGACATGGAGAGTCCAGCTCTTGCAGTGAATGGACATGGAGAGTCCAGCTAGTGCAGTGAGTGGACATGGAGAGTCCAGCTGGTGCAGTGAGTGGACATGGAGAGTCCAGCTAGTGCAGTGAATGGACATGGAGAGTCCAGCTAGTGCAGTGAGTGGACATGGAGAGTCCAGCTAGTGCAGTGAATGGACATGGAGAGTCCAGCTAGTGCAGTGAGTGGACATGGAGAGTCCAGCTAGTGCAGTGAGTGGACATGGAACCCGCTGGTTTGGGGCTATAGGTGTAGAGGTGATGCATGGATTTGCATTAATTCAGTTTACTGCTGTAACAGATGAGGAGTATCTTGTATCTTATTTCTTTATAAGTGCAGAACTCTAGGGTTTACATTTGGTTAATTAACAGTGATGGGCTAAGGTGTTAAGTAGCAGTGATTGCTCTGTAATGCTGATGTGATCTGCAGGGCCACACCCCTCTTTAGTAAATTCACTGTATTACCAAGAAAGAAAATGAGGAACAGTGAACTTGAGTCACTCTCCTGAGTTCACAGGACAGATGGGTGGGTCTAGAAGGGCCTAAAATCATAGCTGCTGCCACCTTGGCCTTCACGCTTTCCACTGGACATACTTGTCCCAACCACACTTGCTCATGGTCTCACTCCCCTGTCCTTGCATTCAGTCCTACTTGCTCCTGTCTTCACTTGACATGAACATTATCTGTATGATCCCTTTGTCTTGGGGCGTGGTATACATACATACATACATACATACATACATACATACATACATACATACATTTAGAGTTCTTTCCTGGCATTTTTTTTTGAAATGGTATCCTTTTTATTGTCCCGAAATACATTTCAAAATCAGAAGAAAGCCTAATAATTGTGTGACTTACAGATGCACATTTGGGTATCAGACTCCGTGCACTGTGGCATATAGCTGCAGGAGTCCCACAGGTCTGCAGAGTGTTCTGTTTCATTTCAAATCAGGTTGCTCTGTTGTATTTTGATAGGGTATTTCATAAACCCTGAGCAGATGTCCCTGTTTAACTTAAAACCATAGATCAGAAATCTAAGTTCATGTTTCAATTTTGCAGAGATTTGAATAGAAAAAGTAATCAAGTTAAAAACTGCAAAGCTAAAATTGAGCTACTTGGGAGCTATGATCCACAGAAACAACTCATTATTGAAGATCCCTATTATGTAAGTACATTTCAGGTTTGGGGCCACTGTTAAGATGGACAGGATGTATTCTGTGGTATTAAATGACAGGTCTGGGTCTTCTGAGGACATTGCCATCATAAACCATTGTTGGGTTTTCTTTTTTGTTCTTTTAGGGCAATGATTCTGACTTTGAAGTGGTGTACCAGCAATGCCTCCGGTGCTGCAAGGCCTTCCTGGAGAAGACTCACTAGATGGTCCTGCCCACCACCACTGAGCAACTCTCTCACAGAGCCATGCCCAAGGGTGGTGGCAGTCCTTAGCCCCACGCCCCAGCTGTCTTTTCAGCTGACTTACTGTCGACCTGTAAAATAACTGTAGGTGGAAATTAGGTATATGTTCAGAAGGATAAAAATATCTTGAGTAAGACAGTTTGAGGTGAGGCTAAGCTTTCTTAGACTAGTTGAACCTCTCACCTTCCCTAATTACAAAATAGTGGAACAAGCAAATATGGAACAAAATAGAACACAATGAAGTAAAAATGACCTACAAGGTTCAGGTCAGCCTCCGACCCCAGCTAGCCTGGGTGGTCTGGTCTGACCAGAGTGTGTGCATGGCCAGCACCCAGGGTGCCATTTGCTTGCCTTATACCTGTGTCATAGACTCTTCAGACAATAACTCCATCCGTATCAACCTTCCATTTAACATTGGAAGAGTTTAAACTCAGACACACTGGAGGACATTTAAATATTCAGAAGAGAAGAAGCTGGATAACGCAGGCCTGCAATTCCAGGAGGCCATCCTGGGCTATACAGTGAAGAGGGGAGCAACAGATTGATAAAATTAGCATTTTTATTCTTGGTTTTTGTCTAGTGTTTTTGAGCTTTGTTCCTATTTGAGCCACTTTACCTCTTAAAAAAGGTGTGCTTAAACAGTGGAATGTTTGTAGTATTCTTTCATCAACATTTTAAAGTTACAGGCAAGCATGTGTAATTTAAATGCATTTTCAGAAAAGTGACCTCAAATTCATGTCAGAAAAGAATTCGTGTTAAACTGGGAAGTTAACAAATATAATTGAAATCGAAATCTGGTGTGTGCCTGCTTTCTAATTGACAAATGAAAAAAAAATGTAAAACATTGCCTCCATGTGCCTTTTTACTTGGCCTGATGTTAAATTTGTGTACTTATTTTCAGTATTAGAAAGTAAAGTAATGAAAAATAAAAGCACGCTGCTGTGACATACGGTGATGTATGCTTAATTAAGAGACTCTGGGAACTATCCTTATCTTTGGGCCTTCTTCATGTAACTGGTCCAGCTTCCTTGCTGAGTAGGTGGTAACTGTCTTAGCCTGACTTAACTGGTCACAACTGGTGACCTCCAGTCCTGGAGAACTTCTAATTAGAAAAGGCATCCCAATGTTTGAAAGAAGCACAGAGACCTGGGAATATGCAGTTACCTGCTTGACTGGAGCTCACAGTTGACCCTCTAGAGGAAAGCAACTACCCCAACATCCTCTCCTCACAGAAAGGCCATGATGTCCTGACAAAGATAGTCAGACCACCAGTTAACTTTCTGGCTCCTGTGGGGTTTTGGTCATGGTTTTCACAAAGTTAAAAACTAGGAAGGCAAAAGACAAATAGTCAACCCCATTAAGTCAGAAGCTCTCATCCTAGCTTGGGAGTTGCTTCAGGGTCTCAGATTTCTCTTTCACACTATAAAGTCCTATTTTCTTGAATTTTTACCTGTATACTCTAGGTGCAAATCCTTGGAATATGGGCTTCTGGTGGCTACTTAATTCTGTGGCTGTTCCAAACATCATCATGTGTTTGTAAGAGCTCATGAACACTGAAACTTAACCTTTTTAAGTTCAAACCAATTACTTTTTTAAAAAATGCAGTCATTAAAAATTGGAACTGTTCTTGGTGTTCTTAGTTTGGCATTCTCTTAACAATCATGTAGGAAATAGTTTGAACTTATTTGGAGTATTGGTGACTAAATGAGACCAAGAAATCAGGAATTTATGTCATTTAATACTTAGTGACATCTCTACACATATATGCATGTCACATATGCATGTGTGTGTGTACATATATACGTGTATATATTGATATATGTGTGTGTACATATATATGTATATATTGAGCAATGATATAGAAGAGTCGCTCTGAAGACTGTTCATTATACCAAACACTTCATTTATTTCCTTGTACTTATTCACAGTATTTACATATTGTACAATACCTGGAGTGTACTTACAGAGGACAAATGAGACTGGCCTGGGCATATCCACGTGTTGATATGCCACTGTCTTCAAAACAAGTGAGGTTTTTTGGTTTTCATTAAAATTTTTCATGCAGTTCCAAACTATACTTTGGGAGTTTAAATGTAGAAGTAATACAAAATGTCAAATCATACTTTATACTCTATGAAAATACAGTTTAATGTTCTGCCTATGTTTCTAAAGAAATACTTGTGGTTCCACCTAATCTTAAAAGGGAAATACCTCATAGCATTAAACATCAAATGTGGAGTGTTTCTCTTATAATCTAAGAGTGGCAAATCTCACTGACAGATACACTGGTTTGCTGAATGTATATTTGTAAACTGTCAGCAACATAGAAAATGCAAAGGAATTACGGAAGAATGCAAAAATAAATCTCTGTCCACAGGAAATGGGCATGAAGATGGTTCTGTTCTCTGTTGGTTTCCAAGGCACTTTTCAGGGTTCCTGGTGTTGCTCCTTTGCAGCTGAAAACAATTACATTTGATTTCATATAGCCACTCATTTTTATTACCAATTCTAAAGGACCTGTGAGTCCAGCAATATAACAACACATCTATAAACAAGGAGTCTGTAATTCTCTTATGTTCAGAGTCTAGGTCTTTCCCCCAATCCCATCTGGAAAAGGATTCTTTAGTTACCATGTGTTCGCTGCCTAAGTGATGAAGGCCATCATGCACACCTGTGGATGAATACTTACTAAAGTTAACTTTAGTTCTTGGTCTTACATGTATGATAGGGTTCCTTGGGTATTCAGTCAACAGATTTGCAGTGTCACTTCAGGTCAAGAGTCTGCCTTACTCTTCTGCATTCACACAGTAAAGCTATTATGTAATCAAAACCCTTTCTGGTACTCTTTGTTAAAATATGTTTGCCTTTTAGTTTTAAAAGAAGGGTAACATCAGGGCTACTAGACTATGTTCAGGTTAAGCCAGGTACTTGGATGCTTAGTACTGAAGTCTGTACTTTAAGAGGTAACCCAGGCTCAGGGTTTTCAATTTACTGACCTACAGGCTCAATGATAAGGTATGTGTGTGACTCAGAATATGCTTTGCCTGGTCTGAGGACAGTTACTGAGCTTCCCAAGGAAACCATGAGTTTGCTCATTACTAGTCTTCTAGGATTTGTAAAACCTTGCCCGTAGGCTGTGGGCAATTGCTGGGACAGGAATCTACCAATTGTCTTGAGAAGATGGGAGCTGGACACAGCAGAAGACTTGTGTGGACATTGTGAACCGGGTTTTTTTTTCCTCCATTGTGGTGAGACATGATGCTGGTTCTGGCCCCGAGGGTCTGACTAGTGCCCTGAACCAACCTGCAAAGCACTGAGATACCTACCTAAGCTTTCTACTGGTGACCGCTAGATACAGGTTTGCTGTCATTTTAAACCCTTCTGCCTTAAGAGAGTTTAATCTTTTAAAAAATAAAGGTTTAAAACTAATTGCTGACAAGGATACTAGTGTTTTAAACTGCCCCCTGCCCCCATAGTTTGGCCAAACTGAACCTATTCCATTTGTGACAAGTGACTGTTGAAGCAGGTGGCCTTTGGTGTAGAAGTTTGTGAACACAGATCTTCCTGTCCCTCTACTGTGTTGCAATACCCTGTCAGTTCTGACTGGATGCTGCAGGAGATGTAGCAGAGGCCAGTGTGGCAGTCCCATGTTCAGTCTATTCAACATGCCTTGCCTTTTCCTTGCTGTTTTCTGTGATACACTGTATCGGGGCAAGCACACGTGCTGCTGATGCCTGCCAGACACAGACCAAGTAGAGTTGGTGCGTGAGTACAGTGTGCAGGTGGTGGTTTGGCTCTTTAGGAAACTAAGTCCTGTACAGGATAAGCTAGTCCTCAGCAGGCTTAGTGGTACCAAAGGCAAGAAAGTTCTCAGAGAATAGGCTGAACATTCTCTCCCTGCTTAGGAGTAAATGGCAATACTTCGCAAGGGACATAATGGAACTGCCATTTTTATCTCCCCAGCACACTACCAGCCCAGGTATACGTGTGTGTGTGTGTGTGTGTGTGTGTCTGTGTGTGTGTGTCTCCATTTAAGAGAAACACTTCTGTGTGCTATAAATGCAGTGCTTAAAAATATTAAAAACGTTGGAAAGAAGGGAAATGAGGGCATGCACTTTCCAGCTTTGACTGGCATAAACACACCTGCTTCCTCCAGAAAGAGCCAGTTTGCTTATGCAGGCCTCACTGCTTCACCTCACCGTCAGTAGAGACGCCCTTATTTTTAGTGGCTCTTGGTCCAGATTGTGAGGATGTTGTGGCTGACACTGTGAGGCTACTGTGTTTCGGCCCTGATGACCCAGCCATGTCCAGAGTTTACCTCTGTGCACAGTGCTGCTGTTTTACTGAACATATCCGTATATAAAAGAGTGCTGCTCTCATCCATTTTTTATGAGACAAGCTAGAACAGCTACTAAAAAAATGCAACATTTACTTTTTATTTGTATTTTCTGGACAGCAGGCAAGTTTTCTGGGAACAGCCATTTGCATTCAGGAAGTAGGTCTTATTTGTGGTGTGAATCCCCACCTAATAATGCCTGACATACTTATGACAGATATACAGAAAAGATTAAACTAAAGCTCTGTCAATCAGTCTTGAATGAATGAGTATTGTGGAATCTGTTGGGAAATAAAGTCAACTTCCCCCTATACATTGTTAGCAGCACAGTTGGGAGCATCAAGAGGCCAGTATATAGTTACAACCTGATAGTGGGTTTACACTTCTTCCACTAGGCATTAAGGGTGTGCACTCACAGAAACATTTATGTTAGCTGTGTTAGTTTTTTTTTTTACTATAACGATAGGACTCCAAACCTTTACCAGATACATAAAATTTGTGTGGCTGTGATTAGTAGTAGGTAGTATAGCCTAACTTAGAATTTTATATTACTTTACCAAGGTGCAAAAGGAATGCACACTTGACCAGTATCACGTTTCAGGATTTGTGTGTGTGTGTTATATACATATGTATATGCAGGTGTACATCCCATGTATGCATACAGAAGCCAGAGAAGGATGGTGAGTGTCCTGTTATGCAACACTCTACCTTAGTCCTTCAAGACAGGGTCTCTCACTGAAACTCTTGTCTGGGCAGCATAGTTCTGGGGTTACAGGTATCTGTTGCCATGCCTGGCATTTTACCATGACTAGTAGGAATTTGAACTCAGAGATTTCTGTGTACATAGTAAGTGCTCTTACCCTCTGAGATATATCCCCAACCTCATGCTTTAGTTTTTTAATTTGGTGTTTTTATGGGCTGATATGCAGCGCAATGCTGCGCAGCAGGGAACCACAGTTCTAGCCTGACACAGTCTCTATATTGTTTATTAGATAAATTTTGAAGGATGTCTGTGTTCATAAATGTCAGTGCATTAGTCCATCCCGGAAGTCAATAGCAATGGGTTGAAGCATGTACCCTGATGTTAAACTGTCTGCTATATGAAGTTCCAGTAACAATGTACACCATAGATAGCCAGCAGGGGGAGCCTTGTACCCATGGCCTTTGTTTGAGATAGATTGGTTGTCTTTTGCTCAGAGTGAAGCTACTATAGTGAAAGAATGAATGTGTCTAAATGCCCATGTGTTCTTTAATGACATACATGGCATTCTGACCCTTGCTGTTTGGCCACCACGATTGTCTGGGAGCTTACCTTATCTCTCCATGCACATGGGACTGACAGCCAGCCGTGTAAGTAGCCTGGCACATCTTTTATAATCTGCGGTGAAAACAAACCATGGACCTTTGTCAGTTTGCCTGCACAACATTAAAATTAAATATAGGTTGATTTTTACAGGTATATAAAGTGCTATAACCACCATTTATTTTCTAATATTCTGAAGTCCCTAGAAGCAATAGCATCCAGTTACCTGAAGTTATGAGCTCTAAGTTGCTTACTTACTTCAGGGAAAAATTGGCATTATAAGCAGAAATCAGGTAAGGGCTACAGAGGGGACAGACACAGCATCCTCTGAAGTGTGGCTGCCAGAGTTAGAGAAATGCTGTGAGTGCTGCTTCTTAACATGCCTTTGTGTGAACTCTCTTTCAGATACATGCAGACTAAGTCTCCACCTGAGATGAGCCTGATAGACTCTTGCAATGATGTTAGAAAGAAAGAGGGTCAAGAAGACCAGGGCGGACTGGACCCAGTTGGGAGGCTATGCAAGAAACAGAGACAGGAGGATGAGAAGTTCAATGCTACCCTGGGTTACAGAATGAATTTGAGGTCACCTTGAGCAACTTAACAAGAATAAGTCCCAAAAAGTAAAAATGAGAGATAGGGGTGGACATAGCTCAGGGATAAAGTGCTTGTGGGCGGCTCTAGACTCAACTATCAACAATGAAGAAGAGGAAGAAAAACATTGTAAAGAAAAATTTCAAGTGTAGACTGGGAGAAAAAGGTAATAGTTTTTAAGTCCAGCCTGGTGTTCTCTGCTGCTTCCCGTGACTCCACACTTCATTCTTCTGCTTCATCAAAAATATATAGTAAGGTTCAGTTGCCACAGCTACAGGAAAATTTCCCCAGGACAAAATTCTGTGAAAAGCTTCAGTAATTTATGATTTCTCAGGAGTAACAAGAATCCTCAAAGGGGTGAGCATCCATCCTCAACAGAGAATCTGGATGAGTGACAATGATAAATATAAACACACTCCCAAAAACGTCAGCTTCCAAATGCTTATGGTATCTATCCTTTTAGTTCAAAGAGGAAAGAGAACCTAACCTGCTTATGATTGGCCACCTAGATTTGTGCTTTATTGCTCTTCTCCCACAATTTTTGGAATGTAGTTTTCCCAAATAGATCCTGTACCAAGGTGGAGTAGATTGTGAGCTCAGGAGTGGTCTAATTAACAAACTGTACATACTTCCACTTGTAATCTGCCTGGAGACTACAGGTATTCCCATCTCACTCAGTCCAAGTCTCGAGCAATGCTCCTCAACCAGTAATGCGCATGTAGAGTAGAACAGATTCTGTTTATCAGAAATAAGAGAGATTTGGTTCTTCATTTCACCAAGCTCTTATGGCTTCCAAGGAAGGCTGAACCCTATGGTCCTTATCAATTCCAGCACCCCAGGATTTCAGTGAACTTCTAAACGCTCCAAAGCATCCCAAAAGAGCTAGCATTCTGTTATCTGTGGGAAAAGAGGTGGAAATAGCTAATTGTCTCAGTGCACAAATGTGTCAACCTTCCACCTCTGGGGACTCAGCTTAAGCTGTGACCGGGAGTCTGTATATATTATCACCAAAGGATGCGACAATGTGGAGCAAAGCATGACGTCCTGGGAGAAGCTTAGGGGAGCATGAGCGTGAGCCTGGCTTTTTGATGTCTCTATGACAAGCATTTTAAATTCTGTCTCCTAGTCCCTAAGTGAATGTGTTTTAATGTTAGAAGTTCATGTTCAAAGTTAGAATCTAGAATATTATTGTGTTGTATGAGATATATATTATAAAATAGATGCCCACTCAAGCAATAAAAAGGTTCTGTGGCCCCAAGAAACATGTCAGTAACTCTCAAACAGAAGACAGTTTCACTGCATGAGAAAGTAGGGGAGATAGTGATACAAGAGGGCCACATGGCAAGTTCAAATGAAAAATTAAATTATTCAGGAAGCATGTTTGCTCACCTTGGACTGCAGGCCTGACTGTCTGAAACATGCTAATGAGATGGCCTTGCTGGGCTAAGACTCACAGATGTGATGTCCTGAACCTACCTAGTAGTGCCCATCATACAGGGGCAGTCTGTAAATGACAGGTATCTTTATTCAGAGAACCTCTGCTGCCTAAACAGAAAAAAAATTCCTACTTCATGTGACCAGCATATCTGTGTCAAGCAGGAAAGACTACTTCAGTCTGCTGACTGGGCTGCTGTCCTCTTGGTCATCTCTCAAAGCAGCCAGCCAGATCCTGGTGTGTCTGTATGGCTTTCACCTGTGAAAGTCATCATCTCATTAAAAAAATGGTTTTATGAAGAGTGCAAGGAGTTGTTTTGGGGAAGTGAAATACACTGCAGTAGGTAAATAGATGAAGCATATTGAAAATGAAAAGAAATGTAAAGACATATGAGAAATGAATTAATGTATAAGCCCTGTGTCTCTGAGCTGAAGAAGAACAGCCAGAAGAGCAGTATTTGGAACAGAAATAAGTCTTGGGTGGCCAGTCATTGGTGGCGCATGCCTTTAATCCCAGCACTCAAGAGGCAGAGGCAGGCAGATATCTGTGAGTTCAAGACCAGCCTGGTCTACAGAGCAAGTTCCAGAACAGACTCCAAAGCTACAGAGAAACCCTGTCTTGGAAACAAAAAACAAACAAACAAAACAAAAAACCCAAAACAACAGCAACAACAACAATAAGCCCCAAAATAAAAAAGCCTTGTGTGATGAGAGTTTTATTACTAATGGAAAGAAAACAGCACTGGTCAAAGCAGTGGAGGTAGTCAAAAAAGTTTTACAGGAAAATTTCAGGCCAACCAGACTGTTTATACGCCAACACTTTGACCACCAGCAGACACCTGAGCATCTCATACCTAACCTGTGTGGTGTCCACTATAATAGGATATGGACTTTGTGCCAGAGTTCATAAACAAAATGAGAATGTGAATGAAGGGAGGGGTTCAGTCCATTGCAAGAGCTGATTAAATTCAATGGGTCATCATGAGGTAAATACTTTCCAGTGGTGTTGGCTGTTACAGAGTTTAAGCCGTCCGCTCCAATGTCTAGGCACCCTGCCCCAATCCAGTCAGGAAGAGTGGAGCGCCATTTGCCTATTGGGTGCT
Organism: Mesocricetus auratus; assembly: GCF_017639785.1. NCBI lineage: Eukaryota > Metazoa > Chordata > Mammalia > Rodentia > Cricetidae > Mesocricetus > Mesocricetus auratus. The sequence continues at coordinate 931,357 of NW_024429205.1, forward strand.
CACTTACATGCAGGGATGGTGCAGTCCCGCGTGTTGTGGTAAAGTCTGTGAAAGTGCTTGCTGCACTTCGGACTGAAATAAAGAGGACCTGGAACACAGAGGAAGAAAGTCACAAAGACCCAGGGCAAAAAGGAGCAGGGAGGGCAGAGGAGCGAAGGGAGCACACACCTGTGAGATGTTTCAGAAACTTGTCCTTCATCCTTAGATCTCGAGGAACAATCTCTATGAGGGGTGAGAAATCGTATTACTTGAACAACGCACCTATTACGTGTGATCTTAAGTGAATGTGGAGGAAACTTTTGAATTACCCAAACTACAACGCACTGGATAGACTAGGACAACACTTGGAGGTTGCGCATAATACAATGTGGACACTTAGGTCAGCATGATTTTTCTCTAGCAGGGTTAACTACTCATAAAGCTCCAATATTACCAGTCTATTTTCTCTGGCTATGATAAGAGTTACAGGCCATAAAGTTACAGGTTTGGAAAAAAATGGTTTTGGATAGGTTCCAAGGGATGAATCACTTGTATACACTTTAATTTAAAGAACTTTGAAATATAAGTTCCACAGCATTTAAAAATTCTAGAAATAAACCCAAACCTTCAAAACAAAACAAAAAGTGTGTTTTCGAACACTATACATTGTAGGTAATGTTTTAATTTCTTTATGACTCTCTGATAGTGAGGCTGGTATGAACAGATGGGAATGTACATCACGATTTATAAGGCAATGTGGGGTACCCAAGGAAAGGATTTTAAACACCAGCTCATAACCCTGCTTTTCATTGACACCTGGTCCCTAGTGATGGTTCCCTGTTTGCTTGTTTCCCCGCCTCCCGAGTTTGGATATTGTTTTTGCTTTATTTTCTGTCTCTGTAATCATTTTCTAAGTCTCTGACCCACATGAGGCCAACATCTTCTCTATGATTGTGTAATGTCACATTTTATTTTACCAGAAATACTATTTTTTTCTTTCCTAATAGCTGAAGAGAGACACTGACATCGAGTCTTTCATGAGGGAGGTGTAGACTGCTCCCTAAAGCCTCTATTCATGTCCTCCTTACTTGAGTCAGTTTACACAAAAGTGACCCTATCATATTTGACCTAATTCTGTCATGAAAGCATTAAAAGCTTGCATGCTTCCCTGAGAAATCCCCATGGGCCACTCTGGGAAGGGCTCCACCAGGGAAGCTCTGGCCATTTCTTCCTCTGCTGGAAATGGTGGGCTGGGAACCTTCCCCTGAGAAGATCAGAGTGTTCTGAACTGGGCACCAGCATATCTTAGAAGTGGATTAAGATTGTTATTTTAGAGGCTCTCATACAGTCTCCTGTTTCTGCCAGTTTCTTTTTCTTGAGAAGCAATAAAAAACAAAACAAACACAAAAAGCCCTTAGTTAAAATTTTAAAAATTGGTTCATCTTTAAAACTGTTTCTAAAAAAAAATCTATTTAAGAAAATGCTAATATGATGTGTCTTCCCGATAGGTAGCCCCTTCATCCACACTGCCAAGACCCACTTTTGCTCCTCAGTACACACTGTGGCTAGAACTCTTTCAGGGTCCACACTGGGATCTTCCTCATCCTTTTTGGAAACTCAGGCATCCTTGGTTTCCCAGGTCTATATTGCCAAGACTCACTTTCAGTCACTCCCGTCCATCAGGTCTACATCGCCAGGGCCTCCCCCACTCCCTTCCCCGTGGTCCACATTGTTGAACAATTATTCACTCTATTCCAAGTAGATTGGAACTGTCAGACACTCAGCTGCATCCTACTCTCTGGCCCTCAGGTCTACACTGCTAAGATACTCACTTCCTGTTCTTCGTAGTCTACACTGCCCGGATCCTTATCCACACTCCACCCCACTGGTCTATACTGCCACAGCTCAATCTCATTAACTTTCTATACTTCATAGTCTAAGCTGCTGGGCACTCACGCACTCTGTTCCTCAGACTAGGGCTCCCTCTTCCGCATTCTGTCCTCATAGGTTTACACTGCCAGTAATTACTTTTTGCCTTTCAAGTCTACGCTGCCAGAACCCTCCCTTACTCTATTTCATATTATGGTCTACGCTGGTGAGCTCTCACCCGCTAAGTCCTTCATGTCTACACTGAGGAACACTCACCCACTCTCTGCTCCTCTGGGTCTGCCCCATAATCCGTGGCCTCTCTGCGGCCCAGGGCAAAGTCGGACTCGCCAAGGAGCTGCAGCCTCTTGTTGTCTCCCGTGTGGAATTTCTTCAGCTCCTGGACCAGCTCAACTAGCAACCTCAGCAGCGTCTGCCTGTCTGCAGGCTCCCGGGGCTGCGCGCGTCCCCGGTGCCCCACCATGCTCAGCAGCAGTAGCACAAGGACCAGCGGGCGCCCTGACACGCGCATTACCCCGGTGGCCTGCGTCGCGGGTCTTGGGACCCGCCGCCCCACTAGCCGGAGCCCAAGTTTCCCGCACGCGGAGTCCGCGCAGAGACCGCGCCGCACAACTTTCTTTCACCGCGGGAACCGCGCGCGGGGTCTTTGGACACTTCTCAGCGACGGGAGGCCACAGGTGTAGCCCGGCCTCAGGTCTGGAGCTGCGGAGCGGTTGGGCCACCCTGGGCTTGAGAGGTCAGGGCACCTGCCAGCTGTGGGTCCCGCACTGCCGTCAGGCACCTGCGACCACGCGGTGGATCCCACGTTGCCCTCGGGCACCTGAGCCCACACGGTAGGTTCTGCGCCTGGCGCGCTCCTCGGTCCCCCCAGTTCCAACGCTACTTATGAGCTCCAGCTCCACTTGTCCAGCGCAGGGACACAGGACGCACAGCTCCTACGGGGACAGCGCCGACCCTGCTGCTCCAAGTCCCGCTGTCCTCGGGCGCTTCTTATCCCCGCGGCCGCCGACGTCAGGCGGGTCCCCCGGGTTCCGAGCGCTGCTTTAATTAGAACCACCGAGCGCTGCTCCGGGGCGCGGATATTCGTCAGGCCCCTCCGCCTCTCGCGCTCTCATCCCCTCCCCCGTCCCCCTCCGGGCCCAGTCTTCAGTCTCCGCCCCTCCCTCACGTCTCCACCCGCGTCTGGTCTCCCCCTCTCTCGTCCTTCCTCTGCCTCTCTCCTGTCTCCCTCTCCCGCAGTCTGTTTCCCTCCGTTCCTGTCACAAGTGACAGGATGAGCAGAAATGCCTTTACCGGGAACTGGGATCTGTTTTTGTCTAAATGTAGATCTTGGGCTGTTTAAAAGGAGCTGCTTGATTGCCTCGACATTGAGTGCCATCCAGAGTCTGGACTTTTCCGAGGAGGGATCTGCCTGACACAGGCAGGTTTCAGGGTCTGAAGAAGACGATGGGAACGCCTTGCACTTGGAGGGACCCAAGCAGCCTGCGAGGTCCTTGGAGTAGGGACACTGCTAGTCCACGGGTCGGATCCAGAGCTCTTGCCACTCAAGGTGCATCTTTAAGAAAGTTTGATCTTTTGGATGTAGCCAGGCACATTTGCAAGGGCACAGCAATTTGCTTGCTTGATTTTTTTCTTCTTGTGATAAGTATTACCAACTGTACAGTTTCCCATTTCATTGGTGCTTTCTGGGCAGGAGCTGGACGTCCTCCAAGTCGGCGATCACATCGGGAAAGGTGTTCTTAGTACAACATCAGAAAGGGAGAACTCAAGCATTAAAAGCCTCGATCTTTAACCCGCAGCTGCTCAAGCTGTTGCGAAGATGCAGTGCCTTGCAAGTGCGCACCCGCCTTGGCCAGGATTGAGGAGGGGATCACTGTGGGCCAAACCCCCTGCTCTGAATGGATCCTGGAACTCCAATTCTGTCTCCTCTCTCCACCACCTTCTCCTTTCCCTCACTGGATGGGTTGCTGTAGAAGATCAAGTGCCTGATAGGGTGCGATGAGTAGCGCTAGCAACGGAGACCCTAAAATGTGGCCCCTTTGGGTGGTGTGTCTATCTCTAAAAGCAAACACTTTGGTTTTCCAATTTAGGTTTCTTTTACTTTTAGTCGAGTTTGTTTTTCAGTTTATCTAGTTTTGTTGCATGCAATATAGTTGAAATGCATAGGTTCCTTTTGAAATTTATGCAAGACAAATTAAAATTTCACAAGAATCAGATCTTAAGCAGATAAGGTGGGGGTACGCCTTTTCTTTCTCTGTCTGTATATAAAGGGACTTAAAGTCTCCCTGGTAAGAGGGACTCCAACTGCCCATCGGCTTTGGCTTTCCTCCTCAGCAGGTTGGCATCTACCCCTTACTCTGGTATCTGCAGATCTATGCACCACTAATCACAATGCAATGGAAACTTACAGAGCTTCTAGGTTATTGTGATTACATTTCACTTAATCACATACTATTTTAGACTTAGATCTGTTTAAACAGTGTTTCACAAAATCAAAAGCTTCAAATTTAAAGACAAAACAAAGCAAACTAACAACAATGGAACAGAATCCACCCCTTCAAATTCTACCAGCATAACAAGTCTTGTTAGTGATGAGTATTATGATCTTTGTCTATGTTTTTTGGTTTTCAGGGACACAAATGGCTTCCTCACGGGGCTCCTTTCTACCACCCAACTGTATTGTGCTTATCTCAGTGCACAGCATAGATAGTTAAATGGACAGACAATGAAGAAAAATGTGTGTTTGGTTGGTACTTGGACAAGAAATAGGACAATCGAAGATCAGATGACTCATGTGTTTGTTCAATCTTATGAAACTCCATGCTGAAATGACTCCGAATGCCTCTCATTTCACACAATGCTGGGCTTTAAGCACGCACTTGAAAGAACATATGCACTATTAGTGTCTGCTCAGTTTTCACGTGGTATTTTCAGGATGAGCGCTGTAGAGAAAACTTACCAGAATTGTGTGTGTTTTAAGCTCCTCAGTAGTCAAGGCTGGTCACAGGACCATACTTGCAAGTTCACAAGGACTTGGAAGGTAGATTGGAATATTACTTGGTCACTCCAATTGATTTTTACACGAAGTGAGCCTTCGTGGTTGGACATTGTCCCTAATCTAAAACTAAATAATTCTGTGATGTTACAAAACTACTACAACAACAAAACCAACATCCTACAGAAAGCTGGAGGTAATTCACCTGAAGTCACATTACTATTAGCTTAACATATTTGGGGGAAGAAAAGTTATTAGATTCAAATAACTTCCTCCTTTACTAAATGAGCAGCTGTCTACTGTCAAAGGACTTCATAAGCTAAGAAGAGAAAACTAGCAAGAAACTATATTCTAGGTTGTCTTAGTTTTCTTTTCTATTGGTATGATAAAGACCATGACCAAAACCAACTTGGTGAGGAAAGGGTTTATATGGCTTATATATCCTTGGTCACAGTCAACCAAGGGAGACCAAGGCAGGAACTCAAGGCAGGAAATGAAGGAGAGGCCTTGGAGGATTGCTGCTTACTGTCTTGCTCCCTATGGCTTGCTCAGCCATGTAAATGAAAGTTTCTTTCCAGCCCACCAGTTCCCAATTAATAACTGACACAGAGACGCAATATGAATTGTAAATGCTCAGCTATTAGTTCAGGCTTGTTACTAGCTAACTCTTACATTTTCAATTAACCCATATTTGTTTTTTTATTTTAATTTTAAATAGCTTGCTTCACATGTCAATCCCAGTTCCCTCTCCCTCCCCTCCTCCCGCACACCCTCACCATCCCCCCCCCAGCCTCCCACCCTATTGCCACTTCCTTCCACATAGGGGTATCTAGAGTCTGTCATTTCACTCAGGGCAGGGTCCAGACACTCCCCTAAGAGTCCAGGCTGAGAGAGCATCCCTCTTTGTGCTATGGACACAGGAAGTACGTTTGTATGCCAGTCAATTAACCCATATTTGTATCTACTCTTTGCCAGTACTGCATGTCCATCCTGCATCTCTCTCTGCATCTGCTCATGACTCCTGACTCTGTCTTTCTTCTTCTCAGCATTCACAAGTTGGCTCTTCTTCCTAAACTTACCCTGTCCAGCTGTTGGCCAATCAGCTTCTTTATCAAAACAATCACAGCGACACATCTTCACACAGTGTAAAGGAATATTCTACACAGCCTGCTTTCTTATAAAACTCAGGCACTGACCTGCCCAGGAGACGGTCCCAAGTGGACAGTCGTGAATCAAGAAATTACCTTATTAATAGTGAATCAAGGAAATACCTCACAGACTTGTGTACAGGCAATCTGATGGAGGCATTTTCTCAGTTGAGGTTCTCTTTCCTAGATAACTCTAACTCGTGTTAAGCTGACAAAAAGTCCAACCAACTCATAGGTTTATTGGGAGGATTATTTATTTTGCTAGATTTGAACTAATTTAGCAACTTGTAGAGAAAACAACAAAGAGGTAAAAGCTGTATATAATCTGCCTTTACTCATATCCATTTCAAGATACAGGAAAATTATTTTCTAAAATGATAAACAATGTAAATTAAGTTTCAGCATTTTTTGTTTTTTTTTTCATGACAGGGTTTCTCTGTCCTGGAACTCACTCTGTAGACCAGGCTGACCTTGAACTCACAGAGATCCGCCTGCCTCTGCTGCCTGAGTGCTGGGATTAAAGGCTGTGCCACCACTACCCAGGAAGCTTTAGCATTTTAAAAATGACTCTTCCTGGTCCCTGAAAAGGGCATATTTAGTTTGAGATGAATATTAGTTCCCTTTAATCCAGGGGTTCTCAAACTGTAAGGAGAGAGTCTCAAAACACCTTAGTGTCTTGCCCTTCGTGAGCTTCAATCTGCAATCTTTCTGTGGCAGCAGTGGGAATAACTGTGTATGTGCACATTAATCTTCAACATTAAAAAAACCTGTCTGTGGTATAAAAGAGCATTTGAATAGCCAAACTGGTCTATAGGCATATCTGAGTCAAATATTATTTTATGTGCTCATAAGCAACACAAAACTTTTTACATTTCATAAAATTCTGCAGAAGGTAAAATATCCTGATTAAAAATAGCACATACAGCCGGGCGTTGGTGGTGCACGCCTTTAATCCCAGCACTTGGGAGGCAGAGGCAGGCGGATCTCTGTGAGTTCGAGGCCAGGCTGGACTGACAGCCTCCAAAACAATACAGAGAAACCCTGTCATGTAAAAACAACAACAACAAAAAAAATTGCACATACAGTGATGCAGTGTGAGGTAGAGACTGAAAAGTACTACATAGTCCCAAATATCAAACCCTGAAGGTTTTTTTTTGGATAATTAATTACTCTGACAGATCAATACATAGCAGAAACTTCATACATACTCCCAATGTTTCTTATCCACTCTTATTAAGAGGAATGTCAGGTATAGCTGTTCAGGCTCCCCTTTTCTATGAGACTCTCTATCCATTATATCCTGGATTTGGGCCTGAGTGGAAGTGACAGGGATGAGTAGAACTTTAGAAGAGTCAGGCCTGTTGTTGGTCTTTTAAACATAGAGATCTGGGACTGTTCTTCTGCCATAGGTAGGATTAAATTCAATATGAATAAAGGGAATTTTGTTAGGAATTACCCTCCCCCTCAACACACGTCTGAAATCTTAAGCAGCTTAGGAAGAAACCATTACCAAGCCTTATCCAAGTTTTAAAACAGCACACCTTGGAGACAACAGAGAAGAGTGTAAAACACTGTCAATGTTCAGAATGAAGAATATGAGCTTTGCTTTTACTACAGGAGCTGCCTCTCCTGTTTCTGAAGGGAAGGACAGAAAGGAGGTCCTTCACACTAACAATAATCTTTGCGTGCAATCCAGCCAATCTGAGAGTTTAGAAATTCATTGTCTTTTGTCTAGAGCATTTTCTTTCTTTTTTTTTTTTTGTTTCAAAATATATAGGAAAGTCGAGAGGCAGCTGCAGACACTGTGCTGGCCTGGGCTGTCAAAGTCTCTCCAGTTACTCTGGAATGCTGTTGGAGAGTATTTTCTTTTAAAAATACTTCTGATTTGTTTTTTTTATGCACATGAGTATTTTGCCTGTATGTATGTGCACCGTGTGCATTTTAGAATTCTATTTATTTTAATCTGTGAGATATATTTGTTTTTATGTTTTCCTTTCTTCCAGCTCTGTGTTTTTGTTGACTGGTCTCCCAGTCACCTTGTCACACTGATCTCTCACTGACCTCTGCAGGCCAGGCGGGGGCTCCCTTGCACTCCGTGTTTTTCCCATTGCAGTGCTCATCGCCTTTGCACTACTCGCTTTTCCTGGAAAGCCCGTTGCCTTTTGTCCTTTGTGTATGGTGCATGCACATGTGCCTTACGCACGTGAGCATGTACCCGTGTGTGCGTGGAGGCTTGAGGAGAACGTCAGGTGTCTTGCTCTATTACTTTCTACCTTATTTCCCTGACACAGGGTCTCTCGCTGAGCCTGGAGTCAGGCTGGCAGTCAACAAGCCCCAGTGAGCTTCCTGTTTTTGCTTCTCACCCTGTTGGAATTACAGGCATGTGTGACTATGCCCAACTTTCTAGTATGGGTTCTGGGCATCTGAATTCAGGTTCTCATGCTCATGCACCCGCCAGCCCTCTTACCCGCTGATCTGTTTCCCCAGCTCCACTAAGTTGCTTTTCTGTATCTTTCACTCAACTATTATTCTTTCAGTGAGAGAGTATGTGAGCATTATACAGCACTGGTGTTTAGTTATATAATTTTAAAATCGAGTGTGTTATTGCTATATATTTTTGCTGACAGGTACAAACAATTACTAAAGCAAGCATTTCTTGGGCACTATCAGACATCTTCTCACTACTAAACAAATAATGGAGATAATAAACTTAAGAGAACGTTTTAGAGTTCAGGCCATTGCTTTTGGATAGACGGCAAGAGAGCAGTACATCATGGCGGGAACACACAAAAGAAGCGTGTGATGGAGCAAAATTAACCTATCTCAGGGATAGGAAGCAGAACAGAGAGAGTAAAGGGCTGATGTCCCACCATCCTCTCAAGAACACACTCGTAATGACCAAGACCGCCTAGGTTTTATCTTTCAACCACCACCACCTCCCAGTAGTGCCACGACAGGTACACATGGCCTTTATTGAATGCTTAAGATCTAAATTAGAGCAAAGTATGAGCACACATGTTTCCCAAAGTTTCACAACCATATCAAAAATGTCTGAAGTTTCAGAAATTTTAACCTTGTTCAAAAGTAAAAATTCAAACTCTCCTTTAAGCTTGAAGACAGCTCAGCCATTAGCCCATGTAAAAATGAAAAAGACGCCGTGCCCTCCCAGTGCACAATGTTATAAAAGGGAGGAATGAAGAGCAGAATGGAAAAATCCCAAACAAGACCAAAGCTCAGAAAGCCAAACATTAAATCCCCAAACTCCGTGTGGTCTCCCATGAGTGGTACACTTAGGTGCCTGTGCTTGTTGCCCGCCACAAAACCTCTCAGTTCAACTCTGCTTTCCCCCTGTAGCTTGCTTTAGCAGATGTGCAACCTGGCATCTCTAACTTCCTGGGGTCTCTGTCATAATTCATATTTCATTCTTACAGCTTCACAATTCACCCTGTGAGGAAGTACACACACTGGCTGGTCTCAGGCTTTCCTTTGAAATTTCAGCAGAAACTATGACCCTGACTCTTGTGTTTTGTATACCTGAAAAATAGGTGTCATGTAGATAACATCAAGGTTTGATGCCAAATGAAATGGACATGGGTTCTCTTGAGCAATAGTGGCAATGGTTTCTACTGCTTGTATGCAACTGTTCAGATACTATGGGCATTAAAGTACCATGATTCTCTTACCAAAAGGTTCTACCCTGAAAAGTCTCTTAAACACTTTTGAAACTTCTGTCTTTCCAACTCTATCTATGGTGGTTGAGGTCTTGCTGATCCCTGAGATACACTCAGAGCTTCTTTCCTAGTGTACAGGCAGAAAACAGTTGACCTAATTTTCTTTGGTGTTAGGAAGAAAACTCTTCTTCATGTGTCCCTTTTCTCATAAAACTCCAATAAGATCTGCTATGTTCCTCATTGCTTCTGATTACCACTATAAGTGTGGTTAGAAGTAAGAGTCAGCTTCAGTGTCATAACCTAAGTGCTGAGATAGTTTGAATTTTCTTCCAGCAGATAACTTAGGCCATTACATTTAAGGTAGACCTTCCACAGACCCTCAAGATATGGACAGAATTCAACCAAATTCTTTGCCAGGATATTATACAGATGATTTCCAATCATCTTCATTGCCATGAGAACCCTCAACATCTTATCCTTTCCTTTCTGCATCCCTGTTATCATAATGGCCTTTTTGAGCCCTTGTGTGCATTTAGAAATTCAGTCATTTATTTTAGATTTTATTATTTTATAATTTTCCTAAGTGTCTGTTGTAATGTCTCTCCCTTTATCTCTAATTTGGTACTTCTCTTTCTTTTGGTTATTTTTAACTAAAGGCTGGTCAACTTTGTCAATCTTTCCAAAGAACCAAACTCTTCATTGATTCTTTGTATTCACCAACAATTCTTATTAAATTCTACTTACAGAATTAAACATCATCAAATAGAGTCAAGTACCAATTTTCTAGGCATCCCTTAATTTCATAAAGCTTACAACCGTGGTTAATAATCACAGATGCATGAAATCAGCATTGCCAAAATATAAAGCTAATTTGAAATAGGCCGTTTCCTTTGAAGGTATGTAATAACATAGTAAAGACTGACAAACCATATTTTAGTAAAAGTTTTGATGTTTTATTTGAACTGCTTTGGAAATCATTGTAGGGAAAGAGGCATTCAATATGCCCTGTGATGGCAGGGAACTATTCATATTGTCATGGAGGACAGACAGAGAAAAGTAGATCAGGCCTGAAACCTCAGAGTTTAAGATGGAAATATGAGCTGAAAAGAAGGAAAGGGAGTCAGTAGGAGAGGAAACTTCAGGATCCCCTCCCCAGTCTCTCCAAAATTAAATGTGAAAAAGTGAAAGCACTGTAAATACAACTTGAGTTGTTTTTCTTCTTTGTAGATGAGACATTTTATCTTTGATCCCTACTTCTTCATGTTGTACATGAAAATGACAAGTGTACACACTACCTCAGAATGTTAATGAACAATAACATGTGTTAATTTCTTATTACAATGTCTAATATTTAATGAAAATTAAAAGTAAACAATAGTCATTATTTATTAATAGTTTTGTATGGTCTGGAGAATGATCTACAACTGGTGCACTTTGGGTTTCAAATGAGTAAGTTATTGTATCAGACAAAAGCAAAAGAACAAATAGTAAGTACAGGAAGAAGAAGCAGACAGATAGCAATGCATCATTAAATCAGATACAAGATTCTCCAGAGTTGACTAGAGTAGCTTGAGAAAGCAAACATAAGTAACATCATCAAATTGTGGGCTCACAAACATCCAGCAGAAATCAACTGGGGAAACTGTGTTGAAACTGTTAGCAAGAGTTCCTGATAGAGTTTTTTCCTGCACAGATGGACTTTGAGCTTTGCATTCCCATCACAGGCACTTTTATACCATGGGATAAACAATAGTAACCTCTGTTTTCTTTCATTTTTTATTTTAAAATTTAAATTTAAATTAGAAACAAGATTGATTCACATGTCAATCCCAGGTCCCTCTCCCTTTCACTCCCTTCCTCCCATGCCCTCCCACCAACTGCCCCACCACTCCCTTATTTCCCCAGGGAGGATGAGGCCCTCCATGGGGGCATCCTCAGTCTGTCATTTGATCCAGGGCAGGGCCTAGACCCTCCCCCAAGAGTCCAGGGTGAGTGCATCTCTCATTATTGGATGGGCACCCAAAGTCCATTTGTATGCCAGGGATAAATACTGATCTACTACCCAAGGCCCAGTAGATTGCCTAGGCCTCCTCACTGACACCCACATTCAGGGGGGTCTTGATCAGTCCCATGCTGGATTCCCAGCCATCAGTCTGGGATTCAAGAGCTAACCCTTGTCAGGTCAGCTGTTTCTGGGGGTTAAACCAGCCCAGTCTTAACCCCTTTGCTAATCAGTCCTCCCTCTCTGTCACTGGATTCCTTGAGTTCAGGACAGTGTTTAGCTGTGGGAGTCTGCTTCTGTTTCCATCAACCATTGCATGAAGGTTCTGTTCCCCAGACTCTCTGGCCATGGGATTGTAGGCTGGCCCTCCCCAGATCTATGTCTAACATCCATATATGAGAGAGTACATGCCATGTTTCTCTTTTTGTGACTGGGTTACCTCACTCAGGATGGTTTCTTCTAGTGCCATCCATTTGCCTGCAAATTTCAGGATTCCATTGTTTTCTTCTGCTGAATAGTACTCCATTGTGTAAATGTACCACATTTTCTCTATCCACTCTTCAGTTGAGGGGCATCTAGGTTGCTTCCAAGTTCTGGCTATTACAAACAATGCTGCTCTGAACATAGTGGAACAGACATCCTTGTTGTATGAATGGGCATCTTTTGGATATATGCCTAAGAGTGGAATTGCTGGGTCTTGTGGTAGGTTTATTCCCATTTTTCTGAGGAATCTCCATACTGATTTTCAAAGTGGGTGTACAAGTTGGTACTCCCACCAGCAGTGGAGGAGTGATCCCCTTTCTCCACAACCTCTGTAACCTCTGTTTTCAATGGTTTACCTTCTAGTTGTTCTCAAGAATACAATGTGACCTAAGACTTTGAAGGACATTTGACATAAACATGATTGAATATGAGATAAGGGAAGTGTTTCTTGTGTTCAGTTCACTTTCAGTAGTTTAAAAAGCACACAGTAAGTTACCAATTTAATGTATTTTATAATAGTGTTTATGTCTTAATCACTTACATTTTCCCTTCCTTCCTCCCTCCCTCCCTCTCTCCCTCCCTCCCTCCTTCTCCTTTTCTTTCTCTCTCTCTCTCTCTCTCTCTCTCTCTCTTTATTTCTTTGAGGCAGGGTTTCTCTGAGTAGCTTTGGCTATTCTGGCACTCACTCTATAGACCAGGCTGCCCTTGAGCTCACAGAAATCCGCCCACCTCTGCTGCCCAAGTGCTGGGATTGAAGGCATGCACCACCAATACTGCCAGGCTTTCTTTCATTTCCAACAACATTTCACAAAGACTGCATATTTGAAATTGTACAGAACATATATTGATTCAAAATATGTAACTTGCTCACAAACATTGAGGATAAGTACATGAGGGCAACAAAATATCCTCAGTTAGCAAGTTTTCATGAGAGTAGGAGCAATCATGACACGGCTAATGACTGAACCTCAGTTCAGGGAATCAGTGTCCAGGTCATCAATGTTCAGGCCAAGCCTGAAGCTGTGGTCTAGATTATGCCCGAGGATCTAGTCCAGTGGGTGAAGTTCCATATATGTCTACTGCTCAAATCTGAAGCAATACATGTGTACAATTAAAAGGAAATACATGAGGTATTTTTTCTTGCTACAGATATACAAGGATTATGAATTTTTCAGAAATGTCTACATTTCCTCATCACATCCTTACCTACAATAACAAGGACATTTGAAAACATCATTACTGCTTCCCCTGACACTTTCCCACTGTTATTTCACAGTGTTTATGAAAAAGAGCAATCAGATATTACTTCAATCCATGTGAACTTGTGTAAAAAATGTCACAAGCAGGGTTACAGTCTATCAACAACATATTTATTTCCTACAGTCTGGAGGCCGGGAAGTCCAAGATAAGGTACCAGTAGACTCTGTAGTGTCAGGTTTTTGGAGAGTACCTTCTTTTCATAGATATGTGCCTTCTTGTGGCTTCCTCAGTACGGAAGGGGCTGGGCAACTTTCTAGGTCCTCCTTTATAGGCACAGCCATCGCATCGTGAGATTGCCTTCTTGACCTCTTCAGTTTCCCAAGGTTCCACCCCCTGTGCTATTACAATGAGGGTTAGGTTTTACTGGGAGTTTTGTGAACACATAAACATGCAGACCACGGCATACCATCATGCTGGAATTTCATCTGGTTTTGGCTCACATAGATCTTGTGCACGCCATCACAACCACTGTGAGTTTATTTGTGCAACTGCCCTATTGTGTCAGAAAAGACTGTTTCCTTAAAGTCGTCAACAACCTCTGTCTCTTACAATCTTTCCACATCCCTTCCTTGAAGGCTCTTCCTTGAAGATCCTTGATATTTGGGGGGAGATGTATGGTATGTTCCATTAAGGGCCTGGCACTCCGCCATCTCTTATTCTTTGTGTGTTAGCCAGATGTGGATCTCTGTCTTAATGGCCACATACTACAAGAAGAATGTTTCCTGAATAGGGTTGAGAGACATACTGATGTGTGAGTATAGCAATTATTAATTAGGAGTAATTTTAATACTGGATATGGTAGTCTTTTAAAAGGGCAACAATACTCTTTGGAGTTTTTGAATAGAACATTCCTGTCATATCTCAGAGAATTATTTCCAGTTCTTAGGCTTTCACAGTCTCTCTGCCCCCTCTTCCACAATGTCCCCTGAGCCTTAGGCATAGGGGTTTTATTGTAGAAGTCCATTTGGAGATAGGCACTTGTCCCCTGAATTTGGACCAGTTGTGGATGTCTGTAATAAGCCTCTGTCTGCTGCAAAAAGAAACTTCTTTGATGAGGGATAAGAACTTATATATAATTATAAGATCTATGTATAAGATCTATAGTTGTAAGAATAAATCTACTGACTTCACTGTCTCTGCTCTGATGTTGGGTCTTGGTTAATTATTTGAATGTGTAAAGCTCAATGTTGAAATGATGAGTGTCATTGATATATTGTTATTTTTATTTCAGATATAGTCATTAATATATATTTTATGAATTACATACCAGAAAATAATTGATTAGAAGAAGCAATGATGGATTATAACAGTGGTATTGCTGTTTGTTTTTTACTCTTTAATCTTTGGACCCACCACCCAGATCCCAGATAAATCACACATGGAGGCTTACTCTTAGTTATGAATTCCTGGCCCTAGCTTGGCTTGTTTCTTGCCAGCTTTTCTTAAATTACCCCGAGTACCTTTGCCTCTGGGCTTTTTCCTTTCCTTACTTCTGTATATCTTACTTACACGCTTGCTCTGTGGCTGGCTGTGTGGCTGGGCCCTAGCATCCTCTCTCCACGTTCTCGTGTTCTCTTATTACTCTTAGCATCCTCTCTCCATGTTCTCGTGTTCTCTTATTACTCCTAGCATCCTCTCTCCACGTTCTCGTGTTCTGTTATTACTCTTAGCATCCTCTCTCCACGTTCTCGTGTTCTCTTATTACTCTTAGCATCCTCTCTCCACGTTCTCGTGTTCTCTTATTACTCTTAGCATCCTCTCTCCACGTTCTCCTGTTCTCTTATTACTCCTAGCATCCTCTCTCCACGTTCTCGTGTTCTGTTATTACTCTTAGCATCCACTCTCCACGTTCTCGTGTTCTCTTATTACTCCTAGCATCCTCTCTCCACGTTCTCGTGTTCTCTTATTACTCCTAGCATCCTCTCTCCACGTTCTCGTGTTCTCTTATTACTCCTAGCATCCTCTCTCCACGTTCTCGTGTTCTCTTATTACTCCTAGCATCCTCTCTCCACGTTCTCGTGTTCTCTTATTACTCCTAGCATCCTCTCTCCACGTTCTCGTGTTCTCTTATTACTCCTAGCATCCTCTCTCCACGTTCTCGTGTTCTCTTATTACTCCTAGCATCCTCTCTCCACGTTCTCGTGTTCTCTTATTACTCCTAGCATCCTCTCTCCACGTTCTCGTGTTCTCTTATTACTCCTAGCATCCTCTCTCCACATTCTCGTGTTCTCTTATTACTCCTAGCATCCTCTCTCCACGTTCTCGTGTTCTGTTATTACTCTTAGCATCCTCTCTCCACGTTCTCGTGTTCTCTTATTACTCCTAGCATCCTCTCTCCACGTTCTCGTGTTCTCTTATTACTCCTAGCATCCTCTCTCCACGTTCTCCTGTTCTCTTATTACTCTTAGCATCCTCTCTCCACGTTCTCGTGTTCTCTTATTACTCTTCTAATGTTTTGAGGGAAGATCTCCTGCAGGCCAGTCTTCCCTTGAACTCCAAATCCTCCTGTTTCCACCTTCCAAATTCTGGGTTGTCAGTATGGACCACCGTGTTCAGCTAATAGTCAACAGTTTTGTGTTGTCCTCTTTTTAAATTGTTGCTGCCTTTTAAGTCATGGCTGCCTGAATCAACAACTGCAACTTGGATGCTATTAGCATCAGTTAGGCCACAAGAGCTGTTGCTTGAGGGAATCCGGTTTCCTAAGGCACCCACTCTTTCGGAGCTACCAAGGGAACTTATCTAAATCTCTGTCCCTCTAAAGAACTTAAGATTCAAAGGTTGAGGTGGAATTCGGCTCCTTGGAGAGGCTGATAGCAAGCAGCTCCCCCTCCCCCCACTTCACGTGATCCTCCAGAAGTCCTTGTGATTCTCCTCGCCCCTCCTTAAAAACCCTTCTCCAACTGGCTCCTCCCTACCACTTCCGGTCACTAGTTGCTGACTCAGTCTCTTGACTTCAGGTGAATTTTATTTAATCAAAAACATCTTTGCATCGTTAAACAAATGTTCCAGACCATAAACAAAAGTAACACACCTTAAAATAATATTCTACAACACAGTGGTATTCTTTCAGAAGTCTGAACATTGTGTTATGCAAGGGGAATTTTGGAAGGTAGCAATGGACAAAAGGAGAACATCTGGACTTAAGAAAGAATATTGTTTTATTTTACTTTGTTTTTCAAAAAGGACACTATATTAGTTACTTTGACCATTGCTCAAAACAAAACAAAACAAAGACAAACAAACAAAAAGCCTCCCCCCCTCAAAAAACATTGGCAAAAGCAATTTAAAGAAAGAAGGATTTATTTTGACTCATAGTTTAAGTGCACAGTTTGGCAGAGAAGACATCAGAAGTATGAGGTATCTGGTCTCATTGCATTCACAGTCAGGGAGCAGAGAGAGAAGGTTACTGGTTCTTTCTTTTTACTCTTTATTTGGTCCAAGGACTCATGGAAGGGTGCAACCTATGGTCAGAGTGGGCCTTCCTACAGCAATTACACTAATATAGAAACTCCCTCACTGATATGTTGAGAATTTCTTTTGCTAGGTGATTCTAAATCTAGTGAAACTGGCAATCAGTCCTAGCCACCACAGATTTTTTTCTGGAAAAAAATTTTTTTTTGGTTTTACGAGACAGGGTTTCTCTGTATTGTTTTGGAGGCTGTTGGTCCAGCCTGGCCTCGAACTCACAGAGATCCACCTGCCTCTGCCTCCTGAGTGCTGTTTTTCTGGAAATTTTGTATTTTTGTACTGATACATTACTGAAATTAAAAAAAAACATGTTTCTGGTCTTTCATATCTCAGTATTAGACTCTACACTGCATTTATATTATAAAACAATAGTAGGTTCATGAAGCAGAAAGTAAATGTCCTGACATAGTCCAGAAGGTGTAAAGCCTGACATTTCATGTACAAACTTTTTTTTTTTTGTTTTACGAGACAGGGTTTCTCTGTATTGTTTTGGAGGCTGTCGGACCAGTCCGGTCTGGAACTCACAGAGATCTGCCTGCCTTTGCCTCCCAAGTGCTGGGATTAAAGGCGTGCACCACCACTGCCCAGCTTATGTACAAACTTTGATAGCTAAATTGTGTCAATGTTCATGCTGCTACATGACCAATACAATGACGTCTAGAGAAGAGCAATACCTGGTATTGATTGACGTAGTTTCATAGGCATTTCCCATCGAAACATGAAGTCAAAACAGCTTTCAAGAGACCAATTTTGCTGAAATTAATTGATAGGTTTTATGTAAAATGATCAACAGCTTCTCTTACTACTGCTGATTGGATTCTTACCCAGTTTTGATGAATATTTCTAAGGACAAATTTCATACAATTTTCATCTAATATGAAGAAATTCTGGTTCTTTGTAGCAGGTTAAACTCAGAGAGTAATAGAAAATAATGAAAAAGTTACAGCTACTCTAAAGCTATAACTTACGTTAAGCCAGCGTTTTTCTGTAATTTGTATGTATAGGAAGTGAAAGCTCTTTGCATGGTTGACATGTATTTAAACTCTTATGATTGGTACATTTGTAAAAGACAGTTCCTCATAGTGAGCAGGCAATTATCTCCTTCATCTTTTAAAATACACCACTGCTGACAAACTGTTAAATGTCGGTGTCAACTCTATCAAGTTTAGGGACATTTAGACACAGAGGAAAGACAAAATAACCAGGCAGATACCCAAACATTTGGCACCTATGAAATTCCACTGAAGAGCTGGCTGAGCTGGCATTGAGAACATGCCTGTAATTACCTATACATATCCCTGGGAATACTGGTGGATTTTAAGCTGGCATGAATCTTAAATGTGCTAAAGATTCTTGTTATTTAGAGAACCCACGGTTAACTTATTTTTAAAGTAAATAAGCATTTCATTAGGAAAGCTGCTATCTCCTTCCTTTTTAAAATATAAATCTATTGAAATTGTATGTCACAATGTAGAAATGGATTTTTAAAACAAGTTGGTATTTTAAAAATTACTTTTATTACATATTTTCATTTTATGCTATCTAATTTTACAATGCTATAAATATCCAGATTTAAGATTTCTTCTTGGCTGACAAGAACAAAGATGTTCCGTTTAGTGCCGTTGAGTCTGGTTTGCCAAATCTCCTCCAAGAAGAGCAAACTTCAACTGGGCCTCGGGCTTTGCGAAGAAATGAGCATTCTGCACCTTCGTTACACAGGGAGAATACATTCTTACAATCGACATCGTTTCCTGGTCAGTCTTTGTGGTCAAGAGCAGAGCTTTATTCTGTATGTATTCTTTCTCATACATGTATTTTCCAAAAGTATTAACATACTGGAAAGAACAAATAAACCGGTTCCAAACAGAGTTCAATCAACACATGCCTGCAGGTTTCTTTCAAATCCAGAAGTTTCTCTTAGCTCCAGAATGCTCTTGATGTTTGGGTGTCTCCTCATGTTTAATGAGATTTTCAGGAACAGTAGGTTAGGAATGTAAAATCTTAGCCTTGCTGGGACTCCTTTACTGAACTGAACCATGGTTTCAGTAAGATGCTTCTGTGATCTTAGGTATGTTAGAGGCAGAAGACTTATTTAGGCCATTTAAAATAAGCTAGACTATTCTAAAAAAGAGAAAATGATCATTGGTCCTGGGTATGGTAAAGATTTAACTCTTTGACCACTCACCACATCTATTATCTGTATAGTTATGGCCAAATGCTATGTTTCTCTATTCCTTAGTTTTTAATACCCTATTGAAGATTTCACATTATATATACCTTAATCTCACATTTAGTTGAGACATTAACTATATGAACTTCTTTACTTTTTCATTTGTATCTTGTTTTTATATTATTTTTATTTTTAAGGCTGAAAATGAATACATCCTGTTCAAGCCACTGAAACTGTAGTGATAAGCACCAGAAAACTCACAAGTGGTTTATAATTACATATAAAATACATGTGTGTGCTATGAAGCCTGGACAGACTATGTGCTCTCTCCAGCTTGCTGTGGAAAGTTTTGATTCTTATCCAGCAGCCTCTGATAAAGTCTGCAGCATGCTGTTTCTAGTTTTCTAAGTAAATGAGATGGGTTCAAGGCTTGCTGTATAGAAAGAACAGGCCCTTGCAGTCGGATTGGGTAAAGATGTAGATAGTGAGAGATCATGTTTTCCTACAAATGGATTAGAAACCATAAGTACTAGCCTTCACAACTGGTAAGCTATGTGATATCAAAAGTGTAACTATTAGCTCAATCATAAGAAATCTTAACATTTAAAATCTCAGTGTAATTAACAGTGACATGAATACATTTGACTACATATTTAAAACTAGTACTCCCATCTTCTAGGGTGACTTGCTTTACTGAATTCACAGAACTCTAGTAGCACACAAGTTTGTCTGTCTTCATCTTAGATAGCTACATTTTAATGCACATCAGACACAAAATACTGGACAGAAATGTAAAGTTGTAGGGTATGGAGAACAGCCAGGGCAGGCTCAGAGATCTTAGGCAGAGCTTTTGTAAAGCCTTAAGGCCACAAAGAATCAGGATTGAATGATATTCTAAAAATTCAGGAGACAAAAAGGAATAAACAAAAAAGACATGAAATGAATTTTTGGGGAACATAGAACAGGAGATGTTTGTGACACAAGTGCTTAAGCTATGTTCACTGCCGTGTAAGGCACACTAAAGTGTACACAGCTTTTATACAGGATAGTTTCATTTCATGGCCTGGTTGATGCTGTTTGGTTGTGAATGTGTCTGAGTTCCCATGTGGACTCTGCACAGGGCTACATTTTGTTCTAGTGGACAGCAGAACACAAGCTTTATGCTTGTAAACATTGCAATCCGATTCAGATAAAAAAGCAATAGGAATTGTGGAAAGGAATACACATTTAGGTTTATGTTTACCTGGGGAGTTTTCATAGTGAACAGTCTGTTAACTCTTGGGAAGCTTCTATCAGAAAGGTAGCATTGATTATATCACGAATGAATAATTGTTCTGTATATGGGAGAATCCAAAGAAAACAGAAAGATTACAAAGTCAAATAAGACAATGGACTTCTGTCCATGTAGAAAGAGTTCACTTCTAGACTCTTCTCTCTAGGTTTGAGTCTGTGTTCTGGCTCTGAACAGAAGCTGGGTGCTGGTCCAGAGGCAGTAGGGATCTTTAAGGAATGCACGGTGGATCTGTAACCCTGTTGGCGCCCCTTCTTGGTGGTACCTAAGGTGGAACCTGAAGAATGGGTTCTTCTCTCCAACTGAAAGCACACTGAGGCTTTTGCAGCCCAGGAGGTCACCTGCTGCTTCAGCCAGACCTCCTTGTCTTCTTGTTCTTTGTAGTGGAATGGATCCCATTTAATGTCGGGGTGAGTTCCTGGGGACTATATGCCTGTGTCATTTATGAGAAGCTGCTTTCCTTTCTCATTTGATCCTAAGTTTTCTTATTTAATATTTAGTTGATGCTTTCCTCCATGGGCTCTGCAAAAAGGATGCTTTTAGAGTGAGAAGTGGAGAAAGAAAAGAGAGAATCTAAAAAATTTTATATTTATTTATTTATTTTCTCTTTCTTCCTCTTTTTTTTTCCATAAGAGTATGGGCCTTTAATGCCTTCTGTTGTGAGTCTTACTATGTTTTTCTGTAATACAATGTAATACAATATGACCTGTGTGGGATGGAATGTGACCAGATAATGCAGTTACCTGGTTAGCATTAGGGAGGAAGACCAGTCACTTCTGAGAAGAGCCTGGGAGCTGATCCACCACAGGCATTATGTAGCTCCTTCCAATGTATCACAGGTCCTCAAAGATGCACAGTGCATGTGTAACCGTGTTGGTGGGCATGGCCCCAGGGTCCTGTGACTGTGAATGGCATGGATAAAGTTCACAATCAAAAATCTCAGTTAGTTTTCTTTGTGGAATGCAGGTATCAGAATAGCAACAAAAGATCTGCTTTGCTTTTGACAGATTGTCTCATTTAGGCTGGATGATTAAAATATAGTGACATTCAATAAGTATTTGGAGTGTTTGAATCAATACCTTTGTTTTGTTTAATTAACTAAAGTGAAAATTTTAGACAAATCAGTAGGGAATGTTTTCAATTAGTAAGTTTTAATTATTTTCAAATCAAAGGTGCTTACCTAGGTGATATTGAAGACTGTCTCCATAGAATTCTTTCCAAACAGGGCTACAAGGTTATTCAAGAAATTATTTGGAAGGCCTAATGGATTAAAATGGATTCTAGGAGGAAGATGTTCTTTGATTGAGACTACTAGCAAATGGCAGTCAAAGACTTGCCTACATGCCCAGAGTTTACATTTGCAATAGAGACCCGGAAATGTCTCTTGCACGAATTCTTTATAATGCTTAAAATCTAAATTATGAAATCTGCTTTTAATGTTATTTTTGACTCACTGGTGAAGAAATATTAATCGGATAGAAGTGGGGGCTGGGGAAAGAGTTGGTTCCTTTTACTACCCACTTTGGTCTGAGAGTATCAAAGGAAAATTACATATGGATGCATTGAAAAACTAATGGCTGTCCCTGCACCACTAGTTACGGTCCAGCTGATCTGGAAAGACAGGGAGAAAACTTAGTTTAAATCCTGGAATAATGAAAAGTAAACTCGCTCAGGTAAGTGACATCAGGTAAGAAGGAAGTAGGGCCGGGAGCTCTGGGCAGAGTGGAGAAATACAGGGAACAGGATCTGAAGAGTTTGCCATGACATGAGAGAGTCCCCACTGTGATCTGAGTCATGTCTATCCCACGGCAGGAGCTTAGCCTCCAGCTTCTGACCTCATTGTGAGACTGAAGGGCCCCTTTGGCTATACTTGCTCCATGCATCATACTCTGTGCATTTATCCTAAGTCATCATTCACCCAAATAAATGCTGTTTTTCATCATTCAGCTAGATTACTTTGTTGTACAGACAGACCTGTCAACCCACACGAGGGGAGACTCTGATGTTTTAATTTAGTTAATGTATTTATTGTGATATAATAAAAACCATCTGTTGCTATCAGTCCTCTTGTGTCAGGGGCTTTGGCGAGTGTGTGTGGGCTGTGCCAATGGGGTTACATACTATACGTTCTGATTCTGGAAGCTCACCTGCTTAAAGGGTGCGAAAGCAGGGGAGTTGGAGAAGTCTCACTAAGCAGGCCCTGGCACTAGTTTTGGAGGTTGTTTCCATCTGGTAACCCTCCTCATGTCCCCATACATTCCCCCAGGGGCCGGTTTGCACTGTCTCCATCATGTTGTCTCTGTAATAGAAAGATTGCCTGTGAAAAGGTTATTGAGTCAGAGACAATGATTAGCACCCAAGTCCTTATCCATTCCAGGAGACATGTCTGTCATTTTGGCAGAAGAGTTTTCCTATCTTTGTGGAAGAAAATTGTTTTTGGCTTGTTACTCTTTAGGATTTCTGCTCCCCATTGCCTCACAACTTATCAACTTTGCTTTATAGAGATATAAAGTCTCATATTTAGTAATGTATAAATTTTAAATTAAAGTCATAGTTGTAGTTGTGATAATGTGAGAGGGGAGGCTAAAATCCCAATTTTTAATACTGTTTTCAGAGGAGAAAAACAGCCAGATGCTTTCAGAATCTGATGTTGCGGGGAGAGTCCTATTTCAAGAAGCAAAAAAAAAAATAAGTAAAAAATAATTTCTTGTCCTTGTAAAGTGAATTCCCCAGTCACAATGTGATACCAGGGCACATGTACTCCTCCCAATGCTTCCGTGTGGATTGTCAAGTGTCTGTGGCCGGATAGAAAGGACAGGCTGGCCAGGATCTAGCTCCCTTATATGTACATGTTTAATGAACACTGATTAGATGAGCTTCATGCCACACAGCATTATGTCTATAATGCAAGACATCTGTTGAATGTGTGCATGGACCAGGAAGCTGAAGGCTCATAGTGTTTTTGCTCATTGGCACCAAACATAGGACAAATCAAACAAATCTTCATCAGAGGTGCTTGTAGCTTGCACTCTACTTCTTGTGCCCTTTCTGGTTCCCAAATAAAGGCAGAATTCCATAATCATGTGGCATAGCAGCCCACTGGCCATTTCTCTGGACCCTGGCCAAGCATCTCATGCACCAACAGCGCTAGAATTTTTCATTCTCCTCTGGTGGCTTAGCAAGTGACAGGAAAAGCACCCAGATGTAAACAGCACACGGAGCCAGCAGGAAGACTGGAAGGGGGCCAGCCAGGCCCTCCCAGACAACACTGTGTGGTGTAAGGGACCTGGCACAATCCAGCCCCTTACCTTCCTGACCAGCACAACTGATACTGTACATGCTAATTATGAGAGGCCTGTTAAAATGTGAGATTTCACTGTAGATTGGACTTGACACTTCAAACACCCTGACTAAGTTGTTTCCCAAGGGCACCGAGCAAGGGACTGAACTATTAATCAAAGGTAGGCCGGGCTGTCATACCTACTTTGCTTTGAAGTTCTCATGCACAGGAAGAAGCAGAGCTGAGGAGAAAACCAGAATTTTTAAAGAGAGTTGTTCCTCCTTGAATTGGGCAAAGTGGGGCATGGTGCCTTGGACATTCATTGGTGTCCAGTCAATAAGCACGTGCTGGCTTGGAAGAGGCTAAGACAATGGGAGATCTGCAATGGAATTCTTCATATATATATATATATATACATATATATGTCATATACATGTATATCACATATACATCAAAAAGAAAAATATATATGAAATTTTAATACATACAAGTATTAATGTATTATTAGTTGTATGAATTTCTAAGCAATGTAAATCAGGCAATTTTGAGTTTTATATTCATAGACCTGTATTTTCTTTGCTTTAAAGCAATTAAACAATATGTATTTATTAAATTCATTATTTCTTGTAACGTATTTTGATTATATTAATCCCTACTACGGGAACTTCTACCATACCTACCTCCCTACATATCAAAGTCGGAGTTTTTCTTTTTCTGCCTCAAGTACACTTTATGTACTCTCCTTACGTGTGGGGAATCTGTTTCCGTGCACTTTGCTGTATGTGTGTGCATGTGTGTGTTTCTCCTTTCCAAAAAAATTTGGCTGGACACTAAAACCTTGTTTTTCTTAGCTTTTTATTCTTTAAGTTGGTGGATAAGAGGAGCTCATTTCTGAGGCCTAGATGACCTCACCATGATGTCATCTTGGGAGGGCTCTATCAGGATTTCAAGGAATCTCCCGACAGAAGGGGGATGAAGTCCCGGAGGCATCCAGAGTATGAACTTGTCTGTGCTGTTTTGATTGTGGTCTGGAGCTTTGAAGAACTACTTGGCATCCCCTCCCTTTCTTGGAGCTCTCACTTTTCAAACACAACAGATTTGGTAAAGTGCTGGTAAGGTTAAGCCTTGATTAACATTCAGCTTTCTGCCTTTTAAATCTATGCTTTTTAAACCCTGTCACGGACATTTAAAAAAGTTTGTTATTTTTTTTTGAGAAGAAGAAAAATGAAATTTCCAACCCTGGGATAATATGCATATTAATTCTTTTCCATAAACTTGAGGTGTTCTCTCCTTTTCCACTTATAATCACAGGGAATGAAGAAGTAGAAACAGAAATTCTTTTTCCAGTTCCTGGTTTCTCTGCTTTCTCTAGATCTTTTTCCTAGCCTGAGTGCACTATTTTAGTTGCACAGCTCTCTTTGAATGTCCCTAAGTTAGTGAAGTGGAGTGGACCCCTCCGTGCCTCCCTTGTCTCCAAGGCTTTATGAGGCATGTTCCATACTAGAGCTTATGTTTTGGCCACAGCCAAACTCAGTCCAATGTTTCCATGATCACACATTCTATCTGCTCATTAAAGACTTGGAGTTGGGTACCTCGACGGACCCTTCTCAGAGGAGAGGTGTTGAGAAAGCTGCCATTTTGGAAGGTCAAAGAGAGCTAAATTCATAAAAGAAAACTGAAATGATGGCTTTGATTTCGCCCCCTTCTTTTAAAACAGTTATGTTGGAAACCTTGCATGTTGCTAATAGAGTTATTGCCCAAACATGGGTTTGACGTATATACAAAGGGAGGATATGGAAATATCAACAAACTCACATTCTTATGATGATGCAAATGTCAGTAGATTAACGCTTGTCTTGCAGTGGAGATATGGATTATTCTCCATCACCAAGTGTCTGGTAGAACTGCTGAGCTCTGGACCCCTGGTTGATGGTGGCTCTGACTCATGTATTCTTACATCTCTGGTACTTATCACAGGGTGGAAGAGCCCATTGTTCTGGGAAGTTTACCCTGAGGCTCCATGTGGGAGCTGACAACCTTTGGGCCACACCTTGAATAGCTTGGTCCTGGAAGCATGACTTTGGAGGTGAGGGAATAAAGAAAGGACAGGCCTGTACAGAAAAGCTGGGATCAGGTGGGGTGCTGTCTTAGTCCAGTGTTCTCCTGCTGAGAAGAGACACCGTTACCATGGTAACTCTTATAAAAGAAAGCATTAAACCAGAGCTTGCTTCTTCTTTCACAGGTTTAGTCCGTTATCATCATGATGGAGAGCATGGCAGCCCGTGGACAGACATGGTGCTGGAGAAGTAGCTGAATGTTCTACATCCAGATCTACAGGCAGCAGGAAAAGTGAGACAATGGGCTTGGCTTGGGCTTTTGAAATCTCAAAGCGTGTCGCCATTGAGACACTTCCCCCATTGAAGCCACATCTACTCCAAGAGGGCCACATCTCCTAATCCCTCTTAAGCAGTGCCACTCTCTGATGACCAAGCAGTCAAACATATGAACCTATGGGGTCCATTCCTGTGCAAACCACCACAATTTTGTTGGAGGGCACCAACAACTGGGCAATAACCTAGAGTCTCATCACTTTTATTATGTATAGCACGGCAGTAGGAGTAAACTTGTCTTGGCAGTAGGTCTCTGATGGGGAGAGTCTCAGGCTACAAAAGGCCAGGAGAAAAAGGAAGCTTTGTGTTTTCTGTACACTTTGTAAACATTCAGACATAGGCCAGAGGAAGTCTTTGCCAATTCCTTAATCCTGACCTGAGGAAGGTTTAGTCCCATTGTTCTGAGACATTGAGGTCATGCTCATGTCAATAACATATATTTACTTAGGATTCCATTCGTTTCTTACACATATACTCAGGGCTTTCTCCGCTCTTCACACCCGGGGAAAGCCGTAGGATCCATGTAACCTGAGAACCTGCAATCATAACTTTAGACAAGAATATTGGTTATGAATGCATACTTCTTGCATAACATTTTCTTATATTCATATGCATTATTTAAGCAAGATGAAAAAGTAAAAGTCTCATCCAAGTAATACACTCAATGCTTTTCACACTTGAATGAAAAAAAAAAGAAATAAAAAGTAAAGAAGGACATGACTGTTCCCAGGTATGGTGGAGGAGAAAGTTTATTATATGTACGTGGGAGAGCATAGCTAGAGGCAGGGACATCTGGCAGAACCCAAGGTGGACAGGACCAGACTGAGCTGGGCCATATGGGGAGAAGGGGAGGGGAAGGAAGAGGGGAGAGAGCAGTAGTCAGGTACAAAGGGGCAGGTAACCAAAATATAGGGAGGAGCCTCTGGGGGAAGGGCGGCCCAGCTTCTGGGCTGCACAGTTCAGGGTAGAGGGTGGGGCATGCCATCAATACCCTGTAACAGGTAGGGACTGAGGGTACTAGGAGAACCTGGATGCCAGGTCTGCTTTGATATGTTAAATAAGCACTGGGTCTGAAACTTAACAATGCTGGCCTTCAGGAACTCCATTCTATATGTGGTGCCTGGCACTGCCTTAGGCTTGGGGGTGAGATTGGACTTGAGGATGGGAACAAGGAAGCTTGGCACAAGGCCATTGAAAGTCTCAGATTTGTACCTATCTGCAGAGTAGCAAATCATTTGCTCTGTAGTTTTTTTTTATTTTGGTTCATGTGAAGTGGAGGTAGGTCCAATCTTTCCGACTCAACAGAACATCATAATCCTCACTGAGATCAAAACCTGTTATAAGGGAAACCAAAAATGTATTAAATATTTAAATTTTTACTAATCTGACAGATCAAAATGTACTGGACTTTCAGAACTTACCACTTTGGGTTTCTGGATGCTCACTCACTTAGGCTTCATGACCAGCTACTTTGGGATTTATTTTTATTTTTATTTTATAGCAACAGACACTTCAAAATGAACCCCTATGCACATCGGTCAGAATCCTCAGGTTCCTTTTTAGTAATCAGTCCTTAGTGTTCCATGGATGATATCTGGGGAAAATGTTTTTGGTTGACCATCTTGGTGACAACAGCGATGCTCAATTTTTAATTATCAAACTGTCCTACTTTGTTTTACATTCAGGATTAGATCTGACATGAACAAACATTGCTAACCCAGAACAGATTTTGAGAAACAGAACTTTAGAGAATGAAGGATCCTTTCAAGTCTCTAGCGATTTGTTTTAGGAGTTTGTGTGGGGAAAGGACTAGGTGAGCATGAGTCTCTGGCTTCTGGATGCCAGCGTTAATAGTGACATGTACGTGTGCTGCCTCAGTAGCTTCAGAATTGGCAGTGTTATGGAGATGTGTATGGAAGGAAGTGTTCTTGTCTTTATCCTCCGAGTTTCCAAGAGTTCACATTTGCCCACAGCTAGACTCTGTATTTTTAAAGGAGGTGGTGGAAGATCAGGGTGTTAAGGAAAAACACCTTGGAGAAGCGTTGTTTGAATCACTTTTTCCTTAAGCTAAGCCTTGGTTTTCCTATATGGCATTTATTGGTCAGTGTGGTTTTTATGCTTTAGAGGGGCTTTGAAGCTTGGCACTTGTTACCTCACACAAATTCTAAAATTAGTATAAACTAACTCCAAGTGCCTAAGAAGACTTTGAATCCCATAGGACCTTGATTCAAGACCACAGAGTTTACAAAAGCACCTAAGGTCATTTTCCTTAGAGCCATTTTGGATGTCTGTGAACTCACAAAGGTGAAGATGGAACTCAGTCTCTGGCTGTTCATCTGGTGTAGTTCTGAGGTTTCAATGGTGACAACAGTGAGAAGGCTGGATAAAGAGACAGCTCTTCATGAAAACAACTTTGTGAGTAAGACCTTGCTGTATCTCAGCTATCATCCTTCTCTTTTCTTGCATCCATATATATAAACTCACATGGCTTGTAGATTCAGGGTCTAGAGGCCAGAAATCTTATTTTCAAGCCCACCCCTGCCCCCGCATGCCTTCTGCTGAACCGGAAACTCTCCAATAAAAATATTACATACCTTGAAAGAGGGGTGATGCCTTTTTCATGTCGATCTGGTATTGCCTCTAAAGGTGAGGCTCAGGAACTCACATAGAGCTGGTAATTTATGAGCTTTTATGACTCATAAGCAAACCATATCTGTTTGTTTTCATTTAATTTTGCAAGTTTTATATAGAGTTCCCATAAATAAAACATTGTGCTTTGAGAATGTAAGGGCATGAAACAAATACAGCTTAGCCCAGTGTAGTGCTGAATACTTTAGATTTCAGAGATTCTCCTTAGGAACCTTGAGTTTTGCATTGGAAAAAGGTTGTTGGGCTCAAAAAACATTACTGATATGTGCAGTTCCTTTTTTTTTTAAACGTATACTGAAAATTGCTTTTGTGCAGCTCTTTTCTGTGCCCTAGTCACAAAGGATTCAGTAATTCTGTCCTGATAGCACATGACCACAATTGAGAACCCTTCTGCCCAGCCCTGGCAGAGCTCTGCCAATTACTACAAATGCACGGGACAAAAGAGAACTTGAGTTTTTGTTTAATCAGTGAAACGTATTGATGACAATCACTTACGAGACAGCATAGAAAGTTGTTATATTTGGATATTTGTGTTTAATAACCAACACTTTTGTAAATGGTTCCCATTCTATTCCTGGGATATTTTCTGCTAAGAGTAACCTGAAGAAATCCTTAGATACATACTTATTTCTATGTATTTTTATTTTAGTATCATCATTTTTATAGTAATATTGTAGACCCTATTTCTGTATTTATCCAGTACAGATCTTGGTTGTTTTGCAAAGGGATATCAGAATATTGGAAAGCTCTCTGTATTTGAAAGAAGAGAAATAGTCAAGAACAGATAGTAGAGGGTAAGGCATAGAGGTATGTATATATGTATATGTGAATAATTTCGTTTTATTTGTCCCACACAGGGAATAACGTACCTCCTAGAACCCACTAGTTGCCAAGTAAAAATCCCAGTGTTGGATGTGGTTGGTTTTCTTCCCGTGCAGTTGTCATCGGGGGTGTCTCAGAGTCCTTAGAAAACACAGGCCAATGCTATTGCTCTTGGATGTCCGCCAGAACTTGATAAGACACCACTGCTGAAAACATCACATATTCCCATCATGGGACACGGAAATATGAGGTTAATCCTGACCAGGAAGCTCTTCCCCGATGGCACTTTGTAAGCTGTAGAGGGAGCACTTTTAGCCATGAGCCATGTGAGATAAGCACAGGTCTTATGCTGATAGTCTCCCCTTTTGTGTTTTCTGTAGGATTTGCGTATGTGTGGATGTGTATGTCTCTGCCTCTGCATGTGTTTCTTGTGGGTTTTCTGACTATCTGTTTTTGTTTTTTGTCCTATTCTGATTTATTTGTTTTTTATTTTATCTTATTGTTTGTTACTTTTAGATGCCTGCTCTTTTTCTAATGAGAATGAGAAAGAAAGTGTGTGGATTTGGTGGGTGGGAAGGTGGGGAGGATCTGACAGGAGTTGAGGGAGGGGAGACCATAATCAGAATGTATTGTATGGGAAAAAACTATTTTCAATAAAAAAGAAATGAAAAATCCACTGGTAGCAACAGTGGAATGAATGTTAAGGTGACTAACTGTTTGATAGGATTTAAGGCTAATCCACAGTAAAATAACATGCCTGATATGATAAATTTCACCAAGAATTTATGGTTGAGGAGCTGGTAGGACCTGGGGTAAACCTACTACTACTACTTTTTTTTCCACTGAATATCTCCATATCGGTAGATTAGTACAGCTCTCAGATCTCATTAGAGAAAAGTTCTTTGTAAAGTGGATAGCAGTTAACTCAAATTCACAACTGGTTTAAGTGCAGAGACTAAGGGGACATCTGTATTAAAGACCCTCGGCAGGCTTAGGTACCACTGCTAAAGAGGGGGGCAGAAAGATCACAGTGTTCAAAGTTAAGGAGTACCGGAGCAAAAGTACCTTCTGGACACGACAGGACCACTGTACTCATGAACTCATAGTGGTCGTGATTGCCTTCACAAGATCAAGCCAATCAACTTTCTAGCATGGAAAGGGTGTGGCTCATATGTTCCCACCCATGACTGAGGAGCTACTATTGATGGTTTCTGGGGGGAAACTGAGAGTAAATTCCCTTTAAGGGTTTAGTTCCTGGAAGGTGGATTACAGTGCTCCAGCGGTTGGCCCCATACCCATGAGTATATGAGCATCACAAAGTGGACTTGGTGGTTTGTTACAAAAAAATAGAGGATACAAAACTGGGAGTGGTGAGGAGACAGAAAGTGGATTTGGAAGAAATCAGGGAAAGGAATGGGGGATGAATATGATCAGAATGAATGTGTACATTTATTTGAAATTATCAAATAATAAAATAGTGTAGTAAAAAGAATAACTAGATATAATTAAAGGAAAAACTGATCTCTCAAGAGGCAATCATGGATGATCTGGGAAGGCATATCATATCATCTCTTGAAGACTGGTAGATACTTGAGAAGTCAACAATCTCAAGTCATCTTCTAAACCACATTTAACATTTAAAATCTCGTGAGAGGCTGGCTTAACAGATTATCGATAAATACACAGCGTGGGGAAAGCTTCAGTCAAGTAAGCATTTGGACTAAATTAGGAGTGAGACAATTGGAGGGAGGCACGCTGGTGTAAGCAATTAATTTAGCAGCAGACAGTGACACGGCAAGTCAGTTGGCTTCAGATATGAAAGTGCACTACTTACTTTCCTTTGCTTCACTGTGACAGAATGCCCGATAAAGGAAACTTAAGGGAGGACAGGTTAACTTTCATCTCATGGTTTAAGTAAATATCATAGCAGAGAAAGCATGGCAGCGGAAGCTGGTTGGCAAGGTGTGCTCACATCTCTTTGAACCAGGATGCAGACAGACAGAAGGGAAAAAGGCCAGCCTAGGATCCTCACATCCCACCCCTATGGCTGTCAGACAGGCTTCAGGTATGTGAGAGTCTACAGTCTCCAAAGGCAGTACTACCAGTTGCAGACTAAATGTTCAGGTACATGAGCCTGTGGGGATATTACACATCCAAACCATAACGTTTTACTTGACACATACATTTCTAGTTCAGGTAGGTGGAATATCTGGCCTAGATCAGGCTACCTGGTCCCTTGTTTATTCATGGACCAATGAAAGTGGAGTTTTCCCATCCAGGAAAACTGTTTCAAAATCACTAACTCTTTTACTATTTAAGCTAACCCATATTCCTTATTTACTCTCTGCCACGTAGCATTTCCTCTGACTCCACCCTTCCTTATCCCATCGTTCTTAGTTTGGCTTTCCCACCTAACTTTATCCTGTTCAGCTATTGGCCAGTCAGCTTTTGTATTAAACCAATCACAGCAGCATATATTCACACAGTGTAAGGGAATATTCCACAGCGATAGTTAGTTAGGGGTGATCTACGGTAGTCATATGAGTCAAGCGGTAGCCAAGGACCAACAGGGTCCAACGGTGCTTCACTGGCTCCACTTATCAGAAAAGCTGAACAAGCAAGGCAGCCTTAGGGCTCCCTGTTTCTAACACAACCATAGCAACGGTGCATTAAATGTAAATATGCCAAGATGGGCCAGTTATTTTTACTTCCAAGCAGAGACAATCAGAGCAAGTAAAACTGTGAGATTTAGCTAGATGCTCCTTAAGAGACTTGACTTAAAAAAAGTAACACAAGTCAGCTGAAAGTAAGAGAGTGAGAAACAATATATCGAGAAATAAATGACACATCCCTATTGATCCAGGCACTGTAGATTCAGGGGCAGAGCCCCTTATGGAAGATTAAACAAGGGGATCTTAAAATAACAAAATAGTCAGATCTTTAAGAAGATGCTGTAATCACCAATAATAATGAATCTATTTGCAGAGACTAAAAAAAAAAGTAAAAACAAGGGGAAATCAGACAAATGCAACATTATGGTGGAGATTTTTATCATTATGTTCTCAATAAGTAATAAAAGTAAGAAAAAGTCTATAAAACTCCCACATATTTGAACTAGAGCAGCATGTCTATAAATAACTCAAGAGGTAAATGACAAAAACTAGGAATTAGAAAATATTTTAACTGTATCCAAAAATTATATCAATTCCAATGTTTAGGCAGAAGCACACTAATTTTTAGGTTAAAAGTAGAAAAGGAATGTGAAGTTAAAATGATTCTATATTTCTACCTAACAATCTAGAAAAAAATAATCAACTAAACCCGACTTAATAACATATAAGGAATAATAAAGAACTAAGTAAGAGAATTACAAATATAAAAGCTAACCAATAAAGCCATTCTTTGAGAATTAATAAAATTTATAATTTTTAACTAGAAAATAAAACAACAGAATTTATCAAATTTTCAAATGACAGTAGAGATACCATTACTACTTCCATATGATTCAGAAAGACTATAAGGGAATACTGTAGACAAAGTTACTCTAGTAAACTTGATATCTAGAGCAAAAGGGGAAATTATTTGATAGATAAGCTTACCAGAGTTGACACAAAAGAAAGCTGTCAACTTGATTGGACTAAGAAATGCATCCTAGCTTAGTGAAGTGTGTGTGTGTGTGTGTGTGTGTGTGTGTGTGTGTGTTGGGGGTGTGCATTTCCAGAAGAGAGTGACTGAGGGAAGAGTACTCTCCCTGAATGTGAGTGGCACCATGTTATAGTCTGCTTCCTGTCTACTATGGATTGATAAACTTCACACATTTAGTCTCCCCTCCCACATGCTCACCCACCATAAATGCACGATCTTGTCCTCCTACTCATCCTCTCTACACAACTTCTTCGGCCGCACACTTCAGGCACTATGATGTTCAGCTTCACCTTTTTTCTAAAGTAATGATCCACTTGACTATGGGCAGAATCAACAAAGCCAAGGTTTGTGAGCCAAAGTAAATAATTTCTCTTTTAAGATGATTTTGTCTGGAATTTTTTTCATAGTAATGGGGAAAAAAGCTACCATATCAAGTAGGCAATGAATATTTTGAACTTTTGCGCTAGAAGGAATTTAAGCTGATTAGAACACCTTGTTGCAAAGATACTTCAAGGCGTGATAGTAGAACAATAAGAACACAAGTTTACATAAGCTCTTTCTGAATATATGGAACAAAAACTACTTCCCAAGGTGTTATGTGTCCACACAGTTCTAGCACCAGAGCTGGACAAAACCATTCCCTCCAAGAAATGTAGACCAGAATTGCTTATTAGCAGTCTCAAAAGTTAAGTAGACTAAATGAAAGAAAGTGAACATTATCAAGTGTGAAAGGTCTCAAGAATGCAATATTGTCCTACATATGAAAAACCACCACTGTAAACAGCATGTTAGCAGACTAAAAAAGAAAAGCTACATGGACATTTTAATGTGGTGTATAAACTTTCTGCAAGTTCAAGCAAACAATATCAGAGGACTTCCTGATTTGACCAGTGCTAGTGAGAAACCTTCACCTCCCTTCACAGTGAGCTAATGAGCTTTTCATCTGGAACCAGGATCAAAGCAATGTGCTCTTTGTGACTTCACAGCATTGTGCTAGGTCTTCTGGTCAGTGTAATAAAACCTGATATAATAAATGCACATAGGCTCTTTGGGATCTCCTGGCCTGGGGACTGCAGGCAGGTCTACTCACCCCCCAGTGGACCAAGCAATCCAGAGTCTGCTGATATCCCTGTGCTAGTTTCTCTCCCACTTAGGGGAGAAGTGAGCATGGGCCCCTATCTCAGGCCCAACTTCTTCTTGGACTCTTTGGGATCTCTTGACCTGGGGACTGAGGGCAGGTTGATTCTACCCAGGTAGATCAAGTCATCCAGAGTCTGCTGACATCACTGTGCTAGTACTGCATCCACCCATGGGGAGAGGGAGTGTCTCAGACCCATCTGCACCCATCATGAGACACATCAGAGTATTGTACCTGCTTTTACCCACCAGAAGAAGGGATGGGAAGGAGATGATATAAGAACACATTCAACAACAGAAAAACCAATATGACACCACCAGAGTCTGTGGACTATACACCAGCCAGACCTGAACATCCCAACACAGATGAAGCAGAAGAGAGCAACCTTAAAAACAACTTCATGAAGATGACAGAGACCCCAAAAGAGGAAAAGAGAAAATCCTTTAAAGAAATGGAAGTAAACAAACAAACAAACAAAAAGTTCAAGAAATGGAGGAAAAGACAAACCAAAAATTGCAAGAAATAATTCAAACAGTGCAAGGTTTGAAAGCTGAAATAGAGACAATTAAAAAGGGGGAGGGCTGGAGAAATGACTCAGGTTAAGAGCGCTGACTGGCTGTTCTTCTAGAGGTCTTGAGTTTCATTCCCAGCAACCACGTGGTGGCTCACAACCATCTATAATGAGATCTGGTGCTCTCTTCTGGTATGAATG
Organism: Mesocricetus auratus; assembly: GCF_017639785.1. NCBI lineage: Eukaryota > Metazoa > Chordata > Mammalia > Rodentia > Cricetidae > Mesocricetus > Mesocricetus auratus. Next base: position 966,347 of record NW_024429205.1, read on the forward strand.
AAAACAAAGCACTCATATACATAAAATAAACAAATAAATATTTAAAAACAGTCTGAAGGAATGCTGGAATTAGAAAATTTGGATAAACAATCAGGAACTACAGATGCAAGCATAATCAACAGAGTATAAGAGCTGGAAGAGAGAATCTCAGGTGTTGAAGATACACTACGAGAAACAGATTCATAAATCAAAGAAAAAAGTCAAACAAATCCCTAACACAAAATATCCAGAAAATATGGGACAGTGTAAACAGGCCAAACTTAAGAATAATAGGTATAGAAGAAGGCAAAGAAACCCACCTCAAAGGTGCAGAAAACATATTCAACAAAATCATAGAAGAAAACTTTCCCAACCTAAAGAAAGACATGGAAGTACAAGAAGCTTACAGAACACCAAATAGAGTGGACCACAAAAAGTCCCCTCATCACATAATAATGACCCCTAACATACAGAATAAAGAAAGAATATTAAGATCAGTAAAGTAACATGTAAAGGTTAACCTGTCAGAATTACACCTGACTTCTCCATGGAAACTCTGAAAGCCGGAAGGTCCTGGATAGATATTCTACAAACACTAACAAACCACAGATGCCAACCCAGACAACTATACCCAGCAAAAGGTTCAATAACTGTAGATGGAGAAAACAAGATATTCCACTACAAAACCAGATTTAAACAATACATATCCACTAATCCAGCCCTACAGAAAGTATTGGAAGGAACACTCCAACCTAAGGAATTTAACTACACTCACAAAAACATAGGTGATAGATAATCCTATTTTACTAAAAGCCAAAAGAAAAAGTGGGGTAAGTCCACAGACAATACTATAACTACTAACTAATCCAAAACAAACAAGAAATAACACTCAATGGTCCTTAATTTCCCTCAATATTAATGGTTTTAACTTGCCTATAAAAAGACACAGGCTAACAGAATGGAGACGAAGACAGAATCTATCCTTCTGCTGCATACAAGAAACACACCCAGCCTGGCAGTGGTGGTGCATGCCTTTAATCCCAGCACTGGGGAGGCAGAGGCAGGCGGATCTCTGTGAGTTTGAGGCCAGGCTGGACCGACAGTCTCCAAAACAATACAGAGAAACCCTGTCTCGTAAAACCAAAAAAAAAAAAAAAAAAAGAAAGAAAGAAACACACCCCCCAACTTCAAAGCAGACGTTACCTCAGTGTAAAGGATTGGGAAAAGATAGTACAGTCAAATGGACCTAAGAAACAAGCTGGTATAGCCATCCTAATATCTAACAAAATAGACTCCAAACTAAAATCAATCAAAAGAGATGAAGAAGGTCATTTCATATTCATCACAAGAAAAGCTCATCAGGATGAAGTCTCATTTCTGAACATCAATGCCTCCAAATACAAAGGCACCCATGTTTGTAAAAGAAACATTACTAAAACTCAAGTTGTAAAAAGAGTTTGGCAGTGAGCCTCCTGCTTCTATTGTGTGGAATACTTTGAGGAGTATGGGAGTGAACTCTTCTTTGAATTTCTGGTAGAATTCTACACTGAAGTCATCTGGGCCTGGGCTTTTTTTGTTTGGGAGACTTTTGATGACTGTTTCTATTTCATTAAGGGTTATAGGTCTGTTTAGATTGTTTATCTGCTCTTGATTTAGTTTTGGCAAGTGATATCTATTGTCCTTTTCCTTTAAATTATGAAATTTTGTGGAGATTTTCAAAGTATGCCCTGACGATTCTCTGGATTTCCTCAGAGTCCGTTGTTATGTCCCATTTTTCATTTCTGATTTTGTTAATTAGCATGCTCTCTCTCTGTCTTTTGGTTAGTTTGGACGGAGGTTTGTCTATTTTGTTGATTTTCTCAAAGAACCAACTCTTTGTTTCATTGATTCTTCTCAATGTTCTCCTGGTTTCTACTTGATTGATTTCAGCCCTCAATTTGATTATTTCCTGGCGTCTGCTCCTCCTGGGTGAGTTTGCTTCTTTTTGTTCTAGAACGTTCAGCTGTGCTTATGAGACTACAATTACCTTGATACCCAAGCCACACAAAGACACAACTAAGAAAGAAAACTATAGACCAGTTTCCCTCATGAACATCGATGCAAAAATACTCAATAAAATACTAGCAAACCGGATTCAAGAACACATCAGAAAAATCATCCACCATGATCAAGTAGGCTTCATCCCAGGAATGCAGGGATGGTTCAACATTGGAAAATCTATCAATGTAATCCACCATATAAACAAACTGCGAAAGAAAAACCACATGATCATCTCACTAGATGCTGAAAAAGCCTTTGACAAAATCCAGCACCCCTTCATGATAAAGGTCCTAGGGAGATCAGGGATAACAGGAACATACCTGAATATAATAAAAGCAATATACAGTAAACCAACAGCTAACATCAAACTAAATGGAGAGAAACTGAAAGCAATTCCTCTAAAGTCAGGAACAAGACAAGGCTGTCCACTCTCTCCATATCTCTTCAATATTGTACTTCAAGTCCTAGCTACAGCAATAAGACAACAAAAGGAGATAAAGGGGATACAAATAGGAAAAGAATAAGTCAAGCTTTCACTATTTGCAGATGATATGATAGTTTACATAAGTGACCCGAAAAACTCCGCAAGGGAACTCCTAGAGCTGATAAACACCTTCAGCAAAGTGGCAGGATACAAGGTAAACTAAAAAAAAAAACAAAAAAAACCAGTGGCCTTATTATATACAGACGATGAAGTGACTGAGAAAGAAATCAGAGAAACCTCACCCTTTACAATAGCCATAAACAGCATCAAATATCTGGGGATAATGTTAACCAAGGAAGTGAAAGACCTGTATATTAAGAACTTTGAGTCTTTAAAGAAAGAAATCAAAGAGGATACCAGAAAATGGAAAGATCTCCCATGCTCTGGGATTGGTAGCATCAACATAATAAAAATGGCAATCTTGCCAAAAGCAGTCTACAGATTCAATGCAATCCCTATCAAAATTCTGGCACAATTCTTCACAGACCTGGAAATAACGTTAATCAACTTTATATGGAAAAACAAAAGACCCAGGATAGCCAAAACAACCCTATACAATAAAGGAACTTCAGGAGGCATCACCATACCTGATTTCAAGCTCTATTATAGAGCTATAGTCCTGAAAACAGCTTGGTATTGGCACAAAAATAGGCAGGTAGACCAATGGAACCGAATTGAAAACCCTGATTTTAACCCATACACCTATGAACACTTGATTTTTGACAAAGTAGCTAAAACTATACAATGGAAAAAGAAAGCATCTTCAACAAATCGTGCTGGCATAACTGGGTACTGGTATGCACAAGAGTGCAGATAGATCCATGTTTATCGCCTTGTACAAAACTTAAGTCCAAATGGATCAAAGATATCAACATAAATCCAGCCACACTGAAACTTTTAGAAGAGAATGTGGGAGATACTCTTCAACGAGTTGGTACAGGAGACCACTTCCTGAACATAACACCAGTGGCACAGACACTGAGATGGACAATTAACAAATGGGACCTCATGAAACTAAAAAGCTTCTGTAAGACAAAGGACACAGTCAACAAGACAGAAAGGCAGTCCACAGAATGGGAAAAGATATTCACTGACCCCACATCTGACAGAGGGCTAATCTCCAATATTTACAAAGAACTCAAGAAGCAAGTCTCCAAAACACCAAAGGATCCAATCAAAAGGTGGGGTACAGAACTAAACAGAGAATTCTCAATAGAGGAGGCTAAAATGGCCAAGAGACACTTAAGAAATGCTCAACATCCTAAGCTATCAGGGAAATGCAAATCAAAACAACTCTGAGATACCATCTTACTCCTGTCAGAATGGCTAAAATAAAAAAAACACTGAAGACAATTTATGCTGGAGAGGATGTGGAGAGAGGAGAACACTCCTCCACTGCTGGTGGGAGTGCCAACTCGTACAGCCACTTTGGAAAGCAGTATGGAGATTCCTCAGGAAAATGGGAATCAATCTACCACAAGACCCAGCAATTCCACTCTTAGGCATATATCCAAAGGAGGCAAATTCATACAACAAGGGCATCTGCACCACTATGTTCATAGCAGCCTTATTTGTAATGGCCAGAACCTGGAAGCAACCTAGATGCCCCTCAACTGAACAGTGGATAGAGAAAATATGGTACATTTACACAATGGAGTATTACTCAGCAGAAAAAACAATGGAATCTTGAAATTCGCAGGTAAATGAATAGCACTGGAAGAAACCATCCTGAGTGAGGTAACCCAGTCACAAAAAGACAAACATGGTATGTACTCACTCATATATGGATTTTAAACATGGATCAGGAGAGTGCCAGTCTGCACTTCCACTGACAGAGAGTCTGGGAAACAGGAAAGAACCTAAAAGATATACATGGTACCCAAGAGAAGAGAAATGAGACAAGATCCTCTGAACAGATGGGGAACATGGCGAGGGGTGGGGGAGGGGGACCTGGGAAATAGAGAGGGGGAGAAGTGGAAGAGAGAGTAGGACATGGAGGAACAGGAAGGTCGACTGGGGGGGTAGGATAGGGGGAAGAGGGAATCATAGGTTAGAAGATGCATCAGGCACCAGAGTGACCTCTAGTGATCTAAAGGGATAACACCAATTGGCAAGCTAAGCAATAGTGTAGAGACCACCTCGAATGCCTATTCCTGATAGTGAACTTGATGTCTATAACCATACTGGAGCCTTCATCCAGTGACTGATGGAAGCAGAGTCAAACACCCACAGTTAAATACTGAACAGAACCCAAGGAACCCAGCGACAGAGAGAGAGGAGCGAAGAGCAAATTGGCAAAGAATGGGCTGGCAAAACCAGCAGAGACAGCTGATCCGAACAGGGGAGAGCTCTTGGACCCCAGACCGACAGCTGGGAGGGCAGCCTGGGACTGATCCAGACCCCCTGAATGTGAGAGTCAATGAGAAGGCCTGGGCTACCTATGGGGTCCTGAGCAGTGAATCAGTGTTTATCCCTCAAATACTAACAGACATCGTGTGTCCATAACACAAAGAGGGTTGCTCTCTCTGCCTGGACTCTTAGGGAAGTGCCTGGACCCTACCCTGAATGAAATGATAGACTCTAGATATCCCCTATGCGGAAGGAATTGGCAATAGGGTGGGAGGATGGGGGGGATGGAGGGGGAGTGCGGGAGGAGGGGAGGGAGAGGGAACTGGGATTGACAGTAAAACAAGCTATTTAAAATAAAAATAGTTGAAAAAACTCAAATCACACATAAAACTTCACACATGCATAGTGGGAGACTTCACTCCCCACTCTCACCACTAGACAGGACCACCAGACAGAAATTTAGCAAAGAAACAAAAGTACTAACAGAAGTTATGACCCAATTGGATTTAACAGACATCTATAGAACATCCCATCCAAACAGAAAAGAATATACCTTCTTCTCAGCAACACATGGAACCTTCTCTAAAACCGACCACATACTTGGCAACATGGCAAACCTCAACAGATACAAAAAATTGGAATAATTCCATGTATCTTATCTGACCAACATGCTTTAAAGTTAGAATTCAACAACAACACAAATTGCAGAAACCCTACAGACTCATGGAAATTCAATAATGCGCAATTGCACCATTCCTGGGTCAATGAAGAAATAAAGAAAGAAATTAAAGACTTTCTAGAATTCAATGAAAATGAAGACGCAACATACCCAAACTTATGGAACACTTTGAAAGCAGTACTTAGAAGAAAGTTCATAGCACTAAGTGCCCACGTGAAGAAACTGGAGAATAGTCACACTAGAGAATTAATGGCCCAACTGAAAGCTCTAGAACACAAAGAAGCAAACTCACCCAGGAGGAGTAGATGACAGGAAATAATCAAATTGAGAGGTGAAACCAATAAAGTAGAAACTAGGAAAACAATACAAAGAATCAATGTAACAAAGAGTTGGTTCTTTGAGAAAATCAACAAGATAGACAAACTTTTATCCAAACTAATCAAAAGGCAGACAGAAAACATGCAAATTAACAAATCCAGAGAATCTTCAGGTCATACTTTGAACACCTGTACCCCACAAAATTCAAAAATTTAAAGGAATTCAACAATTTTCTGGATAGATATCACTTACCAAAATGAAATCAAGAACAGATAAGAAATTTAAACAGACCTATAACCCCTAATGAAATAGAAGCAGTCATCAAAGGTCTTCCAACCCAAAGAAACCCAGGGCCACATGGTTTCAGAGCTGAATTCTACCAGAAATTCAAAGAAGAGCTAATACCAATACTCCTCAAATTGTTCCACACAATAAAGGCAGACGGCTCACTGCCAAACTCTTTACGAGGCTACAATTACCTTGATACCCAAGTCACACAAAGACACGACTAAGAGAGAGAACTGCAGACTAAGATCTCTCATGAACATTGATGCAAAAATACTCAATAAAATACTGGCAAATGGAATCCAAGAACACATCAGAGAAATCATCCACCATGATCAAGTAGGCTTTATCCCAGGGATGCAGGGATGGTTCAACATATGAAAACCTATCAATATAATCCACCATATAAACAAACTGAAACAGAAAAACCATATGATCATCTCACTAGATGCTGAAAAATCCTGTGACAAAATCCAACACCCCTTCATGATAAAGGTCTTGGAGAGATCAGGGGTAACAGGTGATGAAATGTAATAAGGAGAATAAAAGTCCCCAACTAAGTGAGGGGGATTATGTGATCAGAAGGTCAGACCCAGGAGCAGCTATGACAGCATCGCATGGGCAGCTACTCCCTTAGGCCACAATCATAGGATGTACTCTGGACGTGGAATCCCAGACCACAGATGTGCCAATTAATTCTACCTAACCGAATGTAGTCATTGTCTTCTCAAGGCCCTTGGTCATCTTGAGATAACTTTATATAAAAACTTACTGTGGTAAGTAATCTCTGTAACTATGAAAACCCTACTGAGACTTACAGCCTCAGGACTTCTCCTCTCTTCTTAAGACCTTCAAGTCTGATGATAACCTCTGGTGTACTAAGTAATCTCTGTAACCATGGGAAACCTGCGGACTGGGACTTGCAACCTCCAGACTCCCTCCTCCCTGCCTGTTTTTCTTTAAAAGTGCCTTGCTTTTGCAGCTCAGGGCTTCAACTCTCCCTACAGAGTTGAGCCCCAGCTAGCTGGCTTTCCGGAAAAAACGGACCTTCTTGTACTTGCATTCAGTGTTGTTAAGCTCCTTGAAACCTTGGGGTCCTCTCCGAGTGGGCACAACAACAGGAACATACCTAAACATAATAAAAGCAATATATAGTAAGCCAACAATCGACATCAAACTAAATGGAGAGAAACTCAACACAATTCCTCTAAAATCAGGAACGAGACAAGGCTGTCCACTGTCTCCATATTTCTTTAATATTGTACTTGAAGTTCTAGCTAGAGCAAGAAGACAACCAAAGGAGATCAAGGGGATACAAATTGGAAAAGAAGAAGTAAAACTTTCATTATTTGCAGATGATGTGATAGTTTACATAAGTGACCTGAAGAACTCTACCAGGGAACTCCTACAGCTGATAAACACCTTCAGCAAAGTGGCAGGATAAAAGATTAACTAAAAAAAATCAGTAGCCCTACTATATACAGACGATAAATGGTCTGAGAAAGAAATCAGAGAAACATCACCCTTTACAATAGCCACAAACACCATAAAACATTTTGGGGTAATGCTAACCAAACAAGTGAACGACCTGTACAGCAAGAACTTTGAGTCTATAAAGGTAGAATTTAAGGAAGATACCAGAAAATGGAAAGATCTCCAGTGCTGTTGGATAGGTAGGATCAACATAGTAAACATGGCAATCTTGCCAAAAGTAATCTACAATGCAATCCCCATCAAAGTACTTTACAATTTTTCACAGACCCTGAAAGAATAATACTCAACTTTATATGAAAACACCAAAGACTGAGGATAGCCAAAACAACCCTGTACAACTGTACAATAAAGGAACTTCTGGGGGCATCACCATCCCTGACTTCAATTTCTATTATAGAGCTATAGTCCTGAAAATAGTTTGGTATTGGTACAAAAATAGACAGGTAAACTAATGGAATCAAATTGAAAACCCTGATATTAACCCACACACCTAAGCTGACCTGTGGAAGACTGAAGATAGATCCATATCTATCACCATGCATAAAACTTAAGTCCAAATTGGTCAAAGACCTCAACATAAATCCAGTCACACTGAACCTCTTAGAAAAGAAAGTGGGAAGTACCCTTGAACAAAATGGTACAGGAGACCGCTTCCTGAACATAACACCAGTAGCTCAGACACTGAGATCGAGTAATAATAAATAAGACCTCCTGAAACTGAGAAGCTTCTGTAAGACAAAGGTCACAGTCACAAGACAAAATGGTAGCCCACAGAATGGGAAAAGATATTCACCAACCTCACATCTGACAGAGGGTTGATTTCCAAAACATACAAAGAACTCAAGAAGCTAGTCACCAAAACACCAAATAATCCTATTAAAAATTGGGGTACAGTCTGGGATTCATGAGCTCCCCCATGTTTAGGTCAGCTGTTTCTGTGGGTTTCTCCAGCCTGGTCTTGATCCCTTTGCTCATTACTCCTCCCTGTCTGCAACTGGATTCCAGGAGTTCAGTTGTCGGTGTCTGCTTCTGTTTCCATTAGCTACTGGATGAAGGCTCTAGGATGGCATATAAGTTAGTTATCAATCTCATTATTGGGGAAGGGCATTTAAGGTAGCCTCTCCACTGTTGCTTAGATTTTTGTTGGTGTCATCCTTGTAGATCTCTGGACATTTCCATAGTGCCAGATTTCTCTTTAAACCTTTAATGACTCCCTCCATTATGGTATCTCTTTTCTTGCTCTCATCCATTCTTCCCCAACTTAATCTTCCTGCTCCCTCCTGTACTCTTCTCCCCTTCTCTTTCTCCTAACTCCCTCTCCCCTTCCCCCATGCTCCCAATTTACTCAGGAGATCTTGTCCCTTTCCCCTTCTTTGTGGGACCATGTATGTCTCTTTTAGGGTGTTCCTTGTTTCCTAGCTTCTCTGGTGGTGTGGCTTGTATACCGGTAATCCTGTGTTCTATGTCTAAAATCCATATATGAGTGAGTACATATCATGTTTTTTTTTTGTGACCGGGAGTTACCTCACTCAGTATTTATCCCTACTATATGAATGGACTTTGGGAGCCCAATGCACATAGACGGATACTCTCTAAGCCTAGACACAAGGGGGAGGGCCTAGGCCCTGCTCCAAATGATGTGACAGACCTTGAAGATCCCCATGGAAGGCCTCACCTTCCCTGGGGAGCAGAAAGGATGGGATTGGGGGTTGGTGGGGGACAGGGGAGGGAGAGGGGACTGGGATTGACATGTAAAACAAGCTTGTTTGTAATTTAAATAAAAGAATAAAAATAAATATACATAGATTGGAAAGGAAGAAACAAAAGTCTTTGGTTCCATTTTAATTGTTCATGCAGAAAAAAGGTAAGGAATTTACAACATAAATACACACACACACACACACACACACACACACACACACAAACCAATAAATGAATGTAGCAAGGTGTTGTGTTTCTTTTTACTCTCTTGGCTTTTTGATGGGCCCACCCTCCAGTTCCCAAATAAATTACACAAGGAGTCTTATTATAAGTTATGAATACCTGTCCTTAGCTTGGCTTGTTGCTAGCCAGTTTTTCTTAAATTAACCTGTCTACCTTTTTCTTCTGGGCTTTTATATTTCTTACTTCTACATATCTTACTTTCCTTCTACTCTGTTACTGGCTGGGTACCTGGCCCCCGATATTCTCTCCTTGTTTTCTTGCTCCCCATTTCTCCTTCTGTTAATTCTCTCTGCCTGCCAGCCCCACCTATCCTTGCTCCAGCCTCACTATTGGCAGTTCAGCTCTTTATTAGACCTTTATTAAACACTCAGGTGTTCTAGACAGGCAAAGAATCATAGTTTCACAGAGTTAAAACAAATGCAGTATAAACAAAATCATACCCCTTGAAATAATATTCTACCACAACAAGGTCATAAGATACAAAACGAAAAATTATATTTCTATATAGTTGATCAATCAAGTGAAAAGTGAAACGAGCTTTATTAGAATGTGACTAAAATTAATATAAAATATTCAGGAGCATCTTATATAAAAATTGTTCATATATGTTAATAAATTCAAAGAAGTAATAACTCAATGGAAAAATGTGCTACTTCACAGAGGTTCAAATTATTAAGAATTAAAATGATCAAGATTCAAAGTATCCAGAATTTGGTGTTTTAGCATCAAAACAACCCCAACCCAAATCTCAATGAGGTTCTTCTGAAAAATAAAATTGTTTTTAAAAGTCAGTTATAAAACTTAAGTGGAAATATAAAGGACTCAGAGTAACTCAAATATTTTTAATAACAATTAATAAAGTCAGAGACAACCCTGACAAATTTGATGACTTACTCTAAGGTTGGAGTAGCAGAGTCATGTGTACCTAGCATGTACGACTGATTATATTGTTGCCTCAGAACACACAACTCACTTGTGATGACTGGAATTATGATAAAAATTCTAAAGAAGCTAGATGGAGAGAGGAATATATTTTTAGTTGATGCTAGATTATCAAAATGCATACAGAAAAACTCAACCTTTACACCTACCTCTCCTGGCACATGTAAAGAAATTCATCTTCATATGCAAACCCTTCACAATCTTGTAGAAGAAAACTCTGGAGCATATTCTGGCCATCTCAGAGAAGCCAGGTGTTGATGTTGTAGAGAACAGATTAGAAAATTAAATCACATCACATTATGTAGAAAATATAAAGACTGGTCAGAGGTTGACAGGAAGCATTCACAATGCTTTTATTATACAAAGGGTTTGTTTACAAATTACATAAGGAATTCACTGAGCAGCTTATACAAAGGTCACCTGAAAGAACTGCATGATCCACAAAGATGTAGAAGGGTGCCGAGAATAATTAGATTTCAGAGTGGTGCGACTAAAATTCACAGAATGGTAGCATTTGTTGAAACAAAAAAAAATCACCACACCAAATGTTGAGGTGGTTGTAGAAGGCTTGAACTCTCACACATTATAAGACAGGTTTAATGACTCTAGAAACTGTTTGACAGTTTATAGCAAGGTAAAATTACACCTGCTATATGACTATGATGCTACACTGTTATTTATCCAAGTGATATAAACACATCTGTCTACTAAAAGACTAAAGAACATTTTTGGTTACTCCATTTATAATTGCCCAGCTCTAGATTAAGACACCCATTGGCTGGGTGCTTATGGTGCAACAGTATGACTTCTAGCATCCATGTGGCCGTAGAGAATTCTGAGAAACATCTGCTGATGAAAGAACGCAGGTATGAAGGATCTCATGCTGCCTTTGCTCCTTCAGTGAAGCTGAAGAACTGGTCATCTGTCTTAAGGGAAAGAAGAGTAGTGGGTGTGTCTGAATACAGGACAGTGAGTGCTCTGGATATAAATGGAGACACCCTAACTGCTGTGGTCACCAGAACCATGGAACTTCCCAGGCTTTGACCCTAGAGTTGTGAACTTTTCATGGGAAGGACTCTACACTGTGATTCAGTTAGGATGCAGAAGTTCATCTACCATGCCAGATTATCTGGGTGAGCTCCAAGTGTAGACACAAGTGTTCAGATGAGAGGAGGAATGAACAGAGAAGCTAAAAAGACAAAACCACAATGCAGGGAAGAAAGGATGAAGTTACCCAAGGAGCCTAGCACAGTGAAAACGGTGCTGATGAGAGAGAAATTAGTACCATCAGGGGTTCTAGAGAGAGCAAGGCCTTGCCTTATGGCATTGCCTGTGTGTCCACTGTGGACATGAAGATGCTATAACTGTAAGGTGATAGTGCTTTTTAAGCCATGGACTCTGAAGTAATTTGTTACAGCTGCTTCAGGAAATGAGTAAGACTGGCATGATGAGTTCATGACTATCTTTATCAAAATACCAGAACATGTCTTCAAGGTCAGTGCACTTGAGTGCATGAAAATTTCACCTTAATTTAAGAAAAATCTCAAAAACAACAACATAAAACAAGCAAAAACATCTATTCCTTAATTAGATACAAAAACGGATTTCCCCTACTCCCTTTACAAAGCAAAGTTCAAAGTATTTGAGGAGATTCAAATACAGTGTTTCTGGTTTGGTTGGTATTTGTTAAGTAAAAGAAATTCTCCACTGACCCCATCAAATATGAATTTCTAAACCATTGCAGTAAGGAAAGGCAAGCTATGTGATTTTGGCTTTCATTGTCCAAGCCACACACTGTACAGTGTCCCCATGCCCTTGCATTCATGGGTTGAGTTCCACACTGCATGCAAATTTTCTAGTTCTCCTTCCACCACATGAGCAGGTCCCAGTGACTTTGCTCCAGCTGCCTCTAAAGATGGAGTGGGAGAATAGAAGTGACTGTGGGAGATGTGTCCAGGGGCTTCAGAAGAGCATTTCCCTTCAGAGGGAAGACAGTGACTCATACAGAATCAAAGGAGGCCGTGGTTTGGTACTAGGGAAAATTACATAGGAAGGAGGCACAGTCAGGTGTAAACGTGAAAAGAATCTGAATAAAAGATGCCTCATGGCTTTGTTGGCTCATGCTATCAGTGTGAATCTCCTTAGAGAACATTCCCCGATGCTGTATGGAAGGGAAGGGAAGAGTAGGGGCAACGGGAACCAACAGAATATATTCCAGAAAGTTTTCAGAGCTTCCCAGTGATGACATCCCTAGCGTGAGATCAAAGTGTGTCCTGTCTCTAGACTTGCAAGGGAACAGAAAACAATGTTAAGTCATAGCCAGGAGGCAGATGGCATTAGGGTAGCATGGGGGCAGATCCAAGTCTGGACAGACAGATATCTGACCATGGCATTCTTCAAGGACCAGCGTATTTGCTCCTGTGGTCCCTCTTGACTCAAGTGAGCCCTTCCCTGTCTCAAGTGTGAACCTCCCCTGACTCAATATGCTTCTCAGTTCACCAAGACCAGGATAGCACATCCAGACTGGTGTGTTTTTCATATGGTCCAGGTATACTCCTCTCTTGACTCACATGTGCTCAACTGACCAAGGTATGATTCTCTTCCAACTCAAGTGTGTTCCTGTCCTGATTCAGACATGCTTTTCCTTCTGAGTTAGGATGCTGTTTTTCTTATTCAGGTAATCTCTTCCATGACTCTTGTGAGGTCTGCTCTCCTCGATTACTTTAATATGGTGATCCATTGTTTTATTATTCGGAGTTTGCAATTCATGTCTTGGACTACATCAGCAAAAGTTTAATACTGTTTCTGAACACTGAAGACCAAAAAGGACTGTAAAAGGTTAAAAATAACTTTGTACATGTTTTAAAATGTAGTTGCTTGGGATACACAATCTGTGTACCTCATCTGGCTCTGATGAGTGCCAGAACTTTGCACTCCAGGCCAGCAGGCCTCCATTTGCGCTCGTTCAAAAGAAAGGGCACACATGTGCATTGCCGGTCTTGCCAGAGGCTCATGGTGCAGTGCTTGATGGCTGCTGCGTTGGCACACACTTAAAGGATACATTCTGTAGGACGCTCCACCTGGACGCGATTTCAAATCTCCTAATTTACATACTGAACTTTAAAATTAGACAATTTCTTGTTGTAGTTTGTCTGATGCAATCTGAGCATCTAAATCTCCCACTGGCAGCATGTAAGGCAGGTGTATACCTGGACTCTGGTGATGGCCGTATCTTTCCTGTTTGGGTTGGTGCAAGTTCTTAGTTAAATTGGCCAGTTTTTTATTCTTATATGATGCTGTAAATGGAATTACTTCATTTCTTTACAGATTATTTATGGTAGGGGTATAAAAACATAACTTGTGCCTAATTTATTGTTTCTAGTAGTTGTTTATATGTGTTCTACAGAGTTTTCTGTGTAAAGAATTATATGATATGCAAATAGAAATTGCTTTATATCTTCATATCCAGTTCAGATATTGGTGACTCATGTGTCTGTTTCTTGCCTAATTGCTCTTGCTAGGATGTCCAGCACAGTGTTATAAACAGAATAAAAGTATACATGTACATCTCACTTTGTTTTTTGTTGGAAAGGATATTTTTCTTTCCCAATTAAGTGTGATGACTGCTGTGCATTTTAACTGCCCTTTAATATATTATAAAATTTCCCTTACACTCGTAGTTTGTTTAGTGTCTTTGTCATAGATGGATCTTTTTTATAGCCCTATAAATTTATATTTGTTTCACTATACGGTTGATTTCTAAGAGTTTTTTATTTTTATTATTTATTTTTAAATTTAAATTTAAATTAGAAGCAAGGTTGCTTCACAAGTCAGTTCCAGGTCCCTCTCCATTTCCCTCCCCTCCTCCTGTGCCCTCCCACCAACCCCCCCAATACCCTCTCCTTTCCCCAGGGAGGGTGAGGCCCTCCATGGGGGTGTCCATAGTCTGTCATTTCATTCAGGGCAGGGCCTAGACCCTCTCTCAAGAGTTCAGGGTGAGAGTGCATCTCACATTGTTGGATGGGAGTCCAAAGTCCATTTGTATACCGGGGATAAATACTGATCTACTGCCCAAGGCTCAATCGATTACCTAGGCCTCCTCACTGACACCCACATTCAGGGGGTCTTGATCAGCCCCATGCTGGATTCCCAGGCATCAGCCTGGGATTCAAGAGCTAACCCTTGTCAGGTCAGTTGTTTCTGGGGGTTAAACCAGCCCATAAGAAATCATCTCAATAGATACATAAATAGCATTTGACAGCATCCAAGATCAATCTATGTGATAGATAGAGAAAGAAATCAGAGAAACATCACCCTTTACAATTGTCACCAACAACTTTAAATACCTTGGGGTAACGCTAACCAAACAAGTGAAAGACCTGTATCGCAAGAACTTTGAATCTTTAAAGAAAGAAATTAAAGAAGCCCTCAGAAAATGGAAAGATCTCCCATCCTCTTGGATAGGTAGGATCAATGTAGTAAAAATGGCAATCCTGCCAAAAGAAATCTACAGATTCAATGCAATCCCCATTAAAATCCCAGCACAATTCTTCACAGACCTTGAAAGAACAATAACTAATTTTGTGTTTCATCTGTGTTGTGTATGATGGTAATTGGTTTTCTTATTTGGAACTACAATAATATTATCAGGACACCTCATCTTCAGCTGTGTCTAATTATTTATGGTGTATAATCCTCTTAATGTGCTATTTGGTTCCATGTGCTGAGAGGAAATGTTAATTTTTAACTGTGTGGTGGTTGTTATGCTTCTGAGAGTGAATTTCCTTTGGTGAGGGGTTGGGTCTAGGCTCAAAGCCAGAGTGACTTGGACAGCTATCAACTGCATGTTTGCTGGTTGAGCATTTCACAGGAGTGGAAATTAGTCATATCAAGGAAAATATGCATTAGCAAATAGATTACTACTCATGGGAGGTTTCAGTTCCATACAGGTTTCTTACCATACTCACAGTGAATAAGAAATTCTGTACTGGTAAAATGAACATATATTTATGGATCCTTAAAATTAAAACAGCAATGTGTTTGCTATTGTATTACATCAATATAGGATTAGGGTTAGGAAATCTGAGTGTGAGCTCAGTATTACCTTGTTATTATTTATTGATAGTAACTTGTAGTTAAACTTAGCTTTGAAAATTGTATTTTTACTAGCTCAGTATTTACCACATAGTATCTTATTATGTTTGGTTTGATATGCACCAAGCACACAGTATTCGTAGAATTAAGATATATTTTCTCTTGCTGTTAGTTGCCGTGTTTTCCTTGTAAACTACTAAATCCATTAGCGCTGTCCATATATAGTTGGGTTATCCACTGGAGTATGGGAAATCTACCAGTAGCTACATCTTCAACACAGAAATGACTCTCCCTTCCCAGCAACTATCTATTGCTAATACCTCTTCAGTGTCTGGGTGGGAACTGGAGATCATCTACTCCATCTGTGCTGGGACTTCTGCTAGCTTAATTTTGTATAGGTCTGGTGCAGACAGCCACAGCTGCTGTGACATCATAATTTTGATAACCATTCATGTTCAGAAGCCAGTATTTCATAGCACCCCTTCCCATCCTACAGCTCTTACATTCTGTTTACCTCCTCTTCTGTGATGCTCTCCAAGCCTTAGTGGCTGTGGAATTGATACAGATATCCTGTTTCAGTTTGAGCTTCGAGTCTCTTAGTCTCAGCACTTTGATTAGTTAGTGTGTCTCCACTGACTGCTGTCCACTGAAATAAAACCCTCTCTAACAAAGTTTGAGAGCAGGTCTATGGTGTGAACATAAATATTTAGAAAGTAATTTATAGCATAACCATTTAATAAAATAATAAGCAGAATCTATAGAAGGACCTGTGACATCCATAGCCATGAGTTTTTGACTAGGATTATAACACCAGACATGAAATTCCCTCATGGGGAACAGGGCTGTCAAATCCAATCAGAAAGCAATTAGTTACCCAGTAACAGTTGTATCAATATTATAATCAGCAGATACATCTTGCCTGGAAGGTTGGTGCATTACAATGTTCAGGGTCTAGTGTTAGGAAAGACCATTGATGCCTTTTCTTTCTCAATAGACTACAGAGTATCTTCGGGCACTGTGAAACCTAAGAAGAAATGTACTTTTATTTGAGATAATTTTTTCTGTGTTCTGCAGGCAAAGTGTATGGTGCAACAATAGGGTCTTATCATGTAGTTACGGTGGGTAACTGTACTGCCTGGTTTTGTGTGTCAACTTGACACACACTACAGTCATCTGAGGAAGGAGCCTTATTTGAGGAAATGCCTCCATGAGATATAGCTGTAAAGCATTTTCTCATTTAGTGATCATTCGGCGAGGGTCCAGCCCATGATGGGTGGTGCCATTCCTGATTACTTATCCTGGGTTCTATAAGAAAGCAGGCTAAGAAAGCCACGGGAAGCAAACCAGCAAGCAGCAAAACACCATGGCCTCTGCATCAGCTCCTGCCTCCAGGATCCTGCTGCGTTTGAATTCCTGTCCTGACTTCCTCCAATGATGAACAGCAATGCTGAAGTATAAGCCAAATAAACCCTTTTCTTCCCAACTTGCTTTCTGTTTATGGTGTTTTGTCACAGCAATAGAAACCTAACTAAGACATTAACAAAGGGTAGTGGCAATATCCTTTGTTGTTTTGGAGCCCTCAGGGGTCTCCTTAACCAGTAACTCATAGAGAAGTATACTATGCCTAGCATTGCAATTTTCTTTTAATAACCCGTGTGCTCAGGGAGTGACATTGTTCAGCATGCAGGGTAACTTCAGTCTTTGTTTTTGAGTTGTATTTTGAAATTAGCTTACTAACTAGTGGGGTTCCATAAGGTTGTTTGTTTTGTCCTTCGTTTTGGTTAGCATGACCCCTCCAGCCTCCTCTTCCTCATCCCTGCTTAATCCTTTTACCTTAAATATTCCTCCTCCTCCCTATTTTCTATTTTTAAATGTGTTACATCATCTCTCCACTTTTTTCTATGTTGCGTTGTGAGATAATATTACACATTTCTTTTCACAACTCCTATTTTCGTTTAACCCTCCTCTTTACCCCCTAGTTTCCTCCATACTCCCATACGCCTCCCTTCTTAAGCCTTTTCGCCAAGTATTTTTCCCTATTTTTTAATTTTTTTATTTCATTTTACAGTTCTCCCTCCATCCTTCCTCCCACACCCTCTCACCTCCTCCCACCCCACCTCATCTTCCCCCTAGCTCACCCCCATTCCTTTCCTCCTCACAGGTAAGGGCGCCCATGAGGAGTCAACATAGTCTGGCACAATAGGTTGGGGCAGGGCCAGGCCTTTCTCCCATGCATTAAGACTGGGCATGGCACCCCACCATAGGAAACGGGCTCCAACAAGCTAGCTCACGGACCCAGGATAATATGGTGGCCCTACTGCCTCTGAGCACAGTCCCACCAGAAGGAATGGGCTCCAATAAACTAGCTCATGTACCAGGTTTGTATTGTTGCCCTACTGCCAGGGGCCCTTCAGATAGTCCAAGATTCACAACTGTCTCCCACATACAGGGGACCTAGTTTGGTTCCCTGGAGTCTCCACAGTTCTAGGTCTAGAGTTCATGAGTTTCCAGAGCTTGGTTCAGCTGTCTCTGTAGATTTCTCCATCATGATCCTGACCTCCCTTACATTCCCCAATCCCTCTCTTTGACTGGATTCCCAGAGCCTGGCCTGGCTCTTGGTTGTGGATTTCTGTGTCTGGTCCCATCAATTACTTCGCCAAGTATTTTTAAATGTTATATTTTCCAATAAAAGATGAAAATCTAAGAGAATTTTTCATTTCTTTTTACTTCAAGTAATGATCTATAAAAGTTGACTTATGATACTATGTAATTTTAAAAAGAAATAAATACATATATAATTAATAACTAATTATCTTGATTAAATAGTTATGTATTGGCATATAAAGGTACTTTCCTTCATTATCTCATTGAATTTCAGTTATTTGTTTAAGTGTCTGATACTTTCCAGAAGGTAACCTGATAATGTCTTGTATGTTCCTTACCTCTCTGTGGGCCTCCAACTCATAAGCTACTGCACGGCTTCGTAGGCCCATCTTGGTTAGTTTTTACTCCACTTAATACAAAGGAGGGTCACCTGGGAAGTAGAACCTCAATTGGGAAAATGCTTCCATCAGGTTACCTGTAGGAAAGTCTGTAGAACATTTTCTTGATTAATGATGGATGTAGGAGGGCTTAGCTCACTGTAGATCGCGCCATCCATGGATAGGTGATACTGGGTTGTGTAAGAAATCAGACTGAGAAAGGCAGTAAGCAGTGTTTCCCCATGGCTTCTGAACCCAGGTTCCTGTCTTGAGTTCCAGCCCTGACTTCCCTTTATGAAGCTATAGGTGAAACAAATCCTTTCTTTTTCAAGTTGCTTTTGGTCATAGTATTTTATCTCGGCGATAGAAAGCAAGCCAAGGCAGAATTAATTAAGGGTGAATTTCCTTCCTTCTCTGTGTTACTCCCATCCTACTGCGTTGCTTCTTCTCCTCTTTCCTTCTTACCCCACATTTCCTATATGTGTGTGTGGAATGAAAAACTATATAGTTTGGGTATGTGGACAATATCAAGTATGTAGTTATGGATATGTTGGTTTAGTAAACTGGCAGTTGTATAGTTTCCTCTAAGAGTTACAACTTTACTAACCCTGGTAGATGGCTAGGTTTCCAGTACCGGGCATGATTTCCCTCTTGTTGAGTGGGTCTTAAGTCCAATTAGAGAGCTATTGGTTATCTGTCACTCAGTTTATGTGCCACTACTCTACCATTGGGGTTATCATGACATGCTAGTCATTGGTATCATATATGGGTAGGACTGCTGGTTGCTGCCCTCCTTTGGAAGCTTGCATGGTTCCTTCTGAGACCAGTAAATCTTGTCTTCTTACCACTCATCAAGGAAACTTTATTTTGGAACAGATGGAGACCGTTACTCTCTCTCTCTCTCTCTCTCTCTCTCTCTCTCTCTCTCTCTCTCTCTCTCTCTCTCTCTCTCTCTTTCTCTCAGTCGATCAATCAAAATGAAGAACTGTGGAGCCCAGTCTGTGGATACATCTATTACACAACTTCGGCATCTAAGGCTCAGAGATCATTGTGGAAGAGGGACCAGAAATACTGTAAAAACCAGAGGAACAGGGAGTTTGCTGTGAGATTGTGTCTCCTAGAAATATCGGAAGCTACATCCATAATGTGCCACCAACATGGCCGCCTAAGCATAAGCTGAACAAGGATGGCACCAGTAAGCATGACAACACAGAATGGAGGAAGCTCACAGGAACTCAACCCTGTATGAAGAACTATAGGCAACCCAGGAATGATGAGAGCAGGAGTTGGTTATCCAGTACCACACAGTCAGCCCTGAAAACATACAAATAACATACATAGACTAAGCAGGTCGTATTATGTATTTTGGAAAAATATGTTCCATGAATTTGAAAGAGAGCAAGGAGGGTATTTGGGAAGATTTGGAGGGAGGAAAGGGAAGAGGAAATGATGTAATGACATTATGATTTCAAAAATAATTTTAAAAGACTATATAGATTTAAGTTGTGCTATTGTATCTCGTTCTCATCTGGATAGCCAAATTTAATATATGCTTTTGACCACATACTGAACCATTACAATTTTGGCTTGCTGGACTGAGTAAAGCGCTAAAGTTGTGTGTCTACCCAGAAATGCTTTGTCAAAATATTCCTGTGGCCTCCATACCAAAAAGTTAATAGTTGGGAATCTAACAGCAGGCATACCCTGAAAATTTCAGCTAATGACCATAAGAAATTGGTAGTAGTTTTCTACTTTGGGCTGCATCACTTGAACTGACAACTGAGATATAGCTGATTTGGTCTAGGAGGGTGATGCGGTCATTTAATCACCACAAGGGTGCTGAGAAAAGACCCCCCCCAAGCGAGTTTCCTGTCAACAGTTCTGTGCCTTTTGTAGGAGGGAATCAGACATAGCAACAGCACATTTCGTCTACGACACTCCCTTTAGTCACCAAGACAGTCTGGCTGATGCAAATTTTGAGTCATGTACACTTGACCTTCAAGAGCCACTCAATGCCTAAGAGATATCGCTCATTTTTTGGCAAGCTGTTCTTAGAACAAAGAATCCACAAGAGTGAGCAAATCTAAGCTGCAGATGTCAGAGGTCAGATCAAATGCTTGTGCAGGCTGTGTTAAACTTGGCTAAATTTGTTCTCTCAGCCTTCCACGCCACCAACTGTGCTCTCCAAGGACACAGCTTTAATATCCTCATTATTTTGTCAGGTGCAATTTACCAAAGTCATAAAACCCTCACATTACCCATGTGTCTTTTTAGACAGACTAGTTTTTAAAATTTTTTATAAAGATATGCTTTATAAAATGGGAACTTATTATTTTTTAAATAAGTATCCAGTCCCCATCATGCATATCTAACTAGGAAAGATTAAGATTTTGAGTCCAGCTGAGGCAGACAAGTTAACTGACTAATCAAGAATATAACACAACTTTTTTTTTTGATGATGATGAGTACTCTTTATAAATTCTGTTGGAAGATGGAGTATGGACCGAGGGAAGAGGATTGAAGGGAGGTCTGATGATGCATTAGCTAGCCAGTACAATTCACTGGACACTTTCCAGTTATTAAATATATTAAAATGTAGACAAGAGAGGTTATGGATGGGTAGCTTAATATTAGTTGTTAATTCAGAACACCCTGTCGGGACTAACCTCATGATAGAGTGATATGTGTTTCTTCCACAATCTTAAAATGTACCATTCGCACAGAAACAATACTAAATACACTACCTGAGAAGCATTAGTCTGTAGGAGAAACTACGGCAAGACTACCCAAGCCACGGTCGCCCTGCCCCTGGTGCCCAGGCCAGCCTGCATGCACATGTGCGGCAGGCACTTCCTCCCTGAGCAAAGCCAACAAGCCTGCGTCAAAGCCCAGAGACTGCGGACAGAGAGACACCTGAGCCAGAGACACCAATGACCAATGAGGACAGGACAAGGCAGCAGAGTTAGCCACATGAGCCAATAGGACCTCGGGAGGGGGTATAAAGGCAGATCTAACTTTTTTTGTGTGTGTTTGGTTTTTCAAGACAGGGTTTCTCTGTAGTGTTTTGGAGGCTGTCCTGGAACTCGCTCTGTAGACCAGGCTTGCCTCGAACTCACAGAGATTGGCCTGCCTCTGCCTCCCATTGCTGGGATTAAAGGCGTGCGCCACCAACGCCCGGCCAGGTCTAACTTCCTTAATAAACCAGTCGGTGTCACACTCTGTGTCACGCTCTGCTACTCACTGGCTCCCAGTGCCTGAGTCGTGGGTGGTCTTCTCACCCCCACCCCAAGGGGTGTCCGAGCAGGGTAACACACAACATTTGGCGATTAAATTTGGTGCTTGTGGACCCTGTGCTGGCATGGGTTTCGACTCCTCTTGAATCAGGGTGTTTTTTTTTTTTTTTCTTCGATGCGGCTGTTTTTTTGTTTGGGCCCTGCTCTTTGTCTTTTGTTGCTGGCGGTGCATCAGCAGATCCTACATTGATGCACGCTCGCTTTTTCTATCTGCACCTTTTCGGACTCCTCTTCACTCTCAAGGTGTGTTTTGTCACCCCTTGTGACTTGTTCAGTGAGTTGGCCCCTGCGTGTTTCATGTCCTTGGTCCTCACGAAGGTGAGCTTGGGGACCCCCCTCCTTCTCTGTTTTTTCCTTTGTGTCTGTCTGGTACCCCTGGTGCATTAGGTAGGAACATTATTATACTTAGGTCTGACACACTTCCTGTTTTTGTTCGAGTCTGTCTGTCTTTGTCTGTCTTAGACTTTGTTTTTGTCTATGTCTGCTGCCATTAAGAGAATGAGGAACTTACCCTCTCACAGTAAGGAGCCTCAGGTGAGGGCATTAAAATCAGTGTTGGTTACCAGGGACCTTACGGTTAAGACTGGAAAAATTTTGGGATGAGGCCACGGCGCTGTCCCCCTGGATTTTTCCCGAAAACTTGTGGGAGCCTGATGTCTGGATGCGTGTGCTCTTTCTTGCCTGGGAGCGTGAGGTGGGTTCAGGAGTGACCCCCTTTTTTCCTATGCTTTGATTGGGGATATTGTCTTACTACTAATCATTCTAAGTGTTTCCTACAGTGTATTTCCACACTCCGGGTTCTCATGACTCTTGGACTCCCGTTAAGCCACATTAGGAAAAAAAAAAAGAAATAAGTGGTGGATATGCAGGAGAACCTGTGGTCAGTCTACCCAAGCTGTAGTTACCCTGCCCCTGGTGCCCAGTTCAGCCCGCATGCGCATGCGCAGCAGGCACTTCCTCCCGGAGCCAAGCCTGCCTCAGTGCCCAGAGACTTGAGGACAGAGAGACACCCGATCCAGAGACACCAATGAGGACAGGACAATGCAGCAGAGTCAGCCGCCTGAACCAATGGGACCTTGGGAGGGGTTATAAAGGCGGGTCTAGCTTCCTTAATAAACGAGCCTGTAGCATGTTCTGCTACTCACTGACTTCCAGTTGGCTGAGTCATTGGGGCTGCGTTTTCTCACCCGGTCTCCCAAGAGGTGTCTGAGTAGAGTCACCCACAACAGTAGTCAAATAATCCCAGGTGCCAAAGGCCACAGAAGCCTATTTTTACTGTTGGCCCATTATCCATTTTTCACAAAATTATTTTGTATTTGACTAGGATTTTTAACATTAACTTCTTAATTAAGGTATAAAATTATCTGTTTTTTTTGCATGTTAACCATAGTTCATTATAGCGAGACAGACATGATAGAGAGAAAGAGGAAGCAGAGAGAGAGAGAGAGAGAGAGAGAGAGAGAGAGAGAGAGAGAGAGAGAGAGAGAGAGAGAGAGAAGACGAGAATGATGAGAGGAAGAGAGGAAGATGAGAGTGTAAGTGGGCAGGGTCTGTCCTTTCAAGGGGTCCTTTGCACCTGTGTGCAGACTGGTTGTCATGGAACTCTGGGCTGGCCAGAGTGCTGCCTGAGTGCATTCTGACAGGTAACAGGGCAGCCCAGTGTAATGCCTGAACCTTTAATGCCCACCTTTATTTATTATTAAAAGGAGGTGGGGGTGTTAGACTTGGCAGGTTAGGGTATAAGGACCTTGAGTTCTTAAGACTGCTTCCTGCTGACCTGGGGACATCGACCATCTTTGGGGGAACTTGGGAAAACTGGGTGTTGCCACGTCTTGAGTTGCTCCATTGTAGTCCAGGCTTTGTGGAACTCTCTGTGCCTCTTAGACCTGGTAAGATGTTAGCAGAGTAGAGGACAAAGTTAGGTTTAAAACATTTGTTCTTAGGTATTTGAGGGGAAGATTGTAAGATGAGGGAGGGATTTCCGATGGGTCCCAAGATGAGGGAAGGGAATCCCTGGACCAGGGAGAGGTTGAATAATATCTGGAGTGAATCTGACCTGTTTTGGATGGGTCCAATTTGGCCTCCTGGAACTTACAAAAATCCTTTGAGTTTGTGAAAACACAAGTATTAGACACATTAGCAGCATTTTAGGAGCATATTAGAATTGACTTGGCTGAAAGCACTAACATTTTAAAAACTTAACAGTTAGCACAATGAAAAGTACCTTAATTTTGAGCTTATAGTTTTGCTAGTATAGTGGAATAGTTGTTTAGTACTCTGTTGGAGTTAGATTAGTAGCTTATCAGAACTTTATTGATTAATGTTAAGACTATGAACAGTAGTATAATGAAAGAGAGAAGCCTGGAACATATTTTGTTCTTTTTAATGTCTCAACTCACTTTATTACATTACCATCTTGTATAGATAAACCTTAGAATACCTGTTCCTGAAATCTGCTTTATGACAAAGCTTTGCCTTGTCTGTTACTTTGAGCTGGCAAAGCTACCAGCCGTCAAAAGCATCAGAGTTCTTGAGAAGGATAAGATTTTACCTGAGATTGGAGAATGAGAGACTTAGTAGCTGACTGCATGGACAGCCACCCCCAAGGTCCTCCACAGTTGTTAAAGTCAGAGGCTCTAAGGACACCTGCCTTTTGCTGGTAGTGAGACCTGTGGATTGGGGACTTTTTAGGAAGGCTTTTGTACCATTGACCCAAGCACCATTGAGAAAGTCGATTCCAGTGTCCTCTTGTCTATGATCTGAAGAGTCTTTGGAACCATTGAGGTTAAGGGCAGGGTTGGTCAGTGGCCAGTGTTGCCACTTTTGTGGGCAGAGTTTCCTCAGTGTCCACCAGTCTTCTTGGAGGGAATGGAGTGGTGCCAGCAGCTGGCCAGTCTCTCTGTTGTAAAAATCTTTTAAATAAAACATTTAAATGCTATCTCTGAGCATTTGAGGGCTCTCTGACTGTTTAGCATATCTCAGTAGACAAAATTTGTCTTTAGTGACTTGCCTTAAGTACATTGGTAACTACAGCAAAATACCCTTTTGTAATAGAAGTTTTACCTTTGTAAACAGCTTACAGGAAGGACTGGGTGGTATAAATACTGTTAATTTGAAATAGACCTTTGTAACTTTAAACATAGTAATTAAATTTAAGTTGATTAAACATAACAATTAAATTTAAGTTGACAGAGATAAGTAGATATACCAAACAGGACTGGATAAGAGTAAAAGGCAGAACCAGAGTGTAACTTCTGACTTTGTATGTTGCAGCAGACAGACAGATTAAAAGAGATAGTCAGTGACGAGAAGACAGATCCGTTGTAGATAGAACAGGGGACCCTGGAAAGGCACAGTGTTCCACAAACAAGCCATGTAAAATTGAGTCAGTGAAAGGAGAAATTAGAGGTAAAAATAAAAGCATAAATGAGACAAAAAGTTAGTGAATTGTATCTGTCATCAAGCTTTGCTGGCGGAAGCTGGCTAGACTAAGTGGGTGTGCCTACAGCTAGGTCACACGGTAAATATGGCAGCCTCAGTAAACACGTTTCCAAGCAAGGCTGCATGTTAGGCCTCATGGTTAAGATAGCCAAGATGGCGGCCTCTATAGGCACATTTCTGTCTGCTGGCAGGAGTGGCCTTTTTTTTCCACAAGTGAGGCACCGTAGGTCTAAGAAATGAATGAACAGCCAATGCCAGGGTATAAAACCCGAGAGACTCCTGGTGGATCTGAAAAGCACCAGTCAGTACAAAGCCTCTGTGGCCAGTGGGAGTTTTAGGGTGCAGGGAACAGAAAGGTAAGATAAGTGAGGAAGTGTAGAGGCCGCATTTCTAACCATGGATCACTGGTAGAATGCGGGTGCCAAAAAGCGGGCACATGGTTTGATATGGGATTATTTCCTGTGGGTGAGGGCAAAGATGACTCAGAACTTGTCAACCTGAGATCCCGGCGGAAATGGCTTGAAAAGCAAAACAATCGATAAGTCCTAACTCATGGAAGCAAGAGAGGGCGAGCTTACCAGACATGGCGATGGTGGATGGAAGAATCCAGAGGTCTTTAGTTGGAAAAGCGACTGAGTTGAAGTTCACAGGTTGTGGGTGTCTCAGTCATAGCAGGAGGAGATGCCGGAAAAATCTGTCGAGTCACGGCATCAAATGTTGTTAATTATGGAATAAAGACCAGTGCCATGGATGGCACAAGCCATGGAGAGCACATTAACCATAGTTTCTTATAGTGAGACCAAAATGGGGGAGACAGACATGACAGAGAGAGAGAGAGACAGACACAGAGAGAGAGAGACAGACAGAGAGAGAGAGAGAGAAAGAGAGAGAGACAGAGAGAGAGAGGAAGACGAGAGGATGAGAATGATGAGAGTAAGAGAGGAAGGTGAGAGCTATAAAATTATCTTTATGTAATATTTTGATTCATGCTTGCATCCTGGAATGCTAAGTAAAGCTTTTTCACATACATGTAACTATACATGCTCACCATGAACTTGAGATGAAAACACTGAATCTCTTTAGCCTTAGCAAGTTTTACATCTGTACACACTTTATTAATCATAGGTATATGTGTCATATGATAGGTCTCCTAAACTTGTTCATTATCTCTAACTGAAATTTTGTCCTTCTGACAACATTTCGCCCTTGAACCTGGCTCCTGGCAGTGGTAGCCACTGTTCTGTTCTCTGCTTCTGGGATTTAATGTTAAGATTCTATATATCAGGAGTATAGTACTTACCTTTCCTCTAACATGGTTTCTAGGTTCAGCTATGTTGATAAAAATGATAGGTGCTCCTTACTTCTTTAAGACTTAGTAACATTCTACCATGTATGGCATATTTTGAGCATCAGCCAGTGGACATTTGTATTGGGTCCACACCCTGGCAACTGTGAAATGTGATATTGCAGTGAATACAAGAGTGCAGATATGTCCTTGGTGTATTAAGCTCTTTTAGGTGAATACCAAATAGAGATCGCCAGTAAGATGGTAATAGTAGGCTTTAGTTTTCCATAATGGCTGTGCTAATGACCTTTCTACCAGTGAAGCTCATGGTTCATTTTCTTCACATCTTTACCAACACTAGATTTTTGTTTTTGTTCTTTTTTTTTTTTTTTTTTTTTTGAGGCAGAGTTTCTCTGTGGCTTTGGAAGCTGTCCTGGAACTCACTCTGTAGATCAGGTTGGTCTCAAACTCACAGAGATCCACCTGCCTCTGCCTTCTAAGTGCCCAACACTAGTTTTCTCTTAACTTTTTAAAATTATATTTTAGTAGGTCTGAGTTTATATTTCAGTGTGGCTTTAGTTTGCATTTCCCAGGTTGGAGATGTGGCGTGTACTTCCCAATACAGTATAGCAATCTGTATACCATAGTTTGAGAAATTCTTACTCAGATTCTTCACCTATTTTTGCATTCGCTTAATTACTTAGGGTATTGAGTTCCTCATATATTTTTGATATTAATCCTTATCAGTTATATGGATTTAAAATATTTTTCTTCTGTAGGTTTTCTCTTTTTTGTTTCTTTGCTGTGTAGCAGATTTTTGGCTGATTCAGTTCTCTTTCCAGCTTTGTTTTTATTGCTTATTCTTTTAGGGATACCTCCCAAGTTATTGCCCAGATCAAGGTCATTGGCTCTTCCCCATGTTCTTCAAGAAATTTTAGTTCAGCTCAATTCCTATACAAATACGATATTATTTTTCACACAAATAGAAAAAAATCCTAACATATGTAAGCGATGCCACAAGACTATGAACAGTTATAGAAATCTCAGGAAAAGGACAAAATTAGGATCACTCTGGGACATTTTTCCTAATTTCAAAATATATTACAAATTATAGAAATCAAAACAGTATGACTATCAAAACAGACATGCATATTAATGAAGCATAATACAGAACTCTCAAATAAGTCCAAAAATTTAGTTTTTTGACAAAGGTGTCAAAAGTACACAATAGGGGAATTATAAAAAAGTGTTTTAAAACTTGATGGCCTTATACAAAAATCAACTCAAAACATTGAAGACTTAAACATAAAACTTAAAGCTATGAAATCCATTTGGAAAGATTTAAACAATAAAATACTTCACTTCAAGATAGAAAAGTATCTGGCAATCCATTTGTTCTATGTTAAAGTAAGTAAGGGAAATTGGGGTTTGGAAAGCAAACAAATATATATTATTTGTCTTAAGTTTTTTTCAATTTAGTTTATTTATATTTTATGTATGAGTGCTCTGCATGTATACATGCATCCCAGAAGAGGGGGTCAGATCCTATTATAGATGGCTATGAGTCACCATGTAGTTGCTGGGAATTGAACTCAGGACCTCTAGAAGAGCAGCCAGTGCTCTTACTTAAGCCTTGAGCATCTCTCCAGCCCCTGGTCTTAAGCTTATGCTAAGTTGTATATTTTAGAGGTCTAAGTTATAACCAAATGTCCAAGTCTAGCACATTTTTTCAGTTAAAAATCTGTATTCAGATGCTACAGGCTTGGCTTGGTGGTTAAAGGAACTCTTCCAGGAACCTAGGTTTATTTCATAGCATACATGTCACACAGCTCACAACCACCTGCAATGCATCCCCTCCTGACTGAGTTTTGGTGATAGTCAGAGAAACCTTTAACAGGTCTAAACATATTCATGCCATTTGACCTAGTAATTCTGTTTTCAAAATCTTAAATCAATGAGTATAAACACACATAAAACTCTGTGTGTCCATGTGCCTACAGGGTGGCTCAGGGTGATATTTTATTTTGTGAGGCATGGGAAGTCACTTAGCCACCCAGCCATAGAAGAAAAAGTAAAAACAAGGTACATTTGAAAATGGGATACTCCACACACAAAAATATATGGCAATGATATCACAGACAATAAAAATAAGCAAATTGGACTTTGTTAATATTAAGGACTTTTATCAAATGATAGCACCTACATGCCAAAAGGCAGCTCATAGGTAGGAGAATGCTTATAAATCATGTGCCTGATAGGCAATTATAAATATATAAAATAAATAAGGAATTCATGTATTTCAAAGACCTTGAGTAATCATTTCCCCCCAGTACATAATATGGACATGCTTAATGTCACTGATCATCCAGGAATTCCAATCAAAGTCACATGGGAGATGCCACATGCTGTCTGCAGGATGCTATTGTTAAACAAAGAAAAAAAAACAAGTGTCTCATAGAAATGGAGAAATTGGGACCTGTGTCCAAAATGGTTGTGAATGCAAAATTCTATAACTTCTATGCAAAACAAATGCAAGGTTCCTCAGAAAATTAAGCAGTTACTATAGAATGTAGTGATTATATTTCTGAACATGCATCAAAAGGAATAAAGGCAGACTTGAACATGTCTATCTATATCCACGTTCGTAGCTTCATTATTCACAGCAGCTCAAAGATCGAAACACCCTAAAATCCTTTAGTGATGAATAGATAAGTGCAATACGGTGTCCGTATGCGATTCAATGCTTTCCGCTTAAGTAGAGATGAAATGATGCAGGGATCAACCTCAAAGACACAGCATAATAAGTCAGATAGAACCTTGCAGAAGTCCACATGAGCTACTTAGGGTAGTCAAATTAATGGAGACGGAGTATAGGCTAGAAGGGAGTGGTGAGGTTGGTGTTTAAGGAAAATCGTGATTTGGTTTGGGAAGGTGCAAAGTTCTAGAGCTAGAAGAGCGGTAGTGACGGTGCACAGCAGTGTGAATGAACTTACTGCCAGTGCGACGCACAACTAAACGCGATGAAAATTGTAGATCTTATGTAAGGATTATTCATCACAAAGAAATGAAGACTGACAGATACCAACAGTTTTCCCAAAAAAGTCCCCCAAATAAAATGCTTTTCAAAAGTTACAATGTACCACCAGGCATTAATAGTTTTCCTATGTATTTGCTGCCTGTTATTTTTAAAAATGTGTTTGTGTGTGCCGGCACACGCCTTTAATCCCAGCACTCAGGAGGCAGAGTCAGGCGGATCTCTGTGAGTTCGAGGTCAGCCTGGTCTACAGATCAAGTTACAGGACAGCCTCCAAAACAATACAGAGAAACCCTGTCTCGAAAAACCAAAAAAAAAAAAGTGATTGTGTGAGCTGTATGTGCACATGTATGTATGTCTACACGGGAGCCAGAAGAGGGCTTAGATGCCCTGTAGCTAGAGTTATAGGAGGCTGTGAGATACCAAACAGAGGTACTTGGAACTGAACTGTTATCTTCTCATGTAAATCTCTGAACTGCTGAGACATTTCTCCTGTCCTTTGCTGGTTTGTTTTCCTACTGTTTTTGAAAATTTGCCATCTGGCATCCATAGAGTGTTTTAATGTAAGGTTTTTTTTAACTACTAAAGGAAACATTGAATAGTTACAGGAGTTCAAATATTTCTCCTCTGTTGGATGTGGAGTTTAGTTTGAAATAGAATCCTTATGATAATCTCACATGTAGACCTTATTTAGCTTGAGCTGATGAACACAGAGAAGGAAAGATAAGTCTATTTGCTGAGTGGAATGGCAATACAGACTTTTTAAAAACTTTGAAGTATATTTTAATAGTTTCCATCTTGAGAAATTAGTCTGCACATCTATAACTCACATTTCTGTTTTGTTTTTAACAGATGTAGCTATTTAATGAAAATTTCTGAGCTCCTGGAAGAGTTTGGGGCCAGAATATTTGAAGCTAACATGTGGGCTGAAATATAATTCTACACACTGAGTTCTGATATCTTCCAGGACATACCACTCTAGTCTTCTAGACGATGATTGTCTTTGATGTGTAGGGAATGATACCTGCAATGTGGGAGTGACAACAGATACTAAAACTTCATGGCATTAACTTTAGAGTCTGGCATTCTAGAATCTTGAGGTTAGTTAAGAAGGTGGGCTGGCAAACCCATCCCCAATCTGCCTAACCTGATAATGTACTTTGCTCCATTTTTTCTTTCTCTAGGGGGATGACAAGTCAGCTTCTGCAATGGCTGAGTGCTAACTATCTCTTTCCGTCATCTTGTACCACTTTACCTGCATCCTACAATGGGAGCTGATCATTTGGTTTCCAAATGTGGATAGGCCAGAACACTGAGTCTTACAAAAAGAGGTCATATGCCTTTGCTTAAAGTTAGGAGCTACCTAAATAATTCATGCAGAGCTATAACTTGGAAAAATAGGTATGTTGACAATAACCTCACAGCGTAAATCAGAGCATACTTGCTTTTCAGGTGATATAGAAGCACATAAAGACCTTGGATTGAAGACTACTAGGGATACATATTTGACTAGATATTGAAATTAGGTGGGGAGTAGAGCCTAGGGCAGTACTGTGGAGGTTTCTTGGGCTGCAATAGTATTCTGAGGATGGACCAACATCAAAACACAAAGTCATACAAGGATCTGAAACTGTGTGCTTGAGTTGGAAAAACTAGGTTTTAAGCCTTTAGCACTTTTATTTTTAAATGTGTTTTTTCACAATTGTGGATTTTAAGGACCGGAAAGCTCACAGTCTAGAGATGACTGTTATTCTCTAGAGCCTACTGGATAGTGACTTTGCCCTAAAGAGGGTCATAGTCTCTCAGGTCACAGGTGACTGGTGGCTTAGTGCCAAAGCATCCCTAATCAGTAGATGAGCCCAAGTTCTCAGAACATGACTGATATAAATGGCTATTTGACATTTGCTGGTTCCATCAATACATTAGGCATTGTAGAAAACATCATTCGAGTCCTGATCAATGAGATTACAATCTTAGTTAATTAATCATAGAGACAAGCCACAAATAGAAAAGTACGGAGAGCAGGGGATGGTTACAACACTGGGGAGCAAGCTCTCATCCTCTGCCCAGCTCCACAAAGATCTAATAATTGTAGAGAAGATTGAGAGGCCTTGTTCTGGACTCAGGGATGACTCCGAAAGAAGGGTAGCAATGACCTAACCCTCTGTCATCATCATCCTGGATAGGGCAGGGTGTACACCAGGACAGCTCTCTCTTGGTTCCCTGAAACTCACTTTTGTGTTTTTGTATCCACTGCTGGGTCATTTCCATTCTTTCAGGTGGTTAGGATGCTAATACTTTCCCGATACCTCCTGAGCCAGAAATGTGGAGGCACAGGTCTCTGGTGTTGAAGGTAAGGTTGTGTATATCTGAGTAATCAAGAACTATAATGAGTTGGGGACATATCTCAGTGGGCAGTGCTGTGAGGTACGAAGCCCTGGAATCCATTCACAATAGTACATAAACCAACCATGGTATTGCCTATATTCTCAAGTTCAGGAGATGAAGGCAGAAAAATCATGCCTCGGGCACAGGAATAAAGCACATCTATTTGAGGACACTCCATAGACGCTGGCACTTTGAGGGTGATTTAAAAAAATACACATATTATACCCAAATGTGTTTGAATATTTGTTCCACAGTGTCCCAGTTCCTTAAAACTGCTAAAGTAAGAGGCTACTATAATGTCTCCGAGGGAAAGGGGTTTTTAAGAAGATGTAATAATGTCAGAGCTGGGTCACCTTCAGCCTACATGGCACAGAAAGGGTGATGTGGGAGCACATGGCTCAGCTGGGCTCCTCTCTTCTGTGCAGCTGCCCATTGGCATTGGCTCCTGATCAAGGTCTTTTGGGATTTGACATGTGTTATATGAACCATAAAAGGAGGACTGCAGACACGAAGGGACAGAACGACCGTGTTCTTTGCATAGATTTTCTTTTCAAATTCTACCTGCTCTTGGGGCCTTGCTGAAGTTTCCAGGTATCTAATTTATGGGATTTCCTTCCTTCACACACTTAGTTTATGGAGAAAAGATAGGATTTAGGCCACTGATCTCCTATAGACTTAAACTAGAATAGTAAGAGGTTTGCGGGACTCCCAAGCTGTTTGGACTCATGCCTCATGCTAATCAATAAAACCATGTTAATCAATGAAAGACTGTGTACTGTGGTGTTCCTAAGGCTATATGGAGCTGAAAGATTCCCTTTGCTGACATCACGTGTGTGGGAGATACGAACATTTCTGATTGGCTACCAGTTATTTGTGTTTTCTTTCTTTCCTTCTTTCTTTTTTTGGGGGGGGTTATAGTGTGTGAGAAAGTTCAGTTTCACAAGTCGCTAAACTCTCAAAGCCCACCTCTGGTGATGTATTTCCTCTAACAAGAGCACACCTCCTAAACCTTCCTAACAGTATCATTTTTTGGGGACCAAGTATTTAAATGCCTGAGGCTAAGGGAGGATATTTCATTCAAACCATCACACTTACCCTAACCTCCCCCTGCAAAAGAAATAGTTGATAGAATTAAACTAGAAAAACCAATTAACTTTATATCCTCCTTTATAACTCACGTGTCAGTTACCTGGTTTTCATCTTTCTTCTTTGTTTAAATTTTCTCTTTTTTGTTTCTGGTGCTGCTGACAGAACCCAACGCCTTATGACTGTGGTATAAGTACTCTATCACTGAGTGACTACTTTATTTCTCCTTTAATGTTTGCTAGAATTCAGCAAGACAAACATGCAATTCTAAGCTTCCTTAATGGGAGATCTTTTTTTATTTATCCAATCCAATAAGAATTCATCTGTTCAGGTTTTGTGTTCTTTATGATTCACTCTCTTGTAGGTTGTACATTTCTATGGCTTTCTGCACTTATAGGATCTCCGATTTGTTGACACATAGTTGTTCAGTACAGTCTTACAAGATCCTTATCTGTAGCAGCCACTGGGATGTCTCTTCTTTCCTTTTATTATTTTTTATCTGAGTTGTCCTCATTTTTATTGGTTAGTTTAAAAAATTTGTTTATATTCTTAAAAAAAGAAAGATTTTATTTCTACTCTGATGTTTATTCCTTTCCCTGTATTGGACTTTGTTTTTGCCTGTTTGCTTATTTTTCTCTAGTTTCTCTTAGGTGTAATATTAGGCTAACTGAGATAATTTTTTTTTCTTTTAGAACTTCGTTTGCTCCATCCCATAGGTCTGGAGGAAGATTAAAGTGTTTTATCTCCACGGTAGTTTTAAACTTCTCTATTGTGTTGACACATCAGTTGTCCCGGAATGTGCTGTGTAAGTTCCACAGATTTGTGAATTTCTCTGTTTTCCTTTTGTTACTGATTTTTATTTATTTTATTTTATTTTATTTTTTTTGGTTTTACGAGTCAGGATTTCTCTGTATTGTTTTGGAGACTGTCGGTCCAGCCTGGCCTTGAACTCACAGAGATCCACCTGCCTCTGCCTCCCGAGTGCTGGGATTAAAAGGCGTGCGCTACCACCGCCCGGCTTGTTACTGATTTTTAATTTCTTACTATTGTTACAAAATTTGTCCAATATGTTTTCAAACCAAAGAGTGGTTTTGTTATGTACTCAGTAGGTGCCGTGTGCTTAAGGGGGGTATGACTTGTGATAGAGGTCAGCGCTGAGTGTCAGTCAGGCCTCTTGTCTGAAGTGTCAGTCAGGACTCTGGTCTAATGTGTCACTCAGGTCTCTGGTCTAAAGTACAGTTGAAGTCCACATCTCCTCACTGAGTTTGTCTCTGGCCGTCTGTGCATTGTTGAGCACAGGGAATTGACAATCACTCTGCTACTGTCTTGCTTTCTATCTCATCTCTTCGATCAGTTCTTTATCATCTGCTTTTTATGTTTTGGTCCTCTCATGTTGGGTGACTACAGTTATTAGAGCCTCTTAGTGGATTGATTCCTTCTTTATTATATGATGACTCTTTCTTTTTTAAATTTTTAAAAATTTAAATTAAAAACAAGTTTGCTTCACACGTCAGTCCCAGCTCCCTCTCCCTCCTCTCCTCAATCACCCCCCCATGCCTCATCCCCCCACTCCATTCCCCAGGGAGGGTGAGGCCATGGGGGATCTCCAGAGTTTGTCATTTCCTTCAGGGCATGCCTAGGCCCTCCCCCAAGAGTCCATGAGAGAGCATTCCTCATTGTGGGATGGGCACCCAAAGTCCATTTATATGCCAGGGATAAATACTGATCTACTACCCAAGGTCCCATAGATTGCCTAGGCCTCCTCACTGACACCCACATTCAGGGGGTCTGGATCAATCCCATGCTGGCCTCTCAGCCATCATTCTGGGGTCCATGAGCTCCCCCTTTTCAGGTCAGCTGTTTCTATGGGTTTCACCAGCCCAGTCTTGACCCCTTTGCTCAACACTCCACCCTCTCTGTCACTGGGTTCCAGGAGTTTAGTTCAGAGTTTAGCTATGGGTGTCTGCCTCTGCTTCCTTCTGTCACTGGATGGAGGTTCTAGGATGGCATATAAGGTAGTAATCAAACTCATTACCAGGGAGAGACATTTAAGGTAGTCTCTCCACTATTGCTTAGTTTGCCAGTTGGTGTCATCCTTGTAGATCTCTGGAAATATCACTGGTGCCAGATCTCTCCTCAAATGTATAATGATTCCCTCTATTATGGTATCTCTCAACCTGCTCTCCTCTATTCCTACCCTGACTCAACCTTCCTGCTCCCCCATGTCCTCCTATCCCCTCCTCTCCTCTCCCTCTCTTTTTCCCAGCCCTCTCTCCCCTCTCTGCTCTCTCCCATGCTCCCAATATGCTCAGGAGATCTTGCCTCATTCCCCTTTTCTTGGGTACTATGCATATCTCTCTTAGGATCCTCCCTGTTTCCCGGATTCTCTGGCAGTGGGGTTGTAGGCTGGCACTTGCCTGATCTATGTCTAAAATCCATATATGAGTAAGTACAAACCATGTTTGTATTTTTGTGACTGGATTACTAATGATGATAGTCAATGCTATAGGGAGTACAATATATTTATTTACCAGAGAGAGAGAGAGAGAGAATCACACAAGCTGGGAGTCAGAAGTGTGGCCGGCTTCCAAAAGAGGAGGTGATTTTTCCTTTCACTTCCTTTTATCTCTACCTGCGCTAATTTACTTGTCCCTGCCCTCATGGGCGGATAGTTTTGTGGGGTTCACTCCTACAGGTTACCTCACTCAGGATGGTTTCTTCTAGTGTTGTCCATTTGCCTGCAAATTTCAATATTCCACTGTTTTTTTCCTCTGAGTAGTACACCACTGTGTACATGTACCACATTTTTTCTATCCACTCTTCAGTTGAGGGGCATCTAGGTTGCTTCCAGGTTCTGGCTATTACAAATAATGCTGCTGTGAACATAGTGGAACAGACGTCCTTGTTGTATGAATGTGCATCTTTTGGGTATATGCCTAAGAGTGGAATTGCTGGATCCTGTGGCAGATTGATTCCCATTTTCCTGAGGAGTCTCCATACTGATTTTCAAAGTGGGTGCCCGAGTTGGCACTCCCACCAGCAGTGCAGGAATGTTCACCTTTCTCCACATTCTCTCCAGCATAAATTGTCTTCGGTGTTTTTGATTTTAGCCATTCTGACAGGAGTAAGATGGTATCTCAGAGTTGTTTTGATTTGCATTTCCCTGATGATTAAGGATGCTGAGCACTTTCTTAAGTGTCTCCCAGCCATTTTAGACTCCTCTATTGAGTATTCTCTATTTAGTTCTGTACCCCACTTTTTAATTGGATCCTTTGGTGTTTTAGAGACTTGCTTCTTGAATTCTTTGTAAATTTTGGAGATCAGCTGTCTGTCAGATGTGGGGTTAGTGAATATATTTCCCATTCTGTGGGCTGCCTTTTTGTCTTGTTGACTGTGTCCTTTGCCTTACAGAAGCTTCTCAGTCTCAGGAGGTCCCATTTATTAATTGTCGATTCTCAGTGTCTGTGCTACTGGTATTATGTTTAGGAAATGATGTCCTCCTGTATGCAATGGTACCTCCCACTTTCTCTTCTAAGAGGTTCAGTATGGCTGGATTTATGTTGAGGTCTTTGATCCAGTTATACTTAAGTTTTGTGCATGGTAATAGACATGGATCTATCTGCAGTCTTCTACATGCAAGCATCCAGTTATGCCAGCACCATTTGTTGAAGAAACCGTCTTTTTTCCAATGTATAATTTTAGCTTCTTCGTCAAAGATCAGGTGTTCATATGTGTATGGGTGTTCAATTCAATTCCATTGGTCTACCTATTTATTTTTGTGCCAATACCAAGTTATTTTCAGGACTATAGCTCTACAATAGAGCTTGAAGTCAGGGATGCTGATGCCTCTGGATGTTGCTATGTTGAACAGGGTTGTTTTGGCTATCCTGGGTCTTTTGTTTTTCCATATAAAGTGGATAATTGTTCTTTCAAGGTCTGTGAAGAATTGTTCTGGGATTTTAATGAGGATTGCATTGAATCTGTAGATTGCTTTTGGCAAGACTGCCATTTTTATGATGTTGCTCCTACCTATCCAAGAGCATGGGAGATCTTTCCATTTTCTGGTGTCTTCTTTAATTTCTTTCTTTAAAGACTCAAAGTTCTTGTTATACAGGTCTTTCACCTGTTTGGTTAGCATTGCTCCAAGGTATTTTATGTTGTTTGTGACAATTGTAAAGGATGGTGTTTCTCTGATTTCTTTCTCAGTCCATTTATCGTCTGTATATAGTAGGGATACTGATTTTCTAGAGTTGATCTTGTATCATGCCACTTTGCTGAAGGTTCTTATCAGCTGTAACTTTTTTCCTGGTAGATATTTTTGGGTCACTTATGTAAACTATCATATCATCTGAAAATAGTAAAAGTTTGACCTTTTCCTTTCCAATTTGTATTCCCTTGATCTCTTTTTGTTGTCTTATTGCTCTAGCTAGAACTTCAAGTACAATATTGAAGAGGTATGGGGAGAGTGGACAGCCTTATCTTATTCCTGATTTTAGAAGAATTGCCTTGAGTTTCTCTCTGTTTATTTTGATGTTGGCTGTTTGTTTGCTGTATATAGCTTTATTATGTTTAGGTATGTTTCTGTTATCCCTGATTTTTCCAAGACCTTTATCATGAAGGGGTGTTGGATTTTTGTCAAAGGGTTTCTCAGCATCTACTGAGATGATCATGTGGTTTTTCTGTTTCATTTTTTATATGGTCGATTATATTGATAGATTTTCATATGTTGGACCATCCCTGTATAACTGGGATGAAGCCTTCTTGATCATGGTGGATGATTTCTCCGATGTGTTCTTGGATTTGATTTGCCAGTTTTTATTGAGTATTTTTACATCAATGTTCATGGGGGATATTTGTCTGAAGTTCTCTTTCTTAGTTGTGTCTTGGGTATCAAGGTTATTGAAGCCTCATTAAAAGCGTTTGGCAAAGACCCTTCTGTTTATGTTGCGTGGTAAACTTTGAGGAGAATTATAAGCTGTTCTTTGAATTTCTGGTAGAATTTTGCACTGAGGCCATCTGGACCAGGGTTTTTTTTTGTTGGGAGAGTTTTGATGACTGATTCTATTTCCTTAGGGGTTATAGGTCTATTTAAATGGCTTCTCTGTTCTTGATTTAATTTTGGCAACTGATGTTTAGACAGAAAATTGTCCATTTCCTTTAAATTTTTGAATTTTGTGGAGGACAGGTTTTCAAAGTATGACCTGATGATTCACTGGATTTTTATCAGTGTCAGTTGTTATGTCTTTCTTTTCATTTCTGATTTTGTTAATTTGTATGTTCACACTCTGCCATTTGGTAAGTTTGGATAAAGGTTTGTCTATCTTGTTGATTTTGTCAAAGAACCAACTCTCTGTTTCATTGATTCTTTGTATTGTTTTCCTAGTTTCTACTTTATTGATTTCAGTCCTCAATTTGATTATTTCCTGGCATCTATTCCTCCAGGGTGAGTTTGCTTCTTTTTGCTCTAAAACTTTCAGTTGTGCAGTTAATTCTCTAGTGTGAGTATTCTCCAATTTCTTCATGTGAGCACTTAGTGCTATGAACTTTCCTCTTATCACTGCTTTCAAAGTGTCCCATAAATTTGGGTATTTTGTGTCTTCATTCTCATTGAATTATAGGAAGTCTTTAATTTCTATTTTTATTTCTTCTTTGACTCAGGAATGGTGGAATTGCATGTTATTCATTTTCCATGAGTTTATAGGGTTTCTGCAATTTGTGTTGTTGTTGAATTCTAACTTTAAAGCATGGTGGTCTGATAAGATACATGGAATTATTCCAATTTTTTTTTGTACCTGTTGAGGTTTGCTATGTTGCCAAGTATGTGGTCGATTTTTGAGAAGGTTCCATGTGGCGTTGAGAAGAAGGTATATTCTTTTCTGTTTGGATGGAATTTCTATAGATGTCTTTTAAACCCAGTGTGTCATAACTTCTGTTAGTTCCTTTGTTTCTTTGTTAGTGCTGAGAGTGGGGTGTTGTAGTCTTCCACTATAAGTGTGTGAATTTTTATGTGTGATTTGAGTTTCAGTAATGTTTCTTTTACAAATGTGGATACCTTTGTAATTGGGGCATATATGTTCAGAATTGAGACTTCATATTGGTGAATTTCTCCTGTGATGAGTATTAA
Source organism: Mesocricetus auratus (assembly GCF_017639785.1). Lineage (NCBI taxonomy): Eukaryota > Metazoa > Chordata > Mammalia > Rodentia > Cricetidae > Mesocricetus > Mesocricetus auratus. The sequence continues at coordinate 1,005,587 of NW_024429205.1, forward strand.
ATGGCCTCCTTTATCTCTTGTGATTGATTTCAATTTAAAGTCTAATTTGTTAGATATTAGGATTTCTACCCCCGTTTATTTCTTGGGTCCATTTTATTGGAAAAAATTTTTCTCAACCCTTAACTCTGAGGTAACATCTGTCTTTGAACCTGAGGTATGTTTCTTGTATGCAGCAGAAGGATGGGTTCTGTCTTCAAATCCATTCTGTTAGCCTGTGTCTCTTTATGAGCGAGTTAAGACCATTAATATTGAGGGTATTAATGACCATTGATTGCTCATTCTTGTTCTTTTTGGAGCTGTTGTTGTTGGAATTGTATGTGAATTTCCACCCCCTTTTTTCTTTTGGTTGTTGGTAAAGAGGGATTATATATTGTCTATGTTTTTCTGGTTGTAGTTAACTTTCTTGGGTTGGAGTTTTCCTTCCAGAACTTTCTTTAGGGTTGGGTTAGTGGGTATGTATTGTTTAAATCAGGTTTTGTCATGGAATATCTTGTTTTCTCCCTCTACAGTGATTGAAAGCTTCACTGGGTATAGTAGTCTGGGCTGGCATCGTGGTCTCTTAGTGTTGGTAGAATATCTATCCAGGACCTTCTGGCTTTCAGAGTTTCCATGGAGAAGTCAGGTGTAATTCTGATAGGTTTGCCTTTATATGTTACTTGACTTTTTTTTCCTTAGCTGCTCTTAATATTCTTTCCTCATTCGGTATGTTTTGTGTCTTGATTATTATGTGGCAAGGGGACTTTTCTCTGGTCCACTCTATTTGGTGTTCTGTAAGGTTCTTGTACCTTCATTGGCATGTCTTTCTTTAGGTTGGTGACATTTTCTTGTATGATTTTGTTGAATATGTTTTCTGCCCCTTTGAGGTGGTTTTCTTCACCTTCTTCTAAATCTGTTATTCTTAGGTTTGGTCTTTTCATGGTGTCCCTTATTTCCTGGTTATTTTGTGTTAGGAATCTGTTGGACTGAAGATTTTCTTTGGTCGATAAATCCATTTCTCCAAGTCTGTCTTCAATGCCTGAAATTCTCTCTTTCATCTCTTGTATTCTGTTGGTTATGCTTGCATGTGTAGAACCTGACCATTTGCCCAGCTTTTCTATTTCCAGTGTTCCTTCAGACTGTGTTATTTTTTATTGTCTCTACTTCAGCTTCCAACCCTTGCACTGTTTCAGTTGTTTCTTGCAATTTTTGCTTTGTCTTTTCCTCCATTTCTTGCATTTTTTGGTTTGTTTTTTCTTCCATTTCTTGTTTGTTTTTTCTTCCATCTCTTTAAGGGATTTTCTCATTTCCTCTTTGAGGGGCTCTATCATTGTCATGAAGTTGTTTGTAGGGTCATTCTCTTCTGCTTCATTTGCATTGGAATGGTTGAGTCTTGCTGGTGTAGAGTCTCTACAGTCTACCTGTGTTCTATTTGTTTTTCTGTTCCTAAGTGTGTTTTTGTATTTTCTCCTTCCCATCCCTTCTTCCTGTGGGTACAGAAAGAGCCTCTTCCTCTCCTCTGCCTTCTGCCCTGAGTGGGGGTGGGAGTAGTCTGGCTCTCTCAGCAGGTTCCTTATTGCTTGGTCCTCTGGAGAGAGTTGACCTGGCTACAATCTCTAGGCCAGGAGATCCCAGAGAGGGTGCCTCTTTGCTTCTTATAACACAGTTGATAAATATTGTTTTCTAATAAAAGTATTGCAGCTATCTCTTTCTCTGCTTTTGTTTTCATTTGTATGAAATGTCTTTTGCTTCCTTTCTCTTTCAGCCTGTGGGTGTTCTTGAAATCGAAATGAATTTATTGTAGGAAGCGTATAGTTGAGCTTTGTATTTTTTATTAATGCACCCTATATTATTTGATTTGTAAATTAAAACCATTCATATAGAAAGTAATTTTAAAGGAAAGCGTTTATTTCATCTTAACACTTCTATGACTGAAGGTGGGGTTTAAACAAGTTCACCAGACCCAAGAGAAATGATAAATAGGTGTTTATTAGGGAAAGACTTACACAGATGAGATTAAATAACTTCTGCGTTTTCCTGCTCCAGAAGATGCAGTCTCTGCTCTCCGATGCACTCCACAGCCAGAGAGAGCATAAACCAGCCCCTCCTCTACCTTCTAATCGGTCACATCTGCACCTGAAACCAGGCCTAAATGGTGGGGCCATCACTACAAGTTCACTGGCAAGGCAAGATGCCACTACGTAGGACATAGTTCATCACTGAGGAAAGCCAGGACAGGAACTTAAGCGGGAATCCGGAGGCAGGAACTGAAGCAGGGACCACATAGAAAATTGTTCCTATTTTCTTGCTCTCCATTACTTGCTCAACTTGTGCTTTATTATACAATTCAGGACCACCTACCTGCCTAGTGATGGCACAACTTAGAATTGGCTCAAATCAACATTGATAAGAAAATACTCTCATAGACATAACCGCAGATAACTCTGATTTATGTGCTTCTCCAGTGGAGGTTCCCTCTTCCATGTGACTCTAGATTTGTGTCAAATTGACAGCTAAAGCTAACTATGACACCGCTTGTGTTCAGTTTCAGGGGTCACCAGACTAGCACCTTGGCTGCAATGGTCTCTGGATATGCCTAGGGGACATAGCATAATGAAATGGATTCTGGAGAAACATTGTCATGTATATGGTGTTGTACTGGGTGGTTTTGTGTGTCGACTTGGCATAAGTTAGAGTCATCAGAGGAAGGAGCCTCAGCTAAGTAAAAGCCTCCTTGAGATCTAGATGTAGGGCGTTTTCTCATTTAGTGATCAATTGGGAAGGGCCCAGCATGTGGTGATTGGTGCCACCCCTGACCTACTGGTTCTGGGTTCTATAGGAGGCTATGTTGAGCGAGTCAGTAAATAGCTCCCTTTCATGGCCTCTGAATCAACTTCTAACTCCAAGATCCTGCAGTGTTTGATTGAGTTCCTGCCAGCTTCTTTCAGTGATGAACAGTGATGCTGAAGTGTAAGCCAAAACCCCCCCTTTCTTCCCAACTTACTTTTTGGTCATGGTGTTTCATCACAACAATAGAAACCCAAATTAAGACTAGTATATTAGCAATAAAGATTCCCCAGAGGTATGCTCTTGTTAAGTGAGTTCCGCCCCCCAAAGGAATTTACTCTCTTCATATGCTTGAGCTGAGTGGAGTCTGGGTAATTCCTGACATTCTCTCAAATCATCTTTCCTAGTACCCAGATGGAAAATACTTGACTTCTCTTTGACAATGTTAGTGCCTTAAAAACAACGCTTTCCTTAGCCTCAACCTTACAGGAGATTTTAAAACAAAACTTCAAGCTTTTTGAAGTTTTCCCACTTGGTTTTCACTATAAACCTGAGTAAAGGCAGCTAGCAATAACCATGACAAAGCCTGAATACTAGGCCATCTAGAAATTTCTTCTAGGTTAATTTGTATTTCTGTCTTCAATAGCTTTCTACAAACTCTCAGGACATAGACAAAACATAGGGTTCTTGCCAAGATGTAACATAAAATGTCCTGTAGTCCAGTTCCCAAGATAGTCTGTGTTTCCAAATGAGACCTCATGAGCCTGGCCTTCACTGTACACGTTTTGTTGATATTCTGGTCTTCTAAATCCCCACCAGAACTATTTACTAAGTTCAACTCACACCATTCTAGATGTCTCTAGTAGAGCTAGTCCAAATTCCTCCTGCAATCCAGTTCCAAATACTTAACATGGTTAGATTTAGTCACAGTAATGATCCCACTTCTTGGAAGTCAAAAGGATTCATGTTGCTATGACCACATCCAGAAGAGAAACACAAAGAGAAAGGGTTTGTTTAATACATATTTTCAGTGATTTATGTTAATCATGACAGGTCAGGAAGGAGGGACAAAGTAGATGGCATCATGGTATAAAGGAGTAGGAAGGGAAGAAGGGTCTGGAGCACTTTGAAGGCTATGTGCTTAGGGAACTACCTCCTCCCTCTAGGTCCTACCTCCTAACATTTCCACCACTTCTCAGAATAACCCTATGACCTGCCAACCAACATTCAACACATGAGACTTGGTGACCACATCATGTCCACATCACAACAATAAGTACTTATTATTGGCTTTTTGTCATTGATTTTCTGGCTGCTTTGGGGATCCTTCATTGCTATCATCTTCTCTTGGAAATATTTATTTGTGGTTTGATGTTTTCCAGTAGAGATGTGTCTTGAGTCCTTTACTTTTTTACTTTTGTTTCTTCCACAGTTTCTATAGTTTTAAAACACGTGATTACTGTACAGCTTACTTAAAACATCTGTTAGTTATGAAAAGTCTGTTTTAAGCTGATAATAACCTGATTTCATACGAAAACTGTGCTCCCACATTTTATGTTTTAATGTCACAATTCATATTTTTTCATATTGTGTGTCCACTAGTAAGCTGTTCCATCTGTACTCGCTTAAACACTTTTGCATTTCAACTTTTGTTGTAAGGTTACAGATGATTTATACACCATTCAATATTCTAGACTATAGGTATCACCTTTATCAGTAATGTGTGTGTGTGTGTCCCCCTGTTATCTTACAATTCTGTTTTACCCCAAAGATCACCCTTTAGCATTTAGTACAAGGCAAGTTTAGTGGGGATAAAGCCTCTCCACTGTTATTTGGAAGCATCTTTATTTCTGCTCCCTATCCAAAGGGTAGTTCTGCTTCATTAAATATCTTTTTTTTTTCTGTTAACACTTCAAGCATAGAATTCTACTGTTTGCTAAGGTAAGATTTCAGCTAAGAAACATGCAGACAATCATGTAGAGGTTTATTTTGTACTATGATCCTCTTTTGTATAGTTTTAAAATTTTTAGATAAAGATTGTAAGTTCATTATAGATTTCATGAGCTCAAGGGCATGTGGGATAGTCAGAGGTTACCTAGTAGTCTTGCTCTGACTTCTTTAGTATATCTCTATACAAATAAGTAATATTTTTTATAGCTACTTAATAGCCTCTAAAGGTCTGTGCTTAAGTAGGTAGCCTGTTGATACTTATTTACCATATTTCATTCCTATTTTGAGTAACACTGCATACATATTTAGGTAATTTTTTTACTTAATGTTTACTATGTGTTTCTATTGGTGTTTAATTTTGCATTTCTGACAAATAATCAGGAAACACCCTGTTTTTGTTTATTGTTTTTTTCTGTCTAGTAACCAGCAAATCAGTTCAAGATTTTAAATGACTGCTCCAAAACTATGGCTAAATTTGATAGCTAAATTGTGATTGGAGTTTAAATAACTCAAGGCAGTGTTAGTATATACATGACAATGTTCTTTCTCACTGTACCATGTGTCTCTGGGTTCTTTCGTTCAATGAATAGTCCTAGTGTATTATATTCTGTGGGATTTCTATTAACCATGATGAAATTCTGTTTGTCGCATCCATGACAGATAGCGATATAGACACACTTCAGTCTAAAAATACCAAACAGGGGCACTGGAAAGATTGCTCAGTGGTTAAGAGCTCTGCTGCTCTTCCAAAAGTCCTGAGTTCAATTCCAAGCAACCACATGGTGGCTCACAACCATCTGTAATGAGATCTGGTGCCCTCCTCTGGCCTGCAGGCATACATGCAGGAAGAACACTGTATACATAAATCTTGAAAAAACCAAAATGAAACAGTAGAAGGTTGCTCCATTGACACCTCAGGACTATTGTTTTAAAAATAGGAGATTAAAGATACACAACAAACAAACAAACAAGCAGGATAGGTACAGAGATGAGAAGGACTGAAGATTTTCTGTTGTACAAGTGAATTAAGTGAAGTTATGATTATTATATTTCATGATAACACCTGTAAAAATATTTGCATTAGCACTTGCATTTACTCATCTTGAGCAATGATGAACATTGTTAACTTATTCATCATTGTAAGGACTTCTTTGTTGTCCCACATATTTCTGTCAACATTGTCTCAGGCTTTATGACGTGGTTTCCAAATGTGCCAACCAGAATCAAGGTATTATCTTTCTCTAAGAACCAGCTAGTGTCTTGCTTCTTCCTTTATACATCCAACCATCTCTGTTGTCAACATTTAGGGCCACAGACCTGAGTATCCCAGAATCTTAAGTTCTAAATTGATACTGCCTTCTGCTAGGCATTTAGAAGTTAATGCCTAGGAAATGCTGTTTCCATGATGTAGGTATTTCAGATTATATTGGAAATGTTTCCTTTGAGAGGTGGGATACTTATAAGTCTGGGAGCGAAAGGAGTGATATTTAAAGGCTTCTACTCTTTCTTGGGTTGATCAACAATCTCGGTCTCAGCCTGATTCCTTTAAGAATTGTTTTGCTTCACGCATTACTTACAAATGGACATCAAGAGCAACTTGTAAGAGCAGTTACAGTTCAAAAACAGTTTCAACATAAAGACTAAAGATAACATTTTTATTGAATTAATTAACATACTAATTCTGAGATCTTTGTAAACAATAGCTTGCTCAGAAATTATTCTAAGCATTAATTAATCTTTTCACACAGATATCTATTCTGTTTAGCACATTTTGAATTTGATTTAATTATAAATATTAACAAACCAAACTGTGTGATTTTCATGAACTGAAGGACCACACACCCACCAAGGTCTGAGGAAGAATTCGTTTACTGTGGATCATATCCAATGTTACAGAGTTCTGCTGTCCAAAAACATAGTTTTGAAAGATGAGGTTAGGTTTATTAATGATATGTTAGATGAGTTTTCTCCAAGTGAGAGAGGTTTTCTAGTGTTGTCAGTCCAAACAAATTTTATTAGGTCAAATTATTTTTTAGGTGAATCTACAGAATCTTTCCAAATTGTTATATGTAAAAAAATCTCAGCACTCTAAAATTTGTTTTCTTAAAAAAACTCTCTTATTTCTTTCTATCTCTTACCATCATATTATTCAAAGTAAAAATGAACTATTGTTTCAAATAGAGTTGAGATGAAGGAGATTCCGGGCACAGTTATGTTTTCCCATGCACATCATAGAGGATATGCCCTCAGTGTGGCCTCATCTCTTCCTGTAGCAGTGGTACCAGAAAGAACCTATGGCTTTGTCCATGGTGACAAATCCTAGCATGTTCACATTTCTAGTACACATGTATTTAGTAGTTCATCCTTTCCTTATTATACAGAATTTCACCTAGTATTGACCACACAAAATTACTGGATGTATGCCACAGATTCAACCACATACAACTGCTCTCCAACATTTGACTCATAATATATTTCTCTACGCTATAAACTGACGTGTTCAACTTGAATGTAACACACAGAAAGGCTCCATATCCTCCTATCAATCTCCTGAGCCACGAACTAACTCCCTAAGGAAGATATTCTTGCTCAAGAGAGACTACTGGCTTGTTTTCAAGTCTATGAAGCCAGCCAGAGGACTAAGGCTAAGTTTAGACAGCTAAAAATAAAGTGAAAACTTGGATTTTAAAGTTATTATTATTACTTGAAAATCCACTTTTAAAATGTACTTATATAATGGTGCAAAATCAGATTAATAAAATTTCATTGTTATCATGAAGATAAGTCTGGTTTTGGCTCAAGCAAAGTCAAGAACTTCCCTGATACTTTTTTTTTTTTTGGTTCTCCTTAAAACCAAATGTGCACAGTTCAATCGGAGAAATAAGGAGTATAATTGTGAATTTCACTTACTCTCTTCAATCTGCCGCCATTTGCTTATTAAAAACATTTTTAGCCCAAACAGTTGACCTATTATTGTTCTTAGTATACAGACACATAATATTTTATAAATAGTATATATTTGATATAGACATCTATTGATACTTAACACTTTAAAACTATTACGTTAAAAATAAGCTATTGCGTGTTTAAAATCAACTTTCTGAAAAATAGCAACTTCAATCTTGCTCTTCTATTTCCATGAAGAAAATCCCAAATTTTATGGCAGCTAGAAGACTAGGATGCAGATATTCTCCATTCTTATTTAAATTACAGATGTTATTTTTTTCCAGATCTCTTCAAATAGGAAACACTGATTAGAACTCTATTAGGGATACTGTGGTAGCTTTAAACAATGGGTTTTATTTAATACATTTCCATAAAATGATTTAGAAACTGCTATCTCTTGGAAAGGGATTACAAATAGAAGGATGGAATAGGATCAGCTTGAACAATGATCTAGGTTCCAGAGTACCTTGGAGCACCTAAGAATGCTGGAAAGGAAAACACAAGAGTATAGAAGGAATTAACCAACTTAAAAGTGCTGGCATATCCAACATCACACCTCCCCCAGGCCATCATAGCCCACTCCAGCTCAGCAGAAGTTCTCTCTGTACAGAAGAACTAAGGAAAACCTTTATATGTCTATGCTGGAGCCCTGCATCAAACCCCTATCAACGACCTCAGACCCAGACTGGAGGGTATGCTGGCCTCTACTGGTCTGGGCCACAGATTGTCATGGAGCAAAATTTAAATTCTCCACTCCTGAAAATATGTAGTTACATGAGGTGACCTGTGTTCCTCAACTATGGTAAACATTTTGCAATATTTATATCAACTTGCTACAACGTTCATTTAAACATATTCTTTTCTTTCCAATTATACTACAATAAATCTGGAAATACATGACTTTTTGTTTTTCATGTAAATGAATCATGGGAATGGATATGCATATGCTTAGAACACAAATAAGAGGCTACATAAGAAATGTGCTCCTCTGTCTTTGACTAATTCTCAGGAGAATACACATTTGAAGATAAGGTAGGTTTGGGGAAAAATGAATGAACCCACCCAATTTCCAGGTCAGTGTCTTGAATCCTATTTGCTGGGTCTTGGTCTTAGATTACCAACTTTGGTTCTGTATGCTCAGCCTTGATCCTGAGTATGGAACATTAAGCCCAAGCCTTATTTATGTTCTCAGCCTAGGTCTTGTATACTATGCCCTGGTCCTGGGATATTCAGGACTGGCCTAGGAGCTCAGCCTTGATCTTGGTACTTAGTACTGGACTTAGATATATTGGCCCAGATTGGTCAACCCTGGTGATCATTCTTTGTCTTATATACCATCCCTGTTCCTGGTATTCACCCCTGACCCTAGATGGCATTCCTTTCTCCATGCTCATTCTTAGTCCCTGGATGCTCATCCCTAATCCTCTGTGCTCATCCCTGGTCCTGAATGTTCAGCCTCGGTCAAGGGAGCTCAGAAATGGTCCTATGATATTTTCCTTCTGGGGCCTTCCAGGATGGAACCATGCCCATATAATGCAGCTCATTTGCAAATTTCTACCAAATTTTTGATCCACTATTTGTAAACCCAATGGTTGAATGATTTTCTATAGTGAAGAGGCTGACAATAACTAAAATGTTATTGACCTTTACCCTTTGCTATATTAGTCACCATGTTTCCATGGGTGATTTAGTCTAAGTATAGTATGGGGAACACAGATAGATATTTTACATTATTTTCTAAAAATAAAATGCGGTAAGATAAGAGAAGGTAGAAACAGTCTGTATGTGTCACTGTTCAAAGATTTACTGCTTGGAATTTCACTGACAGTTCTGTGTAAATAGGTTCATGGAGATAAAAATGCACATGATTAACAGAAAGGCACAAAAAGAGAGCTCTCACTGATTGGGTGAGAACATATGGGGGAGGTCTCTTTAAAACTGTTGTTGCTTAGGTTCAGTCAAGAGACATAGATAGGGATATAGGTCTTTGCAGAATGCCCAATTAAAACTGGGGAGTGTGATGTTATGATAAGATAAACACTAGGAAGGTTATAAGTTTAGGATCTTAAAGACTACAGTATTTCTAAAACCAGCAGCAGGACCCTGAAAGATACAGAACTAGTAGGCAGTGATATGTGTGAGTATTATAGTCATATCCTTTGTGATACTGAATTTGAACCATTTTCTATGAATGATAAATAGTATATAACATAAGATGTCAGGGCCTGAATATGATATTTCAGATGTAGACCTCAGCTCAATTCCAGGAGCTTGAATCTCCTGTTGTCTTTTAGATGTTGGCTGGTTACCTCCTGATGGCCTGGCCACAGTGGAGAATGGCTTCTAGTTTGTGTAACAATAGACCTAGGCCCCAAACCCATCATGAGGGCTAGTGGGACGTGCCTGGGAACTGGTGGGATGTGTCTGAAGATTGGTGAGACGTGCCATTACAGGAAAGTCTGAGGGCTTGTGTGTGTGCATTCTAGGACCATCTCTAGGGTTAAAGGAAGTGTTTCCTTGTCAGCTCTATATGCATGATAATAGATGTCTTCTGCCAGTACCCCTGCTTTTGGAAAGCTATTTAAGAGGATACTTGAATAAACCGTGGTCTCCAGTATTGACTGAGAGCCTTCCTGAAATGGCACGATGTCTCTGTCTCATTCTTAATGCCACTGGGTAGCTAGGACTTCCCTGATCCACACTCCCCACTCAAGGTTGGACCCAGGGCTGTTTGGCTGGTTCCGAACACAGCCCTAAAGACATCAGTCCAGAATAGATGGTTCTTGCAGCTCGGGACTGATACTGGCCTGATCCTGGCAATAAGACAAAACATTCTGCAATCATTAGGGGATTGTATCTGTTTCTATTTCTTTCAGCTTAGCCCTAATTTGGAAGCAATTCTCTCCGTCCTCTGTGGTGTCTAGCATGGGTTGGAACTGGAATTCTGACTAGGGGTGATGAAAAAATGAATAAAGGGCAGGCATTGATGAAATGAAATACAGGGACACAGAAAAGCTAGGAACAGGTGAGCTATGTGTGCTCTGATGGAGTAGTACCAAGTAGAACATGGGAAGTGCTTAAGTAGTTTCTGTAGGGAGCAGTGCCAGTCTGTAAACATAAAGTAAGAAGATGCTCCAGTTGCTAGTTTTTGCGCACAAATACTATACTTGGGCAAGAGGAAGGGTTTGCATTTTGAACCTGATCAAGGGGAAAGGCATTGCCAATTCCCATGCCTCTGAGGCACTGGTACTTGTCAGCAATACACATTTACTCAGGGATTCCTTGATTCCTCACACACACTTCTGCTTTCTTATTTCTTAGGTGTTCATTATGAATCTTCATTCCTAGCCAGTACACTGCAATGCTCAACATCAGACTGAAAAGAAATAAACGCAGCCTTTGGCCTTGATTATTTGGTTATCCTGCTCACCCAAATGGAAAACTCAGAAAACTGTGAAATGTGCCAGTTAAAACACAGGGTGTGATTTTTTTAGGGCACCAATGAATAACTCTGGAATTAGCAAGGTGAGGAGGGATGGGAGAGACTGCCTGCCCAGCTGCTATACAACCAACTTTGAACCCTAATAGGAAAGACAGATATAAATACGTTTGGGAAGGAATACCCAAAAATCAATAATCCATTTAAACACAAAGAGAATGTCAATTGTTACAGTAGCTTTTGGAAGGCAGAAATAAGCAATGGATGTTTTACTCTATTAAGTTAGGCTGAAGACTGAATGCCAAACCATTGGCAGATACCGGGTTCTGGAAGATCGCTCTGGCCTCATACACGGTGGGAGACTTTGAAAATGGCAGAGGACGCTAAAAATGTTCAGTGTCAGCTTTGTATTCTTTAGTATTACTTTGAGAAGAAAGACAGCAGCTTCCAACTTGTCATTGCTTCTGTCTTTTTGCTCTTTTGTGTTTTCCTTCTGAACTCTGTTTCTGTGTGGGTTGATGTCACTTAAGACATTACAGAAATATGAAACCATAAGAGTGAGTTGGCTGTGTGGGCCTATTATCAAAGCATGCAAATTCTGGCTTTCAAGATGTTAACTGTATTGTGCTAAGACACCTGTAGGTACTGATGCAGATAGCCTAACTACTCTTTCTAATGGCAGACTTACTGTATTCAAGGGTAGAGAACTCAATTCCTGTTAAGAAGCTGCCCTGTAAATCTCCACTTGAGTGTAAAACCTTCATTCTCTTTGAAAAACTAAGTGAGACAGTGCATCATTTAGCAAAGAAAAATGATTGAAGTCAAGATTTTTCAATCTCCAAATGCCAAGCTTTGTGCAGATATGTCCTATGAAATCACTGAGGCAGGAGGTTCCATGTAGATGTAGGCCCACTTAGACCTTACTCAGGGCACTAAGATGTCTAGGGTGATTCTGTTAATAAGCCTCAGTGACGCTTATTAGACATGGCTCCAGAATGAGGCCTGTGACAAAAATCAGGACAAAAAGTAGTTAATACTATATCAAGGGTAAGGAGGACTCAGATAGCTTCGTGTGCTGGGAGCTCACTTTCCTCCTTCAAGGCAATGGGGTGACTATGATTTTAGAAATCTGGGGCATGTTGGTGATGATCTATTTCTTTTGATTGTTCCTGTTTTTCATGTAAAGATTGGCATAGAGGATTTGAAGGTGCCTTGTCATTCATAGCATGCTATGATAAAGAAAAGTGTTTGAATTTATTGTTTAAATGAAATACAATGAAGCAGTTATGAACATGCCTCCTTGATTTTAAATGCTTTACAGTGCTGTGTCCTGGGCAGAGTGGCAAGAGGTTAGCTCCTCTCCAGCTAGGTGCCTGGGTTTCCTCTCTCTACCTTTTATTGAAAGAATCATGTGAAAAAAAAAAAAACTTTTAGGGCATCACTCATCCAGTTACTGATTTTGGATCTCCCTCAAGACAAAACAACTTTTTTTTCCTATTAACTGGGAAAGGTGATCAATGGGGTGAGGTTCAATGAGTGAGGCCTTGATCTCCTAACTTACCTAGGAGATCTCTTCTGTTTGGATCCTCCTTGAAACCTACCCTCTCTGGAGCTTAGTTACCCTTTACTGTGCAGCTAATATCCACTTATGAGTGAGTAATACTGCATTTGTCTTTCTTGGTTTGGGTTACCTCACTCAGGATGATTTTTTTCTAGTTCTATCCATTTACCTTCAAACTTCCTGATGTCATTGTCCCCCCACCCCCAGCTGAGTAATATTCTATTGTGTAAATACAACACATATTCTTTATCCATTCTTCAGTTGAGGAACATCTAGGTTGTTTCTAGGTTCTGGCTGTTACAAATAATGCTACTATGAGCATAACTCAGCAAGTGTCCTTGTGGTATGAATAAACATCCTTTGGGTATATGCCTAATAGTGGTGTTGCTGGGTCTTGGGTTCGATTGATTCCCAAGTGATGGGGAATGTTCTTCTGTGTATATGTTTCTCTTATTGGCTGATGAATAAAATACTGTTTGGTCAATAGAGGCAGGGAGATAGGCGGGACTAGGAGTTGAGGAGACTTCTGGAAAAGGTAGTCAGAGAGAGGTGCCAGAGAGATGCCATGTAGATGCCAAAGGAGTACCAGGTCCAGGCATTCTCTGTTAAGCCAAGAGCACATGAAAATACATAGATTTATAGAAACGGGTTAATAATTAAGACAGAGCTAGCCACTAAGAAGCCCTAGACATCGGCCAACAGTTTTATAATTGATATAAGTCTTTGTGTGCTTATTTGGGATTGAGAAGGATGGCAGGGCCTGGTGGACAAGAAACCTCCAGCAATTCCCAAGTTTCTGAGAAACTGCCATATTGATTTCCAAAGTGGCCATATAAGTTTTCACTCCCACTAACAGTGGATGAATGCTAGAATGAAAACTCCAGCCTAAGTAGGTTAACTACAATAATAAAAACACAGGGAGTAAATAATCTCATACCAGTAAAATCAAAAGAAGAGAAGGGGATACACACACACACACACACACACACCACTACCACCACCAAAATACCAGGAATCAACAATTATTAATAATTGATATCTCTCAACATCAATGGATTTAATGCCATAATAAAAAGACACAGACTGGCAGTCCCCACCAACCAGCAAGCAGGGGTGAGACCTACCTGTCAGCTGAACCACCATCACTACCACACACTGGATTCTGCTCCCCTGAGACCCACTCCACTGCCCAACCCTACCTACCCCATCATCCTCTCTGTGGTCAGCCCTTCCTTGAATCTCCAACAGACTCTATAGATACAGGTATATCCCACACCAGTAGAAGAACAGATGAGTGATAGCCCTCCAAGCTGAGTTGCCCCAATCTCCAGACCCTAAGTCCCAGGGCATATGATGTGCCCCACCCCTTCCAATCTTAGCATCAGCAAGGCATCTGGGCTCTACCTCCAACACTGGTGGAATTCCATTGTTCTGATGCCATCTCCACCAGCAATCAAGCAGGTGAGAGAGCAATCAGCCAACCAGACTGTTACTACCCACTGAATTTTGTTCCCTTAAGACCCACTCTATCAAAAAAAAAAGACCCACTCTATCGCCGGGCAGTGGTGGCACACGCCTTTAATCCCAGCACTCGGGAGGCAGAGGCAGAGGCAGAGGCAGGCAGATCTCCGTGAGTTCAAGGCTGGGCTGGACCGATAGCCTCCAAAACAATACAGAGAAACCCTGTCTCATAAAAACCAAAAAGAAAGAAAAAAGACACACTCAACACCCAGTCTGACCCACCTCATCATTCTCCCCATGGCCAAACCTTTTTCACAACTCCAGTAGACTCCACAGGGTCATGAGGCCAGACTGGATCAAGGTACCCAAATCCCAAATCTCACAAACCTCAACTGAGACACCCTTCATGAAGACCTTCCACCATAATGCTTGACCATTTAGGCCAGAAGACAATAAAATAAACAGAAACAAAGGAACAAAACACCCATCCAACAAAGACAAACACAAGAACCAACATTCAGATCTATAATTATCCAAAATCTAGATGCCTAAATGCCAGTTTAAGGATACGTTCAACACCAGAAAGGATAACATGGTATTACCGGAACCAAGCGATCCAATGACAGCAAGACAAGAGCATTCCAACAGAGCTGAAGATGATAGACGAAATGAAAAATTCCATTAAAGAAATGGTGGAGGGAAAGACAAGCAAAAATTGGGAGACATCAAATCAGTAATTCTCTTAAAGAATGCCAAGAAAGTAAAAAAAAATCAAACAGGTGAAGGAAACTGTTAAAGACCTGAAAATTGAAATAGAAACAATAAAGAAAACACAAACTGAGGGAATTCTGGAGGAATGGAAGGAGAGGGCTGGAGTTAGTGTTAGGATCTGAAGTCAACTTACCTGCTTCCCTGGCAGGACTGGCCTGTGGTTTAGCAAGGAGAGCCTCCTGGAGTTGGGGGCTAGGATAAAGCAATGAGTGCAGGGAGGGAGGTTAGGAGGAGAAGGTCTGTGGGCAGGGAAGGAAGGAAGGCTGCAGCAGGTATTCTATTACAGAGTTAGGGATGAGACTGGGGATTGCATCTGGAGGAATGGAAGAAGAGGAGAAGATCTGTTGTCAACCTACATCCTTCCCTCTCAGGAGTAACCTTCCCAAAGAAAGTCTTACTCTTAAAATTGTATCTTCTTTTTGTTAACAATAGAAATGCAACAAAATTATAACAAATACAAAGTATGGAAAAGAAGCCTGATACAACCTTGATCAATATTGCTGACAGCATAGTCACCACTGATATTTTAGCATAATTTTCTGCATTTCCTCTATATTCATGTGGGTGAGTGTATAATGTAGTGTAATATACAGACAATATATATGGTGTGTTTACAACTTAATCATGAGCATGCTTTCACATAGTAACATGGGTTTCCTTCACTGAGAACAGAAATCAGAATTATTTTTATGAAAAAGTCTTTTTTTCCTTTAGTTCTAGACTTCTGTTCTGTCTCCTTTGCATACTGTGAGCAGCTTGAGACAGAGACATGTAGTACACCATGTAGACCTTAGGCTGTTTGTATCTTGAGTAGCTTTAGCTTTTTGGGTCATTGCTCTGCCTACTAGAGCTCCCTTTCCTTCCTTTTCCCTTCTTGAAAGAATGAGACGTGTCCACCCAGAGCTATAGCTGGCTTTATGGTTTCTGGATTCTGTTGGAGTTCTTGCCTGGGCACTGAGCAAAAACTAACAAGGGGGGAACACCACCACACCCATCCACATCATGAATCTATTTTCCAGCTCCAATGAAGATTTCAGGTTGATCATCTTAAATACATACATGCTCCCTCCAAGAGCCCAACACTGGAATTTGTGACAAATGGCTTATGTATTTTTTGCCACCCTCAGAAAAGTGTGACTGCATCAGTACTCCCTATCATGAGCCAAGCTCCAGGGAAAGGCAGGACAGGACCTACTAACTTTCTACTTGCCTTTCTGCTGCACATTGCCTCCCCTTCCAACAAACTACTTTGGAAATGTACAGTTGCTATGGAGACAAGAAGCCTTGCTGGTGCATTCTTGGCCTACTTGCTCCAGATTCTACCAGAGCTCCAGTGTGACCCATCTCCTTTTGCTTTCAGGGATCCTTCCTCTGTACCCAGGTACTCCCCTCTTATCCAGTTCCTTATTGTGTCTTGCTTAGACTCCCGGAAATCTTAAGTGTTTTCTCTACATTATCTGATATAGTGCATTTGTTCTAATAGTAGAACTCCCCATTCAAATAATGCCATTACCTTCTAATCTCTTTAATACGAAACCAGAAATTTCCCTGATCCTATTTCCAGAAGGTTATCTCCAGGTTTCCCAGGATACTCAACTTCCTCACAAGGCGTAGTATTTTCACAGAATCCACACACAGCCTCCTGTTTATTCTATGTACTCTCCAGGCTGTTTATAATATCTTATGCAGGATCAATGCCATGCAGACCATTGTTACACTGCTCCCCTTTCAGTATAATAGCACGAAGGCAGTCTCTGTGCCATTCAGTACATAAGTAAACATTTTCTAGACAGTATTTGTGATCTGTGAATTCGCTGAATCTATGGATGAATTCCATGGGCATTGACGCTGATTGAATGATTGACTTTTAAAAGAATTCCTGGCTGCTTAGTCTTCAAAATTATATTTTCTCATACTTTACTTAACTGTGCTACACTTCAGTTACCAGGAACTGAGAATGAGTTTATCCATCTCTCCTACATTCCTTCTTCCTTTAGGTAGGGATTTTTATTTTCCAAAGTGAAGGCCACTTTCGCTTTTACTTTTTATAAGAACTTTGCTGATCCCTTTCTCTTCCTTTTGAAAGATTCTTTCCATCCCTTGATTACACTGCACAGAACTTCATAATTGGGTTTTTGTTAGCTGGACACATTCGTTGATGCCCCAGCTTCTTTCATAGCTAAGGTTGGTCCATACAACAGAGCTGAAACAGGGTTTTCATTCCCTTAGTTGTACCTACTGCTTTGGGAGAATATGAGCTTGAATATAATGGGCCTGCATCGCTCTCCTCTCCTTTAACATCTGATCAGAGCTGAGATGTGGTGAGACACTGCATCCAGCCTGTTTCATCTGAGGACCATCTGTATCTCAAGACAGGAGCTGGCTAAGGCAGATGCTCAGATACTCAGGCTGAGCTGCCATGGAGACAAAGAACCCTATGGTCCTGCTCTGGGGAGGATGCCTTCAGGGTGCTGGATATAGAAGTGGATGTTTTTAGTCAACAATGTATCTCAAGCCTCCAACGGAAGAAAATCCTATTTTTAATGCCATGTATGTCTGAAACATCAATTATTTTCACTTCCAAAATCAGTTGTGCTGCCATCACATTAAATCTGCTGTGAAATAGCAGTGAATGTCAACACGTGGGCCTTTGGTTAATTGCTATCTTTTTATAAAAGAACATGCTTTAATTGATACAATTTTCTTTTGCTTAAGTCATTAATGATGTACTATGCTGGCCTGTCACAGGGTAGTTCTGCAAATAGTGTCTTTAGGAATGAAATAAATGGCATTTTCAAGGTGTTTATGCAAAAGTCTTGGCTGTCCCAATGCTAATTAAAGTGGAGGATGAACACCCCCAGAAAGTCATGTGAGCTTACAGCTGAATTTGTATAACTAAGAGCTAGGAAACAAAAATTGAGTGTCTAAGTTTTAGCTTAGTTCTTTTGAAAATATACAGTCCAAGAGAATGACAAAGATCTTGAATTTTTCACCATGTCTTCAAAAGTGTGCTTTCTGTTTTCAGTGAATGACAAAAGAAAAATATGCCCTTAATTGGTAGGGTATTATGGACTGAATGTATTCTTCCCAAACTCATTTATTGGAGACCTCACCCCAACGGGATGGAGGCGACACTGTGATTTTGGATATGGTTCATTATGAATAGAAATTTATCTCCTCTGTGAGGTATGAATAAGACAGAAATTCACTCCAACTGTGATGCCTCAAGGGAGTCCTTGGGTAATGGTTAGTTAAGGAAAACATGATTAAATCCTATTGATTCTGCAAGACATCCAAAAGAACACACACATACATGGACTACCCCTGTATTTTGCTATCTGAGGTACTAATTCACCTGAAAACTTTGTCAGCAGGGAGATTTCACTAGATGTAGCCTTTTGGCCTGGGACCTGAACTAACCCTAAGTATTTTTAAAAGGCAAAGATTTCTATTTTACTAAACTGGCATAACCCCTAACAACAATCTAAACATTTGTCCTTCTACTCACAGATAAGTTTAGTCCTCACATCTCATTAAGGAAACATTCATTTGCAACTGCTACAAAAATGCAGAGTTGTGGAACCCAGTCCCGATGGATACCTATACAATACTCTTTTACGTAGGCTCAGGGAACATTTTGGAAGGGGGGCAGAAAGATTTTGAGAGTTGGAAGATCAGGAAATTTGCTGGGAGATTGTGCTCCTGAGAATGTCAGAGATTATACTCAGAAAGTCTCACCAACATGACTATCCAAGCACTAGTTTACCAAGGATGACACCAATAGACATTCCAAGAAAACTGGGAAGGCCCATGAGACCCCAACCCTACACAAAGAACTACAGGAATGCTGAGTATGGGAGAGATATACTCCTCTAGGGACCATCAGAACAACTGGTTATTCAATACCAAATGGTTAGCCCTGGAAACATACATATAAGTAACATACAGAATGAGGAGGGTATATTTAGGCTCTGAAAACTGAATACCAGTCAGTATGTTTTTTTCATAGTTTCTTGAAGCATGCCTCAGTTATTTGGGTTTCTTAACTTCTGTATGAATTTCAGAATTAGAGGACAACACAAGAGTATGAATACTGATATCATACTATGTAATGTGAGTTTTTCTGGCCGGGCAGGTTCTGCCACCCTTCTCTGCCCCAAAGAAACTCTACATGAATGCTATATTAATTATGAAACTGTTGGCCAGTGACTAGGGTTTCTTATTGGCTAGCTCTGTCTTAATTATTAACACATTTCTATTCTTCTAAATATTTCCACATGGTCTTACCTTACTGGGGAATGCTAGACCTTCAGCTCCTTTGCCTGCTACAATATATATTGACAATTTATTATCTGTACAGATTTATTTGAGAATTACTGATTTGTTTTTGGTTTTTCGAGACAGGGTTTCTCTGTATTGTTTTGGAGGCTGTCCTGAGACTAGCTCTTGTAGACCAGCTGGTCTCGAACTCACAGAGATCTGTCTTCCTCTGCCTTCCGAGTGCTGGGATTAAAGGCGTGTGCCACCACCGCCCAACTGAGAATTACTAATATCTTTAGAGCTTTGATTCTGTACTTTTAAAATTGACTAAATAATTTTATTGGTTTTCTGATTAGTTACCTTGTACATATTCTGTTACTTTGCTTCAGGTAGTTAATATTTTATGCTCTGTTGTGATTTTCATTTCCTTTCCGGGAAATATTATATGCATACTGCTTGTACTATGTGAGTCATCTGTGGCTGTCCTCAGGCTCCAAATTTTGTATTAAAATATAAAAATTATCAAACATTTTCTTTCAAAAGATTTGTCAGGAATTTTTAACAGACATTATCTAGTGGTTTGTCAAGAGATTTGCTATTTTTGCTAAATATTTAGTTACTATGAGCCTCCCAAGGCGTGGTGACCCCAGAACAGGTCCCTGTAAAGGCTGTTGTTTCTCAGACTTTTAATCTCACAACTGCTAGTCATCGGAGAGGTTCTTTGATCTCTTTGATAGATTTTTGTTTTGTTTACATTTTGTTATATTGGTTTAGTTCTTCTGTATTTCATTTCTAGAGTGAAATAACTAAAGTAAAAAATTTAAATGTTCCTATTGTTTTTAGATTAAATTTAAGCACTATGAAGACTTCACATTCTGGTTTCTTTTTATTTCATGTTCAGGTGATAAGATATCATCACTTTATTTTTGATTCAGACATTTTATTTATCTGGAAATCAGAATTTCAAAATAATTATATATTTTATGAAAAATATAATCGTTTGACATGGGAAGGCAAACTCCTGTTAATAACTTCTAAATAAATATGATTGTTATCATATATTTTCATAAATGGTACCTGTGAAGTTATTTTTAGCACAATTTAAGCAGCAATGAGCAATGGACTTGCATTTAAGGAACTTTAAATGTTAGTTTCTGGTCCATAATGTAAAGATGATAACATTTGAGCCACAGATATGGTCTTAGTGATATGTAAGTTTTTCAGTATGAATGATAATAATAATCTAAAATAATCTCCTAGGTTTTAGATAGCACAAACTGTAGCAGACTCATTATTGACTTAGAGGTAGAATTTTTTTGTCATGACATGTACAAAATTATGAATGACATCTTTCCTCGTTAATGGTTTCATGTGACTGTGTGCCCTGCAGGTATTGTCCTGAGGAGCTCAGACTTGGTGCACTCTTTCTCAAAGTTGTGGTTTCAAGTGGTGACATGGAAAAGGCTGAATATTTTCAACTGCTTTGATAAAATACCAGGACTAAGAAAATTTACAGAAGAAAGAGTTCATTGGGGTCTTAGTTGTAGTTTCAGCGAGCTAGCCCATGATCATCATGGTGAGTATGGAAGCAGGCAGGCAGTCATGGTGAGGTCTCATCAGTAGCTGAGACCTCACATCTGACCCACAGGCAACTGATGAGAGAGAGTGAACCGTGAATGGAGTGTGGGTTGTTGAAACCTCATAGTCCACCCCTGGAGACACACCTCTTCCGACATGGCCACACCCCTTAATCCTTCCCAAAAGTTCTACCAACTGTGAACAAGCATTCAAATATATGAGCCTCCGGGAGCTATTTTCATTCAAACCACCACAGGCAGTCACTGTTACTTCATGTTTTGTGCATCTGTGAATTGTGATGTTCTGTGATTCCTAGGAAATACTTCCCACTTATGTTGATCACAAAGACATGGTATACTTTATCTCTTCACAACAGAGACGGTTTTTCATCAACTTCAGAGTTTTACTATGAGATTCCTTTTACTTTCTGGGGGGAAATAGTGCAATTAAAGAAACAAAACTATTTTGTTAAGTGTTTTAAAAGATGTGATGTGCCCATCACCAGTCAGGTATATTTTAAGTTAAATGGTGAATAGGAGGATATATAAAAATGCAAAATAAATTTGTATAATGGGTATCCAAAAATTTATAATATAATCCGGGAGGCTATAGATGGGAAGCTATTGTGGTTTCAGGGAGAATTTGAATTCTGGTCATTATGACTGTGTGGTCCTGAGGAGATAGCTCTTTCTAGGTTTCAATGAAAAGAACATGAAGACATCTGTCCTTAGGTGGTGCTATGAAATGCCTGAGAATTCACCAGACACTTCCCAACAGGAAGAAAGCAAGAGTCACATGTAGGATGGAGATTACAATAATGATGTCTTACCACCAGTGAGCTTCAGACATAGACATCACTATACCAAGAACATACTAGATCAAAATACTGAAAGCGTCTGGAGCAAAATTATCTCTGTCACTCAGTTCAACTCATGGTAGTGTGTAGGGAGAGATTTTATGTATCCTTAACGCTTACCACTCCCATGTGGATGTGTTCATGGGTACACAGAACATACAGGGGGGTAAATAGAGCTAGGGGGGAGGAGACTTCCTCTCTTTGGGTTTCACTTTCAACCCATAGAGCAGCGTGGGGACCTTTGGTTCTTGACTTTCTTGGCTTTTCAAGTAAGTGATTTCTCTTTCAGTAAATTATCATAGGACATCCATATTTTGTGTAGTTTAATATTTCTGTGTTAGTGGTGGGCAAGGTTTTAGCTGCCCCTGGCATCAGTTTCCCTATGTAATCTGGGATGGATGAAATGACAGATATGCTGAATCTAGAAAAAAACCAAATATTTATACACACACACACTTTATGTACTCTTTATGTACTTGCAGAAAAAAATCTTTCTTATTAATTTATTATTTAGATTCCAATTCCAGTTATCCCTCCCTCCTCTTCTCACATTCCCCTTACTACTCCCTCCTCCCATCTGATCCACAGAGAGGGTAAGTCTTCCCCTAGGAAGTCTACTAAGTCTGTCCCATCATCTTGTTGAGGCAGGACCAAGGCACCTCTCCACTCCCACACCCCTGTGTCTAGGCTGGGCTTGGTATCTCTCCATATAGAATGGGCTCCATTAAGTTAGTTTGTGCATTAGTGCTAGATCTTGAACCCACTACCAGTGGCCTCATGTTAAGTCTTGTGCAGAGTCCCAATTTGTCAGATCCGTATCAGTGATCTCTCACTAGCTCTGGTCAGCTGATTCTGTGGGTTTCCCCATCATGGTCTTGACTCCTTTGTTCATATTTTTGCTTCTCCATCACTTCAATTGTACTCCAGGAGCTTGGCCTGTTGGTTAGTTGTAGATTTCTGCATCTGCTTCCATCTGTTTCTGGAAGAGAGTTCAAGCTTCCCTGGATGGCTATCTTTTGCTTTATGTTTGGTATCCACTTATGAGTGAGTACATACTATATTTGTCTTTCTGGTTTTGGGTTACCTCATTTAGGACAGTTTTATAGTTCTGTCCATTTGCCTGTGAATTTTAGGATGTCATTGTTTCTTACCGCTGAGTAGTACCTCATTGTATAAATATGCCACATTTTCTTTATCCATTCTTCAGTTGAGGGGCACCTAGATTGTTTCCCAGATCTGGCTATTATGAATAATGTTGCTGTGAACATAGTTGAGCAAATGTCCTTGTGATGTGAATGTGCCTCCTTTGGGTAATATGACTAACAGTGGCATTGCAGGGTATTGAGGTAGGTTGATCCCTAATTTTCTGAGAAATCTTCATACTGATTTCCACAGCAGTTGTACAAGTTTGTACTCCCACCAGCAATGGATGAGTGTTCCACTTTCTCCACATCCTCTGTAGCATAAGCTGTCATTGGTGCTTTTGATTTTAGCCATTCTGATCAGTGTAAGATGGAATCTCAGAATGGTTTTGATTTGCATTTCCCTGATGATTAAGGATTCTGACCATGTTCTTAAGTGTCTTTCTGCCATTTGAGATTGTTCTGTTGAGAATTCTTTATTTAGATCTCTATCCCATTTTTTTGAATTGGATTATTTGATAGTTTGATTTCTAGTTTCTTGAGTTCTTTGTATATTTTGGAGATCAGTCCTCTGTCAGATGTGGTGTTGGTGAAGATCTTTTCCCCTTCTGTAGGGAGCTGTTTTGTCTTGTTGACCATGTTCTTTGCTTTACAGAAGCTTCTCAGTTTGAGGAGGTCTCATTTTTTAATTGTTGCTTTCAGAGTCTGTGATACTGGTGTTCTATTTAGGAAGTGCTCTTCTGTGCCTATGTGTTCAAATGTATTTCCCACTTTCTCTTTTATGAGGTTCAGGGTAGATGGATTTATATTGAAGTCTTTGATCCACTTCGACTTGAGTTTTGTGCATGGCGATAGATAGGGATTTATTTGCATTCTTCTGTTGTTGAATAAATTTTATTTTTTTCCATTTTATATTTTTAGCTTCTTTATCAAAAATTAGGTGTTCATGGGTAAAGTCGTCTGGGCTGTCATCTGTAGTCCCTTAGTGCATGCATAACCTGTGACCAGGATCTTCTGGCTTTCAAAGTTTCCATTGAGAAATCAGGTGTAATTATGATAGTTTTGCCTTCATATGTTACCTGACCTTTGTCTTTTGTAGCTCTTAATATTCTTTCTTTATTTTTTATGTTTATTGTTTTGATTATTATGTGGTGAGGGAACTTTTCTTTTTTCTTTGTTTTTATAGACATGTCTTTCTTTAGGTTGGGGAAGTTTTCTTCTGTGGTTTTGTTGAATATATTTTCTATGTCTTTGAGTGGACTTTTTCTCCTTCTATTTCTGTTATTCTTAGGTTAGGTCTTTTCATGGTGTCCCGGATTTCCTGCATGTTTTATGTTAAGGATTTGTTGGTTTAAAAATTTTCTTTGGCAGATGAATCTATTTCCTTAAAGTTATCTTCAATGCCTGAAATTCTGTCTTCCATCTCTTCTATTCTGTTGCCTATACTTGCATTTGTGGTTCCTGATCGTTCACCCAGATTTTCCATTTCCAGAATTCCTTTGGTTTATTCCTTTCTTCCTTCTTTCTTTTTTGTTTTGGTTTTTCAAGACAGGGTTTCTCTGTATTGTTTTGGAGGCTGTCCTGGAACTCGCTCTGTAGACCAGGCTGGCCTTGAACTCACAGAGATCCCTCTACCTCTGCCTCCCGAGTGCTGGGATTAAAGGCATGCACCATCAACACTCAGCTGGTTTGTGTTTTCTTTATTGCCTCTGTTTCAGATTTCATGTCTTGACTATTTTCTTTCACTTGTTTGATTGATTTTTCTCGGTTTTCTTTTTTGTTTGTCTTTTCTTCCATTTCTTTAAGGGAATTTTTCATTTCCTTTTAAGGGCCCCAATCATCCTCATTAAGTCATTTTTAAAGTCATTTTCTTCTAGTTCATCTGTGTTGGGATGTTCAGGTGTTGCTGTTGTAGCACCACTAGTTTCTAGTGGTGCCTTATTGCTGTTTATATTGTTGAGTGTGCTCTTACCTTGTTGTCTATGCATCTCTTCCTCTAATAGGTATAGGTGGAGCTTGTGATTCAGGGCTTCTCTCTCCAATTGGTATAGTTGGGGGCTGTGGCTGTTGACTCCTCCTTCAGGCACAGGTATAGCAGAGCTCCCGGTGAACGCTCCTCCTGATGAAAGTGGGCCCAATGCTCAGGTGGTCACTCCTCACTGTGCAGGTGGGGCTACAGCTCTGGTGGACTCTCCTTCCATTGGAGACATAGATGGGGCTGAGTCATGTAGTAGCCAGGTATCTCCCACTGAGAAATGGTAGTGGATGCTGGCTGGTACACAGGTCCTCTTCCCCAGAAGAACTTTTTGCAATAGTTTCTGGAAGCTACTGTTGGAAATCACTGCTGTTGCTTCACCCAGTGATTACTCTTTGGTCCTGGGGCTGAGGCTGCAGCTGCCTCTGACACTGCTCCTGGTTCTGAGGTTTGTGACTCTGGCCTTCCTCTGATGCTGCTTCTGGGCTGCAGAATAATCTTATAAACACCATAAGCAGAGATGTCAAGTACTGGGTGATGGACAAATAATGGGCTGATGTTTTTTCCAGGATTAGAAAATGAACATAATCCATGTTCTTGGACCCAAGATGGTAGAAGGAATGCAGGAGGACCCCAGAAGTTCAATTTCTGGGCATGCACAAATTCTGGTCTCAGAGACAGAGCCTTAGCTCCAATAACAACAGCAAATGACTATGTCCATCAACTGGATAACAAGGGCCCTAGGGACTCCTGGTCCTTATAACTTCATAATGTTGACTGAATAGATTTTGGTACTCATCTGTATTTAGTTATCAAAATAATCTTATAATTCTGGAGATAGTGATAAAGGAATTCCCCTTGAGAAAACCCCAGAAAACTGAGAAGTGTGGGCAGAGGGAATATTTCTGACAAGAAGTATAACTTCCCAGTTTGTGTTAAAATTTGAAGGTGAGAAAAAAGAGGGTATCACTTGATCAATTTCAAATACTGAGAAACAAATGGCATGTCCTGGGAATAGTCAGCTCTGCTCTTATTTGAACGCAATAGCTACAGCTGTTGCCTGGAGGATTTGCGATGAGCAAATGCTATCTCCTTGCCTGTCTGCTAATATCTATGCAGGTACTAGGCAATAAGGTCTGGTGTCTAGGGACAGAGTGTCTTCTACCATTTAGAATGCAGGGCATCTACTACTGATGCCAGCTACCCAGGAGTCCTGAGAAGAGGTCGTTCTGCATTTGGGAATTTTAGTTTCTCTGCTGGTGGATTAGAAAGGCTGCCAGATGACGATTTTCTTCAGTTCTCTGGCTAATATTGTTGAAGGCTGGTTTCCACAGAGTCCCAGTGGTAAAAGAGCTAGGAATGTATCAGAATTCACAGCAGAACAGTGACAGGGTGAATCTAATAGCCTTTTGGTTTCACCATCCAATATTCTTAAAGGGTATATGAATCATGTTTCTGGGTACCTTACAGGAAAGGAAAGAATTGCTGATTTATTAATTAGTCTCATAATGATAACCAGAGAAAATGGTTTGGTTTGGTTGGCAAATCTAGAAGTCTAATGTCAGATCTCAGTCTTGAGAGCATTGGGGTGACTGTAAAACTTTAAAAATATGCCTGTTACTAATCTATCCCTAGATAATATGGCTAGGAGGGAGGCTTAGGTTGTAAAGAGACAGCATACACAACAGAGGCTCCTTACTGTTCAACAGGGCACTATGAGGTCACCCATGTGATGAGTGAGTTCTTGTTCTCTAAAGGTAACTTCAAAACAAGAGATATAAAATGGCCAGCTGGAAGATCCAGAGGACATAGAAGTTCCCACTTTGGTGCCATTGTTCTTTGTCACTTAAATGTGTAAGTGCTCAGAGTCTACAAGAGGTATGGAATGAATATGTCACCAACAGATCATCCAAGGAAGTACACAATGGCACTGAACTCTAGATTTTGGTAATGTCCCAGCCTTTCACATATTCCTTCACTCTTGGACATTGTGATTCTAGGTTTAGTAAAGTCAGTGACAACATGTTTACTTATGGATTTTGAGAAAAAAATCTGCCCTGACAGCCAGGAGTGTGTCTGTTCAGCCTCAAGTGTTATATAAAAAAACTAAATAATTGCATATTAATGGTTTAAAAATATTTTTGGTACATCTTGGATAGCTGACATGGCTAAGAACCACACTGACCTAAGTCAATTAGCTTTCCATTCTTGTTTTGATTTCACAGTATTCTGGTTTTCTGGTCCTATATATACCAACAGAAAGTGTTGTCCTAAGGTCATCTCAGTCAGGGATGGAAGTGGACTGGATAAATTTGAATTTATAATATTGTGTGAGCACAGATATGATCTCATGGTGCTCTAGACAGTAAGCAGAATCTTATGTAGGCTGGCTTATGTTTTACATGAACATCTAGGCTGGCTTATGTTTACATGAGTAAGAGCATACCAGTGACCCTTGAAAGCCCTTCTCATAACCTCCTTATGTACACAACCATTACAGAATCACATACATTCCCTGTTGCAGCTCATTCTCTACAACCATCCCAACCACATGTGAAAGAGGCTGAGTATGGGATGGATCACCACTCAGGGTGATTATATTGGGCTTTGTTCTCCCATTACTGGCATTAGCTGCAACTTCCTTCAGCATGCTGAGTTTTCAAAGGATGTCTGCAATACAAAGTGTGTACACAGGTGGAAGGCCAGAAGAAAGGCATTTTTACTCTAGTTCAACCTCAGCCATAAACACGAGACTATGCAACAGAGAAAAAATGCAGTGAGCATATAAGTTACAAATATTTTGGACAAAAATTGGCTTTTAAGATGTTAAATGAGGATCTTGCAAAAAAAAACTATGTCCTGAAGTGCATGATTTTATGATCATAAAGCAGATGAAGCAGCTGCATTTTGAAATTTTGCTGCTGCATTATCACTCATGTAATGGACAGCAATTAAATTATATGCTGTATTCGATTGCTTCCAAAGGAAATAGTTTTCTAATTATTGAAGGCATCTTTTGATGATACTAGAAATTAAATCTTTTCAAGTTCTTGTAAATGAGTTTTTTAAAAATAGAATTCTTGCTGAGTATATGGAATTGTGGCCTTTTTTTCTTCTGTGGATTTTTTTCCAAAACTTTCTTTTTAAATCTCCCAAGTTTTAAATGTGAGAGTATGAGTTACATTATTGAGTAAATGAGCAATGTGGTAGATTTGTGAGCATATGAAAGGAGACAGATGTTGCAGTATAATTCAGCACAGGTGACTTTTTCAAAACTACTTATGAAGAAGGTAAAGAAGATCCAAGATTACCAAGAAAGCGTAATATTTGGAGAGTCATGATGACTGAAGGAGTCTAAAGAAATCTTTTATAGTGGTGACACATAAAATAAGTATTATCTGAAAGTTCTCTAGTGGAATCTATGCCAAAATATCCGATCAAGCACCAGAATAGCTGGGGATGCCAAAGTATAGCACAATCAAAAGTGTGTGCAAACAAATCCACTCAACCTTTATTTAATGTATAGTATAGTCAGCAATGGAGATATTTGGGCCCAGAGAACACAGGAATCTCTTAGGAATCATTAAGTCTAAGTAGGACAGAGGACACTATCAATGTGTGACATCAAACACTACTGTTGTATGTAGAATATATACAGAGGAAACATCTTTTCTGAAAATAAGTATCAATATAATCCACTGACATCTGGAAGAATTTAAGGAAGACAATTTTTTTCTAAGAACAGAAGGACTTTAAAATCAAAGAACAATATACATGGAGAACCTACACTTTTGCAAAAGGTCAAATCATTAAAGGAAGAACTAAGGGGTCTCTTTCTGACATTATCCTCCCTCACCAACAAATGTCTTCAGTCTGTCTTCCTTCCTCACCGCTAACATGTGTCTACACTCTATACATTACTTGTAGTCCCCACAATTATACTTGTTAGTTACTGATTTACCTCTTGTCCTTTTAATTATCTGTCCGATTAATCTGTCTTTTGTGTTGCATTTGAGATGGTAAAATCAGAATTTTTCTCCATAACTATCTCATAGTCAACTACTGAAGCTTTCCTCGGTTTCCTAGTGAAAAAGCAGAAAAAGAAGGCACAGAAGTTAATGAACAGCATGTGGATTGTGGCCTCTCATGTGAGGCTGTAGACAAATGTGCATAGGGCTTATTATGGAATGTGACTGCATTTATTGCTGGTTTCACATTTATATCTGTAGACCTCTTGAAGATCTGTGTAAAGGAATCATAGCCACTCATAGCGCATCCCAGAACTGGAGGATGACCCTTCTGCCTCCTCTGAGCCAATGCTCCCCCAGTACACAGAAGTAAATTGCTATGGAAACTATCTTTTCATACTGTCCTAAAACATGCTGCACTACACTACTAATCTGATCCACTTGACCATGGAGCTGGACCCTACCTGTCTTGAGTGCTATAACAACATAAGTGGTTTCCTTGTAGAGCGATATACTAAACTTGGTTCTGAGCTCATGGATACCCCGAGGACCATAAGGCAACCCAAGGTAGCCTGCTTACTGCTTTCAGTGTAATCATCTGTTCTGTCTATTGCCTAGACATGTGTCTATATTCCTGTTGGCAGTATCTAGAGGAACATTATTTTTGGGCACCAACAAATGAAGTTCTGTTGTCTCATGAAGGGGACACAATGGATGTTGTTTTAGACATTACTCACTGTGTGAGAAAATTTTGATACAGCCTTTTCAGAACAGAGGGAATAGCTGACATGGAGAACAATGAGCTTACAGAGACAGATGTCTTCTGGAGTCAGAAAGGCAGTTACACACTTTCAAATATGGCTCCTGAGCTGGAGAGATGGCTCAGCAGTTTAGATTACCTGTTGCTCTCATAGAGGATCCAGGTTCTGTTCCAAGTGTCTACATGGAGGCTCACAATCATATATAACTCCAGTTCTAGGAGATCTCATAGAACAATTATTGAAGAATTTCCCTTTTGTGGGAAATTTTGCACAATTATTTTTTCAAATACTCTTTCTGTCCCCTTTATCTTTCTTAGAACTCTTTAATTTCATCTCAGCTTTCCCAGTTATTTCTAGGGTTATCAGAGTTCTTCATAACATTTTTGAATAGACCAACTTCCAAATTTATACATTTCTTCTAGTTGACCATACCATATTTTGGTACTTTCATTGTTAATTTCATTCATTTATTCTTTAACTATAGGATTTCTATTTGGGTATTTTTATGATTTTATACCATTGTTGAATTTATAATTTTGACCTTGTTATTGTCTTATTTCGTTGAGTATCTCTGTGTGTTTTTCAGACAAATTATAGAACCTCAATTGTTTGGATTTCATACAGGAATATTATCATGTTCTTCTGGTGTTGTCATATTTCCTAGTCTTTTATATTCCTTTAGTTTGCATCTTCCTTTGCTGGCTATATTTGAAGAAACAGTTGCCTCCTCCCCTCTTTGCTCACTGTTATCCAACTGGGCTTTGGAATTTGGGACTTGCTCAGACTGTCCTGTATATATGCATACTTATCTTCTCTAAGTGTAGAATTCTTAAGGTTTTATGCCTAAATTGCACTACTTAAGATTTTGAACTGGCTTTCTGCAGAACGTGGGAAGATAGATGAGAAATAGCATAGCAAAGGTGCATCCAACATTTGGGATGCCCATGAGCCAAATGGAGAGTCCACAATTGTGGTGTTCCTAGTGCCTCATTGATGAGTCTTTTGATGGAACCCACCAAACAATTCACTGGGTCCATGCTCTCTCTTTCTGATCCAAGCCTCTCCCAGCTACTTAGTTATGCCCGTCTCTTGCTGTTAATGACAGAAAGAAATAAACAAGTGTCCTGCATAGTTAATAGAGGTTGGTACTTACACCATGCCGTCACTTGACAACATGGGAGAGATGACAGTCTGAGGGGTACTTCTTGCCACCAATCTGAGCAACCTAAGGTGAGTGATGCAGAAAACTGAGATGTCTGTCTGCTGGAATGTTGATCCTTTGTGTCAAACCTTCTTGTAATCAGAAAAACATACCTGGGTTGTTAATTTTAAACACTAAATGCTTCTGTGAAGGATGGTGCTAGAAAGTTTTTCACCTGCTACACTGTTGGCACTACTTGGGTGAATCTTCATTGTCAAAGTCATCTATGTAATTACCACATGTGCATTTCTGAACCTGAAAGATCCTTTTATTTGACCCTTTGAAAAAGTAATACTTTTATTCCTTGAGAGGTTCATACAATATATTTTGATGATATTTATGCTAATTTTTTCTTCAAAATCCACACTTCACTTCCCCATTCCCCCAATTTCCTGTCCTCTTTTGTATTTTTATTAACATACAAAGTCCAATTTGTGCTGCTCATATACTCATGGTGTGTGGGCCATTAATTGGAGCATTATAGACCTACCAGGATCCAGGCTTAAAACTGACTCTTCCTCAGAAGTCATAAGTTGACTTAGGAGCAGGAGCTCATGAACTTCTTCCTACCCCATCCTAGAATGTTAACTGGCTTGATCTTCGGCAGGCAACAATAGCTACAGTGAGTTTATGAGTGCAACCATGTCCAGAAAACAGTTTAACTCCAGTCTTCCTTGATCTATGACTTTAAAAATCTTTCTTCTTGAGCCTTCAGTATATGTGGGTGTGTGTTTGTATGTGGGAGTGATATAGATGTCCCCTCTGTGACTGAGCACTTCACTGATAGTTATAATTTACATTTTGATCAATTGTGAATTTCTGTGTTAACCACTGTCCTTTATACAAAAACTTCTCTGATAGAATCTGGGAGCTGCACTAATTTATAGGTATAGAGATATGAATGAGGAGGGTAATTTAATACTATATTCATCTGCGGAATTGTAGTAGTAGGCTTACCTCTGTAATCCAATATGGGAGTGTTCCTAGTGCCTATAGTTTCCCTAACTATGGCAAACAACCCATATATCTTTGCCAGATTGCCAGATTTACAGAAATAGGCATGTATTTCCTCCTATGGAGCAGACCTTAAAGATAATCAGAAAGTGTGTGGTTACCACTATAATATCCATGACATATTGTACACAATGACCATTTCTTGCCATGCTGGTCACTATAGTTGTTCACAGGGCTCAGATTTTTATGACATTTCTCCTTTAACAGCTTTGAGTATTATCTTCCTCTCCCTCCCCCCCCTCTCTTTCTCTCTCTGGCGATTGTATGTGTATGTATGTGTAAACAATAAAGAAAAAGAGGCTGTCAACTTGAGAGTAGGAAGTATAGTAAAAGAAATTAATACCCAAAAGACATTAAAGAAGAATAAACAGGAAACAAAAAAATGTATTGTGCTGATTAGTTTTTGTCAACCTGACCCAAACTGAAGTAATCTGGGAAGAAGGAACCTCAGTCGAGGAATTGCTTCCAACACACTGGCCTGTGAGCATGTCTGTGAGACCATCTACCCAGTTCCTACCTATATATTTTTGTCTTGAGTTCCTGCCTTGGTTTCCCTTAGTGATAAACTACTATGGTCAGAAAGTGCAAACCAAATAAATTCTTTCTTTTCCAAGTTTCTTTTGGTCAGGTTTTTTTTAGCACAGTAGCAAAATACAAACAGGCACTTGTATCAGGGGTTAGAATTTAATTTAAAAAATCCAGTCAGGCATCCTATTTACACATATACATGAACAGACTTCAACTATTTAACTAGTGACAGCTGATATTAATTTTGTATTTCGAGTTCCTGTGTTTGGAAAAGGAAGTCAGACTGCAAGTCTGTCATGTCTAAAATGCACTAATCAATTTTGCCAGCAGGTCTTTCAAATAATATTCCTAGAATCTACTCTGATCAACGATTTTGCTGCTTGGAGGAAATAATCCGCACTCAAGGCCTTGAATTCCAGTGCTGAGAAATGCTTGTCTCTGAAGCAGACAGTGTCTGTGTTTATTGGGGTCTTGCCTCTGCATGATTGTATAGGGGTTTGAGAGAGGAAAAATCATTTCATGTAATCTGGTTGGGTCACTGAGTGAACAGAAAATTCACTTCAGGATGAGCTGTAAGAGAGTTGTCAGACTGCTTCAGACAGCTTCACGTCTCCTCAAGCCATCTGTACTTTAATATTGCAGTTATTTACTTTATAAGAGGAGATACTGTCGTGGGGAAGCAATAACTTCAATAAAAACTAGTTACACGTTGAAAGTCTATACTACATTTCTTTGAGATGTAAGTAATAAAATCTCCAGATTTTAATACATAATATTATGTGGATATTATTTTCCTTTGTCTAAGTGAAGATATAACAATCCAACTACTCACAGTGCCGTGGGTGATCTTTCAAGGATGAGATTTGATCATTGTGAATACATTTGGGTAAAATAGTTGAGCTTACTACAGGCTAGCACTTTTCCCGATTTTTTAACCTATCATTTTATATTCTCAAATGGTTAATTTACTATTTTAAAGCATATGAACTTTGAACATTATGTAACTTCTCTCTTAGGTTTCCTTCACTACCATGAAATAAATGCCTGAGACAAGTAAATTAAAAAGAGAAAGGGCTTATTTTGGCTCACATTTTAGAAGTCCATGATCAATTAGCCTTATTACTCTGGGCCTAGGGTGAGGCAGCCCATTGTGCCTAGGCAAAGCTGCTGCATTTGTAGCCAAAAGGCGAAAGAGAGGAAGGGGCTGTGGTACCACAGGTCCCTCTAAGGACACATTCCAATGACCTAAGACCTCCCACTAGTTTCTGCCTCCAAGGAGTCTCAGTATGTTCCATTACCACATGCCCGCTATTAGCACATAGGCCTTCCTTTGAGGGGAATACCACATCTGAATGACAATAACTTCTCCCATCAAAACAGAAAAAGTTCTTTGTTAATACATACCAAATATATTGTATGACCCTTATTTTTTGTTTTAAATGAAATCAGTGGCACTGATATGTAGAAGTTGCTCCAAGTTTGAGTTGTTTGTGAGGAGTTCTCATGACTTTCACTCTCCACTAACAGTTTTTGTTTTAGTGGTGTGAAATTTTCCAGATGCACGCTTCATTGGACCAGTTCTTAGATAACTGGAAAAGATGAGGAGAATGAGTCAATTATTGGACGTTTGTCCTTGATTTTATTGCATCCTGTTTCCAGTGGGACCAATACAAAGGAGTTGAGCAAAGCAGGACTAAGAACATGATTCCATAGCTACCTATGGAGATAGTTACCACATCTGTCAAACATTAAATGAACATGGAAAAATTCCCAAATCCTAACGGCCTCTGTTCTCATTTCTTTAAAGCTTTGTTATTGACTCAATATAGGCAATAGATGGCGTAAGATTAAGTAAGAAAAAATTTGAAGCACCTACAATAGCAGGAGACATACACATTGGTTTTTAGATGACTAGTAGAAAGGTTACCAGAAAGTGATTAATGTATGTCTGTCTCCAAGGAGCCTGTCACTTTACTTGGAGTGTATGCCTAGGCTGCATTCTACTTGCTCCTGCATCCTTATTGCAATTCAGTTTCTTTGCCCCCTACAGAGATCCATTTTATTTGTGGCTTCTATACCTTTGCCTTGGAGATTTCATGGAAGGATTCATGCACAGGTGTACAAAGGCTTCTCCCTTACTCTTGTAGAATTTCTGTTATAAATACAGATCAACAGAAGTGGTCATCTTAGAAACAATAGGGACAGGTCAATATGGGCATATCTTTGGTGAAAGCTATTGCAGAGTTTAGATAAATGTAATGCACCTCTTACTATTTTGAAATTTTTAAGGAATATAGCATAAAGGAGCAGATTGGAAGCATGTATTGCATGAAAAGTCCCTCCTATCTTCCAGTAATCGTTGTTCACTCTCTCATGGAACCTAATGGGGTCATCTTGATCTCAGTGAACATCTAGAATCTATAGGTTATTGCACCTGAGAGCTATGGACAGCTGTTGCTTTACTTTCAGGGAACAGAGCAACAGGAACAACTGACCTTGAAAAGAGAAGACAGAGGGGGAAGGGATGGGAGCCCATACCCTCCTTGAAGCTACTTTTTTGGCACTAAGGATGTCATCTTGGGGATGTCTCTGGTCCTGTCCCAGAAGTCATGGGTTTTGGTGTGCGCACAATGTTGAACTGCTTATGGTACTCTAGGGGACTTGTTGTCTGGAGCTCCCTGTGAGATGTGTGTATAGGACAAATAGGAAAGCATCATCAATCACATTTTTATTTCCTTAACAACAGCTTACTAAACACCTACTGTCTTCAAGAAAACTATCATAAGGCAGGAGGGACAGTATCCTTGTTCACTGTGTGAAGGCATATTTCCCCCTTCTGTTTTCCCATATGCATTCCTTATTGGCCTGTTTGGCTGTTCCCAAGAGCTTAATGATGCCATTTCCAATCTGCTTTTAAAACTGTTATTTCCATGCTCTTGATCCAGATCTGTTGTTAAACCTTATAGATATTTCTGAATTCAGACATTCATTCTTCCTCTCTCAAGTGTAATTGGTACACATGGCTTCATAAATTCTCTGTCTAGCTAACTTTTAACTTCATGTGTATGTTTTAAATATGATTTTAGCCACACATGGCAACACATGCCTTTATGGTAACACATGCTTTAACCCCAGCACATGAGAAGCAGAGGCAGGTGACTCACTCTGAGTTCTGGGCCAGTCTGGTCTACATAGTGAGTTCCATAGAGTCAGTTCCATTTTAATTGAAATAGAATTATATCACTAACCCCTTTCTTCTCTTCAGCACCTCTCAGTTACCCTCACTTGAACTCTCTTATTTTCCCCACTCCACAAGTTGATAGCCACTTTTTGATTATTATTGCTACATACATACACATGTGTATGCATGTGTATGTGTATGAGTCAGGTTTTGTTTCTGAGTATATGATGTCAAGGTTGATCACTCTACAATGAACAACACATAAGAGAGATCACCTGGTCTGCCTCTTGGCTAATTCTTCAGGCAGCAGTACTTTTCTGTCTAGTGGTGGGACCCCATGAAATAGTTAGTTCTCCTTCCAAGTTAACATATCCAGTGACATTGCCATTGTTCCAGTCTTATTTATGTATCCATTTCCAGGACAGATTGTCTCACAGCAGACTTCCTGGTATTCTGGCACTTTCTGCCCTACTTCTAAAATATTTCCTGAGGTATACATGCAAGAGCTGTGATATAAATATATCCATGGGGTAGATTCCCCACAATCTGTTGATCTCTACTTTGTGTCCAGTTGTGGTTTTATGTGATGGCCTCCATTTTCTATAAAAAGAGGGTTCTTTGATGAGAGGTGGTAGCTACATAATCTGAGTATAAGGATAAGATTTAGAATGTAGCAAAAGTAGCGGTAGTGGATTCCTTTCTAAGGTCCATGACCTCACTAGCCATAGGAATCTGGTTAAGTTTCCAGTTCTGAGTATGATTTCCCTTTTGTTGAATGGGCCTTAAGTCCCATTAGATAACTATTGGTTGCTACCAGCAGGTGAGTGACCCTCATTGCACCTTTATCTATATTTTGCAATGCTCATCATTGTTTTGGTTCATAGGTGTTGTGGCTGGGTAGGACTGTTTAATTGCTTCCCTCCCTTGACAACTCGCATAGTGCTTTTTGGAATTATGGAATCCAGACCACAAGAAAGAGGCTTTCAGGTCAGATATAGCCTGAATCATCTGTGTCTTATGTCCTAAGTATGCAGTGTTTTTAGCAATAAGGTCTCACATTCAACTCCTGGGGAGAAACCAAGGACTACAGTTGTTATCTCTGCTGTTTTGTGGGTCACTTGGACTACACCAACCAAACATTTAAAAGGAGGTTTCTAGTGCCTGGTGCTAGGTTTTGTTTTGTGTTTTGTTAATCTGTGGTTCTTTACAGAGCATCATCATGCCAAGGGGCTTAACTTCCTTAAAGTGTATGTGTGTGTGTGTGTGTGTGTGTGTGTGTGAGAGAGAGAGAGAGAGAGAGAGAGAGAGAGAGAGAGAGAGAGAGAGAGGGAGAGAAAGAGTGTGTATTTGTGTGTCTGCACATTTAAATGTATTATATATAATCTTAGGTAAATATTAAGTAAGATTCCTTGAGGCTTTATCAAATAACCTTTGTGTTTTTCCCTCTTCTCTCCTCTGTATTTGACTTCCTTTTGCTCTCCCAAGTTGGATCCCCTCATTATTTTCACTTCCAAATTCATGTCACCTATATCCTGCTATTCTCCTCCAACCCCTCCCACATATGGCCCCATTATACTTTTATCATTTCTGTGTTTTTTCCCATGTTATATATTTGGAGTTAGGAACCACAGGTGAGACAGAATATGCAGAGTTCATCTTTCTGAGTCTAGGTTACTTCATTGAACCTAGAATTTCTGTGTCCATCCATTTACCCTTAAATTGCATTATTCCTTACAGCTGAATAGTATTTCATTATATAGATACACCACAGTTTTATTATCCACTCATCTGTTGAAGGAAATTTAGATAGTTTCCATTTTCTGTTTATTGTGAATGGGCAGTAATGAACTTTGCTGAACAAGTATCTGTGGAGTAGGATGTTGAGGCCTTTGGGCATAGCCAAGGACTCCATTTGCCAAGGAATTAGGTCCAACAACTGACAACTTGGGTACCATAAAATAAAACAAAGTGGTGATAGGATGGGAGGCTGTGGGGGGATGGTGGGGAGTGCGGGAGGAAGGGAGGGAGAAGGAACTGGGATTGACATGTGAAGCAAGCTATTTAAAATTAAAATAATAATAAAAATATGGGAAACAATTGGGACTATTAATGGACAAAGGCATGGGTTTCCTTGGCACATCCTAATATTTTATTGTTTTATATTAAATCAAATATAGATTTAAAGTAAAAACAACAACTTTCATTAAACTAAGGAGACAATTAACTTAACAGAGAAGAAATATATGGAATGAGAAATAATCTTTGCCAGATATGCATCTGGCAGTGGATTAATATTCAGAATATACAAAGAAATAAAACAAACCCCAAAGAATCAAGGAAATATATGACCCGATTAAAAATGGGCTAGGTATCTAAACAGAGAGTTCTCAATAGAAGAAATAAAAATTGAATGAGAGATACCTAAAAAAATGTTTATCATCCTTAGCAATCAGGGAAATGTGAATTAAAATGACTTTGAGATTTCATCTCATCTCAGAAGTACTAAAATCAACAAAACAACTAACAAAATATATGTTGAGGTTGTGGAGAAAGAGAAAGTCAAATTCCCTATGGGAATACCAACAACCCTTCTGGAAATTAGTATGGAGAATGCTTAACTGTTTTAATGTCCTTTCTTACTCAGTGTTAAATACTTCAAGATATGATGGGAGATGCTATTCTGTATATGTTTCTCTTATTGGTTAATGATTAAAACACTGATTGGCCAGGCAGGAAGATAGGCAGGGCTAGAAGGGGAGGAGGATTCTGGGAAAGGGAGGCAGAGTGAGCCCGCTGGAAGTCACGATGCTGCTGGAGGAGTAATACCATGTCAGGTATTACCGAGTAAGCCACAGCCTCGTGGCAATATAGATTGTTAGAAGTGGGTTAATAAATAAGACAGAACTAGCCAATAAGAAGCCCAAGCCTTGGTCAACAGTATTATAATTAACATAAGTCTCTGAGTGTTCATTTGGGGCTCAAGAGCTGTGGAACATGCCGGACCTGAAATCTCATGCTTAC
The DNA here is from genome assembly GCF_017639785.1 of Mesocricetus auratus. Lineage (NCBI taxonomy): Eukaryota > Metazoa > Chordata > Mammalia > Rodentia > Cricetidae > Mesocricetus > Mesocricetus auratus. Next base: position 1,043,963 of record NW_024429205.1, read on the forward strand.
AAAAATAGACAATGATAGAAAGAATGCTTACTCTTGTTTCCTGCTGAAATGGTTTCCCTTTAGCTGGCATCTCTCTCTCTGTCTGTAACTTCCATCCTAGTCAAAGAGGATGTCAAGAATTCTACTCTGTCAGACTTGTGGAAAGGGACTGTAACCTTATGCACTCTGTCCTTGATTTGGCTACTATGGCTCTTGTCAACACTTCATATGTGGGATTCCTTGCCAAAGCAGAGCAGCACTCCACATGACCAGCACCTCCTACTAATTCCTGTCTTCATAATCACCCACATTACCTACCACTCCTAAGGGCCTCCTGTTGTCTGATGTCCTAGAAGGAGCAATAGATGAAGATCAGACTCAGATGAGTCCACTTATAGCATGTTTTTCTGTTATGTGCCCCATGGAAACAACCCTAGAATGATAACTAAGTGAAGTAGACACAACTTGGGGGCCATGAAAATCATCTGATATGAGAAGTACTAGGCTGCAGGAGTTCTGAAACTGATTAGTGAACGGATCCATGCTACTATACATGCTTAAGCCCATTTGTATGATTTATTACATTTATTGACTTACATATGTTGAACCATACCTGTACCTCAAGAATAATGCTAACTTGGTCATGGTGGATAATATTTTTGATGTCTGTATTTAGTTTGCATTTTATTAAGTACTTTTACATTTAGATTGATGAAGTATATTGGCGTGTAGTTTTCTTTTTGTTGCTGTACTTAGTTTGGTGTTAGAGTAATACTGGCTTCACAGAAGGCATTTTAATGTGCAACTTCTGTTTCTAATCTTTCAAACAATATAAAATATTGTTTGTAGATCTTCTTTGAAAGTCTGGTAGACTTCTTCTGTGAATCCATCTGGGCCTGAACTTTTTTTAATTCAAAGACATTTTATCACTCTTTCCATCTCCCTATTTGTTTTGAATCTCTTGAAGCTGTTGATTTCTTCTTGGTTTAACACTGGTGATTTGGATAAATCTAGAAATCCATTCATTTCTTTTAGTCTTCTTTGATGAAAAGAAACAAACAAAATAAATTTGGAAAACCTTAAGGCTAGGGACATAGTAAAGCTTACTACTACAGGATTAGAGGTCAATGGATACACAGGGAATTTGTTTTCATCTATGAGCTATGGGGATTTTTCTTTATCTGTTGAAGAGAAATTCTAGAAATTAAACCAGACAGCAATGTGGCTGAGCAGGTTAATTCTGGGTCTTGTGGGTTGACAGCTGTATCTCTAGATTGATGATGAGCCTGCTCTTCAGCTCCAGAACCCACTGAACTCTAGACTTCTGATCCTAATCATTGCTGAAGAAATCATCCTCCATTTGTTTTTTCTTTTTTTCACTTAATGTTTTATTTAAATTAGAAACAAGCTTGTTTCACATGTCAATTCCAGTTCCCTTTCCCTCCCCTCCTCCCCTGACCCCCACTGACCCCCCATCCCATCCCTTTTGTGCTCCCCAGACTTTCCATGGGGCATCTTCAAAGACTACCATTTGGAGCAGGGCCTAGACTCTCTCCCATGTTCTAGATTGAGAAGAGAGCATTCCTCGATGTAGAATGGGTTTCCAAAGTCCATTTGTATGCAAGGGATAAATAATGATCTACTACCTAAGGCCCCATAGATTGCTGAGGCCTCCTACCTGACATCCAAATTTAGGGGATCTGGATCAGTCCCATGCTGACCTCTCAGGCATCAATCTGGGGTCCATGCAATCCCCCTTGTTCACACCAGCAGTTTCTGTGGGTTTCACCAGCCTGGTCTTACCCCTGTGCTCATAACTCTTCCCTCTCTGCAGCTGAGTTTCAGGAGTTCAGTTCAGTGTTTAGCTGTGGGTGTCTGTCTCTGTTTTCATCAGTCACTGAATGAAGGCGCCAGGGTGGCATATAAGGTAGTCGTCAATCTCATTATCCAGGGAGGGCAATTAAGGCAGCCTTTCCACTATTACTTAGTTTGCCAGCTGGTGTCATCCTTGTAGATTTCTGAAAATCTCACTAGTTCCAGATCTCTCCTCAAACCTATAATGACTCCCTCTCTTATATTTCTCATTCTGCTCTCTATTCTTCCCCTGACTCAACCTTCCTGCTCCCCATGTCATCCTCTCCTCTCCTCTTCTCCTCCTCTCTTTATGCCAGCTCCCTTTCCCCTACCCCCATGCGCTCAATCTTCTGAGGAGATCCTTCCTATTCTCCTTCTCTGGGGTACCAAGCATATCTCTCTTAGGGTCCTTTCTGTTTCCCAGACTCTCTGGTAGTGGGATTGTAGGCTAGCACTCCCCTGCTCCCTGTCTAAAATTCATATATGCCATGTTTGTCTTTTTGTGATTGCATAACTCACTCAGGAGGGTTTCTTCTAGTGCCATCCATTTGCTTGCAAATTTCAAGACTCCATTGTTTTGTTTTTTTCTCTCTGAGTAGTACCCATTTGTAAATGTATCACATTTTCTCTATCTACTCTTCAGCTGAGGCATCTAGGCTGCTTCCAGGTTCTGGCTATTATAAATAATGCTGCTATGAACATGGTGGAACAGACTTCCTTGTATGAATGGGCACTATGCCTAAGAATGGAATTGCTGGATTTTGTGGTAGACTGATTTCCATTTACCTGAGGAATCTCCACATTGATTTCCAAAGTGGCTGTACAAGTTTGCACTCTCATCAGCAGTGGAGGGGTGTTCCTCATTCTCCACCTCACCAGCATAAACTGTCATTGGTGTTTTTGATTTTAGTCATTTTGACAGGAGTAAGATGGTATCTCAGAGTTGTTTTGATTTGTAATTCCCTAATGGCTAAGGATGTTGAACACTTTCTTAAGTGTCTCTCAGACATTTTGGACTCCTCTATTGAGAATTCTCTATGTAGTTCTGTACCCCACTTTTTAACTGAATCTTTTGGTGTTTTGGAGACTTGCTTCTTGATTTCCTTGTAAATTCTGGAAATCAGTTCTCTGTCAGAAGTGGGGTTGGTGAATATCTTGTCCCATTCTGTGGGCTGACTTTTTTGTCTTGTTGACTGCGTCCTTTGCTTTACAGAACTGCTTCTCAGTTTCAGGAGGTCCCATTTATTAATTGTCGAGCTCAGTGTCTGTGCTACTGGTGTTATGTTCAGGAAGCAGTCTCCTATACGAATTTGTTCAAGGGTACTTCCCACTTTTTTTAACAGGTTCAGTGTGGCTGGATTGATGTTGAGGTCTTTGATTCATTTGGACTTAAGTTTTCTGCATGGTGATAGGTATAGATCTATCTGCAGTCTTTTACATGCCAGCGTCCAGTTATGCCAGCACCATTTGTTGAAGAAGCTTTCTTTTTTCCATTGTATAGTTTTGGCTTCTTTGTCAAAGATCAGGTGTTCATACGTGTATAGGTTAATATCGGGGTGTTCAATTTGATTCCATTGGTCTACCTGTCTATTTTTGTACCAATGCCAAACTGTTTTCAGGACTATAGCTCTATAGTAGAGCTTGAAGTCAGGGATGGTAATGCCTCCAGATGTTGCTTTGTTGAGTAAGGTTGTTTTGGCTCTACTGGGTCTTTTGTTATTTCATATAAAGTTTAGAGTTGTCCTTTCAAGACCTGTGAAGAATTGTGCTGAGATTTTGATAGGGATTGCATTGAATCTGTAGATTTCTTTTGGTAAGATTGCCATTTTTGCTATGTTGTTCCTATCTATCCAAGAGCATGGGAGATCTTTCCATTCTGGTATCTTCTTTAATTTATTTCTTTAAAGACTCAAAGTTCTAGCCAGGCGTTGGTGGGGCACGCCTTTAATCCCAGCAATCGGGAGGCAGAGGCAGGCGGATCTCTGTGAGTTCGAGGCCAGCCTGGTCTACAAAGTGAGTTCCAGGACAGCCTCCAAAGCCACAGAGAAACCCTGTCTCGAAAAACCAAAAAAAAAAAAAAGACTCAAAGTTCTTGTCATACAGGTCTTTCACCTGTTTGGTTAGAGTTACCCCAAGGTATTTTATGTTGTTTGTGGCTTTTGTAAAGGGTGACGTTTCTCTGATTTCTTTCTCAGCCCCTTTATTGCCTGTATATAGTAGGGATACTGAATTTTTTGGTTAATTTTGTATCCTGCCACCTTGCTGAAGGTGTTTATCAGCAGTAGGAGTTCCCTGGCAGAATTCTTTGGGTCACTGACATAGACTATCATAGGCCTACTGATTTTTTTGAGTTGTTCTTGTATCCTGCCACTCTGCTGAAGGTGTTTATCAGCTGTAGGAGTTCCTTGGTAGAGTTTTTCGGATCACTTATGTAAATTATCATATCATCTGCAAATAGTAAAAGTTTGACCTCTTCCTTTCCAGTTTGTATCCCCTTGATCTTCTTTTGTTGCCATATTGCTTTAGCTAGAACTTCAAGTACAATATTGAAGAGATATGGAGAGAGGGAACAGCCTTGTCTTGTTCCTGATTTTAGAGGAATCACCTTGAGTTTCTGTCCATTTAGTCTGATGTTGCCTGTTGGTTTGGTGTATATAGTTTTTATTATGTTTAGGTATGTTCTTGTTATCCTGGATCTCTCCAAGACCTTTATCATGAAGGGGTGTTGGATTTTGTCAAAGACTTTTTCAGTATCTAGTGAGATGATCATGTGATTTTTGTTCCTCAGCTTCTTTATATGGTGGATTACATTGGTGGATTTTTGCATGTTGAACCGTTCCTGCATCCCTGAGATGAAGACTACTTGATTTTTCTGATGTTTTCTTGGATTCCATTTGCCAGTAATTTATTGAGTATTTTTGTATCAGTGTTCACGAGGGATATTGGTCTGAATTTCTCTTTCTTAGTGGTGTCTTTGTGTGGCTCAGGTATCAAGGTTTTTGAAGCCCCATAAAAAGAGTTTGGCAATGACCCTTCTGCTTCTATTGTGTGGAACACTTTGAGGAGAATTGGTATAAGCTGATCTTTGAATTTCTGGTAGAATTATGCACTGAGGTCTTCCAGCCCTGGGCTTTATTTGGTTGTGAAATTTTGATGACTGCTTCTATTTCATTAGGGGTTATAGGTCTATTTAAATTGTTCAACTGTTGTTTATTTAATTTTGGTGAGTTATATCTATTCAGAAAAGTGTCAATTTCTTTAAAATTTTGAATTTTGTTGAGTACATGTTTTCAAAGTATGACCTGATGATTCTCTGGATTTCCTTAGTGTCGGTTGTTAAGACCCCCTTTTCATTTCTGATTTTGTTAATTTGCATATTCACACTCTTCCGTTTGGTAAGTTTAGATAAAGGTTTGTCTATGTTGTTGATTTTCTGGAAGAACCACCTCTTCGTTACATCGATTCTTTGAATTGTTTTCCTAGTTTCTACCTCATTGATTTCAGTCCTCAATTTTGATTATTTCCTCGCATTTCCTCCATCTACTTCTCTGGGGTTAGTTTGCTTCCTTTTGTTCTAGAGCTTTCCAATGTGCTGTTAATTCTCTAGTGTGAGTATTCTCCAGTTTCTTCATGTGGTCACTTAGTGCTATGAACTTTCCTCTTATCAATGCTTTCAAAGTGTCCCATAAGTTTGTGTATGTTGTGTCTTCATTCTCATTGAATTCTAGGAAGTTTTCAATTTCTTTTTTTATACCTACTTTTACCCAGGAATGGTGCAATTGCACTATAGTCAATTTCCATGAGTTTGTAGGGTTTCTGCAATTTGTATTGTTGTTGAATTCTAACTTCAAAGCATGGTGATCTGATAAGATCATGGAGTTATTCCACTTTTTTGTACCTGTTAAGGTTTGCTATGTTGCCAAGTATATGGTTGATTTTTGAGAAGGTTTCATGTGGCGCTGAGAAGAAGGTATATTCTTTTCTGTTTGGATGGGATGTTCAATAGATGTCTTTTAAACCCAATTGGGTCATAACTTCTGTCAGTTCCTTTGTTAGGTTTCTGTCTGATGATCCTGTCTAGTGGTGAGAGTGGGGTGTTGAAGTCTCCCACTATAACTGTGTGAGGTTTTTATGTGTGATTTGAGTTTTAGTGGATACCTTTGTAATTGGGGCATAGATGTTCAGAATTGAGACTTCATATTGGTGGATTTCTCCTGTGATGAGTGTGAAGTGACCTCCTTCATCTCTTTTGATTGATTTGAGTTTGAAGTCTAAATTGTTAGATATTAGGATTGATATCCCCATTTGTTTCTTGGGTTCATTTGATTGGAAATTTTTTTGCCAACCCTTAACTCTGAGGTAATGTCTGTCTTTGAATCTGAGGTGTGTTTCTTGTATGCAGCAGAAGAGTGGATTCTGTCTTTGTATTCATTCTATTAGCCTGTGTGTTTTTATGGGCGAGTTAAGACCATTAATATTGAGGGTATTAATGACCATTGATTGCTCATTCTTGTTCGTTTTTGGAGTTGTTGTTGGTCAAATTGTGTGTGGATTTCCACCCATTTTATCTTTTGGGTGTTGGTAAAGTGGGATTATTTATTTCCTATGTTTTTCTGGTTGTAGTTAACTTCCTTGGGTTGGAGTTTTCCTTCCAGAACTTTCTGTAGGGCTGGGTTAGTGCATATGTATTGTTTAAATCTGGTTTTGTCATGGAATATCTTGTTTTCTCCATCTATAGTGATTGAAAGCTTTGCTGGGTATAGTAGTCTCGGCTGGCATCCATGGTCTCCTACTGTTGTTGGAATATCTACCTATCCAAGACCTTCTCGCTTTCAGAGTTTCCATAGAGAAGTCAGGTGTAATTCTGATAGGTTTGCCTTTATATGTTATTTGACCTTTTTCCTTAGCTGCTCTTAATATTCGGTATGTTTGGGGTCTTGATTAATATGTGGTGAGGGGACTTTTTCTGTGGTCCACTCTATTTGTTTTTCTGGAAGCTTCTTGTACTTTCTTTGGCATGTCTTTCTTTAGGTTGGGAAAATTTTCTTCTATGATTTTGTTGAATATGTTTTCTGCCCATTTGAGGTGTTTTTTTCACCTTCTTCTATACCTTTTATTCTTAGGTTTGGTCTTTTCACAGTGTCTCATATTTCCTGGATATTTTGTGTTAGGGATTTGTTGGACTTAAGATTTTCTTTGGTCGATAAATCTATTTCTCCTAGTGTATCTTCAACGCCTGAGATTCTCTCTTTCATCTCTTGTATTCTGTTGGTTATGCTTGCATGTGTAGAACCTGACCATTTGCCCATCTTTTCTATTTCCAGCATTCCTTCAGACTGTGTTATTTTTATTGTTTCTGTTTCAGATTTCAGCTCTTGCACTGTTTCAGTTGTTTCTTGCAATTTTTGCTTTGTCTTTTCCTCCATTTCTTGAATATTTTGGTTTGTTTTTTCTTACATTTCTTTAAGGGATTTTCTCATATCCTCTATCATTTTCATGAAGTTGTTTTTTTTTTTTGGTCATTCTCTTCTGCTTCATCTGTGTTGGCATGTTCAGGTGCTGCTGGAGAAGAGTCTCTAGAGTCTGGTGGTGATATATATATATATATATATATATATATATATATATATATATATATATATTGACTTTTCTGTTGTTGAACGTGCTTTTATATTGTCTTCTTCCCATCCCTTTTTCCAGTGGGTGAAGGAGGAGCCTCTTCCTCTCCTGTAGGGTAGGAATCCAAGGTTCCCTTCAGGTAGGTGCAAGTGGGTCCAATATTCCAATGGTTCTCCTCTTCCCGTGGGTGGAGGTGAGATTGTTACCAGCGCCTTGGCAGTGTCTTGGTGGGCTGGACCACTGGGATGGGATCCCCAGAGTGCAGTCCCCAGGCCTCAAGGGGCTCCAAGCAGGTCACTGGAAGGCGGGCTGGACACAGGCCCAAGCTTTCCTTGTCCCGTGTGAGGATAAAGGGACTAGGACACTGGGAGTCTCTGTTCATTCTCCATATGTATTGGTAACATAGGATTTAGCCTTCTTCTGACATTTGTCTTTGATATAGGCCTCAAGTTCTTTATCAAACTGAGAATGACTTTGAACTCCTGATACTCTGCTGCCCCTTCTGAAGCACTGGAAGTAAATGTGTGTACCACCATATCTAACAATTGTTGTTTTAATACTATAAGGAAGTTTAAATTGTATAAGTTCTGCCAGCTGCCCCAGTACACAGGGAAGGGTTCCTAGTCAGAGAATCCCAAGTTCTTTTGAATAGTCCAAGAAACATGCTTGTAAATGCTAGTCTAGGATGGTTAGCTTGGGGTGCTTCAGAACCAATATGTTTGCCAAATTTCTGGAGTCTGAATATGTGTCTTGACCTCCAATCTTATGTTCTAATTTTAATGTTAAATTCTTATTAAAATGCCACTGCTCACTCTTAAAACATAATGAAATGATACCAGGATCTGTGTAGACCTCTAAGACAGTTGTTTTCAACCTTCTTTAATAAAGTTCCAACCATAAAATTACATTCATTGCTACTTTATATCTGTAATTTTCCTACTATTATGAATCATATTGTGAATATGTGTTTTCTGATGGTCTCAGGAGACCCCTGTGAAAAGGTCATTTGACTCCTCTCACCCCAAAAGGTTCATGACCCACAAGTTGAGAACCACTGCTCTAATATGGCTTTTCAGACTGAGGCAAATTATGAAGCTAACTCATTATACTTGCTTTTGGATCTGAAAATACTACATGACTTCAGGCAAAAGATCCAAAGTAGTCACAAGCAACGTTTAAAGCATATGTATTCAGATAGACTCAAAATTTTACTCCAGATGTGCCCCTTCTATGAACTGTAACATGTTGAAGAATTAGCCCCATGAAGCTAAGTTACTGGGTCCAATAATAAATAAATCCACAAAACCAAAGAAAATCAAAAACTTTGCCTGGAGGAACCACAGTGCAGAGTGTGCATCTGGAAGGGTTTGAGTGGTCTGGCTTTCTGTTTCAAGGGTCTGTTCCAGAGTGGGGGATCCAGAAACGGTGATTCTTATCTCATAATTGGGCATGTTGTTTTCATTTCAGGAGCAGCTTCTTCTACTAAGAAATGGGAAAGTATGTGTGCATTTGTACTTCAGTAACCCAGAATTGTTTAGTGAGTGTTCGCTCTGGCCAGGACCCTCAACCTGGACTCCTCAGACTAAGATGTGAAAGAGATACATATGCTGTATTACACGATAGCTTGATGTGACAGGATGGTCATAGACTTCACATGTATAATGAACAAGCTTTCATTTAAAGACATGATCTCACATGTCCTTACCTTGGTGCTGCCTAACATGCATCGTCTTTATTACTGTTAAGGCACCCAAGGCCCAGATATTAGTGAATGCAAATGCATGATACCTGCTTGCTCTTCCCAGACTCTCTAGAACCTGATGGAGCTGTAATTTCCTATGGTTTTATTTGGATATATACTGCCTATGGTGGCAATCTTGCTATCCACATCCTGTTTTTTCCAGGTGTACTGAAGTACATTACAAGTAGGTATTTTGTATACAGTTTATCTGTGTTCTCACTGTGGACACAGACAAGCTTGTTATTGAGAGTGGATTGCCTGGTATTCAAGGTATTCAGATTATCCCTCTGTAGCTCAGGCTTGGGGAGCTAAGGTTGTGTCAAGCTCTTTCAGCATCAAGCAACCCTCACATCTTTTTGATTCTATACCACGTTGTCTATATGTCTGTATTGTAGGTAAGGTATGATTCCTTTTTCCTTTTGCTTGTTCTTTTTCTTCATTCTTTCCTTTCTCCCTTCCTTCCATCCATCTTTCTTCTTTCTTTGTGATACTTGTGTGTGAAGTCTAGTATGCTGTCACAGAGTCATATTTTCATCTCATCCCTTTTAACTTTTTTTCCCCTAACATGGCCTCCTTAAGTAGCTCAATCTGGCCTTGAATTTTGTCTTTTTGCCACAGCCTTTCTGGAAACTAGGGTTATAGGACTGCACTAGTAGGCCCTGCCAATATATGCTTGAAAATCTAAAATGCTGTTCCCACTTCTGCCCCTACAAAGATATAGAGGATACAATAATTTATTGTTATCCAAGGAATATCTTTGGGCATTTTGAGCTAGCTGTTGCAGCCTCATTCTTGATTTCCTTCTCACTTTTCTTCACACAAGAAGTCAGTCATTGCATTAGGCTCAGTGAATTCTATATACTGTTTGGTTCTGCTGCTCTCTATCATGTTCTGGGGGCCAGTGACTACCATACTGTGCTTAGGTACCCAATCACCTACAATGATTATAACTTCCACTTGGTGTGATCAACAGAAGTCAGAACCTGACCCTGTGCATTCTGTGAACTTAATGACTACAGTCATCTTTACTATTTGTTTGACCAAAAATGAGTGACTTCTATAACCAAAAAACAGAAAAACCAAGTGTTTAAGAAGAGTGATGCTCTAAAACTTAAGTCCAAATGGATCAAAGACCTCAACATAAATTCAACTACACTGCACTTCTTAGAAGAGAAGGTAGGTAGTACCCTCAAACGAATTGGTACAAGAGACTACTTCCTGAGCATAACACCAGTTGCACAGACACTGAGATCGACAATTAATAAATGGAACCTCCTGAAACTGAGAAGCTTCTGTAAGGCAAAGGACACAGTCAACAAAACAAAATGGCAGCCCACAGAATGGGAAAAGATATTCACCAACCCTACATCTGACAGAGGACTGATTTCCAAAATATACAAAGAACTCCAGAAGCTAGTCACCAAAATACCAAATAATCCAATTAAAAAGTGGGGTATAGAACTGTAGGAGGAAGCCTGTATGCCGCCATTAACCATGTGACTTACTAGAGGTGCATACAGATGAGGTAATAAAAGAGCGGTTTACCACACCGCTAACCACACCCACTTTAGGCATGTCTAAAGATGTATACGGACGGACGTAAAGACGTATACGTACATAGGCGGTGAACTACGTCACTATCCAGGCCCACTTTTGGGCATGGCTAGGGGGCGTTATGGGGGAAGGCATAAAAGACTGAAGAACAGAAGTCTTGGTCTCTTTTTCTGGATTTCGGCTTCCAGTTCGGCAGCGGAAAACTACTGGGCTCATCTGGGTTACTTGTTTGGTATCTTGTGAGTAATTTCTACAGTAAATACTTAGTTTTACTTTCAGTAAGTGTGCCGTTTATCGTTACAGCGTCATTTGGAGCATCATAGAACTAAATAGAGAATTCTCAATAGAGGAATCTAGAATGACTAAGAGACACATAAGAAAGTCTTCAACATCCTTAGCCATCAGGGAAATGCAAATCAAAACATCTTACTCCTGTCAGAATGGCTAAAATAAAAAACACCAATGATAGCTTATGCTGGGGAGGATATGGAGAAAGGGGAACACTCCTCCACTGCTAATGGGAGTGCAAACTTGTGCAGCCACTTTGGAAATCAGTATGGTGGTTCTTCAGGAAAATGGGAATCAGTCTACCACAAGATCCAACAATCCCACTCTTAGGCATATATTTAAAAGATTCACATTAATGAAACAAGGACATCTGTTCAATCATGTTCATAGCAGCATTATTTGTAATAGTCAGAGCCTGGAAGCAACCTAGATGCCCCTCAACTGAAGAATGGATGGAGAAACTGTGGTGCATTTACACAATGGAGTACTATTCTGGAATCTTGAAATTGGCAGGAAAATGGATGAAAAAAGAAGAAACCATCCTCAGTGAGGTAATCAAGTCACAAAAAGACAAACATGGTATGTACTCACTCATATATGGATTTTAGACATAGATCAAAGGAGTACCATCCTACAATCCATACCACCAGAGAAGCTAGGAAACAAGGAGGACCCTAAGAGAGACAGACATACATGGTCCCCCAGAGAAGGGGAAAGGGGCAAGGTCTCCTGAGCTAATTGGGAGCATGGAGGGGGTGGGAGGGAGTTAGAAGAAAGAGAAAGAGAGAAGAGGAGTGGAGAGCAGAACAGGAGATAGTAGGAAGATTGAGTCAGGAAGAATAGAGGAGAACAAGAAAAGAGATACCAAAATAGAGGGAGCCATTATAGCTTTAAAGAGAGATCTGGCACTAGGGAAATGTCCAGAGATCTGCAAGGTTGACCCCAACTAACAATCTAAGCAAAAGTGGAGAGGCTACCTTAAATGCCCTTCTCTGATAATGAGATTGATTACTATCTTATATGCCATTCTAGAGCCTTCATCCATTAGCTGACTGAAGCAAAAGCAGAGATCTACAGCTAAACACTGAGCTGAACTCTGGAATCCAGTTGCAGAGAGGGAGGACTGATGATCAAAGGGGTCAGGATCAGACTGGTGAAACCCACAGAAACAGCTGAACTGAACAAGGGCTTGCTCATGAACCCCATACTGATAGCTGGGAAACCAGCATAGGACTGTTCCAGACCACCTGAATGAGGATGTCAGTTTGGAGGTCTGGTTGATCTATGGGTCCTCTAGTAGTGGATTAGTATTTATCCCTAGTATATGAATGAATTTTGTGAGCCCAATGCTTATAGAGGGATACTAGTCACATGGGGGAGGGTCTAGGCCCTGTTCCAAATGATATGACAAACTTTGAAGATATCCCATGGGAGGCCTCACCCTCCCTGGCAAGCAGAAAAGAGATGGGATAGGAGTCAGTGGGGGTCAGGGGTGGAGGGGAGGGAGAGGGAACTTGGATTGACAAGTAAAAGAAGGTTGTTTCTAATTTAAATAAAAAGGGAATTAAAGAATAGCTAATGGTATCATGGAAATAAAACTTTAATAAGTAAATCTCATCATAAAAAAGAAAAGTGGACCTCACACAGTTATAGTGGGAGACTTCAACACCCCACTCTCGCCACTTGACAGGACCACCAGACAGAAACCGTATCTTATCGGACCACCATGATTTAAAGTTAGAATTCAACAACAACACAAATTGCAGGAACCTAAACCCAAGGAAATTGACTATGATGCAATTGCAGCATTCCTGGGTGAAGGAAGAAATAAAGAAAGAAATTAAAGACTTCCTAAAATTCAATGAGAATGAAGACACAACATACCCAAACTTATAGGACACTTTGAAGGCAGTACTAAGAGGAAAGTTCATAGCACTAAGTGCACATATGAAAAAAAACTGGAGAATAGTCACACTAGAGAATTAACAGCATAACTGAAAGCTCTAGAACAAAAAGAAGCAAACTCACCCAGGAGGAGTAGACACCAGGAAATAAACTGAGTGCTGAAATCAATAAAGTAAATACAAAGAATCAATGTAACAAAGAGTTGGTTCTTTGAGAAAATCAACTAGATAGACAAACCTCTGTCCAAACTAACTAAAAGGCAGAGAGAGAGAGAACATGCAAGTCAACAAAATCAGATACTGAGGAAATTCAGAGAATCTTCAGGTCATACTTTGAAAACCTGTATTCCACAAATTTCAAAAATTTAAAGGAAACAGACAATTTTCTGGATAGATATAACTTAACAAAATTAAATCAAGATCAGATAAGCAATTTAAACAGACCTATAACCCCTAATGAAATAGAAGCAGTCATCAAAATTCTCCCAACCAAATAAGTGCAGGTCCAGATGACTTCAATGCAGAATTCTACCAAAAATTCAAAGATCTTATACCAATACTTCTCAAAGTGTTCCACACAATAGAAGCAGGAGGTTCATTGCCAAACTCTTTGTACAACGCTACAATTACCTTGATACCCAAGCCACACAAAGACATAACTAAGAAAGAGAACTACAGACCAATCTCCCTCATGAACATTGACAGAAAAATACTCTATAAAAATTTAGTAAATTGACTTCTGCTCACACTCAGGGAAGAGGGCAGAGGTGAGCTCTGAGTCCCCACCTTAGACCCAAATTCCTCATGCTCATCCTTTCTAGGATCTCCTGGCCTGGGGACCACAGCCAGGTAGATGCACCCATGAAGGATGACCAAACAACCAGGAGCCTACAGAGAGAGCGGGTCCACTTCTGCTGGCACTCAGGACAGAGAGCAGAGATCAGAGGCCAGAGAGTATTGGATTTGCTTGCACCCATAGAAAGGGAACTCTGGTTGCCTACTCACCAAGAGAGGAAGAGGCTCTTCCTACGCCCACTGGAAGAAGTGATGGAATAGAGGCAATATAAGAACACACTCAGCAACTGAAAAACAAATATGACACCACCAGAGCCTAGAGATTCTACACCAGCAAAACCTGAATACCCCAGTGCAGATGAAGCATAAGGAAATGACCTTAAAAACACCTTCATGAAAATGATAGAGGGCCTAAAAAAGGCTATGAGAAAATCCCTTAAAGAAATGGAAGAAAAAACAAACCAAAAAATCCAACAAATGGAAGAAAGGGAGGAAAACATGAAGCAAAAATTACAAGAAACAGTTCAAACAGTGTGAGGGTTGAATGCTGACATGGAGACAATAAAAAACACAGTCTGAAGGGATACTGGAAATAGAAAAACTGGAGAAACAGTCAGGTACTACAGATGCAAGCATAGCCAACAGAATACAAGAGATGGAAGAGAGAATCTCAGGTGTTGAAGACACACTAGGAGAAATAGATTCATGGACCAAAGAAAATCTTAAGTCCAACAAATCCCTAACATAAAACATCCAGGAAATATGGGACACCATGAAAAGACCAAACCTAAGAATAATAGGTATAGAAGAAGGTAGAGAAACCCAACTCAAAGGGGCAGAAAACATATTCAACAAAATCATAGAAGAAAACTTTTCCAACCTAAAGAAAGACATGCCAATGAAAGTACAAGAAGCTTACAGAACACCAAATAGAGTGGACCACAAAAAGTCCCCTTGGTACATAATAATCAAGATTCCAAGCATACCGAATAAAGAAAGAATACTTAGAGCAGCTAAGGAAAAAGGTCAAATAACATATAAAGACAAACCTATCAGAATTACACCTGACTTCTCCATGGAAACTCTGAAAGTCAGAAGGTCCTGAATAGATATTCTATCAACACTAGGAGACCACAGATGCCAGCCCAGACTACTATACTCAGCAAAGCTTTCTATCACTATAGATGGAGAAAACAAGATATTCCATGACAAAACCAGATTTAAACAATATATATCCACTAACCCAGCCCTACAGAAAGTCCTGGAAGGAAAACTCCAAAGGAAGTTAACTACAATCAGAAAAACATAGGCATTAGATAATCCCACTTTACCAACAGCCAAAACAAAAACGGGGTGGAATTCCACACATAATTCCACCACCACCAACCATTCCAAATCAAAGAAGAATGAGCAATCAATGGTCATTAGTATCCCTCAATATTAATGGCCTTAATTCACCCATAAAAAGACACAGACTAACAGAATGGATTCAAGACAGAATCCATCCTTCTGCTGCATACAAGAAACACACCTCACCCTCAAAGACAGACATTACCTCAGTTTTAAGGGTTGGGGAAAGATTTTACAATCAAATGGACCCAAGAAACAAGCAGGGGTAGCAATCCTAATATCTAACAAACTAGACTTTAAACTGAAATCAATCAAAAGAGATGAAGAAGGTCATTTCATATTCACCACAGGAGAAATCCACCAAGATGAACTTTCAATTATGAACATCTATTCCCCAATTACAAAGGTATCCACATTTGTAAAAGAGACATTACTAAAACTCAAACCACACACAAAACTGCACACAATTATAGTGGGAGAATTCAACATCCCACTCTCACCACTAGACAGGACTACCAGACAGAAACTTAACAAAAAGCAAAGGGTCTAATAGAAGTTATGACCCAATTGGGTTTGACTGACATCTATAGAACATTCCATCCAAACACAAAAGAATATACCTTCTTCTCAGCACCACATGGAACCTTCTCAAAAATCGACCACATACTTGGCAACATAGCAAACCTCAACAGGTACAAAAAATTGGAATAATTCCATGTATCTTATCAGACCACCATGCTTCAAAGTTAGAATTCAACAACAACACAAATTGCCAAAACCATGAAAACTCATGGAAATTGAATAATGCACAATTGTACCATTCCTGGGTCACAGAAGAAATAAAAAAAGAAATTAAAGACTTCCTAGAATTGAATGAGAATGAAGACACAACATACCCAAATTTATGCGATACTTTGAAAGCAGCTCTAAGAGGAAAGTTCATAGCACTAAGTGCACATATGAAAAAACTGGAGAATAGTCATACTAGAGAATTAACAGCACAACTGAAAGCTCTAAAACAAAAAGAAGCAAACTCATCCAGGAGGAGAAGATGCCAGGAAATAACCAAATTGAGGGCTGAAGTCAATAAAATAGAAACCAGGAAAACGATACAAAGAATCAATGTAACAAAGAGTTGGTTCTTTGAGAAAATCAACAAGATAGACAAACCTTTATCCAAACTTAAGAAACGGCAGAATGTGAACATGCAAATTAAGAAAGTCAGAAATGAAAAAGGGGACATAACAACTGACACTGAGGAAATCCAGAGAATCATCAGATCATACTTTGAAAACTTGTGCTCCACGAGATTCAAAAATTTAAAGGAAATAGACAAGTTTCTGGGTATATATCCCCTGCTAAAATTAAATCAAGAACAGATAAGCAATTTAAATAGACCTATAACCCCTACCCTATGGAAATAGAAACAGTCATCAAAAGTCCTCTCAACCGGTCCAGATGGCCTCAGTGCAGAATTCTACCAGAAATTCAAAGATCAGCTTATACCAATTCTCCTCAAAGTATTCCATGCAATAGAAGCAGTAGAGTCTTTTCCAAACTCTTTGTTTTTTTTTGGTTTTTCGAGATAGGGTTTTTTCTGTATTGTTTTGGAGGCTGTCTTGGACTTGCTCTGTAGACCAGGCTGGCCTCGAACTCACAAAGATCCACCTGCTTCTCCCTCCTAAGCCAAACTCTTTTTACGAAGCTTCAATAACCTTGATACTCAAGCCACACAAAAACACAACTAAGAAAGAGAACTTCAGACCAATATCCCTCATAAACATTGATTCAAAAATACTCAGTAAAATACTGGCAAATCAGATCCAAGAACATATCAAAAAACTCATCTACCATGTTCAAGTAGGTTTCATCCCAGGGATGTAGGGATGGTTCAACATACAAAGGACACAATCAAAAAGACAAAAAGGCAGGCCACAGAATGGGAAAAGATATTCACTAACCCTACATCTGACAGAGGGCTAATCTCCAAAATTTACAAAGAACTCAAGAAACAAGTCTCCAAAACACCAAAGGATCCACTTGAAAGGTGGGGTACAGAGCTAAATAGAGAATTCTCAGTAGAGGAGGCTAAAATGGCCAAGAGACACTTAAGAAAGTGCTCAACATCCTTAGCCATCAGGGAAATGCAAATCAAAACAACTCTGAGATACCATCTTACTCCTGTCAGAATGGCTAGAATCAAAAACACCGAAGACAATTTATGCTGGAGGGGATGTGGAGAGAGAGGAACACTCCTCCACTGCTGGTGGGAATGCCAACTCATACAGCCTCTTTGGAAATCAGTATGGAGATTCCTCAGGAAAATGGGAATTAATCTACCACTAGACCCAGCAATTCCACTCTTAGGCATTTATCCAAATGAGGCAGGTTCATACAACAAGGGCATCTGCTCCACTATGTTCATAGCAGCATTGTTTGTAATAGCCAGAACCTGGAAGCAACCTAGATGCCCCTCAACTGAAGAGTGGATAGAGAAAATGTGGTACATTTACACAATGGAGTATTACTCAGCAGAAAAAAACAATGGAATCTTGAAATTCGCAGGGAAATGGATAGCACTGGAAGAAACCATCCTGAGTGAGGTAACCCAGTCGCAAAAAGACAAACATGGTATGTACTCACTCATATATGGATTTTAGATATGGATCAGGATAGTGCCAGTCTGCACTTCCACAGATAGAGAGTCTGGGAAACAGGAAAGAACCTAAAAGATATGCATATTTGCATAGTACCCAAGAGAAGAGGATGGAAACAAGATCCTCTGAATGGATGGGGAACAGGGCGAGGGGGGGGTAGTGGGACCTGGGAAGAATAGAGGGGGTAAAGAGGAAGGGAGTTGGTCATGGGGGAACAGGAAGTTGAGGGGGTGGGGG
Source organism: Mesocricetus auratus (assembly GCF_017639785.1). Classification (NCBI taxonomy): domain Eukaryota; kingdom Metazoa; phylum Chordata; class Mammalia; order Rodentia; family Cricetidae; genus Mesocricetus; species Mesocricetus auratus. Next base: position 1,061,941 of record NW_024429205.1, read on the forward strand.
TAGAATAGGGGGAAGAGGGAATCATAGGATCGAAGACAGATCAGGCACCAGAGTGACCTCGAGTGATCTAAAGGTATAACATCAATTGGCAAGCTAAGCAATAGTGGAAGGACCACCTCGAATGCCCATTCCTGATAATGAACTTGATGTCTATAACTATCCGGGAGCCTTCATCCTGGGACTGATGGAAGCAGAGGCAAACACACAACTAAGCACTGAACTGAACCCAAGGAACCCAGTGACAGAGAGAGAGGAATGATGAGCAAATTGGCAAAGAATGGGCTGGCAAAACCAGCAGAGACAGCTGATCTGAACAGGGGAGTGCTCTTGGACCCCAGACCGACAGGGGGGAGGCCAGAATGGGACTGATCTGGACCCCCCAAATGTGAGTGTCAGCGAGAAGGCCTGGACAACCTATGGGGCTCTGAGCTGTGGATCAGTGTCTATCCCTGGTATACAATCTGTCTTCATGTGCCTATAGCACAAAGAGAGATGCTCTCTCAGCCTGGACTCTTAGGGGAGTGCCTTGACCCTACCAAGAGTAAAATGATAGACTCTAGACATCCCCTATGTGGAAGGATTTGGCAATAGGGTGGGAGGGAGGGTGGAAGGGGAGTGCGGGAGGAGGGGAGGGAGAGGGAACTGGGATTGACATGTAAAACAAGCTATTTAAAATTAAAAAAAAAAAGAAAAAAAAGAAAAAAATAAAAAAATAAAAAACAAACAAACAAACAAAAAAAAGATTTACAAAATTGTGACTCCATCTAAAGACCTTTTACATGGAATAAGCATAATCTATATGGAAACTCTATGTATGTATTTATGTATGTATGTATGCATGCATGTATGTAAATGTATATAAAGAACTGACTTTTCCAATTTAAAAAAAAACCATCAATGTAATCCACCCTATATACAAGTTGAGAAACAAAAATCACATGATCATATCACTAGATGCTGAAAAAGCCCTTGACAAAATCCAACTCGCCTTCATGATAAAGGTCCTAGAGAAATCAGGGTTAATAGTAGCATAGCTGAACACAATAAAAGCAATATGCAGTTAAACCAACAGCTAACATCAAACTAAATGGAGAGAAACTCAATGCAATTCATCTAAAATCAGGAAAAGATAAGGCCGTCCCCTCTCTCCATATCTCTTCAATATTGTACTTAAAGTTCCAGCTAGAGCAATAAGACAAGAAAAGGAGATCAAGGGGATACAAATTGGAAAGGAAGAAGTCAAACTTTCACTATTTGCAGATGATATGATAGTTTATATAAGTGACCCGGAAAATTCTACAAAGGAAATCCTACAGCTGATAAACACCTTCAGCAAAGTGGCAGGATACAAAACTAAAAAAAAAATCAGTAGCCTTATTATATACAGGTGATAAATGGACTGAGAAAGTGACAGAGAGAGAGGAGTGATGAGCAAATTGGCAAAGATTGGGCTGGCAAAACCAGCAGAGACAGCTGATCTGAACAGGGGAGAGCTCTTGGACCCCAGACCGACAGTGGGGAGGCCAGCATGGGACTGATCCGGACCCCCCAAATGTGAGTGTCAGCGAGAAGGCCTGGGCAACCTATGGGGCCCTGAGTTGTGGATCAGTGTCTATCCCTGGAATACAAACAGTCATCGTGTGCCTATAGCACAAAGAGGGATGCTCTCTCAGCCTGGACTCTTAGGGGAGTGCCTGGACCCTACCCAGAGTGAAGTGACAGACTCTAGATATCCCCTATGTGGAAGGATTTGGCAATAGGGTGGGAGGGTGGGGGGAAGGGGAGTGCGGGAGGAGGGGAGGGAGAGGGAACTGGGATTGACATGTAAAACAAGCTATTTAAAATTAAAATAAAAATGATAATAATAAAAAACAAAAAAACCCAAAAACAAACAAACAAAAAGAAATCAGAGAAACATCACCTTTACAATAGACACAAACAACATAAAATATTTGGGGATAACGCTAACCAAACAAGTGAAAGACGTGTACAGTAAGAACTTTGAGTCTTTAAAGAAAGAAATTAAAGATATCAGAAAATGGAAAGATCTCCCATGCTCTTGGATAGGTAGGATTAGCATAGCAAAAATGGCAGTCTTGTCAAAAGCAATCTACAGATTCAGTGTAATCCCTATCAAAATACCGGCACAATTTTTCAGACCTTGAAAGAACAATAATCAACTTTATATGGAAAATCAAAAGACCCAGAATAGCCAAAACAACCCTGTACAATAAAAGAAAACTTCTGGAGGCGTCACCATCCCTGACTTCAAGCTCTATTATAGAGCTATAGTCCTGAAAACAGCTTGATATTGGCACAAAAATAGACAGGTAGACCAATGGAATTGAGTTGAAAACCCTGATACTAACCCATATACCTATGAACACTTGATTTTTGACAAAGGAGCTAAAATTATACATTGGAAAAAAGACAGCATCTTCAACAAATGGTGCTGGCATAACTGGATGTTAGCATGTAGACGAATGCGGATAGATCCATGTCTATCGCCATGCACAAAACTTAAGTCCAAAATGATAAAAGATCTCAACATAAATCCAGCCACACTGAAACTCTTAGAAGCAAAAGTGGGTGGTTCCCTTGAACGAATTGGTACAGGAGACTGCTTCCTGTACCATAACACCAGTAGCACAGACACTGAGATGGACATTTAATAAATGGTACCTCCTGAAACTAAGAAGCTTCTGTAAGGCAAAGGACACAGTCAACAAGACAAAAAGGCAGCCCACAGAATGGGAAAAGATATTCACCAACCCCACATCTGACAGAGGGCTGATCTCCAAAATTTACAAAGAACTCAAGAAGCAAGTCTCCAAAACACCAAAGGATCCTATTAAAAAGTGAGGCACAGAACTAAATAGAGAATTCTCAATAGAGGGGTCTAAAATGACTAAGAGACACATAAGAAAGTCTTCAACATCCTTAGCCATCAGGGAAATGCAAATTAAAACAACTCTGTGATACTATCTTACTCCTGTCAGAATGGCTAAAATAAAAAACACCAATGACACTTTATGCTGGGGAAGATGTGGAGAGAGGGGAACACTCCTTCACTGCTGGTGGGAGTGGTACACCCACTTTGAAGATCAGTATGGAGATTCCTCAGAAAAATGGGAATCAGTCTACCACAAGATCCAGCAATTCCTTTCTTAGGCATATACCCAAAAGATGCACATTCATACAACAGGGCATCTGCTTCACTATGTTCATAGCAGCATTATTTGTAATAGCCAGAACCTGGAAGCAACCTAGATGCCCATCAACTGAATAGTGGATAGAGAAAATGTGGTACATTTACACAATGGAGTACTACTCAGTGGAATAAAAAGAAAAACAATGGAATCTTGAAATTTGCTGGCAAATGGATGGTACTAGAAGAATCTATCCTGAGTGAGGTAACCCAGTCACAAGAAGACAAGTGTGATATGTACTCACTCATATATGGATTTTAGGTCTGAAACAGGGGAGTGCCAGTCTACAATCCCCAGCCAAAAAGTCTGGGAAACAGGGAGGACCCTAAGGCAGATATGCACAGTAACCCAGAGAAGGGGAACAGGACAGAATCTTCTGAGGGGATTGGGAGCACAGGGGGAGGGTTGAGGAAGCTGGGAGAAAGAGAGGATCTGAAGCCGAGGAGAGAGGAGGACATGGGGGAGCAGGAAATTTTAGTAGGGGGAAGAATAGTGGAGAGAACCATGAGACATACCATAATAGAAGGAGCTATTAGAGGTTTGAAGAGAGTTCTGGTACTAGTGAGATGTTCAGAGGCCTACAAGGATGACACAAACTGGCAATCTAAACGCTACTTTATATGCCCTTCTCTAATATGTGATTGACTATTTCCTTTCGTGCCATCCTAGAACCTTCATCCAGTGGCTTAAGAAAGTTGAGGCAGACACCCACAGCTAAATATTGAACCAAACTCCTGGAGCCCAATTGCAGAGAGTGAGGAGTGATGAGCAAAGGGGTTATGACTTGGCTGGTGAAACCCACAGAATCAATCACCTGACCTGAACAAGGCAGAGCTCATAGATCCCAAACTGATAGCTGTGAGGTCAGCATGGAACTGATCCAGGTTCTGTGAAAGTGGGTGTCAGCGACTGATCCAGATTCTGTGAAAGTGGGTGTCAGAGAGGAGGCCTCAGCGTCCTTTGGGGCCTCAGGCAATAAATCAGCATTTAGCCCTGTCATCCAGATAGACTTTGGGAGCCCATTCCACGTGGAGGGATGTTGTCTCCACCTGGGCACATGGGGAAGGGCCTAGGCCCTGCCCCAGATCATATGACAGACTTTCGAGATTCCCCCAAGATGGGCCTCACCCTCCTTGGAGAGTGGATTGGGGGAGGGATCGGGGGAGGGTTTGAACTGGGGAAGGAGAGGAAGGGAGGGAGAGGGAGCTAGGATTGACATGTGAAGCAAACTTGTTTCTAATTTAAATTAAAAAATAAATAAATAAAAAAGAAAAGTGATGCTTGTCAAAACCTGATGCATAGTTCATTATCTATGAATCTATGTGCCCAGTCAGTGAGCTCAAACCACGCCATCCTCACTGTTCACCTCTTCCATCTTGACTGCTTACCACCTTCCTCTTTACCGTCTTCCACCTCCGTCCTCACCAGCTCTACCTTTACTATTCACAACTGCCATCTGCTCCCCCATGAGCCCCAGGTACATCATCTGCTATCTTCATCCCTAGGCTCCATATTATGCAATTCCTTGTTGTCTCTATTCTCGTTGCTTCTTTCACCCATGGTTCAGTTTCATGATCTAGGCACACATGCTGTGTGTAGCAACTGTCTGCCATCACTAACTCTAGATGCCATAGCATGTCCTTGAATGCCAGTTAAGTAAAGATTAGAATTATGTCGTATGCCAAGCAATGAAAGAATTACTTAGTGAGAAGGTTGTTGTGAAGAGAAGGACTCAAATGAAGTCAGAGCATGTTAAGCACCCACAGCTTGAAAATGCTGGAGGTGTAATCCCAGTAGCTTATATTTCTGTCATAGTGGGCCTGTTTACTTTGGGAAGTGTGGATTGAGATATTGTCACAGGTCAGCTTGTTTGGAGGAACAATATGCTTACTCTTTACCACCTCATGTCTTCTCTTTCCTGTCCACTGTCTCCTGGTACCTGGGAGAAATTAGTATTTGTTTATAGAATTAGAGTGTAAGGCTGGCACTTCTTGAATGAGAAAATTACTATGGGCCCAAGTACTTACTACTGAATGGTCACCGTGACTGACATCCTGACATGTCCATTGAAATGGGTGACAGATTGCAACAGACATACTTACATGTGTTTTTACATTATGCTTGTCCTTGTCATGATAAATGCATGTAGTTGAATTCTCTAGTATTGAAGTCAGATAGACCTGGGCTCAGGTTCAAACTCTACTACCTCAGTGGACTGGCTTCTGAAGGATTATTTCCATTCTTGTTAAAACTTGGCTGATAGTATTTGTTTCAGTGCATGAATCAATACAGAATACATTCACAAATCCAGTTTATGCTAAGCACAACATTTTGAGGGTCCAGTGCTACTTAGTTTCACCAAAATATTATGATACAGCTTTCTGTAGGACACATGGGATCTTCTGTAGATCACCTAACCCAGAGTTTCCAGGACTTATTGATTTGAGGTACTTTTTTCCACGGCTGTGGGAGGGCCAGAAACAATAACAGAGGTGAGATAGTTGCCTTCATTGGCCTTTTAGTTTTTACAAACCAGCTCGAGTCTCCTTCATGGTAAGGTCTCCAGCACACCACAGCAAATTATTCTTTGGTTCTGTTTCTGTAGCATTGATCATGTGTCCTTACATCCTGGTAGAATTCTGCTCTCCAAAGTCTAAGCCTTGAAGCCAAGGGTGGTGCCTGCCCCTTTCACCCAAATTCATGTGTAGGGCCCATGCTATGGCATACAGACTCAGCAGTGTTTAGTTGGATTTTCTTGGGCAACATAATTTCTCATATTAAAGAATAACAGTGAAATAATACAATGCAGTTATGTCAGGGAATACCAAGGTTTGGATTTCTAGCTAGACATATGTAATTTAACTACAACCAAATATCCACACACATCATTATTAACTAAAACCACATAAAATATTTCCAAAATTGTTTGAGAATTTGCTATCTGTAATACTTTTTTATTATTTTAATTTTAAATAGCTTGTTTTACATGTCAAACCCAGTTCCCTCTCCCTCCCCTCCTCCCTCACCCTCCTACCATTCCCCCCACCCTCCCACCCTATTGCCATTTCCTTCCACATAGGGGATATCTAGAGTCTGTCATTTCACTCAGGGCAGGGTCCAGACACTCCCCTAAGAGTCCAGGTTGAGAGAGCATCCCTCTTTGTGTTATGGACACACAGTGTCTGTTAGTATTCGAGGGATAAACACTGATCCACTGCCAGGGCCCCATAGGTTGCCCAGGCCTCCTCATTGACTCTCACATTCAGTGGGTCTGGATCAGTCCTGGCTCAGCCATTAAAGGCTAGGCTCACAACCAAACGTATATGTAATACTTTTAAAAGCTAATGTTTATTATTTCTCCTATACTGTAATAAAACTAGCATGTTTTTATAGGTAACTCCAAGTCCTTAACATAAATTAAATATGGATTTTTCAGTGGCTAAAAGACATGGTTTTGGTCCTAGATAGTTGTTGGATTCACCTTTAAATTTGCTGCAGTTTGTTTCCTTGTCCATACCTCCATTTGCACGTTTTAACACTTTCATAGTAGATATTCCTCCCAAGACAACCCCGATAGAACTGCCAAAGCCCCATTGAACCCTCCCTATTCTAACAGCTCATTATCTTCCTTGGAATTTCCATTTGCTTTTTCCACTTTCAAAGATAATGAATAAAATCTCATCTCCTGTTACCCTTTTCCTTTCTCCTAGGACACAATTCTGTATTATCACCACCTCTCTTTCCATAAACACTAGAGGTACACATATTGAGAAGAGTACTTCTATTCAACCAGAGGCAGCTCTTGCTTGGTAAAGTTGTCACAGAGGTAGTGTAACTAGAATTATGCTCAGTCTCAAAGTGTGAATTTCAGCAGATAGTCTTCACCAGAGACATGGAGACAGGGTTGGATTAGAACAGTAACTGTCTTTCTATTGTGAACAGAACAGGGATTCTAAATATGAGGTTTATTTGGGGACCAAGACCTTAGTGAGAGCTACTTCATCTCTGTTTCATGGTCTCAGAAACTATCTCTTAGGTTCAAGCTTATGGATGGTCTACTGTCCTACTGGATGCCTCTAGACCTCATGGTTCCAATACATTTTTTGGGTTTTACCAGTTCCTTGTGCTTCTGCTTCCTAATACCTATTCTGGTAGAAAAGTCTAAGAGCCCTCCTCCAGCAACCCTTCCAGTCCTCCAAATCCAAACACTCCCACCAGAATTCTGTACATTCAGCCCATGACTGTAGATTGTGTCTATAGGAATTAGAACAATAGAGACAGAGGTCCAGTTTGGTTCATGTCACATCTAGCACAAATATGAAGAAACCTCCCATATAGTGTCACTGCCCTTAGATCAATGACAACAAAGCTACTCCCTGTTACCTGCATGAATATCCATGGCAGCATTCTAGTCAATAGAGAACAATCACCCTGCCCCTTCCAACCCTCTTCCCAGACTGCTACCTGAATTTATAAATGAGATTTCTTTGTGTTCAATGTTGAGCATGGAAAGTATTGTGCTCTGAGCCAGGAAGGAGGAAAAGACATGGAAGCAGTTATCCTTGGGCAAGATGCTACTCTGTCATGGGCAGATGTGTTGGCTGAACATGCAGTCCTACCATTCAAGGGGAATCTGCCTGTTCAGGGCATAGTCTAGTAAGATCAAGGACATCAAGTGACAAGAAGGCAAGGGGTGGGGATATGCATCTATCTACATGATGATGAGCTAGTTCAAAGAGCACAGCTTCAGAGTGAAGGACAGAATAGTGTAATAGAATAAATGCTTCAAAACAGACCAATGGAGGGGCTCTAATAGCAGGTAGAAAGTATCTGCTTTTATGGAAACATCATAGCATCAGCCTAAGAGCAGCAAATGGACATGATAGAAGTTAGGTCTAGGTAAACAGGAAGCCTGCAATTGTGATCATGTATTCCTAGGGTAAAGTGAAGTCCCATTTTCCCTCAATTTTTACTTTTTATGATTTGATGTACAGCTGTTACAAGGACAGAATCATGACAGTGGGAAGGGAACATTGTGTTTTATATTGACTTTGTTTGGGTAGTACATCTCCTACGCTTACCTTATAGCTTGCTGGATGATCTATAGGAGTACTTAATTCCACGAAAACAGGAGACTCATTGTCCAGTCATAGACTTTTGCTTCAAATAGAGTGCATTGTTTTAGAAAAGAAATTCAACATCAAAATCTGGAGGTAGGGCTGTGTGTAGGCTTATTTTTCCTTCTCCTGGTACATGCTTTAAAAGCAAGGACCTCCCTCCATATATCACTCTTGGAGAACTGAATCTTGAAGCTCCCATCTCTGGGGAACCCATTTGAACTGAAGGGGAAAACCATAGGCCTCAGATATACCAGATCTCATTGACCTCTCATCATGACATTAGAGAAAAGATGAGTGTAACTAGTCATAAAACAAATCAGGACCACCCTAGAGAGGACATAAAACATTGAGGTAGGGGGATCTAAAGTGGGGCATGTCCTCATAGCCATCCATGCCTTAGAATGTTATTTAAAATCCTAATAACATAATGCATCCTACATGGGAAATATAAGTTTTGTTTTCAGATCATCTATGGTCTATTTTTAATGGGGATTTCCATTGAAAGAGGGGACAGAGAGAGAGAGAGAGAGACAGAGACAGAGACAGAGACAGACAGACAGAGACAGAGAGAGACAGAGACAGACAGAGAGAGAGACAGAGAGACAGAGAGAGACAGAGACAGAGAGAGACAGAGAGAGACAGAGACAGAGGGAGACAGAGAGACAGACAGAGAGACAGAGAGACAGAGACAGAGAGACAGAGACAAAGACAGACAGACACATGCACACACACACACACACACAGAGAGAGAGAGAGACAGAGAGAGAGAGAGAGAGAGAGAGAGAGAGACAGAGAGAGAGAGAGATTGTGGTAGGAATGTATCAGTCCCCTGCAGTAGCCTGCTGTGTTCTTGCTTCTCCCACCCTGAGGAGACGTCAACAGACAGAATCCGAAGTTTCCTGAACTCTGAAACTTTGCCCAGGGGCATGGGGCCTGGTAAAGGAACTGTTACACTGTCCTCAGCAGAGGGGTCCTGAACCTCAAATTTGACCATATAAACCGACATGTTGCCATGTATGAATATTCATGAATAGAAAAAGTTATCAGATTCTTAAAGTTTAGAACTACTTTCCCTCACAAGGGCCAAGTTGAACATGCCTTCGCAGAGTAAGGGCTCCTTCTGACCCTCTTCCTTTTTCCTCTTCCTTACTCGGAATGTGAGCTTCTGGCAGAGCTTTCTCGGTGCACCACTCAGACTCTTAGAAGATCTGTGGAAAAATGGAACAGGTGGAAATGTGTTTACTCCACAACCTTTTTGCTCGTATGTCCCAGAATGGGAGCAAAGGCCAACTCACTAAGGTCTCCTGGTCTCCAACTGCTGTTTATCTACAACTCGGCTGTGATGTGAGGCAAAGGAACCCACTAAGGTCCTTCTGGGAGCTTGTGCTTTGCTCTGTATGTGTTCACACAATGATGTTTTTGGAGATAGAGGTTTGCCAAAGGGGTTGTGACCCAGAGGTTGAGAATCACTGTACTAGAAGATCATGGTTTGTTCCATAATATCATGAAGGACTTGGATAAGTTCTTTGCACTGTTGGATGCTATACTGATTACTTTTTTCAACATTTCAAGAAGCTACTCCACAAAAGAACTATTTAAGTTGGGTGGTAGTGGTGCATGCCTTTAATCCCAGTACTTGGGAGGCAGAGGCAGGTGAATCTCAGTGAGTTTGAGGTCAGCCTGGTCTACAAAGTAAGTTCCAGTACAGCCAGGCCTGTTACACAGAGAAACCCTGTCTTGAAAAACCAAAAAGAAAATATTTAAGGGAGGAAATATTTGACTCATAGTTCAAGGAATATAGTTCATCATAATGAGGATGACATGGGAGGTGGAAGGTCTAGCAGCTTTGACAGTTAAAAACTTGATCACATTTGGACAGATGCAGAAGCAATGAGAAGAATATGGAAACTCTCAAATGACCTTTTCCTTTCTGCTTTTTTATTTAGTCTAGGATTCCAAGACAATGGGATGGTGACACCAACATTTAGAATGGATCTTTTATCCTCAGTTAAACCTCTCTGCAAAGTCACTCAAAAATGCATCTCCTAGGAGGCTCCAAACCAAATAAAGTTGATAGTAGAAACTTACCATCATGGATCCAGAATTGCCAATGATAAGCTTCAGGATATAACTGAGTACATTTCTAGACAACATTTGGAAGATATAGGCTGGATGCAGCTTGTTGTTTTCACTCAAATACAAGAGTCAAAAGAACTGCTGGGCTTTGGTGGTGCATGCATTTAATCCCAGCAATGGAGGCAGAGGCAGGCAGACCTCTGTGAGTTCGAGGCCAGCCTGGTCTGCAGAGTGAGTTCCAGGACAGCCTCCAAAACAACACAGAGAAACCCTGCCTCGAAAAACCAAAAAAAAAAAAAACAGAGTCAAAACAGAAATAGAAGATAGATCCTCCTATGCCAATGAATACAGCCTAATTTTGAAATAGCTTCTATGGGGAGGCAAGATTAAATGAAGTCATGTTTTGGGGAAGGCTAATCAAGTGAATAGCACTATAAGAGCTCTAGAAAACAAATTCATTAATTACCAAATAAACACAAAAGTAGGATATAGCAGCTACACTATGACAGAAAACTTCCCATCCTAACAGTGATATTTCATGTGTTGCTACCCTGGACTTTGACATTCTTAGAATACAGGGAGGGTCCTGCCTTCCTATACTCCATACATCAGCTATGTATGGGATGTTTTCCTAGAATGCCAACTCTGATGGAAGGCAATACATTTGTGATCATTCATTCTTTTATGACATAAACATACAAAAAGAGATGAGCTATATTTTGAGTATCATCCATCCAAATCAAATATGCTTCAAATTTAGGAAGTCCCTCTATTCATAGTTCATTCAGTAAGTTAGTTGGGGCCTAACAGCCTACTCCTCCTCAAAATCTGGAACAATGTTGCTACTACATCCCAGCTGGTAGGCTGTGAACATGGCCTCTGCAGGGACAATATGAATCTAGCCCATCTCCATCTGTGAATAAAGACAAATTTTAAGTAAAAAAGGAAACCCTGGATCCACTAGTATGTAGATAAAAATCAAAATGAACCAGATTCGCATGAAGAAACTAGTCCTTAATAAGCACTATGGAAAACATGGATAAAACAACTTATTAGCTGTGACTCAAAATCTACAAACAATAAAGGAAGTATGATAAGCTTTATTATATTGAAAGTAATTTCATGGCAAAAATCATTAGAACAATTACAAACTGTGAAAGTGTTTATAAGTTAATAACACATGAGGGATTAATATCCCACAGATGTGTCAAAGACATCTAGAAACAGATCTGAAAGACCAATAATACTATAAAATACCTTAAGAGTATGTATAGACTGTGCATGGAGAAAGAAATTAAATGATTGTTAAATGCTAAACCTAGTCATCATAAAAGGAATTAAAATGAACCGAAATACAACCATTTCCTTGGAAGGTGAAGCTCAGAGTTTTCTACATTTTTGGTAGGAACAAATAATGACTGTGGATGGGAATATTTGCAATGTCCAGCAAGATATCTCACTGTTTCTTTGTAGGGAAAGCAGTCCACACCTGAGACTTAGACTCAAGAGTAGAGACAATGAGGCATGTAGTATGTATGTTGTGACAGTCCACTCAGTCAGCTCAGAAACATATCAAACAGGGGATGAATTTCTTACTCAATGTGATCATGTCTTTAAGCAAATAAAAGCCATGAATATCAGCAATCTGAATGAAAAGTTACAAAGATGAGTGAAATACTTCTATGTTAACAGAAAAATCAAGGTGGACAGAAAGTGTAGATAGCAGCAAAAGTATTTTTCCTTGACAAGAAAATACACAAACACATCTCATCTGCTTATATTGAAAATGTGAAACGATAAGTCATGTAGAAGCACTTCTCAGAACCAATCTCTGAAAGCCAGTCATTAATCCATAGTTACTTCTTGGTCGTCTGTGCTTTCTCCCCATTACTGTGATTAAAAAGACAGGTACTATGCAGGCCCAGCAGTAATGATTAGAAGAATATAACAAGTCTGAAAATTCTCCAAATCAATTTCAAATTTTGGGTTTAAGATTTTCAGGATAAGGACATTGATTCATTGAGGCCTATACAAATTATATATGTAATAAAAAGAACACAATCTGAAACATTCTGGCCTGGATATTTCTATAACTGAAAATCAACCTGCATTGGCCTTATATTGCTTGTGTGAGAACTGAACATAAACTAGTGACTAGGACTACAGAACTTATACTCCCTCAGTTCTGGGGACCTGAAGTGTGAGGTTGAGCATGGACAAGGCTAGCTCCTTTCAGACAGGCTGAGATACTATTTTTTTTGACGGGTCTAGTGAACTTTATTGATGGTATTCAAGAAAGCAGGGCTCTCTAAGCCCCTCCTTTATTCTGGGGGGTCTGGGATGGAAACTGTGAGGGAGATGACCAGTGTGGGAGTTGTTGGACAGGGACTGCTCAGCAGCCAGGGCCTCTCTCTCGCTTGAGTCCTTGCTGGGGTGGATGGTCCAGGGTGGGTCTCTTACTCCTTGGAGGCCATGTAGGCCATGAGGTCCACCACCCTATTGCTGTAGCCGAATTCATTGTCATACCAGGAGATGAGCTTTACGAAGTTGTCAATGAGAGCAATGCCAGCCCCAGCATCAAAGGTGGAAGAGTGGGAGTCACTGTTGAAGTCGCAGGAGACAACCTGGTCCTCGGTGTAGCCCAGGATGCCCTTCAGTGGGCCCTCGGACGCCTGCTTCACCACCTTCTTGATGTCTTCATACTTGGCAGCTTTCTCCAGGCAACAGGTCAGATCCACGACGGACATGTTGGGGGTAGGAACACGGAAGGCCATGCCAGTGAGCTTCCCGTTCAGCTCTGGGATGACCTTGCCCACAACCTTGGCAGCACCAGTGGATGCAGGGATGATGTTCTGGGCAGCCCCACGGCCATCACGCCACAGCTTCCCGGAGGGGCCATCCACAGTCTTCTGGGTGGCCGTGATGGCATGGACTGTGGTCATGAGTCCTTCCACAATGCCAAAGTTGTCATGGATGACCTTGGCCAGGGGGGCTAAGCAGTTGGTGGTGCAGGACGAATTGCTGACAATCTTGAGGGAGTTGTCATACTTGTCATGGTTCACACTCATCACAAACATGGGGGCATCAGCAGAAGGTGCGGAGATGATGACCCTCTTGGCTCCACCCTTCAAGTGGGCCCCAGCCTTCTCCATGGTGGTGAAGACGCCGGTAGACTCCACAACATACTCGGCGCCAGCATCACCCCATTTGATGTTGGTGGGATCTCGCTCCTGGAAGATGGTGATGGCCTTCCCGTTGATGCCAAGCTTCCCATTCTCAGCCTTGACTGTGCCTTTGAACTTGCCATGGGTAGAGTCATACTGGAACATGTAGACCATGTAGTTGAGGTCAATGAAGAGGTCATTGATGGCAACAATGTCCACTTTGCCAGAGGTGAAGGCAGCCCTGGTAACCAGGCGTCCAATAAGGCCAAATCCGTTGACTCCGACCTTCACCATTGTGTCTCAGGAACGAGGCTGGCACTGCACGAACAGATGCGGCTGCGTCTAGAACAGGGAGGAGCAGAGAGCCGAGATACTTTTTTTTTTTTTTAGCTTCAGGCTGCTCAGTCCTGGTCTTTTTCAGCTGTGCAGCTCTCACTCCAGCCTCAGTTTACTTCATAGGACATTACTTTCTGTAGCATCTGCACCTGTAACTATGTTTCTTTCTTGTCCAGTACCCGTAAACAGAATCATGGCTCACTCTGACCTAGCATTTGCTCATTTATAATCTTTGTATCTGCACTTTACCCTGTCACTAAACACAACCATACTCTCCAATGCTTGAGGCAAGACGTTGATACATCTCTTGGGGGGACACATTCTTACTCATTTTCATCTGATTGTATTTTAAAATTTTAAGAAGAAAATACTCAAAATGAGCCTATAGATGTATTTAACTATTACTAATTACTTGATAATCGTTATGTTTTGTTAATGTACTATTGTGATAGTTAGTATATTAATAATAAATATAAAAATAGACAATTAGAAGAATGCCAGTGTGATTTACTGTCATAAATATCATTGGTTTTGCTCCATAGACATTTGGTGATTGAGCCTTCCTTGCTGTACTAAACACTTACCTAAAATTCTAAACAGGTATTTGTAGTTTGTGTCTCTCAAATCACATCTCCAGCTTTTCTATATTGGAGCTCCAGGCCTTGGTTCCACCCTCTCAGTTCTCGCCAGGATCTTCTGCTCACTTCCCCCTCTCCCCTCCTCCTCCTCACCAGCACCTGGAGCAGGTTCATCGTTCTTTTGGGCAGCTGTGGATTTGCCTCCAGACGACACTAATATAAGGATCAGCAAGGATGATAGTGACCTTGTGTGTTGTTGTTTATTGCTTGGGGGTAAACAGCACATTTCAGTTTTGAAGGTACTATTAAAACCAGCCCTTATTCAAAACTTATTGCAGACCCAAACACTACATTTTGCAAACAAACTCCTACAAGTTCACACTTTCACCTGTAAGGACATATATAAACAAATTTCTTTCTTTGGGCAGTGACTCAAGCTCTGTGTTCTTTATGAAGTATAATTCCAGTGCGACCACAGTTTTCTCTATCCGTGATTTAAACAGGAATATGGCCTCAGGGATGGAGCTTCTGTGAGCACGTGTTGTTGATGGAGGGCCCTGTGTGATGGAAGCTCAATGGCAGGTGCCCATACTGCTGAATTCTCAGAGCCAAGTCCATGTAGAATGAAAGTTTATGAAAGGACATATATGAAATGTAAAGTGAAAAGTTCAGGTTTATTTTGAAGCTCTATTGTGATCTCAGCAGCTTTTGGAACTAGTACTGCTAGAAGGTAGTCTGGGAGAAGAACCTTTAGATTCTGGATATCGTTTAAAATTCTAACACACATGTAGAAGAGCAAGCTTTCAGTGGATATTATTGTTTTAAACTGCTGTTAGAGAATGTTATCATTCCGTTTTATCCTAGGTGTGTTGGCCCCTCACTGGTGGTTTATAGCCACAAAGTATTACACAATATGTAATATATTGTATGATACATAGTTTTCCTGTGAAAGGGAAACTCATAGTCACTAGTTATTTACTCACTCCCTTACAGCTTATTCCCAGAAGTGCAAACAGTGGGTCAGAGCTTAATAGGCATCTTTGCACAAACTGACAAATAGAAAAACTAAATTGCTTTTCAAAAGTTCTGCTTTAGTTCATAAGGCAGTGTGCATTGAATTAACATAACTTTACTAAGGCAGACCATTAAATTTGGGTTATTAATTTCATATGCTCTCATATGACAGTACTAACTGAGACATCTTTGTGCCTTAGAGACTTGGGCAGGGTTATTTTGTTTTGGAGAAAATCACTTCATAGAAAACAGCAGTGACCCTGGCCAGGCAGCAAGTTCCTCAATGCACTTCTGACTTCCTGAGCTCAGTCTTGCGGTGCACAGACCTGTCTAGATCACTTATAATACATTCTTAATTAGTGATCCATTTCCAATAGGAAAACACAATTCTATTAAAGCGTCTTCTTGGATATTAATGTGATTTCTGCTCTATAATTTCCTTCCCATTGTTCCTTCAGACCACTTAATATTTCATATTGGTAATGAGTAACTTCTTGCTACTTAGTGCTAATTTTAAACATTGCATCTATTTTTACAATACTCCTTTTCAGTAAATTAAATAACTGTAATGTTTCTGAGTGTTCACTATATTCATTCCTGTTATAAACACAGACTGTGGCTTTATCCTGAAGCCACACACTTTCTTTGCCCTGTTTTCCCGTAAAGCTCTTAATCTCTATGATTGTGGCCAGTTCTGCTGACTATCCAGCATATTTTTATAGATTATTGCACTGGATTTATACATGGCCCTAGGTCCCACTATGTGGGCAGCCACAATCTCCCAATGATGGTATGGATATGAGATTCTGCTGTGTGTGGGGATATGAACTTTATTGTGGCCATGGATGTTTCATGAGGATACCACTGTGAAAGGGTTGCTTTGTTGATCTTTCATTGTGTGTGGCATGAGGAGAGAGATCAGCCAAGAGGAGAGGTCTGGGTTGAGTACAGTTGGTCCAAATTCAAGACTATAGTCAGAAAGAAACTAGCTATTAATAGAATTAAATATAGACATATTTACTACAATGTACTGTATTTACCATGTTTTTTATAATGAAGGTAGCATACTATCACAAAGATCAACTGTAAGGTATCAGGAAAACTGGCTGCCTCAGGATGAGTCCACAATTACCACACACCATGTCCTGCCTTCAGTTAGCATGGTTCTGAACACTAGTGTGCAGTAGATACTCACAGCTTTGGTGCTCACTCAGAAGTGTGAGCCACTAGCAGATATAGCACGGTGTGCTGCTACTGCAGTTCT
This sequence comes from Mesocricetus auratus, assembly GCF_017639785.1. Classification (NCBI taxonomy): domain Eukaryota; kingdom Metazoa; phylum Chordata; class Mammalia; order Rodentia; family Cricetidae; genus Mesocricetus; species Mesocricetus auratus. The sequence continues at coordinate 1,078,702 of NW_024429205.1, forward strand.
AGCATCTAGAAAGGAAAAATGGTTCTTCATTGTGACCACAAGGCTATAAAATACTACCCTAGGGATAAAGTATCACTTTGAATATGTGATTTTAACATTTTCATTATGTAAATTTTCATTCATTTTTATAGTTAGTTTTATAAACCAGGTTGAAAACATGGCATTGGGATTTTAAAAATTTAAGAACATAGGAAAAGAAAGTCAAACTACACACATGTGCATCTGGGGTCTTGTTACAAGGAGATCTCACTAAGTCATAACCCCTGTAGGGAATAAGAAGTCAGGAGAGTAGTCTAGCTTCTGCAGAAAGGTTCCTCTGTCCCACTGAGTCATCACTTGAAACCCTTGGTAAAAGTCTACTAACCCCCGAGCCCAGGGCATCCACAACAGACTGCCTTGGAAAACAGTGGCATTGGGGTTAACTGACATTCACTTTAAGAATTTATACTTGGTTCTGAATGACTGATACTAATTCTTCATTAGTTATTACCTGCTAAATCCTATCCACATAAAGCTGGAAACTGAATTGTCAGACAACAATCTCTGAGCTCTGTCACACACAAGTACCGACCATGTGCATCCAAAATGACCCAAGAACATAATGTTTCTCCCATTTCACAAGTCTCTATTTTGCTTTGATCTTGAGATTCCCTTCCTGGTGCTGTACCCTTGTGTTGGGCTCAGGGCCTTCTACTATGTAATAGGATTTGCAGTCTACCCTTTGGACTGACGACTCAGTTCCTATAGTCAAGAGGGCTAAGGTGGAGCAAGGCAGGATAGAGGAGCCTCAAGAGATGCTATTGGCACCCATGGCTACTGCTTTAACCTCAGAGGCCTGTCTATGGACAGGGAACACAAGGCTGTGTGACCACATTCCATCTTATACATCTGCATACAGGGAAGCACTCAAGATGATGACATTACCAGAACTACACCCTCACCCTTGTCCTGAGTTTGATCTTATGTTATATTCCTAGTGTTTAACATCTTAAGAACCCAACTTAGAATAGTACCATCTACTAAAAATAGGAATTAATAAATCTTGGTATCAAGAGTATCATATTGGCCTACCATTGATGCTGTCAACACATCTACATGTCTGTTTTAAGTGAGAGACCACAATAAGTCAAAGAATGCAAGCTGATGTTGTATTTCATAAATATGGAAAATGCATGGTAGAAGACACCCAGAAAACAAAGCTGAGTGAAGTAGAGAAAGGAAGGGTTGTAGAGAATATAGAAGTAAGAGATCCCAAACTATGAAGCAGTTTTAGGTTTGGATGGTCATTTGGCCTTGTCTGAAAGCAAAGTTTTAAGGATTTCTAAGTGAGCAAACCAGAAGAATGGTTTGAGAGTCTTCTCCAATACAGTGCCATGAGACTGACCCAGGAGCAGAGCATGGGGGCTTGAAAATGTCCCTAGATTGATACAACAGCATTAATTAGACATGGGTAGGGAAGATAAGAATGTCTTAAGTTTCTGGCTATTCACTTGGTGAGGATGGACATAGTCACAGACACTGGGATTAAGGCAAGGAAGGAAGGTGATGCAGATGGTGAGGGAAATGGCATGGTATCTGGGCTTTTGTGAGCAGCTGAATTTCCAGGAGCATTGAACAGGTGGGAGTCATAATCAGGAAGGAACCCCAGGCTTTAGCTTCTGTTTACTGTCTCTCCTTAGAATCTCCTTTTCCTTTCAATCAAAAGTTAATTTATCCTAAAATGAGATAACTTATTAATAATACATGCACATAAAGAATATGATACATGGACACCTCAAGTTTCTGTATAAAAGACCAATAATACACCCTGATTCAGTCTAAGTGGCCCCTTGTCTGTACCACCAATACAACTGTCCATATATATTCTTCAATGTTTTTCTTCTGAGGTTAGATTGACTTTAAGATTGAAATAGTTTATATATGTGAGATCTTGTTTCATTCTGATCATTCTATTTTTAAGCCCATTCTTTATTGTTATAATTTAAAGGTAGGTTTTTATGATGTTAATGTATTATCCAGGAATGCCTGTTGCTATTGATTGTGTCTGGAGTGGCCTTCAAAGGCCATATACTGATAACCCATGGTAACTGTGCACTATTAGGAGATCTCAAAGATTTATTTGGTTTTGAGTGGGTTGAGTGGGAAGAAGTTAGGCAACAGGGGATATATTCTTCAAAGAGTAATTCCCTCAGGGAATGAGATGAGGAATGAAGGTAGGATGGGGTTAGTGGGGATGTCGATAAGGATGGGGATGGAAAGAGCATGAAGATGAGGATGTGGGAAGATACCTGCATTTGGTTCCTCAGTGTAGATGAAAAAGAATGAGAGCCCTTCCAAAAGTAGCTCAACTCACTACAAAGCTGGAACATCAGCATCCTATTATCTTCCAGATCACATTCAAATTTCATCCTGTTGGGAAGAAGGCAAAGAGGCAGAGCAATAGAGTACATGAGTTCGGGGAGAGGGGAGGAAGCTCCTTCCTCCCCAAGGGCTGGGCTGTTGGTGGGAAAGGTGCACATTTCCTCCTGATCAGGAAGTGAGATCACTGACTGTAAGACCTGGGCATGTCCCTCTTCAGAGTTCCTGTAAAGCTTTCTGGACGGTAGCTCTGGTAAGTCAAACCACAGGAATGGGGATGTGTTGGGAAATAGCGAGATGAAACATACTCCTTCTCATCCTTTCACAATATAATTACCATTACAAACTTTCTAGAGAAGGGATCAGAGATGGCCACCTGATACCCAGAACGAACAAGCACTCAACAGCGCAGATCCCGAGCTTACTCGCCCCTTCTTATATTACACTCAAGCCCTTTTCAGCATCCCTAGGTGACTGACTCGTGCCTCCCTCTGATGAGCCAGGTTCTTTTTTAATTATTGCCCACAGGGCTGCTCTAATGTGCTGCTCCCCGACTCCCCACTAACTGCACTCGAATGAAGCTGACCTCCACGCGGTGAATTATTGATGAGCAGTGGGCAAAGTGAAATTGGGAGACTATGGCTTAGGTTAAATAGAAAATGTTTTTCCTGTGTATCCAACTTTTCCGTAAAGTGCTGGTATGAAACTTTGAAATGTGGGTTGCAGGCAGGTATATCATTGCAAAGCTGACCCCCACTCTGTAACTTAGGGGCCATTACTCAGCTGTTTTGTATTGGTGTAAACTGTAAGTGCTTCTTTGCCATGTTTTTTTTCTAATGCATCTCAGCTGAAACTAAAGCTTGCATTTATTTTTAGAAGACAATTTGCCCTCATGGGGATAAAGTTTGCATAAAAATGTTTGAGTTGATGTGACATCTCTTATTTAACCAGACTTTAGCATGTTATTCTTTTTCTTTTTTAAAAAATTAATTTATTTTTTCACATTCCAATTCCAGTTCCCACTCCCTCCTTTCCTCCTGCTCTCCCCACTTCCCCCCACCTCCCATCTGTTCCTCAGAGAGGGCAAGACCTCCCCTAGGAAGTCTACTAAGTCTGCCCCATCATCTTGTTGAGGCAGTACCAAGGCACCTCTCCACCCCGCAGACCCCTGTGTCTAGGCTGGGCATATAGAATGGACTCCACTGAGTCAGTTTGTGCATTAGTGTTAGATCTTGGACTCACTGCCAGTGGCTTCATGTATGGTCCCACTCACACCATTGTTACCTATATTAAGGGAGTCTAGTTTGGTCTTATGCAGGTTTCCCGTTTGTCAGATCTGAGTCAGTGATCTCTCACTAGCTTGGGTCCGCTGATTCTGTGAGTTTCCCCATCATGGTCTTGACTCCTTTGTTCATATTATCACTCCTCCCTCACTTCAATTGTATTCCAGGAGCTTGGCCCATGTGGATTTCTAGCACAGTATTCTTACATGTCACCTGTATATTAACATTCATAGGTAGATGACTTTTGTCCTCAAATTTTTCAGTCTGCATTAGTATCTAGTTATATGGGTTACAGGCAAATGGCTTATTTTTCCTATGTTGAAGGTAAAAGTAAAGATAGCAGCAATTTACATAAAGATACCAGCCCACTGTCTTACTGTGTGTGGATGGGCTCAACAAGCAGCAAAGACCTACACAGGTCTCACACAGATGTGATTTCCAGGTCCTTTTATGGCCTCTGCTGGGATTGTCTCTGTTTGAGTTGGGATGGTGAAAAGCATCATTTAGTGTTCTTCCTTGATTAATTCCAATGCTTTTTTAGATGTATTGTTTCTGCATACCTTAAATTATAGTTTCAAAATGACTTGGCCCTCTGGGCTATCAAGCAATTAGTCTGGATTCACTAGTTTCTCACCTGTCATTTGACATCACTCTAGGGGTAGGAAGACAAGGCCACTGCTGGTGGATGCCTTGGCTCCCTCTATTCTAGAGTTCACAAGGACTTCGCTTATGCTTGGACCTATCTGCCTTGCTCACTCACCACTCACTCACCTCTTAGTAGTTCTTAGCATGTATTTAGCAAATAGTAAATATTTGATCAATTAATTAATATGAAAAGGGCTAAGTTGTGCCTAATCAGCTTCAGATTTAATAGCAGCATTCAGAACTGGGGTTGGGGGAGTGGCACTTCTAGTGAACAAAACATCAGTTGAACTGAGTGGGCTAGCTGCCAGGTCATTTTTACGACTACTATGTATTAATTGTCTGAAAGTCTGTCTATACTTTTTGTGGTGAGAGAAAGAAATCTTAAGACTCCAGTCTGTTCCCAAAAGTACATTCATAAGAAGACCACAGGCAAGTTCTAGCAGACTGCGACTCCTGTGTCTGTGTTTCTAGGACATGAGGTAACTACACACTGTGTGATTCTGTTTCCCAGGCCCAGGTTCCAAGCAGTGATCCCTTCAAGCTAGAAGCCAGTTGTAGGTCATTCCTGGCTGGAAGGAATGCCCCCTTTAGAAATTTCTTAAAATTTTTTAGAATTGCTCTAGTATGGGAAATTCAAAGTGTAGTCTTACACTTTGCCATGACATTTATGAATTTTATCTCCATAAAGAATGATAGGGTCTGAGAGTGACATATTGTGAAAAATCAGACTATTATTATCTTGAGTCCTTTATGGCTCAAAAAGTATGCTATCTTTCATCCCACCACTTATATGCATTTGATTTAATTACACTGTATTTTCTCTAAATTCAAATGCATTATATTTTACCAAAAGTACTCGGTCCATCTGGCTCCAGAGGGGGATGGAAGATTGCAAAACTCATATGTCCATGCATCTCCCTTCTATCATGGCTACCAAACAGGGAAATAACAAAGAACTATATAAAAGACCAGGTTAGCGGGGTTGGAAAGAGTGAGGTGATATAGAGGTCAGGCTCCTCATCAAGCCTTGAGGAATTACCCCAGGGGGTCAGGATAGGCCTTCTGTATACACTGGTCAAAGTTTGCCCTCCCAAGTTTGAAACTTATGAATATTATCATTAAAAAATGGTTCACTCCTGAGTAAACTGGAGGCAGCAGACATGGGAACTTGAGGGGTTGGGTTAGAGGGTGGATGGTGGAGGGGGAGAGTACTGAAAGAGGTGACTGGAAAGGGGAGCTTTTCTGGGTCGGGGAGGAATCTGATGCAAGGGAACTTCCAACAAATCTACAAGGATGACCCCAACTAAGACTCCCAGCAAGAGTGATGCATAGCCTGACCTGGTCATCTCCTGTGATCAGATTGACAACTATCCCGATTGTCGTCAGAGAGCCTTCATCCATTAACTGATGGAAGCAGATACAGAGATCCACAGCCAAACATGGCTCAGTGAGTCCTGCTGAAGAAGGGAGGAAGGATTGTGGGCCAAGGCAATCATAAGAAAATTCACAGAAACAACTAACCTGGCTCATAGGAACTCACAAAGTTTGAACCAACAGCCAGGGAGCCTGCATGGGACTGACTTAAGCCCTCTACATATATGAAACAGATGTGTAGCTTGGTCTATTTGTGGGACTTCTAACAATGGGAGCAGGGGCTGTCCCTAATATTTTGGCTAGCTCTTGGGAACCTATTCCTCATACTGAATTGTCCTGCCCAGTCTAAATACAAGGAAAGCTGCTTAGTCTTACTACAATTTGATATTCCATGGTTTGCTGATACCCATGGGAGTTTTGCTCCTTTCTGAACAGAAACAGAGGAGAAGTAGATTGAGGAGGCACAGAGGGGAGGAGGGGTGAGGGGATGGGTGGAGAGAAGGGAGGTGAAACTATGATCAGGATGTACAATAATAAATAAATAGTGGCTCAAATCACAGCATCTGTGGGTGTTTGCACAAGATCGCACAAGATAAAGTCATTCAACATTTTAGCATGGAGTGGGAAGAAGTTCATGAGATTTCACCCCTAACTAAGGAACAATGCACAGTTGATGGCTTCTGGGGTGGGGTGGGGAAAAAGTCAGCTTTCTTAAAGGATAGGGCTCCTAGTAGGTCACCATGCTCTGGTAGAGTGCTCAACAACAAGAAATATATCTTCAGCACAAATTTGATTCAATGGATTATTAAATAAAATAATAATTTATAAAAGCATCATAAAGTGGTTCAAAGAGGACACTTGCTCTAGATTTTTGAGGTCTTGTATAAAAACATTTAAAATTCCGGAGAAGATAAGTTGTCCAAAGAATGGTTTTCTTGGGAAGAAGGCAGGACAGACACAGAAGGTTCTGACGCCATTCCCTACCATGGATTCCACGCATTTAGGGTTCTAAGATAATTATTGAACATTGGAGGTTCTCACATCCACCATTCTGCCGCTATCTTCAGCAGACCAAAAAATAACAGCCATGAGTCTCTGTCATGGAGAAAAGGCCAAAGGAGATCATCTAAGATACAGTTTTATAAATTCCCACAGCAGGAAACATCGCAAGGCATCTGCTTGATGTGGTCCTTCAAAAATGCTTCTTAAGCAAAATCTGGAGATTACTATTAAACTGAACAATGAAAAGTGGAATGTGATAAGGATTAGATATTCATCTAATGTGGATCCTGGAAGAGCAGAGCAATATAAAGTACAAAAAGTCATGCCTTTATGCTGCATTCATACACAGGCACAGCTTCACACCAGCCCTAGCTGTGTCTAAGTGAACATGCACATGCAAAAAAGAAAAATGAAAAAAGAATGAGAGCTGAACACGACAAAATGAAGAAGGCACTAATTTTGGAACTTGAAGAATTTTAGACATAAATATAAAAACTCAAAATTTTCTTTTAGAAAATATATACATTATTGAAATTTGAAAGAAAACATTTAAAGAACTTGGTATACAAAATCAGAAGCACAGGGAGAGAATTTGCGGAGAACAGATGTCCATTCGGCCTCTGACCTGAAAATCTATCTTGGTTTATGAAGATAAAGCAGAGCTAGGATTACGTGTCTGTGTCTGCTAGAAGTCTGCATTGGATATGATGTAGGGACATTGGAAAGTTTCTCTCTCTCTCTCTCTCTCTCTCTCTCTCTCTCTCTCTCTCTCTCTCGTGTGTGTATGTGTGTGTGTGTGTGTGTGTGTGTGTGTTTATGTGCCTGTGCATGTGTGTGTACGTGTGCAGGTTCCTGAAGAATCCAGAGTCCCTTGTAGCTGGAGTTAGAGGCAGTTGTGAGCCTCCTGATAAAGGTACGAGGAAACTGAATGTGAATCCTCTGCAAGAACAGTGTGTATCTTTAACTGCTGAGCTAACTCCAGTCCTATCAGGTTCTCTAACCAAACCTGGGAGTTACTGATTGGACGGGATTGGCTGAACCCCAGATTTCAGGAATCTTCTTGTCTGTGTTCACCCAGCACTTGGATTATATCAAACTCAAGTCTTCCTATTTGTGTGCCATTTTACCCAGTGAGCCATCTCCCTGGCATCTGGAAAGAGTTTCTTTCAGGCTATAGAATGAAGTAAGGTCTAATGTATATTATGTATTCAAACGTACTCACTGTGGACTAAAGCCAGGCAGAGAGTGTGAAGGAATTATCAGTTTACAACAGCAAGTGAGTACAAAAATTAAAAACTTAAAAATGATTATGCCTAGGAATATTATTAAAAATGTTTCAGATCTACATTAAAGGTTTAAACTTCAAACATCACTTGCCTTTTACTCTTCTCCACCTTTCTCCCCATCTCCTCAGAATGCACATATTTCTCTAGATGCACATATTTAATTGCCTATATTTTAAAATTCACAACATTCTTTCACTGCACTGAGTGTGACTTTTTAAATGTATACATCAGGCAGTTACTTCAAGGTTTTTATGATTTTTCTCCTCTCTAGGTTTATGTGCAGGGTTTTAGGCAGTGTGTGCTGTCCTTGGATCTTGGAGGGAGGCATTGTTTTCCTGGAGACTTTTCTAGTTAAAGTTTTCTGTGGTATTTGCCCTTCGTGTCCTTCATTGTATGTCATAAAGTTCTTGTGGTCAGCTCTTCTTCCCTGGATGCTTTATGTATGGAAGAGTCCTAAGCCTGGGTTTAATTCCAGCTTCTTGAGCAAGGATTTATATTTGGGTTATAAATCAAGCTTTAGCCCACTTGGACAAATACTCCTTTGGGTCTTTGTGTCCATGTGATTGGGATGTATGTGCCAGAGGATGCTGATCTCAGGCTGGAAATCTGCAAGGAAATTATTCACCACTCCTCTGTCACTAGCTTGAAGAAGCAGCTTTTCTCAGAATGTTTTGAAGGCAGAGATCTTATGACTTGCTCATTCTTAAGTAAAAGAAATAGTTTATCCTCTGGGATCCCACCTGTGTTATACTGGGTCTGAGAAGGCCCTAAGAGTCATTGGTGGAACCCGCAGTCCCGGGACTGAAAACCAAATGCCATCTCTCTACTAAACTTTCCTATTTTAAATTACCCTTTGTCTTCGTGGTGTTGATAAGTTTTCTTTAAATTAATGGACATGTTTAAAGATTCTCTTACTTGTGTACCTGACCTCTCATTGTTTGCAGTTGAAGATTTCCAGGCTGCCAGACCCACAGATTGCTGACAGCCAAAACCATGTGTGTATTTTAATTCTTTAGTCTGCTGCTTCAGTTCTCAATAGAATGTACTTCTCTACACAACAGTATGATCAGCGTGGTTGCCTACATGACATCAGGTGTATTCAATTGCCTGAACAATTTTGGAAAATGCCTTAGAATGGGAGGGCTGTGAGGTCACCAAGGGAGAGTGTGTGAAGACCCAGCAGAAACAACAAATAGGTGACCAATTTGGAGATCTTAAGGGCCTGATTGGAGAGGACTGGTGTAAATTGGGTTGAAAACCTTGGGAAGCTCAAACTGACTTCCTTGTTCAGGGGTTCTGTAACAGTCCTATGCTGATTTCTCAGCTATCAGTCTGGGGTCCATGAGCTCCCCCTTGTTCAGGTCAGCTGTTTTTGTGGGTTTCTCCAGCCTGGTCTTGATCCCTTTGCTCATTACTCCTCCCTCTCTGCAACTAGATTCCAGGAGTTCAGCTCAGTGTTTAGCTGTGGATGTCTGCTTCTGCTTCCATTAGCTACTGGATGAAGACTCTAGGGTGGTATATAAGGTAGTCATCAATCTCATTATCGGAGAAGAACATTTAAGGTAGCCTCTCCACTATTGCTTAGATTGTTAGTTGGGGTCATCCTTGTAGATCTCTGTACATTTCCCTAGTGCTAGATTTCTCTTTAAACCTATAATGGCTCCCTCTATTATGGTATCTCTCTTCTTGCTCTCCATTCTTTCCCTGACTTGATGCAAACTCATACAACCACTTTGGAAATTAGTATGGCGGTTCCTTAGGAAAATGGGAATCAGTCTACCAGAAGATCCAATAATTCCACTTTTAGGCATATACCCAAAAGATGCACATTCATACAACAAGGACATTTGTTCAACCATGTTCATAGCAGCATTATTTGTAACAGTCAAAACCTAGAAGCAACCTAGATGCCCCTCAACTGAAGAATGGATGGAGAAAATATGGTACATTTACACAATGGAGTACTACTCAGTGGAAAAAAACAATGGAATCTTGAAATTTGTAGGCAAATGGATGGAACTAGAAGAAACCATCCTGAGTGAGGTAACCCAGTCACAAAAAGACAAATACGTTATGAACTCACTCATACATGGATTTTAGACATAGAGCAAAGGATTGCCAGCCTACAATACACACTGCCAGAGAAGCTAGGAAACAAAAGGATCCTAAGAGAGACATACATGGTACCCCGGAGAAGGGGACCAGACAAGATCTCTTGAGCTAATTGGGAACATGGGGGGAGGGGAGAGGGCGTTAGAAGAAAGAGAAGGGGAGAAGACAAGGGGAGAGGAGGACATGAGAGAGCAGGAAGATGGAGTCATATCATGAGTTATTAAACTTTTTTGACAGAATGCTAAATCAATTGTATCAATTTATAGATCCCTTGGTGTGTATTTTTATGTTCTTATTTATTGAATGTCCTTCTTGTTCTATATCAGTTGTAATAGGAGGCCTATTTCACTTTGGGAGGAAGGAAGTCCCAATCCTGTTTGTAGCAATGTCTGGCACAGGCCATGGTCCTACAGTGTTCTCCCTGCCCTATTGAGATCGTATCCTTTAGAGACAGGTAGAGACTGGCAATCACTGTTGTCTTTCTAATGACTTTGGGCAGTTTTTTTAACATTTAGTAGAATGTACACTTGTTTTCTATTTAGTTGTATAGGAAAAAAAAGGCTTGATTCCAATGCCACATGAATGAATTTTTGAAAACTCATTCAGGCCCAGGAGTGTCTCCAAAACATGTCACAGCCCCTGCCAGAGCTTCCAAGACAGCAATGAAGTCACCCAATTTATGTCCTCAAAGAGAGGGTAACATTGGTTTGTTTATAAACGACCCACTTAAACTGGGAAAGCTGTGTGGAGTTATTTCCTCATGCAAATTACATGGAGTTCCAGCTGCACAGCTGTTATGTGATGAGAGGCTGGGGACTCTGGTCCTGTTGGAATGTCTCCAGGTGCCCAATTGTCTTGCTCAGCATCAGATTCCCTCCACCTCCCGAAAGCTCCAGGAACAAACCTTTGTGGAAATTAAGACAGGCATCAAATAAATTGTACACCAACTTTTACTATTCATTGCCTAACAAGACAAATGATCCTTACTCAAAGGTAGGTGAAATGGGTACATTATAAAACTCACTGCAAAGTCCAGGCATAGACACCACTGTCTTCTATGATGGGACATCAATACTGTAAAGCATTGTGTGATTTAATGCCACACAAAAGGGAGACTTCCTAAATAGGAGCTCTTTCCTAGACCTTTGGTCTTAACCTTGAATAGCCACTTAACTTGTGTTGGGCACAGTTTTGCTTGAGAATATTGAGGTTTTGCTGCTAGTCATCTCCAAGTACTAGTTAGCATTAAACTCTTTGATTAAAATTAAACTGAGCCAAGAATCAATGATCTGTTGAATTTCCATTTTAGAAGGTTAGATTTTCATGGCATCTTGAAGCTGCTGGTACTGGTTGATTTCTCTGAGACATACTCTCATCTTCCAGAGACATGTACTTTAGACAGTTATGAAGCATGAAGTACAAATGGGTGGTTTTGTTTTCATTAACATAGCTGAATTGTGCTGCAGCCTCAACTATCTGTATACTCTCTCATCTCTCTGATCCATCTTGTATTTGACCAGCATGACGTCACAAGGCCTGGAAGTCAGATATCTGGGGTGAGTCTCCAGTACTTCAAGGGCTTACTTACAGTGATCAACTCACACAGGCTGTGGTTCTGGAACAGAAAGTCTGTTCCAGTGGGCTCCCATCCTTGGAATTAAATGAAATAAACAAATAAGCACTTGTTTTATACATAGTGAAAACTACAAAACTGAAAGTAAAGGCCATTGCATGAAGAGCCATTGGTTTTACATTCCTATAAGGTGCTCACATTCTTATTTCCTCCTTATGGGCTTTCTCTGTACATAGCTCCATCCCAGGATGTAAGAAAAATCCAAATAAATATGAACTCTGAGTTTACCAAAGCCATTGATTGCTCTTACCACCACTAAAGGAAGGGTATGAGGATGCCTGTGTTCCGGTCTTGACTTAAACAACAGTGATGGCTTTGCCCCTCACTACCCTTTGCTAGTCCAGCAGAGGGTAATGGTAGGGTTTCAGTGGTGCCACAGGGTCAAGGTCAGTGATGAGAAACTGAGCACACTGTGTGAATCAGCAGTTTGCTTCTAAACCGAGTCTCTGCTCACATAGTCCATGAAGACGTCAGCATCACAGTCCACATCTGTTGAGGGGATCTTGCTGGCCTCCAGGACTTCATTCAACTCTTGCACTATGGATTATAGTCATGGCTATTCTCTTACGATAGACTTCTGTGATTTCAGGTAGATTTGGACTTCATTGTCTATGCCTATAGAATTCACAACCAAGCCAGCTCGTCTCCTAGCAATGGCATTTGTTTTTTTTCAGTTAATCTCAATATAACTCAAGCCATAAACAAAACTTATATCCAAAACAAATATTAATCCTTTCAGATTAAATTTTATTTTAACATTGACTGCTAGACTCTCCCCTAAAGCATGTATCTCTCATAAATTCCTTCACAAATGACCTCATGTTGTTTAGTTACCATTATATATGTATATATTACTTATATATATGTATATATTACTTATGTATATGTATATATTACTTAAGCATGTAGTCTGATATGGTCAAATTTGTTTTTTCCTTTCTGGATCTCCAGTGAGACACAAAATACCATCTTTGCTTTCCTCTGTGAGCTATGCCACTTTTCACTCATTCTCTACCTGAAAACAAAAATTGTTCCTACTGTACGGCAATGGCTACCTAGACTCTACTATCTGACAAGATCAGAGAGTACTTGGTCTGAGCTGGGACTAGCTGGGTGCCATAAGGCCTCCTGTACCAACCTCTGAGGAGTAAATTCTGTATCTGGCCCTTTGCCCACCTGTGGGGACAGTCTGCCATGTTCAGCAGGAATAATGTGTGAATGAAGACCTGGGTTTCCCATGACTATGCTTAAAGGTAAAGTATCTTTGTATAAACAATTCATTTGTGATACTTAAATTATGTCTGTCTTGACAGGGTGCTCTTTTCGTGGCACAGAAATCATTTCTTTTATTTAGTTAAGTAATGCCCAGAGTAGACTTCACCTAGAGGCATGTACTGTGTATTTATGTCCACAGGGTGAATGCTGTGATGGATAATCTATATGGAATGCATGGCACTGTACTCAAGGAGGTTCTTCCCTTAGATCTTGATGGACCTGCAGGGAATCGCACATAGTCAGACATCACAAAAGCCATCGAGACCTCATGTGTGCTGTTCCCTTTCCTAGGACACTGTCATACCCTAGAGAAAGGTCTGATACAACATTTGGGTGTGACTCACAAGGACATGCAACGCCATAGAGAGCAAACTAGGTGGACCAAGTTCAGAAGTTCACGTTGGAGCCAGCATTTAAATTCCTACGTGTGAGGTTAGAGGTCATGCTCCCACACGTGATGCTGGCATCATGGATACCAAGGGACACACTCTGCACTGGGGCCTTCCTATCAGATCTGGGAACAATCAGACAAGGTCATACAAATTGAGGTAAGATGGGGTAGGAAAAGAAGAAAGGGCAGTGACAGCAACAAACAGAAGAGAGGGGAGGATGTGAGATTTGGCAGAGGCCTCCCAGAATCGCAAGGTATGAGCCCAGAGAATGGAGGACAGACACCCGAAGGTGCGCAAAAATAAAAGTACCTACAGCAAGCAAGCAGGATTGAGGGGCAGAAGCAAGCCCTCTTCTGTTGTCTGCAAGTAAGAGCACCATTGTGTTTGTGTATGAATTGCGTGTGTTCCACCGGAGCAGGGTGCAGTCCCTTCTAACACTGTCAACAGAAAAGGACGAACATGAGCAGGGGAGCAGCCCACTGTTCGCTCTCACCCTGGGTTTCTGAACACCCTGCGTATGTATGCGAGCACCACAAAGGCCTGTGCACGCAGACGTTCCCCAAGTGGCAGGGCTCACTTCTGGAAACTTTTTTATAGGCAAGTGAGAGGGTGAGTGGAGTATAAGAGGTGTGGTTTGGGAGGGGTCAGGGCTGTAGGACACTAGATGCTGCCAGGCTGCCCGAAGTACTCCTGTCGCAGAGCTCCGCCAATGATTCTTATTACAGGACGTTTACCAATGTCTGTAATTTCCGTGGCTGCCTCAGTTACTGTACATTGTGAATTGCAGCTTACAGTAGATTCAGCTGAAGTTCCCTAATACATTGGCTCGGAGATACACAGTAATAGGTATTTTTAAAAAACCGACAAAAACTCTTCCTCCGATGCCAGGAATGACTGAGAATTTTCAGGAAGAAAAACAGGAATATTTCCTTGTGTAAATAATAGATAAAGAGTGAAAAAGAATAAATGAACATAATCCAGCAGCCATACCCTCAGGGGCAATAAAACCTGAAACGCTCAATCTGTGTAGCAAGATCCATTAGGCAGGAAGCTGGTGAGCCAGACACTCCAGCCCAGCTCTGCGGGGGAGGGGACTGGGGTTTGATGCCACAGATAAGAAACTACAGAAGGAAAGAGCTTTGGGGCTCATCGTTCTCATTACCTTAGGACAAGCCGGCTTGTCTTGGAGGAATTCCCTCACTCTGAGAGACATGGGGCAGCAGCCTGTGTGTGGTCACCATGCAAGTCAATAGAGTGCAGTCAACGGTGTGGCTACCCTGCTGTTCTGCATATCTGCAGTGGAGAGGCTTGCCTTGGGATTCCTAGAACTTGCAGCTTTTGATCTTAATTCATAGGCAGCTATTTTTATGCAAAGACGACTATGTTATCCAAAGAATTATATTAGGGATAGGCTTTTTAAGGTCATTAAAATATAAATCACAGTGGTGTTATGAACCTTATTCTATTTTCTACAAGGAAAAAATAGGCAATTTAAACTAAACTCCTTACTGTGACTGAAATTTTATTATAATTTTACCTACTATTGTTAACTCTAAGCCTAATACCAGGGGCTGGCCCTTTGGCTCCATTTGCACCTAGGGCAGTGTTCAATACATTCAGCAGGCTGTCCTTTGAATGGAAGAAGCTGATCATAATATTCTTTTATTATTTTCCCACAAGGTAGTCCAAAATTGAGGAGGGGCATATAAGACACTGAGCTGTGCTGGGCTAGCCTCTGCAGAGGTCTTTATCAACAGACCTGTTGTTGGGCTCACTCAGTGAAGGAAGTAACCCAACTGGGAAGGTGTGTCCATCACAATTTCTGCCTTATCCAACTGATTAGCCATGTGCCCAGTTTATAAAGATGTTTACAAATGTTTCTAAGATGTTGCATATGGATGAGGCTTGAACTCTTTCGTCTGCATCCAGATTGCAAACTAACATTTGTCCCATCATTTTGCTCTTCTGTGAACAGTAGTGGACTGGATCTGGTTGGCCTATTTTTACTCATGTGATCTCTCTCAAAAATGCCCTTATTAGGACATACGCAAAGAACTATAGCATGCATCTTCCATGGAACAGTTAAGTTTCTGAAATAACTTCTTAGCGTTTTCAGAATGGCAATGTTATCTGGGTGTGAACTTGTGTTTGAGACACTCACAGGACCCCGATCATGAGCGAATAAGGCCTATTTTTGTGGAACATAGTGGCCATCTTAAGAAAAATAAGTGCCTCATGTATATTCAAGAAGACTGGAATGTTGGATTAGTATAATTCTTTCTCCATAAAATTTATGACTACTTTCCAGAAAGTTTGTGCAACTTTACAACTTGACTGAACACGCAGATTGATCCTGTTTCTCCTTTTGGACCCAAACAAATGTCAAAAAACAATTAAAGCAAGATAAATCCCAGGAGAGTTCTGAGAGGCGTGAACTATAAAAGGTGTTATCAGCATGCCACAAGATCAAGATAGTGTCCCAACTGAGGCAAGGTTGGGTAACATTTAAGGAGGTGGATCTGAGAGGAGGATGGTGGGCAGTTGGGGGGAACAAAAAGAGTGGATCTATCACAGAGGAAACAGGCAGAACAAAGCAAGTGGGAAAGTCATCATTCCTTCATTCAGCCAAGACATTGAGACTGGAAAAGCCAGGATCTCTCCCCAGTAAGTGCTTAGGAAAGTGTTCTGACATGTTTTCAGTAGGCTGGAGTAGAATGTGTGAATGGCAAGGCTGATAGAGTAGACAGGAAATCCGTGTACCGATCCCATGATTACAATGCTGAGCTCGGTGCTCAAAACGAGTGTCCATGTGCACTCAGCGGAGAGATGAAAACACAAAATGGATATCTGAGGACATTAATACAGAAAGAGATGCACAGGGCTCCAATTTCCTCTGTGACAGAGCTGTCTCCTTCCTTTTAGTTCCTCTTGTTTACAATATCTGGCACTCAGTATCACAAGTGCCACAGGATATCCCTCAAAGGTAAAGAGCAGGACAGGCAGTCTCTGGGTCTTGGGCCCTAAGGAACAACCCAGGGACAACTCCATCTTATTCTCCTTGCCTCTAACCCTTCCAGTACAGATATATGTCTGGTATCTTCTAGCATTTGATCTCTCATCTCTTGATCTTCCTTGGTCCCCTTATAGTTCTCCACAATCCAATGAAGTGCATCTCTTTGCTTCCAACCTCCCAATAACATCACAAGAGCAGAATTCCAGGGAGCTGGCCCCTTGGGTATGAGTTGGGTCAGATAAACCAATCATAGAAAATAAAGAGCAGTAATCGTTCTTTTCTAGAAGAATGAACAGATACCCTCTCCACACATGCTTTTACCCAATGAATGAAGCTGTTTTCTCTTTCCAACCGCCATTATTACTTCTTGGATATGGAGCTATGGCCTGAGAGGGTCCCAGACTCCATCATTACTAGACAGTTACAGGAGATTCCAATGCTGGGCTGCCGGGATACAAGGCCTAGTTCTCCATCTCCTTTTTATAAGAAAGTAGTGACCTGATTCTGTTGGTAGTTCAAGGAAACTTCCTACCCAATGGTTCCTGTCTCTTGAGCATGCCTACCCATCTCATATCACAATAGAGGCTAAGTACAGAGCTGTCTACCTATTGCCACTGGCTGCGGCTTCAGTTGACCCTAAGCAGGTCATTTGAGGTGGCACTGCCTACTGTCCTACTATCTCCTTCTTATCTGATAGTAACAATAATCCCAACAGTATCCTAAGACCTCATTCTTATGTAAAGGCAATAGGTAACAAAACGAGAGCACATTTGTTCTAGGCTTCTGTGGGAAATCAAGCATAAACATCTATTCAGGCTTCACTGTCCTTTGCCAGAAGCACTGACCATTAGGAAGAAGAAACAAACAAGACACAGATTCTCCTGGTACAGTACATGAAATTTCAGGATATGATAAAAATCACTCGTCAAGTAAGAATGCAGCAACATTTTAATATAATGATAGATAATTTATAGATACTGACATAAGTGTTGAATTCATAGACAAGGACTCTATATTAGTTATTCTTTTTCTGCTGTGAACAAAAGCAACTTAGAGTAGAAAAGGGTTTATTTTAGCTTATGGTTCCAAAGAAAATACACTACATCATGGCTTGGATGGCACGGTGGTAGCCATGAAGCCAGCATGGAGCCAGGCTGGCATGCAGGAAGCAGAGAGATAACATTTCATTTGCACACAATAAAGAAAGACAGAAAGATAAATTAGATGATTGGTGGATAGATGGTAGATAAGTAGACAGATAGAAGGTGGATAGCTGATAGATAATAGAAAGATAGATTGACAGATAGATAGATAGATAGACAGACAGATAGACAGGAGAGGATAAACAGAGAAGAAGAAGTAGGGTCAGGCTATAAACCCTCAAAGCACACCACCCCAGTAACATCCTTTAGCAAGACTCTACTTTCTGAAGGCTCACTAATCTTCCAAATAATGCTAGAGAGTGGGGACCAATTGTTCAAACATGTGCTTATGAGGAATATTCCTCACCTAATGCTCCATAAGCCAAAAACAACAGTATAAACAGGCTTTGGTAAACATTTATGGATCTCCTGAAACCAGTGGGGGGAAAAAACTAGAAAACTTAGCAAAGAACTAGAAGATACACATTGGGCATCACATAGGATGATGTAATAATTTCAACTAATCTTCAAAAAAAATACAAAGATGAATCATCAAGTGTAGCCTTTTCAAGAATTGTGTCATAGCAAAGTAAGACCTAAGCCTCACACCTTCAGAAGTTTTATTTCAAATCATATCATGACGCTATAGAAAATACATACTTACAAAAATTAAAAAATGGAGACAATAAGGAAGGTTTAAGAGTGAATATGCGTTTGTATATGACACCGAAAACACAATCCAAAAAGAGGGAAATTAGCAAAATGGCCTCTGTGATGATTGATCTTGATTGTCAATTTGATGAAGTGTTTTTTTTTATTTGTTTGTTTCTTCCTTGTAAGGGTTTTATTTCTCTGTCATCATGATCTCAGACAGACTCTGAGGCACCATCATTTGCCTTAATTTGGCATCCTCATGATCTTTTTTTGTAGTGCTTTTCCTTAAACAAGAAAATATTAAGTGAGCTTTGTACAACGCCAGTTAATGTTGTAACAATTTAAAAATGATGCTGTTGTCTCATTGGCACAGGGGGACCAATGGCCACAGTACAGCACAAGGAACTTCATGACGAGTTACATGACTGATGCACACGCAGGCGAGGGCAGCGACAGAGCAGTGTATGTACAGATGCCTGAGGACATGCGGTAGGCAGCATATATGGGCCATACAGTGGATCTTAAGTCCATCTGAGGAGCTCCCGTGCTTGTAATAATTTTCTCCATAGTTCAGAAAACTATTTTTGTCTCCATCTTTTTTTACACACAATATATTAAACAAAAAAGGTAGATGAGGTAGAAATACATGTAAGAGTCTTAAAATGTACATCTTAAGAGATTCCAAACAGCCTTTTTCTCAAACCTGACTGCCTCTGTTAAATTTGCACCGTTCCCTTGTGGTTGGGTTTCTTCATGTTGAGTTCAGAGTGTTACAAGATAAATTTTATTTTGTACAGTGTTAAGTTTTTTGTTTCTTTAAGAGTCTTTTTTAGTGCTTCAGACTCTCCAACTCAGTGGACTTTTTGTAGCGAGAAGGCCATGAGGCCGGAAGACAATAGTGTCTGTACTCTGGAAGAATGCAGGTTGACATTTCTGATAAGGTACAGAGCCCCTCAATTTGATGAGTTTTAGAATTACCCAGCAGGCAAAACTCTGTGAATGACTCTAGGGGAATATCTTTATAAGGCTAACTAATGTAGGAAGACTCACCAAAATGGATGGCACTATTGTCTGGCATTGGTCTTACACTGTAAAAAATACAAAAAGCAAGTTGACCAATAGCATTCATTGCTCTCAGCTCCTTGACTGTGGATTCAGTGTGACCAGCTGCCTCAGGCTCCTGCTCCTGTGTTTCTCAGCACAATATACTATAGCCTTGAACTATAAGCCAAGGCAACATTTCCTCTCTTATATTGCTTTTTTCAGAGTATTTTACCTCAGAGAAAGGCAGGAAAACTAACTAAGATAAATTTCATCAAAATTAAAACTCTTTAGTTTGGGAAAGATCCTGTGAAGAAGAAAAATACAACTATAGATGGCAATACAAGGTCTATAATATATAAAGTACCCTCAAAAATCAACAGCAAAGCAGCACATAATCTGCTTACAAAAAATGGACAAAATTCTCCAACAGATGCTTCTCTGAGAATGGAGTGCCAAGGACAAAGAGCTCACAACATGATGTACAATACCTCTTGCAGATATTGGAGAAATGTGAATTAGAACCTTAATGAGATATTACTGTATATCTATCAATTACCTCAAATAAGAACAATGACTAGTCTTCACAACTGAGAATTCAGAGAAAGGAGATTGCTCACACAACACTGATGGAGATCTAGAATGGTATAGACATTCTGGAAATACCATGACTACAAGGAAAATGGGGCCCAATAATTGGTTCTGGGACATTTATTTCAGAGAAGTAAAGATTTTTAACTAACAGCTGGCACATGGATAAATTCTGGTTTTTGGGCTATTCTTAATAGTTCCAAACTGAAATGATCCTGATATCCTTTAACCAGAGAATGATTAAACTAAGACATATTCAGAATGGAACATTTCTTGGTAAGAAAAGAACTATTGAAGCAATAACCTGAGTGAAATCTGAACAGAACTATCTTATGTGTGTGCCCACATGTATGGGTGTTTTGGTGCATGTGAGACTAGAGGTTGATACTGAGTGTCTTCCTCAATGTGTTTCCTCATTCTTTGAGACAGGGTCACTTACTGAATCTGGAGCTCACTGACTTGACTGTACTAGGTAACCATCCAGCCCCAGGGGCCATCCTGTCTCCATTTGCACAGTGTTGTGATTACAGGCATTAAGTTAACTTACCTGGATTTTATATGCAGATCAAAGTGAGATCTTTATGTTTGCATAGTAAGTACTTAAACGACTGAGCCAAGAATTGTCTTGAGTTAAATAAAACTTCAAGGGTCACATACTTTGTGATTGGGTTTATATAGTTTTCTTGAAACAAAATACAGAAAATATTTCATATATACATGTTTATATAGTATTATGTACTGTAATGTTATATATAATCATATTGTATTACATTTGTAAATTCTGTGTGAAGTGCTATATAATGTATGATGTTAGATATCATATACTTCAATATTATGTAATGTTATATAATGTAAAACAAAATTGTACAAATGGCTTGCAGGCTTGTAGTTTTCAGGAAGGTATCTTGGTGGAGTGGAACTGTTCTTGGCTCTGTCCTGTCAGGATCACTATTATGATTCCTTACTGTGACTGACAAGATGTTGCCACAGAGAGAAACTAGGCGAGAACCTATCAGGTTTCTACGAGTGTCTAATTGACAGTATGTAAATCTGCAATGACCTGAAATATTTCTTTATGAAAAAACAAAAAGCATCAAGTTTAATTAGAATAGGAGCTTAGATTCAATTAAAGACAGGAAATACAGCAACAAAAGATGAATTGAAAGAAAACATAATTAACAAGCCCAGAGTGATATTTTGGTGGTTGTTACATAGGCTTACAAGGTACAGAGGACTTCAGAGTCATTATAGACAAGTAGGTATATGCTGTATTGTGATCAAATCCCACAAAATGATAACAAAGGGATAAAATGCACAGGGAAAGTGTGTGTATGGGGGATGAGGTGTAAACCCAATAGCAAAAACAGAAGAATGGAAGGATTAATGGAACCAATACCAGAGAAGATTGAAGGCCAAGTTCCTCCCAGGGAAGGCTAGAATCAGAGCAGTCCGTAGATCTTTCAGTGGACTGGTAGCAGGTATAGTCTGAGGCTTCAACTGAGTTGTAGGCAATATCAACATCATAGTCAATACCCTGTGTTGGGTAGGAACTACTTCTTGGGGAGCCTGCACACATGATGCATGACTTAGTTTCTAGAGATGTGCTCCTCTGTCTCTAGTGTGCATGCAAACTCCTGCTAAAGTGAGCATTTGGCTTTTAGAAGGCTGGTGTGTGGTTAGAACAATGTACTTAACAAGATCCAGTGGGACCTGTTGCTGCTGGTTGAAGATTACACCTAAGTGTCAAGGGTCAAACTGTGGCTCACCTGTGGCGTACTAAACACTGCTATGGCTGAGACCCATCTGGAGTATCAACTTAATTGGCATAATGTGTGGTCCAGTGCTGAGAGTTTAACACCCGCATCCTCCTGGTGATTCTGTTGTCTGCCAAGACATCAGAAACCTGAAAGAGGGGGCATCTTCTCGGCTAAAAGGGCACATTCCAAATGGGGATGGAGGCAACATGAACTTTTATAGACTGAAGAGGGAAACCTGTACCATCTCTGAGTTGGCTACCACGAAGGAGTTTGTGTGAGCCATCTGGGAGAAACTTAACCAGTGAAAAGACAAACATAACAGGAAATTTGTGATACAGACAGCCAGAGAAATACACCCAGGCATGCGCACAAGGTGACAAGTGAAAGATGACCAGACAAGTAATTTTCCATTTGAATTGTAAAGGCTACAAAATTTCCCTCAAATGCTTAGCTGAAGTCACCTTAGCAAAAACAATGCAAGGCATACAATTATACAAAACTATAAGCTCTGTAAACTTTAAACGTACTAAAGAACCACGGAGTAGAATAGGTTACCATTTTCAAACTGACAATCCTTTTCAAATTAACCTATTAAATCAACTGATTCAATTAAAAACATCAAGCCTCTCACATGGAATTTAGTGGAACTTATAAAGCTGGTTCTGAAACTCATGCAAGTGTACTGGACAGTGGATGATACCATTTTCAAGAGATGTTCGTTAAGTGTGCTCATCTGGATGGTGGTTGTGGTACAGCAAGCTCTTTCTGGTAAGATCCTTGGAGACCACCCAGAACAGCTCTGGGGTTGTTGTAGGTTCTCTACGATAGTGTTTGCAATAAGGTCCAGCACCATTCTGCCTCAGTCTATTCACACATTCCATGTTTCTATCCTTTGAAAGTTTTGTAATCATCTTCTTTTATTTTATTCTGAAGTGCAATGGTGAGTTTTTCTGGTCCAAAGTCTTTTTGTTCTATAGAAAAGATTGCTAGGACCTTGACTCTAGAAAATTAGGGATTTTATTTTACTATGTTTTTGAAATTCTTTTGTTTGTATGGGTGTTTTGCTAACATGTATGTCTATGCATCACTTACATGTGCGCTAGGAAGCCAGGAGAGGGTGTTGGGTCTCCTGGAACTAGAGTTAGAAACTTCTATGAGCGATCATGTGGATGCCTTTTGAAAAGCAGCCTGTGCTTCATACTTATAACACATCTCTCCACCCCAACACTTCTTTTAAGACATTTAAAAAATTACTCAAAATACTTCTTTTCCCATTGTAAACTTTCTTTGTTATTTTCTTCTGGGATTGTTATTCAAATATTGAAATTACTGAGTTTCTAGTTTTCTCTTTCTTTTTTTCCAGAATTTTCTATTTGCCCCCACACCCCCTTTTTTCCTGGAATACCACTCACCTTAATTTTCTAATGATTTTTGCTGAGTTTTTTATTTTACTTCTGCTGTTAGAATTTTGCTTTAAGTGGAGTTGCCAGATTTTGCAAATAAAAATACAAAATAGATACTGGTATCCAGCCAGTAATTTTTGTTTAACTATGTCAAAATATTGCATGGGGGAAAATTATATGAAGAAATTATTTGTTGCTCCAAAATTCAAACTTAACTGAGAATCTGACAATTGAAATATTTTAATAAGAGGTATTTTCACTCCAACCTGGCTCACCCACCCCTACGAGCTTCTAGTCCTTTCTATAAGAGTTGTAGGCTGTTTTCCTGGTTCTCACACATAAACTCTCTGCATAACTCACCCACAGTGCTCTCTGTCACTGCTGTGCACTAATTTCTGAGCAGGAGTCCTTGGCTATGGAAGAATGAGCACTTAAAGCTGTCTGTATGTCTTTTCTCTACCTACCCTATCTCCCTATGTCTACCACATATAAGCCTCCTGCATAATTTGTAACTCATTTTCCTCACTTGTATAGTATTCCGTTCAAGGCTCACCATTGTCCTGTATTTTGTGTTTCACTTTATAACACTGTGTAGAGCTTTAATGCAGTCACACTGAATTTCTTGTCACAGCCCCTAGTACTGCCTGAGTTTTCTTGTCCTCCACCTCCACTCATGCTACCTCTTTCATTAAAATGATCCTCCACTACTGTTGCCCCTCCATCTGTCTGATTTTTACTCATTAATCCCACCCCTGTTGATCGCAAAATAGCTGGTTCTTTATGGTTTCCCTCATCCCGCCAACTCTAACACAGGTCTGGGTCTCCTTCTTCACGTAGGTCGGCTTCAGGCGTGGTTATCTTGGGAGGCACTCTGGTCATGTTCTAATAGGAGCATCCTCCCGGGCTCATAGGCCACATTTGGATGACAGGGGAACAGGAATACTGGTAGTGAGGGCCTCACCTGTTGCTCGGCCTGTATCATCACATCTGTGCATCCCTGTCTCCTTGGAGACACAAAGATCTCTGGGTCTTGTAGAGGTCTTTTTTTTTTTTTTTTTTTGTTTCACGAGACAGGGTTTCTCTGTATTGTTTTGGAGGCTGTCGGTCCAGCGCAGCCTCGAACTCACAGAGATCCGTCTGCCTTTGCCTCCCGAGTGCTGGGATTAAAGGCATGCGCCACCACCACCTGGCTTGTAGAGGTTTTACCCCCCCATGTTCAACAAGTCTTGGAGATGTTCTTCCTAGCTGTGCCCTACCTTAGGCTTGCTGAAGCTTTGGACTCCTGCTGTTAAGGGAGCCCTTGCACTAGTTTTGCTGGTATGTAAAAAGGGGCTCTCAAGCATTAGCCGAAAATTGCGTGAGCGACTGTTCTCTTGTAGCTAGTTTCGTCTTTTGGCATAGACCCAACACTTCCCTAACCAGTCTACCCACCCACCCAGACTATCTGCCTCATCATGAATTCAGGATGCTGAACTTGGCAGTATGTAATTCCTTTGCGGGCTTTTGCTCCATGCCTGGGTTTAATCAGTATCTTAGTTAGGGTCACTATTGCTGTGGTGTAACACCATGACCAAAAGCAAACTGAGAAGGAAGAAATCGGGACAGGAACTCAAACAGGGCTAGAACCTGGAGACAGAAACTGATGCAGAAGCCATGGAGGGTGCTGCTTACTAACTTGGTCCCCATAGCTTGCTCAGGCTGCTTCCTTGTAGAACCCAGGATCACTAAACCAGGGGCAGCACCACTGACAATGTGCTGGGCCTTCCCCCATCAATCGCTAAGTAAGCAAATGCCCTACAGGCTTCCCTACAGCTTAATCTTACGGAGACACTTTCTTAATCGAGGTTCCCTCCTCTCAGACCAGTTTAGCTTGTGTCAATTTGACATGAAAACAAGACAAAACAACTGCCCGGCACAAGCGGTGTTGTGCTATCTGCCTGGCGCTGTCTTTCCTCCATATTTGTGTACCCAGAACTCTTCTCAGGAGCACCTGTTTTGCCCCCTGCTGAGCTGTGTTAGACCCATGTTCTGCTTGAGAGCTCTCTGTAAGTCTATCTTATCATATATCTGCTTACAAGTTTGCCTCACAGCTAGACCAAGTCACACCGTATTCCAGTGATAGCTCACTTTGTTTCTCCCATCCCAGCCACAGAGAACTTTAAACAAACATTTGCTGATAGCAGAGCCATCGCACAAATGATATCCAACCCAGTAGGCCTTTCTTTCTTTTTCTTTCTTTCTTTCTTTCTTTCTTTCTTTCTTTCTTTCTTTCTTTCTTTCTTTCTTTCTTTCTTTCTTTCTTTCTTTCTTTCTTTCTTTCTTTCTTTCTTCCTTCCTTCCTTCCTTCCTTTTTGGAAAAAATACAAAGGTAGATGCTGCGACAAGTTGCCACTGTTGATGATGGCTGTAGTGATAGGAACATTGACGACACTGTGAACTCTAGGGAATGGGGATGCTGGAGAGACCTCTGAGCTGGTAATAGACAGGAGTGTTCATTACCACCTCTCCTTTAGCTAGTGGCTCTATTTGTGTCAGCATCCCTCCATGACTGCCTTGGTAGATTCCATCTCCAAGTTTTCTCCTTCCTTAGCACAAGACACTTTTTGTTTTGGTGGAGTTTAAAATGCAGCTAGTCGCTTCTGGAACTGAAGAGAGTCATACACAGTGGCAATGATTGCATTTTAGATAAAGGAGATGTAGCAAACTTAAAAATTGGTTGAAAATAAATATGTGAGGGTTCCCATGTATGAGAATCGGTCTGAATGCTTACTGGGGAGACTGGGACAGGAAAGTGTGGACTTTTCCATCCAGACTCAGCATCCAGAGGTGTGTGTTGTCAGGAACCAGCATCTGCCAGTCTTGTGGATAGCCTCAGAACACTGAATACAGTGGGATTAGGAGCTTGTGTTGGTCCACAACATTAACAGCATCATCCCTGAGCCACACAGTCCTTTTCCAAGACCACTCTTTCATCACTTGGTTCTCTCATTTCACTGGCATGATTGTTCTCACTCCTTCACATTTCACCAGTATCAGGATGGCAGAGAGGCTGACTTCAAGCTGCTCTTGCCTTCATCTTTGTTTACTCTCTCTGTGACTTGTTTGGGCCAAGCTCTCCATAAGACTCCTCAAACGAGCCCAGGTAAGACCCCTAGTTTGTCTCTCTGCAACTCTGAATTCACATTTTGAATCCTAATAGAAAGTCTACTTGGATTTCAGAACACTGATCCAGCATTTTTAAGCTGCTGCCTGAACTTTACTGTACAGTTTCCTCCTCTTGGTAACTTTCTCTGACCCATTCCTTATACTTTGCTGCCCTCCTGATCTTTGATCACTGCTATAAATTATCCTAAAGTCTCCTGATGTCCTTGTGACTTTGCTTGTCATACTCCTTGCTGGGGTCCTTCCTAGATACCCATTTAGGGAGTGAGACTTCACCCCTCCTGTCTCAGCTGATCCAGCTCTTAGAAGATTTTTGTTTTTTAAATAGTTATTCCATTGGATCAGGATTGGATAAGAAGGAAAACTGGCCTCTGGTTAGTTTTGGAGTTAGGACAAGGAGGAGAGAAGGATAGAGTATTTTTATTAAATAAGCAAAAATATCAGTACTTTTAGCTTTTAAAAAATCCTGTGAAACTTGACATGTGATAGTTAAGAGACAATTTTTATAAGGAGAGTTTATATATAAAGGAGTGTCAGGATTACAGTCAGTCTTCATGACATCTCCTCTCTTTTCTCTAAATATTGATGGGAAGGGTATAGCATTATTGGTCACTACCACCCAATCACTTTCTGAGGTCCAAAACTGCCCCCACTGGGTTGTATGTATTCCATGTATCATTCTTCCTATAATCATCCCACTTCCCTTCCTGGAGACCCATCTATCTCCTTATGGAACGGAATCTCCTTCCCACCTACACCAGTATTCTACAAGGAAGTGTTTCTGAAAGTGATTCTTGGTAGCTTGGATGAGAATATAGACTGAGAAAAATATTTGGCAAGTAAAGTTCAAATCCAAGGCCATAATATTACTCAAGAATTACTCAAGATGCTTAGAGCATGTCTCAATGTGGACTTGACATGGTGAGGTGACCCTGTGGGTTCTAGCCTCAGATTCAGCTGCACAGTCCTTAGGGGACCAGTGTTAACTCAACTACCTCCTGTGGGAATATGGCTGCTTTAAAAATCTGTTTAAACAATGAACCTGCAAAAAGCTGCTCAGCTTTTTCTCTAACAAGCTTGGACATTTTCCTTAGACAGATTTTCATCTGCTTCCCCCCCTACTTGTAAATAAAAGAGTATCCCAACATCTGGGTGCCAAATGCCCAGAACTTCTGGGTGCCTCAATGAGAAAGCTGAGCTGTGAGCTGAGTGTGTGGTGAGCACCTCTGTTTAACAGTGTCATCTGCAAAATCCTTTCTGGCCTTGCGACATTCACTATTCGGGCCAGTATGAAGTCTGTTTGCAATAACTCACTCCTATCCAGAAAGACTGATGCATCTTGCCCAGTGAGGCTAGCCCACCACTCATCTAAAAACACAGCCAATCTGTGTGTGTGCATAAGGGATTCTATGATACAGACCCTCCTACAATATGGTCTGATGCCTGAGAACTTGGGTCCTGAGACTGCTCAGCTCCACAACTAAATGATGAGGGTTCTGTTTACCCTCATCCATCCTGTAACTGTGAAGTTCTGATGTTCTAAAGATTCTAGAAAGAGGGACCTGACCCAGAAGTGCCTCAAGACAAATTTCAATCCTTCAGAAGATTCTGGGGCCCAAGTATGTTGGCACAAGGTGGAAAGGGCATCAGCGGGTACTCAGATTATATCACAAATTATGCTGTTGGATCTACAACCGTCATTTTATGCGCATGAGTTCATTACAATATTACTTTTTTATTAGGTACTTATAAGAAGAGACAGGAAAATGTGTCTCATGTGTACTAAGATTTATGTATACATGTAGTGTGGACACATATGCACATGTATTTCTGTATACCTGTGTGCATATACATGAACATATCCATGCACGAATGTATGAGGCTATGTGTACATACATGTGTATGTGCATAGCTGTGTGTATACATGTATATACATATATACAGCTGCAAGCGAACATAAATGTGGTACAGGTGCACGTGTAACCATGACTACACACACATACATGCATGTGTGTGGACAATATGCCCTTGTACCACCTACAAAGGTAGTCATTTTTCAAAAGTCATTTTAAAAAGTTCAAAGGGGTCAAGACCGTGCTGGTGAAACCCACAAAGACAGCTGACCGGACAAGGCGGAGCTCTTGAACCCCAGACTGATAGCTGAGAGGCCAACGGGGGACTCATCCAGACTCCATGAATGCAGTATCAGTGAGGAGGCCTCAGCAATGTCCACATGGAGGGATGATTTCTCAGCCTGGACACATGGGGAAGGGCCTAGGTCCTGTCCTGGATGAAATGACAGACTCTGGAGATTTCCCCCCCAAGGAGAGCCTCACTATCCCTGGGGAATGAGGAATTGGGCTGGGGGCTGGGAGAGCTAGTGGAGAGGTAAGGGAGGAGGGGTGGGAGAGGGAGTTGGGATTGACACGTGAAGCATGTGTTGGGGAAGTCTTATGTCAATAAAGCACTGTTGAGCCAATAGGAATCTAGATAGGTGGGACTAGGAGTCCAGGAGGACTCTGGGAAGAAGAAACACAAGGGAGTCAAGATGTAATGCCATGGGGTAGGAAGCCCGGAACTATTCTCCGGTAAGAGAAATACTTATATTAATAATTATGGGGTAATTCCTTAAGTCAGAGCTAGCCAGTAACAAACAAACAAGGCCAACAGCTTCATAATTAATATAGCCTCCTGTGTGTTTATTTGGGACTGATGTGGCTCTAGAACCAGGCTGGCGGGAAGGCTTCTCTCAAGGAAAAGGTTTCCCTTTACAAGCATGCATATTTCTAGTTTAAATAAAAACATACTGAGAAAAAAAGTATAGAATGCTGGGGAGATGACTCAGTGGGTAAAAGTGTTTACCATCAAGGTTGTTATCTGAGCTCAAACCCGGGGACCCACACAGTGGAAGAAGAGAACCAACGATCACAAGTCATTCTCTGATTTCCACAAGCATGCCATGTCATGGACACACACACCTGTGTATGCATATGCCCTTGCATACACAAAATGGATAAATAAAAGGTAACAATACTTTGAAAAAACATTAGGTAAAGTCATCATTTATCCTAAATATGTACAGTTTGTATAGGAAATAACAAATGATGAAGTGTGATTTGTGATGGGGAGTGGAATTATTCTGAGGCATCTGGAAATGGCTTGAAAAAAGAGAACCCCCTGAGAACTGCCAGTAAAAGGGGTTGGTGGAATGGATGCTAGACGTGGGGCATGCTTTGGGGAAGAATGAGCAGGGTCAGTAAGATACCCAAGCTTGCCCTTCAGCTAAGGATGCTGTAAATGAAATCACTTAAAAATCAGATTGTTTTCTGTTCCTCTACATGCTTCTTCCCAAGCATGTTGAGAGACAAGAAGGGGGGAGCTGTCTCTGTATTATGATGTTGGTAGATATGTGTGTGTGTGTGGGGGGGGGTTGTATGTGACATGGCTCATGAATAGAGACAAGAGAACAAACTTTGGGTGTTAGCCCTCACTGTCCACCTTGTTTTATTATTCACCAGAGCATACCCTAGGTTAACTGGCCTATGAACTTCTAATAATAATTTTGCCTGTTTCTCATTTTCCCTGACACAGGAATTACAGATCATGTGCTACCATTCCTGGCTTTTTATACTTGTGATGTGGGTTCAGGAATCCACATTTAGGTTGTCAGGCTTGTACAACAAGCACCTTATGCATGGAGCCATTTCCCATCCTTCCCCATGATGATGATGATGATGATGATGATGATGATGATGGTGGTGGTGGTGGTGGTGGTGGTGATGATGATGATGACATATTCATTTTGTCACCTATGCTGAAGTTGAGAATTGTCCACCTAGTTCCTACATGATGCTAAGTACACCAAGATAAGTTGCTCTCCAATGCCAACTGGCCCACAGAGTGTGCTCTGGTTCATCTAAGTAGCAAACACTCTCTGCTTTTCCTCATGATTGCCTCTTTCACAGCTTGTGTTTCTTCCTGTGGTGTGTCCAATTTGCATGCTATCTTCATTCTCTACTGGGCCACAGGCTCTGCTGTCTCCTGAGTAATTATTGTCCTCAGCCACAAATGTCTTGAGATCAGCTCAGGCTCCTTTACTTATTATATGCTTATGACTTAACTATGGATGTATCCCAGTCATAAAATGAAAATTATGTTAAAACAGTTTACATTTGGGTAGACTTAAGTTTTGGCTATGTGTCAAGGGACATTATTCCACACAATCTTTATAAATGCGTGTTCATTCTCCTTGACACTCAACCCTGTCAGTTTTGCCAAGTCTTCTTCCAGTTGGAGACTTAGAGGCACACAGAGATCAAATAATTGCTTAAAGGCACTGGCTGGAGGAAATCAGGCTTCTCTGCTGACTCTGGATCCACAGTCTGTCCTATTTTTGGACTATCAAGGCTCAGAGAGGATCAGGAACCCTTACATGTTACTGCTTACTCTTCACCCACAGGTAAAATGCCCTAGTTTTTTGATGCCAGACGGTGTTCCAGAGTACAATACAGAAAAGCCAGAGTGTTGTATTTTCAATGAGATGGAAAAAAATATTAAAAGTTAAAAACAGCTTTTTTATGTATGTTTTTTATTTAAATTAGAAGCATGCATGCTTCAAATGTCAATCCCGGCTCCCTCTTTCTCCCTCCACCAGCCCCCCAACCCCCCACCCCTAGCCCAATCCCCACATCATTCCCCAGGGAGGAGTCTACTACCCAAAGCTCCAGAGATTTCTGAGGCCTCCTCACTGACACTACATTCATGGGGTTTGGATCAGTCCCCTGTTGGCCTCTTAGTCATCAGTCTGGGGTTCAAGAGCTCCCCCTTGTGCAGTCAGCTGTCTCTGTGGGTTTCACCAGCACGGTCTTGACCGCCTTGCTCATCACTCCTCCATCTCTGTCACTGGGTTCCAGAGAGTCAGTTCCGTGTTTAGTTGTGAGTATCTGTCTCTGCTTCCATCAGTCACAGGATGAAGGTTCTAGGATGTCACATGAGATAGTCACCAACTTTATCATCAGGTAGGGGCTTTTAATGTAGTCTCTTCGCTATTACTTAGTTTTCTTAGTTTTCCAGTTGGTGTTATCCTTGTACATTTCTGGAAATCTCACTAGTGTCAGCTCTTTCCTCAAAGCTATAATGACTCCAACTATTATGGTATCTCTCCTTCTGGTCTCCTCTATTCTTACCCCGACTCAGCCTTCCTTCTCCCCCATGTCTTCTACCCTCCTCTTATCCCCCTCTCTTTTTCCTGGTTCCCTCTCCTCTCCCCCCATGTTCCCAATCTGCTCAGGAGATCTTGCCTCTTTCCATTTCTCTGGGGTATAATGCATATCTCTTGGGAACCTCCATGTTCCCCCCATGTTCCCAATCTGCTCAGGAGATCTTGCCTCTTTCCATTTCTCTGGGGTATAATGCATATCTCTTGGGAACCTCCCTGTTTCCCAGATTGACTGGCCCTGGGATTGTAGGTTGACACTCCCCTGATCCATGTCTAAAATCCATATATGAATGAGTACATACAATGTTTGTCTTTTTTTCAATTTTTTATTATTTTAATTTTAAATAGCATGTTTTACATGTAAATCCCAGTTCCCTCTCCCTCCCCTCTTCCCACACTCCCCATCATACCCCCAAGCCTCCTACCCTATATCCATTTCCTTCCACATTGGGGATATCTAGAGTCTGTCATTTCACTCAGGGCAGGGGCCAGACACTCCCCTAGAGTCCAGGCTGAGAGAGCATCCCTTTTTGTGTTATGGACACACGATGTCTGTTTTTATGCCAGGGATAAACACTGATCCACTGCTCAAGGCCCCATAGGTTGCCCAGGCCTTCTCACTGACTCTCACATTCTGGGGGTCTGGATCAGTCACATGCTGGCCTCCCCACTGTCAGTCTGGGGTCCAAGAGCTCTCCCCTGTTCAGATCAGTTGTCTCTGCTGGTTTTGCCAGCCCATTCTTTGCCAATTTGCTCATCACTCCTCTCTCTCTCTGTCACTGGGTTCCTTGGGTTCAGTTCAGTGCTTAATTGTGGGTGTTTGCCTCTGCTTCCATCAGTCACTGGATGAAGGCTCCAGGATGGTTATGGACATCAAGTTCATTATCAGGAATGGGCATTCGAGGTGGTCTCTCCACTATTGCTTAGCTTGCCAATTGGTGTCATCCATTTAGATCACTAGAGGTCACACTGGTGCCTGATCTGTCTTCTAACCTATGATTCCCTCTTCCACCTATTCTACCCCCGACTCAACCTTTCTGTTCCCACATGACCTACTCTCTCTTCCTCTTCTCCCCCTCTCTTCTTGCCAGCTCCCACTCCCCCTCACCCCTTGCTGTGGTCCCCATCTGTTCAGAAGATCTTGCCTCATTTCTCTTCTCTGGGGTACCATGCATATCTCTTGGGTTCTTTCCTGTTTCCCAGACTCTCTGTCAGTGGAAGTGCAGACTGGCACTATCCTGATCCATAAAATCCATATATGAGTGAATACATACCATGTTTGTCTTTTTGCAACTGGGTTACCTCACTCAGGATGGTTTCATCTAGCACCATCCATTTACCTTCGAGTTTGAAGATTCCATTGTTTTTTTCTGCTGAGTAATACTCCATTGTGTAAATGTACCACATTTTCTCTATCCACTCTTCAGTTGAAGGGCAACTAGGTTGCTTCCAGGTTATGGCTATTACAAATAATGCTGCTATGAACATAGTGGAGCAGATGCCCTTGTTGTATGAATTTGCCTCCTTTGGATATATGCCTAAGAGTGGAATTGCTGGGTCTTGTGGTAGATTGATTACCATTTTTCTGAGGAATCTTCATACTGGTTTCCAAAGTGGCTGTACGAGTTGGCACTCCCACCAACAGTGGAGGAGTGTTCCCCTCTCTCCACATCCTCTCCAGCATAAATTGTCTTCGGTGTTTTTGATTTTAGCCATTCTGACAGGAGTAAGATGGTATCTCAGAGTTGTTTTGATTTGCATTTCCCTGATGGATAAGGATGTTGAGCACTTTCTTAAGTGTCTCTCAGCCATTTTAGCCTCCTCTATTGAGAATTCTCTACTTAGTTCTGTACCCCACCTTTTAATTGGGTCCTTTGGTATTTTGGAGACTTGCTTCTTGAGTTCTTTGTAAATTTTGGAGATCAGCCCTCTGTCAGATGTAGGGTTAGTAAATATCTTTTCCCATTCTGTGGACTGCCTTTTTGTCTTGTTGACTGTGTCCTTTGCCTTACAGAAGCTTTTTAGTTTCAGGAGGTCCCATTTGTTAATTGTTGATCTCAGAGTCTGTGCCACTGGTGTTATGTTCAGGAAGCAGTCTCCTGTACCAACTCATTTAAGAGTATCTTTCACTTTCTCTTCTAAGAGTTTCAGTGTGGTTGGATTTATGTTGAGATCTTTGATCCATTTGGACTTAAGCTTTGTACAAGGCAATAAACATGGATCTATCTGCAGTCTTCTGCATGCCAATACCCAGTTATGCCAGCACCATTTGTTGAAGATGCTTTCTTTTTTTTCATTGTATAGTTTTAGCTTCTTTGTCAAAAATCAAGTGTTCATAGGTGTGTGGGTTAAAAGCAGGGTTTTCAATTCGGTTCCATTGGTCTACCTGTCTATTTTTGTGCCAGTACCAAGCTGTTTTCAGGACTATAGCTCTATAATAGAGCTTGAAGTCAGGTATGGTGATGCCTCCTGAAGTTCCTTTTTGTATAGTGTTGTTTTGGCTATCCTGGGGCTTTTGTTTTTCCATATAAAGTTGATTATTGTTCTTTTAAGGTCTGTGAAGAATTGTGCCAGAATTTTGATAGGGATTGCATTGAATCTGTAGATTGCTTTTGGTAAGATTGCCATTTTTATTATGTTGATCATACCAATCCAAGAGCATGGGAGATCTCTCCATTTTCTGGTATCCTCTTTGATTTCTTTCTTTAAAGACTCAAAGTTCTTGATATACAGGTCTTTCACTTCCTTGGTTAACATTATCCCCAAATATTTTATGCTGTTTATGGCTATTGTAAAGGGTGATGTTTCTCTGATTTCTTTCTCAGCCACTTCATCATCTGTATATAATAGGGTCACTTATTTTTTTTGAGTTAACCTTGTATCCTGCCACTTTGATGAAGGTGTTTATCAGCTCTAGGAGTTCCCCTGCGGAGTTTTTCAGGTCACTTATGTAAACTATCATATCATTTGCAAATAGTGAAAGCTTGACTTCTTCTTTTCCTATTTGTATCCCCTTGATATCCTTTTGTTGTCTTATTGCTCAAGCTAGAACTTCGAGTACAATATTGAAGAGATATGGAAAGCCTTGTCTTGTTCCTGATTTTAGAGGAATCGTGTTGAGTTTCTGTCCATTTAGTTTGATGTTGGCTGTTGGTTTGGTATATATAGCTTTTATTGTGTTTAGGTATGTTCTTGTTATCCCAGATCTCTCCAAGACCTTTATCAGGAAGGGATGTTGAATTTTGTCAAAGACTTTTTCAGTATCTAGTGAGATGATCATGTGTTTTTTCTTTCTCACAGTTTGTTTATATGGTGGATTACATTGATAGATTTTCTAATGTTGAACCATCCCTGCATTCCTGGGATGAAGCCTACTTGATCATGGTGAATGATTTTTCTGATGTGTTCTTGAATCCGGTTTGCTAGTATTTTATTGAGTATTTTTGTATCGATGTTCATGAGGGAAATTAGTCTATAGTTCTCTTTCTTTGTTGTGTCTTTGTGTGGCTTGGGTATCAAGGTAATTGCAGCCTCCTAAAAAGAGTTTGGCAGTGAGACTCCTGCTTCTATTGTGTGGAATACTTTGAGGAGTATTGGAATTAGCTCTTCTTTGAATTTCTGGTATAATTCTGCACTGAAGCCATCTGGGCCTGGGCTTTTTTTGGTTGGGAGACTTTTTATGACTGCTTCTATTTCATTAAGAGTTATAGGTCTGTTTAGATTGTTTATCTGTTCTTGATTTAGTTTTCGCAAGTGATATCTATCCAGGAAATTGTCCATTTCCTTTAAATTTTCAAATTTTGTCGAGTACAGATTTCAAAGTATGCCCTGATGATTCTCTGGATTTCCTCAGTGTCCGTTGTTATGTCCCCCTTTTCATTTCTGATTTTGTTAATTGCCATGTTCTCTCTCTGTCTTTTGGTTAGTTTGGACAGAGGTTTGTCTATTTTGTTGATTTTCTCAAAGAACCAACTCTTTGTTTCATTGATTCTTCTCAATGTTTTCCTGGTTTCTACTTGATTGATTTCAGCCCTCAATTTGAATATTTCCTGGCATCTGCTCCTCCTGGGGGAGTTTGCTTCTTTTTTTTTTTCTAGAACATTCAGCTGTGTTATTAATTCTCTAGTGTGACTGTTCTCCAGTTTCTTCATGTGGGCCCTTAGTGCTATGAACTTTCCTCTCAGCACTGCTTTCAGAGTGTCCCATAAGTTTGGGTATGTTGTGTCTTCATTCTCATTGAATTACGGGAAGTCTTTAATGTCTTTTTTTTTTTTTCGTTTACCCAGTGATGGTGCAATTGTGCATTGTTCAATTTCCATGAGTTTTTAGGGTTTCTGCGATTTGTGTTATTGTTGTGTTCTAATTTTAATCCATGGTGGTTTGATAAGATACAGGGGGTTATTCCAATTTTTTTTGTATCTGTGGAGATTTGTTATGTTTCCTATTATGTGGTCAATTTTAGAGAAGGTTCCGTGTGGCGCTGAGAAGAAGGTATATCCCTTTGTGTTTGGGTGGAATGTTCTATAGATGTCTGTTAAACCCAGTTGGGTCATAACTTCTATTAGTTCTTTTGTTTCTTTTTTAAAATTTTTTATTTTAATTTTAAATAGCTTGTTTTACATGTCAATCCCAGTTTCCTCTCCCTCCCCTCCTCCCGCACTCCCCCATCCCCCCCTCCCAGCCTCCCACCCTATTGCCAATTCCTTCCACATAGGGGATATCTAGAGTCTGTCATTTCACTCAGGGTAGGGTCCAGGCACTCCCCTAAGAGTCCAGGCTGAGAGCATCCCTCTTTGTGCTATGGGCACACGATGACTGTTTGTATTCCAGGGATAGACACTGATCCACTGCTCAAGGCCCCATAGGTTGCCCAGGCCTTCTCACTGACACTCACATTCGAGGGTGTCCAGATCAGTCCCATACTGGCCTCCCCACTGTCGGTCTGGGGTCCAAGAGCTCTCCCCTGTTCAGATCAGCTGTCTCTGCTGGTTTTGCCAGCCCATTCTTTGCCAATTTGCTCATCACTCCTCTCTCTCTGTCACTGAGTTCCTTGGGTTCAGTTCAGTGCTTAATTGTGGGTGTTTGCCTCTGCTTCCATCAGTCACTGGATGAAGGCTCCCGGATGGTTATAGACATCAAGTTCATTATTAGGAATGGGCATTCGAGGTGGTCTCTACACTATTGCTTAGCTTGCCAATTGGTGTCATCCCTTTAGATCACTAGAGGTCACTCTGGTGCCTGATGTGTCTTCTAACGTATGATTCCCTCTTCCACCTATTCTACCCCCGACTCAACCTTCCTGTTCCCCCATGACATATTCTCTCTTCTTCTCCCCCTCTCTTCTTCCCAGCTCCCACTCCCCCCCACCCCTCGCCGTGTTCCCCATCCATTCAGAGGATCTTGTCTCAATCCTCTTCTCTTGGTTACTATGCATATCCTTTATGTTCTTTCCTGTTTCCCAGACTCTCTATCAGTGGAAGTGCAGACTGGCACTATCCTGATCCATGTCTAAAATCCATATATGAGTGAATACATACCATGTTTGTCTTTTTGCGACTGGGTTACCTCACTCAGGATTGTTTCTTCCAGTGCTATCCATTTACTTTCGAGTTTGAAGATTCTATTGTTTTTTTTCTGCTGAGTAATACTCCATTGTGTAAATGTACCACATTTTCTCTATCCACTCTTCAGTTGAGGGGCAACTAGGTTGCTTCCAGGTTATGGCTATTACAAATAATGCTGCTATGAACATAGTGGAGCAGATGCCCTTGTATGAATTTGCCTCCTTTGGATATATGCCTAAGAGTGGAATTGCTAGGTCTTGTGGTAGATTAATTCCCATTTTCCTGATGAATCTCCATACTGATTTCCAAAGTGGCTGTACGAGTTGGTACTCCCACCAACAGTGGAGGAGTGTTCCCCTCTCTCCACATCCTCTCCAGCATAAATTGTCTTCGGTGTTTTTGATTTTAGCCATTCTGACAGGAGTAAGATGGTATCTCAGAGTTGTTTTGATTTGCATTTCCCTGATGGATAAGGATGTTGAGTACTTTCTTAAGTGTCTCTTGGCCATTTTAGCCTCCTCTATTGAGAATTCTCTACTTAGTTCTGTACCCCACCTTTTAATTGGGTCCTTTGGTGTTTTGGAGACTTGCTTCTTGTGTTCTTTGTAAATTTTGGAGATCAGCCCTCTGTCAGATGTAGGGTTAGTGAATATCTTTTCCCAATCTGTGGGTTGCCTTTTTGTCTTGCTGGCTGTGTCCTTGCCTTATAGAAGCTACTCAGTTTCAGGAAGTCCTATTTATTAATTGTCGATTTCAGTGTTTGTGCTACTGGTGTTATGTTCAGGAAGCGGTCTCCTGTACCAATTCATTCAAGGGTACCTCCCACTTTCTCTTCAAAAACAGCTTTGTAAATATCTATCATAATATCCAGATAGGAAGAGGGGAAAATACACATTAAGAAACATGCTTTTGTTTTTCTTCCAGTGATCATACTACCAACCAGACTCCTTTGTAAACATTTTTATTTTATTACCAAAAGTTTTCCTGTTATTTGCAGTGACACATGCCTTGCAGAGTCAGTCTTATTAAAGGGACACATACATGTGGCCAAGCAGAAAGACAGAATGAAGAAATATGAGACAGAGCCACTTGATCTGATACTAGTAGGTGGTATGCCTTGGGGACTGGTAACGGGCTCCTTGTAAATCTCTGAGGCAAGCAGGACAGTTACCCAAAACAGGCAGACAGGCAGCTAAGTGACAGTTGTGACAAGAATCAAGGAAAAGATGAGTGTTGGAGAGGTGGCTTCTCTGAATCTGTATTTAACATCATACAAATAGATTCAACCTGAACTTCTCTACAAACACGCCTTCTAGTCCTTTCCTTGACATCTCACTGTAACATGGCTGATGACTCTGATTGTGCCTCTCAGGCAGCTCGAAAACAGAGCAACATCAGAAGTTCCAAGGATCCCACCTCCATGCCTGGTATGACTCACAGAGCTGAAAAAATTGTCCCCAGGAGAGGCTCTATCCATGTGGTAAATCGTATTTTCCAGTAGTTTGTTCACCAGAAAAGAAAAAAGAACTGCTCCCTGCCACACACATGGGTTGTCTTTGTTATATCGTAAGCACATTGCTGCCCTCATATGGTGCAGCTCATGTGTTTCTGTCAGCTCATGTGAGTCTCCTTCTGGCAGCATGTGGAAGCCAGTCCTTGCTTATTGACAACAGACTTGGTTACGAACATATTCGTAAGAGTGGCACTATAGTTCCATGAATTCTGGGTCTGTCCCTAGGCTGTCTTGCAGAGGTGCTGTGACTTACATCATGGTTTTAGAGTTTATGAGACTGGGGCAACGAGGGAATGAAAAAAGGACAGACATACATACAGAAAAGCTGGGATTGGGTGGGAATCACATTCTGGGGGGCCAGCCATATCCTGGAAACTCAGAGCATTTATGTTATGCATCTGCATTGAGGACATAGACATGTTTTCTCCATGCTTTTCACATACCTTGCTCTTACCTACTGTTCCCTAGCTTTACATAATGTCAGGTACTCATTCTAGACACAAATCAAGCATCTGTGTAGCATCATTATGATTTAATCACTTGCCCCTCCTTCTTTCCTCTTTCCCTTCTTCTTTCTGCCTGTCTTCTTCCCTTTCTCCTTTATTCATTCCTCTCTCCTTCTATTTTTTATTGTCTGAGAACACATAATTAATTGGCTCTTAAAATACATTGGTATATTTGATGAAATGCCAGGGTTTGCTGAGAGGCCAATGTTCTGTTTTCTATATATGGTATCTGCAGTCATCCATCCATCAAGCAAATTGAATCACACATTCACTGAAATGTTCTACAACATTTGGATCAAAATAATTTACTTGATTCTGCTAGGAAATTGATAGAAGATGGGAACTAACTGACAACTTATGAGTCTCTCCCTAGTTGCCTCTGCCCCATCCCTAATAGCCTCTATCCTACCTTAGAAGCCCTTGTCCTGAAGGGAGTAGAAGAAGCGCTGGATGAGTGAACATGTATTGTTGGCATGGGCTTAGCTATATCAAAGACTCTGATGCCTCAGTCCCATGGGAGTGGCAAAGCATTATGCTTGGTGGAGCTCGGAGGGATGGCAAATCTTTCTTTGGAGGTAAGAATGAGGAGAGGTGACCAGTGTGCAGCTTCCTCCTCCTCCCTGATAACGCACAGCTTGAGATTGCTTTCCTGCACATACCTCACACGGAGACTAGCTAACCCCTCTCCTTGTGCTGTATATAATAAACATGCTGAGGTTCAGGCTTACACAGTAGTAAGTGTTACTCCATCAGAGCACACACCCCAATTGATCCCAACTTTTTGTATGTGTGCTTGTGTCTGTCATTTCTGCATTCCCTGCTGCCCCTCATCAGGAGTCCAGATACAATATGCACAGGTCAAGGCATTGGCCAGACTCAGAAGCTCCTGCTGCATTCTAGCAGCCCCTTCCTTTGTCCCCAACGGTCTTTGCCACATCCCAACATCCCTGTCCTACCTCTAGCAGCCCTGACCTGTTCCCAGCAACTCTTGTCCCATCATCAAAAGCCCCTGCCTCAGTAGTCTATGGCCTTCTGTGAATAT
The DNA here is from genome assembly GCF_017639785.1 of Mesocricetus auratus. NCBI lineage: Eukaryota > Metazoa > Chordata > Mammalia > Rodentia > Cricetidae > Mesocricetus > Mesocricetus auratus. Next base: position 1,118,668 of record NW_024429205.1, read on the forward strand.
ATATCATTGCCAGTGCCTATGCCAACCTGTCTTGGTGACTGTGAAACTTGGTGCTATGGTTTACATTGATTGTCAACTTGACAGAATCTGGAATCCCTTTGAAGCCAAGTTTCTCTGGACAGGTCTCTTGGAGATTTTCTAGATTAGGTTAATTGTTGTGGGTAGACCCACCCTACATACAGAGAGCATAAAGCATACGTCCATTAGCTAGGGTACCAGACTGCATAAAAAATGAGAAAGGTAGTTTAGCTTGGGCGTTCATCTCTTTGTAATGACTGACTATGGATGTACTGTGACCTACTACATCTTGCTGGATATCATAACTTCCCCAGCATGAAGGACTGTACCCTCACACTGCAAACAAAAGTAACCCTTCCTTTCTTAAGTTGCTTCTTAACTATCTTGTCACAGCTACAAAGGAAAGTAACCAAGTTATGCAGGCTATATTTTTTCTTATAGATTTTCATTATATCCCTTTCTGATTATTCTACATATATGTGTTTCATAAAACTTTCAAAATACTGTTTTTATTTTTTGACAAATGCTGCTTTATCCTTGATTTGAAAAAAAAGTGTCTCAAATAGAAAAAGAAGCAAGAAAAACAAGAAAAAATAAAATCATTCCCCTTGCAAAAAAATCTAGGCTTATTTAATGCTACATATTAAATAAATGTCTGTGAGAAAATCTGAGCTTCCTCCACTAGTTTCTTCCATTAAATGTTTGTGGGAACTTCTTCCTTATAGATAATCATATAATGAGCCAATAAAATAATGTTTGGAATATTGCTACAATCAAGTTGTAACTTTTGCTGTTACTGTTCTGTTCATATTAACCTGGGGTCTAGTTTTATCACTATTCACCAATTTACAAATTGTTTTGGCTCAAAATGTTATATTTTCCACAAAGTAATTCTGAATGTCACTGAGCAAAAGTCAGATCTCTCTAATTGAAAGTGTCAGGACACAAGGTGCCCCTCTGAGGTCAGAGTGTGTGTCCTGTTGTAATTATGCCCTATAACCCAGCTTCCTAGAAAGGTTATGAGGCCCCTAGATCTTTCTCACACTAATTCTGGTTGTGTTTGTATGACTCCTTGTGGAGACCTTTGCACAAGGGTGTCCCCTAAACACACAGGTAATTAAATTAAGCATGGAGTTTGAAAGATATCGTTATCCATGCCCTTCAACTGGCCACATTCCTTCCACAGTGGACCTGCTGCACAGTCAGCTTGAAAGGAAAAAAAATATCATCTCATGGAGACAATTTCCAAACTCCTGGTAGTTGTGTTGACACTTTCTGTGTTCTTTCTTTAATACAGTATTGTCCCCCAGGAAGCCATCAATACAGTCCATAGGCTGGGACTGCTTTGTGTGGCCTTCTGCGGACAGCTTAGTGCTTTTCCCACAATTTCTATAACACAGCCACATTCAATAACTTCAAAGAAATTCTTGAAATTAAACCTTTGTGATTTTTGTATTACACAGGATGAAAGGTGTCCTGTTGCCTGCCAAAACTAAATCAGGAGAATCGACTAGAAAAGTGCATGGTCTTTCTTGCTATTATGAGGCTCAGCTAGCGTGTCTTAGCATCCCTCTCAGCTCTAGCCCAATGTAGCTTCCTTGGGAAGGTGCAGACCTTGGTAGTCCTCCCCAGCACTGGGATCCACCTCACATATGACTAGTGCCCAAAAAACACTTGGAAAATGTATGTATCCTTAGTAACCCCCCACCCCCACCAGTAATAGCTAAATAAGTGAGTCAGTGAGTCATGCCACTAACATAAGCATATCAGAGACATTGGAGAGAGAAGCTGTATCCTGTTCTTTTTGAGTGACACAAAGATTGGGACAGCCTTCTTTATTGTTTCCTATCTTGGGCTGGGAAGATGATCCTAACACCTCCATTTTGTATATGCATTTATTTCTGTGTTCGTTAAGTCTTTGGTTGATGTATACCACTGTCGTTTTTTCTGTTTTCATAAGATAAATGTGGTAATGCTAAAATAATAACCATAAAAGTCAAAAGTACTAAAATGACTGCTCTGAGTCAATTTTGCTCTAAGGAATGACTTCTTCTCCACATTCCACACACTGCACTGTAGAGAAACTAGAAAACTTCCAGTGTAATTAGAACCAGGATACAGTTTCAAGGTCTTGACTCGCCATAATGCTCCAACTTTCCATTCCTCTGGACCAGCTGAGATGACCTGAACCTAATATAACGGGATGGTAATAACAACCCCATCATATTAAAGAGCTGCTCCAAGAATTCCCTGGGACTAAATGCAGAGCCACATAGTGCTTCAGCCTTTGGCCTGGTCTGTAATGAACATCAGAAGAGGCAGGTGGCTTACATGTGCTCAGAAGTGAGGGTTGGTTGGGATCATGAAAACAGGGGTTCCCACAGTCTGCTCAGCGTGCATTCCACTAGCTTCTCAGGAGACCGGGACACCCCAAACACAAGTGATTACTCCATGTTGTCAGCTCTGTTGCCTTCACAAGTTGTCACTAGATTGTGTTCATAGGACACAGTGTCAGGAAAGGTCTTCCCATTTAGTGATTTAGTGGTGCTGCTACCATGGTCAACAGTAGTGAGGAATGAGAGCCTCTCAGGGATAAGCTGGTACATCAGAAGTTAGTATTTATCAAATGTTGTATATAATGAGGTGGAATCAGCAGGTCACTACAAGTACAGCAGATAGGATTAAATGCAGGCTTCTGTAGGAATCTGACACTAAAATTACGGTTGAAATAATCCCTTGTATTATCAAGAGGAGAAACAGATGAAGCACTGCTATAGTTTTTCCTGTCAGCAGAAGGTGCTTTGCACATCATTTTCAGTTCTTCTCTCTATGGCTGCTAAAAGGCAGAGAGTCAATAGATAATTTATACTTGTCCATCTGTACATTTATGGAGAACATGGATATAAGTGCTTCCAGGTATACAGAGTTCTGCATACATGTTAGGTACCATACTTGTGTTTTCCAAATGTTTTCAAGAGATGAGAAGGAAGCAGATGTAGGAAACAAACACTCGGGGTTTCAGTCGTGGAGCTTGCTGCCATGGCAACAAAGGAGGGACTGGGGTCAGAAGCCACTGCTGCCAACTCCCACCCAACTCTGAACCTGATCTTGAGCCTGGGATGCCCTCCATGGGTGAAACCTCTAAGATGACATGCTGCGTCTCTGCTTTGGGACAGGACTTCCCTGGGAACGTTCCTGAAAATCCAGGGAGCTGTTTGCAAGAATGGAAGGAGAGCCACACAGACTTGAGCTCCAAGTTCTACAGTTTTCCTCAGGGATTCCACTTCAAAATCTGAAAAGTATCAACCCAGATCTCTCTGTTTCCTATGAAGAGTTTATTTATCCTTCATATTCCTGGTTCCTGGTGTAGATGAAGCAGCCTGAATCCTTTTGCATATGTAATCAGTCTTTATTATGCTAAAAGCAATTTTTCAAGTTTATGATTTCGCTAAGTCTGTAGCAGTTCAATGTGGGTAGCAAGGACATATGTATCTGAGCCCCATCTGTCATTTCTACTAGCGATGAAGCCAAATTTATAATTTAGCTCCCAAAGCCTAATAATCACCAAATGTTTCAACAGACCCCCTTGGCCACTCCCTGAGTAGCACAGATATGTAAATATGATTCAATGGAGATGAAGTGCTTCCACATGAATAGTATAATAATTTTTTTAAAACAGTCCCAGTTTTATTCTGTAGCAAGATCTCTCTGACCCATTACATAATTCACTCTCTCAAGATCCTGAGCCTTTGTTACACACATACACATGTGTCTGTAGATATGTGGGCACCTGTAGGCTAGAATGATAGAGCATACAAGACAGGAATTTCTCTTCAAGACACAGGAATATTTATAATGTCCTCAAGTTCCCAGAAGAAAGATCATCTGATGTAAATTATCTTGGGGGAATAGTTGAGTTACCCTTATGCATTGTTTGATTTTTAAAAACTGAGTTATAGGCTTTAATTTTAGGGTCGTTCTATATTTGCAGAAAATCAAGCAGACAGTATAGTGCTGTCATATACATCTCTGGCCTTACGATTTACAGTCTTCATTGTTATTAGGACCTTGTATTTGAAGCCCATCATAATAGGTAATGCCTCAAAACTGACGCTCTTACTATATAAAGTCTATAGTTTCTGTTAGCGATGACATCCCCCTGAGTCTCTACTGACACACTGTGTCATATGCCACTATACAGTATCAGGCAGAATAGTTTCAATGCATAAAATTCCCCTTCGTTAATTCCCTTTTATAGAGTATTACTTTATATAGTACGATATTCATACCTATACTGTTCTGTTTCTCTCTGAAGCACTGTCAACACTGGGAAGATCTGCAGATACCAAATCCATCTAGTTTCATTTGAGAAAATATCATCTTCAGTCTTAATGGACGGTTTTACTTGGGACAGAATCCTGGACTGGTGGTTTTATGTCTCTTTCAACACTTTAAATACATCTTGCTTCACTCTACCTGTGTGTCTTTGCAATAGAAATTAGATGCAATGCCCTTCTGTAGGTCAAGGTCAATCTCAGGACACTTTCAAAGTTTTCTATTTGGCTTGGGTTTTCTGAAGCTTGGCTATGAATCTTAGATGTAGAGTTTTGGTTTTCACTATTCTGTTTCTGAGTTTCCAAAGCTGTGGCTTGGAAGCTATGGATACATCCTAAAGTCCATGAATCCTTCCTCAGCCACGGGCGATGTGCTTACAAGCTATCCCTGATAGTCTCCTTTTCTGTTATGGCAATCTTAGTAGTTCCTCTTCCAGCTTTTCCTCTGCTGTTGTTGAAGGTAGGGGGAGGCCTTGGAGATAGAAAGAGTGTGGTAAGACTTCTGCCCCTCTACCCAGTGTCCCTACATTTCTGATGCTATGGAATTTCTGCAAATAGGTTAAGATTTTATGCGGAAATTGGATTCACTCCTTTTATCTGTTTTCAGATGTGTCAGAGTGCCAGATACATGATGGGTAACCAGTTTTCCCATGCAGATGATTTGGAGATGCCATGTCGTGAAGCAGAGGGTAGCTAATGCTCATCTCAGCCATGTGGGTCCCAGATGATTTAAAGTGGTCTCGTGCCCTGACTACTTGAGAAGTCACAAAATGTCCTGCTGTAGCATGGCTCTGTGGTTGCTACAGCCTTGAGCCCACATGTAGTTTGCCCCAGTATCCCCTCTGCCTGCCCAACCCACTTCATTCTGAGTTTTTATCTTGCTGCTTATATTACCACCTGTTCCTGCAAGTTGTTCACTTTCCCATTAGATTCCTTAGTAAACTAATCATAGTTGTTTTAACTCTCTGATCTAGTAATTTTTAAGCTTTTGTCAAATGATAGCACTTATCTACAATAATGATAAAAAGTGACTAAAATAAATTAAGAAAAGGACCTCATTTACAATAACTACAAAAAATAAAATAGACTTAGGATAGATTTAACTAAGATAATTTTGTACTAAAAATTATAAAATACTGTTAAATGAAATCAGTGGCATAGATAAATAGAAGCATATCCTGAGTTCATGAGTTAGAATATTGCCAAATATCTATACTATGCAAAATCCCTAACAAAATCTCCTTGCCATTCCTCTCACAACAACAGAAAAAAGTTCCTAAAATGAATGTGCAATAACAGAAGATCCCACCAGCAATAACCCTCACTGGTACCCTTGTCCTTTCCCCTGAGTGCTTGTGCTTTTCTTCAGTGAAGCTGGACAGGCTTCAGCGTGGCATCTTCCCTCCCTGCTCCCTCAGTTCTGCATCAGAGAGCCTGGTATGGTTCCTGATTGGTCCCGGGGGATTTTTGTCTCCTAATTCATCCATTCTCAGTCTCTAGCAATTAGCCCACCGCCCTGCGCATGTTGGCATTGGAAACTTAGACTGCTTTGCACAGTGACCTCCTGCCCTTCCCTGTCTGTCTCTCAAGTTTCTAGGGTGGCAGTTGACCTGTACATAACCTTGGTTTCCTGAAATGCCCAAAGAAAGTTTAGAATTCAATTTGTCATCTTCTTGTAAATTTCAGCTGTCTATGATGATAACTCATGTTTGCTGGACCAGAAGCTGGGAGAACCCTCTTTTCTTTGTGGCTAATGTCTCCAAGGACACAGTTTCAGTCTCAGCACTCCCGGGTTCTGAAAGAAACATCACGAATACTTAATCTGTCCTGGACTTTTTTTTTGCTATGCAATAAGTGATTTTGTAGACATTAGCATCATGCACATGTTTAGAGAATGATAAAGATCTGAACCATCTTCATGCATCTGCCCTGAGTTTGGCATTTTTCTTCTTAAACGTTTGTCAATCTTAATATTGCCAAACATATGGAAACATTTTTAAATTCATAGTTACAATTTTGGTGTCTGAAATAATAAGTAGTGTGGGAGGCTGGGTGAATAGAACACAGTTGGAGGCATTCCTCCTATATCTCTGCATCCAGAGTCTCTCCACAGCACTGTGATGACAGAGGAACACAAAAATGAGCACCTTCTAAGAAAAGAGGCATTTTGCTTTTGTTTCATAAAAACCAAATACTTATTAGGAAAATGGTGGCTCAGTGGGGGGAGTGCAAAAAGGAAGAAGAAAATGCTTCAGTTCACATAATGGTTTAATCACTAAGGAAAGCACACTAATTAATTATAAATGCAGGAAGTATGTCCTATTGCCAGGATTGTGTATACGTACTGAACATGCACACACCAGTCAGCCTGTGGCCTTCCAGGGACTCATAGACCACCTCCCCACAGAGTTGCACAGGGTATTTCTGGTTGCCTTGTGACTGAGGTTTCTGGTTTTCCATTCTAATGATCTGCCTGATCAGTCATATTCGCTCTGGAGGCAAAAGACCCTTTGTGTGCTTAGAGAGGGTCATTCCGGAACTGTAATTAGAAAGGTAGGAAGCTGAGCAGTGACATAAGATTTGAAGAGCCTTGGAAGCCCTTTGTCTGCTGTCCCACTGCAAAGCCTAGAAATATGACTAAAAACTGGGCAGGGAAAGTGGCAAGCAGGAGTCTTGTGCACTCCCTCTTACTTGGAGTATAGTGAAGAGTGTTCTCTGTGTATGACCTGAGCTTGTGGGGCTGATTGATAGCTCAGAATCCTGCATGGGACCCAACCAGGCCCTCTGCATGTGAATGACAGTTTTGTAGCCTGGCCTGTTTATGGGACCCCTGGCAGTGGAACCAGGATCTACCCTAGTGCATATGCTGGCTTTTTGAAGCCCAATCCCATATGGTGGGATGGCTTGTTCAGCCTTGTTGTGTAGGGTTAGGGGTTGGTCCTGCCTCAACTGAATATCCAGGTTTTGTTGACTCCCCATAGGAGGCCTTACCATTTCCGAGTAGTGTATAGGGGTGGGTTGGGGGTGGTGAGGTGGAAGAGGAGGAGGAGGGGAAGGGGGAACTGTGGTTGGTATATAAAATGATAAAAGAATATTTTAAAAAAGAGAAGAGCTATGGCACCAGGGGCATCATCTTTATACTTGATTTCATACTATGGTGCTGCAGAAGGAAATGCCAAACTGAAGTCATCGGCACAAAGGGTGTCTTGGAAAACTTGTCCCAGCACAAGATTTGTTTGCTCGAAGCTTAAATCACATATTCAAAGCAGGGTCCATCCTCACCTAGCCCAGGTCTGGTCACAGTATAGCAGGGGTTGGTGAATCCAAAAAGTATTACCAGATATGTCACTCAGCACACCTGGAGGATGACAAGTGGGTGCCTCTTGCCTCCATCCTGCTTGAGAGTATATAGGTGCCTGTGCTGACTCAGGCCCATGAGCTACTCATGCAGCTAGCGGGCCCCCGGCTTGGTGTCTTCCTTGAAGCTCCACTTGAAGCTCATTTCAGAGCTGTTTTTATAGAGCTTGAATTTCTTCTCTTTATATGTGAAATATTAATAGATTCCAGAAAACCTTTAGGAAATTTAAAAAATTAAAAATAAAGTGGCAGTTTAGTTTGCAGTCTTAAGATGTCCTTTAAAAATCTTTGCTTACATTCAAACATTTGACTTGTATAATGGATATAGCAAAAATCTCTAGTCACACAATTCCTCCAGAATTCAAAATGTAACTACCGCACAGTTTTTTTAAATCTAAATTTCCCTATGCTATTTTTTTCCAGCTGGCTCCGCAGTGATATCACAGCTATTAGGGGACAATCAGCTCACGGGTGGCTCTATGAATGGTGCTCAGACAGACACATCTGCTGCTCTGACTTGCGCAGCTCCTTGGGTTCCATCCTGGCTCAGAAGCTCAGTCACAGGGTTCTAAATAGGAGCTGAACCAACTGGGACTTCCTGCGTCAAGCGACTTTGTTTGGAATTGTTTTGCTTCTGCAACGCCCCCTTAATCAAGTAATACTGTGGGTATTTTGGGTGTGTGAGCATGTGGCTGTGAATAGATGCTAAAATCTTCCAGCTTTCAAAGATTCTTGTATTTCTTTGTGAATGTCTGTGTGACAGTCTCCCAGCATATTTGAAAGGAAGGAATCATTTGGCTTAGGGAGGCAGAAAAGGGTTGCTTGGAATAGAAGGTGTCCACTCAGCCTTCCACTCGGTGAGAACTATGACCCAGCACTGAAGCCCATGGACTGGATAATTTTTATGAATTAAGTGTTCTATGTGATATTTCTTAAATCATCATAGTAATCTTTAAATTTGCAATTTCTTGTGTCAAGTATTTACTTGTCCTTTTTTCCAGTTGTTTAATACATGGCCTCACTGTGCATCCCAGGCTGTCTTTAAACTTGTTGATTCTTAGTTTCCCAATTTCTGGATTGTGGGCATGTGCCATCGTGTCTGACTAAATCAGCCCCCCTCCCTCTGTCTTTCATACACACCCACACAGATGCACCGATTTGAAAAATTATATTGAAAAACACTAATAAAGCAATGGTGGATGCTTCTGAGTCCTCTTCTGTCTGGAGTGGAGCCAGTGGTACCTGGCCCAGTAATGGTTTTGGGCCCCTGTGTTTAAAGCTTGAGTTGTCGGCTTGTTTTTGTGAAAGAAAGTACCCTTCTTATGCTTTACCACTAAATGCTGTTTACAAAAAACTAGAAAGAATTGACCTGTTAACTTGTCAATTCTAGCTTTCCAAAAAATAAATAAAAACATGATCACGGCACTGTGAGTACGCCGAAACAAGCCTCATGCAGAAGATTGGTGTTATCTGAGTGGGTCAACCAAACAGCACTTTACAACCAGATTCAGGCTGGGCGGTGGTGGCGCACGCCTTTAATCCTAGCACTCGGGAGGCAGAGGCAGGCGGATCTCTGTGAGTTCGAGGCCGGGCTGGACCGACAGCCTCCAAAACAATACAGAGAAACCCTGTCTCGTTAAAAAAAAAAGACAACCACATTCAGTCCTGGAACAAATAAAAGGAAGATCTGGCAGCACTCAAGATACCTGATGGCCAGCAGTGTGCATGACCTGTAAAACTCAAGACACAGAAGTGTCCTACACTCACTGCCCCCGCAAGGAGGAATAGATCGCTCCTAAGTCCTGTTCTCTCTTTCCTCAGCTGCACAATCCATTCACTACTTTCTGTCATAGTTTTTCAATTTGCTGTGCAAGTACAAATAAAATGCAATCCATGTCAGCTGTTAATGTGTAGAATTCGTCATGGAAATAGCCAGATCACTAGACTAAGAATAGATTCAGGGCATTAGGCCTGAAACAGCAGTCCATTGTACCTCATCCTGAAGAGACCATACAGACTGAGGTAACCCAGTCACAAAAAGGCAAACATGGTACATACTCACTCATATTTGAATACTAGGCATAGAGCAAAGAGTTACCAGCCTAAACCCACACCTCCAAAGAAGCTAGGAAACAAGGAGGACCCTAAGAGAGACATACATGGTCCCTTGGAGAAGGGGAAAGGGACAAGATCTCCTGAGCAAATTGGGAGCATGGGGGGGAGGGGAGGAGAGTTAGGAGAAAGAAAAGGGGAGAAGAAGAGGGGGGAGGAAGACATGAGGGACCAGGAAGATTGAGTCAGGGGAAGAATAGAGGAGAGCAAGAAAAGGGATGCCTTAATAGAGGGAGCCATTATCGATTTAAAGAGAAATCTGGCACTAGGGCAATGTCCAGAGATCCACAAGGATCACCCCAACTAAGACTCTAAGCAATAGTGAAGAAACTATTATAAATGCCCTCCCTTTATAATGAGATTGATGACTACCTTATATGCCATCCTAGAGCCTTCATCCAGTAGCTGATGGAAGCAGAAGCAGACACCCACAGCTAAACACAGAGTTGAATTCCTGAAATCCAGTTGTAGAGAGGGAGGAGTGATGAGCAAAAGGGTCATCAAAAGACTGGTGAAACCCATAGAAACAGCTGACCTGAACAAGGGGGAGCTCTTGGACCCTAGACTGACAGCTCGGAAACCAGCATAGGACAGAACCAGGTCCCCTGAATGTGGGTGTCAGTTAGGAGACCTGGACAGTCTATGGGGGCCTCTGGTAGTGAGACAGCATTTATCCCTAGTGTATGAATGGACATTGGGTGCTCAATCACCATAGAGGGATAGTCTCTCAGCATAGACACATGGGGAAGGGCCTAGGCCCTGCCCCAAATGATGTGACAGACTTTGATGATACCCTATGGAAGACCTCATCTTTTCTATGGAGCAGAAGAGGGATGTGATGGGGGTTGGTGGGGGGCGTGGGAGGATGGGAGGGAGAGGGAACTGGAACTGATATATAAAATAAGATTGCTTCCAATTTAAATAAAAATATAAAAAGAAGACTGTAGAGGACCCCCACAAAAAACTGTTGGTATCTCTAGGGAATACAGCCAAACTTACAATGCCATGAAGGGTTCCCCACTCTGATAGCATTTTCCTGTATCCTCCAGGGCTGCAGAACCTCAAAATCAGCCACAGTGTCTGTCCTGCATCCCCATCTAGTGTGGGATTACAGTGCCTTGTCTTGTGTCCTGCTCCAGGCCCATGTGCTTACATGGTGGTCTCACGGCTGTCCAGTGTCCTGCTGCAGGCCCTCTGTGTATCCTTTCCTCTGAATTGTATATAATCATTGGAACTCTCCAGTCAGAGTAGCTGAGATCACCGACACGAGACCATGATAAGATCAAGCCAGTTAACAATCCTCTGTGGAGTGAAACCGGGGGTGAGGTGAGAACCATGAGGCCCAAGAGGCTTATGACCTTCAGGAGACCTTCAGGAGGCCCTTCCATCCCTGGGGTTATATAGGAGGTAAAAGCTTAACTCGTGGAACTCTTTTGTAATGTAGCTGCTATGCACTGCTCAGTGAATGTCTTAGTGGTGCCTTTGGGTCACCTATGTGAATCTCAACTTCACCACCCTAGACTTGGGTGGAATACTTTCTTTGGTCTATGGGTACTATCTCTATCTATAGTAAATAGCTCTTCTTTTCTCTCTCTAGGAAAAGCTACATAGCATCTGTGTGCATAGGTAGTAGTTGGTGGCCTTTTTGATCCTTAGGGACAAACGACATGTATGATGGTCTTCATAGGGCCTATTAATGGTACTTCAGACCCTGAGATCTTTCCCTTGGCTCCTCTGGAAAAACACCTGTTGTTTGGATGCTGTGTTTATAAATTTCTTCTCTGAAAAATCCTGGAGAAAAAAACAGTCTTCCATGTGTGAGTCTTGTTCATACTCAGACAGTGGCTTTTGGTGACAGACCAGAGTTTCTGCCTTCTTCATACCCATTCAGATGCATATGTTGCATGTGACCTGGTGCCTATCTTTCTTTGTATTTTGTTCGAAATATTTCAGTTTTTATGTGTTCTAATTATTTGGAAGCTGAGCTTGTTCTCTGGAACTCTGAAGGCCCCATGAAAGGGACCTTACAACAGTAACTAAGCAGTCTATTTGCTTTGGCGGGAGAATATCTGTAAGAATTAGCAGCAGAAAGACCCCAAACTCCGTGAAGTTACTTATCTTAAATTTTATGTAAAATAGATCAGCTTGATCCACTATGTGGCTCATGACGAAGCAACAGTTGAGTGGAGTGGGCATGGAGAGATTCTAGAGAGGAACAACCTAGGGTCTGGAAGAACACACAGGAGTGGTCAGAGTGGAGCTTGCCCTCAGCAAACTAAGTCTCTGCTATTATCCAGAAACTTCAGATGTCAGATGGACTAGAACATCTGAGAGTCAGCTATCTGTTGGCATGAGGCTATGTATGAACATCCTGAGCTGTACAATGCAAGCTGGAGCTATGGCTGAGGGCTGTACTGGAAATACTGAAGCAGCAGGCTTGGAAAGAAATAAACAGACAAGCCATGAGGAAAGATACAAGGTGACCATATAGTGGTGCCCCATGTGAAATGGTCATTGTAGACAGCCAGAAGCTTCAGGTCCAAGGTTCAACGGCCTTGAAAAGGGAGCAGAGTCTGGCGAGTTGGTGTCATAACCCAGAATTTGAGTCTCAGGGACTGTTTCTGAGACAGCTGAAGATAAACGGAAGACAGTGGGTTGTTTGGAAAGATGTGATTTAGATGCTCTGCTTTACTTTACAAATATGTGGGAGTCGCCGGGCGGTGGTGGCGCACGCCTTTAATCCCAGCACTCGGGAGGCAGAGGCAGGTGGATCTCTGTGAGTTCGAGGCTGGGCTGGACAGATAGCCTCCTAAACAATACAGAGAAACCCTGTCTCGTAAAAACCAAAAAAAAAGAAAAAAGAAAAAAGAAAAAAAGAAAAAAGAAAAAAACAAATATGTGGGAGTCAGGGGAAGAAGGATGGGGGTGATGGCCCTAGAGGTGGTGCAGATAGATCCTTAAGAGCCTCAAAGAAGTGATACCCTCCATCGGGATGACAAGGAGGACAGTCAGTGTAGTCACTATTGGTGGAAGTAGAAGTGAAGCACTGAGATGCAGACAGGCCCAAACCCAAGGAAGACGAGACTAGGAGCCCCATGTCCAGAACCTACTGGATGACTGTGCTGTACAGAGCTGAGCAAAGGCCTGTGAAGTAGCGTCAAGGAGACGGGTGGCAGGACACAGGTCTCTAGGAAGATGACTGCAGCACCAGCTTTTGGTGGCTATAGTGTTGGAGGTTCGCTCTATGATGATATCCATAGTTTTAGAATTCTGGGGGAACCAGCACATCATGGGCAGGAACATGTGACCCAGTGGAGCTGTTCACTTGACGCTGGAGCGCAAACAGAAATAAGGGACTAGGGTTCTGTACCATCTCCGAGTGTGCTTTTCTAATGTCCAAAGAGTCCCCTCTGTGCCTCTTGAAAGTCCGGTCTCCTTACTATTTGAGGACATTTAAGATCCAAAGCATAGCAAGAGCTCTGTGGACTAAGGTACCAGGACTGAGGACTGAAGCTCCTGTGAGTACGACGGGAGCGGTGCATATGGCAGATACTTACCATAATGTGAGCTGGTGGCAGAGGCATATGAAGTGATGCCAAGGCCTGTCACGGGTCTTGGGAATTGCTGATGGCCTGCACTGCTTGCTGAAAGCTTTGGAGTAGCTGCTGGGTCGTGTCCCTGCACTGGGTTCTAACATGGCCTTTGTACCTGGTGGTTGTGTCAAATGTGGAGGATATTACTTTACATAACTGAATGGATACAGATCCTAGCTCATTTGCAACTGTGACTAATATCCAGAGGACAGGAAGTAATGGGGTATTTTTACAGCAGAGAGTCGGAATGCGTAGGGGCCTTGCCCTGCCCGGGGCTAAGAGGGTGCTTGATGGCAGAGCTGGGTCCAATGCCAAAGTCCACATCACTGTAATGGTGCTATCCTTTTATTTTTTATCACTCCACCAAGTTTAAGTTTCATAACTTAGAGGCCATTATTTCTCTACCAGAATGAAGAAAAAAAGGACACCCCTCAAGCCCCTAATGTCTTTGTTTTAATGAAAGACACATACTTGGAGTCTTCCGTTCACAAATCGTGGGAGGTGTTGAGTGACACTGGAAGTAACAGTAGGCAGGACTTGTCTATCACATATTCTTGACCTGCAAGGCTGGGGGCTGTTCCAGGTCAGGACAGGGCTTATGGATGACTCAGTTTAACATTCTGGCATGAACTGGCTAAGTGATACTGGAGGAGATCAGTTTACTTGTGAACTTGCGGAGGGAACAAGAGGGAGGACAGGTGTCAGGGCCCAGGAATGGCCTGCAGGAATACAGACACTGTCTAGCTAAGGCTGTCAGCACACCCGGGATGGGAATCCTGCAAGAACAATGCACTTTTGTCCCCTGAACAGGGAAAAGAATCTAACACAAAGGAGGGGCCTCTCTCATCTCAGCTCCCAAGAATTACACAGACATGTAAAGGGCATTGCTAAAGACATCAGAGGAAGAAAGTACATGAAGCTTGGAGGAAATTATTCAGTGTTTTGAAAATAATGGAGATGAAAGGCATTGCCCAATCTGTGGTGCTGTAGATCTCTGATCCTGAGAGGTGTGACTGAGTGAAAGGCTTGCTTCAAGCAGGAATTTCTTAGTACACATCGTGTGCCAGTGTGATTTGAAAACTTAAATCTTTGAGTTGTATATATGATCCAGGTCAAGCTCAGGTCCAGGGAAGGATGTGCTGGGACTTATTTCTTCTTGTCCTTTCCAGGTGTCCTCAGGTAATCTTTAAAAGCTAAGAGGAGAATACATAGCAGAGATGGGAAGATGAACATAATCCAAGCTCTTTACAAGTGAACATTTAATGGAAATTCTGCTGACCCCTGACCTCAAGGACACATTTGTTTTGCAAAGGGTGGTAATCATAACACAATCTATTTGACAGAGAAACAGTAGGCAAGATGTAGCTCACTCACGTTGGATGTAAAGGGCTGATCCAAGATAGGGCTGGACCCATCGAGGAGAGACCTAGGTAGATGTCAAATTCCTCCTGGGCTCTCTTATTGGGGGGGTGGATCATGTAGCTGGTCTTATTGTCAGTATTTTATGGATACCTAGTTTGTGTTGTTCTTATAGCTAAGACCTGCCAATTGAAAGGGAGACAAGGCAGTAATATCAGGGGATTTCCACTCAAGACCTTCACAGGGAAACTGACCAAGGATAATACAAGTAGCATTCCGTTCCAACACATCTCTGTCTGCTGACAGGGGACATATGGGTGATAAGTCCTAGTATTAACCTCTGACAGGATGTGCCCATCTGTGCATGAGGAGGCATGACTACAGATTCTCACCAAGGAGAGTTTGCAAGATGAAAAGTCAGAAAAAGCCAAATATCTACAGCTTTGAAACAGATGGAAACATCAAGTTATTCAATACAATATCATACAGAAGCCCCAAAAGATCAGTGTACGTCTAAGTGTGTACATTTGCACATATAGCTATTTATGTCAAATTCCTGTCACATGTATAGTCAAAACACAAATAATTTTATGAAATGACTAAGCAACTTCAAAAATGCACTGTTGATCCCTTTACAAAAATACTGGGAGTACAATGAAGAGCTGATGGGCACATAAAGGTAGCTTCATTTCCTTAAATAATAAAGCCAGAAGACAACATGTTAAAATATTTTCACATTTATTCTGTTTTTTCTAAATATCTAGCATGTAAATATAAAATTATTTTCTCTATTTTTCAGGGTGGTACAAATATCCCATAATTAAAAAGGAGATAATATGTGCTTAAATTGATAGTGTTCTAGATTTATAAGAATTTTGTATTTGTCTAATGGACTTACTTTTCTTACTTTGTATTTTTGTGTTCCTAGTTACCTACTATTGTAGCTTTAAAAATTTAGAAGCACTCTTATTTTGCATATCAATCCCCCCATTCCCTCGCCTTCCCATCCTCCCATGCCCCCCACCGGCCCCCAACCCCCAACCACTCCCCAAGGATAGTGAGGCCCCACAGGGATCCATCAAAGTCCTTCACATAATTTGGGGAGGGCCTAGGCCCTCTTTCATGTATCTGGGCTGCAATAGTATACCTCCATAGGGAATAGGCTCCCAATGTCCACTTGTGCACTAGGGATAAACACTGGCTCTACTGTTAGAGGTCCTGTAGGCTATCCAGGCCTCCTAGCTGGCACCCACATTCAGAGGGCTTGTTTCAATCCAATGCTGGTTCCCTAGCTTTACGACTAGTGTCTCTGTGCTCTCACTATGTCAGGCCAGCTGTTTCTGTGGGTTTCTCTAGCGCAGTCTTGGCTCCTTTGCTCATCTTTCCTCCTCCGCAACTGGATTCCATGAGTATGGCTCAATGTTTAGCTGTGGGTGTCTGTTTCTGCTTCGATCAGTTACGGGATGAAGGCTCTAGGAATGGCAACCAAGGTAATCATCAGTCTCGCTATAGGGGAAGGGCATCTCCACAACTGCCTAGATTCTTAGTTGCGGTCATCCCTGTGGATCCCCAAATATTTCCCCAGTGCCAGACCTTTCTTCAAACCTATACTGGCTCCCTCTATCAAGGAATATCCTTTCTTGTTCTCCTCTATTCCTCCCCTGTCTCAGTCCTCTGGATCTCTCCTGTTCTCCTTCCCCCTCTCCTTCTCTTCTTTTCCCCCTTCCCCCCTTCCCACCTCCATCCTCTCTCTCATCATGCTCCCAGTCTGCCCAGGGGCTCTTGCCCGCCTCCCCTTCTTTGGGGGACCATGTAGTCTTTTCCTGGGGTCTTCCTTGTTTCCTATTTGCTCTGCTGGTATGGATTGTAGACTGGTAGTCCTTTGCTCTATGTCTAAAGTCCATATATGAGTGAGTACAAACCATGTTTGTCGTTTTGTTACTGTGTTACCTCACTCAGGGTGGTTTCTTCTAGTTCCATCCATTTTTCTATGAATTTCAAGAATCCATTGTTTTTTTCCACTGAGTAGTACTCCATTGTGTAAATGTACCATACCTTCCTTATCCATTTTTGAGTTGAGGGGCATCTAGGTTGCTTCCAGGTTCTGGAATAATGCTGCTTTGAATATAGTTGAGTAGATGTCCTTGTTGTATGAATGTGCATCCTTTGGGTATATGCCTAAGAGTGGAATTGCTGCATCTTGTGGTCAATGGACTCTCATTTTCTTGAGGTACCACCATACTGATTTCCAAAGTGGCTGTATGAGTTTGCATTCCTACCAGCAGAGGAGGGAGAATCTAGGAGGAGTTGGGGAAAGAAACACCGTGATCAGAAATACTGTACCAAAAAAGTATATTTTCAATAAAAAATTGAATGTCTGTCATTGTTTCAATTTGACACCGATAACTACGTTTGACACTGAATACTTTTTTATGCCCATTGATTATTGGCATTTGTTGTTTTGTGAATTATCTGCTCCTATCTTTAATGATTTCTTTCTTTTTTCTGTTTTTTTTTTTTGGAGGGGAGCTGGGGATAAGGTGCAGGGGCTTGTATACACCAGACACACACTCTTTTAGGACCTGTACACTAGACAGAGAACTTCTTAAAATTAATGCAAGTTTAAAATACTAACAAAAAATTAAAGTAACATATTGAGTTAAAAAATACTCTGCTGAGAACAACAGCAATGTCTTAAATTTCCATCTTCCCAAATAACCTTCAAAATATAAAGCCATAAGATAAATGTTTGTAAAAAGGAAATACACTCTCAACATATGGGATGACAGAAGTTGCTCAAATTTATAATTACCTGTAAGGGGGAAAGAAGGGGGGTGGCGCATACCTTTCATACTTGTTCACTAGCATTCGCAGTAAGCACAGACTCTTCAAAAAGCTAATCTATTTGAATTCTGGCCACAATAAAATCACCATCATAATGAGAAAAATCATTCAAATGTAGCAATGATGGGAAAGTCATTCTGGTGTTTCAGAGAAGTGTCACTGGGGATGACCTTATGACAGATATGTTGTGAGCTATCAATCTCCAAAGGCATATCTCTGCAAGAATGGTAGATGAGGGAAGCCAGAGGTGCTATGTGGACTCTACACTGTAGAAGCTGGGGAGAGTTTACAGTGCCACTGGATGAGGAAATTTTAAATATCAATCATCTTCACTCACATCAGAAATCTAGGCGGGACACACACTGCCCCACGTGAGCAGAAGAGGGTGCTGTTGAGCTAGAAATTTAGCAAGTAATGAAGCCCCCAAAAATTAACGAAAGAGGACATATTAATTATGCTGGAAGTACTACATTAAAATCAATAGCCAAAACCAATACTAAGTCTCCCTTTATCCCCTCCAAAGAAACATAAAGTAGAATAAAATTTTAACTTATTATTTCAAAATAAGGTAATTACCCTCCATAATTATCTGAGACTCAAAACAGTGCTAGACATAAACAGCACTTATATTTGCACTAACATGAAAAAAACAGAAAATAAGTAGAATAAAATATTTCATACATAAAAATAAATTAAAGATACCTATAGAAAATTGATTTAATTGAAGATTTTACAGATATATTGAATATCATTAAGGAAATGGTCAATACAGTGAAAAAAGTCAATGAAAATGTAAAACTGGGCCATAGAGAAAAAAGCTGAAACAACATACATAGAATTGGAGTCTGTGAATGAAATAGAGCAAGGCTGTAAGATCACAATCTAAGAAGGCTTTCAAACCAATAGATACCATTAATCTATGGATTTTTACCCAGAATGGTCAACAGCATAGCACAGAATTTTAAGAGAGAGAGAGAGAGAGAGAGAGAGAGAGAGAGAGAGAGAGAGAGAGAGAGAGAGAGAGAGAGAGAGAGAACAAGAGACAGAGCTAGCCTCAAAGCCACTGGTGACATTGAATAAAGATTTACAAGGCAATGTAATTAACAAGGCAAGATCAGAGTATAATAACATACAAACTCAAGAGAAGAAAGTTCAGGGAGAAAAAAATTACTGACCCCTCCTGCTGGAGCTTTTCTTCAAAATTTAAACATACAAGAACTTAAGGAATTATATGTTCAAGAGTTCTTGCTGAAGAGAGTGAAGAGGTCAGCTTCATTCACTGATAGTTGCCGTGAAGACTGTCTGTCACGTATAGGGTGGTGGTAGGGGGCATATATCAATGTGTTTCCTGAAGGTCTGGGACTGAACTCTCATCAGGGTGTATGTGGGATTATTTCTCCTTGGGGAGACTATTTCTATTCACCTCATTTAGAAAGGGGCAGGGTAGGGATGGAGAATGATTCCATATATGTCCTGCTTGGTGAGCTATTGAGTTCTTTGGGGATAAATTACAGGAACTCAGAATTACTCATGGAAGCGTGGCTTAAAGGTTGTTGTAATGTGTAGTCTTCCCCAGCCTGGTTCCAGAGCTGCATCAGTCCCAAAATGAACACACAGGAGACTATATTAATTGTGAAGCTGTTGGCCATTTGCTATTGTTTCTTATTGGCTAGCTCTGACTTAATTGTTAACCCACAACTGCCAACCTGAATACCTCCATGTGGTCTTCGCCTGCTGGAGAACAGGGTCCAGACCTCTCACGATCCTCTGGCTTCCTACATCGTGACTTCTATGCCTCTCTTTCCCAGAATCCTTCTCGACTCCTAGTCCCACCTATCTTGCTTCCCCATTGGCCAACAGTGCTTTATTCAACAACCATACATAGGACTTCCCCCATCAGGTTGTGTCCCAAACCATGTGGTTTACGGATTAACTGGGATGTTGGGGAAAAGTTAGGACCCAATGGGCCATGTGCTCAAATGGAGATGCACCACCAGCAGCCCAGAAACTCAGCACCAATTAGGAGGTGGCTAGATAATCTCCATAGGAGTTTCCAGTAGGGGAGCAGTCTCAGAGTACAGTCATTTGAGAGGAGAAAGCTTCTGCATATAAGGTCAACTCCATACTCAGAGCAGAGGAAGGCTTTTCCATTGCTGAGTATGACCCAAGGAAAGCCCTGTCATTCCCAGGGCTTTGAAGCATTGGGGTATTTGACATGGCTATGCTCTTGTCAATAATACACATTCACTTAGGACTTCATTCATTGCTTACCTGAGCACGGGTGACTCATGCAGCTGCATTTCTAAAAGCCCCACTCTAGCATGGGTGGCATCTCATTTCTTATTCCAAGAGGGACTGTTTTGATTCAGAAGAAACAGCTACACAACCAAGAAATTGGGTAAGTAAGCGGGAAAGTGCACAGTGCTTCACATGATGAGCAATACCTGAGAAATGTTGAAGAAAGACACAGAAAAAAACCAAAATGCTTCTTTTGATACAAATGAAACAAATCGAATTAAACTGAAAAGGATTGTTGGTGCTGTCCTTCAATGTACTGGCTACCAAGTGTATTCAGGCATGCTAGAAACCCACTGTGTTCAAATGTTGCAGTTTTGAAGCATGGGTCAGAAAACACAGGTGCAAGTTGAATCAAATGCATTTCTAGAAACAGATCCTAAGGCATATCACTTCATCATGTGCCAGAAATACTATCTTATGTCTTGGAAACAGGGAAGGACTTCTTAAAAACATTTTAAATAGCTATTAGCCACTCAGAAAAAGACTAACTTAGACATTTGATCCTTTGTTATAGTGAAGAATAAACTACAAGTGTATCAGAAAACACAATTTTAAAAAGTCAAACCACATGTGTATGAGAGGGAAATATGAGTGCATTATTCTTTAACGTGGAATAAAAAACAATTTTCTTCCATAATTCAAAAGCAAGATGCAATAGAAAAAATAGATAAATTTGATGATGTCTAAATTTCCATGGCAAGCCCTTATAAACCTATAAAGCATATAAGATAACCATAAATATTTGTGGAGTTGTCCTGTCTCATTTCTGGGGAATTTATTAGAAATAATTGGTGAGTGTTTATAATTGTCTTAACCTGTGAAGATGGTAAGAACTCTAAAGGTTTTGATAGACAGACTTGGGCACAGGATGTCCATGAAGTTTTGAAAAAGCTTTGATTAGTTCCTGAGATGAGAGTGTGTCAGTTTATGTTCACTTCACAAATGAAATCTAATAGGAGCACTTCTCACTTATGGTAGCCCTCAAGAACCACACAGGAGGAAGGAAGGGCCCGGGGATTGTTGGAATAGACAAGGCTCAAGGGTGTGCTCTATTATACACAGTGACCCATTGGTCACTGGGCTTATTGATAGATAATATAAGAGACTCTCTGCCCAGTCATTGTCTAAGACTTTAAGTAACAGAGCATGACTTCAGTATCACATAGCCAGGCTCGCAAACTTTGCAGAGTTAGAATGGAAAAGTAAACAGCAAACTAGAAAGTGGCTCATAAAATGATTATATGAGCAATCTCTGGTTTAGACCACACTATTTCCACATTGGCAAATCATTTTCAACATGCAATTAAACCAAAACATTATGAGACATGCTTAGAAACAAGAAGGTATTGTCCTAGCATGGGAAGACAAACTGCCTAAAAGAAACTAGCCTGAATCAGCTGTGTACTTAATAGATGAAGACCTAGGTAAAGCATTCTCTGAGAGGAGCTAAAGCCAATGGTGTTTAGAGAAATCAGCAGTAAATATGGTGCAAGATTAATGGTTCTCCAAATATTATATTGTCAACATCAGGGGGGATATTATAAGAAATGTAATTCTGCAATTGGAAAGTTGAATAGATGAAATAAGATCTTCACTAAAGACGAATACATGCCTTAGTTGGCAGAATCAAGAATATCCACTTGAGGGCACATCAGCTGTGTCAAGTCACAGGAAGGAAAAGGGGGAGAAATAATGAAGGAAGAAGAACATAGAGACTCCAGGCACTGCTTTAATCAGTTCCAGCTGCTAGAGCGAACGTGCCACACCCTGGGTGGCTGATGAACAACAGGATGTGTACCTCTCAGGACAGTGGCTTAGTGGCTAAAGGTTTGAAGAAAGGGCTACTATGGGGGTGGGGGCTTCCAGGGTGGGCTCTTCCCGCCCTTAAAATGTCTTATTTTCAGATAACAATGGAAAGTTCCACTCTTCTGAAATTGGAGACGATATCAAGCAATTTCAACACTGAGAAACCAAAGAAAAAGAATGATAAAAGATTTTTGTAGAAATAAATACAGTAATAAGAAAGGCATTTTTTAAAAAGGAAATCAATGTTGACAGACCTACTTGATTAAACAAAGAAAATTAGAAAGCTTAAATCAGTTTAAGAAAGAAAGGAAGATCATGGAAGACCAGACAGGAAAAGAAAAGACTGCAGAATTCACTTCAGACTTCTATCTGCCAGCAAATTACATCAGCTGAAGTAAGTGGACATATTTATAAAAAGACAGACAAAAAAACAACAACACAGACTTTAAACAAGCTAAGTAGAATTGTTACAGTGAACAGATGATCTGAAAACTTCCCTGACAAATTATATTGGACAGTTATGAATATTGAAAGTAAAATTTCACAAAAACTTCAGAATAAGTATTACATTAAGAAACATTTAAGAATTTTATGAAGCCAATATTACTCTGATATACAAACTAGAGAACAATACCAAAACTAATTAAAAATTATAGACACTATCTTTCATGAAAATGAACACTCTTCCACGGAGGCTACAGATCAAATGCAGCAACACACAATCAGAATTATACAACAATGTAAATGGACTTTATCTAAAAAATGCAAAGTAGATTTGACATACCATACTGATTAAAAAAGAGAAAAAACCCATATGACATGTCAAAAATTAAAAATAATTGACAGTATTCAGTACTATTTCCTGATAAAATACTAATCTATGCTATAAGAGAAGAAAAAGAAATACATTTACTTGCAAATAATATGCTCTTAAATGTATAAAATTCTCAAAAAACTTACAACAAATTTAAAAAATAAATTTCATGATATAATACACAACATACAAATAAAATAATACATAATAGAGATACATACAAATAAAATAATACATAATAGAGATAAATGATCTAAGTAGAATGTTTTTAAATTCCACAAAGATAGTATCAAATTAATGAAACATCTAATTTGAAAACTACAAGACTCAAATAATACAAACATTGTTGGGGAAAATTACAGGTAACCCAAATATGCAAAAGGAACCCTAATGCTCATGACTTGGGAAATTTAATTTAATATTTAATATTATTGATGATGCAATATTCTCCAGGGTGATTGGTAAAGTTTTAAAAGATCCCAAAATTCTAAGGGACTTCTTTTGAAGAATTTGACAAGTTAATTCTAAAATCGTATGGAAATGGGAATGATTCAGAATTCAAATCAATATAGAAAGATAATAAAGTAGGAGAATTGATGCTGTTTTATTTCAAAAGTTATGGCAAAGCTTTGGTATGTTCACACAATATAATAGCATAAGCAAATTTAAGATATCATCCAGATATGAACCATGCTGTTCTAAGAGATCATTTTTCTCTTCTCTGGGATGCAGGCTTTTAAGCAGAAATACTGGGGTCCAGACCCCCCCCTTCTCACCCACACACACACTCTCTTTCATACACACTCTTTCTCTTTCTCTCACACACATACGCATGCACACACACTCACACATATGTGCATATATACATATACAATTTTTAATTACTGGGTATAATATCATAGATATGGAATGCATGCATGCTTCAGGAAAAAATAGTCACGATTTCTTTAAAATATTGGCCTCCTAGAAACACCCAGAGAAACACTTTGAGAATTCCAGTTTCTTTTTATCCAAGGAAACCAGCCAGCTCCTTCCATGTTCCTTTTAAATATGTTTGTAGATGTAAAACTGAGTGTGTGATTCTGTGTGATTGTGTGTGTGCGTGTGTGCATACACATGCCATCTACTCAACACTTGCCTGTTTTATGAGTACAAGTAGCAGCTTTCAGATTAATCTGTTCATTTCACATGATTAATTTATTAAATGCAGGTTATCTGAGGTTTGGAAACAACATGGTTGGCTTTTCTCTCTGTGTCTGCTTCAACACCCAAGGAGGCTCCAATATGTTACTGTGTGCATTCTACTTTACTTTCTTGCTATCAGGGGTCATAGACCACATATTCTTCATGAATTATTTGTACAATTGTTCTAACTGTAAAATGGTAAATAGAATCCATTTCAGCACAGGTCTTGATTTCCAAGGTTCCAGCAGGTGGTAGGACTATTATAAACACGTCAATTTTACCTTGGTTTTTCTTAGCAGGCTCTTCATTGCAAGAATCCTATTCACTAATTACTATTTTCTAAAAATTGAGAACTCAATGTTTTAAGAAATGGGTTCTTCACCCTCCCTGGGGAAATGAGGGGATATTGGGGGGGTTTGGGGGGAGGGCACGGGAGGAGGGGAGGGAAATGGACCTGGAACTGACTTGTGAAGCAATCTTGTTTCTAATCCAAATTTAAACTTAAAAAGAAAAAAGAAAAAAAAAGAAATTTAACATAAAAAAGAAATGGGTTCTTAACAATCAGGTATTAAGATGTGTTCAGTTTTCCTTGGAAAGGTTGGAGGAGCTTGGATGAACTATCCCATTTGGTCAAAGTTGTGACAGAGGTATGGGGTGAAGAGAAGGAGAAAGGAGAGGAGGACAAGAAGGACCAGGAGGATAAGGGCAAGAGGGGAGGGAGACAGGCTGAGACAGAGGCAGGGATGTTTGTTGATCTGAGGAAGCTCAGGTATACAGATCTCCACCTTGGGCTCTCTTTGATCTCAGCTCTAGCCAGGATGTATAGCATGGCTCTGTGTGTAAAAGGCTTCTGTTAGACAGATGTACAACATCCATGGAGTATCTAGATTGCATATGTTGAACTGTGATCCAGTGACAATGTTTCTACTAGGAGCCAGACTAGAACTGTCAAAATTGGATGGGACATGGAGGAAATGTTCATATGAGGTTGAATATACAGGAAATGGGAAATCAGCTATTACATTGTCCCTTCTGCCCAGCTGAAGCCTTGTCTCCTCTGCCAGGTGTTGTTCTCATTAGCATGCAGTTTGAGTACTCAAGTTCCTCACTGGTAAGAAGATCCCCCTAAAGTCAGGACACAGCAGCAACTTTCCATACCTGAAGGCAGGACTGGTTGCTTTAAGGAAGTTACATCCTCTCCTCAATTATATTTAATTCTTTAAATGTTTAGGTGGAGCAATATTATTTCTTCTTCTAGCAATAATCCAGAGAGAATGATAAAAGTATGTGTACACTTGTGTTTGCATCTCCACCAACTGTGCGCAAGCATGGAGTTTTGAGAGCAATGCTGTGCACATATTTGTCATGACCTGGTAGCCTCTCAGGGTCACATCACACCTGAACCATGATGACTAGAGACATATAGTTTGGAGACATTTATTGCTTAATTGTTCTAAAATAGGATAGACTAGATTAATTAAAGGATTCACATGCAGGCTTCATGAGACTCTTCATTCACTTCCAAGTCAATGAATGATGTAGTGTTTTACTGGAAACACTGTGGTTTCTTCTGCTGGCTTATCTACAGATAATCTTTAGACCTATATCATATGTGCCTTCCTGAGGCCCCATGCTTTCTGCACTCTTGTGGAGACAGTGGCTTTGCTCCTCGCTCTCATCACTGACATACAGCCAGATGTGGAAATGTTTGTTGGCCAGACACTGAGTACATTTGTGAGTAGATTTAGGGTTTGGATGGTAATGCACCTTTCTGCCTCTTTTTAGCCCTTCTTCTGGCAAAGAACTCTGGAAGATGTTTTCAGCAAATGCCAGTCTAGAAACATAAAGTCTTGAGAACAAAACCCCCAGGTCTTCTAAGGAGTCCCTAATCAATGTACTCAGAGAATCTTAACTATTGTCCTGCAAGGCATATTGTGTGGAAAACTGCAGTGCATGAAAGAACTGGTCAGGGGTTTTGGATCTCCTTTTCCTCTGCTTCCTGATGATCTCCACTGTCTTGAGTGGCTCACAGGCCTGAAAACAGCACAGGAGATGCTGTTACTCAAAATCCCATGTTTTTTCTTCTGCCTGGATTTATTCCTGAGGAGTGAAGAGGAACTTTTTAAGCAACTCCATTGATCTTTTGGATTTCCATGGCTGCTGTCATTCTTATAAACAGAACAAAGGTCTAGAATGTCCCAAAAGTTGATATTTATCCTCATTAGCCAAAGCTCCTATATCATCTCTAGATTCTGTGTTGACTACTTGTGAGTGTTCAGACTCTTCCTGAAGACATTTGAAATGGTGAGTTGATAGCCATGTCTGTATTTAGTTTTCATGAGACAAAGAAACAAACCCAGTCTGATTTTAAAATATTGGTATGGATTAAAACAGCCTTCTCATGGAACACAGGTAGAATGTATTTTATATTTTGAATTCATATAAGAGGAATATTATTATTATTTAATTTTTAATAAATTTTATTTAAGTTAGAAACAATCTTATTTTACATATCAATCCCAGCTCCCTCTCCCTCCCATCCTCCCATGCCCTCCACTGACCACCCATCCCAGCCCCCATAAACTCTCCAGGGAGGGTGAGGCCTTCCATGAAGGATCATCAAAGTCTGTCAAGTCATTTGGGGCAGGGCCTAGGCCCTCCTCTGTGTATCTAGGCTAAGAGAGCATCCCTCCATGTAGAATGGGCACCCGAAGTCTGTTTGTGCACTAGAAATAAATACTGATTCCACTTCTAGAGGCCCTGTAGACTGTCCAGGCCTCTTAGCTGACACCCACCTTCAGGGGGTCTGGTTCGGTCCTATGCTGGTTCCTCAGTTGTCAGACTGGGGTCCATGAGCTCCCACTTGCTCAGCTCAGCTGTTTCTGTGGATTTCCCTAGCATGGTCTTGATCCTTTGCTCATCACTCCTCTCTCTCTACAACTGGATTCCAGGATTTTGTCTCAGTGCTTTGCTGTGGATCTCTGTTTCTGCTCCCATCAGCTAAGAATGAGGTAGTCCTCATTCTCGTTATAGGGGAAGGACATTTAAGGTAGCCTCTCCACTGTTGCTTAGATTGTTAGTTTGGGTCATCCTTGTAGATCTCTGGACATTTCCTTAGTACCAGATTTCTCTTTAAACCTCTAATGGCTTCCTCTGTTAAGGTATCTCTTTTGCTCTCCTCTATTCATCCCCTGACTCAATCTTCCTGATTCCTCACGTCCTCTTCCCCCCTAAGAGGAATATTATTTTGTGACTTCTTGGGACTGTCAAGGGAAATACCTTGTTGATTTAAGAATGTCTCATTCAGCATAATGTGAAGCCTTAGAGGCAAAACCTTTTCATAACAAGATTGCTCCTCATCTTCCTTTCTCAACTCCGTTGTCAGGTGCTGTGTTTCCAGCAGATTTAAAGACAATGAATTATTTATACAGGTGGCTGCTGAAAATGAAACACCCTTCAGAAAGGAAGCAAAACCATGAAAACTTAGAGAGTATGGTGGATTCCTATGTTTAAATATCATCGGGCCATTCCTTTTTATTTTTTTAAGCTATGACTTTCCATGTTATCCTTAAAAAGAGGATTCTTCAACATGTCTGAGCGAACACAAAATTCTTAAAAGTTTTCTAGGCTAAAAGAGACATGAAGAGCCACTGAGGTACAAAGGTGAGCCACATAAAATTACAAATTGCAGATGCCTTTTATTTGAGCAATTTTAAACTAATTACCCAAATTAATTTATTACTATAGATTTTTATAGAAAGTGCATTTTAAAAATTAAAATAACTAAATGAAGATGCTTTTCATGAGGAGAAATTGTACTTTTTTTCATATTATAAAGTCCTTGTATCCCCAAACTTCCATGCGAGTATCTGGGAATCTGCTTAGTGTCTATACCTGAAGAACTTATGTTTAAAACTGAGCTTGCCATTTCCCCACAGTAGGAAGACCCATTCTCAGACTCCTCCATCAGTGTCTATAGACATCCTGTGTCTCAGATATCCAAGCAAGGAAGAGTCTCCTTTATAGGATGAATCTTGCTTGTACAGGTCAGTAGAGGTCAGGGTCTATTGGGGGTGGCTGTCTATAGGGGATGACATGACGTTAGTACAGGGCACTGCCAGTAGATGGTTCCACTAGCAGAGGACACTATCTGCCAGCAGAGTACCCAAGAGACTAGGCTGTAACACATCACACTGTAGCTGCACAGTTATATAGCGTGCCTTTGAGATGCCTGTGAGAACAAATGAAATAGAGGTATTTGGCACTATGGTAAACAAGCTATTTCTTCTCACAAGCCACATCATGGACAGACCAAGTCTGAGAACTCTCACCCTCATCAGTGGAAGAAGATGGATAGAGTCACATGCATGACACCTTCAAGGGCTTAGTCCAGGACCTTTGGTACACTGGATGATTCCAATATGATTTCTCATTTGCTCAGGTCAAACATTTGAGTTAATAAGTAAACTTTATTGTTACTTATACCTTAATCCTTGAGAAATTCCTACCAGTTTTACTTTCAAAACATATTTAAGATACAGCTCTCATGGTTTACCCTAGCCACCTAGACCTGAAGTACAGCATGGTCACAGGGTTCCAACAAAAGCTTCATGAGTTGTCTGTAGACCCATCCTTGCCCTTTGTAGCTCCTTAGCTTAATGGCACACTTGAAACTGTGTCATATTTCACATTTATGCTTAAAAATTCTGTGAGGTTCCCTGTCCCTCCTGACAAAAGTGTTTCTGTCCTGGAGTTTATCTGTCTGTGGTTCTCATGGCAAGGCAGTCCAAACCCTCATTTCTTCTATGGTCTCCTCCTGACCTACTCCTCTATGACCAGCTTTTCTTTATTGTTCTGTATCCTGGGCAAGATGCCCTTCCCAGAGATATGTGATGCCTGGACCCCCTTTTCTCAACCTTCTCATCAAAGCCTTGACTGATATGTTACCTTCTCAAGAAGCTGCCCGATCAGGTCACTTAGAATAGCAGCCTGGCTTATGCCCTTTCTCTATGTTTTATCTCCATTTATCTTTTAAAAAACCTACAAAAGCAAAACAAAAACTGCAGCACCAGTTCATTTTGTATAAATTGTATGACTTTTATCTTATGTGTTTGTTATATATTACCACTTAAGCCAACAGGACAAAGTTGCACAGGACACATGTTGTCTGTTTTTATGCCACAATGAATATTGGAGAGCTGGAAAATGGGGCTCAATAAATATTTAATGAATGAACAAAACATTTCCACAATAAAAAGTAACACCAATTTCTCAACTTAATTTAAATAAAGCAAATGAGACCATCATTTTCAACAAACATTCTTTGTCCTATTCTACTCTGGTTGCCTGGAGAAAGCTACAAATGTTTACATAGTTTTGCAATAAATGCAGGAGACAAAGTACACGTTTTACAGCTGAAGCCTCTGAGTCCCCATATACATTTTATGTAGTTTAAGGATTCTCTGAAGACAATTTTCCATAAATGGTTGCTTCCTCTTCTTCCACACACTCCAAGCTACATCATCTGCACACCTAACTCAACCTGATTGGAGGTCTGTCTGGATGTCAAAATGAGATATAGTCCCAAATAAGCAACGTGCATGAGATACACCACTACCATATGCTTGGACCATGCCTACTCCTAATTCATATGGATTATTGGGATGTTCAATTTCTACATTCATCTATTAAACATTTCCCATGACATACCACACATGTAAGAATGTACTATATGTCACATAGGTCTTATTTCAAAAGCTTAACACTTGCAGACCTTTCTTATCTAAATCAGTCATTCACGGCCTTTGTTTCTCTGCTGTATGCACAACATGTACATGACTGCATAAACACATTCTTATGTATGCACACTTGAACACCAGGCACACACAGCATGTACATGTACAAATACCTTTGCCCCCACAAGGCCTGTATAATTTACTTTGCTTATGCCTATCTCACATGTGTACCAAGGAAGGTAGAATGGTTTTCCTGTGCAAGTTAAAAGCACAAATGAACGAAAAATGAACAGTCAGATTCTTAGCTTTAACTCAGTTTCAGAAATGGATTCACAAGCAGTGTCAGTTTTTAATTGGGATCATATTAAACAGCAGACTTGAGATGTACCCTTTTGGGTAGGATGGGTAACATTCTCCCCCAGTCTCTCCTCCTTCCAGACATCCCCCAAGGACAAAGGCATCTGTGAGCACAGATGGGTCAGGGCATTTTGGATCATGATCCTATCCACATCTACATGCCACTCTAAGCGCTGCAACCTGCACTGCTTTGAAATATACCAATTAGTTTTAAATGGCAAAAGTCGCTGCATATTCAAAGAACAGAATGCTCTCCTAGGAGATGTGTGGAAACAGGTTTTATGCATTATCCTGACAGACAGGAGAGGGAAGTAACAGTCACAGATCTTGCCAAGAACAACATTCATAAAAACTCCCCCTTTTAAAAGAGCCTCACCACTGACCATGGTACTGGTTTCTGCAGCTCACCTCCCTCCGGCCCCAGTATAAAAATGTGAGGACAGAAGGGAAAAGAAGTATTAGATAATTTTTCTTATCAGTCAAATAGGCACCGTATCAGTCTACCAGCTAAAGTGTTTCAGTCTCCAGCATTCAAGACATAGATTCTTGCATCAACTTCTCAACACAGTATCCTCTCTCCTCTCTGCTTTTTGAAAAATTTCTTAAGATTATCTAGATTAAAACTTCAGTCACATGCATTGCTTTTGATTTTGTCGTCCCCAAAAACCTTCAACACTGCTGAAACACACACCAAAGACAGAACCATTACATACATTTGTGGTAAAGGTAAAACAAACAAACTAAAAACAAACTATGAAAACTTGCAGAGTTTCATGAAAAAATTTAAATAAATTTCCCTCTTAGAGATTGCCTTGCAAGACATTTACTGGAAGATATATTCATTTATGGGAGATGTTACATTTGCCTAAGCCTTGGATCTTTGCAGTTTTGTTTCTTGATTAATCTGCCAAATAGAATCATTGTCCTGTGCTGTGTTAATGCCTTGAAATTGTATGTCAGGATCATCGTATGATACTCATAGACTTTGCCTGTGCTTTGCTCAAGTAATCCTAGGCTGCAGGAGACTGATGGGTTTGCTTCCTTCTCAAGTAAATACATGCCATATTTCCACAAGATTTTGGTACACAAGGTCTTGGTAGCAGTAGGGCAGGTGGCTCTCCCCTAACACAAGTGCATCTCTGCTGTGCAAACTTTCAACTGCAGATCAGATGGCAGTAAGACCTGAGGAATCGGGGCCTTATGCTCATCATGCATGGTGCTGGAGAAGAAGCTGAGAGTTCTACATCTTGATCTGCAAGCAGCAGAAGGAAACTGTCTGGCACACAGGGCATAGCTTGAGCATATGAGACCTCAAAGCCCATCCCACCAGCGACACACTTCCTCCAACAAGGCCACACCTATTCTAACAAGGCTACACCTTCTAATAGTGCCACTCTCTGTGGGTCAGGCATTCAATCACATGAGTCTATGGGATCCACACCTATTCACACCACCATAGACCCCAATCACTGTACAGGGCACAGTCCTGATGGTGTTGGAAGCACAGATGTCACCTTCCATGAGGTTCACACAGCTTCCATTTAGCCCTTCTCTAGCCCAGTTAACTCAGATAATTTATTGCCTTGAAACCTAGTCTCTTATCCCTTAATAAGTGAAGGAACAGTACATGGAAGCTTTGACACCTCTGAGGTTATTACATCCATATTAAGACAAGAATAATAAAAGAATGACCACAGTGTGAGTATGCCCTCTCTTGTCTGGTTTACAAGCTCATATCACCCTACTAGGTTTTGCATGTTTGCCTGTTTCAAATGCAAGAAGTTTAGGGCTCACCATTTAGAGAATAAAGGGCAAGGATAGAATGAGAGACACAGTATCTTTAAAGAAAGTTTTTCATGGGGCAATGTCCTAGAAATTGCAAGGAAATAATTAATTCTAAATTTTAATGTGGATTGCAAATTTATGGTTATTAGAATCCTTATTTTCTCCATGAGGAATTTTTTAAATTAAATACTTCATAATTCAGACATGCTTATCAGAATCGTAAGTCCAAGCCAGTGAAGCCTCTGTGGTTTGGGGCTTCCTGATATGGTCTTGCTGAGGACTTGAATGCATAATGAGTGGGTGTAATGAAGTCAAAACACAATTCCCTTAGAGTTCTACAGAATATCAAGCAATGGGAAAAGATAAATGAGACAGATTACTGACAGGAGATAAAAAATACCCTTGCTCTTGAATTTTGAGAAAATGAAATACAGAATGTCTTTTCAAGGTAGGATTTAAGTCAGTAGAGAAGTAATTGGAATAATCTCTTAGATCCATGGGTTTTGTTCGAATGCTTCAATTAATATTTATCAATATGTAATTACAAACAAAATAGACCAAGAACACATAATGAAGCTTTTTTTCCCATTGTGACTCTGATTTGCTTGTCCTCAATCATCAGTTTACTGTGGAAATTTTTATGTGCTTATAAATCACTGCATTTCTTCTTTTGTAAGATATCTGTTATATTGGGTTATTGCTTTGATTCATTTATCTTTTTTATTTGGATACAATTATTAAGTGAACAATGTTCATGTGAATATTCCATCCCAGACTGCATTCTTTTTGTTTTTGTATGTAACAATGTTGAAAATTTTTAGTATATTTATTGGTCACTTATATATTTCCTCTTTTGAAGTATGCGTTTAACCATTTTACCTAGTTTAATTAAAATGCATACTTTTGTTGTTAAAACTCAGACGTTATTTGCATAATCTGTTGTTAGTCCTGTGTACAAATGTTTTTATAGTCTTATTTCCCCTACTGACTTTCTTAACCTTTATTTTAATTACTATTTTCTTTTAATAAAATTCTTGCTTAAAAAAGGGGGACTTTAGCAGCTACAAATTTCACTCAAAACATTTTTCTTTTTAAATTAATTTAGTTAGCATACACAATGATGTTTCCTTGTGACATTGTCACAAATCTATCATTTCACTTGTTAATATTTGTCCCCACTAATCTTGCTTGTCACCAGCATTCCAAGAATTTCAATGTTTTGAATTTTAACTACTTTTATGCTTAAAATTTCTAATTCATTTTGTTTTATACTTTTATCGGTTAGCTACTTGTACAAGTCAAATGTTTAACTTCAATGTGTTTTGGATACCATGTAATTAACGATTTTTAATATTTCAAGATGTATATAAGAGACATCCAGTTGTAAATTCCATCAGTTGAAATTTTCTGCACTTGTTTAATAGGCAGCTTGCAGTCTGTTAGCAGTGA
Source organism: Mesocricetus auratus (assembly GCF_017639785.1). NCBI lineage: Eukaryota > Metazoa > Chordata > Mammalia > Rodentia > Cricetidae > Mesocricetus > Mesocricetus auratus. Next base: position 1,151,714 of record NW_024429205.1, read on the forward strand.
CTCATAGATAAGAGGAAGGAGTGTGCTTTTGGCATTTGTTGAATAAAAATGCTAATTAAATCAAATTTGCTGATTATATTCAAGTTTTCTATATCTTTGGTGATTCTACTGGTTATTTTTTCTACTGGTTAATGAGAAATAGGTATTAGCCTCTAAACAGTAGGTTTATGTATGTATTCTTCTCAATCTCCAGGTTCTGATATTTTGTTTTAATCTATTGTTTACTCTGAGAAAATCAACCTATTTTTGAGAATCTTTCTTCCCGTTGTGAGTGATATTTGGTTTTCCTATGGTTTCCTAACTATGAAATGGATCTAAACTCTGCTTTGGCTGAAAAGCATTGACTCCTCACTTGGCCTCACAAGGTAATTAAGGGCAGGATAGAAGCCTGGAGTTTCTGCCTCTTCCTGTGTGTCTTGGACTTTGAGTCACATACCTATGTAACTATTCATGTAGGCATGTTCATTGTTCAAGGAATGTCTGTCTACAAAACAGTTATCGTGGGTTCAGTTATCATGGGTTCCAGGTACAGCAGAGCCTTTCAGATCACTCCACAATAATTTTTAATCATCTCTTGGGGACCAGATTGTTTCCATAGGACATAACAATCTCCCAGAAGATAGATGTCTTTTGAAACTAGAGTCTGGTTGCTTGGGTCACTATTTTCCCTGTGTTCCGATTCTGTAGCTTTTGTCTGGAATCTGCATGGCTGAAATGCTTGATTTCCTTCTCTTCAGAACACTGCCACGTCGATTAAATTCCTTTCTGCCTTTTCACTACTATTTCTCCACTTGCTGATGGTGCAAGTAGCTGAACCTAGAATTGAGCCCCCCTGGTGTAATGTCTCTGGGCTAGGACTCCAGCAACATAGTGTATCATTGGAACACCCACTGAACTTGATGTCAGTGCTAAGATTTATATACTTTCCCATCTTTTACTCTGGACCTTGGATTTAACATTTTGTTTTTTTAAAGCATGCATTTGAGGCTTGATTTTTTCATTCACTGTGAGTCTCTGTAATTTGCAGTGTTTAGTTTATTTATATAATTTATTGGTTGATGTGGCTAGGCTTAAGTCTGCCATCTGGCATTGATTTGTTTTCCATTTCTTTCTCGGTCTTATTTCCTGTCTTCTTTTAGATTATTTTAGTTTTGTTTGCTTGTTGGTTTTATGAGTTTCTTGTGTTTGTTTTAGTAATCATTTTTTAATATTTTAAAACTAAGATCAATTTTCCTTCTTAATGGGTTCTTTAGAGCCGTAACTTACATTAACATATTAAATAAGTATCATAACGCTTTGTGTGTGATGTAAAGATCTTACCCCGCTCTCTGCCTCCTCTTGTCTTCTGTGCTATTATTGTCATAGATTTTATTTATAAAATAAGCTACCTCCCAGAGGACATCATCTATTTTCAATTTAAACATTAAGTTGATTTTATGAACATTTGAGAAAGTAAATACAATCCCAGTAGCAATCCTCCATACTTACAATGTCTTCAAACCTCTTTAATCCTTTCCATAGAACTAAATTTTCAATTTTTATCATTTTCTTTTGTCCTGAAATTTTCTTTTATATTTCTGTAGTTAAGGGTCTGGTAGCAACATAGTCTCTCAACTCTTGCTTAATTTAAATTACATTCTTGTTCCTAGTCATTTGGTTTATGTTTTTGTGTTACCTAGCTAGGCATTGGAGATGGATGAGAAGCATTTCGACACTGATCCTTGGCAACTTCTGAAATCCTGTTTCTGGCAACGGTCAGCAGCAGAATCTGATAGCTCTGAGCGGTAGTAGGTGGCACCCTCTACTGTTGCAGTTTGCATGCAGCTGTGCATTGCTGGGATGCTTAGCTCTAGAGCGATAGATTTACAGCTCATTTATAGACCTAGGAAGCAAGGATTCCTCAGCTCTTGGCAGCCCTAGTGTGTTTCTGGGACCAAGATCTCTTAGGCTCTTGGCCCTTACAAGTTGGTAGCACTCTGGAAATTTTCCAGTGACCAGAACAAACCTTGTCTCTTCTTAGGGTCTTAGGCTCTTGACAGCCTTATATCAGCCCTCAGCCTGGGCTTTCCACACTCTCTTGGCTTCTCATTACTATCACCATTTGTCTATTCCCTGTTGTTTCTGCCCCAGAAACTGTATGAAACTCAGCAGGTGCCTCTCATCACTACTGACACCTTCACTGCTGCTTCTACTGGGCAGATGCCATTATTGCCTTTTGTCATTGCTATATCATCTAACCTGGGTACCATTGCTACCACTGTCACCATTGACTCAACTACTACAGACACTGTCCTGTCTCTATTGCTGTCATTGTTGCTTCTTGCTTCGTGTTATAAGTTCAATTTAATTATAATGGAAAGTAAAGTCAGGTGGGGTAAAGACCACTTGAGAGAAGACATTTTTGGGTATAATATTATAAAAACCTAGAACATGCAGCACTGTAAGGTGTCTCCTGAAGTCTCAAAAACTGAGGGAGACATCCCGTGTATACAGCCAGAAATGGGGTGCTTGCACCAATAACATCAGGCTTCCTTGAAAATTCATTCTAAATATGACACTGTACTAGTCACCATAGTCCTTTGTTAGTCTCCCAGGGAAAAAGACCCCCCACTTCTACCCAAAGTGGAAATAATTTCATGGTCAACAAGATTTCAGAGTCTGGCAGAGGCCTATGCCTCCAGAAGTTAGAATCATGCTTTGGCAACAAGCTGCAGTGTTTGCTGTATAGCTCACCCAGGATCTCCATAGAGTTTACAAAGTGACCAGAGATGGCATAGGGTAGTTTGATTAGATGCTTTACTGAACTTCCTTTGCTCAAAGTATCCAGGGAACCAGGGAAGGGTCTAACAGCTGTTTGTTAAGAAAGTCAAACTTTCTCAGCTTCCAATACCTTAGCTTTTGTGAAAGAATATAAACATCAAAAGAAGTACTTAGAATAAAGATTTGTAAGCAACATTAATGGCAATTTTAACATTATTTAGCAGTGTTTTGCAGTATATAGTTCCTGCCTAGTGTTAAAATGGATCTGCACTCAACTATTTCAATCCTACCTTCACCCCTGAAGTACTGAGTATGCAGAAAAGCTACCCTTTCCAATGCTTCCTGACTGTTTTTAGGCATGAGAGACCCTGACTTGTTACAAAAGCATCGTGAAGTGGATGTTGTCTGGCCAACCTCATCATGGTGGGTATCTGCATCTGGATTGCCCTCCATCATGGGCATTCAGCTCCTTCATAGACCCACTGTTAGTGTGGTGCTCTGTCCCATGGGACTTTTCTCAATGGTGTCCTTTCTTCCTAAAAAACAAATTGTCTAAGCTGAGCTCCTTTATCTTCTGTCAATCAACTTTGATAAAACTAAATCTATTATCTTCAAGGAAGATGAATACAATGCACTGTTACTCTGGAGAACAGATATGCATGGAAATAGGTAAATGCCATTTTTATTCTTCAAAATGGGGGTAGAAACAACAGTTTGTAGGATCAATTAATCTGGCAGATATTAGACCTGGGAGGAGACCAGGAGCTCAGAGGCTTCTTAATAGATTTGCCAGCAAATCTTAAAGCAAGACAAGGTTTGTGGGGAATCTGTGACCAGGGATTAGAAGTTGATAATGAGAGGACAAAAGAATTGTGAGTGTATGCTTTGGGAGAAAAGGAAAATCCTATAAGTAGTCAGTGAAACATAAGTACAACAGGATGTAACTGGCTGGGGTTCACTGTTTTCTATTGCAGTTGGCAGCTGGAAGGAAGGGACAGTTGAAGACTGGGCCCCTGCCCTAGATACTGCCTGGAGTTTCAGAGAAACAATCAGTAGGACACATGGGGACTGATCATTGGAAGGCTGGCTGGGATGATTATGGAGCAGGAATTCTGGAGGGTCTCACAACAGACAGCTATAATCTGAAGACTCTGGGTTGAGAGTAGAGAGTCTCAGTCCAGCGGTGTAAGAACAGTAGAAGCCAATGAATGGTGTAACTCAGATGAATGCTGGGAGCTAAACTTGTAATGTCAAAGTAATGCAGGCATGACAAACATGCCCCAACTTTGGAGAAACACCAACTCATTTCCTATACTTATTTTCTCCAGGCCCACGATGTGGTGTTGCCATGCTGTGGGAGCTTCCCTCCTGGTTCTTTCAGAGCTGCAGCCAATCTTCTCAGGAAAGTACTTCTACCAATGCCCCAAACAATATTTTCCCAGGCTTCTTGGTACTCCTTAATTCAGCCATGCTAATGTCTAAAATTACCTTTCTTGACAACTATAATAGAGGTAAATTATGTCCATGGATATTTATTCATTATTGGACTGTATGTTTTAAAATAGAAGAATAAAGTAGAATGTGCCCTAAGAGCACAGGCAGTATGGTTTGTTTAGAAACTGTGGAAGAACTCTTTTGCTTCCTATGAAGGTACTCAAAGAGAAAGAGAGAAGAGATGGAGGAAGGGAGAGAGAGAAACAGAGAGAAAGAGACAGAGTGATACAGAGAGAGACAGACACAGACAGAAGACAAAGAGACAGGCAGGGAGAGAAACAGAAGACAAACAAAAATATACAAAAAGACAGAGAGAGACAGACAACGACAAAGAAAGAGACAGAAGATAAACCAAGAGACAGACAGACAGAGAAAGGGAGAGACAGAGAGACAGAAACAGACACAGAAAGACAGAGACAGAAGATAAACCAAGAGATAGACAGACAGAGAGAGAAGCAGAGAGAGACAGAGACAGAGAAGGGGGAAGACTATGCTTGGCCTGGGTTTTAAAACCTCAAAGCTTTAAACCCCCAGTACCTCCTAATCATTCTAATCTTTCTTAAATAATTCCACTCTCTAATGAATAAGCATTCAAATATATGACCCTATTGGGTCTATTTTAATTCAGAACACTGCAACTTGGGCAACACATTTGTCTGCACAGACCCACTCCTGTGGTCTTATAGGCAAATTAGTGGGTCTTGCAATCCTGCTTCCTCATCTGCATCATTGCAGGAGAGTATGTTCAACCTCACACTACTTAGGATCCAATTTCCTGATTGCCTGACCCCCTGCTTTCCCATCCTGCTAGGTGTAGAGCCCTTTGCCCTGTACTTTCAACTTGTTCTTGCCTCATAGAAGAGTCACATTTGGATGTTCTGAATGTATGGAAGACTAAATGGAGAGTAGGAGCCCCCTGCATAGCATATCCCCAAGACTGGGGGTGACTAGCTAGGGCCTGGGACATAAAAGCTGTGAATAATTCTTGCGAATGAAATTAGCATAATAGGAAGCCGGCATGGGTGAAGAACACGGTATTCTATAGACTCTGCGACATTCTGAAACTTTTAGGACAGAGCATTACCAAGCCACATGACATCCTCTTAAGCAAGAAGCCCAGGGGAACCAGACCTTCTGCCTATTCAAGCTTCTGCACAGAGCCTTCCAAGGTTACATAGGATTCATCCAGATTTTGGTTCTGTCACCAAAACAAGAGTCCTGTGTTGCTTTGGTCATGCCGTCTGCAAGACAAATTCAAATGTTCTTCTCATGGACCTCTGAACACCCTGGCTTCACTGGATTCAGCCAAAAGAAAGCCACACTGGGCATTTGACTCTTTTCTAATCCAGATTTTGTGCACATTTGGCAGCTGGTACATATGCCCAGTTGCACCACACAGTTTCTTCACAACAGAAGACAACAAAGTATGCCTTTATTTCAGCTGTAACAAAAGCAAAGACCTTCACTCTCAAGCAAGGCCAGTTTGCCTCTCCTGCCCACAATACAATGGGTTTGGTCTCCTTATCTTCATAATGACAATAACCTAATTTCATAGTGTGATCATGAGATTGTAAAGTGTGCTATAATTTTTTTAACCAAATTAAATGAATGGGAGTCTCAGAAAAGAAAACCCTTTGGTATCAACCCAGTCTCAAGTGAAGAAGTCGTCATTTCCAGTCCCTTTCATAACAGAGCCCTTTCAGCCACAAGGGAGTAAATGTTGCTGTAAACAGATGCTATTCATGATAGGAAGGGAATCCCCAGGAACCTCGAATAGTGGCACAAAGCCCTATTTTCTCTGTCCCAGGTAAAGACTTAAAGTCAGAGAGGTTCTTTAGAATTTACATGACAAGCAACCCATCTCCTGTGTACTTTGCCAACACTGGTATTCACTATATGCCCAATTTTCTTGATTCCCTTGGCAAAATGTGTGTAATGTATGCAGCGAGGCAGTGTCAATCTACGGATGATATCTAAAGTCTCTGCAGGCATGTCCTATGTGTGTGGTTAATCTGAAAAGTACATCCATTCAGCTAACAATTACATATGATTTCCTGCCTGTTCTTAGGTTCAGCCTTGGGACAGTAAGGCCTATTACCCTTGGCCTCCTAGGATGGGGCCAAGAATTATCTAACTGATCCAGTGTTTTAACTAAGAGGGTTTTGAAATGACAAAAGTTTGGAGACTTTATAATTTATTTTTGAAAAATACAGCACATGAGAGCCAGAAGTAAACATTTCTACCGTTTTTAGACTCTGGATAACATGTTTGAGAACATGGCCCATACACTGCCAAGACATGGAGTCAGCTTGATGGCCTGTCATCCCAGAGGACCTTTGGTTCCTATTGCTTGTGACATAAGATATTTTCTTGTTGTTTGTCATGTGTTTCTTGGCTAAGGCTCATCTGCTGATATAAAAGCCACTTTGTAAGTACTAACCTCATCATCAAGACTGTTTCTTAAAGGACAGCCATAAAAAGAGGGCTGGATCTATTAGGTTAGTGAGGATTTCAGAACCAAAGGCAGTGACAGACTTCTAGGGACTGATGTCATGTTTGGATTCTTGATTGATAGGGTAGTACAGAATCTGGTCAATGGGAGGGACAGTCAGAGAATTCCATAGGGGGAGCCACAGCATAAAGGAACCTAGGTCTTTCTTCACCTGGACTTGGGGTCTTCTAGCAAGCCAACCCCAGAAAATAGGGAGGAGGAGAGAAGGATGCTTTATGTTGTTGAAAAGCATGCAGGCAACACGACTACTGGTTCCAGGTGATGCCATCAGTTTACACTTTGACAGGACCAGAGAGCCATTGGGTCATGCCTGGGAATCTCATCAGTGCTCACTTCACACCCTGGATAGGTTGCTGGCTGATATGCACACATGAGGGCTCTTTCCCAGGCAGGTCCTCAAGATGAGTCTGTTTACAATTACAGAAGGATCTCATACCCAGGCAGATCCTTCTTTGACCCACCTGGCTACTCTTCAGCTCCCACATTTTATGTAATCAGAATGAAATCTCTTGGATTTCTGGCTTTGTAACTGACCCTTCAAAACTTCAGCCCAAGATCCTCTAGGCTCAAGCTCTTAGCTCCTTGTATTTCTGCTTTAATTTATCTGGTGTGACTAATTGGCTTGGGAACGAAAAGCAGCTGACAAGATAAGGCTGGAAAATAAATGTTATCCACCATGAAAACACTAGAGACAAAATGAGACTATTGCAATTTCAATGAGGGTGTTTAATGAGTACAAATAAGCTCTCAAGGCAATAACGGCTACCTGTCATTTAAAGTCACTCTCTATTTTCTCACCTCTCACCAGTGGGTAAATCATATGGCTTACAAATGTGGGAATGACTATAAGTTACTAATCACTGAGCATGAATGAAGCAGCCAAGCTGGGTGTGGTACAGAACCATGATATAATCCTAAACTCTCTGTCATATAAGTAACTAAATGCACTATACTGTCAAGTAATGAGGATACCTGGATAAACAAAACAATGCTGTCCTCAAGGGTCTTGCGATCTGGAAGTCAGAGAAACAATACACATGAGTGTAGATGTTGTGTCATCTATAGATAGAGACCTCCTTCCTCTCCATGGAGAAAGGCCATCTTTCTAGTGCCTGACAGACAAAGAGACTTCCAAAAGAAGAAACTTTCTCTGAATCTCAGAGGGACAACTGCAATTGTCTGTTTGGAAAGAAACACCCAGGCAGAAAGGTGGTTGAGTGAGGGCTACAGGCAAGGAGTTCCCCATGGGAACACATAGCAGAAAATCCAAGGAAGCTAAGGCACAGAGGATGGTTTGGTTAGGGTCATTTGTGTGTGCTTTTCTGTTGCTTTTATGGTACTGAATTGCTTTGTTTCAGAAGTATACAAGGAGGTACCTGCATATTGGCCCTTGAGAGCTAGAAATGGATCATCTAGTGTCTTTCCAGTTGTTCCCTGTCTTTTGCAGTGTCAGACAAGTCTAGCTTCATAAAAGGACTTACAAAGCATCTAAACATCTTTTGGGAGCCTTCTGAGGCCTGGGAACTGTACATGGGATAACCTGTCCTGGCTATCCAGAGTCTGCGCCAGCATCTTAGTCTTGTCTCCACCCATGGGAAGGGGAGAGCTATTGGAGTATTGGACCTGATTGCACCCAATGGAAGAGAGCCTCGGTCCTGTACTCACCAGGAGAGGGAGAGACTCCATTGGTACCCACTGGAGGAAGGGATGGAAAAATGGCAGTATAAGAACACAGTCAACAACAGAAAGATCAATATGACTCCACCAGAGTCTCGGGACTCCACACCCGCCAAGACCTGAACATCCCAACACAGATGAAGCAGAAGAGAATAACCCTACAAACAACTCTATGAAGATGATAGAGACCCTCAAAGAGGTAATTAGAAAATCCCTTAAAGAAATGGAAGAAAAAAACAGACAAAATTCAATAAATGGAGGAAAAGACAAATAAAAAATTGCAAGAAACAGTGCAAAGTTTGAAAGCTAAAATAGAGACAATTAAAAAAACACAGTCTGAGGGAATGATGGAAATAGAAAAGCTGGATAAATGATCAGGAACTACAGATGCAAGCATAACCAACAGAATACAAGAGATGGAAGAGAAAATCTCAGGTGTTGAAGAGTAGGGGAGAAGAGGACATGATTGAGTTGGGAAGATTGAGTTGGGGGAAGAATAGAGGAGAGCAAGAAAAGAGATACCATAATAGAGGGAGCCATTATAAGTTTAAAGAGAAATCTGGCACAAGGCGAATGTCCAGAGATCTACAAGGTTGACACCAACTAAGAATCTAGGCAATAGTGGAGAGGCTACCTTAAATACCCTTCCTCTATAATGAGATTGATGACTACCTTATATGCCATCCTAGAGCCTTCATCCAATAGCTGATGGAATCAGAAGCAGACACCCACAGCTAAACACTGAACTGAACTCCTAGAATCCAGTTGCAGAGAGGGAGGAGTGATGAGCAAAAGGGTCAAGACCAGGCTAGAGAAACCTACAGAAACAGCTGAACTGAACAAGGGAGAGCTCATGAATCCCAGACTTATAGCTGGGAAATCAGCATAGGACTGATCCAGACCCCCCTGAACATGGGTGTCAGTTAGGAGGCCTGGGCAATCTATGGAGCCACTGATAGTGGATTAGTATTTATCCCTAATATTTGAATGAACTTTGGAAGCCCATTCCACATAAAGGGATACTCTCTCAGCCTAGACACATGGGAGAGGACCTAGGCCCTGTTCCAAGTGATATGACAGACTTTGAAGATTCCCCCATGGGAGGCCTCACCCTCCCTGGGGAGCAGAAAGAGGATGGGATAGGGGGTTGGTGGGAGGCAGGTGAGAAAGGGAGGGAGAGGCAACTGGGATTGGCATGTAAATAAGCTTGTTTCCAATTTAAATTAAAAAAAGGAAAAAAGAAACATCTTTCTTCCTTGTCACTATGTGTGCAAAATGTGCCTCATTGTATCCTGAGGACCAAAGCACTCTGGCTTCCATATCTTTATTTGAGAGAGATTTTTCTTTATGTGTTAAGTGACTTTAATAGAGAGAACCTTGAATGACTTCAGAGCAGAATTTCTACATAAGATATGAAAATAGGAAGGTGACTATGAAGAGGGAAGGGAAAAGAATATATAAAGAGGAGGGATAAAGAAGGTAATAAGATATATGCAATATGAGTATAAAGTGGGTAATTGGGCCACTCTACATGTTAGACAAGGAGCTAGGAAAGGGGATGAGTTTGCATGGGCCCTGTGTTCTCCAAAGGAGGCCTCAACCCTGATGTTGCCTTTGTGTCCATTTGCTATGTCTGTATCTTCTAGGATATGTGTGTTCTGTGACCAAAGATCCAGCATCTTGCACCCTCCTAGTGTCTCTCTTGTCCTGAGCTGACTTAGTGTCATGATCTGGTTCTAGTTTGGGAAGCTTCCTGTGAATTCTTACACATTGGAGAATTTATGACCACAGTAGGTTCTAAATCCATGTGGCTAGGTACCTCAGCAGTCCCAATCTGTCATTGAAGGTCTGATAGATTTCTAAAAAGCTGTAGGTCTTCAGTTCATGGTGAAAGTCCAAAGAAGCTGGATTCTGATGTCAGCAAAGGATGTCATCAATGTTGACAATAGAAGAGATGCATTTAACAGCAAGGAGTGAAAGCAGACAGATAAAAAGTAGCCCTGCTTTTCTCATAGACTTCATTAGATCTAGTCCACCCCCCAGAAGGTACTGCTCACATGAATCTCCTCTCTTTTTTAATCCTTGAACTAAGTACCCTCAATTACCCAGAAGCACGTTTCTCAGTTTATCCCAGATCCAATGGAGTTGACAAGTAAGATCAAGCACCACACTCATCATCACCCTGATGTAGACAACACCATTCTATGAGCCAGGGTGCTGAACTGATTAAAAGGGATAAAAGGAGAGACCAAACAGAATACCAGTGTTGTTCTCTCTCTGCTTCCTGAACACGGAAGCAATGTGTGTAGCTGTCTTAAGTGGCTTGGACTCCTGACCTCATGACTACTTGCCGTGGTAGTCTGTATACAATCCCTTCCTTCCTTCCTTCCTTCCTTCCTTCCTTCCTTCCTTCCTTCCTTCCTTCCTTCCTGTCCTTGCTTCCTGTTGCTTATGTCAGATATTCTGCCATAGCAACAAGAAAGCTATTCTGGTATCTTCCTGAAATGTTCTTGTCTTGTGTGGTATACAACTCTGTGGGATGTTCAGTCACAGAATCCTCGTGCAGTCCACTCAGGACCCTGCAGTGATGACCACCAGGCATGCCTCAGAAAAACATGATTTTTAGGTTCACCTTGATCCTCAGTCTTGGTAAAATATCATATTCCTCTTTCTGCTCAACAAGGTCCCAGATGCAACTATAATTAATTGACAGCACAATGATCCTAGGGCACCTGTGCAACATGTATGTTCTGGAAACATTTTATGGGGTGAAGAGATAAATAAATTCTTATTTGAATCATATTTTAGTGGTTGAAGTCAGCTTGCCATGTGAATGGCTAGATTCTACTGTTTCCTGTTTTATTTTTTGATGTTTGATACATTATCATATAGATAACTTGTTTCTTTAGCAATGAAGTAAGTTTTTGCATGAGGAACATGAAATGGGATATAAGATACTGATGTTTCTCAAATTCTTATTTCCCACTAAAGATGTCTCTGTGGCCCTTGAAGAAGAGGATAACTCTTGTCATGGGGTATTGATTCAAGGATGAAGTGTGGGCTGTATAAATGGAATCTTCTGGATGGGAAAATTTGAAGGTACCTACCTGCACACAGAAGTGTCTAGGAGATACTGCTATCCTGTAGGGAAAGTACTCACAGTCTTCTTTGTACTAAAGGTAAAAACAGTATTCTACTTCAATATCAGCCATGGATCAGTGTGATTTAATACCAGGAAGATTCATGGTTTGAAGACTATGAGAAAACACATTCTGTCTGTATCTCTCTCTCTCTCTCTCTCTCTCTTCTCTCTCTCTCTCTTTCTATCTCTTCTCTCTAGACACACACACTTGCTATCTCTTTTCTACAGAGAGAGAGAGAGAGAGAGAGAGAGAGAGAGAGAGAAGAGAGAGAGAGAGCAAGCTCAAATAAAGGAACTTGGATTCATAAATTGGTAGAGACTTCATAAGCCACCCGGAAAGTTAGGAGTATCACCAGGAAGTCTCAATGTAGAGTTAGACTAGAGTGGCTCCATAAAGCCTTGTCTCTTGTCTCTTGAGCCTGTTTGGGAATCAGCCTGCTTGAGAAGTGGCCCAATGCTCTGCCCTCCAACCCAGATTACTGCTTGGCTCAGCTGTGAGACTCTGAGTCAACAAGGGGGTGAGTATTGCTCATGTCTGAATTGGATGGTAATAGTGCAGTCATTGAACACAGGGTACATTTGGGTGTCTCTTTTTTTGAAGTTTATGATTGAATTTTAGTTGATTTGGTCATTGAGTACACAGCCTTATCCATATTGCATTAAAGCACACGTTTCTTGCTGTGCTTAAAGCTAGTAGATGAATCAGCTCAATGATTCATAGTTTCTTTATCTGTGAAAGTTTGTCATATCCTGAAAGAATCATACTTGCATATTGATTAAAACCCCTATGAAATTTTAAAACATTGTGTTTTGTAAAATAAAGTCATTGTTTCTCTGTATTCCCTGACCTCAGAAAAACCTGTACTTCAAAATCTGTCATAAGCCTCAGGCAAAAGTGATAGAATCCTTTCCTGATATTTTCCTGTAGTGTGGCTTGGAGCTGGGCCAGATGTGGTTACACATGAAGATTTTGTGGTTCTGGGATTTAGAAAGTCTCAGCTACATAGTTTTATGAGCAACCATTTCCTCAGTCCTATCTCCTTTGTGATGAAGCAGGGCTATGACACTAGCTTCTGAATAAGTACCATATATGCACTAGACAGATGCCTGTGGTTCTTCTTCAGTCCCCTGCCCTGTGCTCTGAAACCTCCTGTTGGCAATTATGAGAACAGCCTGGGCTTAGCCTGCTCAGTAGCAGAGAAGTAAAGCTGACATGGTGCTAGTCCTGTGAACTTTTGACATGCATTGTAGCATCCAGTGATTTGCTAACAGGACTACATTACTAGGTTCAGAAGTCTAGAAATAGTCCAGTGTGGTGGTTCAGGGAGGCTGCTGCAGAAGTATCACAAATTCAAGGTCTGTCTGGGTTACAGAGTGGGTTCAAGAACAGCCTGTGTAAACTAGTGAGACTGAGAGACTAAAAGTCCAGTCCCTGGTAGGCAGGTAGACCAGAAAAGATACTTTAAGTAGATTAATATACTTTTAACTTACATATTTAAGATGGAAGGCTTCTTAATTCTTCTCTATTACAATGACTTGGTGGGTTCCCATGATCAGTGAGATAACTATTCAAATCTCACTGAAGGGCTTCTGTGACAAGAGCCAATCACCTTCTCTGTCTTTGTTTATATTATCTAATCCCCTTTCATAGCCCAGACCATCCAGTTCCAAGAGAGAAAGAAAGCTCAACCAATTCTAAACAACTCCCCACATATCCTCCAATCATACCAGCTCTGGGTCCCTTTCCCATTTGAAGGAATCTGTCTCTTTGTGTGTGTGTGTGTGTGTGTGTGTGTGTGTGTGTGTGTTGTCATTTTCAATAAAATCTGGTTGAGTAACAAGAACTTACTTTTCTTGCCTTTCTTTATTTTTTTAAATCAATGGAAAAAATGAATCTATTCATGAATTTCTAGGTGACATCTTCCTGAGGGCATCAAGACCCTCGCCTCAAAATTCAAAGTAAAAGGAGGTCTGAGGATATGGCTCAGTGGTGGGGTGCTTGCCTAGCATTTGTGAGGCCCTGGATTCAATCTGTAGTTCGACAGCAACAATAATGAAATAAACAAACAAAAAAACTACAAACAGAACATCCATAGCCACTTTGATCTTATAATGGGCAATTCTAGCAAGGCAGGCACAGTATTCTTTTTTAGTCAACTGTGTTTTGGTTTCCATAATAAGATACTCTTAGATTCAATAGAAACAGAAATTCATTGGAAAGGAGGGAAGGGGCCAGAGTAGAAGAATGAAGGGCCCTGTGGGTGAGGATAGTACCCTAGGCACGCTGCCCTTTTAAGAAAATGTTTCTCTAAAGTACCAGGGATTTAAGTTACTCTCACCCATAGCACCTAGGCGTTTTGAGCATGATGTAATGAATGTAGTTCATTTAGTAGAGTCCTTGCCTAGCATACATGAAGCCCTCAATTTTAGCCCTAGTACCACATAAAACTAGGAATGGTGATGTACACTTGCTGTAATTCTAGCTCTTACACAGAGAGGTGGAAATAGGACAATTATAAGTTTAAGGTCAACCATTGATATAACAAATTTGAGACTATCCAGGGCTACAGGAGACCCTGTCTCAAAAATAAAAAAAAGATAAATAACTGAATACTTAAGTCAGTAAACAGGAGTTGACATTTTAAACTGGGAAATGGGTATTCTGGATTTTAGTAGTTCTAAATGCAGTAAGACCAATCAATAAAATATTGGTTTGCTACCTTTAAAGTAACCATTGTTTAGTTATAGCTTGCCATGTGATGGTGGAGAGTGTTATGTATGTGTAAACAAACACATACAGACTGACAGGCAGAAAGGGGGTGGGGGAGAGAGAGACATACAGAAATGCTCTGAGTTGGTTCTGGCTGAGTTCCTAACATCTGCTTTCAGAGAAATGAAACTCCACAGTAACTTTTCCTCTACCAACCAGACATAGTGCTCTGCAACTTGATTCCTAGGCTTAGGCAAATGTCCCAGTGCAGTTTACCCAGTCTGGTTATACCCCTCATTCTGTGGACCATCGGCACGTGCTCCCAACAGCACTGTATTTCTGTCCTCTTCATTGCCACATCTGCTGATGCAGAGCCACTAAATGAAGCTCCCCACTCTGTCCCCACACTGCCTTGTTCATTTGTACATTGTTTGCATACATTGTTCACATGCAGCTGGCCACATTATTCACGCAAACCCAGCTGGTAAAGCAAAAATATGCCTGGGAGTATGTTGATAGCTACTTATTCCCTGTTTCCTTGACTGCTGAGGTGTTGAGAGGAGGTTAAAAGTGGCCTGAAGAGATGACTCTAGAGAGAGGTATAGCTCTTGGCCCTATAGACCACCCCAGCCTTTCTACAGCATCAAGAAAGAACTGCCATACAATATCCTGGTAGTCAATCTCTCCTGATCTGGTCATATTTCATATACTGAAGAAGATTAAAGTGAAGTTTCCAAGTCTGGTAGAAGAAAACATCTAGTAGCCTCGGGTTAAATGGTCTTTAGTCAGCTGCCAGCACTTACCTGAAGCCTCTGTCCCTTCCATTTGATAGCATCTACTTTGACATCAACTCCATGGGGCATGTTTCTCACTACTATGTTTCTATTCTGACTGGGGCACAATGGCCCTGCAGTGACTGTCAGGGTCTTCCCTTGCTTGTTGGCACCTTGCCCCCAACCCCATGCCCCAACTGCCTGAAGCCTCCTGAGCCTCTCTGAGTGTTTCCAAGGATTTGTGGTACCACCTCTGGCTAGTCAAAACTCATAGAAAGTTTTGGCATAGGTTGTGTGAGATCCCTGATGAGGTTCTCAGGCAGATCAAATGCAGCAGCTGACCGAAGAGTTACTTCCCCTTACAGGAGTCAACTTTAGTGTCTTGTAGCTGCCTGAATTCCTAGGAAGCATTCTTACTGATTTAGTCTTCTGACCATAGGCTAGATGGAAGATGAGAGCCTAATTATCTCAGCTCTTTCCTTGTCTCTACATGGGTCACCAGAGAGACTTGTAACCAAACAATGCTCTTGAGTTTTTTGGCTATGACACTTTGGGGGATATTTCCTAATCTGTTTACAGATTTCCTGAGCTCTGTGGCAATCTTGATCTGTCTCTTGGGAAGTTCTACCACAGATTACTTGTAGCTCACATTGTGCAGGGTAGGGAATCTTCCTGGCTCAGGACTGAGGCTACCACAGGTAGCCCAAGACCTTGTATTACAATGTTTCTCGCCCCATTAATACTCTACCATCTGCAGTGGATTTGGAAATGCCTGCTTGACACATTAATTTACTCTTAATTTTTTAGTAAATCATTTTCTTATCATAACATGCTTTGCAAGGGCTAGCTAGCTCCTGTGACAGCAACATTCTTAACTGTGTAATGTTGACTATTAGACACTGAAGACTCTTCCATAGACTCTGAGTGGTCTTTCTTTCATTTTAAGGAAGACCCATATATTCTGGGAATAAAAGTCCAAGCTGACTGCTTGAGCTGTCTTGGTGTATATGATTGAATGATGGCTGAGACTCTTGTTGTGTTCTCATTTTTCCGTGTTGCTAGATGGTTCTCTGGCAGCTATGATGGGCTGAGCACTGTCCTCAGTCTTGTAGGGAGAGATGAGGTTTGGCATTCTGCACAGCAATATTAGGGCCTTAGCTAGGGGAAACTTCCCTAGCTTGAAGCTCTAAACTTTCTATTTATGCATTTACCTTGGTGTCCATTTAGGTTTCCTCTTTTTCTGTTTCCAAAACAAATGGTTTATAGACAGAATTTGGTCTGAGCAGCTGTGCTTTCCAGAAGTCTTGGGGTCCAAATTCAAGTACCAGTTCCCAGTGTACCCTCAGGCCAGCTAGTTTTCTCATTTATTTCTTTAAACTTTTTTGCATTGGGCTTTCAAATTTCAACCAGTGTCCGGAGAATCGTGCACCTTTTTCTCGTTGTGGTATTTTGTTGCTTTTTCTTTACTTGGTGATTTTGAAATGGGATGTTCCTATCTTTCAAAATCTATGATGTCTCTGGAAGCTACTGGATGTGACTTTATGTGTGCCCTTTGTTATTTCAGTTTCCTGTGGCTACCAAGCAAATTCAGATAAACTCAGGCCAGAAACTAAAAGGGCTTACACCTTCAGTATCTGTGGTCAGGAGTCTTTGTAAGAATCAGAGGTCACCACTGAAGAGTCATGGGGTTCTTCATATCAGTCAAGTTGGAAAGGAGGTACTTTTCTACGTTGCAGGTTGTGGCAGGTCCCTACTAGGTACCTTCCCACCAGGACTACACTTATACTGGCTACATCCTGAAGTGGACTCAGCCCCAGAGATCTCCTGAAGTTCCCTGTAGGGTTCTCTGGCTACTCGGTTTTTTTTTTCTTTTTTAACTTAGAAACAATCACTATACATATAAATTCCCCCTTTCCCTCTCCCTCCCATCCTCCCATGCCCCTCACTGATCCCGCCAACCCACCCCCCTCCAACCGCTCCCCAAGGACAGTGAGGTCTTCCGTGGGGGATCATCAAAGTCTGTCACATCATTTGGAGGAGGGTATAGGCCCTCCTCCGTGTATCTGAGCTGAAATAGTGTCCCTCCATAGGGAATGGGCTACTGAAATTCCATTATGCACTAGGGATAAATACTGGTTCCACTGTTAGAGGTCCCATAGACTGCCCAGGGCTCTTAACTGGCACCCACATTCTGTCCAATGCTGGTTTCCCAGATTTACGACTGGGGTAGGTGTGCTCTCACTAGGTCAGGTAAGCAGGTTCTGTGGGTTTCTCCAGCAAGGTCTGGGCTCCTTTGCTCAACCCTCCTCCCTCTCTACAACTGGATTCCAGGAGTATGGCTCAGTGTTTAGCTGTGGGTGTCTGTTTCTGCTTCCATCAGTTACTAGATGAAGGCTCTAGGATGGCAATTAAGGTAGTCATCAATCTCATTATTGGGGAAAGGCATCAAAGGCAGCCTCTCCACTACTGTCTGGATTCTTAATTGGTGTCATCTTTGTGAATATCTGAACATGTCCCTAGAGCTAAATTTTTATTTTTTACTTAAACCTATACTGGCTCCCTCTATTAAGATACCTCTTTTCTTGCTCTCCTTTGTTCCTCCCCTGTCTAATTCTTCCTGATCCCTCTTGTTCTCCTCTCCCTCCACTTCTCCCCTTCTCTTTTTCCTACCCTCCTCCCTCCATTCTCCCAATTGGCTCAGGAGTTCTTGTTCCTTTCACCCTCTTCAGGGAACCATTTATTTTTTCTCTTAGGGTCCTCCTTGTTTCCTAGCTTCTCTGGACATGTGGATTGTAGGCTGGTATACATTTGCTCTATGTGTAAAACATATATGAGTGTGTATATACTATTTTTGTCATTCTGTGGCTGAGTTACCTCACTCAGGATGGTTTCTTCCAGTTCCATCCATATTTGCCTGCAAATTTCAAGATTTCATTTTTTTCTGCTGAGTGAGTAATGCTCCGTTGTGTGAATGTACCAAATTTTCTCCATCCATTCTTCAGTTGAGGGGCATCTAGGTTGCTTCCAGATTCTGGTTATTACAAATAATGCTGCTGTAAATGTAGTTGAATAAACACCCTTGTTGTATGAATGTGTATCCTTTGGGTATAGGCCCCAGAGTGGAATTGCTGGATCATGACATAGACTAATTGCCATTTTCCTGAAAAACTGCCATACTGATTTCCAAATTGGCTGCACAAGTTTGCACTCCTACCAGCAATGGAGGAGTGTTCCCCTTTATCCTTATTCTCCAACACAGACTGTCACTGGTCTTTTTGATTTCAGCCATTTTGACTGGTATAAGATGGTATCTCGGAGTTGTTTTGATTTGCATTTCCCTGATGGCTAAAGATGTTAAGAACACTTTTTTAAGTGCTTTTCAGTAATTTTAGAGTCCTCAATTGAGGATTCTCTATTTAGTTCTGAACCCCACTTTTTAATTGAATTGCTTGGTGTTTTGGTGACTAGCTTCTTGAGTTCTTTGTATATTTTGGAAATCAGCCCTCTGTCAAATGTGGGATTGGTAAAGATCTTTTCCCATACTGTGCGCTGCCATTTTGTCTTGTTGACTACATCCTTTGCCTTACAGAAGCTTCTTAGTTTCAGGAGGTCCCATTTATTAATTGTTGATCTCATTGTCTGTGCTAGTGGAGTTATGTTCATGAAGTGATCTCCTGTACCAATTCATTCAAGGGTACCTCCCACTTTGTCTTCTAAAAGGTTCCATGAGACTGGATTTATGTTAAGGTCTTTGATCCATTTGGACTTAAGTTTTGTATATGGTGATAGATACGGATCTATCTGTAATCTTCTACATGTCTGCATCCAGTTATGCCAGCAACATTTGTTGAATATGCTTTCTTTTTTCCATCGTATAGTTTTAGCTTCTTTGTCAAAAGTCAAGTGTTCATGGTGTGTGGGTTAATAGCAGGGTCTTTAATTTGATTCCATTGTTCTACCTGTCTGTTATTGTGATAATACCAAGCTGTTTTCATTCCTATAGCTCTATAGTAGAGACTGAAGTCAGGGAAGGATGATGCCTCCAGAAGTTCCTTAATTGTACAGGGTTGTTTTGGCTATCCTGAGTTTTTTGTTTTTCCATAAAGTTGAGTATTGTTCTTTCAAGGTCTGTGAAGAATTGAGAAGTTATTTTGATGGAGATTGCATTGAATCTGTAGATTGCATTTGGCAAGATTGCCATTTTTATTATGTTGATCCTACCCATCCAAGAGCATGGGAGATCTTTCCATTTTATAGTATCTTCTTTAATTTCTTTCATTAAAGACTCAAAGTTCTTGCTATACAGGTCTTTAACTTATTTGGTTAGCATTACCCCAAGATATTTTATGTTTTTTGTGGCTGTTGTAAAGGGTGATGCTTCTCTGATTTCTTTCTCAGCCTATTTATCTCTGCATATAGTAGGGCTACTGATTTTTTTCTGAGTTAATCTTGTATCTGCCACTTTGCTGAAGGTGTTTATCAGCTGTAGGAGTTCCCTGGTAGAGTTTTTCCAAGTCACTTATGTAAACTATCATATCATCTGCAAATAGTGAAAGTTTGACTTCTTCTTTTCCAATTTGTATCCCCTTGATTTACTTTTGTTGTCTTACTGCTCTAGCTAGAACTTTGTACAACACTGAAGAGATATAAACAGAGTGGGCAGCCTTGTCTTGTTCCTGATTTTAGAGGAATTGCATTGAGTTTCTTTCCATTTAGTTTGATGTTGGCTGTTGGTTTGCTGTATATAGCTTTTATTATGTTAAGGTATGCTAGTGTTATCCCTGATTTCTCCAAGACCTTTATCATGAAGGGGCTTTATCAGCATCTAGTGAGATGATCATGTGGTTTTTCTTCTGCAGTTTGTTTATATGGTGGATTACATTGATGGATTTTTGTATGTTGAGCCATCCCTGCATTCCTAGGATGAAGCCTCCTTGATCATGGTGTATGATTTTTCTGATGTGTTCTTGGATTCGATTTGTGACTATTTTATTGAGTATTTCTGCATCAGTGTTCATGAGAAATTGTTCTGTAGTTCTCTTTCTTAGTTGTGTCTTTGTGTGGCTTGGGTACTAAGGTAATTGTAGCCTAGTAGAAAGAGTTTGGCAATGACCCTTCTGCTTCTATTGCATGGAATACTTTGAGAAGAATTGGTATACGCTGTTCTTTGAATTTCTGGTAGAATTCTGCACTGAGGCCATCTGGACCTGGGCATTTGTTTTTTGGTTGGGAGACTTTTGATGGCTACTTCTATTTCATTAGGGGTTATAGGTCTATTTAAATTGCTTATCTGTTCTTGATTTAATTTTGGTAAGTGATATCTATCCAGAAAATTGTCCATTTCCTTTAAATTTTTGAATTTTGTGGATTACAGGTTTTCAAAGTACGACCCAATGATTCTCTGGATTTCCTCAGTGTCCATTGTTATGTCTCCCTTTTCATTTCTGGTTTTGTTAATTTACATGTTTTCTCTATGCCTTTTGGATAGTTTAGAAAAAAAAGGTTTGTCTATCTTACTGATTTTCTCAAAGAACCAACTCTTCGTTATATTGATTCTTTGTTTCTACTTTATTGATTTCAGCCCTTAATTTGGTTATTTCCTGAAGTCTACTCCTCTAGGGTGAGTTTGCTTCTTTTTGTTCTAGAGCTTTTAGTTGTACTGTTAATTCTCTAGTGTGACTATTCTCCAGTTTCTTCTTGTGGGCACTTAATGCTATGAACTTTCCTCTTAGTACTGCTTTCAAAGTGTCCCATAAATTTGGGCATGTTGTATCTTCATTCTCATTGAATTCTAGGAAGTCTTTAATTTCTTCCTTGATCCAGGAATGGTGCAATTATGCATTGTTCAATTTCCTTGCTTTTGTAGGGTTTCTGTAATTTGTGTTGTTGTTGAACTCTAATTTTAAAGCATGTTGATCCGATAAGATACAGGAGGTTATTCCTACTTTTTGTATCTGTTGAGGTTTGCTACGTTGCCAAGTATGTGGTCAGTTTTAGAGAAGGTTCCATGTGTTGCTGAGAAGAAGGCATATTCTTTTGTGTTTGGATGGAATGTTCTATAGATGTCTGTTAAACCCAATTGGGTCATAACTTCTTTTAGTTCCTTTGTTTCTATATTAAATTTCTGACTGGTGGTCCTGACTAGTGGTGAGAGTGGAGAGTGAAGTCTCCCACTATAACTGTGTGAGGTTTTATGTGTGGTTTGGTTTGAGTTTTAGTAATGTTTCTTTTATGAATATGGGTGCCTTTGTGTTTGGGGCATAGATGTTCAGAACTGAGGCTTAATCTTGATGGACTTTTCCTGTGCTGAATATGAAATGACCTTCTTCATCTCTTGATTGATTTTAGTTTGAAGTCTAATTTGCTAGATATTAGGATTGCTACCCGATTTTTTCCCCTTGGGTCCATTTGATTGGAAAATCTTTTCCCAACCCTAACTTATAATGGCTCCTTCTTTTATGGTATCTCCCATTCTTTTCTCCTCTATTCTTACCCTGGCTCAACCTTCCTTTTCTCCCATGTCCTCCTCTCCCCTCCACTTTTCTCCCTCTCTTTCCTCCATCTCTTTCTGCCCTCCCCTTATCCCTCCCCAATCCAATCAGGAGATCTCATCCCATAACCCTTCTCCGGGTTACCATGCATATCTCTCTTAGGGTCCTCCCTGAACCCCAGACTCTCTGGCAGTGGGATTGTGGGCTGGCAATGCCCTGCTCCATGTCTAAAATCCATGTATGAGTGAGTACATACCATGCTTGTCTTTTTATGACTGGGTTACCTCACTCAGGATGGTTCCTTCTAGTGCCATTCTGGCTAATCTTTATTAAAAACGTACAGATACAGAGTTCTTTATAGGATTTTGTGGATAGTCTTCATTCTACTAAGCCTGCAAAGAATTAGCACTAATTTTCTAGACAGTTTCATTAAGAGCAACCCCACAAAGAAAGCATGTTAGCCGTGTCCTTGGGAAAATGTTAAATAAATGATTAAAAAATAGTAGTCCTGTCTGAAAAATTCAGTGCATATATACAATTTGACAAAATCTGAAATAACATGCACAAACATTTTAGCAGCAATTATTTCTAAGCAATAAACTACTGGTTGAATTTAGTTTATCTTAGTGTAGTATTATTTAGTTTCTTTCCTATAATAAACAGAAATTGCTTTTACTATGAGAAAATAATGTAAATAATTAATACACTAATTGAAACACATTGCACTAGTATTTTATTTTGTTTTTGTTTTTACATTCATACAAATATCAGTGAAATCTGACTCCTTGTTATTATGTCAGAATTTTCTCTTATTTCATCCAAAAGAATATTATTTAGAACGGTTCAGAAAAACGTTACCTTGCAACATTTTCATATTTGAGTTTTAGCTTAAGAATGGTATCTATTTTTGCAGTGTAAAAGAGTTTTAAGTTTGAAGAAACTATGAATTTAGGGCTATCAAGGTTTTTTTGTTGTTTGTTTATTTTGGGGGGATTAGTGGTATCACCTGAAAAATTTTAATCTAGAAAATACAAAGCTGAATGTTGGGTGGAAAAATTGCACAGCCTGAGCCACCACACTGCCTTTGTGAGCACTGGGGTTATTTGTGAAGGGTGCCCGAATTTTCATTCTGTATTCCATATCTTTACCCTGTTTAGTGTCCTTCCTCCCTTGCTGCCCCCTTCCTGTTTCCTGGAGGCCTGAACTCACTATGTAGCTGAGCAGGACTCCATTTTCCAGTGCTGCAATTTTAGGGTGCACCATCATGTCCCATTTATATGATGCTGAGGATTCTATGAAACCCACAGGGCTCCATGCACTTTAGGCAAGCACCCAACCAAATGAATCATATTCCCAGACCTTTTTCCTTGCATTTCTTATTCAAAGGTTATTTCTCCAGGTCCATTGTTTTAACCGAACTCGGTAGAAGATAGAGATAAGTGGAAGCCATATACATCGCTAAAGATCCTGAAACATAGAGGAAGAAGTAGAGAATTGTACCTGTAGTGGTTGCAAGATAACCTAGGAGAGGAGATAGTGCCAGATCTGCCAAGACACAAAAGCAGGCATGCCCAGGAAATAAGAGTCCCTGGGATAAGAAGGTACAGATCAAATACAGGAGTACTCGGGGAAGGGCAGCACTGGGTCAGGAACCTTTGTATTACGATGTCTTCATTTGTATGTTACAGGGCAGGAATGCAATGTCTGACAATATGCAAAGCCCCAAGAAGAGGGCACAGAACTATGTCACGCAGAGGCCACAGGGTGGTTGTACAATCCCTAAGAAAGAAAGGAAATGGGACTCACGCTTGTTCCTCCTTTCTTTTTGAAAGTAATAGTCTTTCCTCTATGCCAAATATCTAGAGTTTATGGTTCTGGAAATAATCATGGTCTATTCAGTCTGGGTTTTGTCAAGAATGCTGTTCTGCCTTCATGAAAATGATTAGAAACTTTGCATTCGATGAAAGGTTTAAAAGAGTCACTTCTAAATGGAATACATTAAATTTGAATAATATGTAGAAGTAGATATTTGCTCTCAAATGGTGGGTGGGATTTGTAATTATGGTCTTTTAGGTTTTATGGAACATTGTACATTCTGTTAAAAGGAGGAAACTGCAATAGCCTTTTGAGGCTTCCCCAGTTCCTGGGAGAGGGGCTGAGAAGGTGGGTTGAGGTTCAGCCATACTGACCACTCTTCCACTGGTCATTGTGGATAAATACTGAGGTGGAGTGGTTCATGTTGTAAGGGGACTGGGAATTCCTTAGCCCAGAGAACTGCATCCATACATTTCCTAATTTAACCCTTCCCAAAGCTGCATTGACCTACTGTTACTTTTCTCGACTTCTGATAGCTGAGGCATGATTGAGGGATAGAATTGCTGTGCACAAAGAAAATGGAGAATCATCATACAAAGTGTGTTAGAAACACCCGGCTCCTTGTTCTCTTCTCTGCCTCTTTGTCATTGCCTTGTGTTCATGTCTACTTTGGGAATGTGTGCAGGTTTACTAAGACATAATTATTTTGTTCTGTTTTAATTTGGCAAAATGTGGATTTCTTACAAAATTCCTTGAAAGACTTCTAAGACAAGGAAAGCCACACCAATGTCTTTTGGGTAGTTTTGTTTTGTTCTGTTGGTTTGTTTACTTCCTTCTTGAATATTTTAAAACTATTCCAGGGAAACAATTCCATTTAAGTTTTTAGAATGCCCGTGGTAGTTTATTTATGGGGTTCATTGAATTTGACAGGAAAAGACGTATTTCTGTTGTCATGTTTGATGGCAAAACTGTCTACGGACATTGTACCTATAGGCTTCCACTCACTGGTCCTGCTTGGCTTGGCGAGGCGTGGTAACCTCAGCTTCATGGTCAGAAGCAGCACCCTCATGGGAGGTGCTCAGCTATGCATCATCTTCATCCTCAGCATCTTTCCCCAACCCCTCCAACCTCCACTAGCTTTTATATGATGATGGCATTATCCACTTTAAAAAATGCTTTTTATTTAAATTAAAAACAATCTTATTTTACATATCAGTTCCAGTTCCCTCTCTATCCCATCCTTCCATGACCTCCACTGGTCCCCCTGCCTTGTCACACCCCTCCATCCACTCCCCAGGGAGGGTGAGGCCTTCCACGGAGGTCATCAAAGTCTGTCACCTCATTTGGGGCAGGGCCTAGGACCTCCCCTGAGTATCTAGGTTGAGAGAGTATCCCTCCGTGGGGGAATAGGCTCCCAAAGTCCATTTGTGCACTAGGGATAAATACTTGTTCCCCTGCCAGAGGGCCCATAGACTGCCCAGGCCTCTTTTAAGAACTTTAACTCTTATTGTCTTCCTGCCTCGTTTGTCAGTGTAAAAGGTAAGAAGTTAATAGTTAATGATAAGCTGTAGGGAATCCAGATACCATCTCTGGATGCACACTGTGGTATCTACAGAATAGCAGACAGGCCACACCAGGATTAGGCCCATCTTCTCATCTGAGGTCAAGGATACAAAGTTGTAGGGCTTGACCTCCTCCAGAAGAACTGCCTGGGGAGTCGGCCTCACTGACCTGGTCTGCTGGGCTCCATGTCCATGCAGCAACTTTGCAAACTCTCTTCCCTCCTGAAAATCTTTCTTATCTTAAAACATCTGTTCCAGTTAAAAATAACTGCTCTGGTTCACTGGCAGGAATGTTAATTTGAGCCAATGCGTTAATACAGATATCAACATTGATGGCTGCCAGATGTGAAGGAGCAGCCCCAAGCTGTTTGGTGCTGGGTGATGCCCTCATTGTTCCCAGTCCCACCCACTACTGGGAGAACTGGGCAAATGTAGAGACAGAAAATGGTCACTTTATTAGGTTAAAGAATGTGCTGACGGAAGTGCCTATGCCAGAGCTCCAGTCATTTGGAAGCCACTGGGCAATGGGCTGTGCCTCTTGTCCCTCATTTCCTCACTGTGAATTTTCTATGAAGAACACTGAACATGATATTATTGTATCTGCTCTGGACATTTACATCCATGGAAACCAGGCATGATGAGACCTGCATTCCAGATTAGGCTGCAGACACATTGCCATGGAAAGATGTCCTCAGACTTGGACACAAAGTCCTGCCTGGGTGGTGCACAGTAATTTGGAGGGTCTAGTCCCTGGGCAATTTGGGCCTCAATCCTGCTCTCTGTGGTAACTGGGGTGGTACAGGCCGTAGCTTGAGTTTACCCTCCTCCAGGACAAGATGGTGGACACTTTCACCCAGACTTGCAGAATGGATCTGTAGGGTTTTTCTTGGGTGTTGTCACATAGGATCCATGGTTAGTACAGAAAGACACAGAGTAGCAATTTTTCTATCCAGTACTTGAGGGTTTAGCCCATAGTTTCTTCTGAGAAAACTCTAGATGCTATCATGTTTCCCCATAATTTGGAGAGGTTGGTGTCTTGGCTGAGCAGATGTCATGACCCCTCACCATGTTCAGAGAATAGTGCCAGCCTCTGGATGACCCAGCACCAGAGTGAGTCTCTTTCCAGCCTCCAGAACACTGAGGACCTTACTCATTTTCATTTTCTGCCAGATCCTTCTGACAACTGTATGAGAATCATACCCCAAACACCTCACCTACAGTTCTCAATGTGTTAGGTAGCTACCAGCTGAAGGGTCATGATGGGGGATGTCCTTCTGTATATATGCTTCTGTCATTGGTTGATGAATAAAACACTGTTTGGCCAATAGCCAGGCAGGAAGGATAGATGGGGTGGGCAGATCAGGAGAAGGCTGGGGAGAGGTAGGCAGAAAGGGGCCGCTGAGAGATACCATAGAGAGAGACCAGAAAGGCAGGATGTGCCAGACATACCCTGGTAAGATAAGGTCATGTAGAAATACATAGATTAGTAGTTATGGGTTAATAATTAAGAGAGAGCTAGTCAGTAAGAATCCCTAACCATTGGCCAACAGATTATAAATAATTATAAGTCTCTGTGTACTTATTTGGGACTAACTGGCTTCAGGACAAGGCTAGAAAGAAAGCCAGCAGCTACAAGGTCAAGTTGATCTTCTGGTCTTTTCCTTAGCCTCGTGCCCACTGTCGAGTAAGTATGTAGTCCATAGTAGGTAAGTCCACCCATTTACATGTGCCCTGCCATAGTCTCACCTTCACCATAGGGACAGTATTGTCCCTTACCCTGGGGAATGTCAGGAAGGTGGCCCCTAAGACAGAAGTTTCACCTTTCTAAGCTCTAGTAGCCAGCACACTGGAGCTGTTGGGGGCACAGTGAATAGCACATGTAAGTTGTGACAAATTAAAAGGAAGTCTAGAAAAAGTAATCTATGAGAAATGATGGAATTATCAAAATTCATGAGATGAAATCGAGACCCTAATAGAAAAGAAATGTGCAGTTAAGGAAGTGTAAGGTTCTAGAATACTCTCAGAATGCAGCACACAGTGTCTCTGAGAGGCCATTAGTGAGCACAGAGGACTTAGTGGAGTTCGAACGAGAGCAGCAGGGTAAATGAAAGAGCAGGGGCACTGAGGACAAGGTACGATGATGTGCAGACATGAAAATGTTACGATAAAATTAATTATTTTGCACAATATGAAAGCAATGAAAACATGTAAAGTTATAAAAGAAGTAGAAAAATACAGCAGCACACTTTCTGCTGAGGAAACTGAGCGAGCGTAGAGGGAAATTTAACAAGGCAGCCAGCATGGTGGATCTTAAAGAGTGGCACAATCCTAGCGAGGAACTCTAAGAAATTGCCACCATGCCACCGTGTGTGAAAAACAATAGGTTAGGGTTAGGGTTAGGGTTAGGGTTAGGTTAGGGTTAGGCTTAGGGTTAGGGTCAGGGTCAGGGTTAGGGTTAGGGTTAGGGGGTGTGAAAAACAATAGGTTAGGGTTAGGTTAGGGTTAGGGTTAGGGTTAGGGCTAGGGCTAGGGTTAGGGTTAGGTTAGGGTTAGGGTTAGGGTTAGAGTTAGGTTAGGGTTAGGGTTAGGGTTAGAGTTAGGGTTAGGGTTAGGGTTAGAGTTAGGTTAGGGTTAGGGTTAGGGTTAGAGTTAGGGTTAGGGGTTAGGGTTAGGGTTAGGGTGTGTGAAAAACAATAGGTGTGAGTATGACATGTCAGTGCAGAGCTCACACAACACCTAGGGGTGGGCACGGTGAGAATCTTCAGCTGGGACCACCCTCCGCCCCAATCAGACTGTGCTCCTGAGGGATGGGAGTGAGGCTACCCTGGTGAGGAGGCAGCTCCTGTAGACAGTGCTGTAAGTGGGCTACATATGTCATAAGCACTCAGCTGTGGCTTTTGTAAAATTTATTTTCACCTACATGCTTTTTTTAATGATGAAAAAATCAGCCTTTTTATGG
This sequence comes from Mesocricetus auratus, assembly GCF_017639785.1. Taxonomy (NCBI): domain Eukaryota; kingdom Metazoa; phylum Chordata; class Mammalia; order Rodentia; family Cricetidae; genus Mesocricetus; species Mesocricetus auratus. Next base: position 1,179,609 of record NW_024429205.1, read on the forward strand.
TGGTGTGAACTGGCAGGGGAAAAAATGTGACAGGAGGAGAGACTGGAGGTGTGCATGCACTATTCCCCAGAGCCAACAGTGGAAAGGAGAGACTGGAGGTGTGTATGCACTATTCCCCGGAGCCAACAGTGGAAAGAAGAACCTGTGGAGACATGAGGAGCTGAAATGTTCCATGTGAGGATGTTCCTCAGAATCCCCTCAGAGTTGATCTCAATGTGACGCTCCACAATCGTAAGAGGAAGGGCATCAATTTCCCAGTGATGTGTCAGCTGGGCTGGTCACTCAAGTTCACGGTCCAGTGAATGCACGAAATATAAATACTTCAGTAAAGACAAATTATTCAACTGAAATTACAAGGAACCCAAAGAAAATGAAGACAGGAACTCTCAAAAGTGAATATCTGTATTCAACAGTAATAAGAAATTGCTCATTCATCTTAAAAACTTCTATCATTGTGTAAAGATTCAAGCATTTGGTTTTTTTTTTTACAGAGAACAGCAAACAAAAGTTAGTGCATCTTCCATGCTAGTCCAGATTCAAACTGTAGTTGCCTTGTTTTCTGAAAGTTGGGGGAATCCAGAGAGGTTCCAAGCTACTGTGGAGGGCCTTCATAGTGCTAAGTTTCTGTGATGTACCTTCTGTGAGTAAACAGACCATCTGGGGCTCACCCATCCCTCAGTTAAACAGATCAGGAGAGTAAGCCATCTTTAACCAAGGCTTCCATTAGGGCAATGAGACAATATGAGGTTGTATCTGGGGACGGTTGCGGACTCCATGTCTGCAATGAAGGCCCTGTGTTATTCTCAAAGCTTCCTATTGAGGATATTTAAACTCAGCATTTAAGAGCCTGGGGCCAAATTGCTAAGGTTCTGTCTCTGCCTCTTAGTTGCGATGGTTAATAACTATCCTCTGTCACTGTTCCCACCTCCACAGCATGGGGCGAATCCACGACTCCATTGCACATCACCGTGCAGATTCCCTCTGGAACACAGATGTCCATAGCTGACAGAAGGTAAATCCCATGTAAACACTCAAGTCAGGAGTATGTGGCATTGCATATTCTTTAAGCATCTGTCAGGCTGCCGTGTCTCCCTGCCTAAGTGTGGCCCCAGCCAGGTCCACCAGATCCCAGGGTTAAGTTTGAAACATGTGCACCACAAGCATATGCCTGCTGATGTGACGAGGAGGTCGTGTTCCCCATGAACTGGTATGCCCATCCAGGTACACATACGACACACATGGGAAAAGAGGATCTCACATGCCACAGAGTTCTTAGTGACACATGCAGGTGTCGCCGGAAAGGAAGGCTCTTATGGAAAAGGAACATGGCCAGAGTAAAGTCAGCAGGAAAAGAGGCGCATCCCTTGGTAGATTATTTGCGTCACCGAACCTATGGCAGTTTGTGGCAACTTTTCTTCCCCTGTAGATGAAGTCCTGCTGCATGAGACCAGGCAGGACCAGAAGAACCAGGAGCATGAATGTATTGCCACGGAGCTTTTGGTATGTCCCTGGGAAGTCTAGAGTCACTGGGGCACTATGAGTTTCCTAGACTCTGGGGATCAACTATTAAATAATGTCTATATATAGCCAAGAAGAGAGGGCGGCATATTGCTCTGAGGGAGAAGCAAGTCCTGAGCTTCCTCATGACCCACTCACACCATGTGGAAATTGAATCTACTTCGAGTATGCCACCAGGACATGAGTCAAGAGCAGGCAAGTGGGGCCTTCTTTGATGGGGCACAGAAGTAAACCACCACATGTGACCTAATTCCTCCACTCATTGAGGGCCTGATCTCAGCTAGGAGGTCTGTAGCTCCCCTGAATCCACAACCACAGAAACAGCTATGTGGGACAGCATTCCCCTCTCACAAGTTGCTACCACTCACTTTCCATCCATGGTGTATCGTGATTGAGATTGTTTTATTGAAAACACATAGCATCGCCATGTACAAGGTAGGCATCATCATCTATTTATGGTGTTTTTCTCAAATGTGGGCACCCACAGCATATATAAACCAATTCGGGGAACAGCAAGTCCAGTAAGTACAACAATACAAATGTGTTGTAGTATTTGCTATCAGAGTTAAGGAAGGTTTTTAAAGAGCATCTCATCATTTCAGAAAAAAGGATAATGCCGCCCGTGAAGAAAAAACTCAATTTGCTTTGGCTCTGCCAGAATCTCACAAAGCTAATTTGCTTCTTCTCAAATGAGTGACTCTCATGGTGTCAGCGACATTACTTAACTGCTAATATATGGTGCTAAAAAGCTACAAGTAAAACATCTACACCGTGCTTCAGGACTATCAGAAATGCCATTTCCAATTTTAATTTATTTGGATTAGCATTACATAAGGTAGCGGCAACAGCCTGGTCTTTAATGGATTGTCTCATCTTTCTGGCAGTCTCTGCTCCCATGACTGACGATGATGTGCAGAACTTCATGTGGCTCAGCAAGGCCAAAGGCCTCAGCTTGCTGACCATCCAGCCACAGGGTCAAGGCATTATTTTTCCTTTGAATCACCAGCTATGACCATGGCAATCAGACCTTAAGGGATGCTGAAATTCATGTTTCCTCTAAAACTAAAATGAAATCTGTATCTCTTTCTGCTTTATTCTGTTGTGAATTTTGCTTTTATTAGATCTGTGGTTGCCTGTGTGGCTTTGAGAAAGGTCACTTTCTGTTCCTACCCTTCACTATCCAAATAAAAAACAATCTAGAAATAAGTTGGAGGGGAAATGCATCCTGATAGGTTTACAAGGCTAGGAAATAAGAAAACCTTGAGTTGTATTTCAGCCATTAAATAAACACCGAACATGGGTGGACACATCAGAGATAACCAAGTAGCACTAACTCGGGGTTTGTCCTAAAATACCTGCGTAAGAATAGCTCTGGTGAAATTAATCATTTCACATTTATACTTAGTCACAATCCTTAGATCTCCAACTCCCTTCCAGGTAAGAAGGCCTGTGGAGGCGTGCCATAGTCATCAGAGCCACTACGAAGGTTGCTGGGCTGGTGAGCAGTTCTGGGTATAACTCTGCCCACCCAGTGGGTAACTGTATTGGCCCTAGGGAGGATGGGTTGTGTAATTAAGAACAAAGAAGACTGTGAGGGACAGCGGTAGCTTTGGCAGCTTCTTACATCTCTAGGGATACTTCTTACAAGGTTCTGGTGTTCTTTTTGTTTGCTTGTTTTTTGAGACAGGGTTTCTCTGTGTAGCTTTGTAGACCTGGCTGGCCTTGAACTCACAGATATCAGCCTGCCTCTGCCTCCCCAGTGCTGGGATTAAAGGCCTGGGCCACCACCCGGCTGACTCTGGTGTTCTTATGAGGACTTGGGGTAGGGAACAACTGTAGAGTTCAGAATGCCAGTTTAGCTAATTTTTTATTACCAATTTCTACAAAGGACTTAAAAAATAGTATCATGGCCTTTCATTCTCCCTATAATGTATATCAGTGCCCACATTTCCAAAGTAAGCCTGAGGTAGCTTCCTGCAGTTTGGGAAGGACCGATATGTTCAGTGAAGAGTTCCATATCACTAAGCCATGGGACCTGCAGGTGAGTCATGCCTGGTCCCTCACATCACCCAGATGCCCTGAACCACCGTGCACTGGACCTCCTGACTGCTCCTCCAATCAACCAGGGCCTGGGGCCAGTTCTAAGACTGGGATAGATTTCTACAAAAAAAAACCTTCAATAATTAGTTTTATTTGTTTGTTTTTTCATTTCATTTGGTGTCTTTATATATTATCCTCAGAAATTCTAAAGAGCACAGCAAATGCAATTATGCAGAGTGCAGAGGACAGGAAAATCGGGTTTCCCAGAAGCCTAGAGAATTAATTGAATTTAGCTATTTACCAGTTAAATGCCGAAGGTCTTGATGATTAGGAAGATGAACAACGTTGTCAAAGGCTCTGGTGACTGTGCTGCAGTAAGAGAGCCAGGTTGTGAACCTGGGCTGGCTGACAATTCCTGGCTCAGTAGCTGTGTAGGAAACATCTCCCGTGGCACACGGTGGATCATCAGTACCGACAAGGCTTACACTACCTACCCTTGCCCTCTCTTGGTCTCTGCCTACAAGTCAGGTCCCCAGGGTGTCAAAGGGAACAAGGGTAATTTACATATGCTCTGCCTTCATCCCATTTCTCCACACTTTCCTTCTAGAACATTTCCTGCTACCTTTGTGACATATGGTACACCTTGTCCCCAGTCAAGCTGTACTTTTCCCCTCTTCCTGAATTCTTCCCGGATTCATCCAGACCAGTTCTGCTGTAAAGTACCCTGCAGCCCTAGTCCTCATTCCTGTCTACTTCCCCACAGCAAAGCACAGATAGATACCTATGCAGCGTGGTGCCCTGGAAGGTCTGGTCCTAATGCCCCACTATTGATTTCTCCGTCATCATACAGTATAAAAAATCATCCAAAACAGGATTCAGATCATGTCACTGAGCCCCTTAAACATCTCCATATGACATGGAAGAAAGGAGAAGACACTCCTCTATGCACTTCTCCAACCCCTGCAGGCTGGATTCTACACCTGCCACGTCTCTATATTTTGCAGGCATTTTCTCATTCAGAGACACTTTCTGTGGCCACTGTGCTGAACGGAAGGTTCTGGAATGAGCTCTTAACGTATCGCCTGTTTCGCCTCTGCTGTAGCTTTGCTCACAGCCAATGGCTACCTGCCCTTACACTTTCTTGCGTTTCCATGGCTCATGAAACCTTTATTTAGAGAAAAAGGTGTTGAAGGTCATGACCACCTCTAAATTCTCAGCGCACACAGCGGATGCTTAACCAGAAGTATTAAGTGACAGAAAGTCACAGAACAGGGAGGCAGAACATGAACACGAGAATACATAACAGGAGTTTTCCCCCAGGTTTGAGCCCTCACAGTGCCCCAGACAACAAGGAATGCCTGGAGACCCTGTAACCAGTCCACATATGGCTGCTCATTTTGTATTGTTCATATGTCAGTTTGAAATGGGACTTATCCAGGGACCTCTGATTTGACTGGGGTGCGGTTGGGACTCCTATGGTGTTTTTTCCTCTCTGAGTCTTCTCAGCTGACACTGTTGAGTGAACAGCAGGCTCTCCCCCTTCATTTCCATCCATTGGATCTACAGAAGCAGGGCACACACATCTACAGACGATTTGCCTCAGCGATCTGGTTTTAGCTGGATTAAAATGAAAGCTTCTGACTAGGTCTTCACCAGACCCCAGGTGGCCTCAAGATCTAGAAACATCTGACAGAAGTAAGAGAAGACAGCAGTCACCCCTAGCAGGCTCACAGTAGCAGAACTATGGAGTATGAGTGGTTTGCATTCCTTTTAAAGACTCTCTAGAGCTGCGGACCCACAATGCAGTATTCATGCTGGGGTGATGTGAATGAAAATGGCCCCAACAAGCTTATTGGTGCCAGTGCAAGATGTGGTCCTGTTGGAGGAAGTATGTCCTCAGAAGCTCAAGCCAGGCCCAGAGTCATGTTCTCTTCCTGCTGCCTGGACTGAATCAAGATATAGAACTCTCCTTCTCCACCACCATGTCTGCCTGCAGGGTTGCGATGATGATAATGGATTTCCCTTTTTTAGTTTTAGAAACACTCTTACTTACATATCCACCTCCCCATTTCCTTTCCCTCCCATCCTCCCATGATTCCCACCGACCTCCCAACCCACCCACCACCCACTCCCCAGGGATAGTGAGACCCTCCTCAGGGGATCATTAAAATCCATCACATCACTTGGGGGTGGGCCCAGGGCCTCCTTTCCATAACTGGGCTGCAATAAGACAGGGTTTCTCTGTGTAGCTTTGAAGCCTATCCTGGCACTGGATCTGTAGACCAGACAGGCCTTGAACTCACAGAGATCTGCCTGCTTCTGCCTTCCGAGTGCTGGGATTAAAGGTGTGTGCCACCACTGCCCAGCAAATGTTTTCTTTTTTAAGAGTTGCTGTGGTCATGGTATCTCTTCACAGCAATAAAAGCCTAACACCCGTGAATACATGTGCATGGGTGTGTTTGTATACTGTGTGTATAAAATGTGTTATTGCTTTTCAGATTGGCCATATGGGTGCATAAAAAGGCTAACCATAATGAAAATTGATCAAGACTTGCAAATTTCTGAAACATGTGTCACTAGTCACAGGTTCATGTCTGTGTAACTTATTCCAAAACCAGCCATGTTTATATATACAAACAGTAAAATATAGGGATTTTTTTCATGTAGATTTAGTTCACAGTGACTAGAAACTGGATGAAAACACTCAATTCCAGTTTGTGTTCTACCCTCTGGGGCCCTTCAGACACGACCTCTTCAATGCTGACCTTGTTTGGGTTTCCACCACCTTAATGTAACCTAGCTCCCATGCAGTGATCATCCCATCCTCGAGGGAATCAGTCAGATGAAGGGCAGGGGTCACTTGGGCTTCTTCACATAAACTCCACTTAGCTCCATGCTGGGGCGTATTTCCTCTGACAGAGGACTTCACAGCGGATGCCAATAAAACATGAAGTGGAATCACGATTCCACATTCACTACCCACACTTAATTCTGTAGGCAGGAAAACTGAATCCAGGAGAAGTAACTCCCTAAATAAAGAGCCAAAGAGAACACTGAGATGATGGGCAAGTTCTGAAACCTTCTAAGTACCACTGAAACTATGCCTTAGTCAAAATTGTGCTGTAAAAACCTGATAGCACTAATGGAAATCATCATCATCATCATCATCATCATCATCTCATAACTGTTGTCATGGTGAGCACGGAAGCCCATTTCTCCAAACTTGCAACAATGAAAGGAGCAAACTTTCCCCAGGTAAGGGGAAGAGATGCATCACGTGACTATCATACCCTTGTTGAGCCAGACTGAGTAACTTACACTTCTGTAAGGAGCCATATTACTTCAGGGCGTTAGAAACGTTCACAAGACACAAACAATAAACACACCTGATTCCCTGCTGAATTTCCCAATGTGAGATCTATGGTTTGAGTTGCAGCCATTTTTATTAGTTATATATTACCTACCCTCATACAAAAATTTTAGCACACTTAGAAATAGATTGTTGATTATTAAATAAAGTAAAATTCTTCAGTGTCTGAGTAAGCATGAGTCGGGTAGACACTGTTACTCTCACTGTTCGGATCATAATGAAAGCAGTGGACTTTGACTTTATATTTCTAATCGCCAGTCTTATTATGCCTAAGACATCCCTGAAGGCTAAAAAATGTAAGCTCCATATTTACTGCAGAATAGACAGAGAGTTGAGAGAAAATTTTGCTCAAAATTGGACTGAGGACCTTGCTCCAGGAACTGGGCAGTGTTGCATGTAGCATACTAGTTGTTTCCAAGAGTCTTGGCTGCTCTGATCCAGTGAGATCTGGCATTACCCATAATCATAATTTAAAAGAAGACAATCTGTGGCATAATAAAAATAATGAATTCAGATAAAACATCCAGAACTAACATGAAACACAGAGAACAATCAGCAGACACAGGGTAGGTAGGGATGGACCATGTGTGGCTCCTCTTTATCTGTTTTTTTTTTTTACCTACCAGGACATCTCTACTGAACAGAAAAGTGGAACAGGTAACCCCCTTTGAAAACCAATCTTCAGAAAATTGTGTGTATAAGCAAGTGTTTCCTGAAACCTTAATTATTTCTACAACACAGTTCTGCAAGTTCTGATCAATCCAATTAAACATGAAGCAGAGCTCTCTCTCTCTCACGAAAGACTCTTTCAAATCCCTTTCCTGCCCTGCGCGTCCAATGAATGAACAACTAAAAATATGAGTAAGTGCTGTTATTTTAAACCCAATCACTGTGATGCAGCCCCACTGCCGCCTCCTCTAAGCCCCTGGGTTCTGGAATCTTCTCAAGAAGAATCTGCTCCTGATTATATTTGGCAGCACACGTTTGTTCCTTTGTGAAATTAGAACATAACTCTTCTCACAGGCTTGCTGGGACTCCAGCACTGGGACTCTCATACAGATGGGCCTTGTAACATGAGAAGGAGGGAGTCAGAGGAGTCCTGGCCTCAGGACCATTTCTGCTCAAGAGTCATCAAGACAAGCACACACGCCAGGAGCTGTGTGCAGACCACACACCACTGCTCCTGAGGAGTGTCAGCTCCTTCAAGTTCCTGGTGCTGCGCTGGAACTCACCAACACTTTTCTCCTACACCCTTCTAGTTGTCCTAGTGCCGCTGAACGTTTTGACAGTGCCTGAACGTTGTAGTATATAGCAACCTGTGCGCATACTCAAGACACAGACCAGTAGTCAAGATGCCCTGCAAACCCCTGTGACTGACTCTGGAGGTATCAGAGAGTTCCCTCAAATAACTTGTTAATGAGTTTATTGGCTATTAAGGTGAAAGTTGTATGAATGTGCTAATTTGAAGTTCATGTTTATATCATTAAATTGAAGCAACTGATCAGAACAACTTGAATCAACAGAATGTTCTTACTGAGGACAGTGTATCATCACTTAAGATTTAAAAAAAATGACTTGCAGTTATTTTGAGTGTTGTGTTTAAATTCTGAGCAGACAGTGTCTCTGGGATTAACGCTTTGAAAATGTTCAGGTCTTGCTGACCTCAGTAAGCATGTACTGTCCCGTGTGTGTATAGATGTATTTATGCAGATGCTACTAAGTGAGAGATAGGGGCTGATTGTGCGCTACCAGAACCTCACATTTGTCCAGAGATTTCCCCAGACAATAAGAGAAGTTGTAGCACTCTGCTGCTGTAAGCAATTAGTGCCACGAATGTTTACTTCTCTCCTGCGAGCAGAAGGGTTTCAGTGGTGAACAGAATGAACTTCTCCCACTCCTGAAACTTAGTCTCATAAGAGACTAACTCACCAGTAATTAAATACAGCACACTTGAGTATGATTTTAGAAATTAACAATTATTCATTACCTGAAGAGATCTAAGACTAAATATAAAATACAACCTCAAAATTCTCACAGAACTACAAAAGACTGACTTGGCAAAGCAGTTTTAGAAAGAAATACAAAACTGGATAGCTGTTCATCTTGATTTCAAGCATGTTCCAAAGCATAAATAATAAAAACACTAAGGTATTACTGGCACTAGAAAATCAGAGAGGGCCCAGAAATAAATCTGTGCATATATAGTGAACTAATGCTTCATGCAGCCATTGGACACAGGGAGAGTCCATTCAACAAATGATGTAGAAGAAGCTGTTTAGCCACCAGGCAAGAAAAACAACAACAAAAAAAATAAGGTTGTATTTTATGCCACAGACTAAAATCAACTCCAAATATATTAGACTTAACTATCAGATCTGAAACCGTAAAAACCTGGGAAGAAAATATAAAGGATTGTTGTTCTTGGAAAAACAATGCCTGCGATAAGAGGAGTACTGGGGAGGAAAGGGAAAGGAAAGAGGTGGGCTTATAGCAAGAAATGTCTGTACAGAAAAGGAACAGTTGACAACAGCAGCCCTCGCTGCCTGGAGCTGAAATGCAAGCAAACACCAGACTGGACAACAAACGAAAGAGAGGAAGGAAAAATCTGAAATGAAGATAGAAATAAAAAGTGTTTAAGAATTAATACTGACATTCCTTAAGTCCAAGACTACAGCCACACTGCAGAGAGACACATGTACTCACAAATGCATGGTGGGACAAGGAGCTCAGCAAACTCACAGGGCAAGGTTGAGCTCGGTGCTGAGCCCACCTTCCACCTTCATAGGGGCAGCCTGAGGCTTCTGCTACAAGCCTTGGCTGCCAGCATGCACAGTCTGCCTAGAGCCAGGAGTACCTTGAAATAGTTTTCCCAGTGAGGCACCTGTGTTTTAAGGTAGTAAAGATTGTCTCTTGTTAAAAATTACATACGAGCAGGAAATTTGATTTGATTTTCTTGGAACTTTCAGGAAAACTGAAAAACTTTATTTTTGTTTTATGAAAAAAATGTTATTTTCCTCATTTTGTAATTAAAGGAGGCAGAAGAGTAGTTGGTAGAGAGCTTGCCTAGCCTGTGCATAGTTCTGAGTTTGCTCCCCAGGACCACATAGACCAGGCATGATAGAACACACAGACAAGTCCAGCGTCTGGGAAGTGGAGGTAGGAGGCTCAGAGGTTCAAAGATATCTTCAGTTACACAGAGACAGCCTGGGATACATCAGACCGTGTCTCAGAGACAGACAGACATGATATCTGAATACAGAACCTCACTGGGGTCTCTTGGAAACATTGTGCTAATTCAAGTATCTGCTATCTTTGAGGGGGTGCTGAATTTAAGGGAGACTTAGGGAAATGGGAGACAGGGTCCCCACTCTGTGGGTGTCCCAGCTCCTCTGGGTACCAACTTTAGTGCATTCCGTGGGTGACCATGGTCCTGGAAAGCCATGCAACATCTCTGTAACTGAAGTCACCAGGCGGCGAAAGTCAGCGATGAGGACCTGTGGCCGTGTGTGTACGAGTGCATGCTTGTACATTTTCTACTTCAAATGGTAAAGAGTTCAAAGGGAACTCTTTCATAGCTGAGGTCTCTGCCTTTATTGCATGACTCAGGGCACTTTGTGCTGGGTTTAGTGATTGTTACCTTTGATTGTGAGACAATAAAAGTATGCTTTAAATGAGACGTGAGGTGGGGATGGGGAGAGCAGGAAGAAGGGAAAGGAGAGGGAGGAGGAAGAGAAAGGGGGAGAAAAAAGTGAGAAGCAAATAAGTACACTGGGTTCTGGCTCATTCTAGAATTCTATCTTTTCATCTGCTGTTAACTCTCAGATCTTGAATGCTCCCATTCAAGACAGCATCAAGGTCTCGTCCCAAAGACACATGGTTCATTCACATTGTTTCCACAGTCACTTGTGGAACTTCCTACTCGTGTGTGTGCTTTTTGTCTGAGTCTGGCTGTAACAGGACTGGACATGTTTGCAGCAAACATGAACATGGGCGAGTTTTCATCAGCCTTTATGAGGGAGTCACAAGGCTCCACAGCCTGATGCATTCCCACAGGCAGACTGCCGGAAACTGCCCCACTTACTTATTGAATCGTTCTACTTTTGTGTAAAATATGAGGTGGTAAGATAACATAGGTTTATCCTTTAGTTAACTTTTATTGCAATCAAAACAAAATACAAGCCGGGCACCCCATTACTTACAATAATTGCAAAATAATTGCAAAAAGTTCCGTATTTTTAGGACAGACACCTTAGAACATTAATTTTAGGTACACTTGCTTTCATATTACTAATGTTTTAAATCTACTGTTTTCAATGTTGTTACTTGTACGTGAAATATACTATTGCAGATGAGCTGTGAAGTGCTTTTGTTTTGTTTTTTTAGACATAAATTTTCTATGAAAACCAGACTGGCTTCAAACTTGCAATCCTCCTGCCTCAGCCTCCCTAGTGCTAGAATTGCAAACTCTTGCCACTTTGCCTAGCTGTACTAAATTGTTTTTAAATAATAATTTCAGATTTTAACTTATTTTACAATGACTATATTTCCTTTTACATGTGGAATTGTTTTTCTTTAATAATAAATCAAAGTGTTTTTAAATCCTATTCTTGAATGATGTCTTGAACAACAATTTTAGCTGAAAGCAAGTATATTTTGCTTTGATAAACATGTTATATCATGTCACTACTTCATAAGTATGTTCATATAATATTATGAGTGTATTGTGGGATATACAGAAGTATACTTAGCAGTAAAGCAGAATAAAATTGTGCTTGCTTTAATAGCTGGTGATAGTGGTCAAATCTTCCAACCTTATTGCTTATTCCCCTCCTAGAACAAGAATGAGAATCTGTCCACCTATGGGATGGCCTGTCTTTTAAAAAATCAGTTGAAAAGCCTAATGTGATGAAAAGGAAAGGAAAGGAAAGGAAAGAAATCGAAAAGGGAGTGCCCTGGCTCTCTATCCTAAGAATACAGGCTGTGTGAGGGAACTAATCCCCAATGAACCACACAGGTTTGCCTCCCTCACATCAGGTGTTGCCTGGTTCAAAGGCACCATCCTGCCTCACCACATCCCCAAAGTCTCACTCTGTGTCCCATTGGTGAGAGACAAGTGTAATGGGTGAGACTGATCAAGCTGAAGTCCTGCAGAAAGAGTGCCAAGTCGGGGCAGAAGAGCATTCCAGAAAAAAAATGTCAGCATATATTGTATTTTGACACAGGGCAGCCTGAATGTAGGAGGGAAATCCAAGGAAAGACATGTTCCCTGAGGTGCTGAGGAACACTCATGGCATCGAGGTAGACAAGCATTTGGAAGCCTGACTCTGTGGACCCCAGGGGACCCTGAAGAAGCATTCAACATCTTTCTAGCCATGAGGCACTGAGGATTTCATGAGATTTCACAACTACTCCCCCGGAGGCCATCAAACCTTAACAATGATGAGAAAAAAAAAACAAATAAAAACACAGCCCAGAGTGCTGTAGAAAGCCAGTTTTTGTGTAAGAACGTCTTGGGAGAAGCAGTAAATTTGCCTTAAGAACTTTCAAGTCCAAAGATTTGAGGCGACGTGAAGAGAAATACTCTAGCACCCTCTGTGGTTTTGAGTCTGCACAGCACCTCACAGCTCAGCTCAGGAGACGAAAATAGGTTTAGATCCACAGCCATTCACAGAAGAACGGAGCATCCTGGGGTGTGCCGCACAATAACTATTGGGAGTCTGGCTATCTTGTTTGCCCTTGCATTTAGACTGGAAAGTTGATGGCCACAGTAGTGTCAAAGCATCAGCTAAGTGTGTCACCTGAGTAAGAGTCACTGAAATCCAGAAGAGAACCCCTTAGAACATTGCCTGGTGTCCCTCCTGGTCGAAGAAAGTAGCTGAATCTTTTCTTCATTGTTTGATGGCCCGGATAGTGAGAATGGAAGATGAGGGCTTCAGCTTTCTGAGAAGTGGCTAGTCATATCAGGTTGTTGTTGTGAGACAAAGCCTGAGACATGGGGGATCTGAATCTGGTTCCGAGTCTCATCTGGGGACCCAGGGGCAATAAGGTCTTGATGAGTAGACACACTCACTCCTAGAACACAGAAGATAGTGGGTTTCTAGACTGTGTCTGTTTCCCAGGTGGACAGGGGTCAGGTAGGGTGGGCAGATGTGTGGTGTGTGCCACAGGGAGTGCTTCATGGGAAGACTGTTCGCTTGACAAACCTTCTGGCAGCTTTACCATGGCACTCTCTCCACAGTAATAAGTGAGATTTCAAGAATAAAAGAGCCATCTTTTGTCCTAAATAAGGACATACAGGTTAATCAAGGAATGCCTTGTTTTCGGTACCAGGCATAATTTTCCTCTTGTTGAGTAGACCTTAAGTATAATTCGTCAGCTGTTTGTGAGTACCACTTATTGTGCATCTATGCTGGTGGTTGTCTTGTGAGTACCACTTATTGTGCATCTATGCTGGTGGTTGTCTTGTGAGTACCACTTATTGTGCATCTATGCTGGTGGTTGTCTTGTGAGTACCACTTATTGTGCATCTATGCTGGTGGTTGACTTGTGAGTACCACTTATTGTGCATCTATGCTGGTGGTTGTCTTGTGAGTACCACTTATTGTGCATCTATGCTGGTGGTGACTTGTGAGTACCACTTATTGTGCATCTATGCTGGTGGTTGTCTTGTGAGTACCACTTATTGTGCATCTATGCTGGTGGTTGTCTTGTGAGTACCACTTATTGTGCATCTATGCTGGTGGTTGACTTGTGAGTACCACTTATTGTGCATCTATGCTGGTGGTTGTCTTGTGAGTACCACTTATTGTGCATCTATGCTGGTGGTGTCTTGTGAGTACCACTTATTGTGCATCTATGCTGGTGGTGACTTGTGAGTACCACTTATTGTGCATCTATGCTGGTGGTTGTCTTGTGAGTACCACTTATTGTGCATCTATGCTGGTGGTTGACTTGTGAGTACCACTTATTGTGCATCTATGCTGGTGGTTGACTTGTGAGTACCACTTATTGTGCATCTATGCTGGTGGTTGACTTGTGAGTACCACTTATTGTGCATCTATGCTGGTGGTTGACTTGTGAGTACCACTTATTGTGCATCTATGCTGGTGGTTGTCTTGTGAGTACCACTTATTGTGCATCTATGCTGGTGGTTGACTTGTGAGTACCACTTATTGTGCATCTATGCTGGTGGTTGACTTGTGAGTACCACTTATTGTGCATCTATGCTGGTGGTTGTCTTGTGAGTACCACTTATTGTGCATCTATGCTGGTGGTTGTCATGGTTCATAGGTGTTGCGGCTGGATAAGGCTGTTTAAATGCTAACTTCTCAAGGCGGCTTACGTAGTGTTTGCTGTAACCATGAAATCTAAACCTTAGGAATGAGGCTTGCAGATCAGATCCAACTCAAGTCATCTGTGTTGGGTATGAAGTAAGTGGCATCTTCATCAATAAGAGTCTACCCTCAACCCCTGAAAGGAGGTAACCAAGGGCTACGTCTATAATCTATGTTATTTGGGGAGTCATTTAAATTACTCTGACCAACCATGGGAAAGCAGGTTTCTTATGCCTGGTACTGGGGTTTTGCTAGTCTATGGTTCTTATGGGGGGTATTGTCAGCCCAAGTGGCTTAAATTCCTTTAAGGGGTGTGTGTGTGTGTGTGTGTGTGTGTGTGTGTGTGTGTGTGTGTTCAAACAATCTCAAACAATAGATTCTATGCAGGCATTTTCACGAACTTGCCCTGCAGATGGCTCTTCAAGTGCACAGACTACTTGGAGAGAAAGACAGAAATAAAAGCATCACCACAACCTCACTGGGACCATCTGACAAGAACCATGGCACAGGTGTGGCAGTACCGTGTCAGACAAAGACAAGAGTAAATCAGGTGTTGAAGGACCCAGGAAGCTTTAGGGGAAGCTAAGGACTGTGCGGGCTCTGACTGAAGTACTGAGACCTTGCCAGGCAGGTATGTAAGCATCATTTTCCCTAATTGCAACACACAGTGGGTGTTTGGCAATGTCCTGGACCATGAGAATGGCTACCATTTATTTTAACAATAAAACAGTCATTTCTTTAAAAGGACTCCATAATTTACCCAGGACTTGCTCTTAATTCATTCTAACAGGGCATCTCCTGTTAGAGAGAGCTGGAATTTGCATTCCCAGAGGTGATGTTGGAAGCCTTGTTCCTGCCTGGTGCAGTCACTGAGGCTCCTATGTAAGGAAGGATCATCTGGAGGTTCCCCAGCAAGGCACTCAACTATGCCAGTTTGACCCTGGGAACAGGATGTGCACTTGCAGTAAGCACCCAGAGGAGGTACCAGGTTGAGACCGGTTCTTTGATGCACTGTGGAGCATATTACTGGATGCATAGTCCTGGCTTGCCCATTCCAGTGCTATCTATTTCTGTGAGATCTATGTTCTCAACCTTTTTATCTGCCTTGTCTAGGGAAGAGTCACCCTCAAAGGGGGGATCCGTTCGGAAGGACTATAAGGAAGGTTATAGAAAGAGTTCACCTGCCCTGTCTCGGGGCCCTGTGTAGGCCATGTGATCATGTTGCTCACCAGAGCAGGTCATCCTGCAGTCTAGGTGACCCACTGAGGTGAGCCCAGCATGGAGGTTGGTGCACCTATTGCAGGTCCCAGACATGGCTGCGTGAGACAGTAAGACTCTGATCAGTCTTACTCCCAGGATGGTAGGCCTGAAGCAGAAAGGGGTCCAGTGTGATATGTGGGTCCTGTACCTAGGCTTATCTAAGGGATGTCCCGAAAGTGATGTTCAAACTGAAGTCTAGATATCTAGGCTGAAGCTGTAGTTTGTGAATTCTATCAGCTAATTATCACTGTAAAAGAAGTGTTCATGGTTGACATGACAGAAATCAGAGCATGGAAACAACTTAACTTCTGCCCTGCCTCTCCCTCTGCAAAACTGGTCCAGAAGGCTCAGGAGTGGAACTAACACTGTTTACAGATCCCCTCTTAGGAAAAGAGAATGAAGCTGTGAATCAGAATTATGTCCATGGCTGTGAAGCCCAGGGAAATGTGCAGAGCCTCAGGCTCATTAATTCCAAGATGAGCTTGGTGCCTGTGTGAGCTGAATCACCAACTGACAATTAATATCTCTTGTCCCAAGCATAGGATTGCTTGATTTAACTGAGGACATTCAGACGCAATCCAGAGGGACCCAAGAAAGGTCTGGATGGTGGAACAGTTCATGAATGAAAATTGCTGAAAACCAAGCACACCTTGGCCACCAGGACCCAGACAAGTATGACACATGCTGCTTAGTACGAGCACTGACTTGCAAGTTTCCCAAGCACGACATTTCCAAGCACAACTATTGCCTATTCCTCTCCTGGCAGACTTGGCCAGGAAGATCTTCCTTGTGTACTAGGCTAATATAGGATCCCCTCCAGCAGTAGGAAACACGGGGGCAGTTTCCCAGTTTGAATCCTCTGATGATAAAGGAGGAAGATTTAATATGATTCCTAGAGTAGATATCGAGGAACTGCTGTCTATGTCTTTTAGGTCATAAGAACAATCCACCGAAATGCAAAGGCCAACAAGTCAGAATGTGGCTCACGTGCTGAGGAACAAGAGAAAACCTGACCACAAAATTAATCCTTTCACCTTACTTGGATTAAATCTGCTATTCCCCCCTCACAGATCTCCACTGATGTTGGTTCAAGGGTAAATAATCAGAGGATAAATCATGTTTAAAATACAGTGCTAATCTGGGAATATCAACTACACTCTAGAACAGGCCCTATGCTCAGGAGTAGTTGGATAACACAAATTGGGTTCTCTTCCTCTTCATGCCCCCCACCGTGTGTGTGTGTGTGTGTGTGTGTGTGTGTGTGTGTGTGTGTGTGTGTGTGTGTGTGTAGGTGGCAGGGGAGAGAAAAGAGTTTTATCAAAATATATTGTATGAAACTGTCAAAAATAATGCATTGCTACTAAGGATTTAAGGAGTAGATATCTTTGGAGTAAATGTGTCTTCAGAAAAATAAGAATGTCACATCTATGCTGTTTCTTCTGAGGTCCAAGGCAGTCTTGACCTATAAAAGAGGACACATGGGAAGGGTGCCATGGTTGGGGATGAGAGTTGGGATGTCAATGACGTGGAGGGTTCAGGTAAAGTACAGACACAGGGGCATAATTGAAGCCTCTGAGCATGAGAGCAGGTAGGAGGTATGACTAGAGACTGTTATTTGGGGAGGGGCTTCTTGTTCTTGAACTTCAGAACTATGATGGGACCTGGGAGCTGACATCTGTCATCAAGCACTCCCAACTCACCTCTATCCCATGCCAGTTCACAAAGCTGGAAGACTTCCATTCATCACCTTAGAGTTGACTCAGTTTGCTAGGATGGTTGAATGTCTACAGCCAAAGTGTGTCTCTACCTCAAGCCTAAAGAGGAGAAGAGGTACTTTGAATTGTACCTTGCCCCTAAGATAAAGCAATCTGTGTTGACTAGTTTTTGTCCACTGGACAAAAGGTAGAGTCATTTGAAGAAATGGAACTTCAATTAAGAAAAATTCCTCTATAAGATTTGCCTGTAGGTAAGTCTGTAGTGCATTTTCTTGATTACTGATTGGTTTGGGAAGGCCCAGATCACTGTGGGTTGTGCAACCCTTGACTGGTGGGCATCGCATCATAGGAAGGCAGACTGAGCATGCCATGGGGATCAAGCAGTAAGAAACATTAGAAACATTCATCCATGGCCTCCATATCAGTCCATGCCCACAGGTTCCTGCCCTGACTTCCCTCAGTGAAGAACTGTGACATGAAAACTAAGCTGAAATAAACCCTTTCCTCTCCAAGTTTTTTTTTGTAGTCACAATGTTTTTTCAATAGATTATATATATTAATATTTTTCAGTTTTAAGAAATTAAATCACATTAACAATAAAAATATTTTGTGCATTCCCCTACAAAAGCAAGTTGTAGTCACAATGTTTTATCACAACAATAGAAACCTTAACTCAGGCATCATCTTTTCTACCCTCTCCATCATGGGATCATATTTCAGTTTAATTCTGGTGTGGTTTGTAGAACTGTGACACCAGTACACAAATGGCTCTTCTGGACATGTTATAAAGATAGGAAGGAATCCATTATACATCAGCTTTAGTAGCTGTCTCCTTGCTAGGACTCAGTCAAATGCCTGGGTATCAGTGAGATGCTTGTGGGTCACCATATTCTGCCCCATGTTCAGAATTAGGGTCTGATTGCTGCTTCTGGTTTGTTTGTTTGTTTGTAGGCAAATTATCAAAACGTATGATAGCGTCTATATGTTTCTGTGACAAAATTGCTGAAGTGACTCCATGAGCTTGTCTGTTTGTTTGAGTATTTTTTTTTTTTGCCTTTACGTTCCCTCTAAGTTTCTTAAACACTCTCCTAGAAAGTGCGGACTGGTTCCTTACTTCCCCTTTCTCTTGGCATGCAACTTCAGCAGGATCCTCCCTGAAGACCACAAGGATACCTGATACAATCCTAGAGTCTGGAGGGAGCATCTGATTACATGTCAGATTTCTGAATGAGTGCAGAGTGTGTGTTAAATCTGTGCACCTGCCAGACTTCAAGACAAGCAAAAACTACAGAGTGCCAAGTCCCCAGTGCTTAGGGATAATTACAACTGTATCTTTTAATACATAATATCCTATACAAATATAACTTTATCAAGAGGAGAAAAAATACAGAAATTTCCCCAGCCTTCAAGTGTTTGTATATGTAATGTGTGTTTGGACTGAGGTCTGTGGTGTGTGTTATAGGGCTGTATTTTGATAGAACTTACTGCCATTTACTCCTGATGCACTCTCTTTGAGTACTGGGCCACTGACTGCGTTAGGTTGGGGAGAAAACACAAATAGTTGTACGGCTCTCAGACCCACGGCCTGGAACTTCCAGCCCCTCCCTGCTCTGCTTGCTGCTCACCTGCAGCTGGTGTAGAGGACTCTGCCAGGAGGAGGCTGAAAACTAAGAACTCTTGGGTCATACGCACCTGCCATTGTCCCTTGGATAGGCTCTGTTTGGACTGAGTTGTTCAGACTTCAGGGAGTTGATGAAGTCACTCACTGCTTGTGAGTCATCCTGTCATACGTTCTTACAAGGAACGGAAGTAGGTTGCACAGTGTCGTCAACTTTCCAAATGGGAAAAAATGCTTCTCAGGAAGTGAAGTGGCCTTCTAATACTAAATCTTGTGAGCATTGATGCGTTGCATATTCATAAGATAATGTGAGCTTTGGTGATGATTTGAAGGACTTCCAATCACGTTTTATCCTGGACTTCTTCACTTATCCTGGACTTCTCAAAACATTAAGCCATTTCTATTCACAGAACATATTTACACTGCAGTCAGTGGGGTGGGGGAGTAATCTGGGCCAGAATCCCTTAGCACTTTCTTTCTTCCTAAAGAACAGCCCCCATAGGCTCAGCTCTCACATACATAGAAAGTCAAACTTGAAACTCGAAGTGCTCCGCATCACCAGTCAATTGTTCCCTCATAAATAAAAAAATAACTCAATTCAAATTAAGTGTACAGAATATTTTTCTCTACACAAAATATGTGACCACAGAGGATAAAACACTCCTGTATTTATTCATACAAGCGCATAGCTAAAATTATGGCATTCTTCTGTGTCCTTGATTTAGAGAAAAGAAAAAAGTGGCAGAATCGATGCTGAATGGAGGGTCTCTTCAACAATCCCAACCTCAGCAATAGGCCCACAGCTACAGACCCAAGTCTGCTGATGGTGGTCATCCCCATTTGCTACAACCTCCTGCTGTATCCCAGTACCCTTAATGAGTTAAGTGCAACACACCTGCAGACCTCGGGGAAACACACACCTTAGTTTCAATCCTGGGCTCTCAAAAACCACAGGATTGTCGGGCAATCAATACTACTGTCGTTCCAGATTCCAGAAAATTGGGCCTTGGGCCAAGCGCATTTGTCCTGGGCGAGAAGAGCTGCTTCCTCGGTTTTTACACCGGCTTGCGGGAAGGCTTGTGGACGAGTAGTGCTCTGGGAAGCTCTGGCTCAGCCTTGTCACCTGGGAGCTTCTTCACCTTTCCTTCCTCTGGACATGCATAGAGGAAACCAAAGATAACGCTAGTTTTCTGTGAATGCTGCTTGGATGCTGTTCCCATCACCCTGGGAAGGTCCCAGGAGCATCAGTATTAGATGTAAATATTAAAAATCAATGTTTTGGGTTTTTTGCTCTTGTTTGACATGATAATTTTGTAAAAACATTCTAATTAAATACTGTAACGAAGTGAATAAAGCTATAATAGCATGAACTATTATTTATCAACTAATGTCAGGATTATAGACTCAAATAAGGTTCATGATTCTTTCATTATCTGTGTGGGAAGAAGGGATTAACTGATTTTTCTAAAAGAGGCACAATATTTTACCAATATTCAAATGGAAAGTACAAAGTCAACAGGCAGAATCTTGTTATCAA